>NC_064631.1:654587958-655837958 GCF_023864275.1 Schistocerca cancellata
CTCTGAGCACTATGGGACTTAACTTCTGAGGTCATCAGTCCCCTAGAACTTACGACTACTTAAACCTAACTAGTCTAAGGACATCACACACATGCATGCCCGAGGCAAGATTCGAACCTCCGACCGTAGCGGTCGCGCGGTTCCAGACTGTAGCTCCTAGAACCGCTCGGCCACCCCGGCCTGCTTCGATCCAGACCTCTGCGTCCAACACGGCTATCTTCTCAGGTTTCGGCTCTTGAGCAAGAATGGCTGCCATTTCTCCACCCACATTCAGACAACTCATTTAAATAGTTCAAGCCGCCATAAAGGCAAACAGTGGACATAGCCAATAGTAATGTCCTCTAATAGGTCTCCAAGTATTTTTTGTCATATTGTCCAGACGTAGCTGTAGAACACGTAGGCACGAAACCGACGCTTCCTGAAATCTTAACCATATGTGAAACAACTCGAGCCTCTTCGTCACCTACAGGGTAAATGTGGAGCTTTTATTTAGCGTTTTACTTATTATTCCGAAAATCTGCTTCGGTGGTGACAAATGATGACGCCAGTTTCTAGGTAACTCTACAGTGAACAATCAGTTCAAGCAACTTCTTGTTTCTGAAGACAAAAGTAACGTACAGCAACTGCGTAATCAGTATGAACACTACCCATTAGAGTGCCGCCGGCCAGTGACCACCAGTAATAGCAGTGTTATCTCTAAAGTGCTCATTTCTGTTCTCTGGTTGGTTCATCTTTGACAGTGTTAATTCCCACCCTACCTCCCTCCCACCCATCCCCCTGCCCCACCTTCGTTGAATACCTAATAGACTATTTCATTTTTCTCTTTGATGTGTTGATAATTCATTATCTTATTCATATTGTTACTCATATTCACATCTACTTTACCTTGCTCTACTAAAATCTTCGTTTGTTGTTGAAGTTCATAACTATTACAGGCAAACTACAATACAGTGTCATGAGCAGAACGGAAATGGTTCATGTACGCCTCATTTTACATTGCGATACATATAGTAATAATAATGAAACACTAGCATATCTTTATACAGTTCAGCAACTTTTTCTTTTTCTCAGTTCCATAACAGACTTCAGTTTCCTGTTTAGAAATTTTTGTAATCATCTAGTATATCTACATGCCCTAAGTTTAATTCACCTGCGCTGCAAGAATTGGTTGATATAAAGATGACTGAACTCATTCTCTCACATATTGGTTGAAACGCAGCCTCTTACACTCGCACATTCGTCGTAATGTGTTCGAAATACAGTCAGCAGCCGCCACCAGTGGCACTGTCTCCACATCCGTGCTCTAATGACCTCGTCATAGACACGGTTAACACCCTCCCCCGCCTTTTTGGTCTCTATACCGTAGTGATCGCACATTCTAAATCCTATTCCCCGTTGTAAGAATAGACCTGAACTGTTTATCAACTGGCAGTTGGATTAATACGATCTAAATTAGCCGTATGTAATCGAATGCTCGTTGCGATCACTGAATGGAAATCCAAAACAAAATTTCCTCTTGAATTTTAGTTACCTTAAATCAGGTATATCTACAATAACAAAGATGGTAAACATCGTCATCAGGATCTTAACCATTCGGCACCCACAACTGGCCTCCTGTTCACAGCTTTATGCAGCTATGTAGCTCCTGAATTTTTTCTGATCTCTTCTATGACTCTTCCATTAGGCCATTAACTCGGTCTCTCCTTATGTCTTCTGCATCCAGCTAACACCTCCAATCCACTATCCAGCAGCTGAGTTAGTTGCCACACCTACCACTATTTCGTTGTCAGAATTACGTCTTCCATTCTCATCTTTTCCCTCGTCTATTCGTTTCCTTTCTGTCTCTTCCAGTAACACACGGTGAACGCAAAGATCGTAATCTTCCCTTTTCAGATAGACTGGAAAGTTAGTTTCCCGTAAACAATCCGCGTCATTGTTACTCTTCCTTTACTTTTTTCTTGTCCTTCAAATCGTACTTTTCATCTGCCCTTAACGAAAAAACCAATCCTAAGAGTTTATTCTCAATGCGTTATTCGTTATTTTATTCATACTTTGTACGCCCGCTAAACCCGCTGGGTAGAACAGGAAATTAGGATTGTGGAAAGGGCCAAATAAGGTTGAGGTCAGTTTCACCTTCTAATTGTAATTTATTGTAATTTAATAACACTTTTACAACCAAAGCGACTACCATAATCTTTTAAAGGCAGAAGGTCGCAATGTTTAAACTTGAAAGATAAATTAGAGAATTAATTTTGCAAAATTTTTAAGAAAAAATAACCATAAGCCTTAAATTTTAAGCAACTAAAAACAGATAATTAAACACCGGTGGCGCTCAGAAGCCTCCAGGGAGGTCGGTCTGCCCTCGTTCACTTAGGCGAGACAGGTGGTGAGCCTAACTACACTTGATCCATCGGAACCCAACCAGGGGACAGCCAGGGACCGACTGACAAAACGACTTACTTGCCACCAACCGGTACATGAGAACTCAAAAATGTTACGGACGTAATTATTCACATTCAAATATGTATTAGCTGTCAAAATTACACACCATGTTGGACAGCGACAACAGGTGAGGAAAGGACGCTGCCTGAAATTATGTGAGTGGTCAGGACAGGTAACCAGAACACTAACAGCCACTAGACAGAAAAGTCCGCTGGTAATATAAGTAACTTCACCCAAAGAAACACTGCCTGAATTTAGGTCAGTCCCTGGTCTGCACCAACCGACCGGATTCTCTCAGAATGCCGAGAACATCTAAAATAGTCGTCAGTAGAAATAACTCCAACTACACACACAACCTGACAAACACTGCACGAAGACCTGAACGATACCCAAAAGTAACTAAGCACGCACGAAGACAAATCGGTAGCCGATGCACACACACACAGCCGACGCATGAACGATCGGCGAGCCAAAACACGTCGTCCGGTAGGACGACCGACCGACGATCCACCAAGATCGTGGCCCGCCTCAAGTGATGTGTGGTGGCAATGGTCGGGCGAGCCATGTCGACGTAGACCTCACTGCTGCTCCAACCCGACTGCACTACTGCCGCATTGCAACTCCCGACTGGCAGGTCCGGACTGCGCTCCAGACACGTTCCAACTGACTGGCCGACCCGGACTGGCGACGAACTGCTTTACGACCGACAACGACCAGGAAGTAATAGCAGTCAAGCAAAGATACTACGAGAGGGGGATATATAGATACGCGCTGCTAACGCCGCTCAAGGTTAGGCAAAGCAGCACTCAGTGACAGTAGTAATTTAAATTAACGTAGTGAGGTGGAAGTACGTTAAAAATAGTGTGTAAAATATATGATGGCGGGAACACGAGCCACGGCTCAATATTATAATTGGTTTTCAGACCTACCGTAAATCCAAGCTTGCTCTACTAAGGTCTTCCCTTTGCTGAAGTTCAGCTGTATCAGAGATAACCAACAGCTCACATCATCCTCTAAATAAATTTCCCCGAGTGACCTTATTCCTGGCGTATATGCGACGTCTGCGCAGTAGTTACGGTGGCGGTTTGAACTGACAACTGTAAACGACAGATGTGCATTCCAGCTGCCAGTTGTGAGGAGGCAGTGCTAACTGGTGGCCGTAGCGTGTCCTCGTTGTTGTCACAAATCGCGGTGGTGCGACATCTCTAAATCAAGCGTTTAACACATTCTCCATAGTGCTGTGAAGGCGAAAAAAGTGACTGCAAGTTTTGTCCCGCACAGCTTGACTCCCGGACAAAACAAAGGCGTGTGGACGCCTACTGCGACTTGGTTGGAATGAGAAACGCAGACAGGTATTTTCAGCGAAAAATCGTTACGGATGGTGAGAGTTGGTGTTGTCAGTACGAACCTACCACAAAATGACAAAATTGGAGAATTTCACATGAAGTGTCTACACTTTGACGATCTATCCCACATTCAAGGCAATGTGACGTACGAGTTCAACGATATCCCAAAGAAGAACTTTCTGACAGTTTCACGCAGTTTTATTAAAGTTCCGGGACTGTACTCAAGTAGGGGTAGTGTATGTACAACACCTAAAGCAGTATCCAAACTTTTGGACAGACGGGACAGACATATTCATGACCGAAGCGAAAGTCGTCCTGATACGTCCCATCAGCAGCAATTCCCTCAAGCTTTTCCCAGTTCAACGATCTAAAAGTTATCGCTTGTTTGCTGAGAATGGTTTGTATGTAATCACACTTCCTGACACCTCTTTCAATCCTGTATTACAAATATCCTCATAATCTGTAACGCGAGCTGTAGCATCGTCGTATGTGTACTAACACATATTAAATGTAAGCCTGATTTTTCTCGGGCTGTTAATGAAGTTGTTGTTCTTTTTCTTGTTTTTTTTTTAAACTGAGTTAAAATTTCTCGGATTACATGAGGCCTAGCTATGGGATAACTAACACTCAATCTTTCGTTCGATAGTTTACTTCGTAATTTCCAAATGTTCCGTTGTGCTATATCCACTTGTAAAGCCAGTTAGTTACTTTTCCTGATTAAAATCCAAGGGTCGTCTAAATGTTTGTTGACAATTTTAGTAAATATCTTGTACATTACGGAGAAGTAGCTAGTGTGTCTGTTGCCTTTTTTTTCTAATTTCTTCTCTGCCTGCTTCTTTGTGAAATAGCATAAATATAGCAATGTTACGCTATTTGGAATTTGCTTTCTTCCGTGGACATTTTGTAAACAACTTTTTACGTTTTTTTTTATTGTTTCTCACCGAGTAAGGTAGCGAAGTGGCGAGATACTGGACACGCATTCGGCAGATCGGTGGTTCAAACCCCAGATCTTGTTTTCCCACCATTTCTGTTAACCGCTTAAAGCAAAACTCGGGATGGTTCCTTTGAAGAGGATCCAGCCTATTTCCTTCCGCTTCCAAGCTTCTTTTACGTCTCTGATCACTTCGTTGTCTACGGGGTGTCACTGGGACTGATTAATGAACAAACGGGAAATTCTAATAATGAATTTCATTTTTCTAAATAGTATAGCTCAAAGAATAAGCGTTCTAAGCACATATAATACTTACCATTTCTAACAGTTCTTTTGGGAACAGTCTATGCACATGTAGACTGACACTTCTCTTCTGAATCGTATTTTGTGTTGCTAATGAAATAAAGCATGTTAATTCTTTTGGTACATCATAAACACACCTATCTCGAAATAAAAACAAAACAGAAGCTTGTTTTTTCGTGGAAGTTCTTCACTATACCATCTTTAAGCAGAGAATTAAAACGATGCTGCTGTCATAAATTATGGTTCAAAAAATTCTAATGAATATTATCTAAAAGTCAGTCATTAACTCATAGGTTTTCTTTAAAAAAGTCTTTACGTTTCAAATTTAAGTCATAGTAATAATCTACTTTTCTGTTACGTATCTTGTAAGACAGTATACAAAATTTTTGCTGTGTTTCTTTAATAGTTTTTAAACTGTGCTTACCAGAACATCAAATACTTGAACTTTCTAGAAATTCAAGCTAAAGATGAAAGTTGTTTCTCTATCTAACCTGCATAACACTAATGCATCCCACGTCCATATTCACATTGTTTCTGGTGTTGTTCTTCTTCTCTTTTCTTCCAGACTACCTCTTCTTCTTATCCTTATTCTTCTTTATTTGATGGGTTCCAACACTAATTTCTCTGGTTCAGAGAGTCTCCTGCGGTCAACAGCAATCAAAGCTCTTTGCATTTCTTTGTCAACAAGACACTCCCATCAATTCCATAATCTTAAACCTTGACACTGAGCCATCGCTGGAACTAACAGAGCGTCCAGCACACGTCAGTTAACAGTATTTTGTCCTACCAGAACACTTTTTAGTATCCATTCCCATACACAGATGTTAAAAGCCTCATTTGTTTGTTTGTTTGTTTGTTTTTCCTTTTTTTTTTGCCACTAATATTCCTCTCTACAGGTTTCACAACTTCCATTATACCAAATGGCAAAGAATGCCTATGATGAGAACAAAATTCTCTTTTTAACAGAGCTGTCTGCGTGACACTAGGACGTCATCATGTGTGCAGCCCCTTTAAAGTACCCTAATTTTGGGGCTTTTTCGGTATAATGTCCTTTAAGTACACTTTTTCTTGTTAAGAAAAATACGGAGAATTTTTTAACACAAAATTAAAAATCGATAATTGACACATACACGCACTACTCCACTTAAACTCTAATCTTACTTTCTTACTACTTACTTCCCTAACTGTTTCAATTCGAACACCATCTTTTCCAGAGCCTTTTCTTTTTTCATACCATCAGTGGCTTAACACGATCGACATTACCTTCAGAAGTACCTATTACAATAATTTTGCAAATGAGTGTGGCTTAGATGGACGTCACCATTTACAGGCACTTACATCAACATTAACGCAAACGACATAAAAAGTACAGATCTATGAAAAACAATCATCCGATTTAAGAAAAAATCATAAATATTAAGTTGTTTGAGATATGTGCGTGAACAACGTACTGTTGTAAAGAGTAATTTATCGAGTTGTAGATGGTTCCCGCTAGGTACCAGCAGTGCGCCCACTTCACTTCTAGTAAACATGGTGGCGTGCGCAGTGTGGGCCAGTAATAAGTGTTCAGCGTAACTTTCGGGCTAGGTATGGTGTGGATCCGCTACACCACATAGCATTAGACGATGGCATGAACAATTCCGAGAATCAGGTTGTTTCTGTAAAGGCAAATCGCCGGGCCGTCCCCGAGTGTCTGATACAGTCGACGAACGCATCCGCCATACTTTCACAAGGAGTCGGCAGAAATCCGTTCGCCGTGCAGCTCGACAGCTCAACCACTGCCCCCGAAGTCCGTCTGGCTCCTGTTGCGTCGACGTTTACACATGAAACCATACAAAATTCAGCTACTGCAAGCTCTTCCTGAAGGTACAGATAACAACGTGCGGCGTTCCGTAATTTCGTTCTCTGGCAAGATGGGGGATGACAGTTTTCCTCCACGCTTAGTACTTAGTAACGAGGCAACATTCCATTTAAATGGAAAGGTGAACCGTTTTAATGTGAGAATATGGGGTACGAAACAACAGCATCAAGTTGTACAACATGAGAGGTACTCTCCAAAGTTGTGTAACGTCTTGTGCAGTTTCACGGAAAAAGGTGCACTGTCCATTTTTCTTTGTTGAAAACACTATTACAGGAAGCACATATCTCGATATGCTTGAGAACTTTCTTTTCCCTACAGTTGGTGACTGAAACGAACGACTTCATTTGCCAACAGGATAGATCAGCGCTACACTGGCATCTAAAGTGCGGAAATTCTTAAATCAAACGCTTACTGAACGATGGATCGGTCGCACTGGACCAAATGATTCAGCCTTACATTACTGGCTTCCAAGGTCACCGTACATAACTGTATGTGATTACAAGGTTTGCCCAGAAAGTAAGGCACCGAATTTTTTTCCTCGCCAATTCTTTATTGAACATAATGAGAATTACTCACACGAACGCGTGGTGTTTTATCTACACACTCTTTTTCTGCACGTAATCTCCGTCCCGGTCTGTGGGTTTCCTCCAGCGCAAATCAAGGGCGTGTCCTGGTGACGGAGTCAGTGCTACACTGTGAATCACCTCCTCATCGCCCTCAAAATGTGTTCCACGAATGGCATCCTTTAATGGCCCAAACAGGTGGAAGTCTGAGGTGGTCAGGTCAGGGCTGTAAGGTGGACGGGGTAACACTGTCCAACCCTGTTTTGCGATGTGTTCAGCAGTCCGCAGACTTGTGTGAGCACGAGCATTATCATGTTGCAACAAAACATCTACTGGGTTGCTGTGGCGCCAAAAGTCGCCGGAAGCGCGTCTCTAGTTTTTTTAATGTGTTGACACGTGCTTCTGAATTAATGGAACCGCCTCTTGGCATCACATGAATGAGAATCATGCCATCACAGTCCGCCGGCCGATGTGACCTAGCGGTTCTAGGCACTTCAGTCCGGAACTGCGGTGCTGCTACGGTCGCAGGTTCGAATCCTGCCTCGGGCATGGATGTGTGTGATGTCCTTAGGTTAGTTAGTTTTAAGTAGTTCTAAGTCTAGGGGACTGATGACCTCAGATGTTAAGTCCCATAGTGCTTAGAGTCATTTGAACCTTCACAGTCCCAAAACACGGTTATCGTGACCTTACCGGTGGAAGCAGTTACTTTGATTTTGTTCTTCTGTGGCGAATGTGAATGGCGCCATTCCATCGACTGTCGTTTTGCTTTGGGCTCAAAATGGTGAACCCAAGTTTTATCACCTGTCACTGTCTGGGACAATAAGGCCTCCTTCTCAGCTTCAAAACTTTGCAGCAAATCAAGACAAATGATTTTTCTGTGTGATCCACCATTAGACACCGCGGGACCCATCTTGCACACACTTTTGAATATCCAAGAGTGCGGGTAACAGCGTCCACACTTCCTTTGCTGATTGACTGTCCTCACGAATGTCATCAGCTCGCTGCAGCATGTCAGGTGTGACAGTCGTGAATGGTCTCCCCGACCGCTGCAAATCGTGGAGCTCCGCCGAACCGCCTTCTGATGACCTCACCATCCGTGCCCAGCAACTGACTGTACTTCTGTCCACAGCAGATGCTCCGTAGACTTTGCACAAGCGTTTGTGAATATCCCCCACAGTTTCTTTCTCTACAGTGAGAAATTCTATGAAGGCACGTTGCTTGTAACGTACATGACCTACAGACGCCACTTTGAAACTGTCCTGCAGGTACACTATCTGTCGGAAGTGACGGAAACTTGGCGCGCTCACTCAGGAGACTTCAAATAATACATACGTAACGTTTCGCACTCGTAGCATTGTTTTCGGCTTGGAAAACAAATCCGGTGCAATAATTAGTGGGCAACTGTCGTATTTCTTTTGGAGGTTGAAACACGTATGTATGCAGAGTATTCATTACCAGCGATGGCGAGCCATGAGAGAATCTCTTTGATTATTGTCCTTTTCAAAATTCACGGGGGAGGTTACACTTGGCGACATCCGGTCCAGGATTGTATTTCGTTGAGAATCTTCTGAAAAGTAGTCAGATATCTGCTCTTATTTACTTAATATAATTAGCATTTGGCGCAACGCTTTTACTAATTTTATGACTTTCTTTCCTCAGATCATCGGCAATTCGTTGCTCTGTTGTATTTGTGTTTGTTGCTTTTTGCACTGTGCTTATTTCATGTGTGAATAATTGTGACTATAGTAAAAATACCGCGAAAGACTGTGAATAGTGTATCACGAGGTATTATGAATGAAATTACCGACTTAAACAACTTCACTGATAGTACTTGTGACACGCAGTGTAATGATGACAATCCTGCGTTCACTGACAATCAATGCGTTCCAACCACTAATGATGATTTTTATCTTACTGATAAACAAACGAACTCAATTGTCTCCTCTGTTAATTTGACGACAATTGATGACGCAGGGCGCTCTATTGTAATGAGCGCTGCCCAGCTTAACACACCCGGTTTAGAAAATTCAAGTAACGCACAGACAAATTTTTCTAATGAAAATGGACAGTGTACTGAAAGTACGACGGATTTATTTAATTCCGAAATAGTGACTGACATTGTACATTCGACTAGCAAACCTTTTTGTAAATCACAGAATTACCAAATGGTTACAGAATGCGTGACAATTCCAGATCCACCATTAAACAGCACTGAGAATAGAAATGCTAATTTTGGCTTGGATCAAACGACGGCATTATTGCTACAAATTCTTGAATCAAACAAACAAAATAGTGAAGATAACAAACAATTTAAAGAAGATCTCAAACAACAATTTAGTGAAGATTTCAGAAAACTTAGAGAACAGAACAAACAAGATAACGAAAATCTCAAACAACACTTAAATGAAAAATTAGACAACAATTCCAGACAGCTTAGTGAACAGATTAGAGCCGTTGCCGCACAATGTCATGATACTAAGGAACAGTTACGCGAGGAAATTGAGGCTTGTTCAAAGAAAAGTAGCGAAGAAATTAGATCTGTTGCTCAAGAATTAAGGGATATGCAAACAGCTGCAACAGAATCACTCAGAGACGAAATTAGTACAGTCGGTAAACAATGCTCTGAAAAAGCCACACAATTACGCGACGAGTTTAAAGCAATGACAGCAGAACTTTCGCGCACAATGGATGAAAAGATTGACGCGAAATTCGAACATCAGAACACTCAAATTGACGAGCGCTTTAATCACCATATACAAAACAGTGATACGCGTTTCAGCAAATTCATACAGGATCAAAATAAAGTAAAACGTCAAGTAATGGAAACAATCACAGCACAAAGACAGGAAGACAAACGTAAATTGTTTGCGAAGGCAAAAACATATGTAGACAACAATATTGCGACAGTATCGGACAAAATTAATACCATCGAACAGTTGAACACCGAATTACGTGATGAGATTTCTGACCTTAAATCAAAAACAGATACACACTCAGTAGATTTTCAAACAGTGACCGACAGACTCGAACAATTAGAACTAACACAGGATTCCGATGTCGTCAAAGCTGACGTTAAAAACTGAACGAAACTACACGTAAATTACAAAAACAGATTAATACTTCTGACACTAAAAACGATGATCAGGTAAAAATACTGACTGAAAAATATGATGAATTGGCCAGTCGTATTGATGTTATTGAAAGTAATAATGACAGCAAATCAGACGATACCTCACCGGTTTCATTTAGTCAAACACCTGAATTTCAAAATTTACAGCAGACAATTAATGAGATCGATTAATCTAATAACACCTTATGTAGAAAATTGTCATGTTTGCAGCAATAAGTAACAGAGATGAAAAATATTTCAGTTAATAACATATCACAACAGACGCCACGTTACGAGCATTTGTCACACTCACATAGCCAGTGTAACTTAAGCAATTTGCAGAGACTACGCGACTTAAAGTCCGAAAAGCCACGCGACTTAAAATCTGAAAAGCTACGCAACTTGAAATCCGAAATGACACAGACAAACAGTTTCCCACACAAACCTGAACGTGTTCTCAAATTCAGTGACGAGAACGTAGATTACGAGCAATTTTTATCCGTAAGAAAATCTAAGGAATTTAATAATGACAGAGCACAGGTATACGCTTTGAACCGTATACGACAATTTGTTTTTGTGTTTTCAATAGCATTGCCTATAATGCAGAAACTGGCATTAGTATGGATACAGCAATTTATTTCTGAATTTTTACCGCCATTGCCTGTAATACAAAAGCTGACATTTATTCGTAGCGCGTAATAGACCTCAGGGGATTCATTACGCTTTAATGAATATGTGCCGTAGCTTGCATAGGGCCCCGAGCTGTAGTAGTGCTGTTTCATCTTTAGTTTTCTGCACTGCTGCCTTCTCTTCTACTATCCTTTATATCTATCAAAACAGCTCTTCAACTATTGCTCTACCTAGTATTAAGAATGACTAATGAATACCCGATAAGACAATTTTTACCGAAAGTGACAATTTTCATTAGGCACTCCATAACTACCAGCGTAATTTTGATATCAGAGGAAATTTTAATCATCAGTATGTACAAAATTTTCAGCAATAGCAAGCGCATTTTGGTAACAATAGACGTTTTTCACCACAACAGCATGAAAGTCAGCCGCTTAGCATACCTAACCAACAATGCAGTCTACAAGGTCAACCAAACTTTAATGTTTCCCCGCGTGCACGTATAGTCTCAGTCGCAACAAATAGTAACGCATAGTAAGGAAATAACTACGTACAGAAAACACAGTATTTCAATTCCTATCGCAATGCACCGTATAGGAATGACTATCACGACAGACGTAAAAACGATGAGCACAATTATCAGCGTAGTTATTATTTAATGGGTATATGATTTAAATGCAAGACATTAATCTTTGTTCATCATTTTCAGAAAGAAATAACGTGAATAACGTGTAAAGGAAATAAATTAAACAGAAATGGGAATTTCACCTACGGAATAAACGAAAGAAGATGCAAAAACCTTATGAGGAAGATTAAAAGGATCAGAATTAACAACCATTAACAAGAATATACTATACACATCGCACAATAGCAGTCTTAACTAATTTTTTCTTTCAGAATACGAGGCGATTGATGCAGGCTGTCAGACAGAACTACACATCTTAGTTTTAGTGATGAAAAATGATAGAAATAAGGAATAATTGTATAATGAATAATGAGGTGATTTTTTTTGCAGATGATAATGAGTGATGATGAATAATGATGAAGAATATGATAATATGGATAATGAAGTTTTTCTTTACAGGTGATGATAATAATGAAGTTATGATAATACAGATAATGAAGTGATGGATAATGAAGTTTTTCTTTACAGATGAGGATGATGTTGAAGTTTATGTATTTATGCTCTGTAGTTATTTAAGTATTTGTTGCAGTTGGTTTTGACAGTATGTGTTGTATTGCGTAGTAGGATGACGGAAGGTTTTGGAAAGGACAGCTATGGAACACATTTTATACACATTTCACTACCTGTTAATTCGAAGTTCACTACTTTTCAGCATAGTATGCGTTTCTTCTTTCAGCTCAATAATCCATTTTGTATTTTTTCCAGGAGAAGTTTTTCATCATACTTACTAAACCTGTTACTTATTAAACCTGTACTAACACTTGCATTTTTTTTTACCCAGTTGTGTCACAACCTTGCTACAGCTGACTCATGACGAATGACGTTACACATTTTTCATTTACAGGAGCAACCTAGAAGCAAATTTTTTTTTTCTTTTTCTCTTCTTGCTTTCCCTTATAATTACCCAAAGCAATGCATTGCCTGCACAAAAAAAATAATAAAATGATGCTTTGTAACTGGCCAACGAATGCCACTGTTTCTTATACTTTAAATTTGTATTATGTCACTTTTATGCTATATATATGAATACCAGTAGCTTGATGCTACACTCTTTAACTCCTGTTTTCAATAATGACTTTTGATGTTTTGTAACTGGCCAATGAGTGCCAATAATTAGTATAACTAAATGAATTATGTTAATACTATACCATTCATTAGCTCCTGTTTTCAATGATGACTTTTGATGTTTTCTAACTGGCCACTGAGTGCCAATAATTAGTGTAACTAAATGAATTATGTTAATACTATACCATTCATTAGCTCCTGTTTTCAATAATGACTTTTGATGTTCTGTAACTGGCCACTGAGTGCCAATACTGAATAATTAAAAATGTTTTGTACTATTCAATACTTGCTGGCCAATGAGTGCCAATAATTAGTGTAACTAAATGAATTATGTTAATACTATACCATTCATTAGCTCCTGTTTTCAATTATGACTTCTCATGATAATACTGAATAATTAAAAATGTTTTGTACTATTCAATACTTGCTGGCCACTGAGTGCCAATAATTAGTAACTAAATGAATTATGTTAATACTATACCATTCACTAGCTCCTGTTTTCAATGATGACTTTTGATGTTTTGTAACTGGCCAATGAGTGCCAATAATTAGTATAACTAGATGAATTATGTTAATACTATGCCATTCATTAGCTCCTGTTTTCAATGATGACTTCTGATGTTTATAACTGGCCAATGAATACCAATAATTGCTATATTCAGTCAATTTCATGAACATTATTCTGTAATACTAAATACATGGTACAGAAATGTTCAATAACTGGGCTATAAATGCCGCAAACTACTAATGTAATTCTCAATGAAGACTAGTATGTGACTTAATGTCCTTCACCTACTGACCTAATTACCCTGAATTATTGCAGTATCCATTTGTCCTGTCCATCCTCATGATCATGGAGCACTATATTTGGTTTTTGCACTAATTCTACGTTGGTGTGCCTTGTAAGAGTGTGGTGTTGACACGACATGCTGTCCACCACCGTGAGCGATGGAGACGTTATTATGGTCCCACTGATTGGTGTACCTGATGTACTGCCAAAAGGATAACATGGAATATTACTACGACATTTCGGTGTCTTGTCTACGCTGATAAACACTTATGGGAAAAGAACTTCAGATTGTCTCACTTGGTGTTGTACTTCTGTGGAAAGATATGGACTTTCAGTGCAGCTGCGTGCAACCTAAAGTGCTACAACCATGATACAATCCTTCCCTTCCTATCCTAGTTCTTGTAACATAGTAAAAAATTATTTTATTTGCTAACATGATTTGTATTCATGACCTATATATTTTTTGTTGATTTGCTGATATGTTCTAAACTACAGTACATGTGCACCTATGTCCTTTGTCAATGAGATTTGTTGTGAAAACCTTGAAGAATTTTTCAGTGCATGTGCACTTGTCATGAGTTAATATGTTTTCTACTGAACTTCAGTGCCTGTGCACTTTTCTCATTTTTCAATACGATTTGTACTCATTCTGTATACATTTTGTGATTTCCTGATATGTTCAATACTTCAGTGCGTATGCACTTATGTCATTTGTTACTCATTGTATACACATTTCGTCATTTGCTGATATATTCTGTACTACTGTGCGTGTGCACCTTTGCCGTTTGTAAATATGTTTTGTACTCATTGTGTATACATTTGACTTTGTCTGATGTATTTTGTACTTGGTGCATGTGCACCACATTTACTTCGTGTTCTACATCTGTATATTCTGTGGTTGTAAAGTTAATTAATTGTGAAAAAATTTGTTGCTCATGGCAAGTCCAAATGACTCACCATCGCTGCCAAATTTTTGCCGCCCCAGTGGAGGGTTATGAAACACGTATGTATGCAGGGTATTCATTACCAGCGATGGCGAGCCATGAGAGAATCTCTGACCAGTGAGTTATCTATCGTTGCTAGTCTGCGCTTGACTGCGCGAGAGTTCAGTTCTGTGGCGAATGAGAGTGAGTCGCGAGTGGGACGCAGTTGCGAGGCAGTAGTGGTACGTAGCGAGTCGCGGGAGCATGTGGTGCAGTTGCGAGTTAGCTATTGTGTGTGAGGAGTCGGCGGGCGTCGACATGGGTCTCTGGTCACGATTCAGGACAAGGTATATTGTTAAATAAGGTAATGAAGCAGCTTTGCGCTCATCTGATAATGTATTGTAATTGTAATTAATTTGTTCAAGAAATGGCACAATAATAATTCTATCTACAAAGCAATCGTTAATGTTCATTTCTCAATTTTTGTGTCTAGTTTACATTGGGCTATTATTTTACAATATTTTTGTAGCGGAGGTACAGTCACTTTTATTTCAATTTAACGATGTTTTGTGGGAGCTCAACAACATTTCGGTCATTACTATTCAGTAAACTTGTGGGGAAATAACTTTTCGCACGTTTTCATTATCATAGACTTTTCTTTTATTTTTGCTGGGAGGTTACGTTGAGCACGATTACCATTGACATTTAAAAATAATTTTTATCTTTCATTTTTGTGGGGAGGTTACACTTGGCCCTATTCCCATTAACATTTGATTATTGTCCTTTTCAAAACTCACGGGGGAGGTTACAAGGTTTGTAAAAGACTCTGTTTATGTTCCACCGTTACCAACAACAATGAATGAACTGAGACAGCTCTGGAAGCTGTAACTCAGGAGGTGCTCGCTGCAGTGTGGGAACAACTTAAATACCGCTGTGGCATATTGAATACCTATGAAAAGTTATGGAAAAAAGCTTTTTGAATTGCCTGTTCATGAAAAAACAAAATTCATAGTATATGTTTATTAGTTTCAGAAGTACAGACGTGCCGCCGGCCGCGGTGGCCGTGCGGTTCTAGGCGCTTCAGTCCGGAACCGCGTGACTGCTACGGTCGTAGGTTCGAATCCTGCCTCGGCCATGGATGTGTGTGATGTGCTTAGGTTAGTTATGTTTAAGTAGTTCTAAGTTCTAGGAGACATGACCTAACATGTTGAGTCCCATAGTGCTCAGAGCCATTTGAACCACTCTTTAAAGACGTGCTAAATCGGATAATTCTTTTTGATACACCCTGTATTTTTCTGTCCTGCAGCAAGTAAACAATTGTGAGGTGTTTCACGTTGTGGCAAAAGATCCTACAGCTCCTCTGGACTGTTTCCACAGCCGTGTAGAGCCTGTGGTCTGCGGTGCTCTTTTTTTCTGCTCTTTCTTCGCCGCGAGTGAAGGCACAGAGCGACACGCAAGCAGCAGGTTTCCCGCTATCGACCGGCGCGGCGCGGCGCGGTTCGCCCACCCTGACGGCAGCAGGTGTTGCCCCAGTGCCGGCGCAACCTCCGCGCCGACAATCACTCTGACGTGGCCGCCACGACCAGAGGGTGAGAACCAATGCCACAGCGGCTTCGATGCGCTCGGGGTCGGAGCTGACGCTGCGGAGGCACTGTAGAGGTGTCATCGAGAGTCAAGCCGTGAGGAAAGTGTATGCCAGACGAAACGCGATCGAGCCGGTAGTTCTTTCGCACTGCGTTGTGCGCTCACGTCTCACAAGCAGAGGACAGACGTTTCAAAGCTGCCATACCGACGAGTTTTGGCATATTAGTCGGATGCCACTCGAGAGACGCAGGATCCGTTTTGGACCGTGTAATGTCCCCACCACGCAACAATTAATCATTGTCAATCAAACCATCCACATTTATTTACTTTGGAAAAGTATCTGATCTGATTTTCTAGTAACATATGCGGCGACAGCTCGTCGACGCCAAAGTATTTTCTAGTGCGTTTATTCTTTGGAATAACAGACATACATGTATTCTCCAGGGTTGTTAGACTGGTAACTAGGACAGCTTCGAAGTATCTGTTAAAGGATTGAGGTGTTTTCCGAGAGATAAATATTTGCTTTTCTTCTCGCTAAAGCGAGCTATTAACATTTGTGCCACCAGCGGGTTGTTTGAAGAGAAAGAAACTGTAACGGAAAATAATTAAGACTTGGAACCAACAGAGATCTGGACATGTAATGGAGATGGATTGAATATACAATTTCCTTCATAAATAAGGTTTGTGACCCCTTTTATTCTGGAGTGAATGAACGAATGAGTTCTTTGTCTGAATCATTGATGATCGCGTTGGCCCTGTAATTAGTGGGGAAGTTTCAGCTGTGTCGAAGAGAGCCTGCAATCACCGAGTCCTTGTTAAATCGTCCAAAAAGGCTTCGTACACATCTGGAATTCGACATCTTTCGTAAAAGGAACGAATTGTTCAAACGATTGATTTTCCCAACTGAATGCAGCGCTTAACAATAATAATAAGTGTAAAGATCTCTTACAGCAAGCCAGCCGCTGAATACTAAGACGAAGGGCTCCACCAGTGATTCTATTTGGCTGATTTCACGTAATGAAATATTATATCAAAAACTGTACATAGATAAAGGAGAGAGAGAGAGAGAGAGAGAGAGAGAGAGAGAGCGAATGAAAATTAGAGAAAATACTAATAATCCTCCATTAGTCTAATTTTTCGCCTGTCTTATCACGGATCAGCCTAAAGACAAAACGGGAGGCCCTTACTTTACTGTATAGATTTATGTGTGAAAGTGAAGGGATCTTAAAGGCAACAGATACACGTCTATACAGACAAGACATTACACAAAGTTAGCGGCAAGCTGCATGCATTCATTATTCAGCATCTATTCTCCTTACATTAATACATTATAACCGTAAAGTGCGTACAAGTGAAATCGTTACGCCACTATCAAATAATGACATTTTATCATATGCGAGGTGCGACAATAAAGTAATGAGACTGATGTGAAAAAAAAATGTTACTTGCCGTTTCAGTCAAGTTTAGTGTTGTCTCCTTCAAAGTAGTTCCGTTCTGATTGCACACACTTTTTCCAGCGCTTCTGCCATTGGTGGTAACATTTCTGGTACTCATCTTCTGTAATATCCTCCAAGACCCTCGTCACATGTATTTGAACATCTTGTGTTGTTTGAAAATTGTGTCCCTTGACCGCCTTTTTGACTCCTGGAAATAGAAAAGTCGCACGGAGCCATATCTGGTGAATAAGGTGGCTGTGGTACTGAAATTTGTTTTGAGCTTAAAAACTGCTGTACTGACAGAGCAGTAAGAGATGGCGCATTATCGTGATACAGAATCCAATTATCAGCAATGTTAGCACAGACACGAAGAACTCTTTTACGAAGTCTTTCTAAAATTTCTTTGTAGTAATATTGGTTAACTGTTTGTCCAGGAGGCAGCAACTCTTCTTTGGAATCAAAGAAGCACACATGCATGCATTTTACTTTTGACTTTGACATGCGAGCTTTTTTTGGTCTGGATGATCCCTTTGAACACCATTCCGAACTTTGGCGTTTTGTCTCTGGATCTTACTGAAAAAAAACCTTTTATCACCAGTGATAACATGGCTCAACAATTCTGGATTGATTTCCGTTTGTTCTAACAGATCGGCTGCCACATTTTTCCGTGTTCCTCACTGTTGCGGTGTGAGATTTTTGGGGACCCTTTTTGCACAAATCTTTCTCATACCAAGATCTTCAGTTATCGTTAGACGAACCATTTCTCGATTGATGTTCAGTTCTTCTGCAATCATTTTCACGGATAATCTTCGATCAGATCGTACGAGTTCACGCACCCTGGCCAAGTTGACATCCGTCCATGAGGTTGATGGTCGTCCACTGCGGTCTTCATCTTCAACATTCGTTCTGCCTTCACTAAACATTTTATGCCAACTAAAAACTTGAGCTTTTGACATAACCTCCTCTCCAAAAGCCTTCTGAAGCTTACCGTAAGTTGTCGTCGCGTTTTCACCCAATTTAACGCAAAAAGAAATGGCATACCGTTGCGCAATATCATGCTGTTCCATTTCCGTGACGAGAGGCACAAACACGTGTTAACTTACTACAGCACAACTCACGACTGAGCAGTTGCATCGATGTGCCACTTGGACTAGAAGCAGCTTATAGACCAAAGTCAAAGATAGTGTGCCTAAGCAAGCCTGCAGGGTTGTCACATCCTGCAAAGAAAATCAGCCTCATAACTTTATTGTCGCACCTCGTATGTGAAACCCGCAAAGTAATAGTTTCCGCAAATATTGTGATAAAATTCGTTGCAATTCCGCTAGAGGAAAAAAGCCTCATCATGTACACTAGGACAAGAAAAACGACGCACTATAAAAGAGTTATGCTAATTGATCACAAATTTATATTCATAAAGGTAGCCGGCCGGAATGGCCGAGCGGTTCTAGGGTCTACAGTCTGGAACCGCGCGACTGCTACGGTCGCAGGTTCGAATCCTGCCTCGGGCATGGATGTGTGTGATGTCCTTAGGTTAGTTAGGTTTAAGTAGTTCTAACTTCTAGGGGACTGATGACCACAGCAGTTACGTCCCATAGCGGTCAGAGCCATTGGAACCATTTCATAAAGGTATCGACAGAAAATACAAAACTGTGAACTTTGGCGATCGATCGATGAATGTGTAACACTGCAACGCGCATTGTCAAAAGGTGACACCTCGATAACTGTGCATGAAATCCCTGCGAATTTCATTCTGTGAAATAACATGGGAAACTGCCCATCGTACCCCTCCTCAGATTTTATGGTAAGAGGGCCCAGTGGACACCCCGTCAAAACCTGAACAGAGATCAAGCATGAAAACAGTAAGAAGGTGTACTGAACTGAGAAAAAAAGCAAAACAGAAACGATGAATGGTCGAAGAGCAAGAAGTGCAACAGCGCAATATTGAGCACTGTAAAGGAGCGACGTGGTTAAGTAGTCACGGTTTTCAAACCTCCCTCAGACCAATTTTTTTTTTTTTTTTGTTCGCTGTATTCAAATATGTGTCTGTCCGTGGTGTAACGCCTGTTTGCAACAGCGAGGTGTAATAAACAGACCTATAAAGACAGTTGATCCTGCACAAGTACTCCATTAGCAGCCAAAGGGAAATGGCATTAGAATGGGAACCGCAGCAAACGTTTGATGACAAGGCGACAGACAAGTCAAGCGATTCCTCCACGGGAAAACACGTCTGGCGTGTCATACACAGATTAGTGACAGTACTTGTGTCTTATGATAGGACCTAATTTGTACGGCTGGTGAGGTTGCTTGCTTGCACGATTTAGGTGTTCGTATGAATGTGAATGTAATCACTCCGAAGGAAATGATAAAAACTTAATAGTTTTCACATAAGCTGCAACAAATGAAGGCGGCAGTTTCACAATCACACAGTTTCTCTGTGCTGTTAAAACATATGTTTTTAACGTTTCAGGAGTTGCGTTCCGATTTGGAAGTTTTAACTCTTGATTTCCTTTGTTGTAACATAGCTCACAGCCGTTTATTTGTTGTTTTCATTTCTGGGACATGTCTGTGTGGTCCCACACCGGCTCTCACTATTCATCGCGTTTACTGGCGGCGGTAACGCATTCTCACCACGTGACTCATACTCTACAACCAGTGTATCGTACGACAACTGCCAAGACTACAGAAAAAGAACAAACATTTCAATGACCGGACGGATAATTCATAACGTTGTGGGAAAAAAAATGAAAAATAGCACGCGAAAGATCTGAACACTGAACGTGGCTCCTTCGCATCACAGTCCAACACCGTAACGACTTAACCACGGCGCCGCGGGACTGCTATGGTCGCAGGTTCGAATCCTGCCTCGGGCATGGGTGTGTGTGATGTCCTTCGGTTAGTAAGGTTTAAGTAGTTCTAAGTTCTAGGGGACTTATGACCTAAGATGTTGAGTCCCATAGTGCTCAGAGCCATTTGAACCATTTGAACTTAACCACGGCGCTACGGCTTTTTGTCATCGCTCAGTATTGCACTTGTTAAACTTGGACCGTTCACTAATTCTAATTTGCTCTTTTTACACAGTTCAGAGCACGTTTCCCTGTTTTCATGCTTGATCTGTGTTAAACTTTTTTCGGGCTGTCCACTGGGTCATCTTACCGCTAAACCTGAAGGGGATGTCATTGGGAGTTTCCCTTGTAAGTGGGACAATAGCTAGGCCTCGCAGACAGGAAAATGAACAGTATACGCAGATGTCAGCATTGAAGAGAGGACTTGTAGTTGGGCTCAAAGAAGCCGGTTGGAATGATCCCTCGACATCTGAATAGGAGCGATGGCACTGTTCATCGATGTTGGTAGTAATGGGTAAACCATAGCCGAATATAGCGTCGAGAAGGAAGTTGCAGACCTAGAGACACGGCAGAACGTCGAGGACAGAGCAATCGTCAGAGACTCCCTCAGAACCCCTGATTCATCATTATCATCTACCCGACGTGTAACTGCTGCTTCAGGTCCCGCAAGGACCATTAATAGGCGGCTCAGAGAGAGGGCGCTGAGCTAAAGGCGCCCCTTGCGGCGACTACCATTGACCTCTGCACAGCAACAAGCCCATTTGCTAGGGTGTGGGGCACATCCCATCCGAAATCTCACACACGCTAGCAGAACTTTCTTCAGTCATGAGTCTCGCTTCTAACTGAACCGCGACGAACAGCGAAGAGACGCCCTAGACAGAGATGGAATACCAATCAGACTGTCACCCGCCATACGGTCAGACAACCAGTTCTGGTGCTCTTGGCCGCCATTTCATTTCACAACAGGACGTCTTTGGTTGTCATCCGCGACACCCTTACGCTACATCGGTGCATCGACGATATTCTGCTAACCGCTTTGTTGCCCTACATGACAAAACATCCTGTGCTTACATTTCAGCAATATAACGACCGCCCGCAATCAAGAAGAGTTTCTACTGCTTGTCTTCGAGTTTGCCAAACCATACTGAAACTTGGTAGTCAAGGAAGGCAGGATTCGGTTACGATTGTGGACGGGGCCGTAATCAGTTACTATTGGTTACCTTTTGCAATTACACACATTTCTTTTAAAACGGTAACTCCAGACTCAGAAATAAATAATGATATCACACGTTATTAATGAAGGAATAAACAACTGTGCAATTAATAGTGCTTTCAGTGCGTTACAATTTACCAAATGAGTATAAAATACAGACACAGCAAATAATGTTTTAAAAACAAGCCAATGTTATCCCGATTAGAATTTTAAGGCAAGTAACGGTTGAAGGCCTTTAACTCCAAGAACAGCAATTAATAATAAAACGCAAGGGTTTGTCACAGACGGTGCACCAGGAATCAGCCTCTGAGTAGGTCTGGCAAAAAACACTTTCACGGGCGATGAGATAGGCAGCCAAGAGTTGCATTCACTTCACAAGATATAACTCAGACTAGTGGCAGTCTAACGAATGACTAATGATAATCTTGGTGAGGCTACCTGACGTCCAATAAACCACATGCAAAGATGTAAAAATACGCCAAAGCCAGAACCGGCGGTTTGGACTCCACCCATAGAATACTGTGCTTAGAGCGCCGCGAACGAGAAAGGAATCACTATCACCAGAGTAGAAGAATCGCCAATCAACCTACAATCAAGAAATCTATCGAAACTACACACCTCACCAGACAGCAGCGGCAAGGCGAGGAAACGTACACTGCCGTTACATACACGAACCCCAAGGGCAGGTAACTGGGGTGTTCGTGGCCATGAGGCAGGAAAAACTCCGCTTGCTGAACTTAACAAATACTAACAGACTGAGCGCAATAAATGGTAATTAGAAGTCCAGGAAAGCTAATCAGATACACGTTCCCCAAGCACTCCACTCGCTGCTCTTCGCCTCGGCGACACTACGAGCAGCGACACGAACCCAAATCATTGGAGAATCGCAAGATCTCACTGTGGTGGACGTTTCTCTACTTGAATCCAAATGCACTCAACTTACAGTTTGCAGGATCCGGTTTACGACGAGGTCGCTGCACCCTTGTGACCACAGGCCTTCGATCCCGCAGTCCATGCGCGCCGCCAGCGTTCCTGGCGTGCTCCCACACTGTGCGGACCTGGCTCCTGCTGAGTTCCCCTACCGAACTGCACACTGACACTACCAGGAAGGACAACGACGTCGCCCCAAAGATAGGGCCACAGTTACTACATATCGATAACGCCGCTGCTGCCACTAGTGGACAGACAACGCATTTGAAACCAACTGGCGCCAGTCAACACGAGAAGGAGACAAACAACGGCAACCATGTCAACTAAACGATACGGTCTGGCCTCCAACAGAGGACGGAAACGAACTGGATCCTATTTGTGAACGTTTGGAGCATTATGGACGCGGCCCTCCAACCAACTGGGTATTTTGACGAGGACGTCCAACTACTACATCAATCAATGCCAAGCCGAATAACTGCTTGTACAAGGACCACAGGTGGACCAACGCGTTATTGACTTTCTCAATTTGTCAAGTTCTACCTCTTGAGTGAGCCGTCCAATGTTTCTGGAATTGTTAACATTTGTTCGTCTGTACATATACAAAACAGCTACAAATTTTCGTCCCATGCACATAGTACCTTCGTGGTGTGTCTTTTTTTTCTTATTACAGTGCTTACCAAGTAGCGCAACCCTCGCGTTCGTGTCACAGTAAACTTCCGTGCTCATGCTTTCGAATCGGACTTGCCTGATTAGAGAATGAAAACTGATGTGAAATATCCGCATTATATTTGAAAGTAAAATGAATTTTATTGCTGCTAAGGAAAAACATGGTATCCGTCTCATTCATTACGAAGTTGTAAAACTCTCACACTTTTCTCGAATCACATTCACATTTGCATCGCCGTGGTGATCCCATAAAGATCTATCGCCTACTATATAATCAGATATCGGCCCAAATATACACTACTGGCCATTAAAATTGCTACACCACGAAGATGACGTGCTACAGACGCGAAATTTAACCGACAGGAAGAAGATGCTGTGATATGCAAATGATTAGCTTTTCAGAGCATTCACACAAGGTTGGCGCCGGTGGCGACACCTACAACATGCTGACATGAGGAAAGTTTCCAACAGATTTCTCACACACAAACAGCACTTGACCGGCGTTGCCTGGTGAAACATCGTTGTGATGGCTCGTGTAAGGAGGAGAAATGCGTACCATCACGTTTCCGACTTTGATAAAGGTCGGATTGTAGCCTATCGCGATTGCGGTTTATCCTATCGCGACATTGCTGCTCGCGTTGGTCGAGATCCAATGACTGTTAGCGGAATATGGAATCGGTGGGTTCAGGAGTGTAATACGGAACGCCGTGCTGGATCCCAACGGCCTCGTATCACTAGCAGTCGAGATGACAGGCATCTTATCCGCATGGCTGTAGAGGATCGTGCAGCCACGTCTCGCTCCCTGAGCCAACAGATGGGGACGTTTGCAAGACAACAACCATCTGCACGAACAGTTCAACGACGTTTGCAGCAGCATGAACTATCAGCTCGGAGACCATGGCTGCCTTTATCCTTGACGCTGCATCGCAGACAGGAGCGCCTGCGATGGTGTACTCAACGACGAACCTGGGTGCATGAATCGCAAAGCGTCATCTTTCCGGATGAATCCAGGTTCTGTTTTCAGCATCATGATGGTCGCATCCGTGTTTGGCGACATCGCGGTGAACTCGCATTGGAAGCATGTATTCGTCATCGCCGTACTGGCGTATCACCCAGCGTGATGATATGGGGTGCCATTGGTTACACGTCTCGGTCACCTCTTGTTCGCATTGACGGCACTTTGAACAGTGGACGTGTCTACCCTTCATTCGGTCCCTGCGTAACCCTACATTTCAGCAGGATAATGCACGACCGCATGTAGCAGGTCCTGTACGGGTCTTTCTGGATACAGAAAATGTTCGACTGCTGCCCTGGCCAGCACATTCTCCACATCTCTCACCAATTGAAAAAGTCTGGTCAATGGTTGCTGAGCAACTGGCTCGTCACAATACGCCAGTCACTAATCTTCATGAACTGTGGTATCGTGTTGAAGCTGCATGGGCAGTTGTACCTGTACACGCCATCCAAGCTCTGTTTGATTCAATGCCCAGGCGTATCAAGCCCGTTATTACGGCCAGAGGTGGTTGTTCTGGGTACTGATTTCTCAGGATCTATGCGCTCAAATTGCGTGAAAATGTAATCAGATGTCAGTTCTAGTATAATATATTTGTCCAATTAATTCCCGTTTATCATCTGCATTTCTTCTTTGTGTAGCAATTTTAATGGCCAGTAGTGTAACCGCCAAGAGAAGTGTCTTCATAAACCTAAACCAAGTTTGGTTTCCATAACATGTTGAGCCGGAAAACACTGCGTGCATGAAAGTAGCATATATCCAGTATCCTTCTTGCAGAAGAATATTTTGTTTACTTTGCGCAACGTCGAGGCTTACCGCAGTAGGAACAAAATAAGTGAACTACACAAGAACAGAAAGATTACAGAGAGAGAGCGACAGGGAGAGAGAGGGAAAGAGAGAGAGAGAGAGAGAGAGAGAGAGAGACAGACAGACAGACAGAGAGATTCTGGTGTTTTTTCATCACAGTGATCTCTTTTCAATCTTTTCAGTCCCGAAGAAGTAATATTTTGTGAGAAAAATCAGAAAAATATATGTACAATCAGCACATAGGATCAAACATATAATGGCAAAGTTCACTGGTATGTACGTTGGTCATTTTATTCCTTGTTTGCAAAAAATTATCATACTGTAACTGCATAAAATATTAGTTACTTCCTAAGAAAGGTGGACAGCCAGCTATAGAGCGCTGTGAATGATGTAGAACCAGAATCAGTTGGTGATACCTGTGTCGAAACCGGACAAATATGTAAGCCACTGAAATTTTGGTTTTAACAAAAAGTTAAAAAAATTGCATTATACTGAAGACGCTTTACAATTTCGGTTTGATATTGGCGACAAACACAGTACCGTATGGTCTCTCCATAGATATTCCCACTCTTTGATAATAACAGCAGAAGAATTTAAATTTCACATCGGTATTTTCTTCGTATCTCCTTGTCAGATTCACGAAGTAGGTGTACCACTGAATTTCTCTCAGCCATAAATGAAGCTATGGACCGGGGAAAAACATTATTCTGTCGAAGAAAGACTGCTCTTTTAGACTCTGTTGTTAATAACTTATATGGCCCTTATCACCGATTGGACGGAAACAGTTTATTTATACGTTTAACGTGGCAAAACATGTTTGAAGCGACAGCTTTTCGTGCCTCATCGTATATAAAGTACCATGAGATCAACATGAGACTGGAACTTTTAGCTACGAATGGAGCAATCAGTCATCAAAATAGTAGATCCTGCATAAAACATGAAACTAATACGCTTTTAGTTTTAGTAACTGCATAGTGCGTGTCTTCCAAACCCTCTCGCTAGCAATGTGAAAGTAAGTACTTTTAAAATTCTGACTACAGCGTACGATCTACAATCATCGTAGCTACCCTATTTTTGAACATGTCATATTTATGCGGTTTACTTTTTAGGTATGTGATTTCAATTACGACGAAACTCATTTGATTGTAAATAAAACTGAAAATAAAGAATGATTATCAATAATACTTAGAATGACTTTGGCCCAAAACAGTCACACACAGCGACTAAATGTGCAACAAAAATGTGCCCTTTAATAAAAACACGTCTATTGAATTTACATGAAATTTTGGCAATGAAAACTACTCTTAATCCTCTCTCAAAAGCTTTATTTAGGCCGTACAACAGATTCTTGTACTGCAACGGATAAGTTGGCTCTACTCGAGCTGCGCTACAATAATGATGAGCTGAAATAAACCACTGCGCTGCAGTTTGCTTCTTAACTGTTTTTCGAGGCTGTATTAGCAAGTTAAATGTTTTTGTCCTTTTTCTTTCAAAAATGATTATCACTGTTCACGCAGTGGTGCAGGATGTGACAGTGCAACTTTTTACAAAATAGTTTATTATTGAAACATTGAGGATAAGCTTCAGTGAAATGTTTCGTAAATAAGTAAGAGGGTATTTTGCAATTAGACTAAAACCTTCCAATAACCCAGAAAAACTCGAACTAGCCTGAACTATTACTCTCTTTCAGTATTATCTTTCTCAGCATTGTTATATACCATACTGAATGTTTTTAACAGACAGTTTTTTAAATCATGGTAAAGGCAAATCCCTAGGGGTAGAGTACCCCAAAATCAAGACTCCTGGTCCTCCAGGTTGGGGGTTGTGCAGAGGGCTACCAACCCACTCATGTAAAACAATGGCCGGTCAGGACACTCAAGGTATGCCTCGGAAACAGGACAGAATTTACTGGAACAGAAATTGGCAAAGTTACAAGGATTTCTCTTTTGGTTCGTGGAATGTCAGAAGTCTATACCGCCCAGGAAGCGCACAAATACTAATAAACGAACTAGGAAAATACAAGGTACAACTGGTAGCGCTCCAAGAAATAAGATGGCAGGGAACGGGATCAATGAAAATAGGAGACGGGACAATAATGTATGGAGACTGCGGTCAGCGCCATGAATTTGGAACGGGCTTTTACATTCATAAAACAGCAATTGACACAATAAAGGAATTCAAATCAATTAATAACCGAATATCACACATTACAATTCAGGCTCAGTGGTTTGATATTACATTTATAAATGTCCATGCACCCACAGAAGATAAGGAAGATGACGTGAAAGAAGAATTTTATAGTCAACTGGAACAGACATATAATTCAATAAGTAGACATAATGTAACAATAGTGTTAGGAGACTTTAATGCCAAAGTAGGAAAAGAAGAAATCTACAAACCAACCATTGGGAATTACAGCTTACATGATGAAAGTTCAGAGAATGGTGTGCGATTCATAAACTTTGCAATGGCAAATGGTCTCGCATTAAGCAGCACAAAATTCCAACACAAACGCATTCATTTAGGGACATGGATATCCCCAGATGGAAAAGTAGTGAACCAGGTTGACCATGTCGCCATCCAAAGACGATTTCAAAACAGTATTAAAGACGTTAGAACTTTTAGGGGAGCAGATTGTGAGACAGATCATATGTTAATCATAGCTCAAATGAAAATAAAGCTAAAAAAGAAACAAAGTACAAATAGGGTTGAAATTAAAAGGTACGATGTAGAAAATCTGGCAGAAGAAAAAATAAAAGAAAACTTTAGGAAAGAAATGGAAATTAACCTATCGGAATCTAGACTGACACATAGTGACCAGCAAGACGTGGAAAGTAGATGGAGACACCTCAGAAACAGTATTCAAGATGTAGCTTCCAAAACTATAGGTAAAAGAAAACGAACTAACAAAATCTGGTTTACTATAAAGTGCCAAGAAAGAGTACTGGAGAGGCAAAATGCGAGGAAGGCATGGTTACAAGACATGGACAATATTACACTAAAGGAGAGATACTATAAAATCCGCAAGGAAACACAACGAACTCTAAGACAAGAGAAGAGAAAACACTACAACAACATGGTAAGAGAAGCGGAGGATGATTTCAAGCATCACAGAGCAAGGCAGATGTACCAGAATATAAAAAAGTCCTTGGGAAAATTCACTAAAAGGGAACAGTTTATAAAGGACCATAAAGGGAAAATACTTACAAACAAGAATGACATACAAGAAACATGGAAGACATACTTTACACAGCTGCTCAACTGCAATGATCCACAATATTACTTTACATTTGAAGAACCAGATACAGTTGATGTACAAGTCACCACACCATCAGTAAATGAAATAAGACAAACAATAAAGAAATTAAAGAACAACAAGGCCTGTGGGGAAGACCAGGTATATGCTGAGCTTTTAAAAAATGGAGGACCACAATTGGAAATAGAACTACATTCCTTAATTGAAACAATTTGGGAGACAGAAAACATACCGGCCGATTGGAAAACTGCAATTATATGCCCCATCTTTAAGAAGAATGATCCCCTTGTCTGTGATAACTACAGAGGAATTGCCCTACTCGATTCACGTATAAAATTTTGTCAATGTGTATACTACACAGACTGATTCCCATAACCGAAGAACGGATTGGGGACTACCAATGTGGTTTCCGCACTAACAGATCCACTTTGGATCACTTATTCACATTGAGACAAATAACTGAGAAGGCATTGGAATTTAATGTAGATATCCATATTCTATTTATAGACTTCAAGAAGGCCTACGATAGCATACACCGACAGACACTCTTAAACACCATGAAAGAATTTGAAATACCATTAAAATTAATCAAATTAGTTAAAATGTGTTTGGAAGAAACCATATGCAAAGTTAAGACACCTGCAGGAGGGACTGAAAATTTTAAGGTGTACACTGGACTGAGACAAGGGGATGCCATCTCACCTATTCTATTTAATATTATCTTAGAGAAGATTGATAGAGAATTCACCAAAACTAATCCACAAGGGATCCAATTGCAGGGACAGAACATTACTAGACTTGCTTATGCAGATGATGTAGCCTTAATAAGCACTTCAAAAGCTGAATTAATCAGGATGATGCAAAATTATTACAAAATAGCTGAGAAAGCTGGACTTCATGTGAATGAAGAAAAGACAGAATATCTAGTCATAAGTAAAAAACTCCAAAAGAATACACCACTGACCGTAAATGGTTTCACTTTCAAGGCAGTTGACCACTTCAAGTACTTAGGGAGTCTTTTTAGCAGAGACAATAGAGCAGAAATAGAAATAGACGCCCGTCTAGCAGCAGCTAATAGAACTTTTTACAGCTGTATCAAAATTTTAAGGATGAGATCACTTAGTACTGAATTCAAAATCCGTTTTTATCAGTCAACTATTGTACCAGTAGCATTATATGGATGTGAAGCTATTACATTCAGGAAAAAAGATGAAGAAAAACTGTTGATATTTGAAAGAAAAATACTAAGAAAAATATTTGGACCAATCTTCGATGAAAATGTCATGGAGTGGAGGATAAGGAAAAATGAAGAACTACGGGAGCTGTACAAACATAGTACCATTGTGGAAATGTTAAAGAAGAGAAGACTGAACTGGGCTGGTCATGTAGCAAGGATGCCGGAGAACAGACAACCCAAAATAGCATCCACTAAGAAATTAGAAGGAAAGAGAAGAAGAGGAAGACCTCGAATTAGGTGGATGGAGAATATCCGGGAAGATGCAGCTAGGATGGGCATCAACTCTGATTGGACAACAATTTCCCTGGATAGAAATAATTGGAAGAGGCTCGTAGAGCAGGTGTATGGTCGATAAGGCCTTAGCCACGTGTAAAGTAAAGTAAAGTAAAAGTAAGTTTTTTAAATCACATAAAATGTACTCTTTTAGCTTCATAATGAAAAATCTTTTTACTTAATCTTGGTGGAGAAAATTTATTGGAATACTGAGTGCATGACTAATAGTTCTCTCCTGATACAAACGCCTGGAAATTTTAAACACCTTGAAATCTTTACACTACAATGATTACTCAGAAAGCAGGTGCAACAAAATAAACTCAGCGCAAATTACGTTTTTTTGTTTTTAAAATTGGCCATCTCTCTGTACAATCACATCAAATCATCCTCCATCCTCAATAAAGCATCATGCAACGTTCCAAATAAAAACTCTGTGCGACACATCCGCCAAACAAACTCCTGACCCTGCCATGACACAACACGGTCTCTCGCCCTCTGCAACTGACTCATTCGCTTGCCCGATCTCTACTCAAGACGCCCGATAACGTCTTTTAGGAAAAAACCACGTTCCGTTTGCGGAGACGGTGACTTATTATTATTTTGTTTCCGACCAAGTGACTGTCTTGTGATACAATGATAACCGGTTTCGGCCTTCAGAGGCCACTTCCAGGTGATATGTGCGCCATTTGATGAACAAAGAGTTCGTGCGTTGTCAACGCACGAACACTTGTTCATCAAACGCAGCCGATAGCGTCTAATGGTGTCCTCTTATGGCCGAAATCGGCTGTGACTGTTTCATAAAAAAGTAAATGAGTCTAAAATATAAAAAAAGAACACATTACTACAACCTCTGGTAGCTAAAGAATATGTCAGCCACGTGTTCAGACGTGCAAAGATGCTCGTAGCGTCAAACATTCCGAACAACCCAGATTTCCCTCAATATTTACGTTCAAAGATACGCAAATGCCAGACAAACTGTGATTACTTGTGATATTTGCATTGTTTACAACCATTTCTCCTAATAAAGATATCTTTCAAGCTACGTCAAAAAAAAAAAAAAAAAAATGCTGTGAGGACGATGGCGTGACGTCAGCTGACTCCGGAGTCAGCAACCTCTCCACCGAAAGACCCCTGAAGGCGGAAGGCTCTCTCGATTATAAATCGGCCTCATTTAATCATGGATCGAGCTGGCATTCGGAACACAAATTGCGTCGCCTCCGGAAGCTGGCAGACAGTTTCTTAATTAAATCTTGTACAGAGGCACGCCGAGGGCTCCGGAACGAGAGGGAGGCGGTAGGCGTCCAGAAACAAATCCGCGGTGCTCGCAACTTGTCTGCGCGGCCCTCAATCAATATCTGGAGGAGGCACAGCCGCCGGCGGGAGAACGAAGGCACTGCAGAGACGGGCAAGTCCGCCACGGCTCCGCAAACACGGCAACCGAGTTCGGCGCAGCGAGAAGAAACGCACTCCGCCAAATGAGGTGCCAAGCAATCGCCGATTCTATCTGAAGGCACTCGCTCTTTCTGTGACAGTACGAAAAGTAGGTTACAGAGACTGTTTACGACCACCAGTTTCGAGACGATCGCCACTAACACAAGCCTAGTGACAAAGTGCTTGATTGATCTGGCAGAGGGGACCAAACAGCGAGACCATCGGTCCCACCGGATTAAAGAAGTGTGGCCGTGCCCTTTCAAAGTATTTGCCTGAAGCGATTTAGGGAAATCACGGAAAACCTAAATCAGGATGGCCAGACGGAGATCTGAACTGTCGCCCTCCCGCATGAGAGTCCAGTGTGGTAAACACTGCACTACCTCGCTCGTTACGGACACGAGTACTGGGAGTACAACTCGCTCGGTAGTGACACAAGTGCTGGGAGTACGCTCCAGTAATACTTAAAATAGCCATCGCTATTCATTCAAAATTCTCTCTAAGCCCTTCCGCATAGTTGTCAACGGAACATAATCAGGTTCTTCGAAATAAAAAGTCTATCGTAAACGATAAGAGAATAGGTAAGAACACGGCAGGAGAAATAGCAACAAGCTGAGTGACTGGTTAAGGCTTTCCTTTCATTCGCAGTGCACCGTCTAATGCATCATTACAGTTGCAAATACGCTGTAAAACCAAAAAAAAGTCACCACTAAGGAATTATCCGAAAGGTACGCAAATCGGCAGATGTACTTCTACAGACAAACAAATGATTACAATTTCTGAAAAATGAACTGATTTGTTCATGAGAGAAAGCTACACAATTTGAGCAAGTCAGTGACGTTTGGTCTACACCTCGCCCTTACGGTTTGGCACTGACTGATAGAGTTGTTGGATGTCCTGCTGGGGTCACCAGTCTTCTGAATGGTTCGATGCGGTCCACAACGAATTCCCTCCTTTGCCAACCTCTTCCTCTCAGATTGCCACTTTCAACCTACGTCCTCAACTGTTTGCTGCATGTATTCCAGTCTCTGTTTTCCTCCAGAGTTTTTGCCCTCTACAGCTCCCTCGAGGACCGTGGAAGTCATTCCCTGACGTCTTAACGGATGCCCTGTCTTATTGTCCCTTCTTGTTGTCAGTGTTTCCCACATATTCCTTTTCTCTCCAGTTCTGCACACTACCTCCTCATTCCTTACCTTATGAGCCCACCTAATTTTCAACATTTGTCTGTAGCACCATATCTCAAATGCTTCGATTCTCTTCTTTCCCAGTTTCCTCACAGTCCATGTTTCATTACCATACAATGCTGTGCTCCAAACATACATACAAAGAAATTTCTTCATCAAATTATGGCCTATGTTAGATACTAGTAGACTTCTCTTGGCCAGGAATGCCCTTTTTGCCAGTGGTAGACTGCTTTCGACGTCCTCTTTGCTCCGTCCATCGTGTGTTACTTTGCTGCCTAGGTAGCAGAATTCCTTACCTTCATCTACTTCGTGACCATCGGTGCTGACGTTAAGTTCCTGGGTGTTCTCATTTCTACTACTTCTCATTACTTTCGTCTTTCTTCGATTTACTCTCAATCCATATTTTTTACTCATTAGATTGTTCATCCCATTCAGCATACCACGTAATTCTTTTTCATTTTCACTCCGGATAGCAATATCATCGGATCGCATCATTGATAATCTTTCACCTTCTATTTTAATCCCGCTGCTCAACCTTTCTTTTATCTCCATCATTGCTTCTTCGATGTACAGACTGAACAGTAAGGGCGAAAGACTACAACCCTGCCTTACACGCGTTTTAATCAGAGCACTTCGTTCATTGCTGTCGATATACTTTCCGGGATGTGAGGTCGTGGTCCAAGAACTTTTCTGTTCCTTACGTTTCGTCCAGGACTGCGCTGGACTTCCTCAGAGGCGCTGCTCCGCTGAATCTTGCCGACAGTCGGCAGAAAAGTTCTTGGACCACGACCTCACATCCCGGAAAGTATATCAACAGCCATGTCAACCGGTCGTGAAAGCCTTCACTTCATTCATTGTCGTCCACTCTTATTGTTCCCTCTTGACTCTTGTACATATTGCATATTATCTGTCTCTCCCTGTAGCTTACCCATATTTTTCTCAGAATTCCGAACATCTTGCACCATTTTACATTGTCGAACGCTTTTCCAGGTCGACAGATACTATGAACGTGAATTTTTTTCTTTAGTCTTGCTTCCATTATTAACCGCAACGTTAGAATTGCCTCTGTCGTGATTTTACTTTTCCTAAGGCCAAACAGATTCTCATCTAACACATGCTCAGTTTTTTCCATTCTTTACCGAGCGAGGTGGCGCAGCGGTTAGCAGACTGGACTCGCATTCGGGAGGACGATGGTTCAATGCCGCGTCCGGCCATCCTGATTTGGATTTTCCGTGATTTCCCTAAATCACTCAAGGCAAATGCCGGGAGGGCTCCTTTGAAAGGGCACGGTCGATTTCCTTCCCCGTCCTTCCCTAATCCGATGAGACCGATGACCTCGCAGTTTGGTCTCTTCCCCCAAACAATCCAATCCAATCCTTTTCCATTCTTCTGTATATTGTTCTTGTCAGCAACTTGGATGAGTGATCTGTTAAACTGACTATGAAACAATGATCGCACTTGTCAGCTGTTGCTATCTCCGGAACTGTGTGGATGATATTTTTCGGGAAGTCAGATGGTATGTCGCCAGACTCATACATTCTACACACCAACGTGAATAGTGGTTTTGTTGCCATGTCCGTCAACGATTTTAGAAATTCTGATGGAATGTTATCTATCCCTTCTGCCTTAATTGATTTTAAGTCCTTCAAAGTTATTTCAAATTCTGTTTCTAGTATGTTTCTTCTTCTATAAAAACAGACAAATCTTCCCCATTACAGAGGCCTTCAATGTACTCTTCCCACACATCACCTCTCTCCTCTGACTTTAACACTGGAATTCCCTTTGCACTCTTAAAGTTACCAACCTTGCTTTTAATGTCACCAAAGGTTGTTTTGACTTTCCTTTACGCTGAATCAGTCCTTCCAGCAATCATTTCTTTTTCGAGTTCTTCACATTTTTCATGGAGCCATTTCGTCTTAGCTTCCCTGCATTTCCAGTTTATTTCATTCCTGACTTACATGTATTTCTGTATTCCTGAATTTCTATGCATATTTTTGTACTTCCTTCTTTCATCAATCAACTGAAGTATTTCCTCTGTTACCCACGGTTTCTTCGCAGGAACCGTCTTTGTATCTATGTTTTTCTTTCCGACATCTGTGATTTTCCTTTTTAGATATATCCTTTCCTCTTCAACTGTACTTTCTCTGAGATATTCCTTATTGCTGTATCTATAACCTTAGAGAACTTCAAGAGTATCTCGTCATTCCTTAGTACTTCTGTATTCCACTTCTTTGCGTGCTGATTCCACCTGACTAATCTCTTAAACATAAGCCTACTCTTCGTCACTACTAGTTTGTGATCTGAGTCTATATCTGCTCCTGGGTACATCTTACAGTCCAATATCTCATTTCGGAATCTCTGTCTCGTCATGATATGATATAACTGAAATCTTGCCGTATCACCCGGCCTTTTTCAAGTATACCTTCGCCTCGTGTGATTTTTGAACAGAGTATCCGCTATTACTGGCTGAAATTTATTACAGAATTCAGTTAGTCTTTCTCCTCTCTCATTCCTTGTCCCACGCCCATGTTGTCCTGTAACCATCTCCTCTGCTCCTTCCCCTACAACTGCATTCCAGTCACCAATTACTATTAGATTTTCATCTGCCTTTACGTACTCTATTAGCCTTTCAATATCTTCATATATTTTTTCTCTCTCTTCATCTTCAGCGTGTGACGTCGGCATGTATACCTGAACTATCGTTGTCGGTGTTGGCTTGCTGTCGATTCTGATAAGAACAACTCTATCGCTGAACTTTTCACAGTAACACACTCTCTGCGCCACCATCCAATGCATAGTGAATCCTACTCCCGTTACACCATTTTCTACCGCTATTGATATTAACCTATACTCATCTGACCATAAATCCTAGTCTTCTTTCCATTAAACATTATTGACACTATTATATCTAGCTTGAGCCTTTGTATTTCCTTTTTCAGATTTTCTAGTTTACCTAACACATTCAAGCTTCTGACATTCCACGCCCCGACGAGTAGAGCATTATCCTTTCGTTTGTTATTCAATGTCACCTCCCCCTGACGCTCCCCTCCCGGAGATCTAAATGGGGTCTATTCGGGAATCCTTTGCCCATGGAGAGATCCTTATGATACTTTTTTAATTACACGGTACATTTCCTGTGGATACAAGCTATGTGTATTTAATATAGTTGTTTCCATTGACTTCTGCATCCTCATGCCGTTGATCAATGCTGATTCTTCCGCCTTTAGGGGCAGTTCTCACCTCAGATTCTGACCAATTGGCGCGTTAGATCGTCAGACTCTGGGATGCTTGGAGAGCAGTGCCCATAACGCTCCAAATGTTCTCAATTTGGGAGAGTTCTGGTAACTTTGCTGGTAAAGGCAAAGTTTCGCAGGCACGAAGGCAAGAATTAGAAACTCTCGAAGTGTCATGAAGGGCATTATCTTGCTGAAATGTAAGCCCAGGATGGCTTACCATCAACGGCAACAAAACTAGGCGTAGAATATAATATAAAATGTTTGCCAACTTCCAATTCGTTCAAAAGCCATTCACAAAAGTGTACTTGTCGAAGCGGCCCTCTGGCAGGTGGTGTTAACGTGTGATGATATGGATGCAATTCTACATCGAGTAACACTTCAACAGCCAGTATTTGAAATATCTGGAATTGCCTTGTAATATAATTGGTACTTCACCGAGGTAATTGGAGAACAGTTTCAAGAACTGCATCCTTTGTTTGTGGAGTACATCTAGTCCTTGGACGACCTCGGTCCATTGAAACGTCCCCTTAGAAAAATTGTACATGACTGTGCTTAAACTGACACACAATATTTTTAGCGCAACGCAATCTGACTTTCAAAAATCCCTACAAAAGAATGGCCCTGACTAACATTAACTTATACCTTTCACAAATCACTTACCTCACAAAAATCTTCGTTACTCGAACTACTGCAATACAGTGAGCGCCACTACTGCCAGCTAAATAAAAGATTCTAACTACTGAAGGCACTAACTACGGATAGGCATAGTTAGCAAATGAAAGATTTTGATAGAGAACAAACAATATATTTACCTTAATAGTGTCGAAAAGTCACAATATACATAGCATTTCATGACATCCAGTCTTACAAATTTCAAAACTCCGCCATTTCTCTCCCCACATCCACCACTGCTGGGTGCTCACCTCCAACTGCGCAATGCTACGCGCTGTTAACAGCCAACAGCCCAACACTACAATGGCAGACAACAATGCAAACTAGCCACAGACTGCACACAGCACAGCCAGTGATTTTCATACAGAGCACTACGTGGTGTTACCAATATAAATACCTAAACAGCCTACTTACATAGCCCCCATGCTCCCCACAAAAAATTTTACAAATTGTTTTGGGCAGTGGCCAATACAGGTCTGAAAAAAATTTTCATAATTACAATAACAAAGATATCAAATGCACACACTTATTGATACAATGTTGGTCAAAAGCTAAAATTTTCTCACAGTCCGTAAAGACAGTCCTGATCGTTCATCACAGTGAAATAGCAGTGTTTTTCTCAAAGTCTGAGCAGTAAAAGAAAATACACATGGAAGTAGTGGATTTCCATGCAATCTTGAAGAAGTAGTGTTGTCCTTCCAACGGAAAGACAGTGCTGACTCTTGACATGCAGACAGGTAATGGGCCACAACAGAGAAAACCCACAGCAGAGTCAGTCAAAGTTTTGAAGAATATCGGTATGTAGGTCATCACAGAGCAGACCCACTGTAGTCCTGGTAGAGATTATGGTATTGGTGGGCCACCAGAGGTGCAGACCCACTGCAGTCCTTGTAGAGATAATGGTATTGTTGGGCAATCAAAGATGCAGGTCCACTGCAGTCCTTGTAGAGACAGCCAGCAGCCATCTGTTGCGACTGTGCAGGTGGACAATCACCATCGAAGAGTTTTGCAGACAATATAGCAAGTTCATAAACCACCATTTGTGCACTCACAAAGTTTTTGGAATTGTCCTTAGAACCAGCAATGCTGTTATCCAGTCCCTTGCTGAATTATTAACACACATGCAAACACTAGCAGTCCCTTCTTCTCACATATTGTCCATATACTATGACCAACAAAAACGTGTGCAGTGAAATGTAACTTACAAGTTAATAATTTGATGAACTGGCGTCAATTACAATTTTATAAAATAAGAATACAATACCAAGGTACAAGATACATCATTAAAGAACATAACAATACAGATAACATTTGTAGTAGTACAGGCTTTACAAAAGAATAGAAATAAACAGATACATCAGTGTTACAGGAATTATGACATAAGTAAATATATAAAATAATGAGAATAGTTTTCGAAACATTAATTTCACACATGAGCATTGAAACAGAACAGAATTAATAATGTCTAAACATCTTTACAAAGTAAATTACATAGTATCAGAAAAATTCTACAGCATAAATCTTATTAGCTAAACACATAAATACAGGAAAAACACAAATTCACATAGTGTACACAAACACATAGCGGAATAACACAAAGAAAGGACAGGGTTTGTTTTACTGCAGTATTTTCCAAACAAAACTTTCTTTACTTCTCGGAGATCTCCCTTCGTTCATCATTAATCTCAAAAAGTCCTATCTATACCTGCTTTCTGTACTTTTTTCGTATAACTTCTCAATGCATTTCTTCCAATTCATCGCAACTCATTCTCTTATATAGCGTACCCCCTCTTAAGCTAACTTAAATCTACTGAGCTCAGATGCATAAACTAAGGAACGAGGCAATGCAGCAGCACAAAACAATTAACACAAACAGCAATTACAAAAAAAATGTAAATTGGCAAAGCAATTGCAATATTACAACTAATATAAGGCACTGTGCAGCAAACAAGAAAAATAAATCCGTAGTAAAACTGGCTTAACAGAGTAATACAAAGTGAAATTTAGTAGCACTATGCCTGGCTGGCAAACAGCAGCAGCAAATGCAATAACATATATCTAAACATGACAAAGCTCAAGCAGAAAAAATATTACAGTAAAAATGGCCATGTTTAATACCTATGTTACATCTTAACACTAGGGTGTCGCATCACCTTAACTTACACTACTAAGTAAGTTACCCAGTCATTGACAAATTATGTATGCAATTCCTGTGAAAGGAAACGTCTTTTTGTGCTCGCTCGTTTTTTTGAAGTAGATTATAAAATGGTTATTTCCTGGATCTGTAGGCATAAAATATCTATATTAGTACATCTATTAAATTTTATTTTAACCAATGCTGCAGTGCAGCTAGAAACTAGATATCAAACAAAATGAGCAATCTCTCAACTAGAAAGACAATAGATGTAAAATGTTTCTTATTATTTCATTAGGCATTTTAGTCAATATCATAAATTAAGAGCTCTACAGTGTAATCATATGTTTTCCAGTTTGAGCGTGTCGTATTTGTGATGCTTTCTACAAAGAAATGTCAATAGCGAGGAAAATGGCCTCCTTTTTTCTCCACCTGTGCCTCTGAAAGGCACACACTAATGGCTTTTTTCCAGGCGACTGTTGCGCAGCTGGGTGCCCACGACGCATTACATGAAGGTGGTCACTTAACTTTCTTATCGAAATATTTACGACACCAGTTTGCACTACAGTGACAGTCTCATATAAAATTTCACAGGTCGAGAATTTGCGTTGCAAATCTTAATAGTGTTCACAAGTCATAATATATATAGCACTTCATGACATCCATTCTTACAAATGTACTGTTTCTGATGGACACATGTCCAGATCATCCATTCTCAAAAATCCGCCATCTCACTTCTCCACATCCACCACTGCTGGCGGCTCACCTCCAACTGCGCAATGCTACGCGCTGTTAACAGCCAACAGCCCAACACTACAAAATGGCTCTGAGCACTATGGGACTCAACATCTTAGGTCATAAGTCCCCTAGAACTTAGAACTACTTAAACCTAACTAACCTAAGGACATCACACACACCCATGCCCGAGGCAGGATTCGAACCTGCGACCGTAGCAGTCCCGCGGTTCTGGACTGCAGCGCCAGAACCGCTAGACCACCGCGGCCGGCCCCAACACTACAATGGCAGCCAACAATGCAAACTAGCCACAGACTGCACACAGCACAGCCAGTGATTGTCATACAGAGCACTACGTGGCGTTACCAATATAAAAACCTAAACAGCCTACTTACACCATTACTTGTGGACGAGGACTGCTGATTTCCCAAAGGCGTTGCTCCAGGCACCTTTGAGAGTTCTGTGCACCACACGCACAAACAGCCAGAGCAGCAGCTCGGGTATCTGATGCATCATGATGACTTATTCATCGTTTGCGTATTAAATTGAGAAGCCGCCCTACATGCACTTAACAGGACCACCTATCGTCGTGCTCTGCGCGGTTAGTCGACATGTGTATTCAGTTCAATGGATCCCATTGTCATGTGATAGGCTATTCTCATGTTACAAAATGACGTCCTGCTTATAAACAATGGGAACTAGGAAAGGAACGTCTATAAAATAAAAAAAAAGAGCCTGTCGAGGATTCTAATCATATTTCCATTGTGGATGTGAGTATGATGTCCTAGCAATCTACTCTGTGAGCTACGACAGGCCATACAGTAGCGGAGGGTAATACGCATTCCTCTGTACATTCCGATACGCTGCATGATGTGACAGTATTTTCAGCTATTCGTTACTATACATTTGTTTTCAAAATGAATTATTATGATTAAGCTAGATAAACTTTTTACTTTAGTCTGGATGAGAAATCGCATAGCAACCTCCATGTGTGGCATTTTTCTTTGCCCTGTATACAGGGTGGTCCATTGATAGTGACTGGTCCAAATATCTCACGAAATAAGCATCAAACGAAAAAACTACAAAGAATAAAACTCGTCTAGCTTGAAGGGGGAAGCCAGATGGCGCTATGGTTGGCCCGCTAGATGGCGCTGCCATAGGTCAAACCGATATCAACTGCGTTTTTTTTATTAAATAGGAACCCCCATTTTTTATTACATATTCGTGTAGTACGTAAAGAAATATGAATGTTTTACTTGGACCACTTTTTCGCTTTGTGAGAGATGGCTTGTTTTTTTGAAATTCGACCCTTGTGGAGTTGAGACGAGGGATGAAAGTTTTTATGGAAATATTTGATTTTGCAAGCATTTTTGAAGCTAAATCTAATGAAATTTGTATTTGGCTTCACTGTTAGAAGTGAAACAAACACGTATCACTGTTTTTGGAAATTCAATTCCTTGAAACGTTTTAAGAAAGTATTTCATTGCGAAAGCATTTTTAAATCTAAATCTTGAAAACTGATGTTTGGATTCTCCGTCAGACATAAAAAAAATACGTTTCTCTCTGTTTCTGGAAATTCAACGCATAAGGGAGAGCAACAGCGGAAGAAAATTTTTAAGGAAATATTTCGTTACGTTAAAAAATTTTTAAAGCTAAATTTATGAAAATAGGTATTTCAGTTCTCAGCTAGATACGAAGTAATATTTGCTAGGGGATAAAAATTACTATGGAATTACCTACATTTTAACGCAAAAGTCATGATTAACAAAAACTTTGGACTCCTGCTACCAGAATCATTTTTGATCAGAAGTATATTCAGAAACGACCATTATTATATGGCCTCAATTAGCGCGAAAAGCTTAGAAGGTGTTGCAATTTGTGAGCAACATAAAAATCCGATTGACTAAAAACAAAATATCTCTGCATGTCACACTGTCTGAGCTAGCGAAGCTGTGGGCACTAAGCTAATCTCCATATAAAACTGCTGGCTCTCCGTCTGATCTCTGGTTACCTGTCCCTAAGTAGGAGCGGGCGAATCACACCCTTAGTACGCTCCATTCACACTTTCACTCTAAAAAACCAAAGCTTCCGCCAATCACAGACTAAAGTGAGGTTTGCCCCGCCGAACCTTGTAATGCAAATTTCGTCTTCCCTCGCTTCATAGAAATCTATTGTTGTTGTTGTGGTCTTCAGTCCTGAGACTGGTTTGATGCAGCTCTCCATGCTACCCTATCCTGTGCAAGCTTCTTCATCTCCCAGTAACTACTGCAACCTACATCCTTCTGAATCTGCTTGGTGTATTCATCTCTTGGTCTCCCTCTAAGATTTTTACCCACTACGCTGCCCCCCAATACTAAATTGGTGATCCCTTGATGCATCAGAGCATGTCCTACCAACCGATCTTCTTCTAGTCAAGTTGTGCCACAAACTTCTCCCCAATCCTATTCAACACCTCCTCATTAGTTATATGATCTACCCATCTAAACTTCAGCATTCTTCTGTGGCACCACATTTCGAAAGCTTCTATTCTCTTCTTGTCTAAACTATTTATCGTCCATGTTACACTTCTATACATGGCTACACTCCATACAAATACTTTCAGAAACGAGTTCCTGACACATAAATGTATACTCGATGTTAACAAATTTCTCTTCTTCAGAAACGCTTTCCTTCCCATTGCCAGTCTACATTTTGTATCCTCTCTACTTCGACCATCATCAGTTATTTTGCTCCCCAAATAGCAAAACTCCTTTACTACTTTAAGTGTGTCTTTTCCTAATCTAATACCCTTAGCATCACCCGACTTTATTCGACTACATTCCATTATCCTCGTTTTGCTTTTGTTAATGTTCATCTTATATCCTCCTTTCAAGACACAATCCATTCCGTTCAACTGCTCTTCCAAGTCCTTTGCTGTCTCTGACAGAATTACAATGTCATCGGCGAACCTCAAAGTTTTTATTTCTTCTCCATGGATTTTAATACCTACTCCGAATTTTTCTTTTGTTTCCTTCACTGTTTGCTCAATATACAGATTGAATAACATCGGGGAGAGGCTACAACCCTGTCTCACTCCCTTCCCAACCACTGCTTCCCTTTCATGCCCCTCAACTTGCCATTTGGTTTCTATACAAATTGTAAATAGCCTTTCGCTCCCTGTATTTTACCCCTGACACCTTCAGAATTTGAAAGAGAGTATTCCAGTCAACATTGTCAAAAGCTTTCTCTAAGTCTACAAATGCTAGAAACGTAGGTTTGCCTTTCCTTAATCTAGCTTCTAAGATAAGTCGTAGGGTCCGTGTTCCACTATTTCTACGGAATCCAAACTGATCTTCGCCGAGGTCAGCTTCTACTTGTTTTTCCATTCGTCTGTAAAGAATTCGCGTTAGTATTTTGCAGCCGTGACTTATTAAACTGATAGTTCGGTAATTTTCACATCTGTCAACACCTGCTTTCTTTGGGATTGGAATTATTATATTCTTCTTGAAGTCTGAGGGTATTTCGCCTGTCTCATACATCTTGCTCAGCAGATGTTAGAGTTTTGTCAGGACTGGCTCTCCCAAGGCCGTCAGTAGTTCCAATGGAATGTTGTCTACTCCCGGGGCCTTGTTTCGACTTAGGTCTTTCAGTGCTCTGTCAAACACTTCACGCAGTATCATATCTCCCTTTTCATCTTCATCTACATCCTCTTCCCTTTCCATAATATTGTCCTCAAGTACATCGTCCTTGTATAGACCCTCTATATACTCCTTCCACCTTTGTGCTTTCCCTTCTTTGCTTAGAACTGGGTTTCCATCTGAGCTCTTAATATTCATACAAGTGGTTCTCTTTTCTCCAGAGGTCTCTTTAATTTTCCTGTAGGCAGTATCTATCTTACCCCTAGTGAGATAAGTCTCTACATCCTTACATTTATCCTCTAGCCATCCCTGCTTAGCCATTTTGCACTTCCTGTCGATCTCATTTTTGAGATGTTTGTATTCCTTTTTTGCCTGCTTCATTTACTGCATTTTTATATTTTCTCCTTTCGTCAATTAAATTCAATATTTCTTCTGTTACCCAAGGATTTCTACTAGCCCTCGTCTTTTTACCTACCATACAAATCTACCAACTGGAAATGTCCGCGTTAAAAATGGTGGGGCAACAGGCTTGTGGACGTGAATCAGTGTTAAAGGCTGGTGGCGCAGGCCAGCTTCCTGCGACATTCCAGGCGGCTTCTGAATTATCAAATATATATATATATATTGCTAGCCATCATTGTACGCTGCCTGCCCTTGCATTCCGTGCCAGCCGCATCGCCGCGCAGGATTTTAGCCGAGCGGTCTAAAGGTACGTTGTCCAAGACGCGACGGACACTAGCGACTGCGACGGGTCGCTACGTGATGTCAGAAGTTGCTTGCTGGCGCATGCGCAGTTCGAGTTTGGGTTGCGACGCGCGACTGTTGCGGCAGCTGCCGCAGCACTGCACCAGTGAGCAGTGTTGCGACGGAAGTCGCACAACACAAAGACGTACGGCTGCCAGAAAGATGTCGAGCCAGTCAAGGAAAACTGAAATGAGCCACTCATAGGATGTGATTCTCTGTGAGCTGGTCTCGCAACATCCTTGCCTTTACGATTTGAAGAACCCTAAATATAGAGACACTATGTTCAGAGACAGAATTTGGGAAGAAATTGGTGCACAGTTGAAACTGGCAGGTGAGTGAAATATATAATATTTTCCTATTAATGCAAATTTTTCAGGCCTGTTATGAAAATCAGTATAATCCATGCAGATGTAGAATTAGAATGATGAAAATGAACTTGAAGGTCAATTTTCGCATTACTCTTTTTTGTGACGATAAAAATTGAAAACGGCAAGTACATTATAAAATGAACAATCTAAAGTACAACGAGAAAGTTATATTTTGCAATACCTTCACTTTGAAAGTAAACGGTAGATTGGTGTCTTGATGATACCTTCTAGTTGTGGAAAACCACCACCAGATTGTTGTACAGCTTTCTGTAATCAATAGATGCTCGTTTTTGAGGAAGGCGTTTCTCAACAGATTGCGCAAACAGTATGCTGCAATAAGTAATTTGTCACATTCACTTCAATTCATTGGTAGAAGATGGTGCTCAAAAAACTTGTGCCAAAAGTGCACTACTGTTTTACAAGGCCCTTCTGGTCTGACACAGTTCACAATTGAAATTCGTCTTTTGTAAATCCTGGAGTCATCTTTTGGGTGCAGCTTGGCAAGATTAAATGTTCATGTCATCCATAATTATGTATGCTGTCAGAATATAAGAATATGGAAGTTCATTTGGATGGGAATAAAGGCTCAGTCGGCTATGAAAGTTGCCTTAGCTTGTTCCAAAAGTTTCTGCATGGGAGAAACTGACAAGTATAATTTGGGGAAATTTTGTGAACAAGCACGGACATTATTTCTTCCACATTTCTGCCAGTGTATACTGTAGACGTTCAGAATGAAAATTCTAGAGATGTTTAAGGTGTAACCCTATCTTGTTGTCAAGAACTTGAAACAATGCAATGACGCAAGCGTGCGCTTATTGTTAATAAACTTATCTTTCATTGGAATTTTAGGTGAAATGTGCAAAAACAGATGGAGGAATATTCGGGACTCGTATCAGAGAAATAAACGAGAAAGAAAGCTTGGAACAGGTTCAGATGCCTCAGCAAAACCACAAAAATGGGTTCTGCTTGATCACTTGGGTTTAAGAAACCTACATTTCGTGGCATTTTAAATGAAATTGTCAAGAGCATGTGGAGAAATATTAGTAACTCATACCGGAGAAATATGACATAAAATGGTTTCATTAGGTCCAAATGTGTCAGCGAAACAAAACAAATGCATTCTCTATCGTGTGATGACCACACGTTTCTCGTTGCGAGTCGACAGAACTGGCGGCTAGTCGCGACGCTCCCGGAGATATATGAGCCCAAATCTCGGTAACGGAGTTCGATATCATTCTGATCTCAACTTTAAAAATAATTTCGATATGTTAGCTTCTTTTCATCGGCAACGATGTATGACCTAACGTAAACCATACGTAAAGTAGCCAGCGACCACATTTTTCACTGTACACAATTCAAATTTTATGCAGTAGGTTACTTGTAAATTAAGTATCGGGATAACTGTGACGAATATCGGAAAAATAGACACCTCATTATCAAGCTGTGATGTGAAACTGTCAGATACGCAAACATCAATTTTTTGTGCCATTTACTTTCCTCACAATTGATAGAGAAGTAATATACAGCGAAAAAAACATGCAAAACCGGAAGAGATACTTTTCAATTTTTTAAAGTAAAAGGAGAATGTGCGTCGAAAAACTAACTCTGGGAGCCGATGTAACATTGTTGCATTAACATACAGTATTTTTTACAGCAAGAAAATCGGAATTATTATCTTTCTTATGTATTTGAATCCGCCGCCGCCGACCGGAGCTTGGGAAACAGCGACGACTCCAGTCATCTTGCGGCCGTGTCGCCGTCTGCCAGGGTGGGAAAAGAGGAGTGGGCAGCGTCGCAGTCGCAGCCAACTGTCGCGTCTTGCACAACGTAACTTAAGGCGCTGCAGTCATAGACTGTACGGCTGGTCCCGGAGGAGGTTCGAGTCCTCCCTCGGGCATGGGTGTGTGTGTTTGTCCTTAGGATAATTTAGGTTAAGTAGTGTGTAAGCTTAGGGACTGATGACCTCAGCAGTTAAGTCCCATAAGATTTCACACACTTGTGCCATCGGCGCCTGCAGCTCAGCGACCACTCGCTTACAATAGCCGTGATGCCGTTGCATCTTCAGAGAGCCTCCGGTGTGGTGACTGCGCAGAAAGAGTCTCTGTATGCCTAGCCGTCGGCTAAGTCCCCTCTGTCTAGGCTTCTGGCTGCACTCCGGCCGAGATGTCCGTCGGGCGTTCTTCCACAGAGCTTTTTACAACAACGCCACATTTAAGATCGATCACCCAACATGCAAGTCAGATTCAGTTATGTATTTTCGATGTCAGTTACATTCTGTAATCATGATGAAACGGGCCTGCTCCTATCAGATGATATCAAAACCCGATCTAATGCCACGTCATAGTGCGCATGGAAAGCATTGAGAGCTACAACATCTTGCCACCTTACAACTCAGGTTGGTATCCCATCGGTAGCTGGTGGGGCTGGCAATGACAGCTTACGAAGCACCGTGTAATAATACTCCATAGTGTCCCGGTGCCACAGCATTTTGTCTCGGCCGGGCGCGACGTGAAGTCGGCTCCGCACATCCCAGCCACCACTGTGTCACCGTTGCTCTCATATGTGACCCACACGTTCTCATTTTACTCATGACACTCTCATGCGCCACACACTCTGTCGTGGTAGGTTTATGGTACACAAAAATGCCATGCGATCAGTAAAAGTCGTGGACCGTATTTCAGCAGCAATCGTCGCTTCCTGTAGTCCACCAAATACACAAACACGGTCAAGGCGGCTGGCGAGTGTACGGCGAAAAAAAGAGAAACCCTCCCTATTCCCGTGGATCCGTCCCCATGTGGCACACAGGTTAATGCCCCAGCATATCACTTGTACACTCATGCTCACAAATTAAGGATAATTGCAGTATGTGGTGCCACACAGCGTGGCACTACACAAGACTTGGGCTAATAGCATAGGCACATAGGGAACACACACGAGACAGATCTGTAAGTCCACGGTATTGGTGATAAGTCGAGAAAACTGTCCCGAAACACATGTACTACAAAACGCCACTGTTTCCTGCGCATGTAGCCCGACGTCAATATGGGATATGATCACCATGCACATGTACAAAGGCCTCACAATGGGTTGGCGTACTCTGGATCAGGTGCTCGAGCAGCTGCTGGGGTATAGCCTCCCATTCTTGCACCAGTGCTTGTCGGAGTTCCTGAAGTGTCGTAGGGGTTTGAAGACGTGCAGTGATACATCGACAGAGAGCATCCCAGACGTGCTCGATGGAGTTTGGGACTCGAAAAGAGACGGCCCATTCCATTCGCCTGATATCTTCTGTTTCAAGGTACTCCTCCATGATGGCAGCTCGGTGAGGCCATGCGTTATCATCCATCAGGATGAAGGTGGGACCCACAGCATCCCTGAAAAGGCGGACATACTGGTGCAAAATGACGTCCCGATACGCCTGATCTGTTACGGCTCCTCTGTCAAAGACATGGAGAGGTGTACATGCACCAATCATAATCCCACCCCACACCATCAAACCACTACCTCCATACAGATTCATACATCTACATCTACATACATACTCGACAATCCACGATACCACAACTAGCATCTTCTCTCCCTGTTCCACTCCCAAACAGAACGAGGGAAAATGACTGCCTATGTGCCTCTGTACGAGTCCTAATCTCTCTTATCTTATCTTTGTGGTCTTTCCGCGAAATGTAAATTGGCGGCAGTAAAATTGTACTGCAGTCAGCCTCAAATGCTCGTTCTCTAAATTTCCTCAGTAGCAATTCACGAAAAGAACGCCTCCTTTCCTCTAGAGACTCCCCCCCGAGTTCCTGAAGCATTTCCGTAACACTCGCGTGATGATCAAACCTACCAGTAACAAATCTAGTATCCCGCCTCTGAATTGCTACTATGTCGTCCCTCAATCCGACCTGATACGGATCCCAAACGCTCGAGCAGTACTCAAAACTATGTCGTATTAGTGTTTTATAAGCGGTCTCCTTTACAGATGAACCACATCTTCCCAAAATTCTACCAATGAACCAAAGACGACTATCCGCCTTCCCCACAACTGCCATTACATGCTTGTCCCACTTCATATCGCTCTGCAATGTTACGCCCAAATATTTAATCGACGCCACTGTGTCAAGCGCTTCATTACTAATGGAGTATTCAAACATCACAGGATCCTTTTTCCTATTCATCTGCATTAATTTACATTTACCTATATTAGAGTTAGCTGCCATTCTTTACACCAATCATAAATCCTGTCCAAGTCATCTTGTATCCTCCTACAGTCACTCAACGATGACACCTTCCCGTACACCACAGCATCATCAGCAAACAGCCTCACATTGCTATCCACCCTATCCAAAAGATCATTTATGTAGATATGTTCCTTTCAAGGACATTAAGGGGTTGGTATCTGGTTCTGGTTCACGCCAAATGAAAACCCGGCGAGTATCACTGGTCAGACTACACCCAGACTCGTCCGTGAACATAACCTGGGAGCACTGATGCAATGACCATGTACTGTGTTCTTGACACCAGGCTTTACGGGTTCTCCTGTGACCAGGGGCCAGTGGAATGCACCTTGCAGGTCTCCGGGTGAATAAACCATGTCTGTTCAGTATTCTGTAGACAGTGTGTCTGGAGACAACTATTCCAGTGGCAGCGGTAAGATTCCGAGGAAGGCTATCTGCAGTACTCCGTGGCCGTCTGCGGGGGAATGATGGTGAGATATCGGTCTTCTTGTGGTGTTATACACTGTGGACATCCCGTACTGTAGCGCCTCGACACGTTTCCTGTCTGCTGGAATCGTTGCCATAATCTTGAGATCACACTTTGTGGCACACAGAGGGCCAGTGCTACGACCTGCTGTGTTTCACCAGCCTCCAGTCGCCCCACTATTCTACCCCTCATAACGTCATCAATGTGTGTTCTTTGCGCTATTTTCAACACACAGTCACCATTAGAACGTCTGAAAACGTCTGCACACTTACTCGCTGCACCGTGCTTTGACATGCACCAACACACCTTGTAAGTAGGCTGTTTAGGTTTTCTTATTGGTAACGCCACGTAGCGCTCTGTATCAAAATCACTGACTGTGCTGTGTGCAGTCTGTGGCTGGTTTGCATTGTTGTTTGCTATTGTAGTGTTGGGCAGTCTAATGTTAACAGCGCGTAGTGTTGCGCAGTTGGAGGTGAGCCGCCAGCAGTGGTGGTGGATGTGGGGAGAGAGATGGCGGAGTTTTGAGAGCGGATGATCTGGACGTGTGTCCATCAGAGACAGTAAATTTGTAAGACTAGATGTCATGAACTGCTATATATATTGTGACTTTTGAACACTATTAAGGTAAATACATTGTTTGTCTCTATCAAAATCTTTCATTTGCTAACTATGCCTGTCAGTAGTTAGTGCCTTCAGTAGTTAGAATCTTTTATTTAGCTGGCAGTATTGGCACTCGCTGTATTGCAGTAGTTCGAGTAACGAAGATTTTTGTGAGGTAAGAATTCATGAAAGGTATAGGTTATTGTTAGTCAGGGCCATTCTTTTGTAGGGATTTTTCAAAGTCAGATTGCGCTGCGCTAAAAATAATGTGTGTCAGTTTATTGTTGATCAGAGTAGGCAAAGAGCGAAATGTCTGAGTACGTTCAGTTCTACTCAGCTGTTTGAAAATCAAATAATGTAAGAGGTTTATCAGCACAGTCATTCATAAATTTTTTTAAGGAGACGTTACATATGGCGACCCTGTTTCTTGATCACGGTACTGTTCAAAATAACTACGATATCTATACGCATAGCATTTCGCTTTTGTTTATTACAAGGTAAGTATATTGACTACCACAGAACTTTGCTTACGGACGACGATAATTACGACACTTGACACATTTTTATCCTTAAGTGATGACAGAGATTACCTTACAACAAGACGCACAGTTTAGCGCTACAGTACACGTATTTGAGTGATTGAATTTCTACTTAAAACATTTATTTTTAAAGATTTTTGGATTACAAAGATACAAAAGTTTTCCGTGATACATTTCATTCCATTGCTGTAATTTGCAACACTTGAGGGTATAATTACATTAATCCCCAGGGGGGTACACGCTTACTTTGTGTACCACATGTTTGGCAAGCACATGGAGCCCCAGCTAATATGGTATTTGTTTATACAACTTTACAGATCGGTACCATATTTCTCTAAGACAGAATTACACAGCTATCTGATCATTTAACTGAGAGCGACAAACATGTATTTTACTACATCAGTGACACATGTTTACGCAATTACACAGTTGGATAACTTCACACATATGAAATTGTATTTTGTCTGTACTTTGTGAACTGTTCATATTTTTTCGGATCCATTGTGATACTATGAGAGCTTTGAATGATGTATTTGGTATGGGTCATGATTTTTAAAGTACGTTTGAGGTAGATGACACTAATGAAATGAGCAGAGAATTTTTTAGGTTTTGAAATTATTGGAGGAAGCTAAGACGATTTAGAGAATTGACTGAGATGTTATGATATTATTACGACGACGATGTGTATTATGCTGTTGAGGTATGTTTATGATCCATAAGATGATGCTACCGTATATGAGGAATTTGATTATGCTACGTATTTATTATGATGAAATATTGAAGAAGTGTTCACGTGTGAAGTTGATGTTTCGAAAGTTATTCTGACCTTTTATGCATTTATGTGTAACACTGATGTATATGTTATTTCGATTCTTTTGTAAAGCCCATATTACCACAAATGTTATCTGTATTGTTATGTTCTTTAATGATGTATTTTTACCTTTGTAATTGTATTCTCATGTCGTAAATTTAAAATTGTAATTGACACCACTGCATCAAATTAAGTAACTTGTAAGCATTCATTTCAGTGCACATATTTCTGTTGGTCATAGTATATGCACAATATGTGACAAGTTGGGACTGTTAGTGTTTGCACATGTGTTAATAATTCAGCAAGGGACTGGTTAAAAGCATTGCTGGTTCTAAGGACAATTCCGAAAACATTGTGGGTGCACAAATGGTGTTTATGGACTTGCTACATTCTCCGCAAGACTTTTCGATGGTTATTATTATTTTCGAATCAGAAGCATACAAATTTACAGTTGCCATACACATCAATAAATGTATACACACAAATTGTATTTATATTACACGTGCCCCGTACTTTGCAACCTCCAAGGCGCTTGGAGTGGCTTGCAGGAGATCAATCTTCGCGCAGGATGTAGGGCACAAAAGGCACTGGAGCATGTGGCTTGTGGTTTGTTCTTGTCCACAGTCACAGGACGTATCTTCTGTTATGAAGCCCCATCTCTTCAGGTTGTATCTGGATCGTCCAACTCCTGATCGTAATCTGTTTAAAGATTTCCACACCAGCCAGCTCTCGTTGTGTCCAGGTGGTAGTTCTTCAGCTTCTGGCGTCTTTAAGTGAAGTGTCGACTTCTTCCATAACTCCAGCCTGGTGAAATGGTGAGCTTCTCAGATGTTCTCAGGAAGCTCTTTCGCGATCTCAGCCGTTGCTGTGATGGATTATGTCCATGCAGTGGATGTCCTGTTCCACTTTCAGTCTCTCCTTGTTGGTAGCCACTGTTCTGCGTATCCATGGTGGCGCTATTCCAACCAGGCAGTAGAGCTTATCAGTTGGGGTAGGTCTTAAGCAACCTGTGATCAACCTGCAGGTTTCGTTGAGAGCAATGGCTACTTGTCTGGCATGAGATGACCTGTACCAGACTGGAGAAGCATATTCAGCAGTAGAAAAGCACAGTGCCATTGCAGAACTGCGAATAGTTTGTGGATGTGATCCCCACTGTGTCCCCGCTAGTTTGCGAATTAGGTTGTTTCGAGCGGAGATTTTCATTTTGGTGTTATTGCAGTGAGTTTTGAATGTCAGAGTTCTGACGAGAGTGACTCCCAAGTATTTAGGTGCGTGATGATGCTGGAGTTCGATGCCTGACCATGCAATATGTACCTCACGATTAGCTTCCCTGTTCCTTAAATGAAAGGCACACACTTGTGTCTTCGAAGGGTTTAGTCTGAGTTGGTTCCGATTGTAGTAGCTTGACAGTGTTATAAGTGCTGTTGTCAGGTTTCTTTCCACTCTTTCAAAGCATGAGCTCTGTATAGCAAGGGCTAGGTCATCTGCATATAAGAATCTCCTTCCGCTTGGGGTCAATGGCTTGTCGTTGGTATAGATGTTGAAAAGAAGTGGAGCCAAGACGCTTCCCTGAGGTACACCATTTTTCTGCGCTCTCCAGCGGCTGCGTTGTCCTTGAAATTCAACAAAAAACCTGCGGTTTTGGAGGAGGGTGCTGCGTAGTCTAACGAGGTGGGCGTAGTTGATCATATTGTATAGTTTTGCATGGAGTAACCGATGATGGACAGTATCGTACGCTGCTGTGAGATCCACAAAGACCACGCCCGTTACTTGACGGGTTTCAAAACCATCCTCTATGAACTGAGTGAGATTCAGAAGTTTCCCTGTGCAGCTTCTGTTTGGTCGAAATCTTGCTTGTTCGGGTATGAGAAGAGGGTCTATTACTGGTAGGATTCTATTCAGAATCATTTTTCTTTAGCCTTGCTTCCAATATTAGCCGTAACGTCAGAATTGCCTCTCTCGTCCCTTTATTTTTCCTAAAGCCAAACTGATCGTCACCTAGCGCATTCTCAATTTTCTTTTCCATTCTTCTGTTTATTATTCTTGTAAGCAGCTTCGATGCATGAGCTGTTAAGCTCATTGTGCGGTAATTCTCGCACTTGTCAGCTCTTGCCGTCTTCGGAATTGTGTGGATGATGCTTTTCCGATAGTCAGATGGTATCTCGCCAGACTCATATATTCTACACACCAACGTGAATAGTCGTTTTGTTACCACTTCTCCCAATGATTTTAGAAATTCTGATGGAATGTTATCTATCCCTTCTGCCTTATTTGACCGTAAGTCCTCCAAAGCTCTTTTAAATTCCGATTCTAATACTGGATCCCCTATCTCTTCTAAATCGACTCCTGTTTCTTCTTCTATCACATCAGACAAATCTTTACCCTCATAGAGGCTTTCAATGTATTCTTTCCACCTATCTGCTCTCTCCTCTGCATTTAACAGAGGAATTCCCGTTGCACTCTTAATGTTACCACCGTTGCTTTTAATGTCACCAAAGGTTGTTTTGACTTTCCTGTATGCTGAGTCTCTCCTTCCGACAATCATATCTTTTTCGATGTCTTCACATTTTTCCTGCAGCCATTTCGTCTTAGCTTCCCTGCACTTCCTATTTATTTCATTCCTCAGCGACTTGTATTTCTGTATTCCTGATTTTCCCAGAACATTTCTGTACTTCCTCCTTTCATCAATCAACTGAAGTATTTCTTCTGTTACCCATGGTTTCTTCACAGCTACCTTCTTTGTACCTATGTTTTCCTTCCCAACTTCTGTGATGGCTCTTTTTAGAGATGTCCATTCCTCTTCAACTGTACTGCCTACTGCGCTATTCCTTATTGCTGTATCTACAGCGTTAGAGAACTTCAAACGTATCTTGTCATTCCTTAGTACTTCCGTATCCCACTTCTTTGCGTATTGATTCTTCCTGACTAATGTCTTGAACTTCAGCCTACTCTTCATCACTACTATATTGTGACCTGGGTACGCCTTACAATCCAGTATCTGATTTAGGAATCTCTGTCTGACCATGATGTAATCTAATTGAAATCTTCCCGTACCTCCCGGCCTTTTCCAAGTATACCTCCTCCTCTTGTGGTTCTTGAACAGGGTATTCGCTATTACTAGCTGAAACTTGTTACAGAACTCAATTAGTCTTTCTCCTCTTTCATTCCTTGTCCTAAGCCCATATTCTCCTGTAACCTTTTCTTCTACTCCTTCCCCTACAACTGCATTCCAGTCGCCCATGACTATTAGATTTTCGTCCCCCTTTACATGCTGCATTACCCTTTCAATATCCTCATACACTTTCTCTATCTGTTCATCTTCAGCTTGCGACGTCGGCATGTATACCTGAACTATCGTTGTCGGTGTTGGTCTGCTGTCGATTCTGATGAGAACAACCCGTTCACTGAACTGTTCACAGTAACACACCCTCTGCCCTACCTTCCTATTCATAACGAATCCTACACCTGTTATACCATTTTCTGCTGCTGTTGATATTACCAGATACTCATCTGACCAGAAATCCTTGTCTTCCTTCCACTTCACTTAACTGACTCCTCTATATCTAGATTGAGCCTTTGCATTTCCCTTTACAGATTTTATAGTTTCCCTACCACGTTCAAGCTTCTGACATTTCCACGCCCCGACTCGTAGAACGTTATCCTTTCGTAGATTATTCAATCTTTTTCTCATGGTAACCTCCCCCTTGGCAGTCCCCTCCCGGAGATTCGAATGGGGGACTATTCCGGAATCTTTTGCCAATGGAGAGATCATCATGACACTTCTTCAATTACAGGCCACATGTCCTGTGGATACACGTTACGTGTCTTTAATGCAGTGGTTTCCATTGCGTTCTGCATCCTCATGTCGTTGATCATTGCTGATTCTTCCGCCTTTAGGGTCAATTTCCCACCCCTAGGACAAGAGAGTGCCCTGAACCTCTGTCCGCTCCCTCTTTGACAAGGCCGTTGGCAGAATGAGGCTGACTTCTTATGCCGGAAGTCTTCGGCCGCCAATGCTGATTATTTATCAAAGTTTAGGCAGTGGCGGGGATCGAACCTGGGACCGAAGACGTTTTGATTATGAATCCAAGACGCAACCCCGTCCTCATGCTCATATCCCCACGTGGTGCTGTGACAGTTGAAGTCACCAGTCACTATTTGTGTGTGACTATAAAAGTTATCAGGTAGATTGATTCTGAGATCAACATCCGGTGGTCTGTATACGGATGTGACTGTACAGCCTTTGATTTTCAAAGTTAAGATTTCAATATCATTTGCTTCAGTAAAGGCTGATAATATTATCTGTATTTCTGGTTGGACAAATGTAGCACTTCCGTATTTTGGGTGGGGTATTTCCTTAGCCAGTCGCATTCCGTTTATTTTTGGTCTGCGCATTTCACAGCTTCTGTGGGTCTCCTGTATGCAGAGTACATCGCATTTGGTTTGTCTGCACAGCTCTTGTAACAGTTCTTCTTTTGGTGATGACATACCTTCTATATTCATCGATATGATGGTCAACTGTGGTCCTGAAAAGGACCAAGATGATGTTTCTGGTGTGAAAGGATCAGCCGCCAGAGAAACCTGACGCCCAGGGTACGCCCGATTATCTTGGTCGGAAATCATTGCAATCTTCGTGGAGGCTCCTCTCATGTACCCCTCTTCGATGGTGATTGTGCACCTGCACAGTCACAACAGATGGCTGCTGCCCATCTCTACCAGGACTGCAGTGGGTCTGCACCTCTGGTGGCCCACCGATACCATAATCTCTACTAGGACTACAGTGGGTCTGCTCTGTGATGACCTACCTACCAATATTCTTCAAAACTTCGGTTGACTATGTTGTGGGTTTGCTCTGTTGTGGCCCATTACCTGTCTGCATGCCAAGAGTCAGCACTGTCTTTCCGTTAGAAGGACAACACTACTTCTTCAAGACTGCATGGAAATCCACTACTTCCATGTGCATTTTCTTTTACTAATAAGACTTTGTGAAAAAATTGTAATTACTACTGTGATGAATGATCAGGACTGTCTTTACGGACTGTGAGAAAATTTTAGCTTTCGACCAACATTGTATCAATAAGTGTGTGCATTTGATATCTTTGTTATTGTAATTATGAATTTTTTTCAAATCTGTATTGGCCACTGCCCAAAACAATTTGTAAAATTTTTTGTGGGGAGCATGGGGGCTATGTAAGTAGGCTGTTTAGGTTTTTTATTGGTAACGCCACGTAGCGCTCTGTATGAAAATCATTGGCTGTGCCGTGTGCAGTCTGTGGCTGGTTTTCATTGTTGTTTGCTATTGTAGTGTTGGGCAGCTGGATGTTAACAGCGCGCACCGTTGCACAGTTGGAGTTGAGCCGACAGCAGTGGTGGATGTGGGGAGAGAGATGGCGAAGTTTTGAGAACGGATGATCTGGACGTGTGTCCATCAGAGACAGTAAATTTGTAAGACTGGATGTCATGAACTGCTATATATATTGTGAGTTTTGAACACTATTAAGGTAAATACATTGTTTGTTCTCTATCAAAATCTTTCATTTGCTAACTATGCCTGTCAGTAGTTAGTGCCTTCAGTAGCTAGAATCTTTTATTTAGCTGGCAGTATTGGCACTCGCTGTATTGCAGTAGTTCGAGTAACGAAGATTTTTGTGAGATACTTCGTGCAGATGGTAGAAAGGAAGGATGCGCTGCCGGTATCGCTTTCCACATTAAGGTCGCCAAGCCACTGTTATTGACTGTGTAAGGTGAACCGTGGTGAAGGTAGCTCAGTTAACTTCCTGCACCAACAGGACATCAACGTCAGATGTGTATAATGTATCACGAAATAGCTGTAACTTCACTGTCGAACTAATGTTGCTGATATCGACAGTCTCAGTTTTATAGGCTTGCTGTTTGGTATCCCTCATACCAGCTCGAAGTGGAATGAGCAGTGCATCCGCAGCGTGGACTCCTGGGATTCCCACGGCGGAGCTACCCTTCTATAGTCGTCCGACATCATCAGTCGTCTGAGTCGGTCGGCGCCACCATCCCGATTTTGTGTGTTTGCCGCTTCGGTGTCGTTTTCTAGTGCGCCCCAATCGCCGGTATCAGGATATACAGCCGCTCGATGATCCGTATCTCTGGATGGCGTCCGCGACGCCTCTGTCCTATACTGAGGTAAGGTGGAAGAGTGTGTGCGACCCGCAGGGAAAGAGTCATCAGAAAAGCATGACATCCTCTCACCAACTGCAATGTTAATGCGTCAGGATTGGCCAGGAGGGGAAAGAAGTAGGCACCCGTTGAAGTGAAGAATAAAACATGCAGGTCTGCAGGGCAGCGACTTCACTGTATTTGTGACATGAAGGTAAAAGAGAAGTCGGGTTGAAGTTTTATGACCTTTATTTGCGAACGCTGTAGTTGACATAGTTGCTCATATTCTAGGCAGGACAACACTGCGGATTTTCCGCCTCTTACTGGGACGCGAAAGCGTTGCTTTTGGCTGTGAAAACGACTGTTTGATAGATATTGCGCACCTGTGAACATTGCGGAGGCTGTCCCGCCCTGCGTCAGTTGATCATCAACCGGGGGCACTTCTACACTACTGGCCATTAAAATTGCTACACCAAGAAGAAATGTAGATGATAAACGGGTAATCATTGGACAAAAAAATTATACTAGAACTGACATGCGATTACATTTTCACGGGATTTGGGTGCATGGATCCTGACAAATCAGTACCCAGAACAACCACCTGTTGCGTAATAACGGCTTTGATACGCCTGGGCATTGAATCAAACAGAGCTTGGATGGCGTGTACAGGTACAGCTTCCCATGCAGCTTCTACACGATACCACAGTTCATGAAGATTGGTGACTGGCGTATTGTGACGAGCCAGTTGCTCGGTCACCATTGATCAGAGTTTTTCAGTTGGTGAGAGATGTGGAGAATGTGCTGGCCAGCGCAGCAGTCGAACATTTCTGTATCCAGAAAGGCCCGTACAGGACCTGCTACATGCGGTCGTGCATTATCCTGCTGAAATGCAGGGTTTCGCAGGGATCAAATGAAGGGTAGAGCCACGGGCCGTAACACATCTGAAACGTAACGTCCACTGTTCAAAGTGCCGTCAATGCGAATAAGAGGTGACCGAGACGTGTAATCAATGGCACCCCATACCATCACGCCTGGTAATACGCCAGCATGGCGATGACGAATACACGCTTCCAATGTGCATTCACCGCGATGTCGCCAAACACGGATGCGGCCATCATGATGCTGTAAACAGAACCTGGGTTCATCCGAAAAATGACGTTTTGCCATTCATGCACCCAGGTTCGTCGTTGAGTACACCATCGCAGGCGCTCCTCTCTGTGATGCAGCGTCAGGGGTAACCGCAGCCGTGCAGATGGTTGTTGTCTTGCAAACGTCCCCATCTGTTGACTCAGGGATCGAGACGTGGCTGCACGATCCGTTACAGCCATGCGGATAAGATGCCTGTCATCTCGACTGCTAGTGATACGAGGCCGTTGGGATCCAGCACGGCATTCCATATTACCCTCCTGAACCCACCGATTCCATATTCTGCTAACAGTCATTGTATCTCGACCAATGCGAGCAGCAATGTCTCGATACGATAAACTGCAATAGCGATAGGCTACAATCAGACCTTTATCAAAGTCGGAAACGTGATGGTACGCATTTCTCCTCCTTACACGAGGCATCACAACAGCGTTTCACCAGGCAACGCCGGTCAACTGCTGGTCGTGTATGAGAAATCGGTTGGAAACTTTCCTCATGTCAACATGTTGTAGGTGTCGCCACCGGCGCGAACGCTCTGAAAAGCTAATCATTTGAATATCACAGCATCTTCTTCCTGTCGGTTAAATTTCGCGTCCGTAGCACGTCATCTTCGTGGTGTAGCAATTTTAATGGCCAGTAGTGTAGTTTAAACTGTACGAAGTTTTAATGCCGGCGTCTGATCGGTTTGGAAACTGCCAGCAGAAGAGCGAACGGCGTGTGCGCTCCCTGCAGCCGACCGCGTTCCCACCCCCACTTGACCACCTCCAAGCCTCCCTATTGGTCGGTCAGATCGTAAGACGCGTATTTCGGTAGCGTTACCTCGTCAGCAACACGTGAGTTTAGCTGCTGATGGTTCAACTCGTCAGTTTCAGGGTGATTCTTTCCAGTTCTGGGCAACGTGACTGAGACGCTGCAACTTACGGCCAGGCAAAAGGCACTGACGAACATCAAGAGAAAAAATATAAATCAAACTTTATACTAATAAATCCATTCAGTATCGGCCCTCACTGTACAGAAAGCTGACAGTCGGCGTCATAATTATGTTGGGGGCTCTCGTGAGGAATAGTCCAAGGCGTTATAAACATCACTGATCTCAAATCGGTGCGTCTTATGTCATTCCGGCGAACGCTGTCTGCGCGTGCACACGTCAGAATCCTCAGTAAGCGGTTTATCTTGGTTTACATCCTCCACATCGTTGGACGTCACGTCACGCATCTCTATATCCACATCCTACTCCGTTCTTCCTCCTGTCGCCGGTGGTACTGGCGCTGGTTGCGGTGGCTGGTCAGCGTCATTGCGACGGGTGTCTCCTCGACAGTTTGCAAGTAGGCGCATCGGTAGAAGGCTGCTTCTCGGGCGGTACACCCACATCATCTGGCGCCGTTCCACGTCAGTCAGATACAACCTGCATAGATCAACAACAGGTAGTCTCTGAACGAAGGACAGAATTAAACGAAGCGTAAAATTAAAAATACAGGAACAAACAATGCTCAATCGACTGGAAATCCCAGAAAGTAAACACAAAACCCACGATCTTGCTGCCAAATTCAGCGTGGCACTACGGTACCACCCCGTATTTTCGGCTTAACATAAGGGGGGCGGGGGGGGGGGGGGGGGCGGAGGGCGGAGAATTGATCATCGTTCGCTTAAAACATTTTTTTAATTTATTGGGTCACGAAATTATTAGTATTATTGCAAATGCAAATTTATCACCAGATAATTACTGTGAATTAGAGTGATTTTAAGAAGGGAATGATTATTTCATTAGAAAGAACATGAAACGGGACCATTAAAATTTACGGGATAGGTAACAGGATTTGGCTGCTCTTTCAAGAGTCATTTAAGTTTTATCCAAACGTCCTAATAACACGGTATAAGATTCTTTAGTTAAGAACAAAACACACGCACACAGTAGTAAACTTTACAAATAGTAAAAGACAAAAATACCAATCGTAATGGAAAGAAGACAGACAGAAGTGGTGTCTGTAAAGCGGGACTACCAACAGAGTGTCCTAAGACCGATCAAGACCCCCCAGACGACAAATTAGCCAAAACAGGCAGTTGTTTTTGCGTCCTAAAACAAAACAAGCAAACCAAAACAGGCATGCACAACATCCTCCCAGGCCGCGAAGGTAACCTTCCCAAGGCTAACGTAAGGGATCAGTCAGAAAACGCGCATTACAACCGCCCTTTTTAACGTAATTTAAAAAAGGGGCTCCGCGAGAGAGGCTGCAACCTCTAACAAAATCAAACATGAAATACCAAAAGATGGCTCAAATAAATAAACATGCTTAATAAGAAATTAGACTGGGTACACTAGCCCAAACATGATAACATATAAAGCCCAGTCATCATGGGAACACAATAAAACAGAACCGCTTGATGATACAGGCCCAAAGCAAAAAAAAAAAATTACAGCCAACAGGGAGACCGAACATAGCGTTGCTAGATCGACATGAACACGGCAAAGGTGCACTAAAGAAGCAATATGGGCACGTGTAGAAATAAAGAAGAAAGTGATGCACCACAACAGGGCAAACGGGCAAGTCACCGAATAATATTCCAAGAACTGTGTTAAGCACTCTACTGCGTGGATCTGAGGATAATCGCCAATGCACGAGGATAATTATGGCGCTCACACTGTCTTAAGAAGTCCAGGAGCAGCAAGGTTTCGTGCTCCGGATAAACCAGCATCAGCAGCGAGATTTGGGAAACAGAAGCTGCCACCGGCCTCACGTCTTCCGATCGCGGCGCATCCCCGGTGCAAGATCGTCTTTACGCTCTTTGTCCTTGCTCTCCTAGCGAGCTCCAAACACAGTCCTTCCGCACCGTGCGCCTCGTAATCAAAACAGACCGCCAGCGACCTCTTTCTAAGGCAACCGGCGTTTCTGACTGGTCAGTTTACTCGGCCGATGACTGACAATATTAAATGAAATTCTAATTAAAGTGTGAGGCTGATTTTGGCTATTGAAATCTTGGTTAGGACCCTGTCAGCGTGGATAATGTCGACAACCTAGTGGAAATTGTATATAAAAATTAAAAAGTAAATAATATTAAACAAAGTTATGCATTTTCCACAAAGCCTGTACGTTCCAGTACATCACGTCTCCTGCTTGCGCCTCCGTTCTCATGTTCCTTTGTCGTTTTATGGGACGGGGATTATTACCGATCCTAAATGCTTACTGGCATACAGCAACATTAGCCTTATTAACACTGTATGATGGAACCTAATGGGTTGACGGTGAGCGTAAGTGCCACAGCGGGATATCTGTAAGAAGGAGGTTGTGATTCACAAGAGCAATATTACCTAAATCGGTTCTGGTTAGTTGTCAATAGACCGTTTTCTTCTAATTATTTCATGATATTGGAACACCTTACATGATCCAGAATCCGGCTAGAATACGATGTCAGCCCGCATCTCGTGGTCGTGCGGTAGCGTTCTCGCTTCCCACGCCCGTGTTCCCGGGTTAGATTCCCGGCGGGGTCAGGGATTTTCTCTGCCTCGTGATGGCTGGGTGTTGTGTGCTGTCCTTAGGTTAGTTAGGTTTAAGTAGTTCTAAGTTCTAGGGGACTGATGACCATAGATGTTAAGTCCCATAGTGCTCAGAGCCATTTGAACCAATACGATGTCAGTGATATGGCTCTCTAATTCAGCAAGCCAAAGACTGCTTTGTTATTGGCAGAATTCTTATAAGATGCAACAAGTCTAGTAAAGAGGCTGCTTACACCACGTCCATCCTCTGCAAGAGTATGCTGTCGGATGTCAGGTCCTTAACGGGTAGGATTTATGGAGGACTTTGAAATTGTTCAATGAAGTACATCTCATTTTATATTATCGCAAAACAGAGCAGAGGGTGACGGAAACAATGTATGGGCTATGGTGGCAACAATTACAACATGGGCGTTTTTCGTTGCGGCGAGATATTTTCAGTCACTAACTTTCTTCTTTGTTGATCCCCATCTAAATAGGAAAAAATGAGCAGCGTAGTAAAATTAGAGAACTCAGAGCCCACACGGAAAAATTTGTACTATTCGAGAGGGGACCTGTCGAGGGATATTCTGAAAGTGGTTCTGTGAACACTCTGCCAAGCACTAAATTATGAAGCGCAGAATAGTAATGTAAATGTATACATAGAATTACTTTTATTTCTCTTCCTATGTGTTGATGTAACCTACACAACTTTCCAGTTTGAGATATGGATATTTCGTTGAGCAATAGTTGGATATGACTGCTAAAAGTTGATCTGTTTGGTCAGCACTCACTGAACCTAATCGGTATGCAATCTGAACCAAATGAGTCTCCTTTACTAAGTGGCTTAAGTTACTTCGTGACACTGAGGTTATCCACTTACTCATATTGGCAGCTGTTCTTGATTCGAATTCTTCAATATGTACTGATTTCCTTTAGTGAAAGACTTTCAGAAAAACGTGCTTAATAAGTCTGTATCAGTGGTAGTGTCGTCAGTAGGATTGCTGTTGCTATTACGTAATTAAGGTATTAATTCTGGCTTTTCCATGATATACTTTACGTAAGACCATATGGATATTGGTATTTCGAGCTTTCTTGTTTCTGAGAGTTATGCCATTTCTAGAAACAATTGTGACAAATAACAAAATGCGAATATCTACACAGACAACTTTTGATTCCTCGTTTACGAATTTAACATTAGCAGTTTATTGTGACACTAAAGTATGGAGCATCAGGTATTTAGAGGTGATTTTTCTGGAAGCACGTCTATGTCAGTGAGTCAAGTAATTAAATTTTCTACCTGATATTATCCCCGATCCTGTTCAGAGTCTTTTAATATTGCACATCATTCATCATGTGCATCCATGAGTGCCGGAATTCCAGGAATATCTTTTTAAAATAATTTTAGTAAATCACCAAAATTAATCTGCACCATCTTGTGTTACTTAGAAAAGTAGCACCACCAGATCAAATGTACATGTACATACACAGGTACATACATACATACGTACATAAGTACATACTCTTATTCTTACCTCTATTTAATTTTTGTCTGTAACGATGGAGAATATTGCTCCAAATATTGGCTAAATTCAGATAATTCCGATTGCTCAGTTATGGGCAAGGTTTTTGAGAAGTTTCCCTTGGTTGTCAGGTGAATGCCAGAATTGCCTGTCCCATCATAAATATTATCACTTGGAATTCTCTTTGCCACAATGCTAACTGGCTGAAATGAACTGTGTCCCCTTAGTGGGCCAAATCTCAAACAGCCTGCTCTAATGTTTGGAGTAAAGAATGAGAAGTACAAAAAGAAATCTTTTGTACTCTGTATTCAAATGAAGAAATACACTAATAAATTTATCTCTATCCGACATCCCAGTTCTGACCAAAAGTTTTGGTATGTTTGCCTAGGTTGCAAGGTAAATGTCGGAGCTGGAACCACCATGACAGACATTTCCAATTGGGTTCACTATGCCCTAATACTGGCTCGCTTAGTGTTTGGCTGAAGTGATCATGAATATGCAGTGGGTCAGAAGTCGAACAACCCGCTCTGTCTTTAGGTCTACAGAATGAAAAGTACATAACAACCTTTCCGACAGTGAGTGTACTGCACATGTAGAGCAAGTTGGAAACTTCAGTCTGTTATTACGTAAACTGTAGCTTAAATATTAGCCACTGGAACACTCGTCTACAGTTGTTTATGCACTGCCTGAAAAGAAAGTGAAACACCAAGGAGATATCGTGGAATGTGAATTACATTTCGTACACACACGCACCATCATGTAAATAATTGGATTTACTATTCTCTGTGGGAGGCGGAATGGCCACCAGAGTGTGGGGAGATTCAGCTGGTCCTACAGCTGTCGTTTTATACAACCCACAATGTTATTCTGGCCATCATAAAACAGCGAGAGATTTTCATGTTCTCACGCTCGCTATTTTTCATACAGAAAAAAAGTTAAAAATTCAGCAGAAATATTTTGGTAGCAAATTTAATGTAGCTATATTTTGTACTGGGATACGTTTTCGCTGGAGGCCACGGTTTTCGAGTTATTCAAGAAAAACCTACAGAAGTGACTTTCAAACACACCCCGACCCCCACACTCGTCTTCAGTCGACGTTTATATTTCGTGCCGCCCTCTCCTACCACTGTACAAAAATTTCCGACTACATGAACTATTTCCGCTGTTCGACCTTCTTTCGTCGCTACAGATTGGGCCATTACGCCACCAGCATAGACGGCTACTTCGTTAACATTATTAATTTAAACGTTCTTCTGAGGATAATGAAAGCAAAACGACTTTTTAAATGTTACGCTAAAACTAATTACGTTGACAGTTCGATCAAAACTTAACCCTTACAAGCACAGTAGTTTCTAAGTCAGAAGGCCTGACGAATAAAACGATGCAATTGTTTACTTTATGCTGTTAAAATCCACAAAATTGTTGGATAAATTTTACACAAACGTCAGTGTCATGATTTGTAAGTCCTTGACTAAGCCGGTGGCGTAATAAGGTCAGTCAATGAAGACCTAAAAAGGTCAAAAGTGGGAAATAATTCGTGCAGTCGTAAACTTTTCTTCAGTGGTAGGAGGGAGTGCCCTGAACAACATATTAGGGGCTGACGTAGGAGTGCGTTTGAAGGTCACACTTGTCCTTTTTTTGAATAAGTCAATAGCTACGGCCCCTAGCAAAAACTTATCCCAGTACAAAATTTAACTACATTAAATTTCCTACTAAAGGTCGTGTTCACTTTTTCTTTAGGACTAATAGTTTGCACTTAGCGAATGAGAGAATATGGTTTTTGAAGGCGAGATAAAATACTGCGGGTTGCATAAAACAACAGCGGTAGGGACGTGGACAGCGTCGATGCTGATTGATCACTGTGAAGGACAGAGAGACGCCGCGTACTGTTGTGATGCTGCATTAGCAACGCCACACACAGTGTGAACGGGTCTCATCACGGTTCACCGTTTGGGCAGCTGGTCGAGTCTTCCAGTACCCAGATTTGTGGGGGCATCCAGGCTTGACACTGAGCCGGTTTTGGACTGCATGGGAGCTGATGGCAGGTATACGTACTCCTTGTCAAGGTTTTGGTCGATCACATCTGGATCGATCACATATTGTGCTCCAAACACCCTCCGCCACAGGCCATTAGGTGGCTTGCTGAGTATGATATAGATGAAGCAGATCGTAATCCTTTCACAGCTCCACCTGCCACCCCAGACTCCTGCAACATGCTGTGTTATCCAGCGCCATTAGTCAGAGACTGGCAGCAGCCGGAACATGGAATTACAGTCCCTTGGATAGGCTGCCACTAGCACCACAACACAAGTGGCTGCGTCTGTAATGGCCCCATGACTCGTCTGCATGTACTGCTGATGGATGATGTCTCATTGCGTTCAGTGACGAACCGTCGTGCTGCAGTAACCTGAACGACCATGATCTGTGAATATGGTGGCGACCTAAGTAGAGGTCCCGTCCTTCCATTGTTTTTGGGGCGGTACATCGGTGTTACTCCTTTTTTCATGGTCCAGGGAGCCATAAAGTATGACTTCAGGTTGTAACCTCCCCCTCACTTATCGACCTTAATGACAGTGAAAGATTAAACCACGTGTACCTAATGGAAATTTGGGAAAAGCAATCGTCACTGAGGTTAATGTGTCGGTAAAGAGGGAGGAAAGGGTTACATCTAAATGAAAGGGAAAATGCAAATGAAACTGGTGGAAATTAATTTTAAAAAGGGGTAAAGCTAATAAAGAAAGTAAATGTGCGGTCGTCACGTTAACAATTAATTGGCGCTAATTAGATATTTGAGAATTGGGGGAAATTACGGTCGCCAGTCCTAAGGACAATTACTATAGTAACTGAAAAAGAAAGGTTATTACACATATAATTAGCACTAGAAGCGTGGCAACTGAAGGTTGACACGTGTAGTGAGAAAGTTTGTCAGAAGTAATAAATTTCGCTACACTCTGACTTAATTTAGCAAAAGAATTAATAAAACCGGAAAACTGAAAGTTAATTTAGTGACTGAAATTAATAGTGAGCTTTGTTTCTGAAGCACAACGAAATTCAGTAAAATACGGTAAGTCTTGGACTACCTCAACAATCATTTCAAAAGCTACTTGAATCTACGCAATTTAGAAATAAGAGATTTAACTTTGAACTTGAATTAAATGAATCTGAACAATTAACAATAGTAAAATTTAGTACGTACCAAGCTGAGCTGCAGTCACAGGTAAGCTAAAATACGGTAACAAAACTCGCACTCTTAATTTGTGCTTGTGTAATCTAGATATTGCAGCCAGCTATGAATACTTTAACTGAACTTTGAAATTAAAGCAGCGAAATTGAATTATGTTACTTTAATGCTGGCGTTTGAATTTCAACGACACTCGGGTTCATTTCGGAAAAGGAAGGGACCCTGCTTGGCAATGAAATTGGGACAATGAGCAACAAAGGTTCATGCTAAGTTGCTGTAATTTTGTGATGCAACAATTTTAAAAGTTTGAAAATCTGAGGTCTGCCATACAGTTCTAAAACCTTACGTGCTTCCAGTCTTCCTTGTTGGTTGCTTGAAGGTTTGAAGCCGTCGATCGAAGAGGTGGCGACAGTCACTCATTGTCGGCCGTCGCTGTTGCAGAAGCTGGATGTTGGCGCGCCTCCTTCTCGACACGGTCACCAGGCGAAACGGGCTCTTGATGTGCGCCAGATAATGCTTCCCGTCCGCGACACCATGTCAGAAACTACCATCGCAAGTCGAGCGCAATTACATGCTGCCAAACCCCGAAAGCGCGGCAACTCGCGGGAGCTTCACACAACACACCTGCTCCACTCGCTACTCCAGCAAGACTCTCTCTGCCCGCGCTCCCCGCGACAGAGTTAACCCTACCAAAGATCCTACACACTTTGATTCTTCACACGACCTATCGATGTAATCGTTCGATAGCAGTTTTCCCTAGGCAAGACCCAGCGTAAAAATACAAATAATATTTACGAAACAAACCAATTATACATCGACATAAATGCATATATATATATATATATATATATATATATATATATATATATAGTAAAACAATTACAATATGTAAAGACACAGAAATGTCATATATTCAGGCAACAAAATTAAGGAAAACAAATTTATAGTACAATAGATGGAAATAGGAGGATATACATTTCCGGCGTTACAAGGTAGTGGCTGGTAATGACTCAGGGGATTCTGACGCAGAAACGGTACGTCACGGGCATCCTGCGTCCTTTTGTGCTGCCTCTCAAGCGACCGTATTGTGGTGACATTTTTCAACAGGATAATGCACGTCTATACATGGCATATGTCTCTATGAACTGTCTGCGTGACGTAACTACATAGGCTTCCGCGGCCGGTGTCATGATGACCGGTCGTGGGGCAGACGCCTCTCCGGCCACGGACTGGACAACCTGAACAAAGCTTACAGGGGGGACTGTTGGCGTATTTCCACGCACCAGAAGAAAACCTGCCCACCAGAAACCAGGAGCTGAATTGCGCGCTGTCATCAATCCCTGACAAGCCGCCTATCGCACGAAAAGTGTCTTTCCTACCCTCCCTCTTTCATCCTGACTAGCCTATTATAGTCTAGGGCCAGTAAAGTTAAAGAAAATATGACGTATTGACACCGATCGTCGGCACTACACAGAGCCATGTCTTTCCACCAAAACCAGTTTTCCCTGAGAAGGACTGTTATAATACGGTCGAACCGTTGGTTTTAAGTTTAAAAGTAAAGTATTTTATACGCTGACGCTGTACAACACCCAGTAGAAGTATAATCACCATACCTGCGTGATGCCTGGGTATTCCCACTGCCATTAAGAACTCCAGATATGTGACAGATAGAACACGTCCGCGACCAGCTGGCACGTCAACTCCGTCCCAGTGCCAGAATCCAGAAAGTCAAGGATCAGTTGCCACAGCTGCGAGCCATCTTGTTTCAGGAGGGGATACAACGGCCGTTATGAAACCCTTCCGACCTGAGGCAGTGCATACATGCTGGCCAGAGGGGGTGCAAACATCCTACCGAGAAGTGGGCTCTTACTGCCAAGCTCTTTGCTAATTTGACTTGAACTTGTGGTCGCTGAAATAATACAGCACACACTCTCAGCCCATGAAGTTTCACATTGTTTCCTACTCCTTTCGTTATGGGTGCTCAACTTCTTTTGCTAAGCACTGTAGGTTTTCTGCAGCTAAGCTAATACACTCCTGGAAATTGAAATAAGAACACCGTGAATTCATTGTTCCAGGAAGGAGAAACTTTATTGACACATTCCTGGGGTCAGATACATCACATGATCACACTGACAGAACCACAGGCACATAGACACAGGCAACAGAGCATGCACAATGTCGGCACTAGTACAGTGTATATCCACCTTTCGCAGCAATGCAGGCTGCTATTCTCTCATGGAGACGATCGTAGAGATGCTGGATGTAGTCCTGTGGAACGGCTTGCCATGCCATTTCCACCTGGCGCCTCAGTTGGACCAGCGTTCGTGCTGGACGTGCAGACCGCGTGAGACGACGCTTCATCCAGTCCCAAACATGCTCAATGGGGGACAGATCCGGAGATCTTGCTGGCCAGGGTAGTTGACTTACACCTTCTAGAGCACGTTGGGTGGCACGGGATACATGCGGACGTGCATTGTCCTGTTGGAACAGCAAGTTCCCTTGCCGGTCTAGGAATGGTAGAACGATGGGTTCGATGACGGTTTGGATGTACCGTGCACTATTCAGTGTCCCCTCGACGATCACCAGTGGTGTACGGCCAGTGTAGGAGATCGCTCCCCACACCATGATGCCGGGTGTTGGCCCTGTGTGCCTCGGTCGTATGCAGTCCTGATTGTGGCGCTCACCTGCACGGCGCCAAACACGCATACGACCATCATTGGCACCAAGGCAGAAGCGACTCTCATCGCTGAAGACGACACGTCTCCATTCGTCCCTCCATTCACGCCTGTCGCGACACCACTGGAGGCGGGCTGCACGATGTTGGGGCGTGAGCGGAAGACGGCCTAACGGTGTGCGGGACCGTAGCCCAGCTTCATGGAGACGGTTGCGAATGGTCCTCGCCGATACCCCAGGAGCAACAGTGTCCCTAATTTGCTGGGAAGTGGCGGTGCGGTCCCCTACGGCACTGCGTAGGATCCTACGGTCTTGGCGTGCATCCGTGCGTCGCTGCGGTCCGGTCCCAGGTCGACGGGCACGTGCACCTTCCGCCGACCACTGGCGACAACATCGATGTACTGTGGAGACCTCACGCCCCACGTGTTGAGCAATTCGGCGGTACGTCCACCCGGCCTCCCGCATGCCCACTATACGCCCTCGCTCAAAGTCCGTCAACTGCACATACGGTTCACGTCCACGCTGTCGCGGCACGCTACCAGTGTTAAAGACTGCGATGGAGCTGCGTATGCCACGGCAAACTGGCTGACACTGACGGCGGCGGTGCACAAATGCTGCGCAGCTAGCGCCATTCGACGGCCAACACCGCGGTTCCTGGTGTGTCCGCTGTGCCGTGCGTGTGATCATTGCTTGTACAGCCTTCTCGCAGTGTCCGGAGCAAGTATGGTGGGTCTGACACACCGGTGTCAATGTTTTCTTTTTTCCATTTCCAGGAGTGTATCAGTTGTTGACTGCAAAACTGTACCATTTTGTGTACGCTGTATTGCGTCACTGCCCCGTAACCTGATGTTTACAACCCGAAGCCAAGCAAGTGGACAGCTGTCGTCGGGAGATAACGCAAGGATTCTTAGGGACGCGGGGCGGACAAAAGAAGGCAGCATGAAATTCTTTGGCAAGAAGCATCAGGTGGGCATGCTGGCACAGCAAGAATATCAATTAATCAAAAAACAGTCTTAATCGCATTTATTATTATTATACAGCCAACCGGTTTCGGCCCAACGTACGGGTCATCATCTGGGCGTTTACACTGTGAAATTATAGATATCCGGCAGAAAGACTCCATTATACAACAGCTAAAATTACGTAAATTTAAAATATGTTACCCATTGGTCGACTGCTGGTGGTGTCACTCCTGTCTACTTAACGGCAGGAAACTATGCAAGACTAACCCTTAGTATGGGCTTAAATAGCGTGCAGAGATCACGTGAATAGACGGCGACACCCCCAGCGGCGATCAACGGCATTTAATACAGTTTATTATATGTAATTACTAGTCACCTTGGTTTAACATAAATTTAAGTGACAGTAAATAACAGATAACGGAACCATTCCATTTAAAAAGATTTACAATTATAGTGCTAATTATAAAATAATGACAAATGTTCTGTAGTCAACTCCTAAATTTCGTAAAAGTATATTACATTATGTGCCAGAATTTAAAGTAAAACAATTTGTGACACACAAAAACTGGTGTCGTCTTGTATTATAATATATCTACTCGTACATTTACGTAGAAAACATTTGAGTCAATTTACTAAAACGGCTAATGTGGAAGGACTACAACGCCCTCTACTCCTTGTGGCGAGGACGCCATGGATTATAAAGCGTATATCAGGCACCCTCTAGTCTGTGTAGCGAGGACGCCGTCGTCATGGTAGCAGCTGGTGTGTTCGTATGGTGTTATCTTTGCCCTGTCCACGGCTTCCGTTGCCCTGGTAGCGGTATGTCATGGCTCTTCATCCACAGAGAAGTTGTCACTTATTTTAGGTTATGGAAGTATCGACAATCAAGGATAACCTAAAAAATTCTAAAGATAGGATAAAAGTTTACGACACGTTTGTAGTACCCATTAAAGGAAAGTATTAAAAGTATTAAAATAATAACCAGCCGGGTCTCACATTAGAGCGAATTTCCACATATTCAGCCTCAACGCCGTTGTCTGGGCACAAACACTGCTAACAAAACGAAAGTTCACAGGCCGGACTGCAGCAGCGATGGCGTGGATTACCACACGTCCGGGCCCCGGCTCTGAGCCACTGCCTTCGACTACGTGACAAAGAGTGATAGCCTGGCAAAACAGGGGTGCGTCCAGCAGCCATAAATGCCGCCATTTCGAGATATACAACTTTTCAGCCGCCTGAAGCCAGCTTCGAGAGGTACTCTACGGCAGTCGTAAACCCGAAATGTGCCATTGCTGCTGTCACTGGATGCTGCCCCATCTATAGCTGCGGAACTGTGGTCTGCACATAGGCTGATGCCGCCGCGAGCTGAACTGATGCCTTTTAGCTGGGACCATCTGCTGGCCGAGACCTGCCGACTTCAGGGTGCCTACTCGGGGGTCCGTGGTTCACACCTGCTCTGTGCAGGCGCTACCGCTGCAAGCTTGCCTCTGCTGGCGACTACCGCTACACCCTACGCTGGGGATCTGTGGTTCGCAGCTACTGCGCTCCGGTATTCGCAGCACTGAGTCGCGTGTTTGTGCCAGCCGACGTCACCGACTGCTGCGAAGGCCGTCGCAGCTGCGTGGCGTTCGCCTGCCTCTGGCCCACCGCTTCGCTTCTCACCAGTGTGCTCAGACCCCGCCCCTCCACTGACTTCTTGGCCGGGTGATACCGCGAGATGGGCGTGTCTTCGAAGGCCCCGTCCTGAGATGGGAACACTACCTTCACTTCCGGGCCAGCATCCGACCCTGTCCTTAGACTGCTACAAGCCAACAACCACTGTACAGGGTTATTACAAATGATTGAAGCGATTTCACAGCTCTACAATAACTTTATTGTTTGAGATATTTTCACAATGCTTTGCACACACATACAAAAACTCAAAAAGTTTTTTTAGGCATTCACAAATGTTCGATATGTGCCCCTTTAGTGATTCGGCAGACATCAAGCCGATAATCAAGTTCCTCCCACACTCGGCGCAGCATGTCCCCATCAATGAGTTCGGAAGCATCGTTGATGCGAGCTCGCAGTTCTGGCACGTTTCTTGGTAGAGGTGGTTTAAACACTGAATCTTTCACATAACCCCACAGAAAGAAATCGCATGGGGTTAAGTCGGGAGAGCGTGGAGGCCATGACATGAATTGCTGATCATGATCTCCACCACGACCGATCCATCGGTTTTCCAATCTCCTGTTTAAGAAATGCCGAACATCATGATGGAAGTGCGGTGGAGCACCATCCTGTTGAAAGATGAAGTCGGCGCTGTCGGTCTCCAGTTGTGGCATGAGCCAATTTTCCGCGGGCTACGCGTGAAACTTGCCCGCACACGTTCAACCGTTTCTTCGCTCACTGCAGGCCGACCCGTTGATTTCCCCTTACAGAGGCATCCAGAAGCTTTAAACTGCGCTTCCATCGCCGAATGGAGTTAGCAGTTGGTGGATCTTTGTTGAACTTCGTCCTGAAGTGTCGTTGCACTGTTATGACTGACTGATGTGAGTGCATTTCAAGCACGACATACGCTTTCTCGGCTCCTGTCGCCATTTTGTCTCACTGCGCTCTCGAGCGCTCTGACGGCAGAAACCTGAAGTGCGGCTTCAGCCGAACAAAACTTTATGTGTTTTTCCACGTATCTGTAGTGTGTCGTGACCATATGTCAATGAATGGAGCTACAGTGAATTTATGAAATCGCTTCAATCATTTGTATTAGCCCTGTACTTTACGCACTGAATACTGTAACGGTAGCGCCGACCATCTTAAACGACAATCGATGCTAACGTTTTACCGCTGCGAGGAATTTTTGAGAAGTTGTAACCGTGAGATAACCTAATGGAAACAGAACAATCAAACTGGGATTCGTTTCCGAAACACTCCAGCAGAGTATAACTAGCAGTAAACAGGTGCGTCAGGAACAGAATTCTCCCAGCACAAAAGCAAGTTGTAGCATTACATATTAAAATCGGTCGCCAGCCTAATTAGACATTCGTGTGTCAAGCAATATAACAAAGCAAAAGGCAGTGCTGAGGCTAACCTAACCTTCCTCGACACACAGATAAGCTCTTTCCTTATACTTATTCACACTACAACACAGTAACCTAACCTTGCAGGTAAATGTACTACTAACTTGAAAATCAGACAAACAAATGGCCAATGAAATAGAAACAGTAACGTGCCCCTCTCAGCAAAAGGTACCTTAAATGAAATAGATGCAGCAGTTTGTGGAACTAATCACCAACATACATGAAACTAATAAAAATACTAAATAAGGAAGAGCATGAAATGATTCTGATTTAAATCAGGGGTCTGTTAATGATCATACTCTATTATTTCACTGCTTATTACAGGGTTCCAAATGGTTCAAATGGCTCTGAGCACTATGCGACTTAACTTCTGAGGTCATTAGTCGCCTAGAACTAATTAAACCTAACTAACCTAAGGACATCACACACATCCATGCCCGAGGCAGGATTCGAACCTGCGACCGTAGCGGTCGCTCGGCTCCAGACTGTAGCGCCTAGAACCGTATGGCCACTCCGGCCGGCGCTTAGTACAGGGTCTCTATGCCTCTTCATTAACCAACTTGCATTAGAATAGCTAACACAGTAAACATTTCTTCCTTAAACTTGGTTTGAAGTAATTAAACAGAATGCAAATCTAACCACACTGCCTCTGAATAAGCCTTTGCTTTGCTTCATTATTAATTATGTAAAACACAACAACCTATAACTCTTTAAATAAGAAATGTGGTTTGATAAGCAGTCTTTTAATCTACTCAGAATATAATTGGCTACGCAAATGCCAGCACAACATTATATTCAAGTTCGAACACATTCTCATCCATCCATCCACATCCACATCCATACTCTGCAAGCCACCTGAAGGTGTGTGGCAGAGGGTACTTTGAGTACCTCTATCGGTTCACCTTTCTATTCCAGTCTCGTATTGTTCGTCGAAAGAAAGATTGTCGATATGCATCTGTGTGGGCTCTAATCTCTCTGATTTTATCCCCATGGTCTCTTCGCGAGATATACGTAGGAGGGAGCAATATACTGCTTGACTCCTCGGTGAAGGTATGTTCTCGAAACTTCGACAAAAGCCCGTACCGAGCTACTGAGTGTCTCTCCTGCAGAGTCTTCCACTGGAGTTTATCTATCATCTCCGTAACGCTTTCGCGATTACTAAATGATCCTGTAACGAAGCGCGCTGCTCTCCGTTGGATCTTCTCTATCTCTTCTATCAACCCTATCTGATACGGATCCCACACTGCTGAACAGTATTCAAGCAGTGGGCGAACAAGTGTAGTGTAACCTACTTCCTTCGTTTTCGGATTGAATTTCCTTAGGATTCTTCCAATGAATCTCAGTCTAGCATCTGCTTTACCGACGATTAATTTTATATGGTCATTCCACTTTAAATCATTCCTAATGCCTACTCCCAGGTAATTTATGGAATTAACTGCTTCCTGTTGCTGACCTCCTATATTGTAGCTAAATGATAAAGTATCTTTCTTTCTATGTATTCGCAGCACATTACACTTGTCTACATTGAGATTCAATTCCCATTTCCTGCACAATGCGTCAATTCGTTGCAGATCCTCCTGTATTTCAGTACAAATTTCCATTGTTACAACCTCTCGATATACTATAGCATCATCCGCAAAAAGCCTCAGTGAACTTCCGATGTTATCCACAAGGTCATTTATGTATATTGTGAATAGCAACGGTCTTACGACACTCCCCTGCGGCACACCTGAAGTCACCCTTACTTCGGAAGATTTCTCTCCATTGAGAATGACTGAGTATTCCTCCTCATTGTGTTTCATTAAATAGCAAGCCTTAGCTCCAAGTTGCTTAAAAGCGATAAGGCTGGTCTGCAAAGGATGTTGTCCAAATACCTGCAGGCTCCTCAGCAATCCTGAATAGCTATTGGAGTGTCTTTGGCCCATCAAGACACTGGCTGACAGTGGATGGGGAGGGGACTGTAAAAAAGGGAAAAAGCAGTCCCAGCAGCATGGGTGATGACCTGAGACACCTTGCCCAACCCTTATCAATACAACCCGACAGACAGGTGGCGAATGTAACAGCACAGCTAAGGCCACTTGGTTCTGTGAAGTGCCCAGTGTGGTAGTCTCTCTATCTGGTGCTGGTAAGGAAATGATAGGATCGCTAGGAAGTGGTCACTGCCACAAAGGTCATCGTGTAGCTAGCAATATAGTGAAGCTGTGAGATTAGGGGAAGATATTATTAGCATGAAGCAGTTGAGAGAAACATCATTGAGGAAGTACACATCATGGTATGTCAGAAGTTGGTCGAGTAGAAGGCCTCCACCAGATGAAGTGGCACTAACCCACAGGGGGTGGTGTGCATAGTAGTTCCCAAGCTCCTGGGCAAGTTGTTGGATTAATATGGTGAATTCAATGTAAGTGGCCTGCGTGGAGGTAGGTAGACACTGAAAATGGCAATCACTGATGATGAAATAAAGACCCTAAGATGTCGACAGGCATTGATATACACTCCTGGAAATGGAAAAAAGAACACATTGACACCGGTGTGTCAGACCCACCATACTTGCTCCGGACACTGCGAGAGGGCTGTACAAGCAATGATCACACGCACGGCACAGCGGACACACCAGGAACCGCGGTGTTGGCCGTCGAATGGCGCTAGCTGCGCAGCATTTGTGCACCGCCGCCGTCAGTGTCAGCCAGTTTGCCGTGGCATACGGAGCTCCATCGCAGTCTTTAACACTGGTAGCATGCCGCGACAGCGTGGACGTGAACCGTATGTGCAGTTGATGGACTTTGAGCGAGGGCGTATAGTGGGCATGCGGGAGGCCGGGTGGACGTACCGCCGAATTGCTCAACACGTGGGGCGTGAGGTCTCCACAGTACATCGATGTTGTCGCCAGTGGTCGGCGGAAGGTGCACGTGCCCGTCGACCTGGGACCGGACCGCAGCGACGCACGGATGCACGCCAAGACCGTAGGATCCTACGCAGTGCCGTAGGGGACCGCACCGCCACTTCCCAGCAAATTAGGGACACTGTTGCTCCTGGGGTATCGGCGAGGACCATTCGCAACCGTCTCCATGAAGCTGGGCTACGGTCCCGCACACCGTTAGGCCGTCTTCCGCTTACGCCCCAACATCGTGCAGCCCGCCTCCAGTGGTGTCGCGACAGGCGTGAATGGAGGGACGAATGGAGACGTGTCGTCTTCAGCGATGAGAGTCGCTTCTGCCTTGGTGCCAATGATGGTCGTATGCGTGTTTGGCGCCGTGCAGGTGAGCGCCACAATCAGGACTGCATACGACCGAGGCACACAGGGCCAACACCCGGCATCATGGCGTGGGGAGCGATCTCCTACACTGGCCGTACACCACTGGTGATCGTCGAGGGGACACTGAATAGTGCACGGTACATCCAAACCGTCATCGAACCCATCGTTCTACCATTCCTAGACCGGCAAGGGAACTTGCTGTTCCAAAAGGACAATGCACGTCCGCATGTATCCCGTGCCACCCAACGTGCTCTAGAAAGTGTAAGTCAACTACCCTGGCCAGCAAGATCTCCGGATCTGTCCCCCATTGAGCATGTTTGGGACTGGATGAAGCGTCGTCTCACGCGGTCTGCACGTCCAGCACGAACGCTGGTCCAGCTGAGGCGCCAGGTGGAAATGGCATGGAAAGCCGTTCCACAGGACTACATCCAGCATCTCTACGATCGTCTCCATGGGAGAATAGCAGCCTGCATTGCTGCGAAAGGTGGATATACACCGTACTAGTGCCGACATTGTGCATGCTCTGTTGCCTGTGTCTATGTGCCTGTGGTTCTGTCAGTGTGATCATGTGATGTATCTGACCCCAGGAATGTGTCAATAAAGTTTCCCCTTCCTGGGACAATGAATTCACGGTGTTCTTATTTCAATTTCCAGGAGTGTACATCAACGGGGACAGATGAAAATGTGTGCCCCAACCGGGACTCGAACCTGGGATCTCCTGCCTACATGGCAAACTTTCTATCCATTTGAGCCACCGAGGGCATAGAGCATAGTGCAACTGCAGGGATTTACCCCTTGCACGCACCCCGTGAGACCAACATTCCCAATTTAATGTCCACACACTACATTCGTAGTGCCCCTGCCCATTACACTCATTACTCGTGGCAGACAATCTTACCGAGTCCCGTAAGAGTTCGGGCAATGTGTGTGTGTACATCAAGCACAGAAGAAGAGGGCCAATGGCCGGTTAGCCTTAACTATATGAGGATGGTATCTCTTCTTTCAGACACGTCCGAAGAACAGATACTATCTTCTGATAGGTAATCACTGAGGTCATTTGCACACACACAACTATTACTTCCAATGGGGTATGAAGGGGAATCCATCCATCAACATCTGTACCAACCAAAGTGAAGATCCCCTCCAGAGGAACTCTCGGGAACAGGAGGTTCTAACAGAATGCACGACAACCACAGAGCATTGGAAAATGGTCATCAGTGAAGTGAGTTTCTTGGAAAGCAATTCAAACTGTAGAAGAGGGGGAAACAAGGGGTTTTAGTTCCAGCAAGTGACAGGTTAAATTTGAAAGAGTCAGGAGCGCTGGTCACGCTGCTGGATCACTACCTGTCACCAGTGTGGATGGAACCACATCCACAAGGATCGGCTCAAAATTCGACTGTGTGGGAGGACCTGGCGCCTTCAGTGGCACTGGAGACTTGACCTGATTCTTCTTCTTCTTCTTCTTCTTAACTGGTGGGCAAGATTAATTCAAGGGACTATCCGCATTGAACACAGGGGCATGTGATTAGACATTCTCATGAAATGAACACTGATAAAACTTCGCAATTATGATCAAAGTGCATAAATGCAACAGTTAATAACCTTTCTCATTTCAGATTTAAATTTACTATTTGCAGGCAGCTTTTCAAGTAAGGCAAATTGTTTAAGAAAATAACTACAGATTGGTTTAAAACTGGACTGGAAGAAGAGTATTTCTCAAACTATGAAACTGAACATTAAACACTATAACTCCACACATTAGAAATAAATCACAACTGCTTTTATAGCTGCCGAATAAGTCTTTCCACAATAAATTAGGACACTTGGAATTAAATTCACTAGGATTGGATTCCTGTCCAGGTTTGTGATAATCACGTGCGCAAGATAGAGTTTCTAGCAACACCAAGCTTATTATTAAAATCAACCAAATTTCACAGATACCTGGTCCATTTACAGAGTGCCAAAGATATGCAATTCAGTGGAAGATTGGTGGCACTGGTGGTGTAATTTACGGTGGCTGTTAACATGGCGGCGATGCAGTCATGGCAGTACTGTTGGCCTCGCCCTATTACTGATTTTCGTCGGAATGCCATGATAATATTATCACCAAATACAGCGTCCGAGGCCCATAAATACCCCTCTTAAACTCTTTTGGCCTCAAAACTCCAAGGATCCGCTACTGCTAGCGAGATGTTAACCACAGCATTGCTCAGCCCAGACTCCTTACCGTCACAAAGAACGAGATGCCACTTGCGCGCCAACCACCCTTTTCCACTCCGCCGGGCTACTTCCGTAGCTGCGGGCCTTCTTCACAGCTTTTACATTCAACTCTACGTTCCCTAACTGTGGACCAAGTCATTTACAACACATTATATCACGATCATTCCAGTAGTTATTTAAATCCACGAACTCAATTTAAGCAACATCGTTCAGAAGTTCACTTAACTGAAATATGTATACATAGTCAAAGAATTTCCATGACACATACAACATTCTATATAAGAAACACTAAAAATTGACATATGAATATCGATATAGATACAAAATAAGTCGAAAATAGGTGTTACAATACATGGCCAACATTGTCCTGCAAGCTGCAATGAAACTGCTGCCCTGCTGCCCGACCAGCTTATAGTGGGGTACTTAATTACAACCGCCTACTAATCCCCGCTGCAGTTGCAGCTATTCTTAAATTACTGCCACGAAAGACACGAATTTTGACCGTGTTCATCTAATCTTAGATCCTTGAATGCAATCGGACTTCATGGAAACAATTTTTGAAATGAAATTCAAAACATTAAATAGTCGAATTACAGACGAGTACGAGTTTGTAATGTTTGAAATCCTCCTACCCCTTTTCGAATTCAAGCTGAGTACATAACTGGTAAGACTTCAGTGAAAATGCCCCGAAAATATTCCCCCTTTTCTCACGCTTTCTTCTAGATCATTTACATACATTGTAAACAGTAACGGTCCTATTAAACATCCCTGGGGTACACTGGAAATTACCTTTACGTCGCTCGATTGTGAACCGTTAAGTGCGATGTGTTAAGTTCCCTCTCCAAGGATGTATTGAATCCAGTAGCAAATCCGGTCCGATACTCGATAAGTTCGTATTTTTTTCACGAAGTGCGGGTTGGTGTTAAATGCCTCCCTGAAGTCAAGGAACGCAGCATCAACTTGAGCGTCAACAACCGGAAGACAAAGTTCAAAATGGTTCAAATGGCTCTGAGCACTATGGGACTTAACTTCTGACGTCATCAGTCCCCTAGAACTTAGAACTACTTAAACCTAACTAACCTAAGGACATCACACACATCCGTGCCCGAGGCAGGATTCGAACCTGCAACCGTTGCGGTCGCGCGGTTCCAAACTGTAGCGCCTAGAACCGCTCTGCCACCCCGGCCGGCGGAAGACAAAGTCTTCATGAACTCAGCAATGACAATGGCATCAGATTCTTAAACTTTGCAACATCCAGAGGGATATTCATAAGCAGCACAAATTTCCAATGGAAGGATATACATAAAGGAACTTGAGCATCGCCAGATGGTAAAACAGTTAATCAGATAGACCACATCGCAATAGATATCATGGAAAATAACTGGGTGAGGGGTGTAAAGACAGCAAGGGGTGCAGAATGAGGGTGTGATCATTTCCTCGTAAACAGCTGGATAAAAGTACAACCCAAAGCCAAAGTTAGAAACAACCTAACAGAAGTTTTACACTATCATATATATGCGCTGGAAGTTAAACAAAGAAAGAAGAATTTCAGCTCCAGCTCAGCAACTGCTTTGAAAACCTGCAGGAAGAGGTTTCACAAGAGAACCCAGATGAAATGTGGAAGTAAGTTAAGGATGCCGTAAATGAGGTGGCGAATCTAGTCATCAAGAAGCGGATCAGAGGTAAAAAGATTTGGTTTGGGGATGAATGCATTAAGGTGTTAGCCAAGACAAGAGAAGCCAAGGAGAGCTGGTTACAAGGGGCTGATTTTGCAAAAGGCAAAGCACAGTTCAAAGAAGTTCGCAGAACTACTCAAGCAACCCTGAGAAGAACAAAGAGAATGTACATTAAAGGAGTGATAGACGAGGCTAAAAAAGATTTCTCGAGGAAAGAACCTCGAAAGATGTACCACAAAGTGAAATTCTTCAAGAAGGGATATCAAAGCCACCAAAAATTCATCAAGGATAATAATGGAAGCATACTCACCAGTGAGCTTGACATTGCTGAAAGGTGGAAACAGTACTTCAGGGAACTCCTCAACTGTGATGAACCTAAAGATCTGTTTGAATTTCAATTTTGTGACGTTGCAACTTTAGACTATCCTCCACCCACACTGGAGGAAATAAAGAATCAGATAATGAAGATAAAGAAGAACAAAAGCCCAGGAGAAGATGGAATCTAGGCAGAAATAATTCAAGCTGGAGGGAAGGAAGTCCACAAGAAAAATCACCAATTAATCAAGGGGATCTGGATTTCGGAGGAGACCCCAGAAGATTGGAAGAGAGCTGTCATATGCCCCATACACAAGAAAGGTGACAAAATGAACTGCGCTAACTTCAGAGGAATCGCCCTACTGAATGTCTGCTACAAGATCTTGTCCAGCTGTATACTGGATAGAACAAGCCATTTGCAGAAGAAGTGATTGGTGAATATCAGGGGGGATTCAGAAAGAGCCGTTCAACTGTCGACAACATCTTTGTGCTGCGACAACTCACCGAAAAGTTGTTGGGGTATGGGGAAGAACTTCATAGATTTTAAGGCGTATGACTGCATCCACCGGGAGAGCCTGAGGAACTGCCGAACGGTGTTTGGAATACCTGAGAAACTCGTCAGCCAAGTTAGAATTTGTCTCACTGATTCAAAAGCCAAAATGAAGCTCTGGAACTAACTCACGGAGATCTTTAACATAAAAACAGGGTTTAGACAAGGAGGTGGTGTGTTACCGGTATTATTCAACCTGAGACTTGAAAAGATAACGAGAGAAGCTCCTCGTAAAAGCTTCGAGGGTATGGAGATAGAAGGTGAGAAAATCACACATCTCGCGTTTGCTGATGATGTGATCCTGTGGTCCAGATCTAAGGAGGAAATAATGTGGATGAGTGGAAGCGTTGGGGCAGAAGCAAGCAAAATTGGACTCCTTGTGAATGAATGAAAGACGGAATATCTGGTGATGAGCAGGATCCATGCTTATTCAAGAGACACACTCCAGCCTTCGATAGTCGGAAACTGGTCGTACAACAGGGTTCGTGAATTTAAATATCTGGGAGTAATCTTTACAGAAGACGCAGCATGTGAAGCAGAAATCAAATCGAGGATCCAAGCCGCCAACCGATCACTCTTTGGTCTCAGTCAACTTCTTGCATCGCGTGGCCTCTCGAGGAATTTCAAACTCCAGCTGTATAAAACAACTTGTAGCACTGTATGGTTGTGAAACTTGGAGTGTCCGGAAAGAAGACTTAAACAATCTTCTTGTTTTTGATCGGAAAGTCTTACGGGAGATCTTTGGTCAGGTACAAGATGAAATGACTGGAGAATGAAGGATCAGACATAATTGTGAACTAGACGAAACATTGTAGGACTGATGAGAACCAAGTGCCTTGTATGGTCAGGACATGTCAGTTGGATGGATAAATACCGATGGCCTTTGGAAGCTATGGATTATACTCCCTGTGGAAGACGCCCACTAGGAAGGCCAAAGAAGAGATGGAGGGATGGAATCCATGAGGACTTGATGCAGATTGGAACAGAGAATGATTGGCGCCAGGAGGCACAAAACAGAACCTAGTGGAGGAGGAACCTTGTAGCAGCACGCGGGCCTCTGGTCCTGATTGTGTAAAGTAACGTAAGTAAACTAACTTACGCTAAGGACAACACACACACACCCATGCCCGATGGAGGAGTCGAACCTCCGACAGAGGGAGTCGCGCGAACCGTGGCAAGACCCCCCAAGACCGTTAGGCTACTGCGCGCGACTATCAGTTATTCTCTTTTCATGTTTGAGTTTTCTGACTACATTAGGCGGTCTCGATCCCGATTCCACAGTGTTCAACTAAACGTTTACCACTATTACACTTCATTACTTTTGATACAATCTTAAGAGTGATTTACTCATTCGCTGATGCTCAATTATTCATACTGTGCTTGCTGTTTATTAAATTGAGCGGTTTATGTCCGCGCGAGGTAGTCATTTAAATTTGTTTGCGATATGTTAGTCAGACGCCGATACCTTAGTTCATTATTGGGTCATGAGTTCGTTTATAACACGGCATAATTTCACTAAGTCAGTGTTTAATGATTCTACTTAAACTAGCAGTTCAGTCGCGAAAAAGAACAGCCACCTTACAAAGTAAAATTAGAGAGATACTAGCTCACACGAACGGTTTCCGGGAATTATGTTCCATGAACGAAAACTAATGTGATCTAACAGCTATTTGATTAATATACTCAGAAGTAGGATGGACTTTCATTGCGCAACGAGAAACATATGGGGAGCATGAATATGTATGTAAGTGAATGCAACATTACGATCAACATACTCTAACCTCCTCATACGATTTCAAAGTATACTCGTACGTTTTCTTATAGGGTGGACACATAAAACGTCACTTTGTATGGTTTAATTCATGTTTGCAGTGAATAAGAATTAAAGTAATCTCTCCGATCATACTCAGGATCAGCAGGAATTTTTGAAGCTCTCATCAACAAAAACCTACCTTAAACTTTCCGTAAAATTCATGTTAACAATTGAAAATATTTCTGCTGATGGCAGCTCATCTGAGAAACCATTCCGCTGCAGATGGAAAGTGATCATACCTGTGCACATAGGGACACCCCAGGAAAACGTTATAATTTTCGGAAATGACCGTGGTATCAAATTAACGAAAAGGAAATTTTGAATAATTTATACTATTATTCAATAAATAAGTGATAATTTTCAGTAGCACTGTCAGATTTGTCCCTTAACGGACCACTTGGAGTACAGTTCCACGAAGTATATGGATTAGAAGAAAAATCCCTTATGATGTTAAATTTCATTAAGCTGAATATGCTCTTAAATTCTCGTAGTAGTATTAAATAAGTGGGATAGTAACGTATACCATGAATAAATGAAACACCGATATTGATCCTTGAACATGTAACGAAGCCTCTCGCTTTGAACAGTGAATTTCACCTCGAACACAAGGAAGTTGTTCCTATAAAGCTGTAAACTCTTCGAATGAAACATTAGTGGTTGCTTCATAAGTAATAATCTACGAAGTAATCAATATTAGTTCACGCATGGACACGGCTTGTGCTTACCACAGCACTAAACTGATCAACATTATCACCGTGCAGTACGTTAAAGTGTGTCTTCTGTGCGCAATGTTAGTTGTAACCCAGATTTTCAGTTCTCACTCACTTCTTATGATGAGACGACTCGTGTATAAGTCCGCAAATTTCGTGGAGGTATGTTGCGTCTTTGCAACTACATGAAAGCCAATTTATTTTTGATATACGCGTTTACTTATTTATTTGGAAAGCAACTTCAGTGTGTTTTATATATATAATAAATGCATTATGTAGTAGTTACAAATATTTTACTGTGTCATGTTTTCTCATGTTTTTCACATTAAAAAAATTATGGTAAGTTCACAAATGTTTCGTAATATTTCGACAATGACATGTCATTCAGACTCGTATGATATTTACTGCCTTTGTGATTAGTGAGACTTAAAACTGTGTTTATCAGCTGTAATCACATTATGCCTTGCATTTTGTTATTCATGCATTTTATTGGTTTCAATTTTGAACACTGCACTTGAAAATGATTCTTCAGCCGAAATCGCGATAGTGAAATAAATAAATAATAAACAGTTACAGTCAAACGTGGGCAATGATCTCATTCAAAAAGAATATTATGACTATGGTCCCTAACCTTTGTCTCGAAACCTGCAGAAAATCCAATGTGATTCTGGTCGTATGTGAAGTATGTTAGCGGAAAGAAACAATCAATGCCTTCTCTACACGATAGCAATGGAGATAACATCGAAGACAGTGCTTCCAATGCAGTGTTACTAAACACAGACTTCCGAAATGCCTTCACAAAAGAAGACGAAGTAAATACTCCAGAATTCGAATCGAGAACAGCTGCCAACATGAGTAACGTAGAAGTAAATATCCTCGGAGTAGTGAAGCAACTCAAATCACTTAATAAAAGCAAGTCTTCTGGTCCAGACTGTATACCAATTAGGTTCCTTTCGGAGTATGCTGATACATTAGCTCCATACTTAACAATCATATACAACCGTTCACTCGACGAAAGATCCGTACCCAAAGACTGGAAAATTTGCACAGGTCACACCAATATTCAAGAAAGGTAGTAGGAGTAACCCATTAAATTACAGGCCCATATCGTTAACGTCGATATGCAGCAGCATTCTGGAACATATATTGTGTTCGAACTTCATGAATTACCTCGGGGAAAACTGTCTATTGACACACAGTCAACATGGGCTTAGAAAACATCGTTCCTGTGAAACACAACTAGCTCTATACTCACATGAAGTGTTGAGTGCTATTGACAAGGCATTTCAGATAGATGCCGTATTTCTGGATTTCCGGAAGGCTTTTGACACTGTATCACACAAGCGACTCGTAGTGAAATTGCGTGCTTATGGAATATCGTCTCATTGTCAGTTATGTGACTGAATTTGTGATTTCCTATCAGACAGATCACAGTTCGTAGCAATTGACAGAAAGTCATCGAGTAAAACAGAAGTGATTTCTGGCGTTCCCAAGGTAGTGTTATAGGCCCTTTCCTATTCCTTATCAATATAAACGATTTTGGAGACAATCTAAGCAGCCATCTTCGGTTGTTTGCAGATGACGCTGTCGTTTATCGACTAATAAAGTCATCAGAAGGTCAAAACAAACTGCAGAACGATTTAGAAAAGATATCTGATTGGTGCGAAAAGTGGCAGTTGATCCTAAATAACGAAAGGTGTGAGGTCATCCACATGAGTGCTAAAAGGAACGCGTTAAACATCGGTTACACGATAAACCAGTCTAATCTAAAAGCCGTAAATTCAACTATATGCCTAGATATTACAATTACTAACAATTTAAATTGGAAGGAACACATAGAAAATATTGTGGGGAATGCTAATCAAAGACTGCGTTTTATTGGCAGGACACTTAGAAAATGTAACAGACCTACTAAGGAGACTGCCTTCACTACACTTGTCCGTCCTCTTTTAGAATACTGTTGCGCAATGTGGGATCCTTACCAGATAGCACTGACTGAATACATCGAAAAAGTTCAAAGAAAGGCAGCACGTTTTGTATTATTGCGTGATATGGGAGAGCGTGTCACAGAAATGATACAGGATTTGGATGGACATCATTAAAAGAAAGGCGTTTTTCGTTGCGACGGAATCTTCTCACGAAATTCCAATCACCAACTTCCTCCTTCGAATGCGAAAATATTTTGTTGACACCGACTTACATAGGGAGGAACGATCACCAAGATAAAATAAGGGAAATCAGAGCTCGTTCGGAAAGATATTGGTGTTCATTCTTCACGCGCGCTATATGAGATTGTAATAATAGAGAATTGTGAAGGTGGTTCGATGAACCCTCTGCCAGGCACTTTAATGTGATTTGCAGAGTATCCATGTAGATCTATATGTAGATGTAAAATCATCAAAAGTGACTGGCTTTCGTAACTGTGCCTGGTTTGTAACCTGCCAGTAAAATGTCTTTATCTTCAAGGAGCTAAAATAAGTAATCAATACCTGCGGCACAATATTTTGATAACAACTGAAAATCTTTCACTAATGCGTGACGTTAACAGAAAACTCCAGCAGAGTTAACAAAAGTACCCAGGAAGCTATTACATCTATCTAACTTATAATCTATTTAACGACTGATTTTACCTACAGCTAAAAAATAATGTGTTGCTGATCTACTATTGTTTTACAAGTTATTAGGAAAGTAATTTCCGATCGGTGACCAAAAGCGAATCATTGTGAAAATCCGATGAAGCTTTGCACAGGTGTGTTGGGCAGTGTCTCTAGTATGCCAGTCGATCGCTTCACGTCGCTCTTTCCAGTTCCGAGCGCACGGTGTGCACATAAAGATGACTAGAAAATATTGTCTACCGCCAAGTTTAATGGCCTGGTGAGAGATTTCGCCTGATATCATGCAACCCACATAACACCACTGTCATTCGGTTACTTCTTCGTGTCAATTCTCAGTCGCAGTCTTCAAGAGCAATGAAGACGCTCCTGCAGAGTTTTCGACGGAAAGTGTTTGATCAACCACAATATAGCCCGTAATTAGCTCCCACTGAGTTTCATCTCTGCTCGCACGGACTGCTGGCTATGAAGGCACCATTTCGGCACAGGCAAAGAGCTGTAGGCCAGCGTAGAGAATTGGCGGAAAGCACAGATGGCTGCCTCCTGTGTCGTGTGTATGGGCAAATTGGTACAACGCTACGACAACTGACGAAATTGGAGCAGTGACTGTATAGAGAAGTGGCTGGAAGCTGTAGCTAATTGTTGCAAATAAAATATTTTTAATTTTCATAACCCTTGTAAAAAAAAAGAAAAAAAAGTTAAAAACAGTTGCAGGGATAATGCAGTTATCCAGCAATTTCATACCAAATATGGACCTCGATTCAGCGATAGTAAGAACTACATCTTTGTACATGAGATACAGTAACATTGGGCCGTACAGTTATAATTCACCAACGTGTGTGCAGACAAACTTCGTTTGCCTGATTATGCGTACATAGAAAAATTGTTAAGCTGGTTAGGTTAGGTTAGGTTAGGTTAGGTTAGGTTAGAAGTCGTCTTACCTTCTGATTGAGTGAAATTGTTCATTATTTTTTCTGAACACCTTTGCAGAGAAGAATTAATTGTGTTACTACTCCGAAAATTAAGATAATAATAATAGCACCACTAGTTTTAATTGTCAGTAAGTTAGGTGGCAGTATACTCTTTGAGAAATACACTGTGCTAAATTAGAGTGAATATTGTTACCAAAAATAAATTTTGAAGTAAGGAAGCCAAACAGTAACACAGAACAAAACATACTCTCGACATCACCAATAAACAGTGGTGTTTCTCTGAATGAAATAAAAGTTAAAGAAGACGTAAAACAAATTTACTTGTGTACTGTTTCACTATGACATCACGAGCATAAATAATGAGTCAAGCCACAAAACTAAAGTGAGAATCGTCATATCATAACAAATTAAAAGTGTATGTTTTAGCCATGAAGCAGTCAATTGTTTCGAACAAGTTTTTATACACGAACAACATTATTTCAGGAGGTACAGAAAATGAAAGAATCTCTGGCTAAATCATGAATTATAAAAGTAAGAATGTATTCTGTACGTTAAATGTTCACGTTTGGTTTACTGTCGCTATTATTCTTGCTGATTCTGAATTACGTTCATTGGCAACCAGTTTCGGAAATTTCCCTCCACGTCATTTAACTGCATATCGAACGTTTATGGTAACGCAAACTGAAGTTTCTGAAAGGACTGATATTTCAGGAATTTATTTTATTGATAAATCTATGTGACTGCGTACTCGTTGTATGTGTAAATTAAAGATGACCGTGAATCTGTTTTTATCAGGTGTCGTGGAGTGTCTATGAAATTTAGGTTTGTTGGTGATATTACTGTGTATAATAGTACTTAAGATCTGTAGCGTCAGCCTAGAGTCGAACAAGGGTATATAGGGATCCTGAAGAAGTCAGAGATGTAAGAAATGGTCCAATAAACTATACTTTGATCTTGTCCAAAGCCGAGAAGCAATAATAAATGAAAAGCACCGAGAAGCAATGTCTTCTTTCTTTTTTAGCCACCTTTGGACCTCAGGTCAATATCGTGTACTCTGGAATCTCTGTGAACTTTATGATTACATAAACTGTTGCAAAGCGGTGTGACTTCATCCATAATTTTGTGAGACACGAAACTATGTAAATTTTTGGCTGAAAGCCAGTTAAATTTACCAAATAAAACCACATAATCTTAGGGTTAAAGTATATACATAATGCATCACGATGACAAGGCTGACGATCTCCATGGTACTACAGGAATTCTTCTAATAACTGGCACAAAACTGTCGAGGAATTTCTTATTTGTAACTCTTTCCTTTCAGTTAAATCTCTGTCTGATTGATCTCCAAGATTGTAAATTTCCGCTTCTCCCAATACCTCCACTAACTTACCTTTACATATTTCGTGCGGATCATACATCGAGTTATTAATACTGAGTGGTTTGTGTTTCGACTCCTGTAAATGTGGATGTAGTTTGATAAACTTGCGTGTCTACGAAAGGCACTCACAATACCTGTGACGAAGAGCACGGCGACAGCGTTTCCAGCGCCGGCAGACCGAGGACGAATTTTCGTATTGACTCTTCCCCAGAGGGGTAACTCCTCAAACTTCCAGTTTTCCGGTCGTGTGCCATCCATCTCGAGAGACGTTCGCTCAATAAAAAGTCCCTTCGGCCTCTAAAGGATGAGCACTGGGCGATGAAACTTTCAACGGCTCCCCGGTATATAAAACTTGCAAATGGCCGTCCGGCGTACTTGAAGGACCCCGCGTCAAGCACGCCGTAAAGCGCGAAATGTGCCCGTTAGAACACTGAAACTTTCAAATCTGTCTTTTCCGAAGTACATTGTCAGACCTCCGTACCTCTCACGTTTACCGGCCCCTGCTGAGAGAGAGACATCAAAGAGAAACGTGGAGGAAATGTGCTGTGTTTCCACGGCAGGTGCTGTAGCAACCGTCTCGGAAGCGAAAATATCATTTCACATGAATTCCACTTGTACTTTAGCATAAAGTTTAACATTGTTACTTCTGTAAGAGGAAGGAATTAAAAAATAATGTTAACCTATCACTCGCGTTACAAAGCATAACGAAGTACTTCTCCGAGCTGAAAGCTAGTAACATCACATTAAGTAACAAGGTTATTTTCTCCAAAGAAGAACAATTTTATTAATTTCACGTGTCATGACCGAAGAACAGCGAATATGGCAACAGACCGATCAAGCGGACTGCTAGTTTGATAACCACTGGAAATTACTAGAGAATAATGACCTCCAGCGAACCTTCTCTAGTGTGTCAGTGTCACTGCTTTGGTCACTATCCATCATTTCCTCAGTACATCTCGGTGATTCCTTGGACTGCACCACAACATCTTCATGTCCTTGTGTAACTAGTGATACTTCACTAACATCTCCAGAAAAACCCAATGAACCATTAAATGAAAAGGGAAAGTTTCGACAACTTGCCACCCTAAAATCACTCCACAGCCTTTGATATCACCTTATCGAAACGCAACAATTCTATGTGCTAACAATCAAAAACTAACAAGGAGACTCACTAGTATACACACCAAACAGAGTCCACAGCAGACCAGACCTAGGAAGGCGTGGAGAACAAAATACACGCCAACATAAAATTTCCATTAACTTCACAGTCACTTACGTAAATGTTGCTTGCATTCCCACACCTACCCAGATTAACCAGTCCCTCAAAATCCTTGCATGATGTGCACTATATCTGAGTACCGTTCCCCACACATGGATACGTTGTATAATTCTTAGAATTGTCCTAACTCACTCGTAACTTTAAATCCTACATACCCTCCTCTAGAAACATACGCCCTATCTCCATCAGCCCCCCCCTCCCGACCCTCCCCCTCCGCACACACAGGCACAATCTCACATCATTTCTGACATGAGACCTTCTATTCCAATCTTCCCTACACGCGAAATATTACAATAAAACCTCAACACCATCACCTCCTTACAATAGGAAAACACAAATCTCATTATACACTCAATTATATTTTTTGCATACCACAAATACACTGCCTAACAAAAGAGTTAAGCGGCCGGAACGGGAGAAGAAAAGGAATTGAATTTTCACGGATTCAAAATACATGTGAAGTTACCTCAGTGATTACGAATATTAGTCAGATTTACAAAGAACTTGGCAGTATAGGCCCACTTATCACTGTGACGTTGCATCCCGTCTGTTATGGATGCAAGCGCTGATTTGGTTGGGAAGGGTGCCATAAAGCTGGAGACACGCTGGCCCACAAATGTTGTACACTGAAGAGCCAAAGAAACTGGTACACCTGCCTTATATCGTGTAGGGCCCCTGCGAGCACGCAGAAGTGCCGCAGCATGACGTGGCATGGACTCGACTAAAGTCTGAAGCGGTACTGGAGGGAACTGACACCATGAATCCTGCAGGGCTGTCCATAAACCCGTAAGAGTACGACGGGATGGAGATTTCTTCTGAACAACACTTTACAAGGTATCCCAGATACGCTCAATAATATTCATGTCTGGCCAGTTTGATGGCCAACGGAAGTATTTCAACTCAGAAGAGTGTTCCTGGAGCCACTTTGTAGCAATTTTGGACGTTTGGGGTGTCGCATTGTCCTGCTGAAATGGCCCAAGTCCGTTGGAATGCACAATGGGCATGAATGGACGGAGGCGATCATACAGGATGCTTACATACGTGTCACCTGTCAGAGTCGTATCTAGACGTATCAGGGGTCCTACATCACTCCAACTGCACATGGGGCACACATGAGGTACACCATTACAGAGCCTCCACCAGCTTGAACAGTCCCCTGCTGACATGCAGGTTCCATGGATTCATGGTCTCCATACCCGTACATGTCCATCTGCTCGATGCAATTTGAAACGAGACTCGTCCGACCAGGCAGCAAGTTTCCAGTCATCAACAGTCCAATGTTGGTGTTGTCGGGCCCAGGCGAGGCGTAAAGCTTTATATCGTGCAGTCATCAAAGGTATACGAGTAGGCCTTCGGCTCCAAAAGCCCACATCGATGATGTTTCGTTGAATGGTTCGCACGCTGACACTTATTGATGGCCCTGCATTGAACTCTGTAGTAATTTGGGGAAGGGTTGCACTTCTGTCACGTTGAACGATTGTCTTCAGTCGTCGTTGCTCCCATTCCAGCAGGATCTTTTTCCGACCGCAGCGATGTCGGAGATTTGATGTTTTACCGGATTCCTGACATTCGCAAAACACTCGCGAAATGGTCGTACGGGAAAATCCCCCCTTCATCGCTATCTCGGAGATGCTGTGTCCTATCGCTCGTGAGCCGACTATAACAAAAATGTTTCAAATGGCTCTAAGCACTATGGGAATTAACATTTGAGGTCATCAGTCCCCTAGACTTAGAACTACTTAAACCTAACTAACCTAAGGACATCACACACGTCCATGCCCGAGGCAGGATTCGAACCTGAGATCGTAGCAACAGCGCTGTTCCGAACTGATGCGCCTGGAATCGCTCGGCCACAGTGGCCGGCTCGACTATAATACCACGTTCAAACTAACTTAAATTTTGATAAGCTGCCAATGCAGCAACAGTAACGGATCCAACAACTGCGCCAGACACTTGTTGTCTCATAAAGGCGTTGCCGGCCCCAGCGCCGTATTCTACCTGTTTATATATCCATTTGAATACGCATGCCTATAATACTTTCTGTGACGCTTCAGTGTGTGTTCTAGCGAGGGCAGATCTGAGGATTTTGCTGGCCATAGGAGTACCTCAACATCACGCCGACAGTTCATAGAGACACGTGCCATTTGTTAACGAACATTATCCTTTTGAAAAATGGTACCACGATATTGTTGTATGAGAGGGAACATAGTAAGCAGGAAGGTCCATGACATGGCATTGTGCCGTCAGAGTTCCCTTTCTCATTACTAGCCGTAACCTACATCCAGATACATACTTCGCAGGTCACCGTTCGGTGCATGGAGGAGGGCACCCTGTACCACAACTAGTCACTTCCATTCCTCTTCCACTCGCAAATACAGAGAGGGAAAAACGACTATCTACATGCTTCCATATGAGCCCTAAATTCTCATATCTTCTCTTCGTGACTCTTACGCGAAGTGTATGGGTGGGGTCAGTAGAATCGTTCTGCACCGCCGGTTGTCTAAATTTTCTTAATAGCATTCCTCGAAAAAAAAGTCACCGTTTCTCCATAAATTCCCATATCAGTTCTCGAATCATCTCCGTAATACCTGAAGACGTATCTGACGGCTCCCCGCACCACAACGCTAGCAGTAACCCCAGTGTGCCTCTCCAGAACATTGGAAGTTTGGTACCTCTCCCAAGGGCGCTGCCAAGGTCACGTGTGATGGCCGTCCATCGTAGCGAAGAAACGCGGTCCATGACTGAACACAAAGCGACACCATTCATCAACAGACCGCGTATCAGTTACCACACCACAACAAACACAGACTTTTGTGTGGCGGCGTTAGCGGCTACCTACACGTGGGACGATAATTTCCTCGTCCGTCTGATGCTAGTCTCTGACCGACGTTGCGAGATGAGACGGAGTGCTGTGGGGAGTCCATTACTTGTTCTCGGATGGCAGGCACAGACTTGAAGGGGTGCTTGGCGTTCAGTAAGGCCAGAAAGTTGACGACGAGTATGCCGGTCTTCATGTTCCCATGCAGTCCAAAGTCGGGCCACCTTCATATCTGAATGTCCCACAAATCTGGATACAGCGCGATTCGATCATCTGACAAAATGACGATCCACAATGAGCCCTCTTTCAGTTTCTGTCGGGTGCCTGTGTCCTCGACAATGACCACTCAGCATCTACCGCTGTTCATGGCCTTTATATACCCTACCAGGCCTGAGAACAACACTAAACATGAATGACGCTAATGCAACTTGTGGCTGTTCTCCCTGTCACAGAGAGTTGCAGTATTATAATCATTTCCACACTCGCTGATGGTTTGTACCTATACAAAGTGACACTGACTTTTGACCATGCGTTCTGGAAGCTTATAATTTTTTATCGGGTAGTGTACAGGTGTCCTAATATGACCCCCCCCCCCCCCCTTGGCCACTGGAAAAAATATCAAGTATTCCTGATAAGAGCAAAAACGACAGGCAGCTTCGAAACTTTCCGCTTCAAAACTGATTGTAGCTACTGTTCCCTGCTCTTACCAGGTCCTCTTTCCTTCCTTGTATTAAATGATTTAAATAAATCTGTCCTTTGGCGTTACTTTTGAATATGAAAACTGAAACTGACTTTTTCATCAAAAATAAAATATTTAGTGCTGTCGATCTTAATTACCGTCTTCTTGGGTGAAAAAAGTAAATTATTAATTTTGCAGTAATGCGTGGCGTCTCCGGAAAGCAACAGAGCGCACCCAAGGTTAAAGTTCTTCTTAGCCGCCAGCGTAAAGAGCTTTCAAGATCTGCGTCGTAATGTAGCTCTGAAAAATTCTTGAGGTGTTATTGAAGCTCGAGTCAGACAGATACGATTCTGAACAACTATGATAGTGTGTCGGTAGGGCATGTTCCACAAATTTTCGCTTTTCACAAAAGAGAGTCTCTTCATTCGAGAAGACCACATTATTAAATACGGATCTCACAGTACTGCTTGGCATTCAAAATCCTAAGTCTTCTGCTTGCTTGCACTTTGCATCATAATTATCAGGAGCGGGAAGATGAGCATAACATTCACTTCCGAAATTAGAAAAATTTTATCTTTTAGGATAACAATTATTATTTCATAAAAACGTTCTTCTCAGTGCTCAACTACACTCCTGGAAATGGAAAAAAGAACACATTGACACCGGTGTGTCAGACCCACCATACTTGCTCCGGACACTGCGAGAGGGCTGTACAAGCAATGATCACACGCACGGCACAGCGGACACACCAGGAACCGCGGTGTTGGCCGTCGAATGGCGCTAGCTGCGCAGCATTTGTGCACCGCCGCCGTCAGTGTCAGCCAGTTTGCCGTGGCATACGGAGCTCCATCGCAGTCTTTAACACTGGTAGCATGCCGCGACAGCGTGGACGTGAACCGTATGTGCAGTTGACGGACTTTGAGCGAGGGCGTATAGTGGGCATGCGGGAGGCCGGGTGGACGTACCGCCGAATTGCTCAACACGTGGGGCGTGAGGTCTCTACAGTACATCGATGTTGTCGCCAGTGGTCGGCGGAAGGTGCACGTGCCCGTCGACCTGGGACCGGACCGCAGCGACGCACGGATGCACGCCAAGACCATAGGATCCTACGCAGTCCCGTAGGGGACCGCACCGCCACTTCCCAGCAAATTAGGGACACTGTTGCTCCTGGGGTATCGGCGAGGACCATTCGCAACCGTCTCCATGAAGCTGGGCTACGGTCCCGCACACCGTTAGGCCGTCTTCCGCTCACGCCCCAACATCGTGCAGCCCGCCTCCAGTGGTGTCGTGACAGGCGTGAATGGAGGGACGAATGGAGACGTGTCGTCTTCAGCGATGAGAGTCGCTTCTGCCTTGGTGCCAATGATGGTCGTATGCGTGTTTGGCGCCGTGCAGGTGAGCGCCACAATCAGGACTGCATACGACCGAGGCACACAGGGCCAACACCCGGCATCATGGTGTGGGGAGCGATCTCCTACACTGGCCGTACACCACTGGTGATCGTCGAGGCGACACTGAATAGTGCACGGTACATCCAAACCGTCATCGAACCCATCGTTCTACCACTCCAAGACCGGCAATGGAACTTGCTGTTCCAACAGGACAATGCACGTCCGCTTGTATCCCGTGCCACCCAACGCGCTCTAGAAGGTGTAAGTCAACTACCCTGGCCAGCAAAATCTCCGGATCTGTCCCCCATTGAGCATGTTTGGGACTGGATGAAGAGTCGTCTCACGCGGTCTGCACGTCCAGCACGAACGCTGGTCCAACTGAGGCGCCAGGTGGAAATGGCATGGCAAGCCGTTCCACAGGACTACATCCAGCATCTCTACGATCGTCTCCATGGGAGAATAGCAGCCTGCATTGCTGCGAAAGGTGGATATACACTGTACTAGTGCCGACATTGTGCATGCTCTGTTGGCTGTGTCTATGTGCCTGTGGTTCTGTCAGTGTGATCATATGATGTATCTGACCCCAGGAATGTGTCAATAAAGTTTCCCCTTCCTGGGACAATGAATTCACGGTGTTCTTATTTCAATTTCCAGGAGTGTATTACAGTATATATTCAGCTTCTTACAAGAGCGTATATTGACAAACATTAACATTTTCTGATATCTCGCAGTAATGGCGGCAGTCGTTTCTTTTTTCACCAATAGAAGCACACCTCCTTTGAAAATACGTCCTTCCGTAGTTAAGTCTACTATCAGAAAAAAAGTAATTAGTAAAGATCACGGAATACACAAGTTTATTAAAAATCACGGAACGCCAACAAGCCAACAATGTTATTTATAGTGATGAGCTCTCGCAGGCGAAAGTGATAACTCAGGTTATTTATTTGTGGCTGTGGAATAGGATGATCGCTGTAGCTCTAGCGTTTGCAGGTGGCCATTGCTTGCTGTTGCGGTCTTCAGTCCACTGGCTTCTTTTCTTTTGTTTACTTTACTGCTTGCTCAATATACAGATTGAATAACATCTGCGATAGGCTACAACCCTGTCTCACTCCCTTCCCAATCAATGCTTCCCCTTCATGCCCCACGACTCTTATAACTGCCATCTGGATTCTGTACAAATTGTAAGTAGCCTTTCGCTCCCCGTATTTGACCCCTGCCATCTTCTGGATCTGAAAGACAGTATTCCAGTCAACATTGTCAAAAGCTACTCTATCCTGTGCAAACTTCATCTCACAGTGCCTACTGCAACCTACATCCTTCTGAATCTGCTTAGTGTATTCATCTCTTGGTCTCCCTCTACGATTTTTACCCTTCACGCTGCCCTCCAACTCTAAATTGGTGATCCTTTAATGTCCTACGAACCGATCCCTTCTTCTAGTCAAGTTGTGCCACAAATTTCCCTCCACGCTGCCTTCCAACTCTAAATTGGTGATCCTTTAATGTCCTACGAACCGATCCCTTCTTCTAGTCAAGTTGTGCCACAAATTTCTCTTCTCCCCAATTCCACTCAATACTTCCTCATTAGTTATGTGATCTACCCATCTAATCTTCAGCATTCTTCTGTAGCACCACATTTCGAAAGCTTCTATTCTCTTCTTGTCCAAACTATTTATCGTCCATGTTTCACATCCATACATGGGTGTGCCGGCCGAGGTGGCCGAGCGGCTCTAGGCGCTACAGTCTGGAACCGCGTGACCGCTATGGTCGGAGGTTCGAATCCTGCCTCGGGCATGGATGTGTGTGATGTCCTTAGGTTAGGTTAGGTTTCAGTAGTTCTAAGTTCTAGGGGACTGATGACCTCAGAAGTTAAGTCCCATAGTGCTCAGAGCCATATGAGCCATACATGGGTGTGTGTGTTTGTCCTTAAGATAATTCAGGTTAAGTAGTGTGTAAGCTTAGGGACTGATGACCTTAGCAGTTAAGTCCCATAGGATTTCACACACTTCTGAACATTTTTATGAACTTCGACCATCATCAGTTATTTTGCTCCCCAAATAGTAAAACTCATTTATTACTTAAAGTAACTCACTTCCTAATGTAATTCCCTTAGCGTCACCCGACGTAATTCGACTACATTCCATTATCCTCGTTTTGCTTTTGTTGATGTTCATCTTGTATCCTCCTTTCAAGACACTGTCCATTCCCTTCAACTGCTCTTCCAAGTCCTTTGCTGTCTCTGACAGAATTACAATGTCATCGGTGAATCTCAAACTTTTTATTTCTTCTCCATAGATTTTAATACCTACTCCGAATTTTTCTTTTGTTTCCTTTACTGCTTGCTCAATATACAGATTGAATAACATCTGCGATAGGCTACAACCCTGTCTCACTCCCTTCCCAATCAATGCTTCCCTTTCATGCCCCACGACTCTTATAACTGCCATCTGGATTCTGTACAAATTGTAAGTAGCCTTTCGCTCCCCGTATTTGACCCCTGCCATCTTCTGGATCTGAAAGACAGTATTACAGTCAACATTGTCAAAAGCTACTCTATCCTGTGCAAACTTCATCTCACAGTGCCTACTGCAACCTACATCCTTCTGAATCTGCTTAGTGTATTCATCTCTTGGTCTCCCTCTACGATTTTTACCCTTCACGCTGCCCTCCAACTCTAAATTGGTGATCCTTTAATGTCCTACGAACCGATCCCTTCTTCTAGTCAAGTTGTGCCACAAATTTCCCTCCACGCTGCCTTCCAACTCTAAATTGGTGATCCTTTAATGTCCTACGAACCGATCCCTTCTTCTAGTCAAGTTGTGCCACAAATTTCTCTTCTCCCCAATTCCACTCAATACTTCCTCAGGTCCGCAGCTCGTGGTCGTGCGGTAGCGTTCTCGCTTCCCACGCCCGGGTTCCCGGGTTCGATTCCCGGCGGGGTCAGGGATTTTCTCTGCCTCGTGATGACTGGGTGTTGTGTGATGTCCTTAGGTTAGTTAGGTTTAAGTAGTTCTAAGTTCTAGGGGACTGATGACCATAGATGTTAAGTCCCATAGTGCTCAGAGCCATTTTTTAAATACTTCCTCATTAGTTATGTGATCTACCCATCTAATCTTCAGCATTCTTCTGTAGCACCACATTTCGAAAGCTTCTATTCTCTTCTTGTCCAAACTATTTATCGTCCATGTTTCACATCCATACATGGGTGTGCCGGCCGAGGTGGCCGAGCGGCTCTAGGCGCTACAGTCTGGAACCGCGTGACCGCTATGGTCGGAGGTTCGAATCCTGCCTCGGGCATGGATGTGTGTGATGTCCTTAGGTTAGGTTAGGTTTCAGTAGTTCTAAGTTCTAGGGGACTGATGACCTCAGAAGTTAAGTCCCATAGTGCTCAGAGCCATATGAGCCATACATGGGTGTGTGTGTTTGTCCTTAAGATAATTCAGGTTAAGTAGTGTGTAAGCTTAGGGACTGATGACCTTAGCAGTTAAGTCCCATAGGATTTCACACACTTCTGAACATTTTTATGAACTTCGACCATCATCAGTTATTTTGCTCCCCAAATAGTAAAACTCATTTATTACTTAAAGTAACTCACTTCCTAATGTAATTCCCTTAGCGTCACCCGACGTAATTCGACTACATTCCATTATCCTCGTTTTGCTTTTGTTGATGTTCATCTTGTATCCTCCTTTCAAGACACTGTCCATTCCGTTCAACTGCTCTTCCAAGTCCTTTGCTGTCTCTGACAGAATTACAATGTCATCGGTGAATCTCAAACTTTTTATTTCTTCTCCATAGATTTTAATACCTACTCCGAATTTTTCTTTTGTTTCCTTTACTGCTTGCTCAATATACAGATTGAATAACATCTGCGATAGGCTACAACCCTGTCTCACTCCCTTCCCAATCAATGCTTCCCTCTCATGCCCCACGACTCTTATAACTGCCATCTGGATTCTGTACAAATTGTAAGTAGCCTTTCGCTCCCCGTATTTGACCCCTGCCATCTTCTGGATCTGAAAGACAGTATTCCAGTCAACATTGTCAAAAGCTACTCTATCCTGTGCAAACTTCATCTCACAGTGCCTACTGCAACCTACATCCTTCTGAATCTGCTTAGTGTATTCATCTCTTGGTCTCCCTCTACGATTTTTACCCTTCACGCTGCCCTCCAACTCTAAATTGGTGATCCTTTAATGTCCTACGAACCGATCCCTTCTTCTAGTCAAGTTGTGCCACAAATTTCCCTCCACGCTGCCTTCCAACTCTAAATTGGTGATCCTTTAATGTCCTACGAACCGATCCCTTCTTCTAGTCAAGTTGTGCCACAAATTTCTCTTCTCCCCAATTCCACTCAATACTTCCTCATTAGTTATGTGATCTACCCATCTTATCTTCAGCATTCTTCTGTAGCACCACATTTCGAAAGCTTCTATTCTCTTCTTGTCCAAACTATTTATCGTCCATGTTTCACATCCATACATGGGTGTGCCGGCCGAGGTGGCCGAGCGGCTCTAGGCGCTACAGTCTGGAACCGCGTGACCGCTATGGTCGGAGGTTCGAATCCTGCCTCGGGCATGGATGTGTGTGATGTCCTTAGGTTAGGTTAGGTTTCATTAGTTCTAAGTTCTAGGGGACTGATGACCTCAGAAGTTAAGTCCCATAGTGCTCAGAGCCATATGAGCCATACATGGGTGTGTGTGTTTGTCCTTAAGATAATTCAGGTTAAGTAGTGTGTAAGCTTAGGGACTGATGACCTTAGCAGTTAAGTCCCATAGGATTTCACACACTTCTGAACATTTTTATGAACTTCGACCATCATCAGTTATTTTTCTCCCCAAATAGTAAAACTCATTTATTACTTAAAGTAACTCACTTCCTAATGTAATTCCCTTAGCGTCACCCGACGTAATTCGACTACATTCCATTATCCTCGTTTTGCTTTTGTTGATGTTCATCTTGTATCCTCCTTTCAAGACACTGTCCATTCCGTTCAACTGCTCTTCCAAGTCCTTTGCTGTCTCTGACAGAATTACAATGTCATCGGTGAATCTCAAACTTTTTATTTCTTCTCCATAGATTTTAATACCTACTCCGAATTTTTCTTTTGTTTCCTTTACTGCTTGCTCAATATACAGATTGAATAACATCTGCGATAGGCTACAACCCTGTCTCACTCCCTTCCCAATCAATGCTTCCCTTTCATGCCCCTCGACTCTTATAACTGCCATCTGGATTCTGTACAAATTGTAAGTAGCCTTTCGCTCCCCGTATTTGACCCCTGCCATCTTCTGGATCTGAAAGACAGTATTCCAGTCAACATTGTCAAAAGCTACTCTATCCTGTGCAAACTTCATCTCACAGTGCCTACTGCAACCTACATCCTTCTGAATCTGCTTAGTGTATTCATCTCTTGGTCTCCCTCTACGATTTTTACCCTTCACGCTGCCCTCCAACTCTAAATTGGTGATCCTTTAATGTCCTACGAACCGATCCCTTCTTCTAGTCAAGTTGTGCCACAAATTTCCCTCCACGCTGCCTTCCAACTCTAAATTGGTGATCCTTTAATGTCCTACGAACCGATCCCTTCTTCTAGTCAAGTTGTGCCACAAATTTCTCTTCTCCCCAATTCCACTCAATACTTCCTCATTAGTTATGTGATCTACCCATCTAATCTTCAGCATTCTTCTGTAGCACCACATTTCGAAAGCTTCTATTCTCTTCTTGTCCAAACTATTTATCGTCCATGTTTCACATCCATACATGGGTGTGCCGGCCGAGGTGGCCGAGCGGCTCTAGGCGCTACAGTCTGGAACCGCGTGACCGCTATGGTAGGAGGTTCGAATCCTGCCTCGGGCATGGATGTGTGTGATGTCCTTAGGTTAGGTTAGGTTTCAGTAGTTCTATGTTCTAGGGGACTGATGACCTCAGAAGTTAAGTCCCATAGTGCTCAGAGCCATATGAGCCATACATGGGTGTGTGTGTTTGTCCTTAAGATAATTCAGGTTAAGTAGTGTGTAAGCTTAGGGACTGATGACCTTAGCAGTTAAGTCCCATAGGATTTCACACACTTCTGAACATTTTTATGAACTTCGACCATCATCAGTTATTTTGCTCCGCAAATAGTAAAACTCATTTATTACTTAAAGTAACTCACTTCCTAATGTAATTCCCTTAGCGTCACCCGACGTAATTCGACTACATTCCATTATCCTCGTTTTGCTTTTGTTGATGTTCATCTTGTATCCTCCTTTCAAGACACTGTCCATTCCGTTCAACTGCTCTTCCAAGTCCTTTGCTGTCTCTGACAGAATTACAATGTCATCGGTGAATCTCAAACTTTTTATTTCTTCTCCATAGATTTTAATACCTACTCCGAATTTTTCTTTTGTTTCCTTTACTGCTTGCTCAATATACAGATTGAATAACATCTGCGATAGGCTACAACCCTGTCTCACTCCCTTCCCAATCAATGCTTCCCTCTCATGCCCCACGACTCTTATAACTGCCATCTGGATTCTGTACAAATTGTAAGTAGCCTTTCGCTCCCCGTATTTGACCCCTGCCATCTTCTGGATCTGAAAGACAGTATTACAGTCAACATTGTCAAAAGCTACTCTATCCTGTGCAAACTTCATCTCACAGTGCCTACTGCAACCTACATCCTTCTGAATCTGCTTAGTGTATTCATCTCTTGGTCTCCCTCTACGATTTTTACCCTTCACGCTGCCCTCCAACTCTAAATTGGTGATCCTTTAATGTCCTACGAACCGATCCCTTCTTCTAGTCAAGTTGTGCCACAAATTTCCCTCCACGCTGCCTTCCAACTCTAAATTGGTGATCCTTTAATGTCCTACGAACCGATCCCTTCTTCTAGTCAAGTTGTGCCACAAATTTCTCTTCTCCCCAATTCCACTCAATACTTCCTCATTAGTTATGTGATCTACCCATCTAATCTTCAGCATTCTTCTGTAGCACCACATTTCGAAAGCTTCTATTCTCTTCTTGTCCAAACTATTTATCGTCCATGTTTCACATCCATACATGGGTGTGCCGGCCGAGGTGGCCGAGCGGCTCTAGGCGCTACAGTCTGGAACCGCGTGACCGCTATGGTCGGAGGTTCGAATCCTGCCTCGGGCATGGATGTGTGTGATGTCCTTAGGTTAGGTTAGGTTTCAGTAGTTCTAAGTTCTAGGGGACTGATGACCTCAGAAGTTAAGTCCCATAGTGCTCAGAGCCATATGAGCCATACATGGGTGTGTGTGTTTGTCCTTAAGATAATTCAGGTTAAGTAGTGTGTAAGCTTAGGGACTGATGACCTTAGCAGTTAAGTCCCATAGGATTTCACACACTTCTGAACATTTTTATGAACTTCGACCATCATCAGTTATTTTGCTCCCCAAATAGTAAAACTCATTTATTACTTAAAGTAACTCACTTCCTAATGTAATTCCCTTAGCGTCACCCGACGTAATTCGACTACATTCCATTATCCTCGTTTTGCTTTTGTTGATGTTCATCTTGTATCCTCCTTTCAAGACACTGTCCATTCCGTTCAACTGCTCTTCCAAGTCCTTTGCTGTCTCTGACAGAATTACAATGTCATCGGTGAATCTCAAACTTTTTATTTCTTCTCCATAGATTTTAATACCTACTCCGAATTTTTCTTTTGTTTCCTTTACTGCTTGCTCAATATACAGATTGAATAACATCTGCGATAGGCTACAACCCTGTCTCACTCCCTTCCCAATCAATGCTTCCCTCTCATGCCCCACGACTCTTATAACTGCCATCTGGATTCTGTACAAATTGTAAGTAGCCTTTCGCTCCCCGTATTTGACCCCTGCCATCTTCTGGATCTGAAAGACAGTATTCCAGTCAACATTGTCAAAAGCTACTCTATCCTGTGCAAACTTCATCTCACAGTGCCTACTGCAACCTACATCCTTCTGAATCTGCTTAGTGTATTCATCTCTTGGTCTCCCTCTACGATTTTTACCCTTCACGCTGCCCTCCAACTCTAAATTGGTGATCCTTTAATGTCCTACGAACCGATCCCTTCTTCTAGTCAAGTTGTGCCACAAATTTCCCTCCACGCTGCCTTCCAACTCTAAATTGGTGATCCTTTAATGTCCTACGAACCGATCCCTTCTTCTAGTCAAGTTGTGCCACAAATTTCTCTTCTCCCCAATTCCACTCAATACTTCCTCATTAGTTATGTGATCTACCCATCTTATCTTCAGCATTCTTCTGTAGCACCACATTTCGAAAGCTTCTATTCTCTTCTTGTCCAAACTATTTATCGTCCATGTTTCACATCCATACATGGGTGTGCCGGCCGAGGTGGCCGAGCGGCTCTAGGCGCTACAGTCTGGAACCGCGTGACCGCTATGGTCGGAGGTTCGAATCCTGCCTCGGGCATGGATGTGTGTGATGTCCTTAGGTTAGGTTAGGTTTCATTAGTTCTAAGTTCTAGGGGACTGATGACCTCAGAAGTTAAGTCCCATAGTGCTCAGAGCCATATGAGCCATACATGGGTGTGTGTGTTTGTCCTTAAGATAATTCAGGTTAAGTAGTGTGTAAGCTTAGGGACTGATGACCTTAGCAGTTAAGTCCCATAGGATTTCACACACTTCTGAACATTTTTATGAACTTCGACCATCATCAGTTATTTTTCTCCCCAAATAGTAAAACTCATTTATTACTTAAAGTAACTCACTTCCTAATGTAATTCCCTTAGCGTCACCCGACGTAATTCGACTACATTCCATTATCCTCGTTTTGCTTTTGTTGATGTTCATCTTGTATCCTCCTTTCAAGACACTGTCCATTCCGTTCAACTGCTCTTCCAAGTCCTTTGCTGTCTCTGACAGAATTACAATGTCATCGGTGAATCTCAAACTTTTTATTTCTTCTCCATAGATTTTAATACCTACTCCGAATTTTTCTTTTGTTTCCTTTACTGCTTGCTCAATATACAGATTGAATAACATCTGCGATAGGCTACAACCCTGTCTCACTCCCTTCCCAATCAATGCTTCCCTTTCATGCCCCTCGACTCTTATAACTGCCATCTGGATTCTGTACAAATTGTAAGTAGCCTTTCGCTCCCCGTATTTGACCCCTGCCATCTTCTGGATCTGAAAGACAGTATTCCAGTCAACATTGTCAAAAGCTACTCTATCCTGTGCAAACTTCATCTCACAGTGCCTACTGCAACCTACATCCTTCTGAATCTGCTTAGTGTATTCATCTCTTGGTCTCCCTCTACGATTTTTACCCTTCACGCTGCCCTCCAACTCTAAATTGGTGATCCTTTAATGTCCTACGAACCGATCCCTTCTTCTAGTCAAGTTGTGCCACAAATTTCCCTCCACGCTGCCTTCCAACTCTAAATTGGTGATCCTTTAATGTCCTACGAACCGATCCCTTCTTCTAGTCAAGTTGTGCCACAAATTTCTCTTCTCCCCAATTCCACTCAATACTTCCTCATTAGTTATGTGATCTACCCATCTAATCTTCAGCATTCTTCTGTAGCACCACATTTCGAAAGCTTCTATTCTCTTCTTGTCCAAACTATTTATCGTCCATGTTTCACATCCATACATGGGTGTGCCGGCCGAGGTGGCCGAGCGGCTCTAGGCGCTACAGTCTGGAACCGCGTGACCGCTATGGTAGGAGGTTCGAATCCTGCCTCGGGCATGGATGTGTGTGATGTCCTTAGGTTAGGTTAGGTTTCAGTAGTTCTATGTTCTAGGGGACTGATGACCTCAGAAGTTAAGTCCCATAGTGCTCAGAGCCATATGAGCCATACATGGGTGTGTGTGTTTGTCCTTAAGATAATTCAGGTTAAGTAGTGTGTAAGCTTAGGGACTGATGACCTTAGCAGTTAAGTCCCATAGGATTTCACACACTTCTGAACATTTTTATGAACTTCGACCATCATCAGTTATTTTGCTCCGCAAATAGTAAAACTCATTTATTACTTAAAGTAACTCACTTCCTAATGTAATTCCCTTAGCGTCACCCGACGTAATTCGACTACATTCCATTATCCTCGTTTTGCTTTTGTTGATGTTCATCTTGTATCCTCCTTTCAAGACACTGTCCATTCCGTTCAACTGCTCTTCCAAGTCCTTTGCTGTCTCTGACAGAATTACAATGTCATCGGTGAATCTCAAACTTTTTATTTCTTCTCCATAGATTTTAATACCTACTCCGAATTTTTCTTTTGTTTCCTTTACTGCTTGCTCAATATACAGATTGAATAACATCTGCGATAGGCTACAACCCTGTCTCACTCCCTTCCCAATCAATGCTTCCCTCTCATGCCCCACGACTCTTATAACTGCCATCTGGATTCTGTACAAATTGTAAGTAGCCTTTCGCTCCCCGTATTTGACCCCTGCCATCTTCTGGATCTGAAAGACAGTATTACAGTCAACATTGTCAAAAGCTACTCTATCCTGTGCAAACTTCATCTCACAGTGCCTACTGCAACCTACATCCTTCTGAATCTGCTTAGTGTATTCATCTCTTGGTCTCCCTCTACGATTTTTACCCTTCACGCTGCCCTCCAACTCTAAATTGGTGATCCTTTAATGTCCTACGAACCGATCCCTTCTTCTAGTCAAGTTGTGCCACAAATTTCCCTCCACGCTGCCTTCCAACTCTAAATTGGTGATCCTTTAATGTCCTACGAACCGATCCCTTCTTCTAGTCAAGTTGTGCCACAAATTTCTCTTCTCCCCAATTCCACTCAATACTTCCTCATTAGTTATGTGATCTACCCATCTAATCTTCAGCATTCTTCTGTAGCACCACATTTCGAAAGCTTCTATTCTCTTCTTGTCCAAACTATTTATCGTCCATGTTTCACATCCATACATGGGTGTGCCGGCCGAGGTGGCCGAGCGGCTCTAGGCGCTACAGTCTGGAACCGCGTGACCGCTATGGTCGGAGGTTCGAATCCTGCCTCGGGCATGGATGTGTGTGATGTCCTTAGGTTAGGTTAGGTTTCAGTAGTTCTAAGTTCTAGGGGACTGATGACCTCAGAAGTTAAGTCCCATAGTGCTCAGAGCCATATGAGCCATACATGGGTGTGTGTGTTTGTCCTTAAGATAATTCAGGTTAAGTAGTGTGTAAGCTTAGGGACTGATGACCTTAGCAGTTAAGTCCCATAGGATTTCACACACTTCTGAACATTTTTATGAACTTCGACCATCATCAGTTATTTTGCTCCCCAAATAGTAAAACTCATTTATTACTTAAAGTAACTCACTTCCTAATGTAATTCCCTTAGCGTCACCCGACGTAATTCGACTACATTCCATTATCCTCGTTTTGCTTTTGTTGATGTTCATCTTGTATCCTCCTTTCAAGACACTGTCCATTCCGTTCAACTGCTCTTCCAAGTCCTTTGCTGTCTCTGACAGAATTACAATGTCATCGGTGAATCTCAAACTTTTTATTTCTTCTCCATAGATTTTAATACCTACTCCGAATTTTTCTTTTGTTTCCTTTACTGCTTGCTCAATATACAGATTGAATAACATCTGCGATAGGCTACAACCCTGTCTCACTCCCTTCCCAATCAATGCTTCCCTTTCATGCCCCACGACTCTTATAACTGCCATCTGGATTCTGTACAAATTGTAAGTAGCCTTTCGCTCCCCGTATTTGACCCCTGCCATCTTCTGGATCTGAAAGACAGTATTACAGTCAACATTGTCAAAAGCTACTCTATCCTGTGCAAACTTCATCTCACAGTGCCTACTGCAACCTACATCCTTCTGAATCTGCTTAGTGTATTCATCTCTTGGTCTCCCTCTACGATTTTTACCCTTCACGCTGCCCTCCAACTCTAAATTGGTGATCCTTTAATGTCCTACGAACCGATCCCTTCTTCTAGTCAAGTTGTGCCACAAATTTCCCTCCACGCTGCCTTCCAACTCTAAATTGGTGATCCTTTAATGTCCTACGAACCGATCCCTTCTTCTAGTCAAGTTGTGCCACAAATTTCTCTTCTCCCCAATTCCACTCAATACTTCCTCATTAGTTATGTGATCTACCCATCTAATCTTCAGCATTCTTCTGTAGCACCACATTTCGAAAGCTTCTATTCTCTTCTTGTCCAAACTATTTATCGTCCATGTTTCACATCCATACATGGGTGTGCCGGCCGAGGTGGCCGAGCGGCTCTAGGCGCTACAGTCTGGAACCGCGTGACCGCTATGGTCGGAGGTTCGAATCCTGCCTCGGGCATGGATGTGTGTGATGTCCTTAGGTTAGGTTTCAGTAGTTCTAAGTTCTAGGGGACTGATGACCTCAGAAGTTAAGTCCCATAGTGCTCAGAGCCATATGAGCCATACATGGGTGTGTGTGTTTGTCCTTAAGATAATTCAGGTTAAGTAGTGTGTAAGCTTAGGGACTGATGACCTTAGCAGTTAAGTCCCATAGGATTTCACACACTTCTGAACATTTTTATGAACTTCGACCATCATCAGTTATTTTGCTCCCCAAATAGTAAAACTCATTTATTACTTAAAGTAACTCACTTCCTAATGTAATTCCCTTAGCGTCACCCGACGTAATTCGACTACATTCCATTATCCTCGTTTTGCTTTTGTTGATGTTCATCTTGTATCCTCCTTTCAAGACACTGTCCATTCCGTTCAACCGCTCTTCCAAGTCCTTTGCTGTCTCTGACAGAATTACAATGTCATCGGTGAATCTCAAACTTTTTATTTCTTCTCCATAGATTTTAATACCTACTCCGAATTTTTCTTTTGTTTCCTTTACTGCTTGCTCAAAATACAGATTGAATAACATCTGCGATAGGCTACAACCCTGTCTCACTCCCTTCCCAATCAATGCTTCCCTCTCATGCCCCACGACTCTTATAACTGCCATCTGGATTCTGTACAAATTGTAAGTAGCCTTTCGCTCCCCGTATTTGACCCCTGCCATCTTCTGGATCTGAAAGACAGTATTCCAGTCAACATTGTCAAAAGCTACTCTATCCTGTGCAAACTTCATCTCACAGTGCCTACTGCAACCTACATCCTTCTGAATCTGCTTAGTGTATTCATCTCTTGGTCTCCCTCTACGATTTTTACCCTTCACGCTGCCCTCCAACTCTAAATTGGTGATCCTTTAATGTCCTACGAACCGATCCCTTCTTCTAGTCAAGTTGTGCCACAAATTTCCCTCCACGCTGCCTTCCAACTCTAAATTGGTGATCCTTTAATGTCCTACGAACCGATCCCTTCTTCTAGTCAAGTTGTGCCACAAATTTCTCTTCTCCCCAATTCCACTCAATACTTCCTCATTAGTTATGTGATCTACCCATCTAATCTTCAGCATTCTTCTGTAGCACCACATTTCGAAAGCTTCTATTCTCTTCTTGTCCAAACTATTTATCGTCCATGTTTCACATCCATACATGGGTGTGCCGGCCGAGGTGGCCGAGCGGCTCTAGGCGCTACAGTCTGGAACCGCGTGACCGCTATGGTCGGAGGTTCGAATCCTGCCTCGGGCATGGATGTGTGTGATGTCCTTAGGTTAGGTTTCAGTAGTTCTAAGTTCTAGGGGACTGATGACCTCAGAAGTTAAGTCCCATAGTGCTCAGAGCCATATGAGCCATACATGGGTGTGTGTGTTTGTCCTTAAGATAATTCAGGTTAAGTAGTGTGTAAGCTTAGGGACTGATGACCTTAGCAGTTAAGTCCCATAGGATTTCACACACTTCTGAACATTTTTATGCACTTCGACCATCATCAGTTATTTTGCTCCCCAAATAGTAAAACTCATTTATTACTTAAAGTAACTCACTTCCTAATGTAATTCCCTTAGCGTCACCCGACGTAATTCGACTACATTCCATTATCCTCGTTTTGCTTTTGTTGATGTTCATCTTGTATCCTCCTTTCAAGACACTGTCCATTCCGTTCAACTGCTCTTCCAAGTCCTTTGCTGTCTCTGACAGAATTACAATGTCATCGGTGAATCTCAAACTTTTTATTTCTTCTCCATAGATTTTAATACCTACTCCGAATTTTTCTTTTGTTTCCTTTACTGCTTGCTCAATATACAGATTGAATAACATCTGCGATAGGCTACAACCCTGTCTCACTCCCTTCCCAATCAATGCTTCCCTCTCATGCCCCACGACTCTTATAACTGCCATCTGGATTCTGTACAAATTGTAAGTAGCCTTTCGCTCCCCGTATTTGACCCCTGCCATCTTCTGGATCTGAAAGACAGTATTCCAGTCAACATTGTCAAAAGCTACTCTATCCTGTGCAAACTTCATCTCACAGTGCCTACTGCAACCTACATCCTTCTGAATCTGCTTAGTGTATTCATCTCTTGGTCTCCCTCTACGATTTTTACCCTTCACGCTGCCCTCCAACTCTAAATTGGTGATCCTTTAATGTCCTACGAACCGATCCCTTCTTCTAGTCAAGTTGTGCCACAAATTTCCCTCCACGCTGCCTTCCAACTCTAAATTGGTGATCCTTTAATGTCCTACGAACCGATCCCTTCTTCTAGTCAAGTTGTGCCACAAATTTCTCTTCTCCCCAATTCCACTCAATACTTCCTCATTAGTTATGTGATCTACCCATCTTATCTTCAGCATTCTTCTGTAGCACCACATTTCGAAAGCTTCTATTCTCTTCTTGTCCAAACTATTTATCGTCCATGTTTCACATCCATACATGGGTGTGCCGGCCGAGGTGGCCGAGCGGCTCTAGGCGCTACAGTCTGGAACCGCGTGACCGCTATGGTCGGAGGTTCGAATCCTGCCTCGGGCATGGATGTGTGTGATGTCCTTAGGTTAGGTTAGGTTTCATTAGTTCTAAGTTCTAGTGGACTGATGACCTCAGAAGTTAAGTCCCATAGTGCTCTGAGCCATATGAGCCATACATGGGTGTGTGTGTTTGTCCTTAAGATAATTCAGGTTAAGTAGTGTGTAAGCTTAGGGACTGATGACCTTAGCAGTTAAGTCCCATAGGATTTCACACACTTCTGAACATTTTTATGAACTTCGACCATCATCAGTTATTTTTCTCCCCAAATAGTAAAACTCATTTATTACTTAAAGTAACTCACTTCCTAATGTAATTCCCTTAGCGTCACCCGACGTAATTCGACTACATTCCATTATCCTCGTTTTGCTTTTGTTGATGTTCATCTTGTATCCTCCTTTCAAGACACTGTCCATTCCGTTCAACTGCTCTTCCAAGTCCTTTGCTGTCTCTGACAGAATTACAATGTCATCGGTGAATCTCAAACTTTTTATTTCTTCTCCATAGATTTTAATACCTACTCCGAATTTTTCTTTTGTTTCCTTTACTGCTTGCTCAATATACAGATTGAATAACATCTGCGATAGGCTACAACCCTGTCTCACTCCCTTCCCAATCAATGCTTCCCTTTCATGCCCCTCGACTCTTATAACTGCCATCTGGATTCTGTACAAATTGTAAGTAGCCTTTCGCTCCCCGTATTTGACCCCTGCCATCTTCTGGATCTGAAAGACAGTATTCCAGTCAACATTGTCAAAAGCTACTCTATCCTGTGCAAACTTCATCTCACAGTGCCTACTGCAACCTACATCCTTCTGAATCTGCTTAGTGTATTCATCTCTTGGTCTCCCTCTACGATTTTTACCCTTCACGCTGCCCTCCAACTCTAAATTGGTGATCCTTTAATGTCCTACGAACCGATCCCTTCTTCTAGTCAAGTTGTGCCACAAATTTCCCTCCACGCTGCCTTCCAACTCTAAATTGGTGATCCTTTAATGTCCTACGAACCGATCCCTTCTTCTAGTCAAGTTGTGCCACAAATTTCTCTTCTCCCCAATTCCACTCAATACTTCCTCATTAGTTATGTGATCTACCCATCTAATCTTCAGCATTCTTCTGTAGCACCACATTTCGAAAGCTTCTATTCTCTTCTTGTCCAAACTATTTATCGTCCATGTTTCACATCCATACATGGGTGTGCCGGCCGAGGTGGCCGAGCGGCTCTAGGCGCTACAGTCTGGAACCGCGTGACCGCTATGGTAGGAGGTTCGAATCCTGCCTCGGGCATGGATGTGTGTGATGTCCTTAGGTTAGGTTAGGTTTCAGTAGTTCTATGTTCTAGGGGACTGATGACCTCAGAAGTTAAGTCCCATAGTGCTCAGAGCCATATGAGCCATACATGGGTGTGTGTGTTTGTCCTTAAGATAATTCAGGTTAAGTAGTGTGTAAGCTTAGGGACTGATGACCTTAGCAGTTAAGTCCCATAGGATTTCACACACTTCTGAACATTTTTATGAACTTCGACCATCATCAGTTATTTTGCTCCCCAAATAGTAAAACTCATTTATTACTTAAAGTAACTCACTTCCTAATGTAATTCCCTTAGCGTCACCCGACGTAATTCGACTACATTCCATTATCCTCGTTTTCCTTTTGTTGATGTTCATCTTGTATCCTCCTTTCAAGACACTGTCCATTCCGTTCAACTGCTCTTCCAAGTCCTTTGCTGTCTCTGACAGAATTACAATGTCATCGGTGAATCTCAAACTTTTTATTTCTTCTCCATAGATTTTAATACCTACTCCGAATTTTTCTTTTGTTTCCTTTACTGCTTGCTCAATATACAGATTGAATAACATCTGCGATAGGCTACAACCCTGTCTCACTCCCTTCCCAATCAATGCTTCCCTCTCATGCCCCACGACTCTTATAACTGCCATCTGGATTCTGTACAAATTGTAAGTAGCCTTTCGCTCCCCGTATTTGACCCCTGCCATCTTCTGGATCTGAAAGACAGTATTCCAGTCAACATTGTCAAAAGCTACTCTATCCTGTGCAAACTTCATCTCACAGTGCCTACTGCAACCTACATCCTTCTGAATCTGCTTAGTGTATTCATCTCTTGGTCTCCCTCTACGATTTTTACCCTTCACGCTGCCCTCCAACTCTAAATTGGTGATCCTTTAATGTCCTACGAACCGATCCCTTCTTCTAGTCAAGTTGTGCCACAAATTTCCCTCCACGCTGCCTTCCAACTCTAAATTGGTGATCCTTTAATGTCCTACGAACCGATCCCTTCTTCTAGTCAAGTTGTGCCACAAATTTCTCTTCTCCCCAATTCCACTCAATACTTCCTCATTAGTTATGTGATCTACCCATCTAATCTTCAGCATTCTTCTGTAGCACCACATTTCGAAAGCTTCTATTCTCTTCTTGTCCAAACTATTTATCGTCCATGTTTCACATCCATACATGGGTGTGCCGGCCGAGGTGGCCGAGCGGCTCTAGGCGCTACAGTCTGGAACCGCGTGACCGCTATGGTCGGAGGTTCGAATCCTGCCTCGGGCATGGATGTGTGTGATGTCCTTAGGTTAGGTTAGGTTTCAGTAGTTCTAAGTTCTAGGGGACTGATGACCTCAGAAGTTAAGTCCCATAGTGCTCAGAGCCATATGAGCCATACATGGGTGTGTGTGTTTGTCCTTAAGATAATTCAGGTTAAGTAGTGTGTAAGCTTAGGGACTGATGACCTTAGCAGTTAAGTCCCATAGGATTTCACACACTTCTGAACATTTTTATGAACTTCGACCATCATCAGTTATTTTGCTCCCCAAATAGTAAAACTCATTTATTACTTAAAGTAACTCACTTCCTAATGTAATTCCCTTAGCGTCACCCGACGTAATTCGACTACATTCCATTATCCTCGTTTTGCTTTTGTTGATGTTCATCTTGTATCCTCCTTTCAAGACACTGTCCATTCCGTTCAACTGCTCTTCCAAGTCCTTTGCTGTCTCTGACAGAATTACAATGTCATCGGTGAATCTCAAACTTTTTATTTCTTCTCCATAGATTTTAATACCTACTCCGAATTTTTCTTTTGTTTCCTTTACTGCTTGCTCAATATACAGATTGAATAACATCTGCGATAGGCTACAACCCTGTCTCACTCCCTTCCCAATCAATGCTTCCCTCTCATGCCCCACGACTCTTATAACTGCCATCTGGATTCTGTACAAATTGTAAGTAGCCTTTCGCTCCCCGTATTTGACCCCTGCCATCTTCTGGATCTGAAAGACAGTATTACAGTCAACATTGTCAAAAGCTACTCTATCCTGTGCAAACTTCATCTCACAGTGCCTACTGCAACCTACATCCTTCTGAATCTGCTTAGTGTATTCATCTCTTGGTCTCCCTCTACGATTTTTACCCTTCACGCTGCCCTCCAACTCTAAATTGGTGATCCTTTAATGTCCTACGAACCGATCCCTTCTTCTAGTCAAGTTGTGCCACAAATTTCCCTCCACGCTGCCTTCCAACTCTAAATTGGTGATCCTTTAATGTCCTACGAACCGATCCCTTCTTCTAGTCAAGTTGTGCCACAAATTTCTCTTCTCCCCAATTCCACTCAATACTTCCTCATTAGTTATGTGATCTACCCATCTTATCTTCAGCATTCTTCTGTAGCACCACATTTCGAAAGCTTCTATTCTCTTCTTGTCCAAACTATTTATCGTCCATGTTTCACATCCATACATGGGTGTGCCGGCCGAGGTGGCCGAGCGGCTCTAGGCGCTACAGTCTGGAACCGCGTGACCGCTATGGTAGGAGGTTCGAATCCTGCCTCGGGCATGGATGTGTGTGATGTCCTTAGGTTAGGTTAGGTTTCAGTAGTTCTATGTTCTAGGGGACTGATGACCTCAGAAGTTAAGTCCCATAGTGCTCAGAGCCATATGAGCCATACATGGGTGTGTGTGTTTGTCCTTAAGATAATTCAGGTTAAGTAGTGTGTAAGCTTAGGGACTGATGACCTTAGCAGTTAAGTCCCATAGGATTTCACACACTTCTGAACATTTTTATGAACTTCGACCATCATCAGTTATTTTGCTCCCCAAATAGTAAAACTCATTTATTACTTAAAGTAACTCACTTCCTAATGTAATTCCCTTAGCGTCACCCGACGTAATTCGACTACATTCCATTATCCTCGTTTTGCTTTTGTTGATGTTCATCTTGTATCCTCCTTTCAAGACACTGTCCATTCCGTTCAACTGCTCTTCCAAGTCCTTTGCTGTCTCTGACAGAATTACAATGTCATCGGTGAATCTCAAACTTTTTATTTCTTCTCCATAGATTTTAATACCTACTCCGAATTTTTCTTTTGTTTCCTTTACTGCTTGCTCAATATACAGATTGAATAACATCTGTGATAGGCTACAACCCTGTCTCACTCCCTTCCCAATCAATGCTTCCCTCTCATGCCCCACGACTCTTATAACTGCCATCTGGATTCTGTACAAATTGTAAGTAGCCTTTCGCTCCCCGTATTTGACCCCTGCCATCTTCTGGATCTGAAAGACAGTATTACAGTCAACATTGTCAAAAGCTACTCTATCCTGTGCAAACTTCATCTCACAGTGCCTACTGCAACCTACATCCTTCTGAATCTGCTTAGTGTATTCATCTCTTGGTCTCCCTCTACGATTTTTACCCTTCACGCTGCCCTCCAACTCTAAATTGGTGATCCTTTAATGTCCTACGAACCGATCCCTTCTTCTAGTCAAGTTGTGCCACAAATTTCCCTCCACGCTGCCTTCCAACTCTAAATTGGTGATCCTTTAATGTCCTACGAACCGATCCCTTCTTCTAGTCAAGTTGTGCCACAAATTTCTCTTCTCCCCAATTCCACTCAATACTTCCTCATTAGTTATGTGATCTACCCATCTAATCTTCAGCATTCTTCTGTAGCACCACATTTCGAAAGCTTCTATTCTCTTCTTGTCCAAACTATTTATCGTCCATGTTTCACATCCATACATGGGTGTGCCGGCCGAGGTGGCCGAGCGGCTCTAGGCGCTACAGTCTGGAACCGCGTGACCGCTATGGTCGGAGGTTCGAATCCTGCCTCGGGCATGGATGTGTGTGATGTCCTTAGGTTAGGTTAGGTTTCAGTAGTTCTAAGTTCTAGGGGACTGATGACCTCAGAAGTTAAGTCCCATAGTGCTCAGAGCCATATGAGCCATACATGGGTGTGTGTGTTTGTCCTTAAGATAATTCAGGTTAAGTAGTGTGTAAGCTTAGGGACTGATGACCTTAGCAGTTAAGTCCCATAGGATTTCACACACTTCTGAACATTTTTATGAACTTCGACCATCATCAGTTATTTTGCTCCCCAAATAGTAAAACTCATTTATTACTTAAAGTAACTCACTTCCTAATGTAATTCCCTTAGCGTCACCCGACGTAATTCGACTACATTCCATTATCCTCGTTTTGCTTTTGTTGATGTTCATCTTGTATCCTCCTTTCAAGACACTGTCCATTCCGTTCAACTGCTCTTCCAAGTCCTTTGCTGTCTCTGACAGAATTACAATGTCATCGGTGAATCTCAAACTTTTTATTTCTTCTCCATAGATTTTAATACCTACTCCGAATTTTTCTTTTGTTTCCTTTACTGCTTGCTCAATATACAGATTGAATAACATCTGCGATAGGCTACAACCCTGTCTCACTCCCTTCCCAATCAATGCTTCCCTCTCATGCCCCACGACTCTTATAACTGCCATCTGGATTCTGTACAAATTGTAAGTAGCCTTTCGCTCCCCGTATTTGACCCCTGCCATCTTCTGGATCTGAAAGACAGTATTACAGTCAACATTGTCAAAAGCTACTCTATCCTGTGCAAACTTCATCTCACAGTGCCTACTGCAACCTACATCCTTCTGAATCTGCTTAGTGTATTCATCTCTTGGTCTCCCTCTACGATTTTTACCCTTCACGCTGCCCTCCAACTCTAAATTGGTGATCCTTTAATGTCCTACGAACCGATCCCTTCTTCTAGTCAAGTTGTGCCACAAATTTCCCTCCACGCTGCCTTCCAACTCTAAATTGGTGATCCTTTAATGTCCTACGAACCGATCCCTTCTTCTAGTCAAGTTGTGCCACAAATTTCTCTTCTCCCCAATTCCACTCAATACTTCCTCATTAGTTATGTGATCTACCCATCTTATCTTCAGCATTCTTCTGTAGCACCACATTTCGAAAGCTTCTATTCTCTTCTTGTCCAAACTATTTATCGTCCATGTTTCACATCCATACATGGGTGTGCCGGCCGAGGTGGCCGAGCGGCTCTAGGCGCTACAGTCTGGAACCGCGTGACCGCTATGGTAGGAGGTTCGAATCCTGCCTCGGGCATGGATGTGTGTGATGTCCTTAGGTTAGGTTAGGTTTCAGTAGTTCTATGTTTTAGGGGACTGATGACCTCAGAAGTTAAGTCCCATAGTGCTCAGAGCCATATGAGCCATACATGGGTGTGTGTGTTTGTCCTTAAGATAATTCAGGTTAAGTAGTGTGTAAGCTTAGGGACTGATGACCTTAGCAGTTAAGTCCCATAGGATTTCACACACTTCTGAACATTTTTATGAACTTCGACCATCATCAGTTATTTTGCTCCCCAAATAGTAAAACTCATTTATTACTTAAAGTAACTCACTTCCTAATGTAATTCCCTTAGCGTCACCCGACGTAATTCGACTACATTCCATTATCCTCGTTTTGCTTTTGTTGATGTTCATCTTGTATCCTCCTTTCAAGACACTGTCCATTCCGTTCAACTGCTCTTCCAAGTCCTTTGCTGTCTCTGACAGAATTACAATGTCATCGGTGAATCTCAAACTTTTTATTTCTTCTCCATAGATTTTAATACCTACTCCGAATTTTTCTTTTGTTTCCTTTACTGCTTGCTCAATATACAGATTGAATAACATCTGCGATAGGCTACAACCCTGTCTCACTCCCTTCCCAATCAATGCTTCCCTCTCATGCCCCACGACTCTTATAACTGCCATCTGGATTCTGTACAAATTGTAAGTAGCCTTTCGCTCCCCGTATTTGACCCCTGCCATCTTCTGGATCTGAAAGACAGTATTACAGTCAACATTGTCAAAAGCTACTCTATCCTGTGCAAACTTCATCTCACAGTGCCTACTGCAACCTACATCCTTCTGAATCTGCTTAGTGTATTCATCTCTTGGTCTCCCTCTACGATTTTTACCCTTCACGCTGCCCTCCAACTCTAAATTGGTGATCCTTTAATGTCCTACGAACCGATCCCTTCTTCTAGTCAAGTTGTGCCACAAATTTCCCTCCACGCTGCCTTCCAACTCTAAATTGGTGATCCTTTAATGTCCTACGAACCGATCCCTTCTTCTAGTCAAGTTGTGCCACAAATTTCTCTTCTCCCCAATTCCACTCAATACTTCCTCATTAGTTATGTGATCTACCCATCTAATCTTCAGCATTCTTCTGTAGCACCACATTTCGAAAGCTTCTATTCTCTTCTTGTCCAAACTATTTATCGTCCATGTTTCACATCCATACATGGGTGTGCCGGCCGAGGTGGCCGAGCGGCTCTAGGCGCTACAGTCTGGAACCGCGTGACCGCTATGGTCGGAGGTTCGAATCCTGCCTCGGGCATGGATGTGTGTGATGTCCTTAGGTTAGGTTAGGTTTCAGTAGTTCTAAGTTCTAGGGGACTGATGACCTCAGAAGTTAAGTCCCATAGTGCTCAGAGCCATATGAGCCATACATGGGTGTGTGTGTTTGTCCTTAAGATAATTCAGGTTAAGTAGTGTGTAAGCTTAGGGACTGATGACCTTAGCAGTTAAGTCCCATAGGATTTCACACACTTCTGAACATTTTTATGAACTTCGACCATCATCAGTTATTTTGCTCCCCAAATAGTAAAACTCATTTATTACTTAAAGTAACTCACTTCCTAATGTAATTCCCTTAGCGTCACCCGACGTAATTCGACTACATTCCATTATCCTCGTTTTGCTTTTGTTGATGTTCATCTTGTATCCTCCTTTCAAGACACTGTCCATTCCGTTCAACTGCTCTTCCAAGTCCTTTGCTGTCTCTGACAGAATTACAATGTCATCGGTGAATCTCAAACTTTTTATTTCTTCTCCATAGATTTTAATACCTACTCCGAATTTTTCTTTTGTTTCCTTTACTGCTTGCTCAATATACAGATTGAATAACATCTGCGATAGGCTACAACCCTGTCTCACTCCCTTCCCAATCAATGCTTCCCTTTCATGCCCCACGACTCTTATAACTGCCATCTGGATTCTGTACAAATTGTAAGTAGCCTTTCGCTCCCCGTATTTGACCCCTGCCATCTTCTGGATCTGAAAGACAGTATTACAGTCAACATTGTCAAAAGCTACTCTATCCTGTGCAAACTTCATCTCACAGTGCCTACTGCAACCTACATCCTTCTGAATCTGCTTAGTGTATTCATCTCTTGGTCTCCCTCTACGATTTTTACCCTTCACGCTGCCCTCCAACTCTAAATTGGTGATCCTTTAATGTCCTACGAACCGATCCCTTCTTCTAGTCAAGTTGTGCCACAAATTTCCCTCCACGCTGCCTTCCAACTCTAAATTGGTGATCCTTTAATGTCCTACGAACCGATCCCTTCTTCTAGTCAAGTTGTGCCACAAATTTCTCTTCTCCCCAATTCCACTCAATACTTCCTCATTAGTTATGTGATCTACCCATCTAATCTTCAGCATTCTTCTGTAGCACCACATTTCGAAAGCTTCTATTCTCTTCTTGTCCAAACTATTTATCGTCCATGTTTCACATCCATACATGGGTGTGCCGGCCGAGGTGGCCGAGCGGCTCTAGGCGCTACAGTCTGGAACCGCGTGACCGCTATGGTCGGAGGTTCGAATCCTGCCTCGGGCATGGATGTGTGTGATGTCCTTAGGTTAGGTTTCAGTAGTTCTAAGTTCTAGGGGACTGATGACCTCAGAAGTTAAGTCCCATAGTGCTCAGAGCCATATGAGCCATACATGGGTGTGTGTGTTTGTCCTTAAGATAATTCAGGTTAAGTAGTGTGTAAGCTTAGGGACTGATGACCTTAGCAGTTAAGTCCCATAGGATTTCACACACTTCTGAACATTTTTATGAACTTCGACCATCATCAGTTATTTTGCTCCCCAAATAGTAAAACTCATTTATTACTTAAAGTAACTCACTTCCTAATGTAATTCCCTTAGCGTCACCCGACGTAATTCGACTACATTCCATTATCCTCGTTTTGCTTTTGTTGATGTTCATCTTGTATCCTCCTTTCAAGACACTGTCCATTCCGTTCAACTGCTCTTCCAAGTCCTTTGCTGTCTCTGACAGAATTACAATGTCATCGGTGAATCTCAAACTTTTTATTTCTTCTCCATAGATTTTAATACCTACTCCGAATTTTTCTTTTGTTTCCTTTACTGCTTGCTCAATATACAGATTGAATAACATCTGCGATAGGCTACAACCCTGTCTCACTCCCTTCCCAATCAATGCTTCCCTCTCATGCCCCACGACTCTTATAACTGCCATCTGGATTCTGTACAAATTGTAAGTAGCCTTTCGCTCCCCGTATTTGACCCCTGCCATCTTCTGGATCTGAAAGACAGTATTCCAGTCAACATTGTCAAAAGCTACTCTATCCTGTGCAAACTTCATCTCACAGTGCCTACTGCAACCTACATCCTTCTGAATCTGCTTAGTGTATTCATCTCTTGGTCTCCCTCTACGATTTTTACCCTTCACGCTGCCCTCCAACTCTAAATTGGTGATCCTTTAATGTCCTACGAACCGATCCCTTCTTCTAGTCAAGTTGTGCCACAAATTTCCCTCCACGCTGCCTTCCAACTCTAAATTGGTGATCCTTTAATGTCCTACGAACCGATCCCTTCTTCTAGTCAAGTTGTGCCACAAATTTCTCTTCTCCCCAATTCCACTCAATACTTCCTCATTAGTTATGTGATCTACCCATCTTATCTTCAGCATTCTTCTGTAGCACCACATTTCGAAAGCTTCTATTCTCTTCTTGTCCAAACTATTTATCGTCCATGTTTCACATCCATACATGGGTGTGCCGGCCGAGGTGGCCGAGCGGCTCTAGGCGCTACAGTCTGGAACCGCGTGACCGCTATGGTCGGAGGTTCGAATCCTGCCTCGGGCATGGATGTGTGTGATGTCCTTAGGTTAGGTTAGGTTTCATTAGTTCTAAGTTCTAGGGGACTGATGACCTCAGAAGTTAAGTCCCATAGTGCTCAGAGCCATATGAGCCATACATGGGTGTGTGTGTTTGTCCTTAAGATAATTCAGGTTAAGTAGTGTGTAAGCTTAGGGACTGATGACCTTAGCAGTTAAGTCCCATAGGATTTCACACACTTCTGAACATTTTTATGAACTTCGACCATCATCAGTTATTTTTCTCCCCAAATAGTAAAACTCATTTATTACTTAAAGTAACTCACTTCCTAATGTAATTCCCTTAGCGTCACCCGACGTAATTCGACTACATTCCATTATCCTCGTTTTGCTTTTGTTGATGTTCATCTTGTATCCTCCTTTCAAGACACTGTCCATTCCGTTCAACTGCTCTTCCAAGTCCTTTGCTGTCTCTGACAGAATTACAATGTCATCGGTGAATCTCAAACTTTTTATTTCTTCTCCATAGATTTTAATACCTACTCCGAATTTTTCTTTTGTTTCCTTTACTGCTTGCTCAATATACAGATTGAATAACATCTGCGATAGGCTACAACCCTGTCTCACTCCCTTCCCAATCAATGCTTCCCTTTCATGCCCCACGACTCTTATAACTGCCATCTGGATTCTGTACAAATTGTAAGTAGCCTTTCGCTCCCCGTATTTGACCCCTGCCATCTTCTGGATCTGAAAGACAGTATTCCAGTCAACATTGTCAAAAGCTACTCTATCCTGTGCAAACTTCATCTCACAGTGCCTACTGCAACCTACATCCTTCTGAATCTGCTTAGTGTATTCATCTCTTGGTCTCCCTCTACGATTTTTACCCTTCACGCTGCCCTCCAACTCTAAATTGGTGATCCTTTAATGTCCTACGAACCGATCCCTTCTTCTAGTCAAGTTGTGCCACAAATTTCCCTCCACGCTGCCTTCCAACTCTAAATTGGTGATCCTTTAATGTCCTACGAACCGATCCCTTCTTCTAGTCAAGTTGTGCCACAAATTTCTCTTCTCCCCAATTCCACTCAATACTTCCTCATTAGTTATGTGATCTACCCATCTAATCTTCAGCATTCTTCTGTAGCACCACATTTCGAAAGCTTCTATTCTCTTCTTGTCCAAACTATTTATCGTCCATGTTTCACATCCATACATGGGTGTGCCGGCCGAGGTGGCCGAGCGGCTCTAGGCGCTACAGTCTGGAACCGCGTGACCGCTATGGTAGGAGGTTCGAATCCTGCCTCGGGCATGGATGTGTGTGATGTCCTTAGGTTAGGTTAGGTTTCAGTAGTTCTAAGTTCTAGGGGACTGATGACCTCAGAAGTTAAGTCCCATAGTGCTCAGAGCCATATGAGCCATACATGGGTGTGTGTGTTTGTCCTTAAGATAATTCAGGTTAAGTAGTGTGTAAGCTTAGGGACTGATGACCTTAGCAGTTAAGTCCCATAGGATTTCACACACTTCTGAACATTTTTATGAACTTCGACCATCATCAGTTATTTTGCTCCCCAAATAGTAAAACTCATTTATTACTTAAAGTAACTCACTTCCTAATGTAATTCCCTTAGCGTCACCCGACGTAATTCGACTACATTCCATTATCCTCGTTTTGCTTTTGTTGATGTTCATCTTGTATCCTCCTTTCAAGACACTGTCCATTCCGTTCAACTGCTCTTCCAAGTCCTTTGCTGTCTCTGACAGAATTACAATGTCATCGGTGAATCTCAAACTTTTTATTTCTTCTCCATAGATTTTAATACCTACTCCGAATTTTTCTTTTGTTTCCTTTACTGCTTGCTCAATATACAGATTGAATAACATCTGCGATAGGCTACAACCCTGTCTCACTCCCTTCCCAATCAATGCTTCCCTCTCATGCCCCACGACTCTTATAACTGCCATCTGGATTCTGTACAAATTGTAAGTAGCCTTTCGCTCCCCGTATTTGACCCCTGCCATCTTCTGGATCTGAAAGACAGTATTCCAGTCAACATTGTCAAAAGCTACTCTATCCTGTGCAAACTTCATCTCACAGTGCCTACTGCAACCTACATCCTTCTGAATCTGCTTAGTGTATTCATCTCTTGGTCTCCCTCTACGATTTTTACCCTTCACGCTGCCCTCCAACTCTAAATTGGTGATCCTTTAATGTCCTACGAACCGATCCCTTCTTCTAGTCAAGTTGTGCCACAAATTTCCCTCCACGCTGCCTTCCAACTCTAAATTGGTGATCCTTTAATGTCCTACGAACCGATCCCTTCTTCTAGTCAAGTTGTGCCACAAATTTCTCTTCTCCCCAATTCCACTCAATACTTCCTCATTAGTTATGTGATCTACCCATCTAATCTTCAGCATTCTTCTGTAGCACCACATTTCGAAAGCTTCTATTCTCTTCTTGTCCAAACTATTTATCGTCCATGTTTCACATCCATACATGGGTGTGCCGGCCGAGGTGACCGAGCGGCTCTAGGCGCTACAGTCTGGAACCGCGTGACCGCTATGGTAGGAGGTTCGAATCCTGCCTCGGGCATGGATGTGTGTGATGTCCTTAGGTTAGGTTAGGTTTCAGTAGTTCTAAGTTCTAGGGGACTGATGACCTCAGAAGTTAAGTCCCATAGTGCTCAGAGCCATATGAGCCATACATGGGTGTGTGTGTTTGTCCTTAAGATAAATCAGGTTAAGTAGTGTGTAAGCTTAGGGACTGATGACCTTAGCAGTTAAGTCCCATAGGATTTCACACACTTCTGAACATTTTTATGAACTTCGACCATCATCAGTTATTTTGCTCCCCAAATAGTAAAACTCTTTTATTACTTAAAGTAACTCACTTCCTAATGTAATTCCCTTAGCGTCACCCGACGTAATTCGACTACATTCCATTATCCTCGTTTTGCTTTTGTTGATGTTCATCTTGTATCCTCCTTTCAAGACACTGTCCATTCCGTTCAACTGCTCTTCCAAGTCCTTTGCTGTCTCTGACAGAATTACAATGTCATCGGTGAATCTCAAACTTTTTATTTCTTCTCCATAGATTTTAATACCTACTCCGAATTTTTCTTTTGTTTCCTTTACTGCTTGCTCAATATACAGATTGAATAACATCTGCGATAGGCTACAACCCTGTCTCACTCCCTTCCCAATCAATGCTTCCCTCTCATGCCCCACGACTCTTATAACAGCCATCTGGATTCTGTACAAATTGTAAGTAGCCTTTCGCTCCCCGTATTTGACCCCTGCCATCTTCTGGATCTGAAAGACAGTATTCCAGTCAACATTGTCAAAAGCTACTCTATCCTGTGCTAACTTCATCTCACAGTGCCTACTGCAACCTACATCCTTCTGAATCTGCTTAGTGTATTCATCTCTTGGTCTCCCTCTACGATTTTTACCCTTCACGCTGCCCTCCAACTCTAAATTGGTGATCCTTTAATGTCCTACGAACCGATCCCTTCTTCTAGTCAAGTTGTGCCACAAATTTCCCTCCACGCTGGCTTCCAACTCTAAATTGGTGATCCTTTAATGTCCTACGAACCGATCCCTTCTTCTAGTCAAGTTGTGCCACAAATTTCTCTTCTCCCCAATTCCACTCAATACTTCCTCATTAGTTATGTGATCTACCCATCTAATCTTCAGCATTCTTCTGTAGCACCACATTTCGAAAGCTTCTATTCTCTTCTTGTCCAAACTATTTATCGTCCATGTTTCACATCCATACATGGGTGTGCCGGCCGAGGTGGCCGAGCGGCTCTAGGCGCTACAGTCTGGAACCGCGTGACCGCTATGGTCGGAGGTTCGAATCCTGCCTCGGGCATGGATGTGTGTGATGTCCTTAGGTTAGGTTTCAGTAGTTCTAAGTTCTAGGGGACTGATGACCTCAGAAGTTAAGTCCCATAGTGCTCAGAGCCATATGAGCCATACATGGGTGTGTGTGTTTGTCCTTAAGATAATTCAGGTTAAGTAGTGTGTAAGCTTAGGGACTGATGACCTTAGCAGTTAAGTCCCATAGGATTTCACACACTTCTGAACATTTTTATGAACTTCGACCATCATCAGTTATTTTGCTCCCCAAATAGTAAAACTCATTTATTACTTAAAGTAACTCACTTCCTAATGTAATTCCCTTAGCGTCACCCGACGTAATTCGACTACATTCCATTATCCTCGTTTTGCTTTTGTTGATGTTCATCTTGTATCCTCCTTTCAAGACACTGTCCATTCCGTTCAACTGCTCTTCCAAGTCCTTTGCTGTCTCTGACAGAATTACAATGTCATCGGTGAATCTCAAACTTTTTATTTCTTCTCCATAGATTTTAATACCTACTCCGAATTTTTCTTTTGTTTCCTTTACTGCTTGCTCAATATACAGATTGAATAACATCTGCGATAGGCTACAACCCTGTCTCACTCCCTTCCCAATCAATGCTTCCCTCTCATGCCCCACGACTCTTATAACTGCCATCTGGATTCTGTACAAATTGTAAGTAGCCTTTCGCTCCCCGTATTTGACCCCTGCCATCTTCTGGATCTGAAAGACAGTATTCCAGTCAACATTGTCAAAAGCTACTCTATCCTGTGCAAACTTCATCTCACAGTGCCTACTGCAACCTACATCCTTCTGAATCTGCTTAGTGTATTCATCTCTTGGTCTCCCTCTACGATTTTTACCCTTCACGCTGCCCTCCAACTCTAAATTGGTGATCCTTTAATGTCCTACGAACCGATCCCTTCTTCTAGTCAAGTTGTGCCACAAATTTCCCTCCACGCTGCCTTCCAACTCTAAATTGGTGATCCTTTAATGTCCTACGAACCGATCCCTTCTTCTAGTCAAGTTGTGCCACAAATTTCTCTTCTCCCCAATTCCACTCAATACTTCCTCATTAGTTATGTGATCTACCCATCTTATCTTCAGCATTCTTCTGTAGCACCACATTTCGAAAGCTTCTATTCTCTTCTTGTCCAAACTATTTATCGTCCATGTTTCACATCCATACATGGGTGTGCCGGCCGAGGTGGCCGAGCGGCTCTAGGCGCTACAGTCTGGAACCGCGTGACCGCTATGGTCGGAGGTTCGAATCCTGCCTCGGGCATGGATGTGTGTGATGTCCTTAGGTTAGGTTAGGTTTCATTAGTTCTAAGTTCTAGGGGACTGATGACCTCAGAAGTTAAGTCCCATAGTGCTCAGAGCCATATGAGCCATACATGGGTGTGTGTGTTTGTCCTTAAGATAATTCAGGTTAAGTAGTGTGTAAGCTTAGGGACTGATGACCTTAGCAGTTAAGTCCCATAGGATTTCACACACTTCTGAACATTTTTATGAACTTCGACCATCATCAGTTATTTTTCTCCCCAAATAGTAAAACTCATTTATTACTTAAAGTAACTCACTTCCTAATGTAATTCCCTTAGCGTCACCCGACGTAATTCGACTACATTCCATTATCCTCGTTTTGCTTTTGTTGATGTTCATCTTGTATCCTCCTTTCAAGACACTGTCCATTCCGTTCAACTGCTCTTCCAAGTCCTTTGCTGTCTCTGACAGAATTACAATGTCATCGGTGAATCTCAAACTTTTTATTTCTTCTCCATAGATTTTAATACCTACTCCGAATTTTTCTTTTGTTTCCTTTACTGCTTGCTCAATATACAGATTGAATAACATCTGCGATAGGCTACAACCCTGTCTCACTCCCTTCCCAATCAATGCTTCCCTTTCATGCCCCACGACTCTTATAACTGCCATCTGGATTCTGTACAAATTGTAAGTAGCCTTTCGCTCCCCGTATTTGACCCCTGCCATCTTCTGGATCTGAAAGACAGTATTCCAGTCAACATTGTCAAAAGCTACTCTATCCTGTGCAAACTTCATCTCACAGTGCCTACTGCAACCTACATCCTTCTGAATCTGCTTAGTGTATTCATCTCTTGGTCTCCCTCTACGATTTTTACCCTTCACGCTGCCCTCCAACTCTAAATTGGTGATCCTTTAATGTCCTACGAACCGATCCCTTCTTCTAGTCAAGTTGTGCCACAAATTTCCCTCCACGCTGCCTTCCAACTCTAAATTGGTGATCCTTTAATGTCCTACGAACCGATCCCTTCTTCTAGTCAAGTTGTGCCACAAATTTCTCTTCTCCCCAATTCCACTCAATACTTCCTCATTAGTTATGTGATCTACCCATCTAATCTTCAGCATTCTTCTGTAGCACCACATTTCGAAAGCTTCTATTCTCTTCTTGTCCAAACTATTTATCGTCCATGTTTCACATCCATACATGGGTGTGCCGGCCGAGGTGGCCGAGCGGCTCTAGGCGCTACAGTCTGGAACCGCGTGACCGCTATGGTAGGAGGTTCGAATCCTGCCTCGGGCATGGATGTGTGTGATGTCCTTAGGTTAGGTTAGGTTTCAGTAGTTCTAAGTTCTAGGGGACTGATGACCTCAGAAGTTAAGTCCCATAGTGCTCAGAGCCATATGAGCCATACATGGGTGTGTGTGTTTGTCCTTAAGATAATTCAGGTTAAGTAGTGTGTAAGCTTAGGGACTGATGACCTTAGCAGTTAAGTCCCATAGGATTTCACACACTTCTGAACATTTTTATGAACTTCGACCATCATCAGTTATTTTGCTCCCCAAATAGTAAAACTCATTTATTACTTAAAGTAACTCACTTCCTAATGTAATTCCCTTAGCGTCACCCGACGTAATTCGACTACATTCCATTATCCTCGTTTTGCTTTTGTTGATGTTCATCTTGTATCCTCCTTTCAAGACACTGTCCATTCCGTTCAACTGCTCTTCCAAGTCCTTTGCTGTCTCTGACAGAATTACAATGTCATCGGTGAATCTCAAACTTTTTATTTCTTCTCCATAGATTTTAATACCTACTCCGAATTTTTCTTTTGTTTCCTTTACTGCTTGCTCAATATACAGATTGAATAACATCTGCGATAGGCTACAACCCTGTCTCACTCCCTTCCCAATCAATGCTTCCCTCTCATGCCCCACGACTCTTATAACTGCCATCTGGATTCTGTACAAATTGTAAGTAGCCTTTCGCTCCCCGTATTTGACCCCTGCCATCTTCTGGATCTGAAAGACAGTATTCCAGTCAACATTGTCAAAAGCTACTCTATCCTGTGCAAACTTCATCTCACAGTGCCTACTGCAACCTACATCCTTCTGAATCTGCTTAGTGTATTCATCTCTTGGTCTCCCTCTACGATTTTTACCCTTCACGCTGCCCTCCAACTCTAAATTGGTGATCCTTTAATGTCCTACGAACCGATCCCTTCTTCTAGTCAAGTTGTGCCACAAATTTCCCTCCACGCTGCCTTCCAACTCTAAATTGGTGATCCTTTAATGTCCTACGAACCGATCCCTTCTTCTAGTCAAGTTGTGCCACAAATTTCTCTTCTCCCCAATTCCACTCAATACTTCCTCATTAGTTATGTGATCTACCCATCTAATCTTCAGCATTCTTCTGTAGCACCACATTTCGAAAGCTTCTATTCTCTTCTTGTCCAAACTATTTATCGTCCATGTTTCACATCCATACATGGGTGTGCCGGCCGAGGTGACCGAGCGGCTCTAGGCGCTACAGTCTGGAACCGCGTGACCGCTATGGTAGGAGGTTCGAATCCTGCCTCGGGCATGGATGTGTGTGATGTCCTTAGGTTAGGTTAGGTTTCAGTAGTTCTAAGTTCTAGGGGACTGATGACCTCAGAAGTTAAGTCCCATAGTGCTCAGAGCCATATGAGCCATACATGGGTGTGTGTGTTTGTCCTTAAGATAAATCAGGTTAAGTAGTGTGTAAGCTTAGGGACTGATGACCTTAGCAGTTAAGTCCCATAGGATTTCACACACTTCTGAACATTTTTATGAACTTCGACCATCATCAGTTATTTTGCTCCCCAAATAGTAAAACTCTTTTATTACTTAAAGTAACTCACTTCCTAATGTAATTCCCTTAGCGTCACCCGACGTAATTCGACTACATTCCATTATCCTCGTTTTGCTTTTGTTGATGTTCATCTTGTATCCTCCTTTCAAGACACTGTCCATTCCGTTCAACTGCTCTTCCAAGTCCTTTGCTGTCTCTGACAGAATTACAATGTCATCGGTGAATCTCAAACTTTTTATTTCTTCTCCATAGATTTTAATACCTACTCCGAATTTTTCTTTTGTTTCCTTTACTGCTTGCTCAATATACAGATTGAATAACATCTGCGATAGGCTACAACCCTGTCTCACTCCCTTCCCAATCAATGCTTCCCTCTCATGCCCCACGACTCTTATAACAGCCATCTGGATTCTGTACAAATTGTAAGTAGCCTTTCGCTCCCCGTATTTGACCCCTGCCATCTTCTGGATCTGAAAGACAGTATTCCAGTCAACATTGTCAAAAGCTACTCTATCCTGTGCTAACTTCATCTCACAGTGCCTACTGCAACCTACATCCTTCTGAATCTGCTTAGTGTATTCATCTCTTGGTCTCCCTCTACGATTTTTACCCTTCACGCTGCCCTCCAACTCTAAATTGGTGATCCTTTAATGTCCTACGAACCGATCCCTTCTTCTAGTCAAGTTGTGCCACAAATTTCCCTCCACGCTGGCTTCCAACTCTAAATTGGTGATCCTTTAATGTCCTACGAACCGATCCCTTCTTCTAGTCAAGTTGTGCCACAAATTTCTCTTCTCCCCAATTCCACTCAATACTTCCTCATTAGTTATGTGATCTACCCATCTAATCTTCAGCATTCTTCTGTAGCACCACATTTCGAAAGCTTCTATTCTCTTCTTGTCCAAACTATTTATCGTCCATGTATGACATCCATACATGGGTGTGCCGGCCGGGGTGGCCGAGCGGCTCTAGGCGCTACAGTCTGGAACCGCGTGACCGCTATGGTCGGAGGTTCGAATCCTGCCTCGGGCATGGATGTGTGTGATGTCCTTAGGTTAGGTTAGGTTTCATTAGTTCTAAGTTCTAGGGGACTGATGACCTCAGAAGTTAAGTCCCATAGCGCTCAGAGCCATATGAGCCATACATGGGTGTGTGTGTTTGTCCTTAAGATAATTCAGGTTAAGTAGTGTGTAAGCTTAGGGACTGATGACCTTAGCAGTTAAGTCCCATAGGATTTCACACACTTCTGAACATTTTTATGAACTTCGACCATCATCAGTTATTTTTCTCCCCAAATAGTAAAACTCATTTATTACTTAAAGTAACTCACTTCCTAATGTAATTCCCTTAGCGTCACCCGACGTAATTCGACTACATTCCATTATCCTCGTTTTGCTTTTGTTGATGTTCATCTTGTATCCTCCTTTCAAGACACTGTCCATTCCGTTCAACTGCTCTTCCAAGTCCTTTGCTGTCTCTGACAGAATTACAATGTCATCGGTGAATCTCAAACTTTTTATTTCTTCTCCATAGATTTTAATACCTACTCCGAATTTTTCTTTTGTTTCCTTTACTGCTTGCTCAATATACAGATTGAATAACATCTGCGATAGGCTACAACCCTGTCTCACTCCCTTCCCAATCAATGCTTCCCTTTCATGCCCCACGACTCTTATAACTGCCATCTGGATTCTGTACAAATTGTAAGTAGCCTTTCGCTCCCCGTATTTGACCCCTGCCATCTTCTGGATCTGAAAGACAGTATTCCAGTCAACATTGTCAAAAGCTACTCTATCCTGTGCAAACTTCATCTCACAGTGCCTACTGCAACCTACATCCTTCTGAATCTGCTTAGTGTATTCATCTCTTGGTCTCCCTCTACGATTTTTACCCTTCACGCTGCCCTCCAACTCTAAATTGGTGATCCTTTAATGTCCTACGAACCGATCCCTTCTTCTAGTCAAGTTGTGCCACAAATTTCCCTCCACGCTGCCTTCCAACTCTAAATTGGTGATCCTTTAATGTCCTACGAACCGATCCCTTCTTCTAGTCAAGTTGTGCCACAAATTTCTCTTCTCCCCAATTCCACTCAATACTTCCTCATTAGTTATGTGATCTACCCATCTAATCTTCAGCGTTCTTCTGTAGCACCACTTTTCGAAAGCTTCTATTCTCTTCTTGTCCAAACTATTTATCGTCCATGTTTCACATCCATACATGGGTGTGCCGGTCGAGGTGGCCGAGCGGCTCTAGGCGCTACAGTCTGGAACCGCGTGACCGCTATGGTCGGAGGTTCGAATCCTGCCTCGGGCATGGATGTGTGTGATGTCCTTAGGTTAGGTTAGGTTTCAGTAGTTCTAAGTTCTAGGGGACTGATGACCTCAGAAGTTAAGTCCCATAGTGCTCAGAGCCATATGAGCCATACATGGGTGTGTGTGTTTGTCCTTAAGATAATTCAGGTTAAGTAGTGTGTAAGCTTAGGGACTGATGACCTTAGCAGTTAAGTCCCATAGGATTTCACACACTTCTGAACATTTTTATGCACTTCGACCATCATCAGTTATTTTGCTCCCCAAATAGTAAAACTCATTTATTACTTAAAGTAACTCACTTCCTAATGTAATTCCCTTAGCGTCACCCGACGTAATTCGACTACATTCCATTATCCTCGTTTTGCTTTTGTTGATGTTCATCTTGTATCCTCCTTTCAAGACACTGTCCATTCCGTTCAACTGCTCTTCCAAGTCCTTTGCTGTCTCTGACAGAATTACAATGTCATCGGTGAATCTCAAACTTTTTATTTCTTCTCCATAGATTTTAATACCTACTCCGAATTTTTCTTTTGTTTCCTTTACTGCTTGCTCAATATACAGATTGAATAACATCTGCGATAGGCTACAACCCTGTCTCACTCCCTTCCCAATCAATGCTTCCCTCTCATGCCCCACGACTCTTATAACTGCCATCTGGATTCTGTACAAATTGTAAGTAGCCTTTCGCTCCCCGTATTTGACCCCTGCCATCTTCTGGATCTGAAAGACAGTATTCCAGTCAACATTGTCAAAAGCTACTCTATCCTGTGCAAACTTCATCTCACAGTGCCTACTGCAACCTACATCCTTCTGAATCTGCTTAGTGTATTCATCTCTTGGTCTCCCTCTACGATTTTTACCCTTCACGCTGCCCTCCAACTCTAAATTGGTGATCCTTTAATGTCCTACGAACCGATCCCTTCTTCTAGTCAAGTTGTGCCACAAATTTCCCTCCACGCTGCCTTCCAACTCTAAATTGGTGATCCTTTAATGTCCTACGAACCGATCCCTTCTTCTAGTCAAGTTGTGCCACAAATTTCTCTTCTCCCCAATTCCACTCAATACTTCCTCATTAGTTATGTGATCTACCCATCTTATCTTCAGCATTCTTCTGTAGCACCACATTTCGAAAGCTTCTATTCTCTTCTTGTCCAAACTATTTATCGTCCATGTATGACATCCATACATGGGTGTGCCGGCCGGGGTGGCCGAGCGGCTCTAGGCGCTACAGTCTGGAACCGCGTGACCGCTATGGTCGGAGGTTCGAATCCTGCCTCGGGCATGGATGTGTGTGATGTCCTTAGGTTAGGTTAGGTTTCATTAGTTCTAAGTTCTAGGGGACTGATGACCTCAGAAGTTAAGTCCCATAGTGCTCAGAGCCATATGAGCCATACATGGGTGTGTGTGTTTGTCCTTAAGATAATTCAGGTTAAGTAGTGTGTAAGCTTAGGGACTGATGACCTTAGCAGTTAAGTCCCATAGGATTTCACACACTTCTGAACATTTTTATGAACTTCGACCATCATCAGTTATTTTTCTCCCCAAATAGTAAAACTCATTTATTACTTAAAGTAACTCACTTCCTAATGTAATTCCCTTAGCGTCACCCGACGTAATTCGACTACATTCCATTATCCTCGTTTTGCTTTTGTTGATGTTCATCTTGTATCCTCCTTTCAAGACACTGTCCATTCCGTTCAACTGCTCTTCCAAGTCCTTTGCTGTCTCTGACAGAATTACAATGTCATCGGTGAATCTCAAACTTTTTATTTCTTCTCCATAGATTTTAATACCTACTCCGAATTTTTCTTTTGTTTCCTTTACTGCTTGCTCAATATACAGATTGAATAACATCTGCGATAGGCTACAACCCTGTCTCACTCCCTTCCCAATCAATGCTTCCCTTTCATGCCCCACGACTCTTATAACTGCCATCTGGATTCTGTACAAATTGTAAGTAGCCTTTCGCTCCCCGTATTTGACCCCTGCCATCTTCTGGATCTGAAAGACAGTATTCCAGTCAACATTGTCAAAAGCTACTCTATCCTGTGCAAACTTCATCTCACAGTGCGTACTGCAACCTACATCCTTCTGAATCTGCTTAGTGTATTCATCTCTTGGTCTCCCTCTACGATTTTTACCCTTCACGCTGCCCTCCAACTCTAAATTGGTGATCCTTTAATGTCCTACGAACCGATCCCTTCTTCTAGTCAAGTTGTGCCACAAATTTCCCTCCACGCTGCCTTCCAACTCTAAATTGGTGATCCTTTAATGTCCTACGAACCGATCCCTTCTTCTAGTCAAGTTGTGCCACAAATTTCTCTTCTCCCCAATTCCACTCAATACTTCCTCATTAGTTATGTGATCTACCCATCTAATCTTCAGCATTCTTCTGTAGCACCACATTTCGAAAGCTTCTATTCTCTTCTTGTCCAAACTATTTATCGTCCATGTTTCACATCCATACATGGGTGTGCCGGCCGGGGTGGCCGAGCGGCTCTAGGCGCTACAGTCTGGAACCGCGTGACCGCTATGGTCGGAGGTTCGAATCCTGCCTCGGGCATGGATGTGTGTGATGTCCTTAGGTTAGGTTAGGTTTCAGTAGTTCTAAGTTCTAGGGGACTGATGACCTCAGAAGTTAAGTCCCATAGTGCTCAGAGCCATATGAGCCATACATGGGTGTGTGTGTTTGTCCTTAAGATAATTCAGGTTAAGTAGTGTGTAAGCTTAGGGACTGATGACCTTAGCAGTTAAGTCCCATAGGATTTCACACACTTCTGAACATTTTTATGAACTTCGACCATCATCAGTTATTTTGCTCCCCAAATAGTAAAACTCATTTATTACTTAAAGTAACTCACTTCCTAATGTAATTCCCTTAGCGTCACCCGACGTAATTCGAATACATTCCATTATCCTCGTTTTGCTTTTGTTGATGTTCATCTTGTATCCTCCTTTCAAGACACTGTCCATTCCGTTCAACTGCTCTTCCAAGTCCTTTGCTGTCTCTGACAGAATTACAATGTCATCGGTGAATCTCAAACTTTTTATTTCTTCTCCATAGATTTTAATACCTACTCCGAATTTTTCTTTTGTTTCCTTTACTGCTTGCTCAATATACAGATTGAATAACATCTGCGATAGGCTACAACCCTGTCTCACTCCCTTCCCAATCAATGCTTCCCTCTCATGCCCCACGACTCTTATAACTGCCATCTGGATTCTGTACAAATTGTAAGTAGCCTTTCGCTCCCCGTATTTGACCCCTGCCATCTTCTGGATCTGAAAGACAGTATTCCAGTCAACATTGTCAAAAGCTACTCTATCCTGTGCAAACTTCATCTCACAGTGCCTACTGCAACCTACATCCTTCTGAATCTGCTTAGTGTATTCATCTCTTGGTCTCCCTCTACGATTTTTACCCTTCACGCTGCCCTCCAACTCTAAATTGGTGATCCTTTAATGTCCTACGAACCGATCCCTTCTTCTAGTCAAGTTGTGCCACAAATTTCCCTCCACGCTGCCTTCCAACTCTAAATTGGTGATCCTTTAATGTCCTACGAACCGATCCCTTCTTCTAGTCAAGTTGTGCCACAAATTTCTCTTCTCCCCAATTCCACTCAATACTTCCTCATTAGTTATGTGATCTACCCATCTTATCTTCAGCATTCTTCTGTAGCACCACATTTCGAAAGCTTCTATTCTCTTCTTGTCCAAACTATTTATCGTCCATGTATGACATCCATACATGGGTGTGCCGGCCGGGGTGGCCGAGCGGCTCTAGGCGCTACAGTCTGGAACCGCGTGACCGCTATGGTCGGAGGTTCGAATCCTGCCTCGGGCATGGATGTGTGTGATGTCCTTAGGTTAGGTTAGGTTTCATTAGTTCTAAGTTCTAGGGGACTGATGACCTCAGAAGTTAAGTCCCATAGTGCTCAGAGCCATATGAGCCATACATGGGTGTGTGTGTTTGTCCTTAAGATAATTCAGGTTAAGTAGTGTGTAAGCTTAGGGACTGATGACCTTAGCAGTTAAGTCCCATAGGATTTCACACACTTCTGAACATTTTTATGAACTTCGACCATCATCAGTTATTTTTCTCCCCAAATAGTAAAACTCATTTATTACTTAAAGTAACTCACTTCCTAATGTAATTCCCTTAGCGTCACCCGACGTAATTCGACTACATTCCATTATCCTCGTTTTGCTTTTGTTGATGTTCATCTTGTATCCTCCTTTCAAGACACTGTCCATTCCGTTCAACTGCTCTTCCAAGTCCTTTGCTGTCTCTGACAGAATTACAATGTCATCGGTGAATCTCAAACTTTTTATTTCTTCTCCATAGATTTTAATATCTACTCCGAATTTTTCTTTTGTTTCCTTTACTGCTTGCTCAATATACAGATTGAATAACATCTGCGATAGGCTACAACCCTGTCTCACTCCCTTCCCAATCAATGCTTCCCTTTCATGCCCCACGACTCTTATAACTGCCATCTGGATTCTGTACAAATTGTAAGTAGCCTTTCGCTCCCCGTATTTGACCCCTGCCATCTTCTGGATCTGAAAGACAGTATTCCAGTCAACATTGTCAAAAGCTACTCTATCCTGTGCAAACTTCATCTCACAGTGCCTACTGCAACCTACATCCTTCTGAATCTGGTTAGTGTATTCATCTCTTGGTCTCCCTCTACGATTTTTACCCTTCACACTGCCCTCCAACTCTAAATTGGTGATCCTTTAATGTCCTACGAACCGATCCCTTCTTCTAGTCAAGTTGTGCCACAAATTTCCCTCCACGCTGCCTTCCAACTCTAAATTGGTGATCCTTTAATGTCCTACGAACCGATCCCTTCTTCTAGTCAAGTTGTGCCACAAATTTCTCTTCTCCCCAATTCCACTCAATACTTCCTCATTAGTTATGTGATCTACCCATCTAATCTTCAGCATTCTTCTGTAGCACCACTTTTCGAAAGCTTCTATTCTCTTCTTGTCCATACTATTTATCGTCCATGTTTCACATCCATACATGGGTGTGCCGGCCGGGGTGGCCGAGCGGCTCTAGGCGCTACAGTCTGGAACCGCGTGACCGCTATGGTCGGAGGTTCGAATCCTGCCTCGGGCATGGATGTGTGTGATGTCCTTAGGTTAGGTTAGGTTTCAGTAGTTCTAAGTTCTAGGGGACTGATGACCTCAGAAGTTAAGTCCCATAGTGCTCAGAGCCATATGAGCCATACATGGGTGTGTGTGTTTGTCCTTAAGATAATTCAGGTTAAGTAGTGTGTAAGCTTAGGGACTGATGACCTTAGCAGTTAAGTCCCATAGGATTTCACACACTTCTGAACATTTTTATGAACTTCGACCATCATCAGTTATTTTTCTCCCCAAATAGTAAAACTCATTTATTACTTAAAGTAACTCACTTCCTAATGTAATTCCCTTAGCGTCACCTGACGTAATTCGACTACATTCCATTATCCTCGTTTTGCTTTTGTTGATGTTCATCTTGTATCCTCCTTTCAAGACACTGTCCATTCCGTTCAACTGCTCTTCCAAGTCCTTTGCTGTCTCTGACAGAATTACAATGTCATCGGTGAATCTCAAACTTTTTATTTCTTCTCCATAGATTTTAATACCTACTCCGAATTTTTCTTTTGTTTCCTTTACTGCTTGCTCAATATACAGATTGAATAACATCTGCGATAGGCTACAACCCTGTCTCACTCCCTTCCCAATCAATGCTTCCCTCTCATGCCCCACGACTCTTATAACTGCCATCTGGATTCTGTACAAATTGTAAGTAGCCTTTCGCTCCCCGTATTTGACCCCTGCCATCTTCTGGATCTGAAAGACAGTATTCCAGTCAACATTGTCAAAAGCTACTCTATCCTGTGCAAACTTCATCTCACAGTGCCTACTGCAACCTACATCCTTCTGAATCTGCTTAGTGTATTCATCTCTTGGTCTCCCTCTACGATTTTTACCCTTCACGCTGCCCTCCAACTCTAAATTGGTGATCCTTTAATGTCCTACGAACCGATCCCTTCTTCTAGTCAAGTTGTGCCACAAATTTCCCTCCACGCTGCCTTCCAACTCTAAATTGGTGATCCTTTAATGTCCTACGAACCGATCCCTTCTTCTAGTCAAGTTGTGCCACAAATTTCTCTTCTCCCCAATTCCACTCAATACTTCCTCATTAGTTATGTGATCTACCCATCTAATCTTCAGCATTCTTCTGTAGCACCACATTTCGAAAGCTTCTATTCTCTTCTTGTCCAAACTATTTATCGTCCATGTTTGACATCCATACATGGGTGTGCCGGCCGGGGTGGCCGAGCGGCTCTAGGCGCTACAGTCTGGAACCGCGTGACCGCTATGGTCGGAGGTTCGAATCCTGCCTCGGGCATGGATGTGTGTGATGTCCTTAGGTTAGGTTAGGTTTCATTAGTTCTAAGTTCTAGGGGACTGATGACCTCAGAAGTTAAGTCCCATAGTGCTCAGAGCCATATGAGCCATACATGGGTGTGTGTGTTTGTCCTTAAGATAATTCAGGTTAAGTAGTGTGTAAGCTTAGGGACTGATGACCTTAGCAGTTAAGTCCCATAGGATTTCACACACTTCTGAACATTTTTATGAACTTCGACCATCATCAGTTATTTTTCTCCCCAAATAGTAAAACTCATTTATTACTTAAAGTAACTCACTTCCTAATGTAATTCCCTTAGCGTCACCCGACGTAATTCGACTACATTCCATTATCCTCGTTTTGCTTTTGTTGATGTTCATCTTGTATCCTCCTTTCAAGACACTGTCCATTCCGTTCAACTGCTCTTCCAAGTCCTTTGCTGTCTCTGACAGAATTACAATGTCATCGGTGAATCTCAAACTTTTTATTTCTTCTCCATAGATTTTAATACCTACTCCGAATTTTTCTTTTGTTTCCTTTACTGCTTGCTCAATATACAGATTGAATAACATCTGCGATAGGCTACAACCCTGTCTCACTCCCTTCCCAATCAATGCTTCCCTCTCATGCCCCACGACTCTTATAACTGCCATCTGGATTCTGTACAAATTGTAAGTAGCCTTTCGCTCCCCGTATTTGACCCCTGCCATCTTCTGGATCTGAAAGACAGTATTCCAGTCAACATTGTCAAAAGCTACTCTATCCTGTGCAAACTTCATCTCACAGTGCCTACTGCAACCTACATCCTTCTGAATCTGCTTAGTGTATTCATCTCTTGGTCTCCCTCTACGATTTTTACCCTTCACGCTGCCCTCCAACTCTAAATTGGTGATCCTTTAATGTCCTACGAACCGATCCCTTCTTCTAGTCAAGTTGTGCCACAAATTTCCCTCCACGCTGCCTTCCAACTCTAAATTGGTGATCCTTTAATGTCCTACGAACCGATCCCTTCTTCTAGTCAAGTTGTGCCACAAATTTCTCTTCTCCCCAATTCCACTCAATACTTCCTCATTAGTTATGTGATCTACCCATCTAATCTTCAGCATTCTTCTGTAGCACCACATTTCGAAAGCTTCTATTCTCTTCTTGTCCAAACTATTTATCGTCCATGTTTCACATCCATACATGGGTGTGCCGGCCGAGGTGGCCGAGCGGCTCTAGGCGCTACAGTCTGGAACCGCGTGACCGCTATGGTCGGAGGTTCGAATCCTGCCTCGGGCATGGATGTGTGTGATGTCCTTAGGTTAGGTTAGGTTTCATTAGTTCTAAGTTCTAGGGGACTGATGACCTCAGAAGTTAAGTCCCATAGTGCTCAGAGCCATATGAGCCATACATGGGTGTGTGTGTTTGTCCTTAAGATAATTCAGGTTAAGTAGTGTGTAAGCTTAGGGACTGATGACCTTAGCAGTTAAGTCCCATAGGATTTCACACACTTCTGAACATTTTTATGAACTTCGACCATCATCAGTTATTTTGCTCCCCAAATAGTAAAACTCATTTATTACTTAAAGTAACTCACTTCCTAATGTAATTCCCTTAGCGTCACCCGACGTAATTCGACTACATTCCATTATCCTCGTTTTGCTTTTGTTGATGTTCATCTTGTATCCTCCTTTCAAGACACTGTCCATTCCGTTCAACTGCTCTTCCAAGTCCTTTGCTGTCTCTGACAGAATTACAATGTCATCGGTGAATCTCAAACTTTTTATTTCTTCTCCATAGATTTTAATACCTACTCCGAATTTTTCTTTTGTTTCCTTTACTGCTTGCTCAATATACAGATTGAATAACATCTGCGATAGGCTACAACCCTGTCTCACTCCCTTCCCAATCAATGCTTCCCTCTCATGCCCCACGACTCTTATAACTGCCATCTGGATTCTGTACAAATTGTAAGTAGCCTTTCGCTCCCCGTATTTGACCCCTGCCATCTTCTGGATCTGAAAGACAGTATTCCAGTCAACATTGTCAAAAGCTACTCTATCCTGTGCAAACTTCATCTCACAGTGCCTACTGCAACCTACATCCTTCTGAATCTGCTTAGTGTATTCATCTCTTGGTCTCCCTCTACGATTTTTACCCTTCACGCTGCCCTCCAACTCTAAATTGGTGATCCTTTAATGTCCTACGAACCGATCCCTTCTTCTAGTCAAGTTGTGCCACAAATTTCCCTCCACGCTGCCTTCCAACTCTAAATTGGTGATCCTTTAATGTCCTACGAACCGATCCCTTCTTCTAGTCAAGTTGTGCCACAAATTTCTCTTCTCCCCAATTCCACTCAATACTTCCTCATTAGTTATGTGATCTACCCATCTAATCTTCAGCGTTCTTCTGTAGCACCACTTTTCGAAAGCTTCTATTCTCTTCTTGTCCAAACTATTTATCGTCCATGTTTCACATCCATACATGGGTGTGCCGGTCGAGGTGGCCGAGCGGCTCTAGGCGCTACAGTCTGGAACCGCGTGACCGCTATGGTCGGAGGTTCGAATCCTGCCTCGGGCATGGATGTGTGTGATGTCCTTAGGTTAGGTTAGGTTTCAGTAGTTCTAAGTTCTAGGGGACTGATGACCTCAGAAGTTAAGTCCCATAGTGCTCAGAGCCATATGAGCCATACATGGGTGTGTGTGTTTGTCCTTAAGATAATTCAGGTTAAGTAGTGTGTAAGCTTAGGGACTGATGACCTTAGCAGTTAAGTCCCATAGGATTTCACACACTTCTGAACATTTTTATGCACTTCGACCATCATCAGTTATTTTGCTCCCCAAATAGTAAAACTCATTTATTACTTAAAGTAACTCACTTCCTAATGTAATTCCCTTAGCGTCACCCGACGTAATTCGACTACATTCCATTATCCTCGTTTTGCTTTTGTTGATGTTCATCTTGTATCCTCCTTTCAAGACACTGTCCATTCCGTTCAACTGCTCTTCCAAGTCCTTTGCTGTCTCTGACAGAATTACAATGTCATCGGTGAATCTCAAACTTTTTATTTCTTCTCCATAGATTTTAATACCTACTCCGAATTTTTCTTTTGTTTCCTTTACTGCTTGCTCAATATACAGATTGAATAACATCTGCGATAGGCTACAACCCTGTCTCACTCCCTTCCCAATCAATGCTTCCCTCTCATGCCCCACGACTCTTATAACTGCCATCTGGATTCTGTACAAATTGTAAGTAGCCTTTCGCTCCCCGTATTTGACCCCTGCCATCTTCTGGATCTGAAAGACAGTATTCCAGTCAACATTGTCAAAAGCTACTCTATCCTGTGCAAACTTCATCTCACAGTGCCTACTGCAACCTACATCCTTCTGAATCTGCTTAGTGTATTCATCTCTTGGTCTCCCTCTACGATTTTTACCCTTCACGCTGCCCTCCAACTCTAAATTGGTGATCCTTTAATGTCCTACGAACCGATCCCTTCTTCTAGTCAAGTTGTGCCACAAATTTCCCTCCACGCTGCCTTCCAACTCTAAATTGGTGATCCTTTAATGTCCTACGAACCGATCCCTTCTTCTAGTCAAGTTGTGCCACAAATTTCTCTTCTCCCCAATTCCACTCAATACTTCCTCATTAGTTATGTGATCTACCCATCTAATCTTCAGCATTCTTCTGTAGCACCACATTTCGAAAGCTTCTATTCTCTTCTTGTCCAAACTATTTATCGTCCATGTTTCACATCCATACATGGGTGTGCCGGCCGAGGTGGCCGAGCGGCTCTAGGCGCTACAGTCTGGAACCGCGTGACTGCTATGGTCGGAGGTTCGAATCCTGCCTCGGGCATGGATGTGTGTGATGTCCTTAGGTTAGGTTAGGTTTCAGTAGTTCTAAGTTCTAGGGGACTGATGACCTCAGAAGTTAAGTCCCATAGTGCTCAGAGCCATATGAGCCATACATGGGTGTGTGTGTTTGTCCTTAAGATAATTCAGGTTAAGTAGTGTGTAAGCTTAGGGACTGATGACCTTAGCAGTTAAGTCCCATGGGATTTCACACACTTCTGAACATTTTTATGAACTTCGACCATCATCAGTTATTTTTCTCCCCAAATAGTAAAACTCATTTATTACTTAAAGTAACTCACTTCCTAATGTAATTCCCTTAGCGTCACCCGACGTAATTCGACTACATTCCATTATCCTCGTTTTGCTTTTGTTGATGTTCATCTTGTATCCTCCTTTCAAGACACTGTCCATTCCGTTCAACTGCTCTTCCAAGTCCTTTGCTGTCTCTGACAGAATTACAATGTCATCGGTGAATCTCAAACTTTTTATTTCTTCTCCATAGATTTTAATACCTACTCCGAATTTTTCTTTTGTTTCCTTTACTGCTTGCTCAATATACAGATTGAATAACATCTGCGATAGGCTACAACCCTGTCTCACTCCCTTCCCAATCAATGCTTCCCTCTCATGCCCCACGACTCTTATAACTGCCATCTGGATTCTGTACAAATTGTAAGTAGCCTTTCGCTCCCCATATTTGACCCCTGCCATCTTCTGGATCTGAAAGACAGTATTCCAGTCAACATTGTCAAAAGCTACTCTATCCTGTGCAAACTTCATCTCACAGTGCCTACTGCAACCTACATCCTTCTGAATCTGCTTAGTGTATTCATCTCTTGGTCTCCCTCTACGATTTTTACCCTTCACGCTGCCCTCCAACTCTAAATTGGTGATCCTTTAATGTCCTACGAACCGATCCCTTCTTCTAGTCAAGTTGTGCCACAAATTTCCCTCCACGCTGCCTTCCAACTCTAAATTGGTGATCCTTTAATGTCCTACGAACCGATCCCTTCTTCTAGTCAAGTTGTGCCACAAATTTCTCTTCTCCCCAATTCCACTCAATACTTCCTCATTAGTTATGTGATCTACCCATCTAATCTTCAGCATTCTTCTGTAGCACCACATTTCGAAAGCTTCTATTCTCTTCTTGTCCAAACTATTTATCGTCCATGTTTCACATCCATACATGGGTGTGCCGGCCGGGGTGGCCGAGCGGCTCTAGGCGCTACAGTCTGGAACCGCGTGACCGCTATGGTCGGAGGTTCGAATCCTGCCTCGGGCATGGATGTGTGTGATGTCCTTAGGTTAGGTTAGGTTTCATTAGTTCTAAGTTCTAGGGGACTGATGACCTCAGAAGTTAAGTCCCATAGTGCTCAGAGCCATATGAGCCATACATGGGTGTGTGTGTTTGTCCTTAAGATAATTCAGGTTAAGTAGTGTGTAAGCTTAGGGACTGATGACCTTAGCAGTTAAGTCCCATAGGATTTCACACACTTCTGAACATTTTTATGAACTTCGACCATCATCAGTTATTTTGCTCCCCAAATAGTAATACTCATTTATTACTTAAAGTAACTCACTTCCTAATGTAATTCCCTTAGCGTCACCCGACGTAATTCGACTATATTCCATTATCCTCGTTTTGCTTTTGTTGATGTTCATCCTGTATCCTCCTTTCAAGACACTGTCCATTCCGTTCAACTGCTCTTCCAAGTCCTTTGCTGTCTCTGACAGAATTACAATGTCATCGGTGAATCTCAAACTTTTTATTTCTTCTCCATAGATTTTAATACCTACTCCGAATTTTTCTTTTGTTTCCTTTACTGCTTGCTCAATATACAGATTGAATAACATCTGCGATAGGCTACAACCCTGTCTCACTCCCTTCCCAATCAATGCTTCCCTCTCATGCCCCACGACTCTTATAACTGCCATCTGGATTCTGTACAAATTGTAAGTAGCCTTTCGCTCCCCGTATTTGACCCCTGCCATCTTCTGGATCTGAAAGACAGTATTCCAGTCAACATTGTCAAAAGCTACTCTATCCTGTGCAAACTTCATCTCACAGTGCCTACTGCAACCTACATCCTTCTGAATCTGCTTAGTGTATTCATCTCTTGGTCTCCCTCTACGATTTTTACCCTTCACGCTGCCCTCCAACTCTAAATTGGTGATCCTTTAATGTCCTACGAACCGATCCCTTCTTCTAGTCAAGTTGTGCCACAAATTTCCCTCCACGCTGCCTTCCAACTCTAAATTGGTGATCCTTTAATGTCCTACGAACCGATCCCTTCTTCTAGTCAAGTTGTGCCACAAATTTCTCTTCTCCCCAATTCCACTCAATACTTCCTCATTAGTTATGTGATCTACCCATCTAATCTTCAGCATTCTTCTGTAGCACCACATTTCGAAAGCTTCTATTCTCTTCTTGTCCAAACTATTCATCGTCCATGTTTGACATCCATACATGGGTGTGCCGGCCGGGGTGGCCGAGCGGCTCTAGGCGCTACAGTCTGGAACCGCGTGACCGCTATGGTCGGAGGTTCGAATCCTGCCTCGGGCATGGATGTGTGTGATGTCCTTAGGTTAGGTTAGGTTTCATTAGTTCTAAGTTCTAGGGGACTGATGACCTCAGAAGTTAAGTCCCATAGTGCTCAGAGCCATATGAGCCATACATGGGTGTGTGTGTTTGTCCTTAAGATAATTCAGGTTAAGTAGTGTGTAAGCTTAGGGACTGATGACCTTAGCAGTTAAGTCCCATAGGATTTCACACACTTCTGAACATTTTTATGAACTTCGACCATCATCAGTTATTTTGCTCCCCAAATAGTAAAACTCATTTATTACTTAAAGTAACTCACTTCCTAATGTAATTCCCTTAGCGTCACCCGACGTAATTCGACTACATTCCATTATCCTCGTTTTGCTTTTGTTGATGTTCATCTTGTATCCTCCTTTCAAGACACTGTCCATTCCGTTCAACTGCTCTTCCAAGTCCTTTGCTGTCTCTGACAGAATTACAATGTCATCGGTGAATCTCAAACTTTTTATTTCTTCTCCATAGATTTTAATACCTACTCCGAATTTTTCTTTTGTTTCCTTTACTGCTTGCTCAATATACAGATTGAATAACATCTGCGATAGGCTACAACCCTGTCTCACTCCCTTCCCAATCAATGCTTCCCTCTCATGCCCCACGACTCTTATAACTGCCATCTGGATTCTGTACAAATTGTAAGTAGCCTTTCGCTCCCCGTATTTGACCCCTGCCATCTTCTGGATCTGAAAGACAGTATTCCAGTCAACATTGTCAAAAGCTACTCTATCCTGTGCAAACTTCATCTCACAGTGCCTACTGCAACCTACATCCTTCTGAATCTGCTTAGTGTATTCATCTCTTGGTCTCCCTCTACGATTTTTACCCTTCACGCTGCCCTCCAACTCTAAATTGGTGATCCTTTAATGTCCTACGAACCGATCCCTTCTTCTAGTCAAGTTGTGCCACAAATTTCCCTCCACGCTGCCTTCCAACTCTAAATTGGTGATCCTTTAATGTCCTACGAACCGATCCCTTCTTCTAGTCAAGTTGTGCCACAAATTTCTCTTCTCCCCAATTCCACTCAATACTTCCTCATTAGTTATGTGATCTACCCATCTAATCTTCAGCATTCTTCTGTAGCACCACATTTCGAAAGCTTCTATTCTCTTCTTGTCCAAACTATTTATCGTCCATGTTTCACATCCATACATGGGTGTGCCGGCCGAGGTGGCCGAGCGGCTCTAGGCGCTACAGTCTGGAACCGCGTGACCGCTATGGTCGGAGGTTCGAATCCTGCCTCGGGCATGGATGTGTGTGATGTCCTTAGGTTAGGTTAGGTTTCAGTAGTTCTAAGTTCTAGGGGACTGATGACCTCAGAAGTTAAGTCCCATAGTGCTCAGAGCCATATGAGCCATACATGGGTGTGTGTGTTTGTCCTTAAGATAATTCAGGTTAAGTAGTGTGTAAGCTTAGGGACTGATGACCTTAGCAGTTAAGTCCCATAGGATTTCACACACTTCTGAACATTTTTATGAACTTCGACCATCATCAGTTATTTTGCTCCCCAAATAGTAAAACTCATTTATTACTTAAAGTAACTCACTTCCTAATGTAATTCCCTTAGCGTCACCCGACGTAATTCGACTACATTCCATTATCCTCGTTTTGCTTTTGTTGATGTTCATCTTGTATCCTCCTTTCAAGACACTGTCCATTCCGTTCAACTGCTCTTCCAAGTCCTTTGCTGTCTCTGACAGAATTACAATGTCATCGGTGAATCTCAAACCTTTTATTTCTTCTCCATAGATTTTAATACCTACTCCGAATTTTTCTTTTGTTTCCTTTACTGCTTGCTCAATATACAGATTGAATAACATCTGCGATAGGCTACAACCCTGTCTCACTCCCTTCCCAATCAATGCTTCCCTCTCATGCCCCACGACTCTTATAACTGCCATCTGGATTCTGTACAAATTGTAAGTAGCCTTTCGCTCCCCGTATTTGACCCATGCCATCTTCTGGATCTGAAAGACAGTATTCCAGTCAACATTGTCAAAAGCTACTCTATCCTGTGCAAACTTCATCTCACACTGCCTACTGCAACCTACATCCTTCTGAATCTGCTTAGTGTATTCATCTCTTGGTCTCCCTCTACGATTTTTACCCTTCACGCTGCCCTCCAACTCTAAATTGGTGATCCTTTAATGTCCTACGAACCGATCCCTTCTTCTAGTTAAGTTGTGCCACAAATTTCCCTCCACGCTGCCCTCCAACTCTAAATTGGTGATCCTTTAATGTCCTACGAACCGATCCCTTCTTCTAGTCAAGTTGTGCCACAAATTTCTCTTCTCCCCAATTCCACTCAATACTTCCTCATTAGTTATGTGATCTACCCATCTAATCTTCAGCATTCTTCTGTAGCACCACATTTCGAAAGCTTCTATTCTCTTCTTGTCCAAACTATTTATCGTCCATGTTTCACATCCATACATGGGTGTGCCGGCCGGGGTGGCCGAGCGGCTCTAGGCGCTACAGTCTGGAACCGCGTGACCGCTATGGTCGGAGGTTCGAATCCTGCCTCGGGCATGGATGTGTGTGATGTCCTTAGGTTAGGTTAGGTTTCATTAGTTCTAAGTTCTAGGGGACTGATGACCTCAGAAGTTAAGTCCCATAGTGCTCAGAGCCATATGAGCCATACATGGGTGTGTGTGTTTGTCCTTAAGATAATTCAGGTTAAGTAGTGTGTAAGCTTAGGGACTGATGACCTTAGCAGTTAAGTCCCATAGGATTTCACACACTTCTGAACATTTTTATGAACTTCGACCATCATCAGTTATTTTTCTCCCCAAATAGTAAAACTCATTTATTACTTAAAGTAACTCACTTCCTAATGTAATTCCCTTAGCGTCACCCGACGTAATTCGACTACATTCCATTATCCTCGTTTTGCTTTTGTTGATGTTCATCTTGTATCCTCCTTTCAAGACACTGTCCATTCCGTTCAACTGCTCTTCCAAGTCCTTTGCTGTCTCTGACAGAATTACAATGTCATCGGTGAATCTCAAACTTTTTATTTCTTCTCCATAGATTTTAATACCTACTCCGAATTTTTCTTTTGTTTCCTTTACTGCTTGCCCAATATACAGATTGAATAACATCTGCGATAGGCTACAACCCTATCTCACTCCCTTCCCAATCAATGCTTCCCTTTCATGCCCCACGACTCTTATAACTGCCATCTGGATTCTGTACAAATTGTAAGTAGCCTTTCGCTCCCCGTATTTGACCCCTGCCATCTTCTGGATCTGAAAGACAGTATTCCAGTCAACATTGTCAAAAGCTACTCTATCCTGTGCAAACTTCATCTCACAGTGCCTACTGCAACCTACATCCTTCTGAATCTGCTTAGTGTATTCATCTCTTGGTCTCCCTCTACGATTTTTACCCTTCACGCTGCCCTCCAACTCTAAATTGGTGATCCTTTAATGTCCTACGAACCGATCCCTTCTTCTAGTTAAGTTGTGCCACAAATTTCCCTCCACGCTGCCCTCCAACTCTAAATTGGTGATCCTTTAATGTCCTACGAACCGATCCCTTCTTCTAGTCAAGTTGTGCCACAAATTTCTCTTCTCCCCAATTCCACTCAATACTTCCTCATTAGTTATGTGATCTACCCATCTAATCTTCAGCATTCTTCTGTAGCACCACTTTTCGAAAGCTTCTATTCTCTTCTTGTCCAAACTATTTATCGTCCATGTTTCACATCCATACATGGGTGTGCCGGCCGGGGTGGCCGAGCGGCTCTAGGCGCTACAGTCTGGAACCGCGTGACCGCTATGGTCGGAGGTTCGAATCCTGCCTCGGGCATGGATGTGTGTGATGTCCTTAGGTTAGGTTAGGTTTCATTAGTTCTAAGTTCTAGGGGACTGATGACCTCAGAAGTTCAGTCCCATAGTGCTCAGAGCCATATGAGCCATACATGGGTGTGTGTGTTTGTCCTTAAGATAATTCAGGTTAAGTAGTGTGTAAGCTTAGGGACTGATGACCTTAGCAGTTAAGTCCCATAGGATTTCACACACTTCTGAACATTTTTATGAACTTAGACCATCATCAGTTATTTTGCTCCCCAAATAGTAAAACTCATTTATTACTTAAAGTAACTCACTTCCTAATGTAATTCCCTTAGCGTCACCCGACGTAATTCGACTACATTCCATTATCCTCGTTTTGCTTTTGTTGATGTTCATCTTGTATCCTCCTTTCAAGACACTGTCCATTCCGTTCAACTGCTCTTCCAAGTCCTTTGCTGTCTCTGACAGAATTACAATGTCATCGGTGAATCTCAAACTTTTTATTTCTTCTCCATAGATTTTAATACCTACTCCGAATTTTTCTTTTGTTTCCTTTACTGCTTGCTCAATATACAGATTGAATAACATCTGCGATAGGCTACAACCCTGTCTCACTCCCTTCCCAATCAATGCTTCCCTTTCATGCCCCACGACTCTTATAACTGCCATCTGGATTCTGTACAAATTGTAAGTAGCCTTTCGCTCCCCGTATTTGACCCCTGCCATCTTCTGGATCTGAAAGACAGTATTCCAGTCAACATTGTCAAAAGCTACTCTATCCTGTGCAAACTTCATCTCACAGTGCCTACTGCAACCTACATCCTTCTGAATCTGCTTAGTGTATTCATCTCTTGGTCTCCCTCTACGATTTTTACCCTTCACGCTGCCCTCCAACTCTAAATTGGTGATCCTTTAATGTCCTACGAACCGATCCCTTCTTCTAGTCAAGTTGTGCCACAAATTTCCCTCCACGCTGCCTTCCAACTCTAAATTGGTGATCCTTTAATGTCCTACGAACCGATCCCTTCTTCTAGTCAAGTTGTGCCACAAATTTCTCTTCTCCCCAATTCCACTCAATACTTCCTCATTAGTTATGTGATCTACCCATCTAATCTTCAGCATTCTTCTGTAGCACCACATTTCGAAAGCTTCTATTCTCTTCTTGTCCATACTATTTATCGTCCATGTTTCACATCCATACATGGGTGTGCCGGCCGGGGTGGCCGAGCGGCTCTAGGCGCTACAGTCTGGAACCGCGTGACCGCTATGGTCGGAGGTTCGAATCCTGCCTCGGGCATGGATGTGTGTGATGTCCTTAGGTTAGGTAAGGTTTCAGTAGTTCTAAGTTCTAGGGGACTGATGACCTCAGAAGTTAAGTCCCATAGTGCTCAGAGCCATATGAGCCATACATGGGTGTGTGTGTTTGTCCTTAAGATAATTCAGGTTAAGTAGTGTGTAAGCTTAGGGACTGATGACCTTAGCAGTTAAGTCCCATAGGATTTCACACACTTCTGAACATTTTTATGAACTTCGACCATCATCAGTTATTTTGCTCCCCAAATAGTAAAACTCATTTATTACTTAAAGTAACTCACTTCCTAATGTAATTCCCTTAGCGTCACCCGACGTAATTCGACTACATTCCATTATCCTCGTTTTGCTTTTGTTGATGTTCATCTTGTATCCTCCTTTCAAGACACTGTCCATTCCGTTCAACTGCTCTTCCAAGTCCTTTGCTGTCTCTGACAGAATTACAATGTCATCGGTGAATCTCAAACTTTTTATTTCTTCTCCATAGATTTTAATACCTACTCCGAATTTTTCTTTTGTTTCCTTTACTGCTTGCTCAATATACAGATTGAATAACATCTGCGATAGGCTACAACCCTGTCTCACTCCCTTCCCAATCAATGCTTCCCTTTCATGCCCCACGACTCTTATAACTGCCATCTGGATTCTGTACAAATTGTAAGTAGCCTTTCGCTCCCCGTATTTGACCCCTGCCATCTTCTGGATCTGAAAGACAGTATTCCAGTCAACATTGTCAAAAGCTACTCTATCCTGTGCAAACTTCATCTCACAGTGCCTACTGCAACCTACATCCTTCTGAATCTGCTTAGTGTATTCATCTCTTGGTCTCCCTCTACGATTTTTACCCTTCACGCTGCCCTCCAACTCTAAATTGGTGATCCTTTAATGTCCTACGAACCGATCCCTTCTTCTAGTCAAGTTGTGCCACAAATTTCCCTCCACGCTGCCCTCCCACTCAAAATTGGTGATCCTTTAATGTCCTACGAACCGATCCCTTCTTCTAGTCAAGTTGTGCCACAAATTTCTCTTCTCCCCAATTCCACTCAATACTTCCTCATTAGTTATGTGATCTACCCATCTAATCTTCAGCATTCTTCTGTAGCACCACATTTCGAAAGCTTCTATTCTCTTCTTGTCCAAACTATTTATCGTCCATGTTTCACATCCATACATGGGTGTGCCGGCCGGTGTGGCCGAGCGGCTCTAGGCGCTACAGTCTGGAACCGCGTGACCGCTATGGTCGGAGGTTCGAATCCTGCCTCGGGCATGGATGTGTGTGATGTCCTTAGGTTAGGTTAGGTTTCAGTAGTTCTAAGTTCTAGGGGACTGATGACCTCAGAAGTTAAGTCCCATAGTGCTCAGCGCCATATGAGCCATACATGGGTGTGTGTGTTTGTCCTTAAGATAATTCAGGTTAAGTAGTGTGTAAGCTTAGGGACTGATGACCTTAGCAGTTAAGTCCCATAGGATTTCACACACTTCTGAACATTTTTATGAACTTAGACCATCATCAGTTATTTTTCTCCCCAAATAGTAAAACTCATTTATTACTTAAAGTAACTCACTTCCTAATGTAATTCCCTTAGCGTCACCCGACGTAATTCGACTACATTCCATTATCCTCGTTTTGCTTTTGTTGATGTTCATCTTGTATCCTCCTTTCAAGACACTGTCCATTCCGTTCAACTGCTCTTCCAAGTCCTTTGCTGTCTCTGACAGAATTACAATGTCATCGGTGAATCTCAAATTTTTATTTCTTCTCCATAGATTTTAATACCTACTCCGAATTTTTCTTTTGTTTCCTTTACTGCTTGCTCAATATACAGATTGAATAACATCTGCGATAGGCTACAACCCTGTCTCACTCCCTTCCCAATCAATGCTTCCCTTTCATGCCCCACGACTCTTATAACTGCCATCTGGATTCTGTACAAATTGTAAGTAGCCTTTCGCTCCCCGTATTTGACCCCTGCCATCTTCTGGATCTGAAAGACAGTATTCCAGTCAAAATTGTCAAAAGCTACTCTATCCTGTGCAAACTTCATCTCACAGTGCCTACTGGAACCTACATCCTTCTGAATCTGCTTAGTGTATTCATCTCTTGGTCTCCCGCTACGATTTTTACCCTCCACGCTGCCCTCCAACTCTAAATTGGTGATCCTTTAATGTCCTACGAACCGATCCCTTCTTCTAGTCAAGTTGTGCCACAAATTTCTCTTCTCCCCAATTCCACTCAATACTTCCTCATTAGTTATGTGATCTACCCATCTAATCTTCAGCATTCTTCTGTAGCACCACATTTCGAAAGCTTCTATTCTCTTCTTGTCCAAACTATTTATCGTCCATGTTTCACATCCATACATGGGTGTGCCGGCCGAGGTGGCCGAGCGGCTCTAGGCGCTACAGTCTGGAACCGCGTGACCGCTATGGTCGGAGGTTCGAATCCTGCCTCGGGCATGGATGTGTGTGATGTCCTTAGGTTAGGTTAGGTTTCAGTAGTTCTAAGTTCTAGGGGACTGATGACCTCAGAAGTTAAGTCCCATAGTGCTCAGAGCCATATGAGCCATACATGGGTGTGTGTGTTTGTCCTTAAGATAATTCAGGTTAAGTAGTGTGTAAGCTTAGGGACTGATGACCTTAGCAGTTAAGTCCCATAGGATTTCACACACTTCTGAACATTTTTATGAACTTCGACCATCATCAGTTATTTTTCTCCCCAAATAGTAAAACTCATTTATTACTTAAAGTAACTCACTTCCTAATGTAATTCCCTTAGCGTCACCCGACGTAATTCGACTACATTCCATTATCCTCGTTTTGCTTTTGTTGATGTTCATCTTGTATCCTCCTTTCAAGACACTGTCCATTCCGTTCAACTGCTCTTCCAAGTCCTTTGCTGTCTCTGACAGAATTACAATGTCATCGGTGAATCTCAAACTTTTTATTTCTTCTCCATAGATTTTAATACCTACTCCGAATTTTTCTTTTGTTTCCTTTACTGCTTGCTCAATATACAGATTGAATAACATCTGCGATAGGCTACAACCCTGTCTCACTCCCTTCCCAATCAATGCTTCCCTTTCATGCCCCACGACTCTTATAACTGCCATCTGGATTCTGTACAAATTGTAAGTAGCCTTTCGCTCCCCGTATTTGACCCCTGCCATCTTCTGGATCTGAAAGACAGTATTCCAGTCAACATTGTCAAAAGCTACTCTATCCTGTGCAAACTTCATCTCACAGTGCCTACTGCAACCTACATCCTTCTGAATCTGCTTAGTGTATTCATCTCTTGGTCTCCCTCTACGATTTTTACCCTTCACGCTGCCCTCCAACTCTAAATTGGTGATCCTTTAATGTCCTACGAACCGATCCCTTCTTCTAGTTAAGTTGTGCCACAAATTTCCCTCCACGCTGCCCTCCAACTCTAAATTGGTGATCCTTTAATGTCCTACGAACCGATCCCTTCTTCTAGTCAAGTTGTGCCACAAATTTCTCTTCTCCCCAATTCCACTCAATACTTCCTCATTAGTTATGTGATCTACCCATCTAATCTTCAGCATTCTTCTGTAGCACCACATTTCGAAAGCTTCTATTCTCTTCTTGTCCAAACTATTTATCGTCCATGTTTCACATCCATACATGGGTGTGCCGGCCGGGGTGGCCGAGCGGCTCTAGGCGCTACAGTCTGGAACCGCGTGACCGCTATGGTCGGAGGTTCGAATCCTGCCTCGGGCATGGATGTGTGTGATGTCCTTAGGTTAGGTTAGGTTTCATTAGTTCTAAGTTCTAGGGGACTGATGACCTCAGAAGTTAAGTCCCATAGTGCTCAGAGCCATATGAGCCATACATGGGTGTGTGTGTTTGTCCTTAAGATAATTTAGGTTAAGTAGTGTGTAAGCTTAGGGACTGATGACCTTAGCAGTTAAGTCCCATAGGATTTCACACACTTCTGAACATTTTTATGAACTTAGACCATCATCAGTTATTTTGCTCCCCAAATAGTAAAACTCTTTTATTACTTAAAGTAACTCACTTCCTAATGTAATTCCCTTAGCGTCACCCGACGTAATTCGACTACATTCCATTATCCTCGTTTTGCTTTTGTTGATGTTCATCTTGTATCCTCCTTTCAAGACACTGTCCATTCCGTTCAACTGCTCTTCCAAGTCCTTTGCTGTCTCTGACAGAATTACAATGTCATCGGTGAATCTCAAACTTTTTATTTCTTCTCCATAGATTTTAATACCTACTCCGAATTTTTCTTTTGTTTCCTTTACTGCTTGCTCAATATACAGATTGAATAACATCTGCGATAGGCTACAACCCTGTCTCACTCCCTTCCCAATCAATGCTTCCCTTTCATGCCCCACGACTCTTATAACTGCCATCTGGATTCTGTACAAATTGTAAGTAGCCTTTCGCTCCCCGTATTTGACCCCTGCCATCTTCTGGATCTGAAAGACAGTATTCCAGTCAACATTGTCAAAAGCTACTCTATCCTGTTCAAACTTCATCTCACAGTGCCTACTGCAACCTACATCCTTCTGAATCTGCTTAGTGTATTCATCTCTTGGTCTCCCTCTACGATTTTTACCCTTCACGCTGCCCTCCAACTCTAAATTGGTGATCCTTTAATGTCCTACGAACCGATCCCTTCTTCTAGTCAAGTTGTGCCACAAATTTCCCTCCACGCTGCCGTCCAACTCTAAATTGGTGATCCTTTAATGTCCTACGAACCGATCCCTTCTTCTAGTCAAGTTGTGCCACAAATTTCTCTTCTCCCCAATTCCACTCAATACTTCCTCATTAGTTATGTGATCTACCCATCTAATCTTCAGCATTCTTCTGTAGCACCACATTTCGAAAGCTTCTATTCTCTTCTTGTCCATACTATTTATCGTCCATGTTTCACATCCATACATGGGTGTGCCGGCCGGGGTGGCCGAGCGGCTCTAGGCGCTACAGTCTGGAACCGCGTGACCGCTATGGTCGGAGGTTCGAATCCTGCCTCGGGCATGGATGTGTGTGATGTCCTTAGGTTAGGTAAGGTTTCAGTAGTTCTAAGTTCTAGGGGACTGATGACCTCAGAAGTTAAGTCCCATAGTGCTCAGAGCCATATGAGCCATACATGGGTGTGTGTGTTTGTCCTTAAGATAATTCAGGTTAAGTAGTGTGTAAGCTTAGGGACTGATGACCTTAGCAGTTAAGTCCCATGGGATTTCACACACTTCTGAACATTTTTATGAACTTCGACCATCATCAGTTATTTTGCTCCCCAAATAGTAAAACTCATTTATTACTTAAAGTAACTCACTTCCTAATGTAATTCCCTTAGCGTCACCCGACGTAATTCGACTACATTCCATTATCCTCGTTTTGCTTTTGTTGATGTTCATCTTGTATCCTCCTTTCAAGACACTGTCCATTCCGTTCAACTGCTCTTCCAAGTCCTTTGCTGTCTCTGACAGAATTACAATGTCATCGGTGAATCTCAAACTTTTTATTTCTTCTCCATAGATTTTAATACCTACTCCGAATTTTTCTTTTGTTTCCTTTACTGCTTGCTCAATATACAGATTGAATAACATCTGCGATAGGCTACAACCCTGTCTCACTCCCTTCCCAATCAATGCTTCCCTTTCATGCCCCACGACTCTTATAACTGCCATCTGGATTCTGTACAAATTGTAAGTAGCCTTTCGCTCCCCGTATTTGACCCCTGCCATCTTCTGGATCTGAAAGACAGTATTCCAGTCAACATTGTCAAAAGCTACTCTATCCTGTGCAAACTTCATCTCACAGTGCCTACTGCAACCTACATCCTTCTGAATCTGCTTAGTGTATTCATCTCTTGGTCTCCCTCTACGATTTTTACCCTTCACGCTGCCCTCCAACTCTAAATTGGTGATCCTTTAATGTCCTACGAACCGATCCCTTCTTCTAGTCAAGTTGTGCCACAAATTTCCCTCCACGCTGCCCTCCCACTCTAAATTGGTGATCCTTTAATGTCCTACGAACCGATCCCTTCTTCTAGTCAAGTTGTGCCACAAATTTCTCTTCTCCCCAATTCCACTCAATACTTCCTCATTAGTTATGTGATCTACCCATCTAATCTTCAGCATTCTTCTGTAGCACCACATTTCGAAAGCTTCTATTCTCTTCTTGTCCATACTATTTATCGTCCATGTTTCACATCCATACATGGGTGTGCCGGCCGGGGTGGCCGAGCGGCTCTAGGCGCTACAGTCTGGAACCGCGTGACCGCTATGGTCGGAGGTTCGAATCCTGCCTCGGGCATGGATGTGTGTGATGTCCTTAGGTTAGGTTAGGTTTCAGTAGTTCTAAGTTCTAGGGGACTGATGACCTCAGAAGTTAAGTCCCATAGTGCTCAGCGCCATATGAGCCATACATGGGTGTGTGTGTTTGTCCTTAAGATAATTCAGGTTAAGTAGTGTGTAAGCTTAGGGACTGATGACCTTAGCAGTTAAGTCCCATAGGATTTCACACACTTCTGAACATTTTTATGAACTTCGACCATCATCAGTTATTTTTCTCCCCAAATAGTAAAACTCATTTATTACTTAATGTAACTCACTTCCTAATGTAATTCCCTTAGCGTCACCCGACGTAATTCGACTACATTCCATTATCCTCGTTTTGCTTTTGTTGATGTTCATCTTGTATCCTCCTTTCAAGACACTGTCCATTCCGTTCAACTGCTCTTCCAAGTCCTTTGCTGTCTCTGACAGAATTACAATGTCATCGGTGAATCTCGAACTTTTTATTTCTTCTCCATAGATTTTAATACCTACTCCGAATTTTTCTTTTGTTTCCATTACTGCTTGCTCAATATACAGATTGAATAACATCTGCGATAGGCTACAACCCTGTCTCACTCCCTTCCCAATCAATGCTTCCCTTTCATGCCCCACGACTCTTATAACTGCCATCTGGATTCTGTACAAATTGTAAGTAGCCTTTCGCTCCCCGTATTTGACCCCTGCCATCTTCTGGATCTGAAAGACAGTATTCCAGTCAAAATTGTCAAAAGCTACTCTATCCTGTGCAAACTTCATCTCACAGTGCCTACTGGAACCTACATCCTTCTGAATCTGCTTAGTGTATTCATCTCTTGGTCTCCCGCTACGATTTTTACCCTCCACGCTGCCCTCCAACTCTAAATTGGTGATCCTTTAATGTCCTACGAACCGATCCCTTCTTCTAGTCAAGTTGTGCCACAAATTTCTCTTCTCCCCAATTCCACTCAATACTTCCTCATTAGTTATGTGATCTACCCATCTAATCTTCAGCATTCTTCTGTAGCACCACATTTCGAAAGCTTCTATTCTCTTCTTGTCCAAACTATTTATCGTCCATGTTTCACATCCATACATGGGTGTGCCGGCCGGTGTGGCCGAGCGGCTCTAGGCGCTACAGTCTGGAACCGCGTGACCGCTATGGTCGGAGGTTCGAATCCTGCCTCGGGCATGGATGTGTGTGATGTCCTTAGGTTAGGTTAGGTTTCAGTAGTTCTAAGTTCTAGGGGACTGATGACCTCAGAAGTTAAGTCCCATAGTGCTCAGCGCCATATGAGCCATACATGGGTGTGTGTGTTTGTCCTTAAGATAATTCAGGTTAAGTAGTGTGTAAGCTTAGGGACTGATGACCTTAGCAGTTAAGTCCCATAGGATTTCACACACTTCTGAACATTTTTATGAACTTAGACCATCATCAGTTATTTTTCTCCCCAAATAGTAAAACTCATTTATTACTTAAAGTAACTCACTTCCTAATGTAATTCCCTTAGCGTCACCCGACGTAATTCGACTACATTCCATTATCCTCGTTTTGCTTTTGTTGATGTTCATCTTGTATCCTCCTTTCAAGACACTGTCCATTCCGTTCAACTGCTCTTCCAAGTCCTTTGCTGTCTCTGACAGAATTACAATGTCATCGGTGAATCTCAAATTTTTATTTCTTCTCCATAGATTTTAATACCTACTCCGAATTTTTCTTTTGTTTCCTTTACTGCTTGCTCAATATACAGATTGAATAACATCTGCGATAGGCTACAACCCTGTCTCACTCCCTTCCCAATCAATGCTTCCCTTTCATGCCCCACGACTCTTATAACTACCATCTGGATTCTGTACAAATTGTAAGTAGCCTTTCGCTCCCCGTATTTGACCCCTGCCATCTTCTGGATCTGAAAGACAGTATTCCAGTCAAAATTGTCAAAAGCTACTCTATCCTGTGCAAACTTCATCTCACAGTGCCTACTGGAACCTACATCCTTCTGAATCTGCTTAGTGTATTCATCTCTTGGTCTCCCGCTACGATTTTTACCCTCCACGCTGCCCTCCAACTCTAAATTGGTGATCCTTTAATGTCCTACGAACCGATCCCTTCTTCTAGTCAAGTTGTGCCACAAATTTCTCTTCTCCCCAATTCCACTCAATACTTCCTCATTAGTTATGTGATCTACCCATCTAATCTTCAGCATTCTTCTGTAGCACCACATTTCGAAAGCTTCTATTCTCTTCTTGTCCAAACTATTTATCGTCCATGTTTCACATCCATACATGGGTGTGCCGGCCGAGGTGGCCGAGCGGCTCTAGGCGCTACAGTCTGGAACCGCGTGACCGCTATGGTCGGAGGTTCGAATCCTGCCTCGGGCATGGATGTGTGTGATGTCCTTAGGTTAGGTTAGGTTTCAGTAGTTCTAAGTTCTAGGGGACTGATGACCTCAGAAGTTAAGTCCCATAGTGCTCAGAGCCATATGAGCCATACATGGGTGTGTGTGTTTGTCCTTAAGATAATTCAGGTTAAGTAGTGTGTAAGCTTAGGGACTGATGACCTTAGCAGTTAAGTCCCATAGGATTTCACACACTTCTGAACATTTTTATGAACTTCGACCATCATCAGTTATTTTTCTCCCCAAATAGTAAAACTCATTTATTACTTAAAGTAACTCACTTCCTAATGTAATTCCCTTAGCGTCACCCGACGTAATTCGACTACATTCCATTATCCTCGTTTTGCTTTTGTTGATGTTCATCTTGTATCCTCCTTTCAAGACACTGTCCATTCCGTTCAACTGCTCTTCCAAGTCCTTTGCTGTCTCTGACAGAATTACAATGTCATCGGTGAATCTCAAACTTTTTATTTCTTCTCCATAGATTTTAATACCTACTCCGAATTTTTCTTTTGTTTCCTTTACTGCTTGCTCAATATACAGATTGAATAACATCTGCGATAGGCTACAACCCTGTCTCACTCCCTTCCCAATCAATGCTTCCCTTTCATGCCCCACGACTCTTATAACTGCCATCTGGATTCTGTACAAATTGTAAGTAGCCTTTCGCTCCCCGTATTTGACCCCTGCCATCTTCTGGATCTGAAAGACAGTATTCCAGTCAACATTGTCAAAAGCTACTCTATCCTGTGCAAACTTCATCTCACAGTGCCTACTGCAACCTACATCCTTCTGAATCTGCTTAGTGTATTCATCTCTTGGTCTCCCTCTACGATTTTTACCCTTCACGCTGCCCTCCAACTCTAAATTGGTGATCCTTTAATGTCCTACGAACCGATCCCTTCTTCTAGTTAAGTTGTGCCACAAATTTCCCTCCACGCTGCCCTCCAACTCTAAATTGGTGATCCTTTAATGTCCTACGAACCGATCCCTTCTTCTAGTCAAGTTGTGCCACAAATTTCTCTTCTCCCCAATTCCACTCAATACTTCCTCATTAGTTATGTGATCTACCCATCTAATCTTCAGCATTCTTCTGTAGCACCACATTTCGAAAGCTTCTATTCTCTTCTTGTCCAAACTATTTATCGTCCATGTTTCACATCCATACATGGGTGTGCCGGCCGGGGTGGCCGAGCGGCTCTAGGCGCTACAGTCTGGAACCGCGTGACCGCTATGGTCGGAGGTTCGAATCCTGCCTCGGGCATGGATGTGTGTGATGTCCTTAGGTTAGGTTAGGTTTCATTAGTTCTAAGTTCTAGGGGACTGATGACCTCAGAAGTTAAGTCCCATAGTGCTCAGAGCCATATGAGCCATACATGGGTGTGTGTGTTTGTCCTTAAGATAATTCAGGTTAAGTAGTGTGTAAGCTTAGGGACTGATGACCTTAGCAGTTAAGTCCCATAGGATTTCACACACTTCTGAACATTTTTATGAACTTAGACCATCATCAGTTATTTTGCTCCCCAAATAGTAAAACTCATTTATTACTTAAAGTAACTCACTTCCTAATGTAATTCCCTTAGCGTCACCCGACGTAATTCGACTACATTCCATTATCCTCGTTTTGCTTTTGTTGATGTTCATCTTGTATCCTCCTTTCAAGACACTGTCCATTCCGTTCAACTGCTCTTCCAAGTCCTTTGCTGTCTCTGACAGAATTACAATGTCATCGGTGAATCTCAAACTTTTTATTTCTTCTCCATAGATTTTAATACCTACTCCGAATTTTTCTTTTGTTTCCTTTACTGCTTGCTCAATATACAGATTGAATAACATCTGCGATAGGCTACAACCCTGTCTCACTCCCTTCCCAATCAATGCTTCCCTTTCATGCCCCACGACTCTTATAACTGCCATCTGGATTCTGTACAAATTGTAAGTAGCCTTTCGCTCCCCGTATTTGACCCCTGCCATCTTCTGGATCTGAAAGACAGTATTCCAGTCAACATTGTCAAAAGCTACTCTATCCTGTGCAAACTTTATCTCACAGTGCCTACTGCAACCTACATCCTTCTGAATCTGCTTAGTGTATTCATCTCTTGGTCTCCCTCTACGATTTTTACCCTTCACGCTGCCCTCCAACTCTAAATTGGTGATCCTTTAATGTCCTACGAACCGATCCCTTCTTCTAGTCAAGTTGTGCCACAAATTTCCCTCCACGCTGCCGTCCAACTCTAAATTGGTGATCCTTTAATGTCCTACGAACCGATCCCTTCTTCTAGTCAAGTTGTGCCACAAATTTCTCTTCTCCCCAATTCCACTCAATACTTCCTCATTAGTTATGTGATCTACCCATCTAATCTTCAGCATTCTTCTGTAGCACCACTTTTCGAAAGCTTCTATTCTCTTCTTGTCCATACTATTTATCGTCCATGTTTCACATCCATACATGGGTGTGCCGGCCGGGGTGGCCGAGCGGCTCTAGGCGCTACAGTCTGGAACCGCGTGACCGCTATGGTCGGAGGTTCGAATCCTGCCTCGGGCATGGATGTGTGTGATGTCCTTAGGTTAGGTAAGGTTTCAGTAGTTCTAAGTTCTAGGGGACTGATGACCTCAGAAGTTAAGTCCCATAGTGCTCAGAGCCATATGAGCCATACATGGGTGTGTGTGTTTGTCCTTAAGATAATTCAGGTTAAGTAGTGTGTAAGCTTAGGGACTGATGACCTTAGCAGTTAAGTCCCATGGGATTTCACACACTTCTGAACATTTTTATGAACTTCGACCATCATCAGTTATTTTGCTCCCCAAATAGTAAAACTCATTTATTACTTAAAGTAACTCACTTCCTAATGTAATTCCCTTAGCGTCACCCGACGTAATTCGACTACATTCCATTATCCTCGTTTTGCTTTTGTTGATGTTCATCTTGTATCCTCCTTTCAAGACACTGTCCATTCCGTTCAACTGCTCTTCCAAGTCCTTTGCTGTCTCTGACAGAATTACAATGTCATCGGTGAATCTCAAACTTTTTATTTCTTCTCCATAGATTTTAATACCTACTCCGAATTTTTCTTTTGTTTCCTTTACTGCTTGCTCAATATACAGATTGAATAACATCTGCGATAGGCTACAACCCTGTCTCACTCCCTTCCCAATCAATGCTTCCCTTTCATGCCCCACGACTCTTATAACTGCCATCTGGATTCTGTACAAATTGTAAGTAGCCTTTCGCTCCCCGTATTTGACCCCTGCCATCTTCTGGATCTGAAAGACAGTATTCCAGTCAACATTGTCAAAAGCTACTCTATCCTGTGCAAACTTTATCTCACAGTGCCTACTGCAACCTACATCCTTCTGAATCTGCTTAGTGTATTCATCTCTTGGTCTCCCTCTACGATTTTTACCCTTCACGCTGCCCTCCAACTCTAAATTGGTGATCCTTTAATGTCCTACGAACCGATCCCTTCTTCTAGTCAAGTTGTGCCACAAATTTCCCTCCACGCTGCCGTCCAACTCTAAATTGGTGATCCTTTAATGTCCTACGAACCGATCCCTTCTTCTAGTCAAGTTGTGCCACAAATTTCTCTTCTCCCCAATTCCACTCAATACTTCCTCATTAGTTATGTGATCTACCCATCTAATCTTCAGCATTCTTCTGTAGCACCACTTTTCGAAAGCTTCTATTCTCTTCTTGTCCATACTATTTATCGTCCATGTTTCACATCCATACATGGGTGTGCCGGCCGGGGTGGCCGAGCGGCTCTAGGCGCTACAGTCTGGAACCGCGTGACCGCTATGGTCGGAGGTTCGAATCCTGCCTCGGGCATGGATGTGTGTGATGTCCTTAGGTTAGGTAAGGTTTCAGTAGTTCTAAGTTCTAGGGGACTGATGACCTCAGAAGTTAAGTCCCATAGTGCTCAGAGCCATATGAGCCATACATGGGTGTGTGTGTTTGTCCTTAAGATAATTCAGGTTAAGTAGTGTGTAAGCTTAGGGACTGATGACCTTAGCAGTTAAGTCCCATGGGATTTCACACACTTCTGAACATTTTTATGAACTTCGACCATCATCAGTTATTTTGCTCCCCAAATAGTAAAACTCATTTATTACTTAAAGTAACTCACTTCCTAATGTAATTCCCTTAGCGTCACCCGACGTAATTCGACTACATTCCATTATCCTCGTTTTGCTTTTGTTGATGTTCATCTTGTATCCTCCTTTCAAGACACTGTCCATTCCGTTCAACTGCTCTTCCAAGTCCTTTGCTGTCTCTGACAGAATTACAATGTCATCGGTGAATCTCAAACTTTTTATTTCTTCTCCATAGATTTTAATACCTACTCCGAATTTTTCTTTTGTTTCCTTTACTGCTTGCTCAATATACAGATTGAATAACATCTGCGATAGGCTACAACCCTGTCTCACTCCCTTCCCAATCAATGCTTCCCTTTCATGCCCCACGACTCTTATAACTGCCATCTGGATTCTGTACAAATTGTAAGTAGCCTTTCGCTCCCCGTATTTGACCCCTGCCATCTTCTGGATCTGAAAGACAGTATTCCAGTCAACATTGTCAAAAGCTACTCTATCCTGTGCAAACTTCATCTCACAGTGCCTACTGCAACCTACATCCTTCTGAATCTGCTTAGTGTATTCATCTCTTGGTCTCCCTCTACGATTTTTACCCTTCACGCTGCCCTCCAACTCTAAATTGGTGATCCTTTAATGTCCTACGAACCGATCCCTTCTTCTAGTCAAGTTGTGCCACAAATTTCCCTCCACGCTGCCCTCCCACTCTAAATTGGTGATCCTTTAATGTCCTACGAACCGATCCCTTCTTCTAGTCAAGTTGTGCCACAAATTTCTCTTCTCCCCAATTCCACTCAATACTTCCTCATTAGTTATGTGATCTACCCATCTAATCTTCAGCATTCTTCTGTAGCACCACTTTTCGAAAGCTTCTATTCTCTTCTTGTCCATACTATTTATCGTCCATGTTTCACATCCATACATGGGTGTGCCGGCCGGTGTGGCCGAGCGGCTCTAGGCGCTACAGTCTGGAACCGCGTGACCGCTATGGTCGGAGGTTCGAATCCTGCCTCGGGCATGGATGTGTGTGATGTCCTTAGGTTAGGTTAGGTTTCAGTAGTTCTAAGTTCTAGGGGACTGATGACCTCAGAAGTTAAGTCCCATAGTGCTCAGCGCCATATGAGCCATACATGGGTGTGTGTGTTTGTCCTTAAGATAATTCAGGTTAAGTAGTGTGTAAGCTTAGGGACTGATGACCTTAGCAGTTAAGTCCCATAGGATTTCACACACTTCTGAACATTTTTATGAACTTCGACCATCATCAGTTATTTTTCTCCCCAAATAGTAAAACTCATTTATTACTTAAAGTAACTCACTTCCTAATGTAATTCCCTTAGCGTCACCCGACGTAATTCGACTACATTCCATTATCCTCGTTTTGCTTTTGTTGATGTTCATCTTGTATCCTCCTTTCAAGACACTGTCCATTCCGTTCAACTGCTCTTCCCAGTCCTTTGCTGTCTCTGACAGAATTACAATGTCATCGGTGAATCTCAAATTTTTATTTCTTCTCCATAGATTTTAATACCTACTCCGAATTTTTCTTTTGTTTCCTTTACTGCTTGCTCAATATACAGATTGAATAACATCTGCGATAGGCTACAACCCTGTCTCACTCCCTTCCCAATCAATGCTTCCCTTTCATGCCCCACGACTCTTATAACTGCCATCTGGATTCTGTACAAATTGTAAGTAGCCTTTCGCTCCCCGTATTTGACCCCTGCCATCTTCTGGATCTGAAAGACAGTATTCCAGTCAAAATTGTCAAAAGCTACTCTATCCTGTGCAAACTTCATCTCACAGTGCCTACTGGAACCTACATCCTTCTGAATCTGCTTAGTGTATTCATCTCTTGGTCTCCCGCTACGATTTTTACCCTCCACGCTGCCCTCCAACTCTAAATTGGTGATCCTTTAATGTCCTACGAACCGATCCCTTCTTCTAGTCAAGTTGTGCCACAAATTTCTCTTCTCCCCAATTCCACTCAATACTTCCTCATTAGTTATGTGATCTACCCATCTAATCTTCAGCATTCTTCTGTAGCACCACATTTCGAAAGCTTCTATTCTCTTCTTGTCCAAACTATTTATCGTCCATGTTTCACATCCATACATGGGTGTGCCGGCCGAGGTGGCCGAGCGGCTCTAGGCGCTACAGTCTGGAACCGCGTGACCGCTATGGTCGGAGGTTCGAATCCTGCCTCGGGCATGGATGTGTGTGATGTCCTTAGGTTAGGTTAGGTTTCAGTAGTTCTAAGTTCTAGGGGACTGATGACCTCAGAAGTTAAGTCCCATAGTGCTCAGAGCCATATGAGCCATACATGGGTGTGTGTGTTTGTCCTTAAGATAATTCAGGTTAAGTAGTGTGTAAGCTTAGGGACTGATGACCTTAGCAGTTAAGTCCCATAGGATTTCACACACTTCTGAACATTTTTATGAACTTCGACCATCATCAGTTATTTTTCTCCCCAAATTGTAAAACTCATTTATTACTTAAAGTAACTCACTTCCTAATGTAATTCCCTTAGCGTCACCCGACGTAATTCGACTACATTCCATTATCCTCGTTTTGCTTTTGTTGATGTTCATCTTGTATCCTCCTTTCAAGACACTGTCCATTCCGTTCAACTGCTCTTCCAAGTCCTTTGCTGTCTCTGACAGAATTACAATGTCATCGGTGAATCTCAAACTTTTTATTTCTTCTCCATAGATTTTAATACCTACTCCGAATTTTTCTTTTGTTTCCTTTACTGCTTGCTCAATATACAGATTGAATAACATCTGCGATAGGCTACAACCCTGTCTCACTCCCTTCCCAATCAATGCTTCCCTTTCATGCCCCACGACTCTTATAACTGCCATCTGGATTCTGTACAAATTGTAAGTAGCCTTTCGCTCCCCGTATTTGACCCCTGCCATCTTCTGGATCTGAAAGACAGTATTCCAGTCAACATTGTCAAAAGCTACTCTATCCTGTGCAAACTTCATCTCACAGTGCCTACTGCAACCTACATCCTTCTGAATCTGCTTAGTGTATTCATCTCTTGGTCTCCCTCTACGATTTTTACCCTTCACGCTGCCCTCCAACTCTAAATTGGTGATCCTTTAATGTCCTACGAACCGATCCCTTCTTCGAGTCAAGTTGTGCCACAAATTTCCCTCCACGCTGCCCTCCAACTCTAAATTGGTGATCCTTTAATGTCCTACGAACCGATCCCTTCTTCTAGTCAAGTTGTGCCACAAATTTCTCTTCTCCCCAATTCCACTCAATACTTCCTCATTAGTTATGTGATCTACCCATCTAATCTTCAGCATTCTTCTGTAGCACCACATTTCGAAAGCTTCTATTCCCTTCTTGTCCAAACTATTTATTGTCCATGTTTCACATCCATACATGGGTGTGCCAGCCGGTGTGGCCGAGCGGCTCTAGGCGCTACAGTCTGGAACCGCGTGACCGCCATGGTCGGAGGTTCGAATCCTGCCTCGGGCATGGATGTGTGTGATGTCCTTAGGTTAGGTTAGGTTTCAGTAGTTCTAAGTTCTAGGGGACTGATGACCTCAGAAGTTAAGTCCCATAGTGCTCAGAGCCATATGAGCCATACATGGGTGTGTGTGTTTGTCCTTAAGATAATTCAGGTTAAGTAGTGTGTAAGCTTAGGGACTGATGACCTTAGCAGTTAAGTCCCATAGGATTTCACACACTTCTGAACATTTTTATGAACTTCGACCATCATCAGTTATTTTTCTCACCAAATAGTAAAACTCATTTATTACTTAAAGTAACTCACTTCCTAATGTAATTCCCTTAGCGTCACCCGACGTAATTCGACTACATTCCATTATCCTCGTTTTGCTTTTGTTGATGTTCATCTTGTATCCTCCTTTCAAGACACTGTCCATTCCGTTCAACTGCTCTTCCAAGTCCTTTGCTGTCTCTGACAGAATTACAATGTCATCGGTGAATCTCAAATTTTTATTTCTTCTCCATAGATTTTAATACCTACTCCGAATTTTTCTTTTGTTTCCTTTACTGCTTGCTCAATATACAGATTGAATAACATCTGCGATAGGCTACAACCCTGTCTCACTCCCTTCCCAATCAATGCTTCCCTTTCATGCCCCACGACTCTTATAACTGCCATCTGGATTCTGTACAAATTGTAAGTAGCCTTTCGCTCCCCGTATTTGACCCCTGCCATCTTCTGGATCTGAAAGACAGTATTCCAGTCAACATTGTCAAAAGCTACTCTATCCTGTGCAAACTTTATCTCACAGTGCCTACTGCAACCTACATCCTTCTGAATCTGCTTAGTGTATTCATCTCTTGGTCTCCCTCTACGATTTTTACCCTTCACGCTGCCCTCCAACTCTAAATTGGTGATCCTTTAATGTCCTACGAACCGATCCCTTCTTCTAGTCAAGTTGTGCCACAAATTTCCCTCCACGCTGCCCTCCAACTCTAAATTGGTGATCCTTTAATGTCCTACGAACCGATCCCTTCTTCTAGTCAAGTTGTGCCACAAATTTCTCTTCTCCCCAATTCCACTCAATACTTCCTCATTAGTTATGTGATCTACCCATCTAATCTTCAGCATTCTTCTGTAGCACCACATTTCGAAAGCTTCTATTCTCTTCTTGTCCAAACTATTTATCGTCCATGTTTCACATCCATACATGGGTGTGCCGGCCGGGGTGGCCGAGCGGCTCTAGGCGCTACAGTCTGGAACCGCGTGACCGCTATGGTCGGAGGTTCGAATCCTGCCTCGGGCATGGATGTGTGTGATGTCCTTAGGTTAGGTTAGGTTTCAGTAGTTCTAAGTTCTAGGGGACTGATGACCTCAGAAGTTAAGTCCCATAGTGCTCAGAGCCATATGAGCCATACATGGGTGTGTGTGTTTGTCCTTAAGATAATTCAGGTTAAGTAGTGTGTAAGCTTAGGGACTGATGACCTTAGCAGTTAAGTCCCATAGGATTTCACACACTTCTGAACATTTTTATGAATTTCGACCATCATCAGTTATTTTGCTCCCCAAATAGTAAAACTCATTTATTACTTAAAGTAACTCACTTCCTAATGTAATTCCCTTAGCGTCACCCGACGTAATTCGACTACATTCCATTATCCTCGTTTTGCTTTTGTTGATGTTCATCTTGTATCCTCCTTTCAAGACACTGTCCATTCCGTTCAACTGCTCTTCCAAGTCCTTTGCTGTCTCTGACAGAATTACAATGTCATCGGTGAATCTCAAACTTTTTATTTCTTCTCCATAGATTTTAATACCTACTCCGAATTTTTCTTTTGTTTCCTTTACTGCTTGCTCAATATACAGATTGAATAACATCTGCGATAGGCTACAGCCCTGTCTCACTCCCTTCCCAATCAATGCTTCCCTTTCATGCCCCACGACTCTTATAACTGCCATCTGGATTCTGTACAAATTGTAAGTAGCCTTTCGCTCCCCGTATTTGACCCCTGCCATCTTCTGGGTCTGAAAGACAGTATTCCAGTCAACATTGTCAAAAGCTACTCTATCCTGTGCAAACTTCATCTCACAGTGCCTACTGCAACCTACATCCTTCTGAATCTGCTTAGTGTATTCATCTCTTGGTCTCCCTCTACGATTTTTACCCTTCACGCTGCCCTCCAACTCTAAATTGGTGATCCTTTAATGTCCTACGAACCGATCCCTTCTTCTAGTCAAGTTGTGCCACAAATTTCCCTCCACGCTGCCCTCCAACTCTAAATTGGTGATCCTTTAATGTCCTACGAACCGATCCCTTCTTCTAGTCAAGTTGTGCCACAAATTTCTCTTCTCCCCAATTCCACTCAATACTTCCTCATTAGTTATGTGATCTACCCATCTAATCTTCAGCATTCTTCTGTAGCACCACATTTCGAAAGCTTCTATTCTCTTCTTGTCCAAACTATTTATCGTCCATGTTTCACATCCATACATGGGTGTGCCGGCCGGGGTGGCCAAGCGGCTCTAGGCGCTACAGTCTGGAACCGCATGACCGCTATGGTCGGAGGTTCGAATCCTGCCTCGGGCATGGATGTGTGTGATGTCCTTAGGTTAGGTTAGGTTTCAGTAGTTCTAAGTTCTAGGGGACTGATGACCTCAGAAGTTAAGTCCCATAGTGCTCAGAGCCATATGAGCCATACATGGGTGTGTGTGTTTGTCCTTAAGATAATTCAGGTTAAGTAGTGTGTAAGCTTAGGGACTGATGACCTTAGCAGTTAAGTCCCATAGGATTTCACACACTTCTGAACATTTTTATGAACTTCGACCATCATCAGTTATTTTGCTCCCCAAATAGTAAAACTCATTTATTACTTAAAGTAACTCACTTCCTAATGTAATTCCCTTAGCGTCACCCGACGTAATTCGACTACATTCCATTATCCTCGTTTTGCTTTTGTTGATGTTCATCTTGTATCCTCCTTTCAAGACACTGTCCATTCCGTTCAACTGCTCTTCCAAGTCCTTTGCTGTCTCTGACAGAATTACAATGTCATCGGTGAATCTCGAACTTTTTATTTCTTCTCCATAGATTTTAATACCTACTCCGAATTTTTCTTTTGTTTCCTTTACTGCTTGCTCAATATACAGATTGAATAACATCTGCGATAGGCTACAACCCTGTCTCACTCCCTTCCCAATCAATGCTTCCCTTTCATGCCCCACGACTCTTATAACTGCCATCTGGATTCTGTACAAATTGTAAGTAGCCTTTCGCTCCCCGTATTTGACCCCTGCCATCTTCTGGATCTGAAAGGCAGTATTCCAGTCAACATTGTCAAAAGCTACTCTATCCTGTGCAAACTTCATCTCACAGTGCCTACTGCAACCTACATCCTTCTGAATCTGCTTAGTGTATTCATCTCTTGGTCTCCCTCTACGATTTTTACCCTTCACGCTGCCCTCCAACTCTAAATTGGTGATCCTTTAATGTCCTATGAACCGATCCCTTCTTCTAGTCAAGTTGTGCCACAAATTTCCCTCCACGCTGCCCTCCAACTCTAAATTGGTGATCCTTTAATGTCCTACGAACCGATCCCTTCTTCTAGTCAAGTTGTGCCACAAATTTCTCTTCTCCCCAATTCCACTCAATACTTCCTCATTAGTTATGTGATCTACCCATCTAATCTTCAGCATTCTTCTGTAGCACCACATTTCGAAAGCTTCTATTCTCTTCTTGTCCAAACTATTTATCGTCCATGTTTCACATCCATACATGGGTGTGCCGGCCGGGGTGGCCGAGCGGCTCTAGGCGCTACAGTCTGGAACCGCGTGACCGCTATGGTCGGAGGTTCGAATCCTGCCTCGGGCATGGATGTGTGTGATGTCCTTAGGTTAGGTTAGGTTTCAGTAGTTCTAAGTTCTAGGGGACTGATGACCTCAGAAGTTAAGTCCCATAGAGCTCAGAGCCATATGAGCCATACATGGGTGTGTGTGTTTGTCCTTAAGATAATTCAGGTTAAGTAGTGTGTAAGCTTAGGGACTGATGACCTTAGCAGTTAAGTCCCATAGGATTTCACACACTTCTGAACATTTTTATGAACTTCAACCATCATCAGTCATTTTTCTCCCCAAATAGTAAAACTCATTTATTACTTAAAGTAACTCACTTCCTAATGTAATTCCCTTAGCGTCGCCCGACGTAATTCGACTACATTCCTTTATCCTCGTTTTGCTTTTGTTGATGTTCATCTTGTATCCTCCTTTCAAGACACTGTCCATTCCGTTCAACTGCTCTTCCAAGTCCTTTGCTGTCTCTGACAGAATTACAATGTCATCGGTGAATCTCAAACTTTTTATTTCTTCTCCATAGATTTTAATACCTACTCCGAATTTTTCTTTTGTTTCCTTTACTGCTTGCTCAGTATACAGATTGAATAACATCTGCGATAGGCTACAACCCTGCCTCACTCCCTTCCCAATCAATGCTTCCCTTTCATGCCCCACGACTCTTATAACTGCCATCTGGATTCTGTACAAATTGTAAGTAGCCTTTCGCTCCCCGTATTTGACCCCTGCCATCTTCTGGATCTGAAAGACAGTATTCCAGTCAACATTGTCAAAAGCTACTCTATCCTGTGCAAACTTCATCTCACAGTGCCTACTGCAACCTACATCCTTCTGAATCTGCTTAGTGTATTCATCTCTTGGTCTCCCTCTACGATTTTTACCCTTCACGCTGCCCTCCAACTCTAAATTGGTGATCCTTTAATGTCCTACGAACCGATCCCTTCTTCTAGTCAAGTTGTGCCACAAATTTCCCTCCACGCTGCCCTCCAACTCTAAATTGGTGATCCTTTAATGTCCTACGAACCGATCCCTTCTTCTAGTCAAGTTGTGCCACAAATTTCTCTTCTCCCCAATTCCACTCAATACTTCCTCATTAGTTATGTGATCTACCCATCTAATCTTCAGCATTCTTCTGTAGCACCACATTTCGAAAGCTTCTATTCTCTTCTTGTCCAAACTATTTATCGTCCATGTTTCACATCCATACATGGGTGTGCCGGCCGGGGTGGCCAAGCGGCTCTAGGCGCTACAGTCTGGAACCGCATGACCGCTATGGTCGGAGGTTCGAATCCTGCCTCGGGCATGGATGTGTGTGATGTCCTTAGGTTAGGTTAGGTTTCAGTAGTTCTAAGTTCTAGGGGACTGATGACCTCAGAAGTTAAGTCCCATAGTGCTCAGAGCCATATGAGCCATACATGGGTGTGTGTGTTTGTCCTTAAGATAATTCAGGTTAAGTAGTGTGTAAGCTTAGGGACTGATGACCTTAGCAGTTAAGTCCCATAGGATTTCACACACTTCTGAACATTTTTATGAACTTCGACCATCATCAGTTATTTTGCTCCCCAAATAGTAAAACTCATTTATTACTTAAAGTAACTCACTTCCTAATGTAATTCCCTTAGCGTCACCCGACGTAATTCGACTACATTCCATTATCCTCGTTTTGCTTTTGTTGATGTTCATCTTGTATCCTCCTTTCAAGACACTGTCCATTCCGTTCAACTGCTCTTCCAAGTCCTTTGCTGTCTCTGACAGAATTACAATGTCATCGGTGAATCTCGAACTTTTTATTTCTTCTCCATAGATTTTAATACCTACTCCGAATTTTTCTTTTGTTTCCTTTACTGCTTGCTCAATATACAGATTGAATAACATCTGCGATAGGCTACAACCCTGTCTCACTCCCTTCCCAATCAATGCTTCCCTTTCATGCCCCACGACTCTTATAACTGCCATCTGGATTCTGTACAAATTGTAAGTAGCCTTTCGCTCCCCGTATTTGACCCCTGCCATCTTCTGGATCTGAAAGACAGTATTCCAGTCAACATTGTCAAAAGCTACTCTATCCTGTGCAAACTTCATCTCACAGTGCCTACTGCAACCTACATCCTTCTGAATCTGCTTAGTGTATTCATCTCTTGGTCTCCCTCTACGATTTTTACCCTTCACGCTGCCCTCCAACTCTAAATTGGTGATCCTTTAATGTCCTATGAACCGATCCCTTCTTCTAGTCAAGTTGTGCCACAAATTTCCCTCCACGCTGCCCTCCAACTCTAAATTGGTGATCCTTTAATGTCCTACGAACCGATCCCTTCTTCTAGTCAAGTTGTGCCACAAATTTCTCTTCTCCCCAATTCCACTCAATACTTCCTCATTAGTTATGTGATCTACCCATCTAATCTTCAGCATTCTTCTGTAGCACCACATTTCGAAAGCTTCTATTCTCTTCTTGTCCAAACTATTTATCGTCCATGTTTCACATCCATACATGGGTGTGCCGGCAGGGGTGGCCGAGCGGCTCTAGGCGCTACAGTCTGGAACCGCGTGACCGCTATGGTCGGAGGTTCGAATCCTGCCTCGGGCATGGATGTGTGTGATGTCCTTAGGGTAGGTTAGGTTTCAGTAGTTCTAAGTTCTAGGGGACTGATGACCTCAGAAGTAATGTCCCATAGTGCTCAGAGCCATATGAGCCATACATGGGTGTGTGTGTTTGTCCTTAAGATAATTCAGGTTAAGTAGTGTGTAAGCTTAGGGACTGACGACCTTAGCAGTTAAGTCCCATAGGATTTCACACACTTCTGAACATTTTTATGAACTTCGACCATCATCAGTCGTTTTGCTCCCCAAATAGTAAAACTCATTTATTACTTAAAGTAACTCACTTCCTAATGTAATTCCCTTAGCGTCACCCGACGTAATTCGACTACATTCCATAATCCTCGTTTTGCTTTTGTTGATGTTCATCTTGTATCCTCCTTTCAAGACACTGTCCATTCCGTTCAACTGCTCTTCCAAGTCCTTTGCTGTCTCTGACAGAATTACAATGTCATCGGTGAATCTCAAACTTTTTATTTCTTCTCCATAGATTTTAATACCTACTCCGAATTTTTCTTTTGTTTCCTTTACTGCTTGCTCAATATACAGATTGAATAACATCTGCAATAGCCTACAACCCTGTCTCACTCCCTTCCCAATCAATGCTTCCCTTTCATGCCCCACGACTCTTATAACTGCCATCTGGATTCAGTACAAATTGTAAGTAGCCTTTCGCTCCCCGTATTTGACCCCTGCCATCTTCTGGATCTTAAAGACAGTATTCCAGTCAACATTGTCAAAAGCTACTCTATCCTGTGCAAACTTCATCTCACAGTGCCTACTGCAACCTACATCCTTCTGAATCTGCTTAGTGTATTCATCTCTTGGTCTCCCTCTACGATTTTTACCCTTCACGCTGCCCTCCAACTCTAAATTGGTGATCCTTTAATGTCCTACGAACAGATCCCTTCTTCTAGTCAAGTTGTGCCACAAATTTCCCTCCACGCTGCCCTCCAACTCTAAATTGGTGATCCTTTAATGTCCTACGAACCGATCCCTTCTTCTAGTCAAGTTGTGCCACAAATTTCTCTTCTCCCCAATTCCACTCAATACTTCCTCATTAGTTATGTGATCTACCCATCTAATCTTCAGCATTCTTCTGTAGCACCACATTTCGAAAGCTTCTATTCTCTTCTTGTCCAAACTATTTATCGTCCATGTTTCACATCCATACATGGGTGTGCCGGCCGGGGTGGCCGAGCGGCTCTAGGCGCTACAGTCTGGAACCGCGTGACCGCTATGGTCGGAGGTTCGAATCCTGCCTCGGGCATGGATGTGTGTGATGTCCTTAGGTTAGGTTAGGTTTCAGTAGTTCTAAGTTCTAGGGTACTGATGACCTCAGAAGTTAAGTCCCATAGTGCTCAGAGCCATATTAGCCATACATGGGTGTGTGTGTTTGTCCTTAAGATAATTCAGGTTAAGTAGTGTGTAAGCTTAGGGACTGATGACCTTAGCAGTTAAGTCCCATAGGATTTCACACACTTCTGAACATTTTTATGAACTTCGACCATCATCAGTTATTTTTCTCCCCAAATAGTAAAACTCATTTATTACTTAAAGTAACTCACTTCCTAATGTAATTCCCTTAGCGTCACCCGACGTAATTCGACTACATTCCATTATCCTCGTTTTGCTTTTGTTGATGTTCATCTTGTATCCTCCTTTCAAGACACTGTCCATTCCGTTCAACTGCTCTTCCAAGTCCTTTGCTGTCTCTGACAGAATTACAATGTCATCGGTGAATCTCAAACTTTTTATTTCTTCTCCATAGATTTTAATACCTACTCCGAATTTTTCTTTTGTTTCCTTTACTGCTTGCTCAATATACAGATTGAATAACATCTGCGATAGGCTACAACCCTGTCTCACTCCCTTCCCAATCAATGCTTCCCTTTCATGCCCCACGACTCTTATAACTGCCATCTGGATTCTGTACAAATTGTAAGTAGCCTTTCGCTCCCCGTATTTGACCCCTGCCATCTTCTGGATCTGAAAGACAGTATTCCAGTCAACATTGTCAAAAGCTACGATATCCTGTGCAAACTTCATCTCACAGTGCCTACTGGAACCTACATCCTTCTGAATCTGCTTAGTGTATTCATCTCTTGGTCTCCCTCTACTATTTTTACCCTCCACGCTGCCCTCCAACTCTAAATTGGTGATCCTTTAATGTCCTACGAACCGATCCCTTCTTCTAGTCAAGTTGTGCCACAAATTTCTCTTCTCCCCAATTCCACTCAATACTTCCTCATTAGTTATGTGATCTACCCATCTAATCTTCAGCATTCTTCTGTAGCACCACATTTCGAAAGCTTCTATTCTCTTCTTGTCCAAACTATTTATCGTCCATGTTTCACATCCATACATGGGTGTGCCGGCCGGGGTGGCCGAGCGGCTCTAGGCGCTACAGTCTGGAACCGCGTGACCGCTATGGTCGGAGGTTCGAATCCTGCCTCGGGCATGGATGTGTGTGATGTCCTTAGGTTAGGTTAGGTTTCAGTAGTTCTAAGTTCTAGGGGACTGATGACCTCAGAAGTTAAGTCCCATAGTGCTCAGAGCCATACGAGCCATACATGGGTGTGTGTGTTTGTCCTTAAGATAATTCAGGTTAAGTAGTGTGTAAGCTTAGGGACTGATGACCTTAGCAGTTAAGTCCCATAGGATTTCACACACTTCTGAACATTTTTATGAACTTCGACCATCATCAGTTATTTTGCTCCCCAAATAGTAAAACTCATTTATTACTTAAAGTAACTCACTTCCTAATGTAATTCCCTTAGCGTCACCCGACGTAATTCGACTACATTCCATTATCCTCGTTTTGCTTTTGTTGATGTTCATCTTGTATCCTCCTTTCAAGACACTGTCCATTCCGTTCAACTGCTCTTCCAAGTCCTTTGCTGTCTCTGACAGAATTACAATGTCATCGGTGAATCTCAAACTTTTTATTTCTTCTCCATAGATTTTAATACCTACTCCGAATTTTTCTTTTGTTTCCTTTACTGCTTGCTCAATATACAGATTGAATAACATCTGCGATAGGCTACAACCCTGTCTCACTCCCTTCCCAATCAATGCTTCCCTTTCATGCCCCACGACTCTTATAACTGCCATCTGGATTCTGTACAAATTGTAAGTAGCCTTTCGCTCCCCGTATTTGACCCCTGCCATCTTCTGGATCTGAAAGACAGTATTCCAGTCAACATTGTCAAAAGCTACTCTATCCTGTGCAAACTTCATCTCACAGTGCCTACTGGAACCTACATCCTTCTGAATCTGCTTAGTGTATTCATCTCTTGGTCTCCCTCTACTATTTTTACCCTCCACGCTGCCCTCCAACTCTAAATTGGTGATCCTTTAATGTCCTACGAACCGATCCCTTCTTCTAGTCAAGTTGTGCCACAAATTTCTCTTCTCCCCAATTCCACTCAATACTTCCTCATTAGTTATGTGATCTACCCATCTAATCTTCAGCATTCTTCTGTAGCACCACATTTCGAAAGCTTCTATTCTCTTCTTGTCCAAACTATTTATCGTCCATGTTTCTCATCCATACATGGGTGTGCCGGCCGGGGTGGCCGAGCGGCTCTAGGCGCTACAGTCTGGAACTGCGTGACCGCTATGGTCGGAGGTTCGAATCCTGCCTCGGGCATGGATGTGTGTGATATCCTTAGGTTAGGTTAGGTTTCAGTAGTTCTAAGTTCTAGGGGACTGATGACCTCAGAAGTTAAGTCCCATAGTGCTCAGAGCCATATGAGCCATACATGGGTGTGTGTGTTTGTCCTTAAGATAATTCAGGTTATGTAGTGTGTAAGCTTAGGGACTGATGACCTTAGCAGTTAAGTCCCATAGGATTTCACACACTTCTGAACATTTTTATGAACTTCGACCATTATCAGTTATTTTGCTCCCCAAATAGTAAAACTCATTTATTACTTAAAGTAACTCACTTCCTAATGTAATTCCCTTAGCGTCACCCGACGTAATTCGACTACATTCCATTATCCTCGTTTTGCTTTTGTTGATGTTCATCTTGTATCCTCCTTTCAAGACACTGTCCATTCCGTTCAACTGCTCTTCCAAGTCCTTTGCTGTCTCTGACAGAATTACAATGTCATCGGTGAATCTCAAATTTTTTATTTCTTCTCCATAGATTTTAATACCTACTCCGAATTTTTCTTTTGTTTCCTTTACTGCTTGCTCAATATACAGATTGAATAACATCTGCGATAGGCTACAACTCTGTCTCACTCCCTTCCCAATCAATGCTTCCCTTTCATGCCCCACGACTCTTATAACTGCCATCTGGATTCTGTACAAATTGTAAGTAGCCTTTCGCTCCCCGTATTTGACCCCTGCCATCTTCTGGATCTGAAAGACAGTATTCCAGTCAACATTGTCAAAAGCTACTCTATCCTGTGCAAACTTCATCTCACACTGCCTACTGCAACCTACATCCTTCTGAATCTGCTTAGTGTATTCATCTCTTGGTCTCCCTCTACGATTTTTACCCTCCACGCTGCCCTCCAACTCTAAATTGGTGATCCTTTAATGTCCTACGAACCGATCCCTTCTTCTAGTCAAGTTGTGCCACAAATTTCCCTCCATGCTGCCCTCCAACTCTAAATTGGTGATCCTTTAATGTCCTACGAACCGATCCCTTCTTCTAGTCAAGTTGTGCCACAAATTTCACTTCTCCCCAATTCCACTCAATACTTCCTCATTAGTTATGTGATCTACCCATCTAATCTTCAGCATTCTTCTGTAGCACTACATTTCGAAAGCTTCTATTCTCTTCTTGTCCAAACTATTTATCGTCCATGTTTCACATCCATACATGGGTGTGCCGGCCGGGGTGGCCGAGCGGCTCTAGGCGCTACAGTCTGTAACCGCGTGACCGCTATGGTCGGAGGTTCGAATCCTGCCTCGGGCATGGATGTGTGTGATGTCCTTAGGTTAGGATAGGTTTCAGTAGTTCTCAGTTCTAGGGGACTGATGACCTCAGAAGTTAAGTCCCATAGTGCTCAGAGCCATATGAGCCATACATGGGTGTGTGTGTTTGTCCTTAAGATAATTCAGGTTAAGTAGTGTGTAAGCTTAGGGACTGATGACCTTAGCAGTTAAGTCGCATAGGATTTCACACACTTCTGAACATTTTTATGAACTTCGACCATCATCAGTTATTTTGCTCCCCAAATAGTAAAACTCATTTATTACTTAAAGTAACTCACTTCCTAATGTAATTCCCTTAGCGTCACCCAACGTAATTCGACTACATTCCATTATCCTCGTTTTGCTTTTGTTGATGTTCATCTTGTATCATCCTTTCAAGACACTGTTCATTCCGTTCAACTGCTCTTCCAAGTCCTTTGCTGTCTCTGACAGAATTACAATGTCATCGGTGAATCTCAAACTTTTTATTTCTTCTCCATAGATTTTAATACCTACTCCGAATTTATCTTTTGTTTCCTTTACTGCTTGCTCAATATACAGATTGAATAACATCTGCGATAGGCTACAACCCTGTCTCACTCCCTTCCCAATCAATGCTTCCCTTTCATGCCCCACGACTCTTATAACTGCCATCTGGATTCTGTACAAATTGTAAGTAGCCTCTCGCTCCCCGTATTTGACCCCTGCCATCTTCTGGATCTGAAAGACAGTATTCCAGTCAACATTGTCAAAAGCTACTCTATCCTGTGCAAACTTCATCTCACAGTGCCTACTGGAACCTACATCCTTCTGAATCTGCTTAGTGTATTCATCTCTTGGTCTCCCTCTACGATTTTTACCCTCCACGCTGCCCTCCAACTCTAAATTGGTGATCCTTTAATGTCCTACGAACCGATCCCTTCTTCTAGTCAAGTTGTGCCACAAATTTCTCTTCTCCCCAATTCCACTCAATACTTCCTCATTAGTTATGTGATCTACCCATCTAATCTTCAGCATTCTTCTGTAGCACCACATTTCGAAAGCTTCTATTCTCTTCTTGTCCAAACTATTTATCGTCCATGTTTCACATCCATATATGGGTGTGCCGGCCGGGGTGGCCGAGCGGCTCTAGGCGCTACAGTCTGGAACCGCGTGACCGCTATGGTCGGAGGTTCGAATCCTGCCTCGGGCATGGATGTGTGTGATGTCCTTAGGTTAGGTTTCAGTAGTTCTAAGTTCTAGGGGACTGATGACCTCAGAAGTTAAGTCCCATAGTGCTCAGAGCCATATGAGCCATACATGGGTGTGTGTGTTTGTCCTTAAGATAATTCAGGTTAAGTAGTGTGTAAGCTTAGGGACTGATGACCTTAGCAGTTAAGTCCCATAGGATTTCACACACTTCTGAACATTTTTATGAACTTCGACCATCATCAGTTATTTTTCTCCCCAAATAGTAAAACTCATTTATTACTTAAAGTAACTCACTTCCTAATGTAATTCCCTTAGCGTCACCTGACGTAATTCGACTACATTCCATTATCCTCGTTTTGCTTTTGTTGATGTTCATCTTGTATCCTCCTTTCAAGACACTGTCCATTCCGTTCAACTGCTCTTCCAAGTCCTTTGCTGTCTCTGACAGAATTACAATGTCATCGGTGAATCTCAAACTTTTTATTTCTTCTCCATAGATTTTAATACCTACTCCGAATTTTTCTTTTGTTTCCTTTACTGCTTGCTCAATATACAGATTGAATAACATCTGCGATAGGCTACAACCCTGTCTCACTCCCTTCCCAATCAATGCTTCCCTTTCATGCCCCACGACTCTTATAACTGCCATCTGGATTCAGTACAAATTGTAAGTAGCCTTTCGCTCCCCGTATTTGACCCCTGCCATCTTCTGGATCTGAAAGACAGTATTCCAGTCAACATTGTCAAAAGCTACTCTATCCTGTGCAAACTTCATCTCACAGTGCCTACTGGAACCTACATCCTTCTGAATCTGCTTAGTGTATTCATCTCTTGGTCTCCCTCTACGATTTTTACCCTTCACGCTGCCCTCCAACTCTAAATTGGTGATCCTTTAATGTCCTACGAACCGATCCCTTCTTCTAGTCAAGTTGTGCCACAAATTTCCCTCCACGCTGCCCTCCAACTCTAAATTGGTGATCCTTTAATGTCCTACGAACCGATCCCTTCTTCTAGTCAAGTTGTGCCACAAATTTCTCTTCTCCCCAATTCCACTCAATACTTCCTCATTAGTTATGTGATCTACCCATCTAATCTTCAGCATTCTTCTGTAGCACCACATTTCGAAAGCTTCTATTCTCTTCTTGTCCAAACTATTTTTCGTCCATGTTTCACATCCATACATGGGTGTGCCGGCCGGGGTGGCCGAGCGGCTCTAGGCGCTACAGTCTGGAACCGCGTGACCGCTATGGTCGGAGGTTCGAATCCTGCCTCGGGCATGGATGTGTGTGATATCCTTAGGTTAGGTTAGGTTTCAGTAGTTCTAAGTTCTAGGGGACTGATGACCTCAGAAGTTAAGTCCCATAGTGCTCAGAGCCATATGAGCCATACATGGGTGTGTGTGTTTGTCCTTAAGATAATTCAGGTTAAGTAGTGTGTAAGCTTAGGGACTGATGACCTTAGCAGTTAAGTCCCATAGGATTTCACACACTTCTGAACATTTTTATGAACTTCGAAAATCATCAGTTATTTTGCTCCCCAAATAGTAAAACTCATTTATTACTTAAAGTAACTCACTTCCTAATGTAATTCCCTTAGCGTCACCCGACGTAATTCGACTACATTCCATTATCCTCGTTTTGCTTTTGTTGATGTTCATCTTGTATCCTCCTTTCAAGACACTGTCCATTCCGTTCAACTGCTCTTCCAAGTCCTTTGCTGTCTCTGACAGAATTACAATGTCATCGGTGAATCTCAAACTTTTTATTTCTTCTCCATAGATTTTAATACCTACTCCGAATTTTTCTTTTGTTTCCTTTACTGCTTGCTCAATATACAGATTGAATAATATCTGCGATAGGCTACAACCCTGTCTCACTCCCTTCCCAATCAATGCTTCCCTTTCATGCCCCACGACTCTTATAACTGCCATCTGGATTCTGTACAAATTGTAAGTAGCCTTTCGCTCCCCGTATTTGACCCCTGCCATCTTCTGGATCTGAAAGACAGTATTCCAGTCAACATTGTCAAAAGCTACTCTATCCTGTGCAAACTTCATCTCACAGTGCCTACTGGAACCTACATCCTTCTGAATCTGCTTAGTGTATTCATCTCTTGGTCTCCCTCTACGATTTTTACCCTCCACGCTGCCCTCCAACTCTAAATTGGTGATCCTTTAATGTCCTACGAACCGATCCCTTCTTCTAGTCAAGTTGTGCCACAAATTTCTCTTCTCCCCAATTCCACTCAATACTTCCTCATTAGTTATGTGATCTACCCATCTAATCTTCAGCATTCTTCTGTAGCACCACATTTCGAAAGCTTCTATTCTCTTCTTGTCCAAACTATTTATCGTCCATGTTTCACATCCATATATGGGTGTGCCGGCCGGGGTGGCCGAGCGGCTCTAGGCGCTTCAGTCTGGAACCGCGTGACCGCTATGGTCGGAGGTTCGAATCCTGCCTCGGGCATGGATGTGTGTGATGTCCTTAGTTTAGGTTTCAGTAGTTCTAAGTTCTAGGGGACTGATGACCTCAGAAGTTAAGTCCCATAGTGCTCAGAGCCATATGAGCCATACATGGGTGTGTGTGTTTGTCCTTAAGATAATTCAGGTTAAGTAGTGTGTAAGCTTAGGGACTGATGACCTTAGCAGTTAAGTCCCATAGGATTTCACACACTTCTGAACATTTTTATGAACTTCGACCATCATCAGTTATTTTTCTCCCCAAATAGTAAAACTCATTTATTACTTAAAGTAACTCACTTCCTAATGTAATTCCCTTAGCGTCACCCGACGTAATTCGACTACATTCCATTATCCTCGTTTTGCTTTTGTTGATGTTCATCTTGTATCCTCCTTTCAAGACACTGTCCATTCCGTTCAACTGCTCTTCCAAGTCCTTTGCTGTCTCTGACAGAATTACAATGTCATCGGTGAATCTCAAACTTTTTATTTCTTCTCCATAGATTTTAATACCTACTCCGAATTTTTCTTTTGTTTCCTTTACTGCTTGCTCAATATACAGATTGAATAACATCTGCGATAGGCTACAACCCTGTCTCACTCCCTTCCCAATCAATGCTTCCCTTTCATGCCCCACGACTCTTATAACTGCCATCTGGATTCTGTACAAATTGTAAGTAGCCTTTCGCTCCCCGTATTTGACCCCTGCCATCTTCTGGATCTGAAAGACAGTATTCCAGTCAACATTGTCAAAAGCTACTCTATCCTGTGCAAACTTCATCTCACACTGCCTACTGCAACCTACATCCTTCTGAATCTGCTTAGTGTATTCATCTCTTGGTCTCCCTCTACGATTTTTACCCTTCACGCTGCCCTCCAACTCTAAATTGGTGATCCTTTAATGTCCTACGAACCGATCCCTTCTTCTAGTTAAGTTGTGCCACAAATTTCCCTCCACGCTGCCCTCCAACTCTAAATTGGTGATCCTTTAATGTCCTACGAACCGATCCCTTCTTCTAGTCAAGTTGTGCCACAAATTTCTCTTCTCCCCAATTCCACTCAATACTTCCTCATTAGTTATGTGATCTACCCATCTAATCTTCAGCATTCTTCTGTAGCACCACTTTTCGAAAGCTTCTATTCTCTTCTTGTCCAAACTATTTATCGTCCATGTTTCACATCCATACATGGGTGTGCCGGCCGGGGTGGCCGAGCGGCTCTAGGCGCTACAGTCTGGAACCGCGTGACCGCTATGGTCGGAGGTTCGAATCCTGCCTCGGGCATGGATGTGTGTGATGTCCTTAGGTTAGGTTAGGTTTCAGTAGTTCTAAGTTCTAGGGGACTGATGACCTCAGAAGTTAAGTCCCATAGTGCTCAGAGCCATATGAGCCATACATGGGTGTGTGTGTTTGTCCTTAAGATAATTCAGGTTAAGTAGTGTGTAAGCTTAGGGACTGATGACCTTAGCAGTTAAGTCCCATAGGATTTCACACACTTCTGAACATTTTTATGAACTTCGACCATCATCAGTTATTTTGCTCCCCAAATAGTAAAACTCATTTATTACTTAAAGTAACTCACTTCCTAATGTAATTCCCTTAGCGTCAGCCGACGTAATTCGACTACATTCCATTATCCTCGTTTTGCTTTTGTTGATGTTCATCTTGTATCCTCCTTTCAAGACACTGTCCATTCCGTTCAACTGCTCTTCCAAGTCCTTTGCTGTCTCTGACGGAATTACAATGTCATCGGTGAATCTCAAACTTTTTATTTCTTCTCCATAGATTTTAATACCTACTCCGAATTTTTCTTTTGTTTCCTTTACTGCTTGCTCAATATACAGATTGAATAACATCTGCGATAGGCTACAACCCTGTCTCACTCCCTTCCCAATCAATGCTTCCCTTTCATGCCCCACGACTCTTATAACTGCCATCTGGATTCTGTACAAATTGTAAGTAGCCTTTCGCTCCCCGTATTTGACCCCTGCCATCTTCTGGATCTGAAAGACAGTATTCCAGTCAACATTGTCAAAAGCTACTCTATCCTGTGCAAACTTCATCTCACACTGCCTACTGCAACCTACATCCTTCTGAATCTGCTTAGTGTATTCATCTCTTGGTCTCCCTCTACGATTTTTACCCTTCACGCTGCCCTCCAACTCTAAATTGGTGATCCTTTAATGTCCTACGAACCGATCCCTTCTTCTAGTTAAGTTGTGCCACAAATTTCCCTCCACGCTGCCCTCCAACTCTAAATTGGTGATCCTTTAATGTCCTACGAACCGATCCCTTCTTCTAGTCAAGTTGTGCCACAAATTTCTCTTCTCCCCAATTCCACTCAATACTTCCTCATTAGTTATGTGATCTACCCATCTAATCTTCAGCATTCTTCTGTAGCACCACTTTTCGAAAGCTTCTATTCTCTTCTTGTCCAAACTATTTATCGTCCATGTTTGACATCCATACATGGGTGTGCCGGCCGGGGTGGCCGAGCGGCTCTAGGCGCTACAGTCTGGAACCGCGTGACCGCTATGGTCGGAGGTTCGAATCCTGCCTCGGGCATGGATGTGTGTGATGTCCTTAGGTTAGGTTAGGTTTCAGTAGTTCTAAGTTCTAGGGGACTGATGACCTCAGAAGTTAAGTCCCATAGTGCTCAGAGCCATATGAGCCATACATGGGTGTGTGTGTTTGTCCTTAAGATAATTCAGGTTAAGTAGTGTGTAAGCTTAGGGACTGATGACCTTAGCAGTTAAGTCCCATAGGATTTCACACACTTCTGAACATTTTTATGAACTTCGACCATCATCAGTTATTTTGCTCCCCAAATAGTAAAACTCATTTATTACTTAAAGTAACTCACTTCCTAATGTAATTCCCTTAGCGTCACCCGACGTAATTCGACTACATTCCATTATCCTCGTTTTGCTTTTGTTGATGTTCATCTTGTATCCTCCTTTCAAGACACTGTCCATTCCGTTCAACTGCTCTTCCAAGTCCTTTGCTGTCTCTGACGGAATTACAATGTCATCGGTGAATCTCAAACTTTTTATTTCTTCTCCATAGATTTTAATACCTACTCCGAATTTTTCTTTTGTTTCCTTTACTGCTTGCTCAATATACAGATTGAATAACATCTGCGATAGGCTACAACCCTGTCTCACTCCCTTCCCAATCAATGCTTCCCTTTCATGCCCCACGACTCTTATAACTGCCATCTGGATTCTGTACAAATTGTAAGTAGCCTTTCGCTCCCCGTATTTGACCCCTGCCATCTTCTGGATCTGAAAGACAGTATTCCAGTCAACATTGTCAAAAGCTTTCTGTAAATCTACAAATGCTAGAAACGTAGGTTTGCCTTTCTTAATCTATCTTCTAAGATAAGTCACAGCGTCAATGTTGCCTCACGTGTTCCATTATTTCTACGGAATCCAAACTGAATTTCCCCAAGGTTGGCTTGTACCAGTTTTTCCATTCGTCTGTAAATAATTCGTGTTAGTATTTTGCAGCCGTGACTTATTAAACAGATGGTTCAGTAATTTTCGGACCTGTCAACACCTGCTTTCTTTGGGATTGGAATTATTATACTCTTCTTGATGTCTGAGGGTATTTCTCCTGTCTAATACATCTTGCTCACCAGATGGTAGAGTTTTGTCATGACTGGCTCTCCCAAGACCATCAGTAGTTCTAATGGAATGTTGTCTACTCCCGGGGCCTTGTTTCGACTCAGGTCTTTCAGTCCTCTGTCAAACTCTTCACGCAGTATCGTATCCCCCATTTCATCTTCATCTACATCCTCTTCCATTTCCATAATATTGTCCTCAAGTACAAAATGGTTCAAATGGCTCTGAGCACTATGGGACTCAACTGCTGAGGTCATTAGTCCCCTAGAACTTAGAACTAGTTAAACCTAACTAACCTAAGGACATCACAAACATCCATGCCCGAGGCAGGATTCGAACCTGCGACCGTAGCGGTATTGCGGTTCCAGACTGCAGCGCCTTTAACCGCACGGCTACTTCGGCCGGCTCCTCAAGTACATGCCCCTTGTATAGACTCTCCATATACTCCTTTCACCTTTCTGCTTTCCCTTCTTTGCTTAGAACTGGGTTTCCATCTGAGCTCTTGATATTCATACAAGTGGTTCTCTTTTCTCCAAAGGTCTCTTTAATTTTCCTGTAGGCAGTATCTATCTTACCCCTAGTGAGGTAAGCCTCTACATCCTTACATTTGTCCTCTAGCCATCCCTGCTTAGCCATTTTGCACTTCCTGTCGATCTCATTTTTGAGACGTTTGTATTCCTTTTTGCCTGCTTCATTTACTGCATTTTTATATTTTCTCCTTTCATCAATTAAATTCAATATTTCTTCTGTTACTCAAGGATTTCTACTAGCCCTCGTCTTTTTAACTACTTGATCATCTGCTGCCTTCACTATTTCATCCCTTAAAACTATCCATTCTTCTTCTACTGTATTTCTTTCCCCCATTCCTGTCAGTCGTTCCTTTATGCTATCCCTGAAACTCTCTACAACCTCTGGTTCTGTCAGTTTATCCATGTCCCAACTCCTTAAATTCCCACATTTTGCAGTTTCTTCAGTTTTAATCTACTGTTCATAATCATTGTCATTATCTTGTTGAAACGTTAGTCCAGGATGGCTCGCCATGAAGGAGAAGAAAATGGGGCGTAGAATATTGCCGAAGTACAGCTGTGCTGAAAGTGTGTCGTGGATGACAGCCAAAGAGGTCTCGCTATGACATGAAATGGCACACCAAACCATAACTCATGGTTGATGGGACACATAGTGGGAGACAGTTAACTGTGTACCCGATGACTGTCCCCTCAAGTCAAGGAGATTCTAGGCCGAAAACGTGGCTGGAGACATTCCAGACCGGTGGGATACAAACCTGACTGTCTCCCAATATATGACCCGATAACCATGAGTTATAGTTTGGGATCCCATTTCATGTTACAGCGAGACCTCTTTGGTTGCCATCCACAACACTCTTACAGCGTCTTCTGACACGTCTCCGCTCAAGTCAATGAGATACCAGGCCAAAAACGTGTCTGGGACGCCCCAAACAGCGGTCGCATACCAACTTGACCATCGCCCGCCATATGGGCCAACAGTAGGGACTGATGGTCTGGGGTGTCATTTCTTTTTATAGTAGGACCCCTTTGGTTAGCATCTGCGGCACTATTACAGCACAGCGGTATGTCGACAAGGTCCTGCACCCATTTTGGTTGCTGGACTTGGCATGTCACCCTGATCTTAAATTTCAGCCAGATCATTCCCACTTGCACGCAGCGAGAGTTTCTGTTGCTTGTCTACGTGCTTGCCAAACCCTACCTTGACCAGCAAGGTCGCCGGGTCTCTCCCCAATTGAGAACGTTTGGAGCATTATGCACAAGACCCTCCAACCAGCTTTTTGGATCTTGAGGATCTAACGTATCAGTTGGATAGAACTTTGCACGACATCGCTCAGGAGGACATTCAACAAGTCAATCAATGCCAAACCGAATAACTGCTTGCATAAGAGCCAGAGAAAGATGAACGTGTTATTGACTTGTTCCATTTGTGACGCTCTTTCTCTTGAATAAATCATCCAATTTTCCTGAAACTGTAATCATCTATTTTTCTGTACACGTACCGATATTCATCCCATTCGGATAATTCTTTAGTGTGCATCTTTTTTGTGTTAGAGTGTAAACAGATCTGAATATTGAGGTGGCGTTACTTCTTCTTTGGAATCCAGCAGAACCACCACGATGGCAGGGCCACGCCAGATGATGAGGCGATTTGGCATCGCCTGTAGCAGCCATGGGTTCAAGTCTGGGTTGAGCCAGTAGCCACTATCACTGAGTCCCACGCGGGACTTGGTGCCTCAGCATCAGACGCCGTCCAACTCCAGCTCGAGGGCAGCGGGTAGCATCGCATGCACAGCAGTCACCACCTGCATCAGAGGTGGAAGCATGCAGGGCTCAGTCGCGAGAAGAGCCACAGCAATGCCTCGGCGACGTGCATGGCGACGTCGCTTGCGGCACAGCGTTCCTGTTTATCGTGCATTGAAGGCAATTGATATTGATTTGGCTGGACAGTTCAATAAACAACAACTGATTGGAGGTCCCAATGTGTTTCGAGGACTCCGGCTGAACTTCACATGTGATGTACAAGCTCTTTTTGGAGGCAGTACATGGCTTACACTAGCTGTAGTGTGGGGCAATCACTGTGACTACGGTGGCCTTGAAGCATTTCCAGATGCTAATATTTTAGCCTGGAAAACATGGAGTATAGCAGAGACAACAGGACTTTTAGCTAAGGTTCCATATGGTACGCTTGTTCCCAGTATGCCATTTGTATTGACTACCAGAAGAAAGAAGAAATTGAATGCTGACGAGTACTTGTTTATATGGGCTAAAGTTGGCAATGGAAATTGTAAAATAAAAATAAATGGTGACTGTATGTTGTATTATAGACAATAAAGATTGATCCACCTACCCAAGAACCATCCTTACCTATCTCCGTGGAGCATGAAGCACTGCTAATGCCATGGCGATGGCTTACTGAGTTACCGGCCGTCTCCTGACTTGTCATCAGCCTTATGGGCCGCCTACGTTAGCATCTCCTCGCCAGATGGCAGCAGCTAGCTACGAGCCAGCGCCAGATAGGGTCAATGGAATGGGACGTGCCTCTGTCTCACTGAGCTAACGATGTATTGTGTCACTTAAGTTGAACAAACGGCTTTCTTTTGGTCAGCAGTGTTTCCACTGGGTTTCCCGGCCTGTTGTCAATGCCACTCACCTTTCTGAGTGCGACCATACTCGACAGAGTGGTGTCAGGAGAACGGGCGTCGTCTCAGTGGACAGCAAAAGGGGTATTAATCCCCACAACGTGACGTCCAAATCGCAGCCTCCAGTGTCGTCGTTGTACGTTCAGCGAGACTATTCTGTTCTTTTGAGGTGACAGTCATGGAATCGAGACTTAGGAGACATCATTACTTTAGAGTTATTTTGTGAGATCGGAAGAGCTGCTGGGTGTCTCTCAGTTTAAGGGTTATTCTAGGGAAAAATGGGTAAAACCTTTGTAATGTACACAATACAATTTAATTTGGCCTTTTGCCCCTTATGTCTAGTCTGTGGAAGCTCTTCGCATTACATGTAATGGTCACATGACAAGACAGTGTTGAGAGTCTACGTGGCTCATGATTAGACAGAAGACATAAGTGTGGTAGTACGAGTAGCTATGGAGTGTTCTATCTTTGTTATTTTTTTAATTGTTGGTACTAGATTCGTAAAATTAAGTAAGGATTATGCCATGGCAAAATCGGATACACGAAGTGTCACCAATGAGGAAGCAATGCAATCACTGGATAGTCAGATAGCTCAGTTAAATATAAAGAATACATTTGTAAATAATAAGCTTCTAGAGAAGTATCTGGAGATAGAACTATTTAAGGTGCAGAATCTGGAAGCAGATCAGCATTTGTGAACCCGACTTCATCTTTTTGCGGTAGGTCGTCTGGGGATGTGTGGGCATTTGTAGGGGATCTCTTGTCATCGGCTGACAAACAGGAATGAGCAGATAAACAGTTGTTGCAGATAGCAAGATTGAATCTGTCAGGAGGGACAAAGCCATTTGTACGGTGCACAGAGGCAGTACACAAGGTGGGGACTTTTGAACAACTCAGGCAAGGATTATAACATAGATATGGAAATCATAACAGTGCACGGCATTTCCGTCAACAGCTGAGCATAATTTCAAAACGGCATACTGAACCCGTAGAGGAGTTTGTGGATAGTATTAGGAAGCTTAATGTGCGTATGTGTGAGTTATCACATAACGAGAAGATGAATACGGTGCTGTTATAGGAAACCGTGCTTTCCTGAAGGGTTCAGCACCAATGAGGTCTAGGAAGGTTTTCACTGGTACGTCTAAGTATCTTCATGTAGCAGCTACGTTGGCATTAGAGTATGAGGAAACTGATATTTTGCCATCTGGGCAAGGGATCCGAGAAATTTGTTTCTTCCAAGTGCAAGACGTTTTAATCGTGCGCATTCAGGCATGCAGAAGTAGTGCCACCAGCGATGGAGTAATAGGGATGGAATGAACTACCGGCAGTTTAATGAGAGTAGTAATAGAGGTAGTATGGATCAGCAGCAGGGGCATAGAAGTAATTTGGGGGCGGCGGTAAACTTCAGAGGGAACCCAACACCCGCCGAAAGGAGTTCCCAGTAAAAGTAAATGTAGTGAAAAGGAATGCAGGGGCGGCAGATACCATAGTGGGTGTAATACGTGGCAGGGTGTATAAGTTTTTATTGAGCACAAGGATTTGGATTGGATTATTTGGGAGCGATTTAGGGAAATCACGGAAAACCGAAATCAGGGTGGCCGGACGCGGGATTGAACCGTCGTCCTCCCGAATGCGAGTGCAGCGTGCTGGGCACAAGGGCACATGTGTCAGAGGCCTCGAAGATATTTTAGTAAGCGAGAGGCGATGGAGCCCACGATGTTATAAGTTGGAGTGGGGAGTGGCATACGACCACTGGAGTCTGTAATGATGAGTTTTGCGTCAGAGGCAACTAAGTTTAATCAGTGTGTGGAAGTAGAGTCTCATGTAAGCGTGGTAAACAGCATGGAACTAGGTTTAGACTTTCTACATCAATATCATGCCATACTTGACCTTCAACAGTGTATAGTGGAGCTTGTGGAAGACGTTCCGGTGGGGTCGTCAACGTCGGTCTGTCACGAAGAGCGTCTATTGGATAAGGTAATCCAGTTAAACGGTGAACTATAATATTAAGGCTTAATTCACATGACTGTGTGTCACGTGCTACTGGGAAATTGCTATACGTGAGTGTGGAGCCTGACTTAGTGATTGGTATGTTATGTATAGTGCAACCTCTGAAAGATAGGACGTATTAGATTCGGTGTGTTTAGTAAGACGTAGTACCGCACATGTAGAAGGAAGGGATGGAGCAAAGGTGATTCTTGTCAATGAAGATAATTTTGACGCTGAGAAGATTAAGTAGTTAAAAAGAATGTTAGTGACAGCGTTGTAAATTCTGGATGAGGAACATTGCCACAGAGGAGGTGTGGGCTGTAAGAGGGCACAGAATGTTGCTAAAACTGCATTTCATGAGAAGGTGATATATTTAAAGGGGACCGTTGCAGGAACTGTTGCTAGAATTTTAAGACCTGTTTTTTTTCGCAAAGGTCATTGCTTGCAATACTCGTGATGCAACAAAGGTTTCCAACTGGAAATGAAGTACTGTTTTATTGGAGGCCGAACAGAATACTGCAGTTTATGCAACCGATTTTGGAAGACCTTATCTATCAGCAACTGACCGACAGTATAACACAAGAGGGCAGTAGCTCCTTGCGGGTAGGAATTGTGGCTGTACCGATGAAGTCATTGAATGGTTAGAGGCAATATTGATTCTGTTACATTTACCGCCATTTAAATAGTAAGACTACCACTGATATCCACCCTATTCGAAACACCAAAGGAACGATTGATAATCTTGGAAAGTGTCAGTACTTCTCGACAATGGACATCAAGAATGGGTACCATCAGTTAGAAGTGGCTTCAGAGGATAGAATGAAAACTGTGTTTTTAGCACCGTGTGGACAGCTTAAAAGAATGCTGTTTGGTTTTAAAAATGCTCTGCCAACATTCCAGCGTTTATTCGACCGAGTGTTGTAAGGAAGCGTTGAGGGAAATGCGTGTTCACTTCTTGTTGGGCCATGGGGGATGTAGAGCGACGAATAGGAGGGTGGTGGAGAAGTACTGGTGGAGAGAACGGAAAAATGATGTCGATCATTACGACAGGAACTGTGCAGAATGTGCGCGGCGTGCGGATTTGAATCAGTAACAGATGCTATTAGAGAATTTGCCAGAAGCAGTTTTATTTGGGTGGATGTACTAGGAGCGTTAAAACGAACGCCAGCAGGTAATCGTTATATGTTATCCATGGTAGATGATTTTTCTTGTTATATCGAGATGGTGCCGACTCCACACCGGCAGGTTACTAGCAATCATGCAAGTGTTGGTGAATAGATGGATACTGAAGTATGGAATGTCAGGAACAAAAACAACAACAATAGAACGGTAAAACAGACAAATTTGCAAATTTTACTTTTATTTGCTTGATGACTAGTTTCAGGTTGGGGCCCATTATCAGATAGTCAAAACGACATTTCTCAAAACATAAGAACCGTCTCAAGGTAAAGGCATGTTATCTTGACACTGTTCTTATATTTTGGGAAATACTACTGTGACTATCTGGCCGATTTACACGGATATGTATATGTTTTTTATGTTGACACGGTTCTTATATTTTGGGATGTATCATTTTGACTATCTGGATGATCTAGTCATCGAGTAAATAAAACTGTAATTTGCAACTGTGCTTGTTTTTCCGTTGTACTGAATAAAACAAGTTGCTGTGCTGTAATTCGACAACAATAAACGATCAAGGGACGAACTTCATGTCAAACCTGATGAAGGAATTGTGCCAGTTATTGAAGGCAGAAAAAGGTTAAGAACGATTCCACTGGATCCTCAAGCAAGCGGAAGGACGGAACGCGTTCATTGGACTATTATTATATGAATGCCCACCACACAAGTTGGGACACATATTTATCTTTTGTGGTGAGCGCATATAATTCAAAAATACACACTAGCACTGCGCTGTCGCCATTAGAAATAGCATTGATAAGAACGTGCCATCGCCATTCGACGTGATTAGGCTGAAGGAAATCACGAGCGAACCGTACAGGAATGTTACCTCAGTACAAGAAGGACCAGTGGGCGATGTTGTGAAATCCACATATCCCGAAAGGGAAGACGAATATGTTTGTGACACAGTACCAGGACCCTTACCTTGTTACTGAAACCAAATCACCTGTGAATGTGAAGCTACGGTTGCCAACGAGGTCAATTATTGTACATGTCGGGCATCTACGACCGTTCAAGGGTGAGCCAGAAGTATTTCCAGGTGGAATGTTAGTGGAACCAAGGAAAGAATAGAAGGAAAAAAAGCGGAATATGAGCAACAGGGGAAGGAGGTTGATGTAACAGTATGTGTTAAAGCTATGTGTTGTGTGGCTTATTGGAGAAATTTTTAATGTTTACGTTAGGGTAAGGATTATCTTTAATAAGATGACATGTGCTGCTAAGAGACAGCAGGCTTCTGCGGGGGGAGGGGGGGTGATAATGCTCTCTGTCCTCAGGTTGGCGTGTGACGAAGGCGAGGGGACAAGAATGTTAGCTTTGATAGTAATGCATCTCTTCGCCTGAGGCGGAGTGGGAGCTCTGTGAGATCATCGCCTGAGCTGTACCTGAAGGGGTTGAGAAAGGGAAGAGTAGAACTACCACCAGAACTACAGTTAGCCGCAGATCTCAGCAGTCCGAACTTGCCTTTCCACTACCACGGAGCAACTGTGGATGTAAGAAAAAATTGTTAATAAGTCATTCTATCTCCATAGTAAGGTACCCTTAGTTACTTTCATGCTTCATAAATCATTTAAACGACTGTTTTATAGAAATGATGTGAATTGTCAGTTCACAGGCTGTGTATACATGATTAGCTTTAACATCAAGGAACACGTTATTTCTTAGGTTTACTCATGCAGCCACACTTAACACATTGTTTTTATAGAGTACCAGTTTTTAACTAAGAATTTATTCATGGAATAGAAAAAATTGTTCTGAAGAAACGATTTAAGATTATATTTACAACCTGTTTTGCTACCGTTCAGATATTTTAAGTTATTGGGCAAATGATCAAAAACTTCTGTTTCTGCTTATTGAATTCCTTTCTGAGCCACTAACAGTTTTAATAATGGGTAACAGAGATCATTTTTTTATTTATCGTTTGAAGTATGAACGTCAACAATCATCTCAAACTGTGAAGAATTATTTGTGACGAATTTCATTGGGAAACGTTCACACTGTAATGAAGCAGTTGAAGAGGTACCAAAGATGCCTGTGGCTGAACTTCACATATTATCCTTACTGCTGTTTCTGTGCAAACAATACTTTTGTTCCAAGTGATTAATTGCCCAGAAAATTATTCTATTAGCATTATTGAGTGGAAATATGCAAAATATGGTTGGACATTGATTCAGTTGTTTCCAAGACTAACAATTATATCAAGAGCAGAAGCAGATGAATTTAATTCTTTGAGCTGCTCAGTAGTATGCTTCCTCAAGTTCCAGTTTTCATCAATTCTTACATCCAAAAAATTTGAACAATCAACTGTATTTACTGACCCCAGTTCGTATGCCACATCATTTATTGGTAAGACTCTATTTGTAGAACATAAGTGAATATTGTGTGTTTTCTCACTCGCATAAAGCATTAATAGGAGTGGACCCAAAACTAAACCCTGTGGAACTCCCTTCGCGATTTTTCCCATCACTAAAACTTTCTCTCGTTCCAGTCGTGTTTGAATTATTTAGCTCAACTTTTTGCAGTCTGCTTGTCAAGTATGAGTCAAACCACTTGGTGTGTAAAGCCATCAGCTGCCTAAAATCTAAGTTCTTCTAAAAGAGTACTGTAATCTACACAATCAGATGACAGAAATATCACAGAAACAGCAATTTGCGATATTTTGCTATTTGAAGCTTGCAATATTTGGTGAGTGAATGTACAAATGGCATTCTCAGTCGAACAACACTTCTAGGATCCAAACTGTGATATTCTAAGTAAATTGTTTTACTAGCTTCAGTGTTAAGTGGATAATTTTATATTTTTGTAAATCATTTACTGATTATTTATTTGGTTATTTAATAACTGGATACTTAGGCTGGAATTTTTTTACAATGGCCAACAATTTCTGGGTAGACATTCATGATTAAAACGTGACGTTTGTACCAGATGTGCGATAGTGTTACTGTATTAGACAAAGAAATATTGAGTTACAAAATAAAAACTCTTTTAAACACTATATCCGGAAGAGGATATGAAGTTTAGAATGAAAAGCAGGTGCTACGCTTTTGTGAAGCTTGACTGGCAGAGGAGCCAGAATTACTCGAAAATGTAATTATTCTGAACCTCTTAATGGTGAAGCAATTAAGACTAGAAGTTGTTTAGTAACTATTCAGATTAGTGTAATATATAATGTCATGTTATGAGGGATACTGCGGTGCCAAATAATAGGCCAGATGTAGCGATTAGTATTTGTTGTAAGTCTGGACGAGACAAGGTTCTCATTATACACTCCTGGAAATTGAAATAAGAACACCGTGAATTCATTGTCCCAGGAAGGGGAAACTTTATTGACACATTCCTGGGGTCAGATACATCACATGAGAACACAGACAGAACCACAGGCACATAGACACAGGCAAAAGAGCATGCACAATGTCGGCACTAGTACAGTGTATATCCACCTTTCTCAGCAATGCAGGCTGCTATTCTCCCATGGAGACGATCGTAGAGATGCTGGATGTAGTCCTGTGGAACGGCTTGCCATGCCATTTCCACCTGGCGCCTCAGTTGGACCAGCGTTCGTGCTGGACGTGCAGACCGCGTGAGACGACGCTTCATCTAGTCCCAAACATGCTCAATGGGGTACAGATCCGGAGATCTTGCTGGCCAGGGTAGTTGACTTACACCTTCTAGAGCACGTTGGGTGGCACGGGATACATGTGGACGTGCATTGTCCTGTTGGAACAGCAAGTTCCCTTGCCGGTCTAGGAATGGTAGAACGATGGGTTCGATGACGGTTTGGATGTACCGTGCACTATTCCGTGTCCCCTCGACGATCACCAGTGGTGTACGGCCAGTGTAGGAGATCGCTCCCCACACCATGATGCCGGGTGTTGGCCCTGTGTGCCTCGGTCGTATGCAGTCCTGATTGTGGCGCTCACCTGCACGGTGCCAAACACGCATACGACCATCATTGGCACCAAGGCAGAAGCGACTCTCATCACTGAAGACGACACGTCTCCATTCGTCCCTCCATTCACGCCTGTCGCGACACCACTGGAGGCGGGCTGCACGATGTTGGGGCGTGAGCGGAAGACGGCCTAACGGTGTGCGGGACCGTAGCCCAGCTTCATGGAGACGGTTGCGAATGGTCCTCGCCGATACCCCAGGAGCAACAGTGTCCCTAATTTGCTGGGAAGTGGCGGTGCGGTCCCCTACGGCACTGCGTAGGATCCTACGGACTTGGCGTGCATCCGTGCGTCGCTGCGGTCCGGTCCCTGGTCGACGGGCACGTGCACCTTCCGCCGACCACTGGCGACAACATCGATGTACTGTGGAGACCTCACGCCCCACGTGTTGAGCAATTCGGCGGTACGTCCACCCGGCCTCCCGCATACCCACTATACGCCCTCGCTCAAAGTCCGTCAACTGCACATACGGTTCACGTCCACGCTGTCGCGGCATGCTACCAGTGTTAAAGACTGCGATGGAGCTCCGTATGTCACGGCAAACTGGCTGACACTGACGGCGGCGGTGCACAAATGCTGCGCAGCTAGCGCCATTCGACGGCCAACACCGCGGTTCCTGGTGTATCCGCTGTGCCGTGCGTGTGATCATTGCTTGTACAGCCCTCTCGCAGTGTCCGGAGCAAGTATGATGGGTCTGACACACCGGTGTCAATGTGTTCTTTTTTCCATTTCCAGGAGTGTAGATATGTTGAAAGGGTTAGGAGAAACGTGGGATTTAGCGGGAGAAGCTAATCCTATAGCATTATTAGCAGAAGGAAGACTTTTTGCGACCATAGAGCCTTATGTTTAGGACGGAAGGGGGCCGATAGAGGCCGTCAGAGCATTTGGAGGGAAGAACCCACGCGATACCACAATCCATTCGTAATATGTGTGCATCATTCATACTATTACTGGAACGAAGTTTGTTACACAATGAAAGTAACTTACACGCTACTAATCTTCATAAGACACAGGATGACGCAACGGTGAAATTTAGCACTGGCTTTCAAGTACTCAGTAGCCGTGTCAGGGCTTAATTTGTTCAGTGAATCTTAACAAGAATAGTAACATATCTTTATCTAATAATAAAATAACTAGGAAGACATATGGGTATTAAAAAGGCAAACAACAGTCTGACAGAATGAACGTATTCTAAACCTACGGACTCAAAACGTATCTCTGGCCGTTTCTACAGCAGCATAATGTAATTTAACATTCATGGGGGAAATTTGTGCTTTATAAATTACTGAATAATAAACGATAATAGTACTGAACCAACAGCTGTTATTTTGATTGTTTTACTATGCAGCCAATTTCGATGTACAGTCATGTCATCTTCAGGCCTGTCGCACGTATGACACCAAATACCACTCGTGCGTGTATAAGACAAGACACCAATAATCATATCTGGTTGCATAGATATCCGAAATTCATTAGCATGTGTGCTCTTCACACACAGGACAGCAACTGTCAAAACGAACCTTATTTGTGCAACAGGCCTGAAGATGAGTGACTGGAACGTCGAAACTGGATGCCTAATAAAACAATCAAAATAACAACTTCTGGTACAACATTATTACATTTCATCGACCAGCCGCTGTCTCACGCTTCCGAAACCAAGATGGAGTGGCATTTACTGGGTTTACGCAATTTTATGAAGGTTGTTGTTGTTGTTGTTGTGGTCTTCAGTCCTGAGACTGGTTTGATGCAGTTCTCCATGCTACTCTATCCTGTGCAAGCTTCTTCATCTCCCAGTACCTACTGCAACCTACATCCTTCTAAATCTGCTTAGTGTATTCATCTCTTGGTCTCCCCCTACGACTTTTACCCTCCACGCTGCCCTCCAATACTAAATTGGTGATCCCTTGATGCCTCAGAACATGTCCTACCAACCGATCCCTTCTTCTGGTCAAGTTGTGCCACAAACTTCTCTTCTCCCCAATCCTATTCAGTACTTCCTCATTAGTTATGTGATCTACCCATCTAATCTTCAGCATTCTTCTGTAGCACCACATTTCGAAAGCTTCTATTCTCTTCTTGTCCAAACTATTTATCGTCCATGTTTCACTTCCATACATGGCTACACTCCATACAAATACTTTCAGAATTGACTTCCTGACACTTCAATCTATACTCGATGTTAACAAATTTATGTTCTTCAGAAACGCTTTCTTTGCCATTGCCAGTCTACAGTTTATATCCTCTCTACTTCTACCATCATCAGTTATTTTGCTCCCCAAATAGCAAAACTCTTTTACTACTTTAAGTGTCTCATTTCCTAATCTAATACCCTCAACATCACCCGACTTAATGAAGGTAGGAAGCTCATATTTTGTATAAGCAGCCGAACTTAATAATTCTCTGCCATACATTGCATTAATATTAAAATATTTATTACCGAATCAATGAATGAGCATTGCAATGAAACAAAAGCCATACGACACAATTCGCGCTGGTTTATCGGGCCGATAACAGCGCAAAGAGGGTTGATTGTTGAGCGCATCATGAAACGAGTGTATTGCTTTTATCATTTGTCGTGTGAGATACATTGGCTTGCTTGTTAAATAACATTAATATTTCATTACGAGGAATTGTCGTGGGTTCAGCCAGTGAAGCTAACGAAAGATTTGAGCGTGTCAAGAATGGTTGGGATAGTTGTTACATAGATATTAAAAGAATAGGACGCTGGAAATACAGCATTAAATCAATCCAAAGGCTGGTGAACTGAAACAAAAGTTGACTAAGTGAGAAAAGACTAACAGAAGGTCAATCTCTTGTCACAACACACCCTCCACTCTTCCACTGTGAAACTGTACACGAGGTGTGAGTGTTTGTGTGTGTGTGTGTGTGTGTGTGTGTGTGTGTATGTGTGTGTGTATGTGGGTGGGTGGGTGGGTGGGTGTGGGTGTGGGTGTGGATGTGTTTTGTTTAAGAGTGCTTATCGGTGAGGTTATCAACCTCCTTTCGTAAATTATTTTGAACGAATGTTGTTAAAACGTCTAAAATGTCATAAAGCAAACAAAAGTAAGTCTTAAACAACCACACTAACTCTCTCCAAATCACACTCATGGTCACTCACGCCATCGCACAATCTCACATCTTTTAAGATGGCGTAAAATTCTCAGAGGCTATAAGACTTGTAATTAAAACACAATTAATACAAGAGGAAAGCTAAAATAATTACACAGTGAAATGAAATTAGCTGGCCAACCTGACAACATGTTAACTTTACCGTAAAATTTCAGCGAAAATGTTGGACACTCCGGAAAACACTAAAAGTCGTACCACATTCGTCTGATTGTCAGTAAAAACAGAGGACAAACCTGTGCGTAAACTAGGTGCTATACTTTTATCTGAATATAAAACACAGTCAACTAAATTGTGATGTTTCATGATCCGTACACTGCAATCACCTCACATTGGAATGTCTTCTGTTAGAGCAAGAAGCCATGTGTCATGGGGCTGAATCCTACGCGAAGAGGAGTGAGAAGAACCTCATCGCTTCTGCGTTGCTAGAAGGAGGCACGTCATGACGGGGATATCGACTTTACTAGACGCAGCTTGTTGTTTGTCACTTCCAGTCATTCTTCATCCCATCTATGATACGCGTGATAGTGCACCTCATCAGTGAGGAAGATTATCGCGCCACGCCACCTTCGCTGCTCCACCTGCCACTTTGTTTCTCTTAATACTAATGTGCCCTGGTGCCCAACAGAAAGATAGGTATTTCTCCAGCCTTTGTTAGCGGAGAAGGGGTCCAGCATGTTGTGGACTACTTTATCTGAGGGTCCACCTGCCACTTTGTTTCTCTTAATACTAATGTGTCCTGGTGCCCAACAGAAAGATAGGTATTTCTCCAGCCTTTGTTAGCGGAGAAGGGGTCCATGATGTTGTGGACTACTTTATCTGAGGGCTACGAGTGTTGTGGAGAGTTAAGAGCACTCAAAGTGTCAGAACAGACGAGGAATTTAGCAGGCTCAACACATCTCACTCGCTCCAGTGCCCTCAAAGGTGCGTACGCACTGAGGTGTCGAAAGTTATCGCTTACCTCCTAATATCGTGTCGGACCTCCTTTTTTCCGGCGTAGTGCAGCCGGTCGACGTGGCGTGGACTCGAAATCTCGCTGGAAGTCCCCTGCGGAAGTAATGGGACACGCTTCCTCTCATCCCTAAATGCGAGAGTGTTGCCGGTGCAGGATTTTGGGCACAAACTGACCTCTCAGTTATGTCCCACTAATTTTCGATGGCATTCATGTCGGGCGATCTGGCTGGCCAAATCATTCGCTCGAATTGTCCAGAGTGTCCATCAAATCAATCGCAAACAAACGTCGCCCAGTGACGTGGCGCATTGTCATCCACAAAAATTCCATCGAAATGGTCCCCAAGTAGCCGAACATACCAATTTCCAGTCAATTATCGGTTCAGTTGGACCAGAAGCGCCAGTCCATCCCACGTAAACGTAGCCCACACCGTTACGGAGCCACTGCCTTCTTGACAACTTGGGTCCATGCCTTCGTGGGGGTCTACGACACACTCGAATCCTACCATCAGCTCTTACCAACTGAAATCGGGTCTCACCTAACCAGGCTATGGTTTGCCGGTCGTGTAGGGTCCAACCGATATGGTCACTTAAACATAGCCCACACCATTACGGAGCCACTGGCTTCTTGAAAACTTGGGTCCATGCCTTCGTGGGGGTCTACGACACACTCGAATCCTACCATCAGCTCTTACCAACTGAAATCGGGTCTCACCTAACCAGGCTAGCGTTTGCCGGTCGTGTAGGGTCCAACCGATATGGTCACGTAAACATAGCCCACACCATTACGGAGCCACTGGCTTCTTGACAACTTGGGTCCATGCCTTCGTGGGGGTCTACGACACACTCGAATCCTACCATCAGCTCTTACCAACTGAAATCGGGTCTCACCTAACCAGGCTAGGGTTTGCCGGTCGTGTAGGGTCCAACCGATATGGTCACGTAAACATAGCCCACACCATTACGGAGCCAGTGGCTTCTTGACAACTTGGGTCCATGCCTTCGTGGGGGTCTACGATACACTCGAATCCTACCATCAGCTCTTACCACCTGAAATCTGGTCTCACCTAACCAGGCTAGGGTTTTCCGGTCGTGTAGGGTCCAACCGATATGGTCACGAGCCCAGGAGGGACTGTGCAGGCGATGTATTACTGTTAGCACAGCCACCCGTGTCAGTCGTCTGCTGCCATGTGCACATCGCTATCCCATGACTTTTGTCATCTAAATGTAGCTCCACGTAGAACACGGGAAGTCTTGAGGTAATAGGATCTTAAGGGCCTGATCAGGAAAAACAACACTGTGTTTATATCCATCATTGAATTCAGATAAATAGTTATGGAGGTAGAAGAAAACAACCAGCTTGCCTTTCTGGATGGGCTCATCAAGCGAAGACCAGATGGCACACTAGGACACAGCGTCTACCGTAAGCCGACACATACAGATTTGTACCTGCATGTCTCCAGCTGTCATGCTCCTTCACAGCGAAAGGGTGTTCTAAGCACACTGGTGCACTGAGCACGCGAAATCTCTGACTGTGACAGCCTAGCGGCTGAATTGCAGCACTTGCAGGCCGTGTTCCGCACGAACGATTACAACAACCGGCAGATAAAACGGGCCTTAAGACCGAAGAAGCCGAGACCGCAGCCTTCCGAGGACGAAGACAAACCGGTTGCGACAGCGATCATACCATATGTCGGATACACATCGGCAAAGTCGGCAGAATACTCAGAAAATATGTCAAGTGCGTGTTTCGCCCTCCATCCAAAACGAAAACATTATTAGGATCAGTCAAGGACGACTTAGGACTCCGGAAACAGGGAGTTTACAGCATCCCTTGCCAGTGCGGGAAAATGTATATAGGCCAGACCATCCCGACGGTACAGGAGAGATGTAGTGAACATAAACGCTACCACAGACAACGCACAGCCGACCACGCCCGCCGTGGCAGAGCACTGCAACTCATATGGACATGACATGAACTACAATGGCACAAATGTGTTTCAGCAATCGAACACCTTCTGGGATTGTCTCCTCAAAGAGGCAGTGGAGATGCGGCTGCATGACGAACTAATAAATAAAGACGGTGGTTTCCAGTTAAGCAAGCCTGGGATCCAGCTTTAAGCATGATTGAAACACGACAGTCTACACGGAAATCCGCTCCTGTCAGGACACCTAAAGAAGAAGCATTGTCACCACGACGGTTGACTTCCGCAAGCGGCCGTAGCCGCGGAAGGACTGCAGTCGATGATCTGTCGCGGGGCGCCGTGCTTCCCCCACCACCCAGCACCGCCCTTCCACCACCACCCAGCGCCGCCCTTCCCCCACCACCGGCCGCGGACCGCTCGGAAGCGCCCAGACGGAGGCTGCGGGGGAGGGGGTGGAGATTATGTAAAGTCGGCATCCGTCAGAGGTCAATCACTCACCTGGAAGCATCACATCCGTGATGTGAAAGGGAGAGCAATTGGACGCCCCCGCGCCCTGTATCCGCTGCTAAACCCGCAGTCGTCATTGCCACCGCAACACGGCATCACGCTTTACCTAAAATTGGTTCGCCCACTGCTAGAGTATGCGGCCGTGGTCTGGGGGAAAGCCGCAGATGCTCACATTGTGATTCTGCAACGGATACAGAACCGCGCCCTGAAGACTGCTATGCATCTTCCGAGGCGCCTTTCGACGCGCCAACTCCACGAGGACACCGGGATCCTGCCCCTCCGAGACCGGTTCCGCGCCATCGCCAGGAAGTACTACGAGAAGACGGGACGCTCCCGCAACCAGCTCATCCGTGGACTGGGCCAACAACCTCATCACAGGCCAACCAAGCGTTGACCTGACCAGCTGAGGGATTAACTTTTACTAATCCCTCACCAGAATGTGTCTTTCTCTTTTTCAGGTTAAACCAGACAGGACCAATCGACAAGAGTGGTAATATATATTTCTCTCTCTTACAGGAACCGCAGGAATGACAAATTTTGTCTATACTGCACCACCACGAGCCAAGGACAGGCTCGTCATTCCAGCGTCAGAGGTCAATCAGACACCAAGAACGCCTGAAGATAGCAAGACGTCGGCTTGCCGAAATATCGCGCCTTTTGGACGACGCTACCTGGCTGAATACCCGAGAAATTTTCTAGCTCATTTACAATACTGTAAAATATTGTATTAAAAACAGATGCAGCAGTACACAGTCTCATGTACAGCTCTAAACCTAAAATTACTATGCGTCTCTCCAGTAACGATGGTGGCAGTTGGTTTCTACACTGGCTTGGAATTCGTACTTGCCCCACACCAAATGACTCCAGCGCATGTTTCGTGCTGATCCCAAACTGCAGTGTCGCTCGTGGACGTTTGGAGAAAAGGTGTTCAGTAGCTGGACCAGGAATAGCGCGGTATGCTGGTGAACTGAGAGCAGAGAGGGTCCTACATACTTGACGCACCATGAGGATCTGCCGCTGAATGGTGAGTGACGTTTCGCCAGTCTCAGCACAGAGATCGGGTATGGGGCTGCTCCCGTAAGCACTCGTGGCCAGCTTCATCCCCTCAGGATGGGTCTCGTCAGTGAACTTCAGGCTTATCCGTACACTGCACACCCATTGACAGCCTCTCACAAAAGGTCTATAAAACTGGAGCAGACGCGCTCTGTCTCGCTCCGCAAGACCTGTGGGTAAGGCACTTTACAACATTGCTTTCTGAGTCCTTGCCTTGAGGTCCTTTAGCTGTGGTGACCGCGACAGTTTTGAATAAAAAATGAGGCCCACAAACTTCAACGAGTCTTTAAAATGTAGAATTCCGTCATTCATATAAAAGTCTGGTCAGTTAAAAATACAACGAGAAGGATTAAAAGTAACACACACACACACTGTATCTTCAGAAAATGTAAAACTTGTCTTGGCAGCCTACTCCTCCAGCCTCCTCACTGTAAGCTGCAGTAGTGTTGGAGGAAGAACATAAGACTGGAAAATCGCCCACAAATAAGGTGCACTGCACAGCATTCCTTAACGTAGACGTTACACTGTTTATGGCTATGGTGAATAGGGTGACAAAATACTTCCGTGTAGTATACGAGCGGAGCATGCTTCACTTGCACTTCCAACCATACTGAATTAGGTTGCATAACTTTTCCAGATTAGTGCTGGCACGGTTCACCTGCCACAACCACGGTCGACCCCCGCTCCAATCACTGTGCGACAGACAGAGTGCTTCGTCTGTAACGACAGCGGCGCGAGCGTGACGCCAACCTCTGACCCCGCTGCCCTCCTCCCTCCTTCCCACCCTCCCTTCGTCGAACGGCCAGCTGCCCGCCTGGGCTCGCGCTGTTATTCGTGGCGGCAGCCCATAAAACGCGCTGCGGCGGTAATTAAACTTTCTGCATGGAATGGCCCACGGCTGGCAGCGCCCGAATAATTAGAGCGCAGCATGCGACGCCGCGCCACGTTTTAATTGTGACGTCCGGCGGTAGTGGCAGCAGCAGTGCCAGCGCCAGGTACGGCAGAGGTGGCTCCACTGGAGAGCGACGCCGGATTGGGGTGATTTTTGACAATTTCGGGGAAAACTATCTTTTCGAGGAGGGGAGCACTTTTGGGGAAGCGAAAACATTGGGAAAATTTTTGGGGAATATAATTTCGGCGCCAGGGAAATTGGTGAAATATTTTAAGTCTAACCTTACCACTAACGCCATCTTTAAAATTATCGTACAGACAACACATACTTAGTTTTCTACTTGTTCACTATGTTTTGTCCCCTGGCAAGACATTCACAAAATCTTTGTAATATATGTGAAAAAAAGAAACATTTATCTGTATTATTATTATTATTGTCATTTTTATTTCATTTCTGTATGAACGGTTGTCGATTATGTAGACTCTGTAAAAAAGAAATAATCTTTTTTTTCATTTTTATGTTTGTGCAATAATTATGTATCTACATTTTGCAAATAACGTCTGTGGTCGGCGAGTGAAAAAATCAAAGCAGACAATGATAATTAAAAAAGATAACAAAGATGCAATTAAATTGCCTATAAATAGTGGAGGTTAAAACATTACTCCCCCTGTCTTCTTGTAGCCGTTAAAGTTCTAAGAGCCTGTAACGCTCGATTGAATGCTTGGTTAGCTTTCTTTTGTTCCTTGTTCAAGAAAGACGCCATTGGAGGCTGATGAATAAAAAAGGTGTGTACTTTAAATTTGTGTTGATTTTTGAACACAGAAATTGTTAAAAACACTTGTAATAATTTATTGCTAGCTTGCCCATTATTTCATTAGCCGTTTTCAGCATATTTAGAATTTTTTAATGACGCAGAGCTGTGCAGAGATCGCGGGAGCCGCTGCCGCGGCAAATCCAAATTAAACTGAATGAAATCAGTTTTCCGGCAACTAAGCGGGCAGGTAGCGATACATTAAAATTATTTCTTTCAGCTTCCCGGAGACCCCAGAGGTGAATGGTGGGTTATACTGTGTTATTTTGAGGTGGACATGGGCAACTGCTATTACAATATCAGTGACGTAAATAATTTAAGTAAATCAGAGCAATAAAGTTTTACTTGTGTGATATCAAAGACTGTTGTGATGAAACCTGTTCTGGCTAGTAATATAAAAACCAAATTTCATTTTTAGTTTCCTGCTATCGTGTTAGTCGTGGCAATCAACAGTGTCCATATATTAAAAAAGCCAATGCAGATTTTACGTTTATCGATCATAGCATACTGTAACTTCTGTACGTATAATAAGAGTAATTTTCAATGCATTTCAGAGATGAAAGTAGCGAACGACATGTTTAATTCCGTAATTAGTTACAGTAATGATACCGTGTTCCATTTCTAACAAGCCAGATGAGGGTTGTATAAAAATAGTTTGCAAATTAAAGATCATACGTGCACAGCAGGAAATCTTTTAGTGTTGTGCGAATCCCGATGTAACAGATCAAGGTGCACAAAGTTAAAATATTTTCAACTGTAGAAACTAATAGTAAGAATCGCATTTTATCTGTTGTACTCGCAACAATAAGCAATACACAGTTAATTAAAATATTATGCCATATAAACTGCATATAAAGTCAAAAGCGCGGTGGGGATTACGCGACAACTAGATGTCTCTTCCTCTCTCTCTCTCTCTCTCTTTCTTTGTTCTCCCTCTCCCTCCCTCTCTCTATCTCTTTCCGTTCAAATCAGTCATTATGCTTTTCCATTTATCGTGTTCGGTATTAGCTTCATATCGATGGTTGCAAGACACCAGCAGATTTGTTGTGCATATCGACGACATGACGCGTTCAAACTCTGCTAGCCGAAGCAGGCAGTGTTCGGTATTAACTTCATATCGATGGTTGCAAGACACCAGCAAAATTGTTGTGCATATCGACCTGATGACTTGTTCAAACTCTGCTAGCCGAAGCTGGTAGTCCATGTAATGTCTGATACGAAGTTCTATATCTCCCCTACGGAGACAAAGAGAGATGTTTGCTTACGTGACTTATGGTTTTGTAGGCGTAAAAGGTAGCTAGCACTGATTTCGCCAGAAATTTGATAAGTGGTCGTCATTTCTCCAAACTTAAGTACAACAATGTAGGAGCTTGCGATGACGTAAACGTTCCCGTCGTAATAAAAGGTGATGCTCTTCACGGGTATGCAACCCGATTTCATCGCTCTGGCAACACAATATTTAGATAGTCCAAGTGGCCGCCATCTTCAGATGAGGTTGCAGGCGCACAATCACGCCGTAACTGAGGTAACATCAGATACGGCGGCTCCTTTATGCCCAGGGAACACGACGCTGGGCGTGCGCGAGAAGTGGAAGGGCTGCCGCCAGTGAAGCGAAGAATTGCGGCGCCGCCAGCGGCAGAAATTAACAAGAGAAATGAATCGCAAACTAAGAGGCAGCCGGTCGAAAACCAGACTGTTGTGCTCTTATATTTCATAAAATAGGATTCCACATCTTGCTTAAAGGAAAACCTTTATCTTTATTTATAATAACATCGGATAATCGTATTTCGATGGGTTCCTTAATAAACAATCCCAGTAGCGAGAACCCCTCGCTGAATATTGTCTCAATGAAGAGTGTAATATATCACTTAAAGAGAAGCAAATCTTTGCTCCATCTTCCCATTGCTGGGATTGTATACTTAAGGAATCTACAGAAAAACGATTATCCGATGACGTTATTGATAGAGATAAAAGCTTTCTTTTAAGCAAATTGTGGAATCCTATTTTATCCGATAGAAAATAACAACAATCTGGTTTTCAACTGGCTGCATCTTAATTTGCGATTTATAGCTTTTATTAATTCCTACCGCCGCCGGCGCTGCAATTCTTCGCCCCTCGCGTGTTCCCTGAGTAAACAGGAGCAGCCGTGTCTGATGTTACCTCAGTTTCGGCGTGACTGCACACCCGAAATCTCGCCTGAAAGTGGCGGCCAGTTGGTCCGGGAGAAATATCGTATCGCCAGAACGATGAGATCTGGCTTCAGACCTGTGAACAGCATCAGTGTAGAGGCTTCATCGTCCCGCGTTGCATACATTTCTGTCTCTTCTCTTGCATTCACCAAAGAATTAATTCACCGAGGGAGATGGAGAAGTGGTTAGTACACTGGACTTGCATTCGGGAGGACAACGGTTCAAACGCACGTCTGGCCGTACTGATTTAGGTTTTCCGTTCAAAAATGGTTCAAATGTCTCTGAGCACTATGGGACTTAACTTCTGAGGTCATCAGTTCCCTAGAAATTAGATCTACCTAAAACTAACTAACCTAAGGACATGACACACATCCATGCCTGAGGAAGGATTCGAATCTGCGACCGTAGTGGTCGCGCGGTTCCAGAGTGTAGCGCCTAGAGCCGCTCTGCCACACAGGCCGGCTAGGTTTTCCGTGATTTCCCTAAATCGCTCCAGGCAAATGCCGGGATGGTTCCTTTGAAAGGGCACGGTCGGTTTCCTTCCCCGCTCTTGACAACATCCGAGCTTGTGCTCCGTCTCTAATGATTTCGATGTCGACGGGACGTTAAACTCAATCTTCCTTCTTTCCTTCCAAGAAGTAATTCATTACGAGCACAGCTGCCGAAAGCTGTGAGTTTGAGTGTACGTTTTGTGGTGGTTATTTTGTAGATGTTTTGCTTGTTGTTGCATCTCCGTGTTTTTATTATTTTTACAGTACGTTAACTGAAAGTTAGTAAGTAGGCATGTATTACCTAAAGTAATTATTATCCGAAGATATTGGACTGTATGGGCAGCCGAACCACATTTTTTGCTAAGTTTCTATATTTCTACTGTTGCTAGTTAGGGTACTTTTGATGCAAACTAAAAGTTTCATTCTTGTCTAAAGTAAAGCTAAAAAGCTGCAGCTAAACGATTTTAGATTTTTTTTAATAATTAGAATTATGGCGAAATCAGGTGCTACGAAAACATACAATTGCGATACCTACTTACTGCGTGAGGTCTGTGAGTATTTAGTAGAGTGGTGAAATATGTAAGTTTGGGTTTGGGTGCCGCTATGTGTTTTTATTTATGGTGAGTTGGCAATGTGGGTTTTCGGGTTGGTTTCTGTGCCATTACAGGCGTTATGGGCTTATATTCGTCTAGTGGAATAATCTGATAGTGTCACTAAAGTGTCCTGTAGACGATAGAACCAGACGATGCCGACCATCGGACCAAACCACACACCACAGACCGATCCGATCGAAGATATACGCACAACTGTCCTTCCCTGTCGTTGGTCAGAAACGAGCGCCAGGGTGCCGTCCTTCATTTAGTTTGCGGTCGAGACTACAGTATTACGGTCTGTGGATCCTTTTCGCTTCCTTGGTGTGGTTATTAAATAAACATTGCTTCTTTGTGGGAAATTATTATACTGTCAGTTTCGATATTTATTTCCGGGTGGTTCACACGTTGAAAAGGGGACGGAATAAAAGCGTTTCGCAAATTGTGCAAATGCACACTATAAGCGCATAAACAAAGATTTGTCTAACCATGAAACTTGTAAGAAGCATATATAAGCCCTCAAATTTTCGCAGTGTGGTTGCACAACTTAATATTAACAACGTTTTGTGATGCAGCTATTCCTAGGGAAAGAAAAGTAGCATAGCTGGAAGTGGTGGCATTCAATGCAGAGCACTTTTTGCCATCACGAATAGACCGTCTAGGAGATCTGCAGTAAACAAGTCATTCATTATACTCGCTCAACCAGAATTGCCGCGCCATCAACAGACAGATATTGCCATTAATTGGCCTTGTGCAGGGAATCTTCAGAAGTCAGGGACTGTGATGGCCAGTAAATTTGGTGATTGCAAGCAATGTCTCTGCCTGCTATTAATCGGTGCCCTTGGAATACTTCATATTCTCGTAGAAGAAAAAAATTGTTCAAATGGCTCTGAGCACTGTGGGACTTAACTTCGAAGGTCATCAGCCCCCTAGAACTTAGAACTATTTAAACCTAACTAACCTAAGGACATCACACACATCCATGACCGAGGCAGGATTCGAGCCTGCGACCGTAGTGGTCACGCGGCACCAGACTGTAGCGCCTAGAACCGCTAGGCCACCCCAGCCAGCTTCGTAGAAGAGAGTGATAGAAATTCGGCGTATCCATATTTGTCAAATAGGAAGAGAGAAACACAGGCGATAGGAATATTACAATATTTAGCACTACGTCAGTTTTAATTACATTACCAATTTATTGGCAACCGGTTTCGACGATGCAGTTAGAGGGCCTGGTGGTGACGAATTGTGCTGTCGAAACCGGTTGCCAGTAAATTAGTAACGTTATTGCAGCTGATGATAGTGTTGAAAATTGTAGTACATGTATATAGAGACACAGCGTCGTGCCAGAGCGGCCAGCACGTCCGCTTCCTCTTGCGGGTCTGCACAGCACCGACGCGCGGCCCCCGGCAGGTGCTGCTTCGTCCATCTGCTCCATTCTGAATGCCGAAACAGAATGAACTCCAGCCAGCACAGAGTGTCCTGCAAAAGTCTCGCAGGCAGACATGTCGTGCACTCTCATGGGATACGGCCGAACCCACTGCTGGGTATCTACCACTGACAGTGGTGGACAACTCCTACCGATATGAGCTGGTACTGCTCAGTTAGAAAATAAAATGAATTTCTCAAAACAGTTCTTTGTACCATTTTCACCAATCACCATCCCAGAGCACAGCTGGTAATCCAATGAAGACATTAAAGAGCCGCCTGTCTAGCTTAAGTCCATTCTAACATCAGTTTCATTCATTCATATCACCAAATTTTTAAATTCCAATTTCGAAAATTTCTGATTGAGTTTGACGTATGTATCATATTTATTCTAAGATGTCAATTTTTAAAATGACAACATTTTTTATTACTCACAAATACAGTCTGGTGAAAAAAGTCGTGGGATACCTTTAAATACCGTGTCGAACCTCCTTTTGCCCGGTGCAGTGCAGCGAGACGACGTTGCATGGACTCAACAAGACGTGGAAAGTCCCCTGCAGAAATATTGCGCCATTCTACCTATACAACTGCCGAGAGTGTTTACGGCACAGAATTTTGTTCACGAACCGACCTCTCGACTGTGTCCCGTAAATGTTGGATGGGATTCATGTCATCTAGGTGGCCAGATCATTTGCTCAACTGCCCAGAATGTTCTTCAAAAATGGTTCAAATGGCTCTGAGCACTATGGGACTCAACTGCTGTGGTCATAAGTCCCCTAGAACTTAGAACTACTTAAACCTAACTAACCTAAGGACAGCACACAACACCCAGCCATCACGGGGCAGAGAAAATCCCTGACCCCGCCGGGAATCGAACCCGGGAACCCGGGCGTGGGAAGCGAGAACGCTACCGCACGACCACGAGATGCGGGCAGAATGTTCTTCAAACAAATCGCGAACAAGTCTGCTCCGTTGGCATGGCGCAGTTTCATCCACAAAAATTCCATCTTTGTTTGGGAGCAAGCAGACGTACATAACCATTTCCAGTCAATAAGCGGTTCAGTTGGACCAGAGAACCCGGTCCATTCAATGTAAACACAGCCCACACCGTTATTGAGCTATCACCAGCTTGCACAGTGGCTTGTTGACAACTTGGCTCCATGGCTTCCTAGGGTCTGTGCCACACTCGAACCCTACCACCAGTCCACTCCAACTGAAGTTGGGACTCATCTAACCAGGCCACGGTTTTCCAATCATCGAGGATCCAACCGATATGATCACAAGCCCAGGGGAGGCGCTGCAGGTGATGTCGTGCTGTTAGCAATTGCTTGACCGTTGGCAATTCTAGGAGGTCGCGTCCCTCGAAAGTGGTGGTGAGAACCAAACCGTTAGTTTAGCGGAATTGAACGGAAATGGTATAATTTTGGCTCACCTTACTTTTACTGCTAAACCCGAACCAATAGAATGTGGTTAGGTTCGTACAGCTCAGAGATGCAGGCGTTTCTCTCTGTTTCCCCCATGGAACAATCAAAACAGAGACATTCATCCAGTTGTGGCGTGCTGGTTGAGCTGTTTAGCATACGCCAAAGATCCTACAAGTCCGATCCCTAGGAACCTACAGGGAAGGGAAGCTTTCAGTAAGATCATGCAAATTAAGAAAAACAATTTCCCGCAACGGAAACGTCTTATTGAAGGAAAACTGCTACAGTGTGGCCCTGTTAATCGTGAGAGTGCAACGAGTACCACACCAGACACGAATATGTTAATAAAGGAGCTCCTCTAACTACAAAAGCAAAGCAGCTAGTGTGGTATCGATAGTTCTGACGCCACAGCGTAGGTTGGCACTACGAGAGTGGAAGATCTTCGCCGACCACAGCGCCCTCTGGTCCAAGCTGTGCAGCTCTACGAGCGCCGCTCCACATTAGCGCAGTTCATCAAGAGCAGACGGCCGGGACACTTCGCTTCAGCTTCGCTTCGTATAGAGACTTTGCACGACGGGTCTAACGCTTCGCACCTATGTGCTCATCTGTACAAAGTTACGTATGCATATATATATATGTATATATATATATATATATATTCATGCACCAGTATAAACCTTTTCTACTTTACTTGCAGTACCGACGTGTTTTACCTCACCTGCTCCTACTCGCTTCCTTCATTCGGCCAACCTTTAAGTTTTCAGGAGAAAACCCACGCGCCGCCTTCCAGGCGGGATACAAAAACTAGACGTCACTATAACGATTGGTTTATTATCGTAAAAGCTCAAAGAAATGAATTATCCACTGAATTCAGTATGTAAATCGTTAATAAGTGGACAAAAGGATTCTAATTATGAAATATGCCTTGGAAAAGTGGGTGGACACATGAAAGCATAACAAGAAACTATATTTCGGATATGGCCAATGACGGCATGGTTTAAAGAAAGAACCCGGGAAAGTAAATACGAACACCGATAGAATCGCCAAAGCGATTGATGGAAGCAACTAATTGGCTGTGAACGTTAAAACTGTGCAATGAAACACTGTTGTAAGTTAATTAGCCTCACATTCCCCTCAATTCGTTAACTGCATCACTTGCTCATTCTTACCACGCTTACATGGTGAGAATGTGGAATGCGGCAGCAGTAACGGCTGGGAGTTCTTCGTCCAGATCACTCTCTGTTCTCTGCCCTAAGATGGAGACATCCTCTTCTGCAGCGCCTCGGCAGCAGGTATGTACTGTTCAGTGCCCCAGTAGCAAGTGTCGCCTCTCTTCACCCCCTAAACTGTGGCTAGTTCTGCTAGTGTAGAAGTCGCACAGGTCACATTTCAGCAGACCTAGTGAGTTCTGATCAATAATTTGGAAATTTGTGGTAAATTCCTATGGGACCAAACTGCTGAGGGCATCGGTCCCTAGGCTTACACACAATTTAATCTAACTTAAACTAACTAACGATAAGGACAACACACACACCCATGCCCGAAGGAGGACTCGAACCTCCGACGGGGAGAGCCACGCGAACTGTGGCAAGACACCCTAGACCGCTCGGCTACCCCGTGCGGCCGGACCAATAATAAGTTCATAAATAAGTTTAACATATTCCTACTCTCACAGATTTTGTCACGGTTGACCAATGAAGGACTGGCATGGGGAGGAAGAGAGAAAATATCTCCCCCCTCCATGACAGGTATCTGACCTGAGCAATCGAAAGGCTCACACATAGACATCCATGGAAAAACATGCCTTCTAACGAAAGAATTATTGTTGGTCAGTAAAAGCCTCTGTTATCTGGAGCCTGCCGGGGTGGCCGAGCGGTTCTAGGCGCTACAGTTTGGAACCGCGCGACCGCTACGGTCGCAGGTTCGAATCCTGCCTCGGGCATGGATGTGTGTGATGTTCTTAGGTTAGTTAGGTTTAAGTAGTTCTAAGTTCTAGGGGACTGATGACCTCAGAAGTTAAGTCCCATAGTGCTCAGAGCCATTTTGTTATCTGGAATTACAAGAACACTTTTCTAGTGTGTCTGCAGAAAAATGACTGGTCCCACGTTCATCCGTTCAGAGGGCAACACCTGGTTTCAGATTTTATCTTTCCAAAAAATGTTTCTCCTTGCGTCTCACGCAAAGCACTTTTATGGCACGCTGGCCGCTCCGAGGTTCCTGCTGTGCGGACATGGGACTTAACGAATTCTCTGTCCTCTAACTGGCTGGGAGGGCTACTTCCACTGCCAAATACGTTTACAAACTTTCTCGTGCTTTTAATTCAATTTCTGTGCCCTGAGTCAGCTAGAAAGTGCTCCGAAGGCTGCAGAAAATAGCAGGGCCCCATCACCCTAATTAAAGGAAAGGAGCAGAAGATGTAATTAGTTGAGCAGTCATTGGCTGTTTTGAATATTGTCTGAAGTTATCACGAAGCTATACGGAATCGACAATACTGACTACTTGGATCTGAATATTACATTATCAAATAGGTTTCCAGATAAACTGCCGAGTAATACAATCATTCAGAATAGATACACAGTAAGGAACACTGATTAACACAGTATCTTAAAATAATAAATAAAAATATTTTCCCATTCGTTTTTTCTCCAGAGGCTCATCACAACAGTGAAAGAGTGAGATTCGCTGTGGCTTGCCTGCTAGTAAAATGCTTGGAAATTGTGACAAACCTTGTGGAACATTGCGAACAGTACCATTTCCGAAAGGCAGGCAGTAGCTGAGAAGGGAGTAATACAAGGCTGCAGTCTTTTCCCATATTATTTAATCTGTACGTAGTGTAAACTGCAATGGAAACTAAGGAGGAGGAGCGGAAAGGAACTTCAGTTTAGTGGAAATAACTACAAACGTTAAGGCTGGCCAATGACATCGTAATTCTATCAAAGACAGAAAGGAATTTTTGAAGTTCAGTTGAGCGGAATGGAGGGTGACTTGAAAAGAAGTTAAAAAATGAGCATCACCAACAACTAAAACAAGGTTAATGGAATGTACTGGAATTGAATCATGTGATGCGAGGGAAATGATTCTGAAGATGAGAAATTAAAAGAAGTAGGCAGCTTTTACCATTTGGAAGCAAAATAACTGACGATGGGAGAAGTAAAGAGAATATAAACTGCAGACTTGCAATATCATTTTAAAGCGTTTGTGAAAAAGAAAACTTTATTAACATCGTATACAAATTTTAGTGTTTGTAAGTCTTTACCGAATGTAATTGTTGTCAGACATTATAAGACAGTAAAGTGTGGAAACAAACATCGTGGACTAAAGCATTTGTAATATGATGTTACAGAACGATGTTGAAAAAGAGAAGAGTAGATTCGGAAAACAATGAAGAGGTACTGAAATGAAACAAGGAGGAAAGAGCTGTCCGGTAAAATTTGACAAAAAAGAAGGGGTTGGTTGATAGGACGTATGCTGAGGCATAGGCAATTTGGAGGTTGAGAGAAATGCACTATGCTAAAGAATCTATAGCAGTGTGGGTGTAGATTTCAGAAAGTTTCACAGAGGTGACAAGAATCGCACAGTATAGACTAACGAGTGGAAGCAATGTACAACCAGTCTTTAGGCTGGGGACTACTAACTTCAGTCTCATAAATTCAAAACATTCTCGTTCGCCGATTATTTTATCATACTGTGCTAACAGTATCGTTTGCCTTTTCTTAATCTTTCTTCCAAGATAAGTCGTAAGGTCAGTATTGCCTCACGTGTTCCAACATTTCTACGGAATCCAAACTGATCTTCCCCGAGGTCGGCTTCTACCAGTTTTTCCATTCGTCTGTAAAGAATTCGCGTTAGTATTTTGCAGCTGTGACTTATTAAACTGATAGTTCGGTAATTTTCACATCTGTCAACACCTGCTTTCTTTGGGATTGGAATTATTATATTCTTCTTGAAGTCTGAGGGTATTTCGCCTGTCTCATACATCGTGCTCGCCAGATGGTAGAGGTTTGTCATGACTGGCTCTCCCGAGGCCATCAGTAGTTCAAATGGAATGTTGTCTACTCCCGGGGCCTTGTTTCGACTCAGGTCTTTCAGTGCTCTGTCAAACTCTTCACGCAGTATCTTATCTCCCATTTCGTCTTCATCTACATCCTCTTCCATTTCCATAATATTGTCCTCAAGTACATCGCCCTTGTATAAACCCTCTATATACTCCTTCCACCTTTCTGCCTTCCCTTCTTTGCTTAGAACTGGGTTGCCATCTGAGCTCTTGATATTCATACAAGTGGTTCTCTTCTCTCCAAAGGTCTCTTTAATTTTCCTGTAGGCAGTATCTATCTTACCCCTAGTGAGACAAGCCTCTACATCCTTACATTTGTCCTCTAGCCATCCCTGCTTAGCCATTTTGCTCTTCCTGTCGATCTCATTTTTGAGACGTCTGTATTCCTTTTTGCCTGCTTCATTTACTGCATTTTTGTATTTTCTCCTTTCATCAATTAAATTCAATATTTCTTCTGTTACCCAAGGATTTCTATTAGCCCTCGTCTTTTTACCTACTTGATCCTCTGCTGCCTTCACTACTTCATCCCTCAGAGCTACCCATTCTTCTTCTACTGTATTTCTTTCCCCCATTCCTGTCAATTGTTCCCTTATGCACTCCCTGAAACTCTCTACAACCTCTGGTTCTTTCAGTTTATCCAGGTCCCATCTCCTTAAATTCCCACCTTTTTGCAGTTTCTTCAGTTTCAATCTGCAGTTCATAACCAATAGATTGTGGTCAGAATCCACATCTGCCCCAGGAAATGTCTTACAATTTAAAACCTGGTTCCTAAATCTCTGTCTTACCATTATATAATCTATCTGATACCTACTAGTATCTCCAGGATTCTTCCACGTATACAACCTTCTTTTATGATTCTTGAACCAAGTGTTGGCTATGATTAAGTTATGCTCTGTGCAAAATTCTACAAGGCGGCTTTCTCTTTCATTCCTTCCCCCCAATCCATATTCACCTACTATGTTTCCTTCTCTCCCATTTTCCTACTGACGAATTCCAGTCACCCATGACTATTAAATTTTCGTCTCCTTTCACTACCTGAATAATTTCTTTTATCTCGTCATACATTTCATCTATTTCTTCATCATCTGCAGAGGTAGTTGGCATATAAACTTGTACTACTGTAGTAGGCATGGGCTTTGTGGCTATCTTGGCCACAATAATGCGTTCACTATGCTGTTTGTAGTAGCTAACCCGCACTCCTATTTTTTTATTCATTATTAAACCTACTCCTGCATTACCCCTATTTGATTTTGTATTTATAACCCTGTAATCACCTGAGCAAAAGTCTTGTTCCTCCTGACCAAAAGTCTTGCACAGGATAGAGTAGCATGGAGAGCTGCATCAAACCAGTCTCAGGACTGAAGACCACAATAACAACAACAACTGTGCTAACAAAACACCACTTTAACAAGAGTTCTTTTCCACAAACTGTTGAAGTGGTGACAAGCACAAATAAAAAGTGATCATGATGATACTTACAGCACTTCCGTTCTGAAATGACTGTGATTGTAACAGTCTTCCCGTGTGCATGAGGGCTGTAGTTGGTGGCGCACACCATCAGTTACGGCTCAGAAGGGTTCGAGATCTCAATTGGCTTATTCTAGAGACGTCCCTCTTGCTGCAGAAAGTAACTCTCGACCGTTGCTACTTTCATGAAACAGTGCTGAAAATGTAATGACCGTAAAAAAAATACTGGTCTGCCTTTTAGTAAAGAGAACACAAATTTTGTTCCAAGGGATGACGTTTTATTTTATTTTTTTATTTTTGTTTATCCTTTGTTGTATGGGAGCGAAAGCTGGGTGGATTCAGGTTACCTTATCAACAACGTTGAGGTTACGGATATGAAAGTAGCTAGGATAATTGCCAGGTACTAGTAGATGGGAACAATGGCAGGAGGGTATCCACAATGAGGAAATCAAAGAAAAACTGGGAATGAACTCTATAGATGTAGCGGTCAGGGCGAACAGGCTTAGATGGTGGGGTCATGTTACACGCATGGGAGAAGCAAGGTTACCCAAGAGACTCATGGATTCAGCAGTAGAGGGTAGGAGGAGTCGGCGCAGACCGAGGAGAAGGTACCTGGATTCGGTTAAGAATGATTTTGAAGTAATAGGTTTAACATCAGAAGAGGCACCAATGTTAGCACTGAATAGGGGATCATGGAGGAACTGTATAAGGGGGGCTATGCTCCAGACTGAACGCTGAAAGGCATAATCAGTCTTAAATGATGATGATGATGATGATGTTTTCCTGTACTTCTCGATACAGCACTGTTAACGTTACACACAAGGTATTACACAACATGTCACCCTTGTAAATCAGTGCTTGACACTCTTGAATAACAGCAATGTGGAACAAAGTTTATAATCGCGTATTCAACACCAAAGTTTAAGATTACTTTCAACATAAAATGTCGGAAACACTAACACAATTTCACACTCCTGCTCTTTGAGGATTCAAATGCGCGACTGCACTCGGCACCTAGAAAAGCTTGGGTGGTCTGAGTGTCTCTGATAGAATCTCAGAATGAATAACACAATTTCACAGAACAAGTATCCAGTGACTTAAAGTTCGCGACCGCACTTGGCTGCGTCCCGTGCCTGAGCCTTCCTGCCACAACGAGGAATCTACAGTATAGCTTTTCAACCAGTCCGGACTACCTTTTACGGTTATACTTAGCTTGGCCACTGGCTAGACAAAAAAAACTGTTTCGGGGTGGGCTGTGACGCCATTACACTTCACCAAGATGATGAGAGTGGTAGGGTATAAAATTTATGCTTGTCGTTAATCTTATATCGTGGTTCAGAACCACCTCAAAACACCCAAATTTCATTAATGCGCATCAGATTTACGGCCCTGCATGCCCATCGGATAAGCTGCGTTCAAACAACGGACCTGGCCCAATAAGTAAGATGATATGTACCATATTTTATGCACAACAGATAACTAGGATTATCACCTCCTGAATACACTATAGGCATGTGGAGCGAAGGAAGCTGACGTCATGAACAGTGCAGTAATCAAATCTCCTGACACAGCACCTACCTTTCCTCAATTCAAGGCGCATTACAAGACAAACTTTATATTTGTACTTTGACGTCTCACACAGTATGGATTTGGGAGAGAAATTATGGATTACTGGCGTGCGCTAAATTACCGGGAGATTCTTTAAGTACGAGATGAGCTTTGTTTCTCAATTATCATTTATCATAAAATATGAAAAGGACAATGGGTCAGAGTCACACCATCAAGGACACCATAAAAAATACTATTCTTCTATGATTCTTTGATGAACAGTTGTTTCAGGACTGCTAAGAACGCAATCCGACGTCCAAGGATTGGAAAGAAGTATACGAAATGGGAATGGAGAATATCCACTTACGTATTCATGTACTGACACAAGCGGCACCGAGCGAGGTGGCGCAGTGGTTAGCACACTGGACTCGCATTCGGGAGGACGACGGTTCAATCCCGTCTCCGGCCATCCTGATTTAGGTTTTCCGTGATTTCCCTAAATCGTTTCAGGCAAATGCCGGGATGGTTCCATGGAAAGAGCACGGCCGATTTCCTTCCCAATCCTTCCCTAACCCGAGCTTGCGCTCCGTCTCTAATGACCTCGTTGTCGACGGGAGTTCAACACTAACCACCACCCCACACAAGCGGCACCCCCATCAACTTCAGTTCTACCGCACAACGGCGCACTGAGTCTCAGAGAGTGGCGGGAGTGCTGGGGACATGCAGCTGGTCAGCCGAGGTATACTCGTGACAGCTTTGCAAAAAGGGACAAATATTTAGAAATCGGCAAATAAAAGAAATGTCCCATATTGCCAGGTAGGGATCGTATTCACCACAAAGCTTTCCCAACACTACTTGCATTGGATGCTGGCGATGAGTAAGTTTAACGCACAGGGATCTCTCCAATAAATTCAAAATCTGCAAAATAATGACCAATTTGCTATGGATGTGAGTAATTGTTACTCAGGGCTTTGAGTCCTACTGTTTAGAATTACCAATAGACTTTAATCAAAGGACATGTGAACAGGTGAGGGGCTGAATTTACATAAAGTTCAGTAAATACTATATCCACAAAACAATTAAAATTTCCAAATGCTTTAAGTACTTGTAATACTTGGGACTTTGAGTTCTGTCGTTTAAGCATGGCCATTGGTCGATAAACTTTTAAGTAAAGTACACGTGATCAGCTCAAGCCCATTATTTACCCAAGCTCCAGTAAACCCAGAACCCAAAAAACAAATAAAAATTCCGCGTGCACGTAAGTACTTGTTCTATTTAGGACTCTTTTAAATTGTATCGCTTAAGCAAGGCAATGATCAATGATCTTTAAATAATGGCCAAGTGGATGGCTGAGGGCTACGACTCAGAGGATCTATCACAAAGAAAACTCCGTCAAAATCTGCATTAATACACTGCTTAGGAGTCTACACGTGATTAACGAAAGAATAAGGACTGCAAATAGAGCTGCTCATGATACTTTAACACTATACACATGAGAGCGTAAGTCTGATGGATTCTCTAATAACTCAAAGTGGATCGAGAAATGGTACATTCAGCACACGAGTTTATGCAAAGAAGCATAAGTATAATAAATAATCAGGAAACATTTGCATTTCCAAAGGAATGGAAAGAATTAACTGTAATCTTAGTTTAAATTAAACTGACCGAATATATCTTTGTCCATAAAATCAGTGGAGCGCTTTAAGAAAGCCAGGCCGATTGGAAGAGTAACTTGTAGTTCCTTTCTACGAGTGTCTCCACCTCTCATACATAGGTGGGGGAGATTTCCGTTACCAACTGTCCATCGGCGCTGTGCAATAAAAAAAATAAAAATAAAAAAATAAAAAAGAAAGAAGATTTCCACCCTGGGCCATTGGCCAGCCTCTCTGTTTTCAGCAGTGCCCATCTATCAGTTAACTTGGCACTACGAAGCCACCGCTCTACAAAACGAAACGGGCTGTGCAAGCGAAAATAGAGAAACAGACAGACTCTGTTCTCCTCCGAAAGCTACGTGTTGCTGTGGCAGCATGAAACAGCAGAAAGGCTAGACACTACCAATGCCCTAAGGCGCCAGGCGCGCTTCACGGATATGATACTGATTCTTTTGCTCCGTTCTAACGTCACCGCTGTCTTATTCGCTAATCTACCAAAAATCCTAATGCACTCCCTATATATCACGATGTATTTCGGATGTGGGAACTGGGTGGTTGCATGACCTTGAAAAGTAGTAGAAGCTGGTGGTTGACAGTGAAGCGCCCCCCTTTCCTTACCTGTATGAAAAGCTTTAGCCATCTAGAAACAAGTCTCCAGTCACCACTCTGATTCATTAACCTGTCCTAACGCACTAATTGATGGACTATCAAACAGTTGCCCTTTTTCTTGCAAAGATGACAGCAGGTGGAATAAAATTTCCAGGACAGCTCGTACAGGTCATCTCGCGTCCGTCGGCCGTCGTAATTTAGTATATTATTATTATTTTGATTGTTGCCGACTTACGTGGTGGGCCTTAATAAAAATGATATTTCATTCAATTTTGATTTACGATTAAATGCTTTCGTGAAGTTCTCCTTTTTAACAATATTAATCTTAAATTATTTGTTACGTTAATGAATGTTAGACTGGCTGAATCTTCAAACATGAGCATATAAGTTGAACAATGGAATAAACTTTTCATATTAATTTCCCTGGCTAGTCAGTTCACTTTAAAGCAAAAATTCTTTAGTTATTAATTACAATTGCAGCCCACACACGCGCGAGAGTATTTTTTCTTACTTCCGTTAACCATTGCCTCGTAGTCGGAGTCCTGGCTCTGGCTCTCGACTATGGTACTGAAAATAAGAATCTTAAAGCTACGTATTTTCTGCAACTTCGTGCGGCTGTGGAGAAAAATGAATATTATGTTAATAGCGGGCGAGTTTTTCGCTTCCACTAAATTTTTATAAGTTAATATCGCCACATAATGGCGTCGTTGGCTGCATCGGCTGCTACGATTGTTGAACTGTAAATTACTCGAATGTAGGTTAATTCAAAGGAAGGCGGACATGAAATCGGGATCACCTCTTACAAATTAAAAGTGCACAATAATATTAAATCAATATACACTCCTGGAAATGGAAAAAAGAACACATTGACACCGGTGTGTCAGACCCACCATACTTTCTCCGGACACTGCGAGAGGGCTGTACAAGCAATGATCACACGCACGGCACAGCGGACACACCAGGAATCGCGGTGTTGGCCGTCGAATGGCGCTAGCTGCGCAGCATTTGTGCACCGCCGCCGTCAGTGTCAGCCAGTTTGCCGTGGCACACGGAGCTCCATCGCAGTCTTTAACACTGGTAGCATGCCGCGACAGCGTGGACGTGAACCGTATGTGCAGTTGACGGACTTTGAGTGAGGGCGTATAGTGGGCATGCGGGAGGCCGGGTGGACGTACCGCCGAATTGCTCAACACGTGGGGCGTGAGGTCTCCACAGTACATCGATGTTGTCGAAAGTGGTCGGCGGAAGGTGCACGTGCCCGTCGACCTGGGACCGGACCGCAGCGACGCACGGATGCACGCCAAGACCGTAGGATCCTACGCAGTGCCGTAGGCGACCGCACCGCCACTTCCCAGCAAATTAGAGACACTGTCGCTCCTGGGGTATCAGCGAGGACCATTCGCAACCGTCTCCATGAAGCTGGGCTACGGTCCCGCACACCGTTAGGCCGTCTTCCGCTCACGCCCTTCGTGCAGCCCGCCTCCAGTGGTGTCGCGACAGGCGTGAATGGAGGGACGAATGGAGACGTGTCGTCTTCAGCGATGAGAGTCGCTTCTGCCTTGGTGCCAATGATGGTCGTATGCGTGTTTGGCGCCGTGCAGGTGAGCGCCACAATCAGGACTGCATACGACCGAGGCACACAGGGCCAACACCCGGCATCATGGTGTGGGGAGCGATCTCCTACACTGGCCGTACACCACTGGTGATCGTCGAGGGGACACTGAATAGTGCACGGTACATCCAAACCGTCATCGAACCCATCGTTCTACCATTCCTAGACCGGCAAGGGAACTTGCTGTTCCAACAGGACAATGCACGTCCGCATGTATCCCGTGCCACCCAACGTGCTCTAGAAGGTGTAAGTCAACTACCCTGGCCAGCAAGATCTCCGGATCTGTCCCCCATTGAGCATGTTTGGGACTGGATGAAGCGTCGTCTCACACGGTCTGCACGTCCAGCACGAACGCTGGTCCAACTGAGGCGCCAGGTGGAAATGGCATGGCAAGCCGTTCCACAGGACTACATCCAGCATCTCTACGATCGTCTCCATGGGAGAATAGCAGCCTGCATTGCTGCGAAAGGTGGATATACACTGTACTAGTGCCGACATTGTGCATGCTCTGTTGCCTGTGTCTATGTGCCTGTGGTTCTGTCAGTGTGATCATGTGATGTATCTGACCCCAGGAATGTGTCAATAAAGTTTCCCCTTCCTGGGACAATGAATTCACGGTGTTCTTATTTCAATTTCCAGGAGTGTATTATCTTCTTAATTAGTACAAATATGCTTACGTTTGCCAGCACTCGCAAGATGTCCGTCTACACGCAACCAAGACAAGACAAGAAGAGAAGATGACTAAAAACAATTAACAAAAGAGCGTATCTTGTCGTCTCTTTAGATCATTTTGTTATATTTCTTTGCATTCGAAACTTACACAGAGAAATTATTATTTTACGGGTACATTATATATATATATAATTATTCAATTTTTAAATGTCTCTTCTTTATAAATACCTTTTTTTAGTCTTTTCGTAATATAGCACTGGGGACGCTATACTCATCACAGTAGCGTGATGACCTCGTTTTGCGCTACTTATTGCCCCTATTTGCTCCTTTCCTTTTGCTGCAAGTGTTTTATAAGGTTTCTGTATAGTTGACAACGTAGACTCATCTGCATTTCAAATTTTTGTTTGTTGTATATGATTAGACGTTGAGTCTTGTCACATATTGCACCGATTTACGATTTACTAGATACCAATTCAATACAAATGTTACATGTTTCCTAGGTTTTCCTGTATTTGCAGCAACATTCCCCAGTCGCTTATGGTGAAGAAGCACTTCACTACTTAGGGAACTGCCATCGGAACCACAAGACAGTAGCCTGCACAACCTTGTTAGCCGACAAGCCTTCACCGAGGGTGCCTCAAATGTTTAAAGCCTGTCTTACGCGAGAGACTTTCTCATCGACATCGACCATTCGTGGTGGCTGCGCATCGCTTTTCCTGCGACTAAATCGGCAGCCAAACACGTCGCGAGTGAATCAGTGACGTCACTCATCAGCTGACTGTGTCCGGTGTAGGGTCCTAAAATCCCGAGTGTGCCGCAGACAGCGCAGGCACACAAAGAGGTGACTGCTGCGTCGCCTACTAACATCGGAAGTGGACCTACCCTCACTCATGCTGTCCAACGGATTTTGTGCTTTCGTGTCAAGAAAATGGTTCAAATAGCTCTGAGCACTATGGGACTTAACATCTGAGGCCATCAGTCCCCTAGAACTTAGAACTACTTAAACCTAACTAACCTAAGGACATCACTCACATCGATGCCCGAGGCAGGATTCGAACCTGCGACCGTAGCAGCAGCGCGGTTCCGGACTGAAGCGCCTAGAACCGCTCGTCCACAGTGGCCGGCGCTTTCCTGTCCTCGTATTCTTTATCTTACTATTCACTTTGTATCCTGATACACTGCAAAGCTCGTATGAGGACTCGATATCTTCTCAAAAGAGTGAAATGTATATCAAAAGCAAAAAGCAAGAAAAGACCGACGCTACGCGCAATACATAAAAAATATTCGTAATCAAAATTGTTTCAACAGTGACAGAATCACATTTATTGAAAGTGTCAAGTTGTTTTCGACCTTATATGGCACTTAGAAAGAAAACAGGACACAAAAGCTAAAATTAAAAGGCGCTATTTACTGCCTTCTAAATATTACTTGAAGTGTATCTATACTATCTGACCAAAGTATCCAGACACTCGTTAGTGGATATTAATTTGGACAATGTCCACCCTTCGTTTTTTAAGACTTTCAGCGAGGTGTCTGAATGTTTGTGGAGGAATGGCAGCCCATCCTTCCTCAAGAGCTGAAACAGGAAAAGGTAGTAATTGCGGACACTGAGGTGTGCAGTGAAGTCCATGTTAGTGGGGGGGGGGGGGGGGCAATGGCGGCACGAGGACAGTTTGTTAGTGTGGGTTGCCTATGTAAGGGAAACATATATGGGTCAAATGGCTCGAAGCGCTATGGGACTTAACATCTGAGGTCATCAGTTCCCTGGACACATATACATTCAGGCGAAAAGCTATTGTTTTCTTTTGATTGATAGGTCCTTAACCTATTTTTCTGCAAACCAGACATTGATGGCAGGTAAATACCTATTCAATTTAGTTAAGTCAACAATAAATATTTAATAACCTACACATTATTCGATACAGCACACTTTTGTGCTCGCAGTTAAGTTTAATACGGCAAACCTACATTGATATTTTACAGTTATTAACAATTAAATTCATTTAAACATATTATGGTCCTTTCATTATTTCAGGTAAAGTATGGTAGCAGAGATTCAGAAAGAGAAATCCACGTCTCTCATTACGGCAGCCAGAACTGACTTCTGCTGCAACAGCCCGAGATTTTAAACAAAAATTTGGAATTCAGACGTGTCTGCAATTTCAACTGTACAGAGACCTACTGAAACACTTGCAGCAAGAGGAAAGGAGGAAGTAGGAGCAATAAGTAGCGCAGAATGAGGTCATCACGCTACTGTGATGAGCTGTATGAGCTGCCCTGGAAATTTTATTCCACCTGCTCTCATCTTTGCAAGAAAAAGGACAACTGTTTGACAGTCCATCAATTAGCGCATTAGGACTGGTTAATGAATCAGATTGGTGACTGGAGACTTGTTTCTAGATGGTTGAAGCTTCTCATATAGGTAAAAAAAGGGGGTCGCTACACTTTCAATTACTTTTCAAAGTCATCCAGCCACTCGTTTCCCACATCCGAAATACATGCACACAGGTCGTTGTACAGTATATAGGAAATATCTTAGGATTTTTGGTAGATAGCAGATAAGACAGGTAAATATTCTCATACAAAATCTTTACTAACTTTGGTATATACATTTACACACACAGAACAACTCTTTACTTATTGTTATTATGACAAGTTTAAATGACATCTCATTTAATTTTTAACTTATAATTTAAATGCTCATCTGAATCTTCTATTTCTTCCTCCAACCAGTACTTTGACAAATATTTTTCTTCCTGTAAAATACTTGTTTTATCGCCTTAACTATTTGCTCAGTCCCTTCCTGCAGTTCTTCTAGGCGAGAGCATTCGACGATTTTAAGTTTTCCTCTTACTTCCACCATGACGCTATTGTTAAAACCGTTCCACATCTTCCTGTGTGTATGTCGGCAACTCTTCTGCTCCAAATTCTTGCGAGATTTCTGTGTATAACTTTAAGTGCACAACTTTATCAAACGAGCGTCCATTAACTGCAGTTATTTCATTAGTTTTAAACTCGGTAAATGGTTGTTCTGTTGCCTCACTGAGAATATAACCATCCTTTTTAAGCCGATCAAAATGGGAATAGAGTTTAATAAACAGATTTTTCGTGTATCCCTTAATATAGCAAACTTTCTCGCTTCCATCGATTTCGGCCAGTACTCCAACACGTGACCAGTTTCCATTGCTGTTTATTGTAAACGCCAATATCTTTTAATCCCCCTTTGTAGTCAGCTTTTTCGATATAGGATGTTTAAATCCATATGTAAACGTAGCCTGCACATTCGCAATACCTTCTTCCTTTTCCGATTGCAGCTGATATTCTTTCTTTACGGCAGTTGTCTTCTCCATACACTCCAGTCTTCTTTTCTTTACTTCGAGGTCCTCCATTTCCAGTTTTCTTCTCCGTACACTTAATACATTAACTGCACTTAAAGCAGTAATTTCTTTTATGGGGAATGGTTTAAGTCTGTTTGCTACATTGGTTCTTCTTTGTTAAGACTTGTGGTATAACATTATTTATAGGAACCAGTCCCAATTCGGTGATATCTATATCGGACGGTACTGTGGAGAACAATGCTCTATATTGAGAAAAATAAGTTCCTCCTCCCGTAACGTAACACTTTTGTGTAGTTCTTATATTGACTTCATTGGAGTCAGAGTTAAGAAACTCCAAGTACTTTACAGGTAGATAACTGAAACTGTATGCAGACAGAGCATAACATATAAGCTTTTTCGGTCTTGAATGTCCGTCAGAGTTAATTGCACACCAGCCAATTTTCGGGTGTTCGTATTACTTCAGTAGACAAACTGCAAACCATTATTAAACACAACACAACAGTTGTCCGTTAATTGACGCCACATGGAAGCAAGAGTAAAATGGAGCACATTGTAAATACTGTTGTTGGTGTCTAATGCCTATAAACATTCTTGCACAGGGTCGAATACACTGTCTATTCTGTAGTTGTATATTGTAGCCCCCAATGTCATGCTGCTTAGCCAAGGAACACCTAAAAGTTTCTCGTAGTCGCATGCCTGGACACTTTATAAAATCTATAATGTGGTTAACAATATCTCTGTTCACTCCTAGACTTGTGATCTGACTGATAAATTTGTTATATATCTTTACAGTTGCAGCTTAACCTCGTTTGATAGTCTACTCCACCTATCTTATCGTTGTCCACAATCATACTGCTCTTTCCCTGGCAATCTCCTTCCATGCAGAAATCGTGGGTTGATGTTAAGTACTTCTACATCTCAATTTTGTTAAAAATTCCGGCAAAGTCTTGCGCTGTGTCCAAATCCAAAAGGCAATAGTTGTCTACACATAGCTGCTGCAATATTCCAGGCAGCTCTTTCTTTTTAATCTTCGTCGATCCATTGTGTATCGTGGGACCACAGCTGGCATGAACTTCTTGATGCAATAATTTACCAACAGTCGTATGATTTGTAGAAGTTTATTTTATTTTATGAACTTCTATGTGCTACCAGTTTCGGCATTACATTGATGCCATCTTCAGGCCCCTGTACAATGAGTAGAAGAAATGTACTAATATAAAAAATTATAAAAAATTATAAAAAATATAGAACATACGTTAACAATTTACAGGTATCATGTTAACTATGTAAGTGGCTCAAAGAGATATATTGTATATCATTAAAACTATATGTAACATTAGGGCACATATGCCTCTGCCTATGTCATGCTGTTGTTAATAGTTTTTCCTGTTTTACTCAAATAACACATGATATATGAACGTATGTGTACGCTATTGTTCATAAAACCGTAACACACAGTTGTAATAGACCACACATAAGTAACTATGTATTCTGACATGGTTGTCACATTTTCTTATATTTTAATTTATTTTATTGTTATTTATATTAGTTAATTTTATTAAAAAATATTTCTTCCACTGTTCCACTGGACATACGAATGTATGCAGTACATCTGATGTGTTGCATGGCCTATTACAACTGTGTGTTAGGGTTTTATGAATAATAGCGTACACATATGTTCATATATCATGCGTTATTTGAGTAAAACAGGGAAAACTATTAACAACAGCATGAATAGGCAGAAGCATATGTGCCCTAATGTTACATATAGTTTTAATGATATACAATATATCTCTTTGAGCCACTTACATAGTTAACATGATACCTGTAAACTGTTAATGTATGTTCTATATTTTTATATTTTTTTATATTAGTACATTTCTTCAACTCATTGTACAGGGGCCTGAAGATGGCATCAATGTAATGCCGAAACTGGTAGCACATAGAAGTTCATAAAATAAAATAACCTCTACAAATCATACGACTGTTGGTGAATTATTGCATCAAGAGGACTTTCTTTTTAACGTCAGCTAATTCCACTTTATATGGTATGACCACAAGGTTTCTATACTTCCTCGAAATAGTCTGCAGTGCTTCTTTCCGATTTTTCCCGTATTCTTCTTGCTGTCACACTGTCGTTCCCGTGTAGGAGAAAAGGCAGCTTTGCTTTGACGCCATGTCTCGCAGTGACGAAATTGGAGAACGTACTACATAGATAATAGTTAAATGAACCACATATCTCCTTCTTTAACATCACAGACCGTCCTCTTTTTAATTGTTCTTGACAGTCCACTTGATCACAAATTTTAAGCCGGCCGTGGTGGCCGTGCGATTCTGGCGCTGCAGTGTGGAACCGCGGGACTGCTACGGTCGCAGGTTCGAATCCTGCCTCGGGCATGGATGTGTGTGATGTCCTTAGGTTAGTTAGGTTTAATTAGTTCTAAGTTCTAGGGGACTGATGACCTAAAATGTCAAGTCCCATAGTGCTCAGAGCCATTTGAACCATTTTGAACAAATTTTGACCATCATAATGTTATCGCAAAACAGTTCCGTAATAGCTGTGAGCACATTTACGTTCTTCTTGCTAAGTACTATACCGTTTTCGGCGTAATTTATGTTGCCAATATCAGTAACCAAATTATCCAAGTTCTGCTGTAGTAGCCACAAACCGATGCGTTCGTATGTCGGTTTTATCTTCCTCCCTAATAGCTGAGGGATGTTAAGCACTTTTGAGGAATCCATCACGTTGACACTTCCAACTACCGCGGAAGACTGATCAGTTGCTGCTGTCAAGTCTCCTTTTATTCTCTAAAGATTCAAGATGGAGGCTCTCCCGGTCATGTGATTTCCGGTAATACACTCTACTTAACCCCTAGCCCAGTTCCGCTATTTTGTATGCAACGTATCCCTATTGTTTGTCTGAGGCGCCTTGCCACGGTTCGCGAGGCCCCCTCACGTCGGAAGTTCGAGTCTTCCCCTCGGGCAGGGGTGTGTGTTTTGTCCTTAGCGTAAGTTAGATTAAGTAGTGTGTAAGCCTAGGGACCGCTGACCTCAGCAGTTTGGCCGAATAGGAACTTAACACAAATTTCCAAAATTTTCCTGTTATCTGTAACACCTTACACAAAGTTACCGTGCTAGTTGGGTTACTGGCACCACTTTGGAAGTCATGAGCTATTCCTTCCGTTGATTTTTTACAGTCACCCTCTGCAGTTCTCGGATGTTCCCTTCCGTTATTTCATGAGGTCTGTCTGGTCTTGGTTTATGTGTGGTTCTTCCTTTGCGTTTCCACTGCACAACCACATTACCAGTAGGCTTGGTCAGCTTTAGAGAGGTTGAAATGTCCGCGATGGATTTGTCACACAGGTCACACCCAGTGACTGGTCCACATTCGAAGTCACTGAGCCCTTTTGACCGACCTATGCTGCTGTTATTGCCTCTCTACGGACGACACAATAAAATAAAACTCCAGTTAACTGAACTCAGGTCAACTGAAAGCCGGCTTATCCGAAATGACTCCGAAAATCACAAATAAAAAAGGGCAAGAACTGGAGGCGAGCGTGTGCATGGGTGCGATCAGAGGGTAGATACGAACTGCTGGCTTTGAGTTGCTTTCCCGCGCACCGATCCACCATTCTGATCAAAGCTACGCTGTGAAGAACAGTGCATTTGAGTGATTGTTTCTTTCCGTTGCCTGTGAGTGTTTGTGCTGCGCTACAAAATATGAAGTAGAGTATATTGCATATTGAGGTACGTCAATCCTAAAACTGTGATTTTAACTTTTATAAAGAACATATGCGTAGTCCTGATAGAGATTTCTGAATCCGTTATACCTTCAAAAGATTGAAAAATACGTACAATAAGAAATGATTCAGTAGATATTAGATTCTGATGACTTAACCAAAAAACTGTTATCCAAATTTGCTTTCCCCGTTTAGTTCGGTTAACTGGGTTGTACTGTACTTCCAACCTCCTTTTATACTGCCAGATCCACCTCTGGTGTAATCCAGTGGTTATTTCCACATTACATGGGAGTGTCTGCATACTTTTGATCAAATAGCATATTATTTTCTCTAGTAAATAAATGTTTTGCAATGTTCGAATGATACTTTTCCTATTCTTTCAGTTATCAGCAAAGTTGACAATTAACCACACCACCTTTGTGAAGAGCCAGCCGCGGTCGCCGAGCGGTTCTAGGCGCTTCAGTCCGGAACCGCGCGACTGCTGCGGTCGCAGGTTCGAATCCTGCCTCGGGCATGGATGTGTGTGATGTCCTTAGGTTAATTAGGTTTACGTAGTTCTAAGTTCTAGGGAACTGATGACCTCAGATGTTAACTCCCATAGTGCTCAGAGCCATTTGAACCATTTGAACCTTTGTGAAGACCAACCTGTATAAATTTTGTCTTGGTAGTCAGTAAACTGTATTGTCGTTGTTAGTTCCATGAGCCGGCCGCGGTGGTCTAGCGGTTCTAGGCGCTCAGTCCGGAACCGCGCGACTGCTACGGTCGCAGGTTCGAATTCTGCCTCGGGCATGGATGTGTATGATGTCCTTAGGTTAGTTAGGTTTAAGTAGTTCTAAGTTCTAGGGGACTGATGACCATAGCAGTTAAGTCCCATAGTGCTCAGAGCCATTTGAACCATTTGTTAGTTCCATGATTCTGTTACCGTCTTTGACTGTTTGTAAGAAGGACAGTCCTACATGGCCTTATTACTGCCCTTCGTTCCGGAGTCAACCTGCACAGGGAACAGTCCTCACAACATATGCAGTTTAGTAAACAAAAGCGACCGTTCGTGGCTGGTGACACTCACGGGAAGAACACGGCAAGTGCTATCACTAGATTTCCCAGGCACTTCGGTCAGCGGAAGAGGAGTCGAAATAAGCGAACACGTCTCTCGGCTTATCCGTAGATACTCGATCGTTCCTGAAAATACGACAGTCAAAGTTTTAGATGAACTTTCTAGGTACTTTTGTGCGTTTTAACGAGCGGCACCTTCGAGGAAATGGTGACTGAGTGTCTTTTTGATTTTGCGCCCCGTGTTTGAAACCCACTTTTATTTTATTTTATTTTTGTCATTTACCTATCCATGCCCATAGAGGGTTAATGCACGCATGTTTCTCATCAAATATTAATTGTAAAATTACAACTGGATTTCACAATAAGTGTCCTACATTTTTTGCACAATACATGTGTATGTGGTATGTCGAGGGGTTACAATCTTTTTAAGTTCGACACGTATTCGACCAATTTTGCTCCTCTTCCACCGAGCGAAGTTCCTGGGAAGTCGGGTGATGGATGGCACGTGCCGTGTTCTCCTCGTCAGTACAGGGGCAGTACGCCAGGAGTGCTGCAGTAGAGCCGGCCGGAGTGGCCGAGCGGTTAAAGGCGCTACAGTCTGGAACCGCACGACCGCTACGGTCGCAGGTTCGAATCCTGCCTCGGGCATGGATGTGTGTGATGTCCTTAGGTTAGTTAGGTTTAATTAGTTCTAAGTTCTAGGGGACTTATGACCACAGCAGTTGAGTCCCATAGTGCTCAGAGCCATTTGATCCATTTTGCTGCAGTAGACTCACTTGCCACGACTGTTCGATCACGACAAGTAAGCTGTTCCTGTGAGATGGGATTAAGCCGACAGCCGAGCCCCACCTAGTCGTGAGCTGCCCCGCAAAGCGAGACGCAGCAGCGCGCGCTGCTGGCCGCCGCTCACTGTACCCTCAATAGTGACGTCACGACGGCCCGCTCATCCGCGCCACCTGGAGCCCTTCAGCGCCTGAACAGCAAGCGCCCCCCGCCCCCGCCCCCGCCCCCGCCCCGCCCACGCCACCGCCCCACTCACCCCACTGGTAATGCGGCCATCAACCATTTATGACGCGCCGCGTTTTGCATAAGTAACGACTCAGCGAAAGCGACAGTCGCTCCCCTCGCGCTTCACGCAGCCAGGCTGGGCTTTCGCATACCCCTCCCCTCCCCCCCCCCCCCACCCATCGCTAGTTGACTGCAGCAGAGATTCGCCTGTTTGTAGTCGCTGTGCACTCGCCAAGGTATGCTAAGCGTACGTTATCAATTCTCCCAACAGTTGTTTTCTTTTCCACCTGCACCTTCGCAGCAGGACAACGAAAGAGACATTGATATCACTGTGTACGGCAACATGGATTTGTGCCTGCTCTATGCATTTAGCACTAATGAGCTAAGGTGTGTGTAGTATTTTTCTGGCCAAATCTACTGTGAAGGGGCTACTTCCCATTGCATCAAGTATCAGTGTTTCCATCCACTCCACCCTCAGGGACTCACCATTCATTCACTGGGTATGGGCTTGGTGAAAGGGGGATTGTTGAGCTTGGGACCGGTAAAAGCCGCCAGTTCTTTGGCACCGGCCGCTGTGACCGAGCGGGTCTAGGCGCTTCAGTCCGGAAGCATCCTGCTGCTACGGTCGCAGGTTCGAATCCTGCCTGCGGCATGGATGTGTATGATGTCCTTAGGTTAGTTAGGTTTAAGTAGTTCTAAGTTTAGGGGACTGATGACCTCAGATGTTAAGTCCCATAGTGCTTAGAGCCATTTGAACCAGTTCTTTGGCACCATGCGCTCTGGACATGCTTTATCGACTACTGTACAGCAAAGTGCAGAATGTTGTGCGCCATAGGCAATGGGGATCTTTGCTTCACTGTCCGAATAACTAGGATGGTAAAGACCTCAATAGAAAAACGCTCAATCTCAACATGTGCTGCATGCCAATGAAATGCGCTGCTGTTAAAGTGGAACAGTCGTTATCAGGCAACCTCTGTAAAAAATGTTATGTTATGACAAACCACGATGCAAACACCACATATAGTGCGGCAAGAGGTGCTCAGGTGGCGTACATGACTGGCGAAAGGAACATTTATGAAATATAAAAACTATGTAAAACATGTAAATTAATATCCATATGTGCAAACCATTGCAGTTGTATGAACCAAAAATGCATTAAGGTACCTCTATATGAAGCAGAAACAAGTAGATAAAATGATGACATGAGAAACTGGTATCCAAAAACATCAAGTTATCAAGATCATGGGCAGTCCTAAATATTACAAACCAGAGACAAAGATCTGTTTTTAGTAATTAAAATAAAGAAATATAAGTTTGGAATATGAAAAGGTATGTAACGAACGATAAAATAAGGCCATTCTTAAGAACCATTGAACTATTGCTAAACACCTTGAGGTCATGGGTTCTAATATGTCCGCAACGACCCCGAAGTATAGTATGGGCGAGATATATGACTCACTCCAAAGCGTGCACTGAAATCCTGGGAAGCGTGTCATTGGCTTTATTCCATCGAAGGTACCAAGCGACCCTTCCGCTGATCCTGGGGGTGGCGCCGTGCAGGGTGCGTGCATGAGTCAGCACCAATGCCAGTGCCAGAATATGCTGAGTCGGCATCCGGCTGCCCAGCCTTGCAGACACAGAGCTCCTACTCCCACCACAGTTCAGTGACCATGGCGAGTGCTCTGTGCCAGTAGCCGAAGACACAGCTGGCTGCTCCCTCAAATGTAACTCATGGACCTCATGTAGAGCGTCGAGGTGGAACAGCTGACGGCTTCAATGTAGTAAGTCTTAGCAGCACCGCCTGTCTGCCCAGGGCAGCTTGACAGTGGCTACAGATAGCTCTGTACCCAGCACGCCAAGAGTTCAAGCCCCATCCCCGCCTCAGCGGATGGCAGCTTGCACACTGCTGGATCATGCCACCCAGAAATTGGAGTCTAGCAGCCCTCTCGATCCTTGTGCCAGTGCAGCTCCAAGGCACGGCCCAACCCGCCATAGCTATGGTGTGCCTGTGCAGCGGAGGTTGGTAATAGTTTGTGTGGACTGGTTGTCCGACGTCCATCACCAGAAGGTCATCGTGGTTGGCTTGCAACTTAAACAATCGTTAATCTCTCCGGTTCTAGACATGGACAGAATGGCGACACAACTGACCCCCCCCCCCTCCCCCCTCCATTTGAACGTCCAGGCTCGCTTATTTATACGTTTTTTCCCTACGCCTCTGACGTAGTTCCTCTGAAGGAGATAAGTGGAATGCTCTTTAATAATTACAATGTCAGCTTTCCTCAGCCTGCTTTAGCCCCTACACACAGGTCAGTAGGGACTGTTGTAACTGCAACATACAGGTTCTTCACAACATGTCAGTGACTCATGCCGCCTTGATTACTTCACACTTGTATACAGTGCCCACCAGACAGTGCCTTCTGCCTGCGAGCGCTGTGGTAAACATGCCTCGCAGAATCGTTTCCAAGATATCAACATTGCCTGTGCCTGCCATCCAATGTGACAATCGGTCCCTTAGCTACTACCTTCCAGCCATCGCTGCGCGAAATTTACAAGAATTCCCCAAATCCACGCCTGTAATTATTCGTGGCACAGCAGTATAATTCCCACAACTTCCCTCACAACAAAACGAACAAGTTAAAAAATAAGCGTGTAGACATCAAATAAAAGCTATCATTGCAGCAACCGTCTAAACACTGGTGGTATTGCATTAAAATATACCTGATTTCCGCTAATCAATTGATCATTCTGGAACTTATCTTTACCAACATAGAGATGTTTAACAATTTCCAGCCGCTCGAGCAGATTGAGCTCTTTCCTCCTCCAAGCAAGGTGTAGCATTCTCCAGTATTCTGGTGTGAGCGACTCGTACCCGCTTGACTTCAGATGCTCAACAAATGCGGAATCCTGGCTTTTCTTAGTTTCCATGTGCTTACTGAACCTAGTTTTCAGCATTCTGCCAGTCTGGCCTACGTGCATTTCTCAATCACTACACTCAAATTTGTATGTGCCCGATACTGCACACGTATCTTTATGGGAGCGTTCATTGTGAATATAATTCCGCTGAACCTTATCACCAACAGTGAAAACAACTTCCAAACTGTCGTTTCTTAAATGCTTAGCCAAACCATAAGAGAGGTTCCCCATGAACTGGATCTTTCACAAGATTCGACATGGTTCGTGAATTGAAGACCCGAATACAGAATAAATTTCCTTTACATCACGACTATTTTCATCTTCAGATGGTTATTATAGACCGAAACCGGTAGTCTGATAACAAAAAATTTGTGACAATAGATGTGAAGTAAAAGGAACTGGATCTTCACAGATTGGGACCTCATAACAGCGAGACGTGGAGAGCTGAGTGCTCAGGTATCGATTTTTTTTCTTTATGTAATTTACCAACCATTCATGACTGTGCGTATTATTTACTGCGGTGTATTTCAAATTCTCTAATTCTTTTTCTATGGAGGATTGGCTGAGCGCTATTTCACTAATGCGGTGCATCATAGATTTGAAAAAAACTCGAATTATACTGATGAGGGTGGCAGGAGGAAGCATGGATTGTAGAATCGCTAGTCGTGGGCTTACGATAGATGTCAAACCGAATAATACCCCTAAAAAGCTAAAGTTGCAAGTCTGATTATCGAACCACCCTATTATGGTCCATCGCTTCGTGAGTGTGAACCTTCTTTTCGTGTAAGGCATTAAATTACTCAGCTAGCAACGTAATGTCAATGAAGACGTGTATCGAGACGATCCAGACAGCGGAGGGATACCAACCCCTCTGTCGCCCACCATACTGTCCAACAGCCAGGAGTGATGGTCTGGGGAGCAATTTCTTTTCACAGCAGGACCTCTTTGGCTGTCATCCGCGGTTCCATTACGGCACCAGTTTTGTTACCCTTCATGGCAAGCCGTCCCGCGTTTACACTTCAGTAAGATAAGCCCCTCCCCCAAATCCTTTCTTGACAAGCAAGGTCGCCGGATCTCTCCCAAACTGAGAAAGTATGGACTAGTATGCGCATGGTACTCTAACCATCTGGCGATTCTGACGACATAACGCTTAGTTGTACAGAATTCAGCACGATATCCGTCAGGAGGACAACCAACATCTTTCAATCAGTACCAAGCCCATTAACTGCTTACATAAGGGCCAGACGTGGACCAACGCATTATTGACTTTCTCAATTCGTGAAGGTGTTTCTCTTGAATAAATCATCCAATTTTTCTGAAACTGTAATCATTTGTTTGTCTGTACATGTACAACACATCTACAGATTTCCATCCTATCCGGATAATTCCTTCATGGTGCGCCTTTTTTTTTAAATAATATGTAGAGTGTATACCAACCTATTCCCCCCACCCCACCCCACCCCCCATGAACCTTCGGCCTTGCCGTTGGTGGAGAGGCTTGCGTGCCTCAGCGACATAGATAGCCGTACCGTAGGTGCAACCATAACGGAGGGGTATCTGTCGAGAGGCCAGACAAACATGTGATTCCTGCCTTTTCAGTAGTTTCAGTGGTGACAGTCTGGATGATTCACTGTTCTGGCCTTGTAACATTAATCAAAACGGCCTTGCTGTGCTGCTACTGCGAACGGCTGAAAGCAAGGGGAGACTACAGCTGTAAATTTTCCCGAGGGCATACAGCTTTGCTGTATGGTAAAATGATGATGGTATCCTCTTGAGCAAAATATTCCGGAGGTAAAGCAGTCCCCCTTTCGGACCTCCGGGCAGGGACTACTCAGGAGGACGTCGTTATCAGGAGAAAGAAAACTGGCGTTCTACGGATCGGAACTCGGAATGTCAGAACCCTTAATCGGGCAGGTAGGTTAGAAAATTTTAAAGGCGAAGTGGATACGTTAAAGTTATATGTACTGGGAACTAGTGAAGTTCGGCGGCTGGAGGAACAAGACTTCCGTTTGGGTGAATACAGAGTTATAAATACAAAATCAAGTAGGTGTAATGCAGGAGGAGGTTTAATAATGAATAAAAAAGTAGGAGCGCGGGTAAGCCACTACGAACAGCAGAGCGTAAAATTATTGTAACCAAGATAGATACGAAGCCCACGCCTACCACAGTAGTACAAGTTTATATGCCGACTAGACCCGCAGATGACGAAGAAATGGAAGAAATCTATGATGCGATAAAAGAAATTATTCAGATAGTGAAGGGAGACGAAAATTTAATAGTCATGGGTAACTGGAATTAGAGAGTAGGAAAGGGAAGAGAAGGAAAAGTAGCAGGTGAATGAAAGAGAAAGCCCCTTGGTAGAATTTTGCACAGAGCATAACTTAATCACTTGGTTCAAGAATCATAAAAGAAGGTTATATACATGGAAGAATCCTGGAGATACTGCCAGGTTTAAGATAGATTATATAATGCTAAGACAGAGATTTAGGAACCAGATTTTAAATTGTAAGACATTTCCAGGGGCAGATGTGGACTCCGACCACAATCTGTTCGTTATGAACTGTAGATTAAAACTAAAGAAACTGCAAAAAGATGGGAATTTAAGGAGATGGGACCTGGATAAGCTGACAGAACCAGAGGTTGTAGATAGTTTCAGGGAGAACATTAGGGAACGATTGACAAGAATGGGAGAAAGAAATACAGTAGAAGACGAATGGGTAGATTTGAGAGACGAAATAGTGAAGGCAGCAGAGGATCAAGTAGGTAAAAAGACGAGGGCTAATAGCAATCCTAGGGTAATAGAAGAGATACTGAATTTAATTGATGAAAGGAAAAAATACAAAAATGCAGTAAATGAAGCAGGCAAAAAAGTATAGAAACGTCTCAAAAATGAGATCGACAGGAAGTGCAAAATGCCTAAGCAGGGGTGGCTAGAGGACAAATGTAAGGGTGTAGAGGCGTGTATTACTAGGGATAAGACAGATACTGCCTACAGGAAAATTGAAGAGACCTAAGGAGAAAAAAGAACCACCTGCACGAATATCAAGAGCTCAGATGGAAACCCAGTTCTAAGCAAAGAAGGGAAAGCAGAAAGGTGGAAGGAGATTATAGAGGGTCTATACAAGGGCGATGTTCTTGAGGACAATGTTATGGAAATGGAAGAGGATGTAGATGAAGATGAAATGGGAGATACGATACTGCGTGAAGAGTTTGACAGAGCACTGAAAGACCTAAGTCGAAACAAGGCCGCGGGAGTAGACAACATTCCATTGGAACTACTGACAGCATTGGTAGAGCCAGCCCTAACAAAACTCTACCATCTGGTGAGCAAGATGTATGAGACAGGCGAAATACCCTCAGACTTCAAGAAGAATATAATAATTCCAACCCCTAAGAAAGCAGGGGTTGACACGTGTGAAAATTACCGAACAATCAGTTTAATAAGCCACGGCTGCAAAATACTAACACGAATTCTTTACAGACGAATGGAAAAACTGGTAGAAGCCGACCTCGAGGAAGATCAGTTTGGATTCCGTAGAAATGTTGGAACATGCGTGGCAATACTGACCCTATGACTTATCTTAGAATATAGATTAAGGAAAGGCAAACCTACATTTCTAGCATTTGTAGACTTAGAGAAAGTTTTTGAAAATGTTGACTGGAATACTCTGTTTGAAATTCTGAAGCTGGCAGGGGTAAAATACAGGGAGCGAAAGGCCATTTACAATTTGTACAGTTATAAGAGTCGAGGGGCACGAAAGGGAAGCAGTGGTTGGGAAGGGAGTGAGACAGGGTTGTAGCCTCTCCCCGATGTTATTCAATCTGTATATTGAGCAAGCAGTAAAGGAAACAAAAGAAAAATTAAGAGTAGGTATTAAAGTACATGGAGAAGAAATAAAAACGTTGAGGTTCACCGATGACATTGTAATCCAAGACAAGAAGAAGGGATCGGTTGATAGGGCATATTCTGAGGCATCAAGGGATCACAAATTTAGTATTGGAGGGCAGCACGGAGGGTAAAAATCGTAGAGCGAGACCAAGAGATGAATATACTAAGCAGATTAAGAAGGATGTAGATAAAGAAGTTTGCTCAGGATAGAGTAGAGTGGAGGGCTGCATCAAACCAGTCTCTGTACTGAAGACCACAACAACAACATACCATCCTACACACGTTTGTTTCTAAAAAGTTACTTTCGTTTACTTTAATCTCTCCGTCGTTGTTGATTCCACTGCAGAGGCACTCAGCCGCAATGATTTTCCTCTGTGAAAGCATACAGATTTTCTCAGATTCCACTTTATTATTCATACAGCGTACACGATCTGTTTCGGAATTCTCATTCCGTCGATAGATGTACCAAGGTAGCGAACCATATCTGTATCGATTCAATGAATTAAGTCCATGCATGGATAGCCGCTAACCGCTGGTATTCTGCGACAGCCATATACCACGGAGGTACAATCACGTGAGATTATGCGGAAACTTCATTACTCTACAACACGTATGAAACCTACTCTGATCGTGGAACGCACCGACCAAATGTGAGGTCCATCAACAGGTGGAAGTACATAGGAGCGAACATTTTGCTCATGTATCATGGATGTACCAGGTCCGCGAATTGACCAATGTGTGGTTCCCGTTCCCGCCTGCTGCAGTAACTAGGACAATTTGCCAGCATTCGAATCGGAATCAGCAAGCCCACCGCCACTTCCCGTTAAACTGCTGCGTCAGCAGGGAGGAGCCCAATACCTTCCGGGCATAAACACGCCCATGGTACCGGCTATCAGCGACCGTAAAACCGACAGCGTGTATGACTCTTCCACTGCGCGGCCACGTAATGCCGCCGCTACGGCCTCTGGAGCGTCAAGACTCCTGGGCTGGGCCTCCTACATCAATACAGAAGGCTACACAGGCCACAAGCGGCGTGTGAGGAGGAAGTGGCGGAGCTACGGCGATCCAGCCAACCGTCGTCTGCCTACATCGTTAGAGTACCAGTTACGAAGTCACGTCATCCATGACGATGAAAGTGGAAGGCATGAGACAGTTGTTGTTAGGCGGGTGGCTCATCTGAGTGTGATTAGGCCAGCGACAAAGTGTACTGTTTCCGATAGCCTTGTATTTGCCTACATCAGACGTTTAGGGAACAACAAATCCCCGCGTCCCGACATAATGGAGTTCCTTTGAGAGGCACCCACATGCCTTGCTCATACTGTGGCATCAAGCAGTCAGGCCTGCAAGATGAGTGGTCTGCCAAGCGAGTGGATTCATTCTTATTTATCGAGTAACATGAACTCTCGTACTCACAATTAAGTTACAAATTATCCTCCTGTATGAATAATACGCAACGGAAACACGCATCTGACTATCAGTAATTTACAGAACTCTAACTGTACACTACGCACTGGCAATACCACATTTTCTTTCCTTTTTTATTTAACGACTTTTGTCTACACGTGGCCACCGCACTGAATATGAATGGCACACAAATTATAAATTCGGGACATTATGGCAACATACAATTCAATGGAAAAGTCCACCAATCTTTTTCTTTTCACTATCTTATTTATTCCGATAAATTCTCTAACCTAGACACACAAATTCTATAACCTACAACAATAACACATGAGAAATTCCGCCCAGTGGGCATGACTTTACATTGGTGAATCTCTATATTATGGTCTCGTAATTATTTAACGCTACAGTGCACTTTCTGGATAGGATGGTGGATCTTTTATTATACCTCACACTTCGACTCTCACAATCATCATCACGAAACTTTCCTCCAGACCGAGCGGTACAGAAGGAACAAGCATAACCCACTAATCTTTTGAAACTACCCTGCTACTCTCCCATGCAAACCACACATACCCAAATTACATGACATACATCACACTGTAATAAGAAATATAAAACACTAAATAGTCACAACACTATCACTTTCAGCTTTCCCACTTCAATTAATATGTATCCCAGTTTCACATGACACTGCCCGACTTCGTAATTCTACTTTCCTACTATGAACTCTGGAGATATATGCACGTCTTCCTGTGCAATGCAAGCCAAGTGGCGTTGCTGGATAGACGGCCGACTCACCTTGCTTCTCTCTCAGAGTTTGAATCTAGCGTCACACGGAATCGTATCATGCAAAGTAATATTAAGAACGTATTCATCACACACGCGAGTCCTCAACTGATACCATGGACGAGTACTTCTCTTTATCTTTTGTCTTATACACAGTTTGAGACTCACACAGTACTCACCACGTGGAAGTACTCGTCTCTAATTTCAAGTCCTGCACACGCCATTTCTTAAATATTTCAACTTATGGTACACACGCTATTTCTTAAATATTTCAACTTATTGTACACATGCTAGTAATTCAGCTTAACTTAAGCACACGGAAGTATTTCAACTTATTGCTACACGTGGTTTCATTGTGATCGTTGGTCACTTCTGAAGATTACTACAATCCCATTAATATTACCTGCCTGACATTTAATTCTCCCCACAACAGTTCCTGAAATAGAGAAATTATTGTTTCAAACTACTCTTAAATATTCCACATGCATACCATGTCTCCACTCTTTCGTCATTACGGAGCACAACTAAAACAGGTGTTAACAGCACAAGATCCAGCGGCAGAGTGCTGAAACATGGCCGTTCTCTAGGTCATCTCGCACCTATCTCGAGGTGGGGGAAGACCATGTTACCGTATTGGTCAGCCACATTTCAGGCGCTCAAAGCTCAGGTAAATTTCATCTCTTTGGTCCCACCAAAGGTGGCCAAAGGATCGACTCAAAGATGATCATATATTCACATTCACTATCTGCGGTTAGCAGACGACCATACATTCATTCATTTCACAGATCTCACCAAACTGGATGTAGGGATTTACTTTGTGGGAGTGCACATGTGATCAATTAAATAAATAAATTGTCATTCTTTCCCACACTGGTATCCGGCTTCGCTGTATTAATTTAAATTGAGTTATTTTACAAAAAAATGTGTTGTTCTGACAAAAATAATGAAGTATGTTGTACCTATTTTCAATGTCGGGCGGTACTGTACCCTTTCACCTTATCTTCCTCCGCACTCAAATACATCGCCACCATCTGTAACGAACGTCTTCCCTTAAACAACTTCCGACAGCACGGAAAATTGCTCAGGTTTTAACCGTACCTAAATCTAATACAGTCTCTCCAGAGAAGGAGCCCCTGATTCCACAATCAGGTATCTATAAAACTAAGATCGATAGACTAGTGCAGCAGAAGGAATGTTTATTGTGATAGCTGTAAGAATTTTATATACGAGTGTTGGTTGGTTGGTTTGGGGAAGGAGACCAGACAGCGTGGTCATCGGTCTCATAGGATTAGGGAAGGATTGGGAAGGAAGTCGGCCGTGCCCTTTCAGAGGAACCATCCCGGCATTTGCCTGGAGTGATTTAGGGAAATCACGGAAAACCTAAATCAGGATGGCCTGACGCGGGATTGAACCGCCGTCCTCCCGAATGCGAGTCCAGTGTCTAACCACTGCGCCACCCCGCTCGGTATATACGAGTGTTGCCCAGAAGGTAATTCACCGCAATTTTTTCTTCAATAGTTCTTTATAGAACATAATGAGAATTCCACACGAGAAAGAATGGTGTTTATCTACACACACCCTATTTTTCCACATAATCTCCATCCCGTTCTACGACCTCCCTCCAGCGCAAATCCGCGGGGTCAAAGGCCCCTTGTCACGGTTCAAGCGGCTGCCCCCCCCCCCTCCCGGTCCCCCCGCCGGAGGTTCGAGTCCTCGCTCGGGCATGGGTTAAGTTATTTTGAGTTAGATTAAGTAGTGTGTAAGCTTAGGGACCGATGACCTCAGCAGTTTGGTCCCATAGGACCTAACCCCAAATTTCCAATTTGCAGCGCAAAACAAGGGCATGTATGTCCTGTCGGTACAAATCCTGGTCGTGGTGGCGGAGCCAGTGCTTCACTGTGTGAACGTCCTTTGCCGATTGACTGATGCTGCGGCAACTGCCAACTGCCGAGTCGTAAAGCGTCTGTCCTCGTTGCAAAATGTCAGGTGTGACAGCCGTGGATGGTCTCTCCGACCGCTGCAAATCGTGGAGCTCCGCCGAACCACCTTTTGATGACCTTGCCCTCCGTGCTCAGCGACCAACTTTATTTCTGTCGACAGCAGATGCTCCACAGACTTTGCACAAGCGTTTGTGAATATTCTCCACAGTTTCCTTATCTGCAGGGAGAAATTCAGTGACGGCACGTTGCTTGTAACGTACATCACCTACAGACGCCGTTTTGAAAGTCTTGCAGCTACGCTATGTGTCGGAAGTGATGGAAACTTGGCGCGCTCACTCAGGAGACTTCAAATATACATACGTAACGTGAAGCATTCGTATCATTGTTTTCGGCTGAGCAAAAAAATTCCGTGGTTTACTTTCTGGGAAATCCTCGTAGATATTGTGCAGAACTTTCGAAATAGTTCGAAAAGCTGGTAACAAGTGGTTCTGTACGCAGTAACGGCATGCTTGATTAAACTCGTCTTCTGCAAGCAGATTTTGCAGTCGCATTACAGTCTTTTCGAAATGTCCAGTACTCGCAGTACGGAGGTGACGCAAACGAACAGCGGAATTTGTCATCACATTTTGCAGGGTCTCGATGAAAATGGATTCAGATGCCACAAAGATCGCCGATTCAAGGTCGTCCAGCGTGATGTGATCGTTTCGGTAGACAGTGTCTTTCAATGTGCCCCACGAAAAGTAGTCAATAGGAGTCAGATCGGGCGTATACGGAGACCAATGCATCTCTGCGCCAGTAAGTTTTCCCTAATCCAACGCTATGACTCTATTTCCATTCATCACGAAAGTGAAACACTTGCTCGGTGCGGTATTGTCTGGCCCCATTTTGCATGAACTTCTCGGCGCCTGATCGGTCGCCTAAGGCTAGCTGTGCAGCGACAGACTGTTACAAAATTGTAACCTAATGTTCACTAGTCATCGTTTCTCTCTTGATAAAAGGGCCAATAATGCCTCTGCTTCACATCGCGACCCAAACCGTAACTTAAGGAGACTACAGTGGTTTCACTTCACACACACTGCTATTCTCGAAACCCCAAGCTCACCAGTTTTGTTTATTCACGACTCCGTTCAGGTAGAAGTGTCAACCAGATGCAGCCAACATCAAATCCTTCATTATCAGTCATTGTCAGAATCTCCTTCGCAAAATCAGCCCTGTGTCGCACACCTGGTACCGGTGACTTTGGATTTTTAAAGGAAACATCTGTGGGCTCTGTCTCACTCACTGCGTTCTACCTCCTGTAACATTCCAAACCAATCTCTGCTGCAATTCTTGCGTCGGATTTCCTGGATGACTGCATTTTCAGCAGTGCTACAATTCGCCTGGGGAAACATTCCCCGCTGGATCCTCTGCACGGCCTGTCCGTTGAAATCTGGCGAAGAGCTTGCGAATAGTTTTCGTATCGGGTCCTTTTTAAATATTATATCACGCCTTGTTGCCGTAGGATTGTGTTCCAGCCTGTGGTATCCCAGTATAAAAAAAAACACGTTGTTCAACGAGCTACATGATTTCAACCTCTCCATTCGGTACGCTAACCTCATTTCAAGTTTCAAGGGTGGAACTGGTCGCTCTGAGCTTCGGCGCACTATTGATAGGCACTACGTATTTGCGATTACACTGCCATCTGCTAGCAGCTTTTCGAACTATTTCGATACTTCTGCATAACTCCTGCAAAAAATTCTTACAGCTTTCACAATAAACATACCGTTTGATGCACTCGTCCATCGATCTTAATTTTCGAGGTGTTTAATTTTGAAATGTGGATCTCCTTCGCTGGACACCCCGTAAGAAACTCGTCTTTCCCAGAATTAGAAAACCATTTCACTTCTGCCATTTGTCGGAAAAAGTGATAATGTATATCACACTCAGAGTCCTTATCAATTCCATCAAGGTAACGACCCAATCACGCCTGAGCGGTTAAACTTCTACCCAGATCGCAGCACCATCCATCATCCACTGCATCTGGTGGAGCACAAATGCAGCGCGAAAGGTACGAAACGAAATACAGGAGCAACCTCTCTCTAGGCCGAGAAAGCCTTGGACCAAGGCTGGCGTGATAACTTAATTTGCCAGCTATCGCAGTCAGACACAAGATCCACGTGACTGATTCGTTCCTGACCGGCGTAATCTGTGATGTGCGTCAGAAATGTCAGTACTCTCTACAGTCCTGTGATCGGGGTTCTACAAGGCACGAAGCTAGGCCTAATACTGTGCCGCTACGTTTATCGAGCTCAGCTCCTAAACAATTTTGTTTTTGCTGCAGTTAATACGAATAAGTAGTGTTTCCATTCCTCATACAAGACCTCTTCTTCTTGTCGATTCATTTGGCGAAGCTTCCGAAGTTTACAGTCATTGCTTTACTCTGTTTTACAACAGACCATCACTGTATATAAGTTCCTCGATCGAAACCTAGTCTTACGGCAGCCTGTACTTCCTTACATTGATCCGACGATCACGCCATTTGTGTCATGAAAGACAAGGAACGTCGAAAACGTTACATACAGGGTTATTACAAATCATTAAAGCGATTTCACAGCTCTACAATAACTTTATTATTTGAGATATTTTCACAATGCTTTGCACACACATACAGAAACTCAAAAAGTTTTTTTAGGCATTCACAAATGTTCGATATGTGCCCCTTTAGTGATTCGGCAGACATCAAGCCGATAATCAAGTTCCTCGGCGCAACATGTCCCGTCAATGAGTTCGAAAGCATCGTTGATGCGAGCTCGCAGTTCTGGCACGTTTCTTCGTAGAGGAGGTTTAAACACTGAATCTTTCACATAACCCCACAGAAAGAAATCGCATGGGGTTAAGTCGGGAGAGCGTGGAGGCCATGACATGAATTGCTGATCATGATCTCCACCACGACCGATCCATCGGTTTTCCAATCTCCTGTTTAAGAAATGCCGAACATCATGATGGAAGTGCGATGGAGCACCATCCTGTTGAAAGATGAAGTCGGCGCTGTCGGTCTCCAGTTGTGGCATGAGCCAATTTTCCAGCGTGTCCAGATACACGTGTCCTGTAACGTTTTTTTTTGCAAAAGAGAAAGGGGCCATAAACTTTAAACCGTGAGATTGCACAAACACGTTAACTTTTGGAGAATTGCGAATTTGCTTCACGAATGCGTGGGGATTCTCTACCACCCAGATTCGCACATTGTGTTTGTTCACTTCACCATTAAGAAAAAATGTTGCTTTATCACCGAAAACAAGTCTCGCACTGAACGCATCCTCTTCCATGAGCTGTTGCACTGCGTCGAAAATTCAAAGCGTTTGACTTTGTCATCGGGTGTAAGGGCTTGTAGCAATTGTAAACGGAATGGCTTCTGCTTTAGCCTTTTCCGTAAGATTTTCCAAACCGTCGGCTGTGGTACGTTTAGCTCCCTGCTTGCTTTATTCGTCGACTTCCGTGGGCTACGCGTGAGACTTGCCCGCACGCGTTCAACCGTTTCTTCGCTCACTGCAGGCCGACCCGTTGATTTCCCCTTACAGAGGCATCCAGAAGCTTTAAACTGCGCATACCATCGTCGAATGGAGTTAGCAGTTGGTGGATCTTTGTTGAACTTCGTCCTGAAGTGTCGTTGCACTGTTATGACTGACTGGTGTGAGTGCATTTCAAGCACGACATACGCGATTTTGTCTCACTGCGCTCTCGAGGGCTCTGGCGGCAGAAGTTTTTCTACGTATCTGTAGTGTGCGGTGACCATATGTCAATGAATGGAGCTACAGTGAATTTATGAAATCGCTTCAATCATTTGTAATAGCCCTGTACTTACACCAATGGGCGCGCTGTGCGTAAGGCTTGTATCGACTTCTCGGGGATCGCTAGTTTCAATCAAACGAGGATGCACCCTGTTCTTGAGAAACTTCGTAATCGTGAACGGCATTTAATGTGCCTTTCACCTCTGGAATGTTTTGCTGTCCGAAAGTAAAGTTACATTGTGGTCCATACGCCGTGTTGAAATGTGCGTTCGTCTGTAACCGCAGACATAATTTCTGTCAAGGGATACAATGATCATTAGAAATTTACAACTGATAGCACTGTTCTACACACAAAATGTTATGGAATGAAATGAGCTAAACTTTATTAATTTTGTGCCACTGAATTTGCAAATTACGATAAAATTCGCGCCTTAACATTAGTTTTCGAATTGCAGCCATTACCTGTATGTATTTGTCGTCAGGTATCGAGTCCCTTATATAAACACTACCTGTCATCATTCTCACAGGATGGTATCATCACGTGATAGGGTACATCTGCACACCTGTCCGTCACATTTCCAGCATCTTTGTGGCCATATAAGAGCATTGTCCCAAGTATTATAAACAAGGTAACTGGCCTTGCTTTGAAGTGTCTCGAAGTGCTGCCGTGGTAATTGTGTTTTCATATACAACCAGCTGACAATCTAGTATTCACAGGCGAGTGAAAATGTCTCGTAAATGAGTAAATAATGGAGATAACTTCCACGATATTTTCGGCGAAGCAACATTTGCTACTAGAAAAGCGTTCAGTTACGTCTTCTATGAAAACGGAATATTTTTTTATATTTTGGCTTTAAGATAGGGGACCAGGATGAAACATGGGCACCGCATGTCTGCTGCAATACGTGTTCGTCCAACCCGAATGCACGGATGAATAGGAAAGGTCAGTAATGCCATTTGGAGCCTAGATGATTTAGAGGGAACCCACTAACCATAACACTGAGTGTCATTTCTGTATGGTTCTCCCTATAAACAAATGAATCTCCACAAAGAAAAAATCAACAGCTGTATATCCTAATATACCCTGTGCAACTCACCCTGTACCTCGTGCCTACGAGTTTCCTTTTCCTAAACCCCCGGAAAATGCTTCTGTGAGCTATGATGAAGATGGCAAAGCCTCCATAACTGAATCTGAAGATGAACTTCCATCAACTTCAAGAGAGGCAAATTTATTTCCAAGCACATCATCCTCGAATCACAAGAAGAGTTCAATGACCTCATCAGAGATCTAAAATTTCGTAAAAATGAAGCAGAGCGTTTGGCATCACAGTTACAGAAGTGGAAGAATATACACGATACTGTGAAAGTGAAAACATTCCATAATAAAAATAAGGAATTAGTGTAGTTTTTTTTATTTTTTGAACTGAGCGGGCTTTGCATCCTGCAAATACGTAATTGGTGTGATGGAGGCATCAAATACAACTCACGATCCTCATCAGTGGCAACTGCTCATCGATGCTTCGAAAACAAGTCTTACAGCAGTACTTTCGCGTAATGGAACAGAGTTTCTCCTCCTTCCCATTGCGTATGGCACAAATGCAAAAGAAATATCCACAAATTTGAAAAACATTGTAACACGAGTAGACTACACTTAAAGTTATTGCCATGTTATCAGGGATGTAGTTAGACTACACTAATTTCTGCTGTTTCTTTTGCCAATGGGATACCCGTGCTAGAGACCAACACTAGTTTGAGAAATGTTGACCCATGAGACAGTCATTAACTGCTGGAACGAAAAATGTATTTTTTAACCACTGACAGAACGAAACAAAGTTTTGCTCCCAGCACTACATATAAAACTACAGCTTACGAAACAATTTGTAGGAGCTTAAGATACAAATGACTTCGCATTCTCTTATAAACGTCAAAAGTTCCCTAGGCTCAGTTTTGAAAAAGTGAAAGTTGGTTGTTTATTGATCCACAGATTAGATAAGACAATAAATTTGAATTAGTGTTAACTGATAAGGAGAAAAGAGCGTGATAGTCACTTAAGAATGTTACGAATAGTTTGAGAATTTCAAAGAATTTGTTGATGATTTTGCATGCTTCTATGATCAGCAGAAGTGTATATGTCACTAAAAATCCCCATTTCTAAATCAAGCTTAAATTTCTTTCCGCAAAATTGTGGTGATATGAGCGATGAACATGTTGAGCAGTTCTACCAGGATATATCAGTGATGGAGCAAACATGTAAAGGGAAATGGAGTGCCGCCATGCTAAATGATTATTGCTGGGTGATGAAAAGGGACGCTCCTTCAACACAGTACCAGAGACAGGCCAAAAAAAAAAATTCGTTTCTAAGGTAACTGATTCTTTTTCATGCTTTCACATTTTTCGTATTTCTTTGTTAAATGCATACATTAAATATTACTGTCTCAAAAAAGAGCTAAAAATAAATTTAAACTTCAACCATAAAAACAAACTGGAAACATATTTTCTTCACCCTAACATTCAACTTGAGTAGAACAATATCACCTACTACAGCCTAACTTGTGATGTGATGCACTGCATTACATCTACATCTACGTGATTACTCTGCTATCCACAATAAAGTGGCTGGCAGAGGGTTCAATGAACCACCTTCAAGCTGTCTCTCTGCCGTTCCACTCTCTAACGGCACGCGGGAAAAACGAGCACTTACATTTTTCTGTGCGAGCCCTGATTTCTCTTATTTTATCGTGATGATCATTTCTCCCTATGTAGCTGGGTGCCAACAGAATGTTTTCGCAATCGGAGGAAAAAACTGGTGACTGAAATTTCATTGGAAGATCCCGTCGCAACGAAAAAGGCCTTTGTTTTAGTGATTGCCACTCCAATTCACGTATCATGTCTGTGACACTATCTCCTCTATTTCGCGATAATACAAAACGAGCTGCCCTTATTTGTATTTTTTCGATGTTATCCGTCAGTCCCATCTGATGCGGACCCCACACCGCACAGTAATACTCCAGAATCGGGTGGACAAGCGTGGTGTAATCAGTCTCTTTAGTAGATCTGTTGCACTTTCTAAGTGTTCTGCCAATGAATCGCAGTCTTTGGTTTACTCTACACACAATATTATCTATGCGATCGTTCCAATCTAGGTTATTTGTAATTATAAACCCTAAGTATATAGTTGAATCTACAGCTTTCAGATTTGTGCGACTTATCGTGTAATCGAAATTTAGCTGATTTCTTTTAGTATTCATGTGAATAACTTCACAGTTTTCCTTATTCAGGGTCAATTGCCAATTTCGCACCATACAGATATCTAAATAATTTTGCAAGTCGATTTGATCATTTGATGACTTTATAAGACGGTAAATGACAGCATCATCTGCAAACAATCTAAGACGGCTACTCATATCGTCTCCTATGCCGTTAAAATAGATCAGGATCAATAGAGGGCCTATAAACTTCCTTGGGGAACGCCGGATATTGATTCTCTTTTACTCCATGACTTTCCGTCTATTACTACGAACTGTGACCTTTCTGACAGGAAATCACGAATCCAGTCGCACAACTTCGGCGACACTCCGTAGGCACGCTTTTTGGTTAGAAGACGCTTGTGAGGAACGGTGTCGAAAGCCTTCTGGAAATCTAAAAATATGGAATCAATTTGACATCCCCTGTCGATTGCACTTATCACTTCATGAGTATAAAGAGCTTGTTGTGTTTCACAAGAACTATATTTTCCGAAACCGTGCTGACTATGTGTCAATAAATAGTTTCGTATTGGTGTGACTTGAGCAATTTTCGAGTCTTTAAGTACGGATCTTTATGTGAGCGAGTGGTTGTATATAATTGCTAAATATGCAACTATTTTATCAGCATACACTGAGAGAAACCTGCGTGGTATACTATCTGGACCAGAGGCCTTGCCTTTATTAAGTGATTTAAGCTGCTTCTACTTATATGTTTCTCATCTTTGCAGTTGTTCTTCATTGGAATTCAGGAATATTTACTTCGTCTTCTTTGGTGAAGGCGTTTCGGAAAACCGTGTTTAATAACTCTGTTTTAGTGGCACTGTCATCAGTGTCATTACCGTGGTCGCGCAGTGAAGGTATTGATTGTGTCTTGCCACTGGTGCGCTTTGTGTATGACCGTTTTCTGCCAGATTTCGAGACAGAATTTCGTTGTGGAAATTATTAAAAGCATCTTGCATTGAAGTACGCGGCATATTTCGAACTTCTGTAAAGCTTTGCCAATCTTGGGGATTTTGCGTTCTTTTAAATTTGGCATGCTTTTTTCGTTGCTTCTGCAACAACGATCTGACCCGTTTTGTGTACCATTGGGGATCAATACCATCACTTATTAATTTATGTGGTATATATCTCTCAATTGCTGTCGATACTATCTCTCTGAAAACGTTGCACAACTTTTCTGCACTTACATGATCAGATCGGAAGGAGTGAAGACTGTCTCTTAAAAAGGCGTTAAGAGCATTTTTATCAGCTTTTTTTAAATAGATATACTTTGCGTTTCTTTTTGATGGTTGTAGGTGTTACGGTATTCAGCCTAGCAGCAACTACCTTGTGGTCGCTAATCTCTGTATTCGTCACAATACTCGCTATTTGTCCAGGATTATTTGTTGTTAAAAGGTCAAGTATGCTTTCGCAACCATTTACGCTTCGAGTGGGCTCATGAACCAATTGTTCAAAATAAAAAAATGCAGTGTGACTAGGGCCTCCCGTCGGGTAGACCGTTCGCCGGGTGCAAGTCTTTCGATTTGACGCCACTTCGGCGACTTGCGCATCGACGGGGATGAAATGATGATGATTAGGCCGACACAACAACCAGTCCTTGAGCGGAGAAAATCTCCGACCCAGCCGGGAATCGAACCTGGGCCCTTAGGATTGACATTCTGTCGCGCTGACCACCTTTTTTTATTATTATTATAATATTTGGGTAACTCAACATTTAGACAAAAAGTATAATAAGGGGAACCAGCCCGCATTCGCCAAGGCAGAAGGAAAATCGCCTAAAAGCCATCCACAGACTGGCCGGCTCACCGGACCTCGACAGAAGGCCGGCGGGCGGATTCGTGCCGGGAACCAGGCGCTCCTTACCACTTCGGAAAGCCGTGCGTTAAACCGTTTTCTTTTTTTGTTTTTTTTTTTTTTTTGACCGGTGGGGGCTCGGGGGGCAAAGTGGGCAGGGGTCGAAACCTGAGGCCTGGCCACACTGTCCCCCTCACCACCACCGAGCCTGTGGTGCTTAGGGAAGTGGGAGAAACAGGAATCAACAGTAGTGGAAGGCGTTGTTATTTATTTATTTGCATGTGTTTTTGTAATATTCACTAATAGCATGAAATTATGGGAACACATATGCGAAAGAGAAAAGAAATATAAATTCTGGGTAAAGAAAAAGAAAGGAAAAAGGAAAAGCAAAAAGAAATAAAATCCGCGCAATCTGCGACGCGCTCTCCCATCCGCGGAGGTCAGATTAGAATAGATCGTAGGCGGTTGAAACTCAGACACCGCCGGGGGAGGAGGGGTGGGTGCCCTCTGTGCCAGGAACCCCCCAACTCAGTGGAGGTCGAACAAAGACCGCTCGAAGATAGTTAGCAAATAATGTTAGGTAACGTGGCGTGTTTTCGAGAGCTGCATGGGCACCACTCAGCTACCGGGGGCGAACATTGTTCAAAATAATTTTCTGAGAAAGCATTCAGTACAATTTCGGATGATGTTTTATGCCTGTCGCCGTCTTTAAATGTAAAATTTTTCCAGCATATAGAGGGTAGATTGAAGTCAGCACCGACTATAGTTCTATGAGCCGGGTACTTATTTGAAATGAGACCGAAGTTTTCTTCGAACTGTTGAGTAACTATATCTTCTGAGTCGGGGGTCGGTAAAACGATCCAATTAATAGTTTAGTCCGATTGTTATTTAAAACCTCTACCCATACTATTTCACACGAACTATCAACTTCAATGTGGCTACAAGGCAAACTACCTCCTCCACTAACTGTATTTAATCTAACCTTTCTGAACACTGTTAGATGTTTGAAAAAATTTCGACTAAACCTGTTTCCGGCTTTAACTCTAAAAATTGGTTAGTGCATTTCTCTGTTACCAACTGAGAGCTCCACTAGAGTTGAAAGAAAGCAAAGCCACACCGCCTCCATTAAATTATGCCTGAAACACTGTGCATTTTAAATTACCGTTCTGGTGAGTTACTGCTTCATTGAATATGAAAATAAACAATATACACCACAATTTGAAAATGATATCATAATGACTAATTATGTTTCATAACGACCTAACTCCATGATCATGCCGCGCGGGATTAGCCGAGCGGTCTATGGCGCTGCAGTCATGGACTGAGCGGTTAGTCCCGGCGGAGGTTCGAATCCTCCTCCGGGCATGGGTGTGTGCGTTTGTCCTTAGGATAATTTAGGTTAGGTAGTGAGTAAGCTTAGGGACTGATGACCTTAGCAGTAAAGTCCCATAAGATTTCACACACATTTGAACTTTTTTTTTTTCGTGATCACTCGCAGAGAATCATGCAACGCTGACAGGCCGCCGCACCGCTCCCCTCGCCGTTGTCGCTTTCTCGACCTCGGAGTCTCTGTTATCGAGGTAGCTGTTCGATTGGTTTCACGAGGCTGAGCGCATCCCTCTCCGGTGCTCCGACGAAGCACTGTGTACATTTATGTCTTGCCTGCTAACAGTGTGCATAAAACGAAGTAATGAGATTACTCTCATAGTGTTTCTCCTAAATTAACAATGACCCTTCCTACATTTCGTGTTTTTAGTTTGACATCTCGCTTATTCTATGGCCATTAGAAACAATTAGGTAGTTATAACGATAAGACTGACGGGATTTTCTGTGGAACAGGTTAGGGAAAACAGAAAATAATAGATATTATTCTGCATTGTGGTCCTTCCATTTATACTCCTATCTGTGTGTCATTCTCTTCTTCCCTTTCTCGCTTATTTTATATTCATCTACACACCTAAAAAAAAATTGCATCAACGAGGTTCGCAGAGCTCCTGAAGATAGACGTTGACTGTGGATATTGCATCACAGACACAGTCCCTTTGATTGTTCAGAGATATCACTAAACCCGCCCAAAGATGTAAACAACCATGCGTGAGTAGCGCCTATTAGACGGAGAGGATCCGACAGCCGACCAGTTTCAAACATTCCACCAGGAAGGAGGTACACGGCTAGTGTTGTCCGTAGTTTCACCACGCCTAACGGTCAATACAGCGGTTTGATCGCGTCCGCATTGTTACTTTTTGCCAGGAGGGGCTCTCAACAAGGGAAGTGTCCAGGCGTCTCGGAGTGAACCAAAGCGTTGTTGTTCGGACATGGAGGAGATACAGAGAGACATGAACTGTCGATGACATTCCTCGCTCAGGCCGCCCAAGGGCTACTACTGCAGTCGATGACCGCTACCTACGGATTATGGCTCGGAGGAACCCTGACAGCAAGTCCACCATGTTGAATAATGCTTTACGTGCAGCCACAGGACGTCGTGTTACGACTCAAACGGTGCGCAACAGGCTGCATGATGCGAAACTTCACTCCCGACATCCGTGGCGAGGTCCATCTTTGCAACTACGACACCATGCAGCGTGGTACAGATGAGCCCAACAACATGCCGAATGGACCGCTCGGGATTGTCATCACGTTCTCTTCACCGATGAGTGTCGCATATGTCTTCAACCAGACAATAGTCGGAGACGTGTTTGGAGAAAACCCGGTCAGGCTGAACGCCTTAGACACACTGTCGAGCGAGTGCAGCAAGGTGGAGGTTCCCTGGTGTTTTCGGGTGGCATTATGTGGGTCCGACGTTCGCCGCTGATGGTCATGGAAGGTGCCGTAACGGCTGTACGATAAGTGAATCCCATCCTCCGACGAATAGTGCAACCACATCGGCAGCATATTGGCGAGGCATTCGTCTTCATGGACGACAATTTGCGCCCCCATCGTGGACATCTTGTGAATGACTTCCTTCAGGATAATGACATCACTTGACTAGAGTGGCCAGTATGTTCTCCAGATATGAACCCTATCGAACATCCCTGGTATAGATTGAGATGGGCTGTTTATGGACGACGTGACCCACGAACCACTCTGAAGGATCCACGCCGAATCGCCGTTGAGGAGTGGGACAATCTAGACGAACAGTGCCTTGATGAACTTGTCGATAGTGTGCCACGACGAATACAGGCATGCATCAATGCAAGAGGACGTGCTACTGGGTATTAGAGGTACCGGTGTGTACAGCTATCTGGACCACCAATTCTGAAGGACTCGCTGTATGGTGGTACAATATGCAAATATGCAATGTGTAGTTTTCATGCGCAATAAAAATTGCGGAAATGATGTTTATGTTGAGCTCTATTCCAATTTTCTGTACAGGTTCCGGAACTCTCGGAATCGAAGTGATGCAAAACTTTTTTTGATGTGTGCATTTAGGTTACGGCAGCAGCACTACGACATCATGCGGTTGAGAGCTTTCGATCGTTTCTTAAAAGGCTGATCGTAAAGCAATGAGTTTCTCTAAAGAGAGTTATTGTTTCAGTCATCAACGTTAAGGCTGGTTTGACCCAGTTGTCCACTCTATTGCTAACAAGTTATCTTTTTCAGTTCAACGTAACTACTGCATCCTACACTATGTGTCTTACAAACCAGTACCTAGGCCTTCCGCTAACATTGTTTCTTCTCAACAATCCTGCAACAAAAGGGGGGGGGGGGGTCCTGTGTCATTGCACTCTTTCCGTTCTCCTCGGAGTACTTGGTATACATCCAGTTTTTTACAATTGACGTAAAACCTACTACAACAAGCCTGTTCTTGTAAAAGAGTGACTGTCACAAACGCCTTTGTCTTCTACTAAACAAATTTTCTGTTAACATGTTGGCTACGCTTCCTGTCAAACGTAAGCGTAACTGACATTCACGTAAGGCACACTCTCTAAATCATACTACACAATAAGACATTCAAATAACGTGCCAAAGTTTAAAAGTAACAGCTAAATAAAGATAAGTAAACCAAGCAATTAAGAAACGATTTAATTATGAAGCCTGCTGAATCGTCATTGTAGACGACTGGGACTTCAAAATTAATTAATGAATGTTAACTGTTTTCTGTTCTGCTTTATCTGTCTATATGAAATAATAAATGATATTGGTATGCTATTCAATTTGAATGGCTTGTCAAAAGCTGTTACAAAGTTGTTAATTAAATACAACGTGTCCATAATTAAAGTTCCAGTTTCTAAACGCTGTAGAAGGAGAAGCACTGCTCACAATGACTTCACATTTGAACAGCATATTATTGACGGAGTGATGACCTCAGAAGTTAAGTCCCATAGTGCTCAGAGCCATATTGTTGACGCAGGATTATACGTCATACAACAAATAAAATTAACGAGGATTTAACGAATAGATGGCACAGAAAGCGTCAGAATATCCACACCAACAGACGCGCAACACACGGCTGTCCTTCAGTTAGCATGCGAGACGCCCAACATACCTGTTCTCATGAAGGATCCCACGCTGCTAGTAAAGTTCTTTTACAAGTACGGTACGCCAGTAGCTCTGCAGAAGCTCCGGAAGGGTACGAGAAAGGGCATTGGTCCAATGTCGCAAAGAATCTGGAGAAAATGATTACAAAATTCGCAAAAACAGGTTCTTTTCAAATGCAATGTGACATAGGCAGGAAAGCAGTTGATCCGACATTAGTTCAAGACGTGACCATAGCTTTGCAGGAGGGGACAAACACTGGAGTCCCATCTTCAGGAGTTGCTTCCTGCCGACCTGCCAACAAGACTAATGTTCGCTCTGGAATTTCTTGCTCGTACGAAAACGCACAATGAGTGGCCATGGAACATTCCATGGACGGTCGAAGCCCGTTTCCACTTTCAAGGACATGTCAATACACAGAACTGCAGAATATGACCAACAGAAAATCAGTTCGTACATCATCAAACGGTACCGTTTCATTCTGCAAAGGTAACTGTCTGGTGCAAGTTGACGGCATCCTTTATTGTACGTCCCTATTTTTTCAAGGACGTTGGTCCTGCAGGTTCTGTTACCTGTATCGTCACCTGCAACCGCTTTGAGGGCTTTTTGCGAGCCAAAGACATTATAACCCTTCAGCAGCGTAGATGTGTGGGTACCACCACCTTAATGCAAGATGTGCAAGATGGCGCTCCCCCGCACAATAAACAGCCAATGAAACGGTTGCTGTAGAGGCATTTCGGAAATGTTAGAATTATAAGCTGTGAGACTGTGGGGTTACCTGAAAGATGTTGTATTCAGTGCTCCAATTATGAACGTAGCTGAACTGAAGGGACGCACTGCGCAACACTTCTGAATGTGACCGTCGAGGCACTTCTGTCTGTTGTGGAGTATGTTGTTTGTCGATTTCAAAATGTGGCAGGAAACGGTGGACAGCATATTGAACATGTCTTGCACCAGTCTCATGACAGTTAGAAACCAATGTCATTTTTATTTTTATGCAGTTTTTGGCCCCAGAACAATTAAAAACGGTATCATTGTTGGTTTTTATGCGGTTCTTGATCTTAGGACAGTTAAAGACCGATTTTTCCCATCACATGTGGCACAAACGTGCCTTGGTGGGTCAGTCAGTGTCACAACTCTTGACTGCCTAACTTCTGCAGTCACGCACACTGAACAGTACAGATGGTGTAATGCGCAACTCAAACCATAGCTGTCGTATTGCGATTCTCCTGTCATTTGTAACCGACCCAATTTACGTTAAGACGCTTACAGCACACCTATTGGGAAAATTTTCGTTCACTTTTTTTCTTAGACGATTCTCCCTGCGTCAATGGTACACTGTTCTAATGCGACGTCATTCTGAGGAGTGGTTCTATTACTACAGAATTTTGAAACTACAAGTTTAAATACGGACACCTATTACTTCGCCTTCTGTATGTTGATTTTTTACATTATATAATCTTCTATAGCAGATAAAATATTTTTTAAAGTTAATTACAAATGAGTTCTTTCTCGAAAATCATAAACTTCTTACTTTTTTACTGGCTTTAGTCCCCATTCTATTTTGTTTCCGTAAAATTCATTCTCCTAACATTGACGTACGAAGTTACCAACTTACGTTCCGATCACTAAGTTTAAAATCGAAAGATATGTCAGAGAAGATAAACCACTTGATAACGTTGCCTCGCTTATCGCGAAAAAGTATCTGCGACAGCCGCTACACCAAGAATAAATCAGTGTGGTAATGGCGTATCTCCAATGTTTAATATCCGTAAACAGAAGATTAAAATTCAGAGTGATAAGGTTATGCACTGGTAGTTCACCGTTGGACAGTATGCGACGTGCTGGATGTTCCAACAATTACGAACGGATGCTAGGATGGTAATTTTATGTCCAATTAATACAAAAGATGGTTAATACAAACACCCGTTCTAAGTTTATTTTCTCAGATCGTGGACGCTTATCTGATTCCCCGTACATAACACGTACAATACGCGATTGGCTCATACAATCGGTCACCTGCTGTCTGTCTGAACTTCAGGCGGTTACTTAAAATAGCAGTTTCTCCTTAATAATGTTCTGAAGAATAAATCATCGTTCGAAACTAATTGACACTGCTCACAGTTCGTATCGGAAACTCTCACTTATTAAACTTTCTCCTCCCACACACTTCAAATTTACTCATTCAATTTTTCAATAATCTTCAAGTTTAACTGAGCAGTAATCTCCATTAGTACAATAATGTGATGCACAAGATTACTATTCCTCAGCCTCCATGGCGCCTTTATTGACCAAGTACAACCAAAAGGATGTCTGCGGAAAGACTTCCAATACTACTCGCAGTCGAAAACGCTTCATGATCAAACTGGATTGCGTTTGCAACACTTGGTGTGTGTCTCCTTCTACCTGACACCCTAACTCACATTCTCCTGCTGCAACGACCAATTCTCCTCAGTCTTGACAACAATTTACATGGATAAAGTATGTCTCTAACTGAGCCACCAAACTAACTTACATACACAATAATAGTTTCAGTCGTATTTCAATTACAACCTAGAAATTATTTTCACAAGTGGGAAACACAATATAATTACACAGTTTGACACAAACGAACACTAACAACATAAGCGATATAACGCACAGTAAATTTGGAGGATGAAGATAGAAGTGTACATACATATCGATGTGTAAATGTCAATAGAAAGTGTCGTATACATATCGATGCGTAAATTTCAATAAAAGAAATATCGTTTTCAGTACCTAAGGTCTAAGCTAGGGAGAAGAGGGGAGATCAACTTAGTTTCGCGGTGAAGGACGAAACAGTTTTGAGATTGCACATCAAACGGTTCTGGTTGCTGATAGTTGGTATCTATAATGCTTTCCTGCTTCCTTCAATCTGATACTGAACTGTTTGTCTATTTGGCGAAGGGAGTTCGTTTAACGTATTTCTATTTATTAATTTTTCTGTGGGAGGCGCCTGTTTTCGCTGGCTACACTCCTGCTTGCAAATACAGTTTTTAGTTACGACTCACGTCTTAACACGTGCCCAGCCTTTCTATCTACACGATTGCCAAACCATCACTGGGAGTTCACGTACCGAACGATTTAAAGCTGAATGATTACTGATCGCAGGAAAGCCATAGGGAAACTTAGATTCATTGAAATGATCATGAGATAAAGTAATCCAACCACGAAGCAAGCAGACTACAAAACACTCTTTCGAGTGATACTTGAATACTGCTCGTCACTGTGGTAACTGTACCAGTTAGGATCGATATAGGGAAAACTGTAGTTCCAAGGAAGAGCATAGCTTTTCGTCACAGGCTTCTCTGGCGCCATGGAGGTGGCCATCCAACTGCAGCTGCAGACGATACAGCAAAGGCGACGTCACCGTGTGGTTCACTAGATAACTCTGAGAACTTATGTTCCTTGAAGAGACCACCGATAAACACTCCAAACCAGATAAAAAACGACGCACCATGAAAGAATTATCCGAACAGAATGGAAATCGGTAGACGTGATGTACGTGAACAAACAAATGATTAGAATTTCATACAAATTAATGATTCATTCAAGACAACGAACTTCACAAGCTGATCAAGTCAATAACGATTTGGTCTACCTGTGGCCCTTATGCAACCAGTTATTCGGCGTGTTATTGATCATCAGGGTTGTTGGGTGTCCTCCTGCGGGATATCGTTATATATTCTGTCCAATTGGTTCGTTATATCGTCAAAATCATGAGCTGATTGGAAGGCATTGCCAACAATGCTCTAAACGTTCTCTTTTTGGAGGGATCGGATGACCTTGCCTGCCAAGGTAGGGTTTGGCAAGCACAAAAACAAGCAGCAGGAACTCTCACCGTGTGCGGACGAGCATTATCTTGCTGAAATGTAAGCGCAGAATTCGTTGCCATGAAGAACAACAAAAAGGGAAATATAATATCGTTGACATACCGCTGTCCTATAAGGGTGCCGAAGATGACAACCAAAGAGTCCTGCTATGAAAATAAATGGCACCCAAGGCCATTCTTACAGCACAGCGGTACATCGGCAATATTCTACGCACCGTTTTGGTGCCCTTTATGACAAGCCATGCTGGGCTTACAATTCAGCAAGATATTTGAATTTCCTCATTATGAGAATAGTGAGGCGATCTGTTTTAATTCAAATGGCTCTGAGCACTATGGGACTCAACTTCTGAGGTCATAAGTCCCCTAGAACTTAGAACTATTTAAACCTAACTAACCTGTAAGGTGTCAGGCAAATCCAACACCTGCCATGAAAACCGTGACATGATAAGCAAATCCAGTACTATGTCACATAGCTCCGAATAAATCGTGACATTAAATTAACCAAAGTAATACGAGTAACGAGTGAGCAAATGGAATACCACAGACTAACACAAGAATGCCTAAATGCATGTCATACCTTCCCACCGTGAGACAGACGCAGTTCCGAGGGGAGAAACGAGAACAGAAGCCGAGAGCAGAACCGTGTTAAGCGAGAAGGCCCTACGATAAGTGACAGACACCCACGTCTCCAGCTAACCGCTAGGACCATCCCCCAGCCCATGTTAAAAGCTAGAGCCCTCCAGAAGAACAGTATAGATCTTATGATAACACAAAAAGGGCCACACCAACCGCAAGTTTTAGCGTGAGATTTTTTCGCGTCTCTGTTACGTCAGGACCACCCCCCAGCCCATGTTAAAAGATAGAGCCCTCCAGAAGAACAGTATAGATCTTACGATAACACTAAAAGGACCACACCAGCTGCAAGTTTTAGCATGAGACTTTTTCGCATCTCTGTTACATTGCAAACTTTAAAAACATTTCCCCACCACGAAGAGTATAACGTTTCTCATTGGATAGACATAATTTTTGTAGGCAGAGCTTAAGGTTAACATTGAGACACTGATTGGTCAGATGAAAACACAGCCAGATAGTTTTTTTAAACCAACTTCGGTAAAATGTAGTAAGGAGAAGTTAGGAGAGAGTTGCTTCCGAGACGGCGAGGTGAGCAGAGCTGTGCTGCCCGCCGCCCCCTGACGAACACCGACAAGGTAATGAATGCACATGATGCCGCATAACAGCACATAAAGCTTCACTCAGAACTGCAGAAGTCTCATCTGTTACACCCCCTTTTTTGCGTAATACTAGTGTCGATCGTCAATTAAAGCTCATGGTGTTCACATTTGCCACTTGAAGTAAAAATCTGAAACGCGATGATTTTTCTGTTATATAGTTATTGAGAAGCCACATCAGCCACTGTAATTTACGACAAGTTAGATAAGTAATTAAAGATAATTGAGGGTCACTGTAGACCACTTTGATAGTTTTCTCCTTTGTGAAACTTAATTTAAACCTAGATTATAGATGTGATATGACATAGGACATCCTTCGTTCCATTGTAGAACTTGGAAACCCATTCAGGAAATATTCGTTCACATTTTTTGTTGAACGCAGTTGGTTTTTACCATCCTGTATTAAAACATTTCCTTTTATCAATAGTGCAATTTATAAACAATGTTTTATGAGTAGAATAAAATTTCCAATGGTAAACTTAACTGCTTTTTCGACGTTATTTTACCAGCTAACTAAAAATAGGAAGGCCTTGAACCCCTTCCACCAAATTTAGTTAGTATTAAGATTCTTTTACAGGGAGTGCAGTGGAGCTGACGCTGAAATCATTAAGTATTTGGTTATATCATCGCTAGTCTCACTGAACTCTTCTGAACTCTACATGTCATGTGTGGTCTGGCGTCTCCTTACCAGCAACAGGTCCCAGGTTCAAACTAGTCAATTCCCTAAAAAACACGCTCAGAGCGTCGTTGCGCGAAAGTGGTAGGGAGACACGATATAGAACAACAGACACCACGCAGAATGTTAGAAACCTAAGGACATCACATAAATCCATGCCCGAGGCAGGATTCGAACCTACGTAGCGGTCGCGCGGTTCCAGACCGTCGCGACTAAAACCACTCGGCCACCCCGGGCGGCGATCTGTTTTAATTGCTAAAAACCATTCAAAATCCAAGATCGCACAAAACATTTTTTTCTTCAAGACAACTGATTTCAACAGTCTTGTATTATAAACAAAAACCGGAAATGGACCTGTACATTTACACATCTTAAATATTTTTTTGTAGTAAAACACTTTCATTTTACGCTGACCTCATGCAAAAGATGTCAAGTGGTTAAAACTCACCACATTAGAAACGTTTGTCATTGTAGTAGGTCTTTACACTGAGGGAAGTGTGGGATAATCATAATATCATTTTGCATATAATAATATAACGGATATAAAGGGTGGTGCTTATTCTAACATGTTAAAATGGCATGTCTGCCTGTATCTTCCTTTTTCCTTATTATCATTATCATTTTTTTATCATGCACTTGACAGTCAAGAATAAATAATAATATGGTAATAAGGCTATAGTCATTCCTTACACTGGAATCTATGTTAATTATTTATTATATTGAAACATTATCATTTTTTTATCATGCACTTGACAGTCAAGAATAAATAATAATATGGTAATAAGGCTATAGTCATTCCTTACACTGGAATCTATGTTAATTATTTATTATATTGAAACACTGGTAAAGATAGGTTTCATGTCAAAATGAAAAGTGAAGTGAGGAAGTGAGGCACAACAAGCACTAGTATAAGCGACGTGGTACCTTAGAAGGATAGGAATCATAACGGCTAAGCTGAACATAAAATAACATGGTAAATTTAATTTAACACGCTAATTGAAAAGAATTTGACACGCCTTCCCTCGGGAGGACATCTAACACCTCTATCAATCAATGCTAAGCCGCGTAACTGCTTGTATAAGTGTCAGAGGTGGAACAATGCGTTACTGACGTGTTCAGTTTCTGAAGCTGCTTCTCTTGAGTACATCGTCCAAGTCTTCTGAAATGGAATCATTTGTTTGCCTTTATGTGTACATCACGCCTACCGATTTCCGTCCCTTTCGAATAATTCCTTCTTGGTACATCGCTTTTTGTCTTCTTCCTTGTTCCAAGGTATATCTCGCGAATAGACCATCAAGTTAAAATTAGAAAGATTCGAGCTTACACAGTGGTTTACCAAGAGACAGCGTTCGCTTCTTCCATTTGAGACTGGGTTATGGAGGGGAAGAAGTGACAGTGTAACAGGAAGCAGCATCCGCCACACAGTATAAGGTGGCTTGCGTAGTGTGGAGGCAGATGTAGCTGTTTCAGATCGCCTTTATTGCTTACTCGATAAATCCGTCTGATCTGCAACAGTCTTCTCTAACATCAAATGTCAAAGGCTTCTAATCTTTTCATTTCAATCTATGCCATCGTTAATGTTGTTTCACAAGTGTATCATATCAAAATTTGCTTGGTTACACAACAAAAGGACTAGTTCTTTCTCTCATTTCCCTGCCAAACTGCAGAATGTCGGTTAACGTGGTGACACAGTAAACGAAGTAGTTGTACCTAGGTCAGCCCTTAAGCAGCTGGGGAAGCAATTGGGCGGTAAGAGCGATGTTAAACTGCGCGAACGCCCTGGCCGCGCCCCGAGTCCCCTCCCCCCCCCCCTCCCCCCCAGTCACCATCCCACCACGATGCCGCAGGCCTCCTTTGAGAACAGGCCAGGCCTGGCTGGTCTGGTGGTGGGCCGGATGTAATTACCGCGGCGTGGGAGGAGAGCCAGCAGCCACCTGCCGCCGCTCCGCGCAAGACGCATGGCCCAAGTTTCTTAATCTCGTTCCCGGCAACAACCCCCGCGGCCGCCCCTATAAATCTCCCTCGACTTCTCCGTCCACCGCGGCTCCACCCTCCCGGTAACGTCCCCCTGCCGTTCCGAATCTGAGGCTCCTTCGCTAAACAAGAACCCGGCTCAGCTGTGCGGCAACAGCGTGGGCGAAAAATGAACTTCCGGTTTGTCAACCGACAGCCGCACTCTGATGAATGTCTCTCTTCGGCACACCTGCTGCCCCGGCTTTCGAATCTGCTGTGTATTGAAAGCAGATACGTCTACCTACGCAGGATACATCCACACCGTACCATTGTCCTGTAATTTACAGGCAGTTGTTCAGTTTCGACCACAACATTTCGAGAAATGAATACGAAAACAACTCTGACTCGAAGCTGTGCTTCATTGGGTTAGCAAACAATGGCAAACTGCCCGAAAAAGTTTTTGGAAAGTTGTGGGAACTTCCTGTGGGACCAAACTGCTGAGGCCATCGGTCCACACTGCTTGATCTAACTTAAACTAACTTACGCTAAGGATTACACACACACACACACACACGTACATACACACACATGCCCGAGGGAGGACTCTAACTTCCGACGTGGGGAGCCACGCGAACCATGTCAAGGCGCCCCAGACCTGACCAAACGTGGCACAAACTGCCTGTTGACAGATAATCACTGACAGTGGGTCTAACGACGACTACCCCCCGGAAACTGCGGAGAACGGCAGCTGCACTTCTATTATTCAAAGACCCCACACCACAGTCTTAGCGTCTCATTTCCTAATCTGAGTCCCTAAGCATCGCCTGATTCAATTCGACTATGTTATGTTACCATTGCTCGATGTTCATCTTATAATCTCTTTTCAAGACATTATTCTTTCCGGCGAACTGCTCTTCCAAGTCCTTAGAAGTCTCTGGCAGAAGTACAATGCCATCGGCAAACCTAAAAAATTTTATTCCTTCTCCCTGGAACTTTACTGTTCATAGACACAAGATGAACTCAGAACCCACCGAAATGCTTCTTTGCGCTGCCAAATTTTGCCTGACGCCCAGTATTCTCCTGTCATAGTAACCAGTGGTTTATTCCCCTCTCCACAGACGGTGGAATCATCACGTAGGAGATATTTCCAGAATGACGGCGGGGTGATTATAGAGTGGAACGTTTGCGGGACAGCGAGATGGCAGACTTCTACAACCAATGTCTCCCCCAAGTTATAAATTTTTGGAGCCGGCCGCGGTGGTCTCGCGGTTCTAGGCGCTCAGTCCGGAACCTCGCGACTGCTACGGTCGCAAGTTCGGATCCTGCCTCGGGCATGGATGTGTGTGATGTCCTTAGTTTAGTTAGGTTTAAGTAGTTCTAAGTTCTAGGGGACTGATGACCACAGATGTTAAGTCCCATAGTGCTCAGAGCCATTTGAACCATAAACTTTTGGGAAAAATGACTCGCATTAAAGCGCTAACATGGTGCAGAGAATGAGGAACACCATCAGTAAGCTTCATCGTCGTAGCATGATTTTTTCACGTGGAAAGTGAAACTGTACGATTACGTCTCGTTTGTAACCTTTTTACCTCTTCTTGAGAAAAAAAAGTAAGCACAACGTAGCTTTTCTTCCACACATTACTGTTTTAACATTCCACTAGAGATCTGTGGCACATTGGCTCTAGATAGCACTAAGAAACGGCTAACGTGCTGTTTTAATTTCCCTCTAGCTATTTTCTGCATCGTTCTCATACTCAGTCGAAAAAAGGAACTAAATGAAACGGTGCTTTAAGTAAGAAAATGGACATTTTCCCAGGAGACTTTTTGCCGATAAGAGGCCGCTGTGCATTCTGCGCCCTCGTCGCAAACGAGCGCCGCTCGTTTGGGGGAGGGGGGAGGGGCACCCTCTCTCTCCTTCCCCCCTCCCCCTGCCACCTCGACACTGCTTATCGCGAGCCCTCACCCCGCCGAGATTAGCGCAGCGGAGGTGGGAATGGGGCGTAAATACAGTCGGGCCCGCCGCCGCCACTGAGGCCGCCGTTCGTACTCATTCTGGCCGCCAGAAAGCAGGCCGTGGCCCACGTCCCAGGGCACACGTACACACAACTCCCCCCTTTTCCGTCCTTCTTCTTTTTCTTCCCTCCTCTCCTTTCGATTCCTTGTCCTCGTCCTCGCTCAACGGGGCAGACTTGGAACTCGATACAGCGAAACGCACTGATACCGTTGCAAGGTACACACTGTTTCCGGCTTTTCTCTCGCGTTACGTGCGCAGCCTTATCAAAGACGTGTCTCCGAGGAGCGGAACGGAAAAAAAGTAGCGAGCAATACAGTAACTACGTGCACGATTCCCCAAGACAGGTTGCAAGTAGTGCATGCCACAGACAGTAACTGTGAAATGAACTAAGCACACCAGATAAAAAGAATAAGCACTTATGGGAGACATGACCTCAATTCAGCGAGGAACAGAGTCCATCTCTTAGCCAACTGCAACCACCCATCGAGGATTAGATCGCACAGAGCTACCACATTATGGGGATATTGATTACTACGTCTCACATGCTGTTCCCAATAATCTGAAACATTTTCTATAGCATGAAGGTTGAGTGATTTAATGGGTGCTATAGGTCGCATGAGTTTTGCACAAAGCAGCAACATATAGTTGCAGCCCTATGACACAGCTCTTGTCATGTTGGAAGATGGGAGAGTCCACAGTATACTCGTCGTGAAGACAGTTTTTGTTCACAGTAATCTGAGTGAGCCACTTCTGTAGCACTCAGCTTGCGTACAACACTGTTATTGATCACTCATACAGTCCGTTTTACGGAGACCTGTGGAACAATCGGGTGGTTCCTGTGCTCACTGTAAGCATGCTTATACACTCCAAGGAGCAATCCTAATCGAAAGACGTAAACAGTGGCAAGGTGAATCACACTATGATGAATGGCACATGCTGAAGTCTGCAGACAACAGCGAGAATTGCCACGCAAGTGTGGGCTCGTAGCATTCATGGGCATCCTCGTGGACGGGTCCATGTGATGTGCCCACAGTTGCGACGGCACCATCTGTGGTACAAATCTCTGACTTCATTCCATATCAATACTTGGGCTGGGTGGGGAATCCGAATCACTGTCGGATACTAAGGGGCCCAAGTCATGGTACGATAAAAACACCCTCAAAACGTCACAGAACAACCACTGGCCTCAACTAAACCCTCCACACTATGAATGCCTCACTGGCCCACTGTTGCGCTCAACACCTTGGATTATTTGAAAAGAGGCAAAATCACCATCATCTTACACACTTCCAATAAGCTATCGTCCAGTTACAATTGGTCAACTTAGTACATGTAGCTTGTCCATTTCTGTGAGCAATGGCCTTTTGCAAGGTATCTAACTCATTGCAAGCAGTTTCATTTGCGGTCTTTGCTTGGAAACTGGTTGAGATGGGCCTGTATTCAGTTCCTTTCTGATTGAAAACAACTGTGACTGACAAGCTGTGACTCTTTTCTTCATTCTCTGATGCTTAGGATCTTTTTACAGCTACTGTTGTTCTTACGCCATGTTAACTGGCTGCACATGATACACCATTCAATGTAGACATTCCAGAGTGTCAGCACTGATACACCGAACACTGGGAAACTGACAGTATCTCATGTTTTATTGGCTTCATTGACAAATGCTGTTCTCCCAGGTGCTCAACCTAGCTGTGTTTTTTATTTTACGCACAATATTTCATCGAACAGTCCAGTCCACTTCCTCACATTCTATGAGTTTTGTTGTTACGTGTACTCGCTGCAAAATGGTTCAAATGGCTCTGAGCACTATGGGACTTAACATCTATGGTCATCAGTCCCCTAGAACTTAGAACTACTTAAACGTAACTAACCTAAGGACATCACACAACACCCAGTCATCACGAGGTAGAGTAAATCCCTGACCCCGCCGGGAATCGAACCCGGGAACCCGGGCGTGGGAAGCGTACTCGCTGCATGGACTCTAGCTGTGAACTGCTGTTGGTTTCACTTCTTACTAGAATGCAGTCATAATGATATTCTTGGGTAGGACATCCTGTAGGCATCAGAAACAGCTGTAGACTGTAGAAGATCAGAGCTCCGGACTGACAAAGCTATTCCAACAACACACATATTAAAGATTGCTCTGGGTGCTTGTTTGCTGTTGGAGACACATTATGCCACCATCATCCAAGAGATGAGGTCAGGCGCCAGTCCAAATGTTCATATGTGAGGTCTCAGTCTCATTTGGGCCACCTCCTCTCATTTTAATTCCAGACTGATGTAAAGTAAATTCGAGTTTATGCAGTTTACTTTCTTCGAGCTTTCTCTATCAATAAATGATTGATTACAAGGTTCAGGTGTAATGTGTTGTTTTTTTTTTTCAGTGTACTGTATTTCATAGTTTCTCTTGCTGTTAGAATTACAGTAGTGCATGAGATATTCTTGGCAGTAGATTTTTGATAATAGTTTGAATCATTTCCTTGTACTGTGAAAGAAGAATTGATAACTGGATACCTCTCTGGTACCTCACCAGAAGTGTAGTGTCGGACAGGAATTCAACTAGGTCACAAGAAGGCAGCTCCAGAAAAGGACGAGCAACCAATCAGACCTGCAAACTACAGAGAGAACCATTCTTTGTTGTGTGTGGACAGACCTCCAGACTCGCTTTCCCTTTAAGCCACCAATTCTCGGCCTGAGCAGTGCACCTACTCACCCACCAACTTGCCCACTGACCAGTCTGGCTGTGTGCAGGCAATTGCGACTGCTTGGCAGACCCCAACTGTCTGCACTGACGGAGTGTGGGCAGGCAGGTTGCAGACAAACTAATACACCTGGATTGTGGACCCGTTCACTATAAAATCGCCCACACATGGGTAAACTGGTCGAGGCGATCCCGCTCAGCAGGTGGTTGGCAGACTGGCCGACCTTTGTACGGTGGCCTTTAGAAGCAGGGAACAGAGAATGAAGAGAGGCGACACCAGACCATAAAACTGGGTCCTCAGTTGTGGAGACCAGACAAGTTGACGCCAGCTGTCTGTGGATAACGCAAAGGACGGAGGAATGCAAACTGCATGGTTGCCAAGGCCGATAGCATCCAGAGAAAGTATATCAAATTTCTCACTCTTCAACTATCTGTCTCCTCCTGTCCGTGATTCTGGGTAGACATATGCGTGTATGTCAGACGTTTAAAAATTTTTACAATGTATCTTTTGGAAAACGAGGTGGTTTCTTTCATTTCTAAATTGCTTCATCCTGGAAATGAAAACTGGATACACAGCAGCCTGCAAACATCGAAAACCACAACGACATTTTTATGATTGAATTATAATGCATTCTTTATCACGGAACTGCAAGGTGCATCCTTTTCTTCAAGCAGGAGGAGGCAAATGTCACTCTGTTCGAAGGAGAGTTAATAGGCCCTATATCAATTAATTTAGACTGTCACAGTGGTAACCGTTGCGGCAGACTGTGGAGATGCGAACTTAGACGCGTGAACTGCTGCTGGTGAAAGCATCCGCCAGCCACACACCTCGAAATAATCTACGTTATTCGCACCTCCTTACGGCGCCAGTACTTAAACACGAGTAGAGGAGGCAGCGGTGCATTACTTCGAGGCTGGGTGGACAGCCACAGTTTTTAAGTAGCTAATTACTGTGTATTCATACTTCGGATGAGAAGTCTCAGTGTGCGAACTGGCTATCAAAGAGCAACTGCCATCTTATTGAACTTGGAAAATTTTCAGTAAGTTGTAGACCGCTTCGATTAGAGCCATAGGTTTGCCATTTTGCACTGGGTGGTATGTCAGAGCTTATCCAGTGTCATCGACACGGATAGCAGAGGCAGACTGCGGTAGCTTTATACCTGCATCCGCTACTGGCACTCGAGGCGAGGGTGAGAGTCGCACCCGCACCACGCCGTGTGCTGCAGTAAACAACAAGTCCTGCCGTGGTAAAAGAGCTGCGCAATACGATGCGTTGAGTTCACAATGCAAGGAAGAGAGGTCAGATTCAAGTAAGATATCTTGGAATTAAATTAACAGTGATATGTGAAGAGTCGGGAATAGATCTTAGGCAAGTGGTGCAAGTGGTATTATCTATCTTTTCTTGTTCTATTAGGGCCAAGTGGTTACTCATTGGGTCAGGTAAATTTAGGAAAATATGGTTCAAATGGCTCTGAGCACTATGCGACTTAACTTCTGAGGTCATCAGTCGCCTAGAACTTAGAACTACTTAAACCTAACTAAACAACCTGCGACCGTAGCGGTCACGCAATTCCAGACTGAAGCGCCTAGAACCGCACGGCCACACCGGCCGGCCGTTAAATTTAGAAGAATATGTGTCATGGTGTTACAAAACACAAGTAACTACACTGTTTTTCTCCCTTAATTCAACCCCATTCTTCCCTCCACTAATTACGAGTAAATGTCAGATTCTTTCCTTTGAGTAGTGAATTTATAACTTTTCTTATGCTAATACATTCAAGATAATTTTTCTTTGAAGCACCCTAATATTGTATCCTTTTATAGATAAATGTGCTTCTAAATCATAGTTTTTCATTAATTCATTTAATTGTTCTGAGATGCTTATACTATACCATGTTACCGTAACTTAGTTGTTGCAGCCATTATTAATTACTAATTAATTTACACATTACCCACTTGATAGTGTTTCCTCATTCATAGCTGTTTTTTCACCGCTAAGTTCATGGGGTCCCTTGCATCACAGGAGCCAGAGCGCCAGGGATTAACACTAACAAGTGTGTTGCATCACAGGCCAAACGTCTAGCAAACTTTAAAGCTTCTGCAGATTGCAAATAGCTATTCAGGCTTACAAAACAAATCTACATACCATCAAAGATTATACACTTTGCAGATGGTCAAGGAAAACTTTGAATCACTATTCTTCACGAGCAGTTACAACTTATCCCTAAAGGGTATGTGCACACGAACAACCGAATCACTCCAGGACGGATAGATAAGTACCATCGACGAAGAATCGTACGCTGCTAATACTACGGACAACGCAGGAGAGGAAGCTACTATCGAAATGCCTATACGATCTGGCCTGACCCAGAAGAAACGTCGACGAATGTTAGCCGTACCTTGACAATTTTCGGATGCTTTCAAACAAGGAGTGGGGAAGAAACAGACTAAACGGAACAGTGTGAAACACCGTATCGACAGTGGGGAGCGTCCTCCAATTAGCCAGCTTTTGTATAGGATGTCACCTGCTGAACAACCGCATCATTTGGAAGAAGTGGAAAATATGCTGCAAGATGACATCACCGAACCTTCAGAGACTCCTTGGTCCCCTTCCGTCGTGTTTGAGAAGAATAAGGAGACTACCGACGAACGAGAAAAATCACAAAAAATTCCTCATTGATGAAATCTTAGACAACTTGAAGGCATTAAAGTATTTTTCGACTATGGGCACGCACTCAGGCTACTGGCAAAACGAGATTCATGAAGTGGACCGGGAAAAAATTGCGTTCATAGTACTTGACGGCTTCTGTGAATTCAGCGTTGTGCTGTTTGGGTTACGTTAACACTCCAGCCACCTTAAACGTGTGATGGACAACTTGCCTTAGTACCTTAAATGGATGACGTGCCTTTGGTGTCTGGATGACGTTAACAATTTTTCAGAGGCTTTTGAAGAACATCTCAGTCATGTGACAATACCGTTGAAATATGTTCAGACCACAGTTCTCTGCCGCGCGTGATTAGCCGAGAGGTCTAAGGTGCTGCCGTCATAGACGGTGCGGCTGGTCCCGGCGTAGGTTCGAGTCCTCCCTCGGTCATGGGTGTGTGTGTTTGTCCTTAGGATGATTTAGTTTAAGTAGTGTGTAAGCTTAGGGACTGATGACCTTAGCAGTTAAGACCCATAAGATTTCACACACATTTTTTGAACCACAGTTCTCTCTCTGAATCTGAAGTGGTACCTCTTCGTCACCCAAGAAATAAAAATCTTAGAGCACCTAATTAGTGGCGATAACGTCCACCCAAATCCAAACAAGACCGACTCCTCGTCGCATTCGTGATGTCACAAGCTTTCTTGGAATATACGCGTACTACCGACGATTCATAAAAGACTTCTGTGCCAAGGCATCCACATCTATGTGACTATTCTGAAATTCACGTTTAAGTGCTTGGTAGAGGGTTCATCGAACCACTTTCACAATATTTCTCCACTATTCCACTTTCGGACAGCGTAGGGAAAACGAGCACGTAAATCTTTCCAAATGAACTCTGATTTCCCTTATTTTGATCATTTCTCCCTACGTAGGTGGGGGTCAACAAAACCTTTTTTTTCATTCAGCGGAGAAAGTTGATTTCTGGAGTTACGTGAAAAGATCTTGCTGCTACGAAAAACACCTTTATTTCGATTGCCACCCCAACTCGTTTATCACATCCATAACATTCTCAGCCCTGCTTCGCGATAACACAAAGCGAGCTGACCTCCTCTTGCTTTTTCGATGTCTTCTGTCAATCCTATCTGATGGCCGCGCGGAGTGGCCGCGCGGTTTATGTCGCCATGTCACGGATTGCGTTGCCCCTCCCGCCAGAGGTTCGAGTCTCCCCTCGGGCATGCGTGTGTGTGTTGTTCTTAGCATAAGTTTGTTAAAGTAGTGTGTAAGTTTGGGGACCGATGACTTCAGTAGTTTGGTCCCTTAGGAATTCATACACATTTGAACTATTGTGTTGCTAGAGGAGGCCGAAATGCACGCGTTTAACTCACGCAGGCTGGCGTGAGGTCTGGAACATTACAATGTAATTAATATAGCAAATAAAGTCCGTAGTTGATGTAATACTTAACTTTATTCCATAATTGGTGAACATCTGTCTAACGGTACAGGCTTTATACGATAACCAGCAAAAGATAAATGGCACCTTGCTACGTCGTAGCAATTGACGTAGCTGAAGGCTATGCTAACTATAGTCTCGGCAAATGAGAGCGTAGTTGTCAATGTAGCATCGCTAGCCAAGTCGTCTGTACAACTGGGGCGAGTGCTAGGAAGTCTCTTTAGACCTGCCGTATGGCGGCGCTCGGTCTGCAATCACTGACAGTGGCGACACGCGGGTCCGACGTATACTAGCGGACCGCGGCCGATTTAAAAGCTACCACCTAGCAAGTGTGGTGTCTGGCGGTGATACCACATGAACACACATTTTTTCCTATCTGACAAGGATCCCACACCACGCAGCAATACTCCACAAGAGGATGGACGAGCGTAGTTTAGGACCTCTTTAATAGATCTGTTGTATCTTCTAAGTCTTCTGCCAATAAAACGCAGCATTTTCTTTGCTTTCCAAATGAAATTTCCTATGTCATCGTTCCATTTTAAGTTGTTCGTAATTGTAGTCCCAAGGTATTTGAAAGAATTGGCAGCCTTTAGATCTGTGTGATTTATTGTGTAAGCGAAATTTAAGGGGTTTCTTTCCATAGTCACGTTGATGATCTCACACTTTTTAATGTTTAGAGCTTATGCAAATCATTTTTCAACTGGTTCTGGTCTTCTGATGACTTCATTTGAACGGTAGGAGGAACGGTGTCACAAGACTTCTGGAAATCTAGGAATATGCGACCAATCTGAGATCCCCTGTCGACAGCACTCATTACTTCATGTGAATAAAAAGGAACTTGTACTTCACAAGAACGATGTTATCTGAACGTGTGCTGAATGTGTGTCGTTAAATCGTTTTCCTCGAGGGAAATCATAATGTTTGAACACAGTATATGTTCCAGACTCCTGCTGCAGATCGAGTCCAGTGAAACTGGTCTGTAATTCAGGAGATTACTTCTATTTCCTTTCTCTTTCATTGGTGTGTTCTGTGCAACTTTTCATCCTTTAGGTACGGGTCTTTCGTCGAGCGTGCGGCTGTATATGATTGCTAAGTATGGAGCTGTAACATGAGCATACTCTGAAAGGAACCTAACTGCTATACAATCTGGAGCGGAAGACTTGCCTTTATTAAGCGACTTAAGTTTTCTTCGCTAAACCGAAGATATCTACCACTGAGTTACCTACTCTTGGTGGCAGTTGTTCTTGATTCAATTTCTGGAATATTTACTTCATCTTCTTTGGTGAAAGAATTCCGGAAAAATGTGATTAGTGATTCCGCTTTAGTGACACTGTCATAGGCAACATTACCATTCCTATCACGCTGCGATTTATTGTGTATTACAGCTGGTGCATTTTACATACGATCAGAATTTCTTTGGATTTTTTATAAGATTTAGATACGGAGTTTTGATGTGGAAAATAATGAATTAATCTATCAGTGAAATTCGGTCGCCGGCCGCTGTGGCCGAGCAGTTGTGGGCGATTCAGTCACAAACTACCCTGCTCCTACGGTCTCAGGTTCGAATCCTGCCTCGGGCATGGATGTGTGTGATGTCCTTAGGTTAGTTAGGTTTAAGTAGTTATAAGTCTAGGGTACTGATAACCTCAGATGTTAAGTCCCATAGTGCTTAGAGCCATTTGAACCATTTTTGAAATTCGCGCTAAATTTGTAGCTTTTGTAAAACCTCGCCAATCTGGAGCTTTTAGTTTCTTTCATATTTGGTATGCTTTCTGCGTTGCTTGTGCAAAAGTGTTCGGACCTGTTTTGTCTACCATAGGGATCATTTCCGTCTCTTATTAATTTATTTGGTGTAAATCTCTCAATTTCCATCGTTACTATTTCTTTACATTAAGCCACATGTGGTCGAAGCTTCTTTATTTATTCGAGTCAGAAGCAAATACAGTACATGGTGATCACAATTACAGACAAACTACAGAAAGAATTATGAATGTACACTACTGTTGATCATAATCTTACAACTTCAAGTGCACCCATTGTCGCAGGCATAAAATTTTCTTCTGTGCAAAATGCAGGCCGTAGTTTATAAGCCAGTGGATGCCCCATAGCCTGTGGTTCTTCCCAGTCACAGATGGTAGTATCCACAGGGGAGTGCCATTTCTGGAGCTTACTACTGGATCTTCCATCTCCAGAATGATGACGGTTGAGTGACCTCCACACAATCCAGTTCCGTTCATAGCAAAAGGGGAGGTCAAGCAGACTTATTCTCGAGTCGAGAAATACACAACTGTTTTCTTGAGGTAGCCGCTGTTGTTTGCAAGGCTGAAGTGGCCTTGAGGAAACTTCTTCTGGACTCCAGCCTTGGAGCTGCCGGAATGTAGCCATATAATGGAGGATTTTCCTGCTGAGCATGATTTGTTCTCCCCTCTATGGCACATGCTTCACAGTTTCGGTCCAAACTCCAGGCTCGCTCATGTGTCTATCCTCGTACACGTGCCTACTCTCTTGCATGCACGCACACTGGCGTGCTAGCGCAGACTTCACTTACAAGGTGCTGTTGCTGCCCACCTTACGATATACTCCAGATGCAGCGTTCCAAATCGCTCTTCATACAAGGTGCTAGTGGTTGACACTTTACAAGATGCTATGTACACCTGTCCACCGTCCAGGTACGCATCAATCGCGCGCCTATGCCCTACAGGTCCGAGTGCTGCCCAGGTGCTTTGGCCGCCACAGGCTGCTTTTCGCCCTTCAGTCACTGCTATTGTTTTTCACGTTCTGCTCTACAGCTTCTGTGCTCCTCTCCTACTATACGCCGTGTCTCTTACTTACTGCAACAAATTCTCCTGCATCTGTTTTCTTTCTTCAGTCGCATTCAGGACGTTCCTATCTTCGCCGTCACCACTATTCACATCACCTGAGGCGACCATACCTCGTCGGATGCCGCCTCACAATCTCTAGTCCAGAATACCATAGTCTAGTCCACAGCAGCCAAATGCCTCTCAGTCTTGCAGACATCTTGCCATCGCCCCATTGACGGCACCTATTCTGCGTGGTCGCCCGTTGACACTCTGCTCTCCAGCAACAAGTTTGCACCGCTGCCCTTTCGCTTCGAGTCATGTCCAGCTTTCTCGTTGCTTTCTCTCCTCACGAGCGGAAGGAGATATAGTATCTGCAGCCAAAGTCGTGACGGCTCCGCTATCTCTTTCCCGAAGGGGGAAGGGGATGCAGGATCTTCAGGGCTCTGCGATCTTTTCCGAAGAAGGAAGGTATGTCGTGTCCATGGCCACTCGCCGACCTACTGGTGGGCAACACGCTCCACCAGCAGAGCGTGGCACAAAGACCGTGGCACTGCCATCAAGTCATGTGCTCCAAGCGGATATCCAACCGCCCTTCCCACTTATCACATGGCGACGACTGCCACGCAGCGTTTGCTTACGCACAGGGCCTTTGCCGGCTGCTTCCCTGTGGTCCATCCGTCAGAGCAGAAGCAATTTCTCAGCATACACTCCAGACTTTATGTGGTCTGCACCCATGTGGTTCATCAGTCACGGCACTAGTACAGCTCACGGTAGCGTCCACCTGATAGCAGTTCCAGCTTCAACATGGACACCAGGCAGGACAGTGTGTGTTCACCAGTGTTACCTGCCAAGTGTTCTCTCCTCTTGTAACTGTCTAATGCACTGTGGTTACTTGACAGATGTTATCTGTTTGGATAACTCACTTAAGAATTGGATAGTTACTTGCCAAGTGTTGACCCAAAGAAATCAGAAGTGCCACTGTAGCCTAATTATGGTACCTGCAGAATTTTCTGCGTTTCCAGTGTTATGCCACTACCAGTAAGGAGGGCTTGTTCTGGTCTATCAGCAATCCCAGTTTATTTTGTCTGTACCACACCACCAGAAGCATCATTCTTGAAATCCCCTATGTTTGTAATGTTTGCGTACTGTGGAATATAGTGTACTGTGCATAAATAGCAGCACACTCTGCGGAGACAGTTCTGCTCTGTCAGTACGTTATTGGAAACAACAAACATGCTTTCAGTGCTACATGTTGTACTTCTTTGATGGCCCTGTTTTCGAATGTGAACTTGGCTGTGGTTACGACGTGACAATACATCTTCTCCACACACGGAAAATTATACAAAAAAAATAATATTTTAGACCTTAGACCAGTGTCAGTAAAGGGAGTGGAATCTAAAGCCCATTTGTGTTGTTGTTTTTCTTTTAAATTCAGTCACTACTATGCTGTGCACCACTGAGAAAAACGGTGCCAGTGCCACTTTGCCTTGAATGGTGGAGCTCTTTGAAAAGACTTTGATGATATAAGCAATGGTTGGTGTGGAAAATATTCATATGCCAACCAGACACATAATATTCAGCGTCAGTTTAATTTAGCAGCATCTCAGTGCCGATAAATAATCAGTTTTTATACCAATAGTGATGTCAGATTTGAAATTTATATTTTACGAGCAATTACAAGGGCTATAAAGAGTAAAATCTCTTTGGTACGATTCTGAATAGGTCAAGTCTCTAGTTGAATGATTATTTCAATAAAAGTTGTATTCTGATGTGCAGTTAAATATTAGGAGACACGGAAGTGTTTTTTCGTCAAAGTAAAAGTTCAGGTATGATATTAATTGAAGGATGTTTATTTTCGTAGTAAATGGACACAGTTGGTTTGCTGAAATCGTTCCTATAAATTTTAACTATCTAACATGTTTATCAGTAGTGAATTTTCTGTAAAATCTAGATCGGCGAAAAGTGTGTGAAAACTTTGTTTTAAAGTAGGAAGAAATATTTTTGAACACAATTTAGTTATCTAGGGAAGAAAATATTTTTTGTACATTTCTATTCCCCAAATCATTATTTTAGGTAAATTACCTTTTCGATGCTTCTAATAACTAAATCTTGTTAAGATTAAATTAACCGTTTAACAAACTAGTTTTCGGGCTTGTGTATAGCATCTTGCTTGGTGTAACGGAAATTGAGTTACTGTAAATGGTGTTTTGCTACAGAACAGATATTAAAAGTGCTGGTGCGAGAATGAAGTTTGCCATAGTGAGAAATACTTTTATAGTTGGGAAGTGATCCTGGAAACAGCAATATATTTCACTGTGTGTCATGCGACGACATAAGGCCTACACTTACGGGATTATGATACGACTTTTGTTCTAATTGCATCGGTGCTTATTATCGTTCTTTATAAATAAAGAAAGTAAAGGAAGTGATGAGGATGTTCGTAGGAATTGTGGCCTTTACTTATTTCTATAGGGGATGTAGAATTTTCTTTCAGAGTCATGATAAAGAGTGTGTCTGTTCACACGTATTCCTGGAATCTGATCATTAATGGAAGTGTTTGTCTCGTGGAGTGTCTGTTGTGAAGTTTGAGAAGAAAAGATTGTAACCTATCTACGAAGCCACTAGACCGGCACTTTCACAAAAAGATTAGGCATCCGATATTCTTTCCCCATCTGAATATTTCACTTCAGCGCCCACTCCACAGATATTTCTCCCCTTCGGATTGAATTTCAGGTTTAGAAAAAGTTCATTGATTTTGGATACGGGTCTACTGACCTTCAGTACCTTGACGACCGTATTCTTATTTCTATTATTTTAGTTATGCAGAGCAGTACTCCATTCGCTTCACGGAAGAAGTCAGGTCGCACGCGGTTAGCCTTGCAGTGTCACAAAATACGTAACTTTAGAAAGGCTTTCCCTGAGCTGTGTAACTGTAGTTAATGGCGTGACGAATGTCATTAGCAAATAGATCTAAAATTAAAGCGTTATTGTCCGTCATTATCGGGCACTGCCACTGGCAGGACAAACGCCAAGAACAAAAAGAATGTAGCTGATGTGAGGAAACTGTTAGATTTTTCTCCGCTGACGAAATCAAACTGCCAACTGGCACAGAAAATTGTCCCACCCCTGAGTAGCAGATGAGCACTAGCCACGAAACAGTTTAAAAAAACTTGAAAGCTGTAGTTTTTAAATAAAACAAAATGTATCTCTGATAAATCTCAGATGGAGTAGAGTCGCACGTCGCATTCATTTTTGTGAAGTGTAACGGCTCCTCCGAAGTTTGATTAAACCAGAAACGACATGTTCCTTTTGCTTCCTACTTCTATTCCACAGTATTCCGCTCCTCGTCTGGAATTTTTATTCGCCAAGTAAATGAAATATTCATAAGAAAGGCGGCACAATTTCCATCCTGCATAACCGAAATTCGTGTTCAGACCGAGGGAATTTCAGGGGACGAATTATCTGTTCATAGTCCCAACTGCGCTTATCTTCGATGCTCCCCAATTTAATTCTGGAGATTAGCGCAATCCGTAGCGTTAATTCATCGTTTGCAAGTAAATTAAACCGTTCCATTCACGAACCTATCTGACGCAACTGCATTTCCTACTGTTAAATAACTGACTTCTGCATGATGCATAAATGTCGAAATGAGTCTTAAATATGAGTAAAAACGTAGGTCAGGAAACACACAGAACGTGACGGTGCAAGTCAATGGAGAGTAACTATACACACTTGGTGTATATTTATTTATAATACTTACTTTCGCTGGCTCTATTATTATTTGCTTTGTTTTATTATTACTCGCGTAACAACTAATATATGAAATAAAATATGTTACTATGAAGAGAGCCCCGAAATACCTTTTAGCGATGCTGTGCTGTGACTTTCTTTGGATCATTAATTTTCAACAAAACAAAATATATTATGTTCTTATTATTCTGGACCTGGCTTTATATAAAGGGAACATTGCTTCGTTACTGTAACTCGCTATAAAGATCAACATATCTTTCTTACTTTACAGTTATTGAAAAGGTTACTGAAAATTATTTGGCTATCAATACTGAAGTTACAGTACGCAATGATTGTTCAACATCAAAATTTTGCAGTGGATTTTTGTTAACAGTAAAACACCAATAAGTACCACGACTAACACGAGAACATGAGACTATTATCGGAGAAAAAAAATGTTTTTACTATAAGGTTTGCCAGACCAGAACTACGCACAGCAAGATTTCTTTTATGTTATGAAAGTAAATTATCTTTTTACACTGTTAGTAACATATTATCAGCAGCCCGCGTCAACCTGTAAAACACATCATAAAATCTGCTGCTTTGCTCTGCAATTCCGAAAGCTGAAAGAAATAATTTTACTTTACTATTACCTGCCCGCTTCTTTGCGGTATGATAGATTTCATTTAATGCAGTTTGAATGCGCCGCGGCAGCGGCTCGTTCGTTCGCAGCGCAGCTCTGCACCGCGAATAATATTTAAATAACTGAAAATGTCTTAAAGGGATGGGATAAAATATCAGGCAAGCTTATTACAAATCATAATGCAAGGTTTCACTAAGTAACTCTATCCAAAACATTTAAACAAATCAATTACTTACACACCATTCCAAGGCTATGTCTAATGGCGTCCCTCTCACAGTCTTGACAAAAGAATGCTACGCAAGCGTACAATATAAAGTCACAGGCTCTTCCTACTCACGTAACTACAAGAAGACGACAGAGAAATTAATGTTCGTTTTTTACTATTTATACTAGTCACCTATTCTCATCTTTGATTGATATCTAATAAGTATCGTCTGTGGCGGTTTCAGTACTCGCCGACACACAGTACATAATTCCATACAAGAACAAAACATGACACACAATGTTTTCTCTTTGATTACATAATATGTCTTTTGCTAAGAGACGTTACATTACACCCTTGATCATTTTCATAAAACTAAAGAATATTTTCATAAAAGGATATTTGAAGGAAGTATATGTATAGTGGAAACTAACTTTCGATGATAATAGCGTATGTGACGTAGAAGCTTAGAGAAGTTGGTGTATGCGAACGTTTTGACGACTTATGTGGGAAAGTGTGCTCATATTGTCGTGTAAGTGTTTACATTTCCCCAAAGCATTAACTGTCTTTAGTTTCATTTCAGCATTTACATTTTACAAGGTGTCATTTACAGTAATCATAAACACAGTCTCCGCGTACTTCGTGTGGTGTGGATAACTCATGCCACAGCTTCTCAGTCTCCTTATCCAGACTTCATCATCACAACACTCATCACATCCTGGACAAAGGTAAACATCATTCTTTGAGGTTCCATTCCCTTCTGATGTGCCTGGTCCAAGTTTCCGCTGTTACGAAGTTGAAGGTCTCTTAGTTCCTGCAAGTTTTTTCGCTTTTCTGGTCGTCTTAACCTGTTGAGGATTCGTCATGGTGAACAGTTATGCTCGTTTCGCCTTCAACCATTCTTTCTTTTTCTTCTATTCTTGCTCTATTAACATTTGCTTATCCTCAAGGATTTTCTTATGAGGGGGGAAAGTTATAAAATCCGATTTCTGGACACCTCGTTTTCATTTGTTAACGTTTTGACATTTAGAGGGTTAATTACTGCTGGTGATAGATATTTGAAGTGAAATGCAGGTGTAAGTAGGCTGTTTAGGTTTTTATATTGGTAACGCCACGTAGCGCTCTGTATGAAAATCACTGGCTGTGCTGTGTGCAGTCTGTGGCTGGTTTGCATTGTTGTTTGCTATTGTAGTGTTGGGCAGCTGGATGTTAACTGCGCGTAGCGTTGCGCAGTTGGAGGTGAGCTGCCAGCAGTGGTGGATGTGGGGAGAGAGATGGCGGAGTTTTGAGAGCGGATGATCTGGACGTGTGTCCATCAGAGACAGTAAATTTGTAAGACTGGACGTCATGTACTGATATATATATATATATATATATATATATATATATATATATATATATATATATATATATTATGACTTTTGAACACTATTAAGGTAAATACATTGTTTGTTCTGTATCAAAATCTTTCATTTGCTAACTATGCCTGTCAGTAGTTAGTCTTTTCAGTAGTTAGAATCTTTTATTTAGCTGGCAGTATTGGCACTCGCTGTACTGCAGTAGTTCTAATAATGAAGATTTTTGTGAGATAAGTGATTCATGAAAGGTGTAGGTTATTTTTATTTTGTTAGTCAGGGCCATTCTTTTGTTGGGATGATTGAAAGTCAGATTGCGTTGCGCTAAAAATATTGTGTGTCAGTATAATCACAGTCATTTATAATTTTTCTATGGGGACGTTTCACAGGGACTGGCGGGTTGATTTCTTTCATCATTAGCTGATGGTTGACCCGCTTCGTTTCTCACAGTAATTTCTCATGCTTCTTTCTCCTGTCGGTCACCTTCATAACCATCGTTTGGGTGAGTGCTGGTTACTGATTCATAAAGATCTTTCACCGCTGGCAAGTGAACTTTTGTTGTTTCGGCCTGGTAAGAGATCGTCCGTGGATTAATCCGTATTATAAGGATAAATCCCTGGGTCACGGAAAAGACGTTACAGCTCTCCCAGAAGTTGACACTCCTTCAAACGCTGCGCAGAATAGACTGGACGCTTCCATCGGCGTAACACCTCTCTCTGGATTGCTACAATGGCATTTCTTGATTTCTGCAGCACAAAATTTCTTGAATGGGCCAGGTACGACTTTATCTAACGGCTGTAAAATGCGATGAGCATGAGATGGTAGACTTACCAATTCAGTAAGATGTTTGTACAAAATTCTGCGGGCGAGAAGGAGCAGTCAGAGAGATGGTTATCAAGAACCAGTAACCAGTAGGACGGGATCATCCGCAGAATACTTAACATATTTTTCGTAGTCCTCCAACGAAACTGGGGAAAGTTCAGAATTAATATAGCCTGATTCACTCAGCAGACCATGAAATCCTGCTGTAGCATTGTTTAAAAACTCCAGTTTATTATGCTTACGACGAAAAAATCAATGAACGTAGTATGAAATGTCAGCTGACATAAAGTCATCATACGTCTGTTATTATCCGACCTCACTCTGCTGATTAAATTTGATTTACAGATTTCTTCCCTCTTTGTCGGCGCAACTCTGGGAGTCTTATCAGGAACGGTAGGCACGCCAGCGTACAGCCCTTGAGTAGGGAACTAGTACTTTTCTAGAAATTCTTTCAGATTCTGAAAGCATTTTCCTACTCGTCCCTTGCTGAACCCTACAGCTCTGCCTCAGCTGGACTGCTCTGGCGTAGGTGAAGGGAGATCAGAACCTTGAAGGAAACGGTACATCCAGTCTTTTCTTCCAACTTCTAGTTCCTTTTAACGCCGTGCTGCAATCCATTCTGCGCATCAATTTCATGCACCACTTTCATGAGTGTCTTACGGATCATTCCGTAAAGTATAGACTCAAAATTTTTCGTATGTTGGCTATCTGTCCTTCCCTTTCCTCATTTAACACTTTATTGTGTCTTCCCCGAATTAGCTACAATACCCTAAATAAAAAATAATTAATACCTATTAACATGCAGTAATTATATTGACTATTAAATGTAAGTTCTGTACTGACGGTAATTGAAAGAAATTCCCAATGAGACGAACAGAAGAGGCACTCTTATTCAAAGATAATAATTACAGTTAAGTCAAGCGATTTTTGATCGTCCCTTATATATTGATAGGGTGTGTTATCACCGTGGAGACCACTGCGTGCTCTGCAACGTGCTCCCGTGCCGTCCACAAGGTCTGTACGGAGTTGTTGGTTTGGTCTGGCGTTCTGTTGCCCCACCAGCGCGGTTGACAGTTGCTGGATGGTCGGTCGTTGGTGGATGTCGGCGTCGCCAGTATGTCTCCTCAACGCCACCCACACGCGCTCGAAGGGATTTAAGTCAGGGGAACAGGAGAACATTGCCGCGGCACTGAAGAACGAGTCCTACCCCTATTCAGACCAACCATACCGCTTTACCCCGCCAGACCAGCCTATACCTCCCCTCCCCCATCGACCGATCCCCCTTCGCACGTACAGATACCGTGACGCGTTGATGGAAGCGCTCACGAAGAAACAACTAGCCTTGATAAATTCACACCCCATCTTCACGCCTTCTCAATGGGACGACCTAGTAGACATTATAGACCTGTGGGTGAAGGAAGAGTTACGGTCTGGTAGGAGGAAGATGGATCCCGAAGCCAGGAAGCCATGGAAGACATTGCACGTAAACAACGACAGTTTCAGTAACGAAAACCATGCGAGGCCATTACCACAGTAGCGGAGACTCTTGCTAAAACCACCGGCCAGTCACTTAGGCCGTTCGTTTTCCATTTCTCTCACTGTCCCTCTCCCTATCCTTTAATCTTTCTTTTATTTTAAAATAAAAAATATCAAAAATCACAAAAAAAGGGAAAAATGCACAAAGCCAAGCAGCATGATAAAGCTATGTAATTTTCTAGCCAAACCGTCATGCCAGAGGGTGAAGCGCCTCGTGCGCTAGTACTTCGCCCCCAGTCGAGTATATCTCCCTCCTTCAAATGTGCAGGTGCGAAGCCAGTCCATTCGCCAATATCGTCTCGTTCGAAGAACTCTTCCACTTGCGCCGTTCGATGCGGTCGCGCGTTGTCATCCGTAGAAATGAAGTCAGAGCCAAATGAATACCTGGAAAGAAGCATGTAGAGAAAAGATACTGTGTTACAATAACGTTGACCAGTGAGTGTACCACGTTCAAACACAGTACTCGGCTTGAACGTGAGTTACATCGCCAAAGCACAGATCTTCGTGTGAATTTCTGCAGGTACAAAATCAGTCTCGGATCTTTTTGAGCAGGCTGTGTAGCTGAGTAGATCGTATAAGTAACGAGAAGGTACTGAATCGATTTGGGGAGAACAGAGCTTTGTGGCACAACCTGCGTAAAAAAAGGAACACGTTGACGGGGCACATCACGGGACATCAGAAAACAGTTAGTTGGTAACGGACGGAAGTGGAGAGAGGGGGGAGGGGGAGGTAAGGAAACTGCAGTAGGTGACAAAGCCTTGGCCTTGGTTACAATAATCACGTTGAGATGGATGAAGGGTGCAGCAGTTTCGCAGAGATGAAGAGAACTGCATGAGAACGAGAGAGCTGCATCAGACCAGTCTTTGCCATGAAGACCACAATATGATTCCGACATCAGTGAGTCACTATAGAAAGGGGAGCAAGTATGGTCAAACCGACCTAAAAGCCACAATTTCCTATTACAATTTTTTAACAACATTTCATCCCCCCATAACAATTTTTGTGTATCATTTGTCGAATAATTCCAATTATAATTGAGCATTTTATCGTGCAGGCCGGGTGATGCTCTGGGAATTAGATTAGGAAATGAGACACTTAAAGTAGTAAATGAGTTTTGCTATTTGGAGAGCAAAATAACTGATCATGGTCGAAGTAGAGAGAATATAAAATGTAGACTGGCAATGGCAAGGAAAGCGTTTCTGAAGACTACGTAAGAGCCTAATGCAACGTCACGGGTTCCTCTCCCGTTCAGTCCGTGCAGAAAACAAGCGATTCTATTACAATATATTACCTATTTATATCTTAACTAATTATTGTACAGTCTTTGTCATTTCGCATTTCATATCGTATCTTCTGTGGGGGTTTTCACATCCTCCACCACAGATACTATTTCACACTCTTTGAATAATCATTTATAATAGTAAAATTCATAATTATCTATTTGCTCACAAAATTAAGTGTCTTTTTGAAATTCAGTTAACAGAAATACATATAAATTATTTGTTACAGTGAGCATTATACATCGAAACGTTCTTTTAACTTTCACTTTGGATGCGTGCTGCCAGAGAACGTTACAAGGGGGGCAGGAAAACTGCAGTAGATGACAAAGCTTTGGCCTCGGTTGTAATGATCACGTTGAGATGGGTGAAGGGTGCAAAAGTTTCGCATAGATGAAGAGAACTGCACGAGAACGGGAGAGCTGCATCAGACCAGCCTTTGGAATGAACACCACAACATGATTGCCCGCATCTCGTGGTCGTGCGGTAGCGTTCTCGCTTCCCACGCCCGAGTTCCCGGGTTCGATTCCCGGCAGGGTCAGGGATTTTCTCTGCCTCGTGATGGCTGGGTGTTGTGTGCTGTCCTTAGGTTAGTTAGGTTTAAGTAGTTCTAAGTTCTAGGGGACTTATGACCACAGCAGTTGAGTCCCATAGTGCTCAGAGCCATTTGAACCACAACATGATTCCGACATCAATGAGTCACTATAGGAAGGGGAGTTAAGTATGGTCAAACCGACCTAAAAGTCACATTTTCCGATTACAAACTCTTAATAACATTTGATCTACCCCAAAAAATTTCATGTATCAATTGTCTAATAATTCCACTTATAATTGAGTATTTTATCATTTCAAGGAAAATAGTGCGAACATCATAAAATCTAATCGTTCTGCGTTGACTTACTTAGTATCTCTGTCCCTGTAAGTGTTCAGTCTAGATGGCTGTCGTTTTCAGCTATTTATTCCTTGAAATTATGTTCATGTTAAGAGGTTGGATGCACTGTCTCTAAACAGACGTGGCGTTATTCCACATGCATCTAATGCCTTCTAAGTGTTGAATTGTGAAAATAATAAAATGTAAATGGGAAAGGAAGACTGTGCCGCATACGGCACTATATGCCTAGGTTGCCTTTAGCCACTTAGGTTGGCCATACTTCGTCTCAACTGCGTTTGCAACCGAGGTATCTCATATGACAGTTTGTACGGATAGAGGGCGGTTCAAAGACATGAGGATGTGGAGAGCTTTTAATATTTTGGAAGACGAATGGCGGCTTGTAAGCAGCCACAGAAAAGTTCCGGTTCTAACCCCGTCGAAAAACCTGTTTAATATCGACTTTTCAATCATTTTCTTGAAAGAAAAACACCTGACTACACCGGTTTTTTTTCCTTTTTTCTTTCCCTAAGGGCGGTGACACATCCTCTTCCCCCGTGGTATGGGCGACCTTTTTTGCGATCTCTCTTGGCTACGAGTGGTTCATTTGGTCGAGCGCGGGGCCCGGAAAGTGAAACGGGAGCTGGGAGTGTGGCGGCGGCGTCTGCTAGTAGGCGGAAATTATTGTTTGCCGTCGGGATACACGGCGCGGTGAATTGGCAATCTGTTCTCCTGCAGTGCCCGTGCGAAGAGAAGGTTTGCTGTCGCACGCCGCATGGTTTTGGACAGATGGAACTCGAGCAGACTGTCTATGAAAATATAACGCACGTGAAATCTCTCGTCGGACGGGAAATCTGGCGTCGTTATCACAACTGGGTTGTGCGCTGTTATTCGGCTACTGTGCACGCGTGGCCATGTCGCCACGATTTCTGTCTTTCGTTCACCTACAGTGGGACGCTGATTGATGAAGGGCCTGTTTTGAGCTTTCATACAATATAAATTCCGTGGATGTATAACGATTCAGTCGCCTTAGTTCTCGGGTAGAATATTTGTTTGGTTAATACCATCCTGCTCTGCTACCCTCTCTGTTACGGTGATGCATTTTCACGCTGATGTAAGCTGCGCTGACAGAGGCTCGTTGCTTGTTCTTGGAAGCGCCTGTGTCAGTGTATTGTGTGTCGCTTTTGTTTGTGTGCCGCTTTTGTCTAACACTGGCCTGTTTCAGGTGCCATCTCAGATCCTGCTATAGTCTGTGTTTAGCACGGAGCTCTGATGTGGATGCCAGAGGACTGGATGTAGAATCCAGGGATCCAAACTGACTGACAAGTAGCCGCGCGTAATTAGCCGAGCGGTCTTAGGCGCTGCAGTCATGGACTGCGGAGGTTCGAGTCCCTCGGGCATGGTTGTGTGTGTTTGTCCTTAGGATAATTTAAGTAGTGTGTGAGCTTAGGGACTGATGACCTTAGCAGTTAAGTCCCATAAGATTTCACACACATTTTTTTGACTGACAGGTAAGGGAAGGAACCGCTTCTTATAGCCTTTGATGTTTGGATTTGACCTCCCTGTTAGATATTGGCTGTAGCGCATTGCCTGAATACCTGTTAGTCTAAAAATGCAAGTCAAGAATAGTTGCTTTACACGTTGTCCTACTTCGATTAAAATTAATAGTTGCCACATTTACTTTTACGAAAATATTAACAATTGTTTAGTTGTTGTGTGTTGTCTGTTTTCCCTTTTTTTTAATTTTATTTTACTTTTTTTAATCTACGTAGTTGCGAAAATAAAGATTTAATGCTTAGGGTTAGGTTACCATTATCCAAATATTGTAAACTTTCCGACTGGCCAATATTGAGTCTTCAAACTAAAGCAGATTTGAGAGTAGTCAAGATTAAATCAGTTGAAGGTAAAACTTTCGTAAGAGACAGTGTGTCTTTGTGTTTTATTAAGTGACTTCCCACCTTTTCTTTCAAATTTCATCTCAGTGGTGATCCTGGTATTTATTGTTCAAGGTATGTACACGAGTCTGATACCCAGTTCTTACCTCATTCTAATGTGTGGGATAAGAGTCATGTTTTATTGATATTTAAATTAGTCTTGCTGTTGTGCTTATTTGTAACTGTGGATCATTGTTTTCTGTAAAATTGTTTTCTAACTATTTGCTGCTTGTATGACAATGTTTCAAAACCTGTTGTAGTATGAAATGGTGCATATTAAAAGTGAAGTGCATAAATGTCACTGAACTCAATCAGTCGAGCCACCCTTTGTTTCTCGTATAGTCCTGTACCACGCTCCAAGACTTACAGATGAAAATATTCATGAACTCCAGAGTTACTATCGAATGGCAGTAAGATAAACACATATGCCCCACAAGAAGTGAAAGCAGCGTGGGCCACATTCGTCCACTTATCATCCACTGATGATAGCCCTATGCATGATCTTTGTTCAGGCAGCAGGTAAGGAGGAACAATTAAGGCACAGGGAGAGCATACGTCCTGCCGTCATGCGAGTTATTGAAGCAGTGTATTCGGAGTTAGCTCATTCTTAACCGTCTTTCCAAATGTCTCCGTGTCCGAATGCAAAACTCGAATGAGTCTTACAGTTATGTCATATGGACTCGCACAGCAAAACATACGTTTGTAGGAAAGAAAACTCTAATCTGGGTGTTTTGAAGCGGTAATAACGTTTAATGATGGTGATAAGGGAAGAATTGTGGTACTAGAGAAACTTGATAGGACTGGTACTGGAGCAACTTGATAAAACTCCAGGAGCCAACACTCTTCAAGCCTTCCACCAAATGGATCGATTTAGAACCATGAAAGCCTAGCCTGCTGCAGAAGAAAGGACTACAGAAGTGAGCTGCAGGGAAATCAGGAAGCATCTAGTCTTTCAGGACGACCAAGAACAGGATGTAGGAAGTGCTGATGAGTCTGGCTCTTTCTATGAGATACCATCTTCCCTATGTGAGCTGATATCATCTAAAATTTATTTCCTGGAAACGAATTTGTTAAATATTTGACCTATTGTCTCAGGAGCTACACTGACAAAAAAAATCGCAACACCAGAAAACAATTAATGTAGAGTAATGAAATTTCAAGAATACGATTATCTAGGTAACATATTTAAGTGATGAACATTGCAAGATGACAGGTTAACGTAAGCGCGAGATAAGCCATTGCAAATGTGGAATGTTGGTACATTAATAACACGTGCAATCGCCAGAATGTTGAATGTAAGCATGCAAACGTGCATGCATTGTGTTGTACAGGTGCCGGATGTCAGTTTGTGGGATGGAGTTCCATGCCTGTTGCACTTGGTCGGTCCAATACAGGGACGGTTAACGCTGTTTGTGGATGACACTGGAGTTGACATCCGATGATGTCCAATATGTGCTCGATAGGAGACAGATCTGGTGATCGAGCAGGAAAAGGCAAGATGCTGACACTCTAGAGCATGTTGGGTTACAACAGCGGTACGTGGGCGAGCGTTATCCTGTTGGAAAACACCGTCCCTGGAATGCAGTTGATGGATGGGAGCTGAAAATGTCGAATCACCATACTGACGTACAAATCTGCAGTCAGGGTGTGCATGGGGGCTTAATTTAAAATAAAATGCAAATATTTTTAGTAGCTGTATGTCCGATTACGCTGTGTCTCGTAAGCGGTTGGCCCTGACTAGTTTTTGTACGCAATCTGACTGCATGGAACAACAACAAAGAATGAAATGAAAATTTTCGTTAACACAATTAATTAATTAAGTCCCCAGCAACTATAAAATCTACGAAGCCAACAAAGCACAAGTGTAGCTGTTCTGTATGTGGTAGTATGACTCAACGCACATCTGGCACGGTTCTTCTTCAACAAGACAAGAATTTTTAAATACCAATTGTACTGACGTGATAAAGGAAAATTAGAAATACTATAATTACACAAGAAAACCAGAATTACACTCTAATACAAGAACACAAGCCAGATGCTCTGTTGACTGAACCTGTAATGATGCATTATTTGAGACACAGAAATAATAAAAATAAAAAAACAGGGAATTTGTTACCTTCAGATATATTGACGAAAAGCACTCTGATCATTACAATCTCTCCATTAGAACAAAATCTTCTATCTCTCCCATCAAACAACTGCATGAAACATGGAACAAACACTCACTACTACCACATCTCCACTCCGACTTCACGACGAACAGTGTCCACCACAACTTCTCGGCAAGAACTGCCTGCCGCTACTTCTCAATAATCACTGCCAGTGGAGGCGGCGGAATAAAACTCTCTGGCGCTGTGGCTCAGTGTAGCCACCTTTCAGGTGTGTGGGATAATCACGAGACTACTAATGTTATCATACTAAATCGCACCCCAGACCATAACTCCAGGTGTAGGTTAACTGTGCCTAGCACGGAGATAGGTTGGTTGCAGGTCCTCAACTGGTCTCCTCCTAACCAACACACGGTCGTCGCTGACACCGAGGCGGAACCAGCTTTCATCAGAAAACATAACAGACTTCCACTCTGTCCTTCAGTGATCTCTGGCTTGACACCACTGAAGTCGCAAATGGCGGTGGTTTGGGGTCAGTGGAAAGCACGCTCAGGGTTTCTGACACGGAGCTGTCCTTGAAATAAACGATTTGTAGCAGTTCGTTGTGTCACTGTGATGCCATCTGCTGCTCAAATTGCGTTGCAGATGCCGCGCGATTCTCCAGAGCCACATACAAAGCACGACGGTCTTCCTTCTCGACACCGCGCGGAGACCAGCCTTCTCGCGACCGTACATACCGTTGGCTGCATTCTTGCCAAGTCTTCCTGCAGTATCGCAAAAGGAATATTTAGCTTGTCTTAGCCCTATTATACGACATCGTTTAAACTCAGTGAGGAATTGATAACAGCGCCTTTGTCGCCTTAAAGGCGTTCTTGACTAGCATCAAATTGCCACCTCCAGTCTCAAAGGTAACTAACGCTCATACCCGTTACAGTACGTATTTGAAGAAAACCTGATTTTCATTCCCATAGTGTCGCTATTAGCGCCACTCTTACGACACTGGCGCAAAATTTTAATCGACATCATCTTTAAAATATAGAAATACGCCGACTAACTTTTCGTTTATATCGCACAATTCCTCCTTGGATTTGCAATTTTTTCCGTCATTGCATTGCAGATATCTATACCCAGTTTTATATTTTGTTACCTCTGAGTATACTGTAAATACTGAACCACCAAAATACATCTACCTCTAACGGTTTTTTACTTACAGAGAGAAAAAGTGGAGTATTTAAATAAAAATTGAATATAATTTTAAAAACTGGTAACTAATTATTTGTCTGTATATTATGAATTTGGTTCAGTAATCAGAAAGGGAGCTGTACAACACTCCCAAAAAATTTGAGACCTCTAGCTATCAAAGTTTCTCAGATAATGGGTCATCGATATTGTAATTTTGTCATCGTAGATGTGTGGCGGACTTACTCTCCTTAACTCAGCCAACTCACACGAAACCTGAGTTCAGTAATTTGTGGGGATATGATATGGACTGACGATAAAATCTTCATCGTAGGTGAAACAGGTGGCAGATATCTGCTCATTAGTAGGGTACCACGAACGTGCAAACAGTCTACGAAGGAGAACTCTCTTGCGCAACATTATTGTTCAAGTGTGCGGGTCGCTTACCAGATAGGACTAACAGAGAATACTAAAGTTACACAGTTAATGGCAGCACGAATGGTCAAGAGGCCTGAGTCGGAGGAGGGCGTCCCGGAAAATCTGAAAACCCTAAACTGGTAGGCGCGTGAAAGTAGACGCTAGCTACTCGCGAAAAACCAATGATAGAGTTCAGAAACCAGTATTAAGTAAAGAATACACGAGGACTCTTCAACAAGTGATGCAACAGTTTCTCTTCTCGGGAAATTTCGGTTGAAAAGGGGCGAATTTGTTGTGGTACATCGGGGAATATTCCTGCTTCAGCCTCTATAGTTTCATGAAGTTTCGACTGGTGGCGACGCTATACAGACTTCAAAACGGAGTCTGTAACCGAGATTCGTTCCAAGGAGAAAGCTGTCAGATGGTTCAGATGGCTCCAAGCACTATGGGACTTAACATCTGAGGTCATCAGTCCTCTAGACTTCCAACTACTTAAACCTAACTAACCTAAGGACATCACACACATCCATGCCCAAGGCAGGATTCGAACCTGCGACCGTAGCGGTCGCGCGGTCCCAGACTGAACCGCTCGGCCACAGGAAAGCTGTCGCTGAGTTACTTTTGGCGCAAAACCAGAGCACCGCAGATATTCATAGGCGCCTGCAAAATGTGTCCGGGACCTGGCAGTGAACAAAAGCATGGTGAGTCGTTGGGCGAGACGTCTGTCATCATCGCAGTAAGGCAGCGCACATCGGTCCGATGTTCCACGTGCCGGCCGGCCGCGCACAGCTGTGAAGCCTGCAACGTTGGAACGTGCGGACACTCTCATTCGAGGGGATCAACGTATTACAATCAGACATCTCGCTCCTCAACCTGACGTTTCTGTTGGTAGTTCTGACAGACTCGAACATCAGCTGAGGCATTGAGAGATGTGTGCCCGCGGGGTTCCTCGCCGCCTAACAGAAGACCATAAAGAGCGACGAAGGACCATCTGTGCGGAATTGCTTGCGCGTTACGAAGCTGATCGTGACAATTTTTTGTCGAACATCGTCACAGGCGATGAAACTTGGGATCATCACTTCGAAGCGCAAACAAAACGCCAATCCATGGAGTGGCACACACGACCTCTCCTCCGCATAAAATGTGTGAAGCCGCACCCTCAGCCGGTAAAGTCGTGGTGAAGGTCTTTTCAGACTCTGAAGGGGTACTTCTGTTTGATGTCCTCTCTCGTGGTACAACGATCAACGCTGAAGAAACAATTTCAGCGTGTTCATCGCCACAAAAATGTAGACGAAGTTCTACTTCTCCATGACAACGGAAGGTTCACAGAGGTCTACACACACGAGAGGAGCTCAAAAAACTTCATTGGACTGTTCTTCCTCATCCGCCATACAGTCTGGACATTATACCTTTCGACTATCATCTTTTTTTCCTAGTGAAGAATACACAGGGCAGGAAGCAGTATGTGTTTGATGGGGAGATCGACCAGTAGAGTGGTACCATCCGGGCATTGAGGCCCTGCCAGTAAGGTGGCGTAAGGTCATCGCATTTATGTTAAAAAATATGATTTTGTAGCCAAAACGGTGAGGGGGGGGGAGGGTAATATAGTGTATTGGAATTCCGAATAAAACCAACCTGCTTTCAGAAATAAATTTATTGCGTTACTCACTGAACACCTCTCATGAAATTACTTCAGTGCCCTTCGTATCACTACTGAAGGGACTGCAAAGACAAGGTTAGACTGTCTACAGCGCGCAACCAGGAATTTAAATTTGTTTTTGGATGTGATGCGCCTTGAGTCAAAAACAATATTTTCTTCTTTTACTCAGACACATTCAGCTGAGGTCATAGCCTCACCAGTGGGTTTTTATTTTCTTTCTGTTAAACAGCAGAAATGCTCTCTGAAAATTATTAGATTCTTTTGTAAGGGGCTATTGCTATACTTGAGAAGTTTTAAGTCAGTCATGAGGAATGACTCAGTGATTCTCAATTGCAGCAATAGTCCCCTCTTCCCTCCTCCATGTTGTTGTTGTTATTGTTGTTGTGGTCTTCAGTCCTGAGACTGGTTTGATGCAGCTCTCCATGCTACTCTATCCTGTGCAAGCTTCTTCATCTCCCAGTACTTACTACAACCTACATCCTTCTGAATCTGCTTAGTGTATTCACTCCATAAAAACTAATAATTAAAAAGTACCAAATACAGTAGACATAAAAGAAATAAAAAACAAATAATATGCCTCAGACAATATACCTTAGCAAGATCTTAAGCGATGGGAAGACCCACCATGATTTAATAGCCGTGTCAGGAAACTGCTACGTAAACAAACAGAACTTCACCTTAGATTCAAGAGAAGTCAAAATCTGACAAACGAAAGCTGAACGAAGCAGAAATGAGCATAGAGATAGCAATGAAAGAAGCGTTCAATGACTTTGAAGGTACAATTTCGTCTACCGGTCTAAGTAAAAAACCTGAAACGTTTTGATCTTATGTAAAATCAGTGTCCATACCGGCACCGAAAACGAAGATAACAGAGAGACGCCCGAAATACTGAATTCCATCTTCCGAAACTGTTTCACCGCGGGAGATCGTAACACGGTCCCTCCTTTCAACTATCGTAGGAACGTCGAAATGGCAGGTACTGAGATGGCCGATCACCGACTAGAAAAACAACTACAATCGCTTAGTAATGGAAAGGCGTCCGGACCAGATGAAATACCTGTAAGATTACACGAACATTATGCAAAAGAGCTTACTCCCCTTCTAGCACTAATTTATCGTATATTGCTTGAGCAACGAACGATACCTCCTAGCGGCCGGAAGAAAGCGCAGGTCATTCCCGTTTCTAAGAAGGTCCGAGGGACAAATGCACATAATTATAGACCTACATCGTTGAGGTCAATCTGTTGTAGACTTATGGAACATGTTTGATGTTCAAGAATTACGACAGTTTTGGAGAACGAAAATCTCCTCTATAAAAACCAACATGGGTTCCGCAAACGGAGATCCTGCGAAACTCAGCTCGCTGTGTTCCGCCGTGGGATCCACAGCGCCGTAGAGAATGGCACTCAGGCTGATGTCGGGTTCCTTGATTTCAGTAAGGCATTTGAAACCGTCCCGAATTGCCGTTTAGTCAAAAAATAAAAGCTTATCGAGTGTCAGAGCACATTTGCGACTGGATTTAAAACTATCTGACAGATAAAACTCAACACTTCTCTCTTAACAGAATAATATCGACTGATGTAAAGGTAATTACCTCATGGAAGTGTAATAGGACCCTTACTGTTTACAAGATATATAAATGATCTAGTAGAAAGCGTCGGACTGTTCGCAGATGAAAGTAGCAGCGCCAGAAGACAGTATCTATCTGTAGAATGATCTGCAGAGGATTGATGAATGGTGTTGGCTCTGGGGATTGACCCTGAACGTAAATGAATGTAACATATTGCTCTTACACTGGAAAAGAAATCCACTGCTGTAGAGCTACACTATTGATGACAAATTGCTCCAACCAGTATTTACTGTAAAAAAAAAAATCTAGGAGTAATTATTCAGAGCGACCTTAAGTGGAATGACCACATAAAACAAAGTAGTAGGAAGAGCAGATGTCCCACTGAGATTCATAGGTAGAATAGTTTTTATGAACGTGCCACATTGTGGTTTGAAACAGATTTAACAGGCAAAGCCAGATGCCATTCATTCGGTGATCATTTGTTGAGTAATTACGATAATATTTCTGGTACCGCAATTATTTTCAAAGGTAAAAAGGTTTGCAACATTCAGGGCCAACATTTAACAATAAGTCATTTTGTGACAGAGTCAGATAGCGTGCGTAAATTACATTGAGAATAAAATCCATTCTCGCAGCCGTATAGTTTGATCGACCGGTTACTTTAGATTTCCTATCATGTAGCGTGAGCTTCGCGTATTTCCAGCTTCAGATATTTTCAGTCAACATTTCTCAATTACTCAGCTTTGCATATTGTACCGACGGATTTCATAATCATACGAGTATTAAAATATTTTAAAGGATACTTTCACCATCTGATTGAAATAAAAGATTCGGTAGGACCAATAGAGACACATCTTGAAATTTCACACACGGCTCCTTAGGGACGTTTCTTGAACGACTTGGAAGAACTTGAAATATATGGACGTTACCTGAAAGAACCAGATAAAATACTGTCTCCAGTGTGACTTCAAGGATTCTGCGTTCTTCAAGAACGTTGACGACGTATTCAGACGTCCCAGTCAGGAGTAACTCTCCAGGTTTTCTACGGCGCCACTCGGCGAAAGACGACGTTAAAAGACCGCCGCAATTGCAAGCAGAGTGGCGGCGGGCAAACAGCTCTGTGTACATAAGCAAAAAAAAAAAAAAAAACACATCTCAGATGCCTCTGGTAAAAACTTTATGCGCCCTACGTTTTAGTTTAATTATCAATTTTAGAAAGATGTCTCATGTATCAATATTACGTTCATTATCCAAATTGCTTCCCAGGTTAAAATTAACTGCATTAAATCCTTTAGACATCGTCTTTGTTACATTTTAATACCGCACAGTATTAGTTCCTTTCCTCTCCCGCTCCATCCTTCCTCCCACCCCCTACCTGTCATCCATGACACATTGGTGTGTACGATGGTAAGTGGGTTTAGCAAAATGCTGGATGCCACGGAATGTTGTCACAAGTGTAGTGCTGTGTTATTTTTATTTTACAGCTTATGTCTAAGTTATTTTTAAAGGTCTTTGACTTTTCGCAATTCGTAATTAAGTAGACTACAGTTTTAATAATTTTAAATATTTTCAGTCTATGATACCTAGATAAATAGTCATTTATGAAAGTTTCATTTCATTTTTCGATCTTAAGATCATTAAATTTGACCGAAACTAGTTATAAAGTGTGACTAATTGTAACTGACAGTGTTACAATAAATACTTTTAAAAAATTTATACAGTCGCGGCATCTCTCTTCACAATATGTCATCCGTTAGTAAGGAGGAATAAGGTGCAAACTAGTGAAGGCTAGGGGAGCATTCCTCTATAAAATAAATCTCCTAATATTGAACGTAGGTCTTAAGAGGAGCATGAGATTCCTCGGGGTGGAAGTTTGGAGCACAGCATTGTATACCAGTGAACGATGACTGTGGCAAAACCGATAAGAAGAGAACCGCCCAAGCGCGTGAGACACGGTGTTACAGAAGGACGCTGAAAATTAAGTACGCTGATGAAAATAAGCAATGAGGGGGTCGCCCTCAGAATCAATAAGGAAACAAATATGCCGAAAATTTTAAAGGTCTTTGACTTTTCGCAACTCGTAATTAAGTAGACTACAGTTTTAATAATTTTAAATATTTTAAGTCTATGATACCTAGATAAATAGTCATTTATGAAAGTTTCATTTCATTTTTCGATCTTAAGATCATTAAATTTGACCGAAACTAGTTATAAAGTGTGACTAATTGTAACTGACAGTGTTACAATAAATACTTTTAAAAAATTTATACAGTCGCATTCCCTCTCCATGTGGAATACACTCCTAAAGTTAGTTCTTATGGTAGGATATGTCTCAAAACTCACCAACTCATTTATACAAAAAAAATTTTGCAGGCGCCCATGCATGGGTTACGGCACCAGATAATAGTTTGTATCATTCTGGAGGGAGCCGCAGAGGACAAGAACTGTAACAAAAAAGGCATTGGAATATCTCCAACAAGTAATCGATTACGTTCGATGTGTTACTATGAGATTAGAAGATTGGCACAGAAGAGGAATTTGTCGAGGGCCATATCAAACCAGCCAAAAGACGGATAAGCAAAACAAGAATTAAAAACCTCCAGCACATCACATCATGCATATGAACGTGTGTGTTACGAGTCAATAACTTGACATCTTTTACGAGACATTACATTCCAGCTAGCGGTCACATAAGGCCCAAGGAACAATATGTTCCAAAAGAAAAAAAAGGAATTACGCGATACACGATGTTCTTCAGCCCTTAGTAACTCTATTTACCGACAAATTATTTGAAAATGTTCTTATGGTCTCTCTGTTACCTCATATTACACAATATTTAATTCAAAATTTGAACTTTCAGAAGAAAAAAAAATTACTTAACTGCAGTAAAAGACTCGCCAACACTTTAAAGGAATTAAGATAACATGAACTAAATACCACAGCTGTTACATAAATGCCAACTCATCTATAAATTTACTGTTGTCAATGACAGATGCGTTTTGCAGTACAGAAACCAGATTTTAGAGAAACACACAATTTACCAACGCATACTTTTGCAGATGGTACAGAAAAAATTGAATCAAGTACATTAACATATTTAATTTGTAAATTTGGGTAACAATGTAATCATTGCCTTCGTTACACAACAAACTCATAAATCTACAAGTCTGCCATGTGAGTAGGCTTGCACTCACAAGTAAAGCAAAAATTGGGAACTTACTTATTCTTCGTTACAGTCGTACTCATTTTAGTGCTGTTGCAATACAGTATATATTATTATTATTATTATTAGCGAATGTCCCCATGGGAGAACGATAAGCAGGTGATTAACATTTCTTAATGTTCTTCTTATTTTCCCAGTATTTCTTCATTGCCTCCCCAAAGGCCTTCTTCCTTTCTTCGGTCCACTTTGGTCGGAAAGGTTTAGATTCCGTCTCTGGAGTAAACTTCCACTTGTCGATTTTTCTTCTGAATGTATCCCGGTCTGATGTGTTTGTTATGTCAATTTTTGCCTTTTTCAAATCCTTCTTAACTTCAGTTACCCAGGGTATTGTTGCCTTAAGTGATGTCATATAGTCCAATAGACGTTTAGTTAACCTGTTTCCAGGTAATCTGTCTATATGTCCATAAAACTTCATCCGCCTCTTCCTGATATCTGCCTCGATGTTTGATATTTTTTCGGTTGTCTCGGTAGTCTGCAGCCTGTATCCATCTTGTGTGTATCGTGGTCCTAGGATTTTTCTAATAATTTTTCTCTCTACTTTCTTAATTTCGTGTAAATCTAATTTTCTATTCAGGGAGAGTGTTTCACTTGCATATGTGACTGTTGGTTTGATGACTGTGTTGTAGTGTCTGATTTTAGTGCCTTTTGATAGACATTTCTTGTTATATATATTTTGAATAAGTCCGAATGCTTTCTTGATTTTCTGTAATCGGTTTTTTTGTGCTATTTTCTCAAGTCCTGTTGGTTCAATAACTTCACCGAGATACTTAAAGTGCTTGACTCTAGTTATTTCACCATACTTTGTTTTTAGTTTCGAAATATCTAATTTTGAGCAGATGAATTCTGTCTTCTCAAAGGAGATTTGCAGGCCAACCTTCTCAGCACATTCTTTAAGTGTCTCAATTTGTTTTACTGCTGTTTCTTCACTGTCAGTTATAATTGCCAAGTCATCTGCAAACGCTAAATAAGGGATGTTCAATTTTCCTTTACCTCTTCCTAGTTCAATTGGCTTCCACAAGCTTTGTTTCCTTAGTGTTACTTCCCACTCTTTCATAACTTTGTCCAAAACTATATTGAATAATAGTGGTGAGATCCCATCTCCTTGTCTTACTCCTGTTTTAATTGAGAATGGTTCCGAAATTTCCCCTCTGAATTTAATTTTTGATTTGGTTTCTGTTAGTGTTTGTTCAATTAGTTTTCGGGTTTTAGTGTCTAGGCCTCGTTCTTCGAGAATGTGACATAGAGACTGTCTGTCTATGGAATCGTATGCCTTTTTGAAATCAACGAATGTGCAGATTATTGGTTTTGACCTGATTGCTTTAATCTTTAAAATAGTTTTAAGGTTGAATATCTGTTCCGGGCATGATCTATTAGGACGAAAGCCTGCTTGGTAGTCTGAAATTGTATGTTCTAGTTGTTCTTGTGCCCTCTTTAGGAGACATGCAGATAGAATTTTGTAGGTAACTGGTAAAAGTGAAATGCCTCTGTAGTTGTTTACGTCTGATCTCTCTCCCTTTTTGTGCAATGGGTGAATTAGTGCACACTTCCACTCCTCTGGGATATTTTCTGTCTGCCAAATTTCTTGGATGATGCTAGTGATCTCTTTTAACGAATTTGGACCAAGGTTTTTCAGTAGTTCAGCTACAATTCCATCTTCTCCCGATGATTTATTGTTTTTGAGTTTTCTAATGTGACTATAAATTTCTTCTTGAGATGGTGGTAGTGAAGTCTCATTCGTGTGTTCTGGTTGTAATCTGGGGAATCTTGTACTTGGTTGTGGGCAATTTAGGAGTTGTGAGAAATATTTAGCTAGTTCTTGGCAATTTTCTTTGTTAGTTAGTGCCAATTTTCCATTCTATTTCCGGAAGCAGAGATTTTGTGGAGTGTATCCTTTGATTTGATTTGCGAATATTTTATAAAAATCTTGAGTGTTGTGGTTCTTAAAGTTTTCTTCAATTGTGTTTAGTTGTTCATTAAGGTATATATATATATAAGATGATGAGGTAACGGGCAGAAGGAGGGACCACGAATGCACGCAGAACGTTCTGTTTTGTTTTAGCTGCTTCTGCTCTCTGGCAAACATTGCTTCTCATTATTATTTAAAAGGTCTCGCACTGGGCCGCCCACGGCGTGTCAGACTTTGTCCGTGCAGCGTGCGCGGGCCGTGTGTCAGTTGGATTTGCTCCGTCCTTCTCGGAACGACTCACGACGGCGTGACATTTCATTTAGCGTTGCTGTGCGGCGTGTTTCGGTCGGCAAAACTGTCTGAGCTCGACAGAACCTGGTGTCATCGCTATTTACCCGTCCCCATTTCTTCGTGGTAGAAAGACGTTAACAGGTCCATTGGATGTTTGCATAAAAGGTGGTATCTAGCGATCCATCGCGACAATCCTTTCAAATGAACTGGAGTGGCAGAGGAGAGGATGAGAATTCCCAGTTCGCATAAGCGTCTGGTACTGCATACTTTCCATGAAACAACATTACAGTATCATTCAGAAAGAATTTAAAGATTTAGTTGCAATGAAAGAGCAAAAAATTAGAAAGATCAACAGACTGGAGGCGTTGTTCTGCACATCAAGAAGCATTTTGTGCTAAATTTGCAGACAAGGAGTACGTGAAGAAATTAGTGTTACAGATAGTTTCTTTAAGAGCGTAGGGAACTGGACTGTCTTTGTCAGAATCAGTCCCTTCTAAAACGCAACTTCCTTTTTAAATGCATCCCCATCAAATCATGAACAAGTTACTTTGCAATGTCTTACTGTGGGCAGTGTGAAGTCCAGTACACTTATAATGCAAAGTCTGCAATCCATTCCGGAGGTTCTAATTTTCGTTCTTGCATTTCTTTTTGCTTCAGAAATTCAACACTAGGGAGTTTTAAATCAGAAAACGTTCCAGGCATGCCCCTTGACTTAACCAGCGTACTTAGCAGTAATTCATGAAGTCTCCATACTATTCGTTCATTTCAATTGAAAACTGTTGCAAAGGACAATCGAATAAAGCGTGCTGTTCAAAAATTTTATTACCTGAATTACTACAGAATTAAATAGATTTCCTAAATGTTTTCCTTTATGGCCGATCTTAGGTCCAATATATTTAACACTGCTACGCCTCCTTGATCAGAAACAGCTTCGACGGGGTTTCCCTATGACGTAGGTTCTGGTCTGTCTCACTCGCCCACTACAGCGCTTAAGCTTCATTCAGCCCAATAGACGTCTGTGAATTTCCCCGTCTCGTGGCGAATCTGCGTTCTTTGTGGTATACGGTCCTGGACGACAGGGTTCGTTTCACAATTCCTGTAGGCGGACTCTTTCGGCCATTTACTTAAATGAGAGCGAAATGCTCTTTACCTCACAATGGTACGAGGTATATCAGGTAGCTGTCGCTGAGTTTTTGATCGACAGAACTCACTATTGAGTTCATTTTCAGCTTTTCAGATCTCATGCACTCTACTTTATTCCATCTAAAACCCAAGCATGGGTATGATTAGTTTTTACAACTTGAGCATCACGATTTTGTACTTCGTAACAGTTATTTCACATCAAGTAGGACTTAGCTACGAGTCCAATACATTTTCACTCTGATCACAGTATTTTGGGTAGTATTATGAACTGGTTTAAATCCCTTTTTAATCACCAAGACAGCACATAAGTCTTCATTTCACTCTCGCAAACCAACTCCACTCTGATTTGTAACCATCTAAAAAATAAAAAAAGGTGAACGAGATTAGTTTTTAAAAAACGAGCGACTGACCCATGGACCCGATGGATTTCCACTTTTTCAATTGTCTTGTAATTCGCTAGTAACACTTGCGAAAATTTAGTTGCATTTTTAAACACGAAACCACCACAAATAGCTTGCTGGGCGTTTCGCAAGCCTTTGTAACACGCCCGAGGGTACAAATGGCGAGGGACACTTAAACTGTTTTTTGGCTTCTGGACCGTGCGCCCTCTCCACACCACGTACCTGGAAATCCCGCGGCGGTCGTATTGTTCTGCTCCACACTGCTGCTGGCTTGCCTGAAATTATCTATCGAAATATGCAAGCGGGTTTAGGGGAGCCACTCAACATTAAAACACAACACTGTCCTACATCTGGTATGAACAACTATATTCTGAGACGATAAAAGAAAATCGCAGGTTGCGCTGTTTACATTCTAAGTTATAAGTGTTTATCCCAATTAATGGATAATTACCAGTTCACAATAACACTCTGACGAGCGTATGCGTAACCGAACACGGCGCGGGTGATTGTTCATGACGCGGAAGCCGAATAATCGAACGAAAGTTCTTACGCTCGCCACGCATACGCAGTTTTCATTTGGTACCAGTCCTCCTTGACACCAGTAATGATATAACACTACTTCACAGAGTTAATTATTCAGTTCTGAGTTCTCACTTGTACGAGCGTGGCCGTAACCGTCGCGACGTGGCTGATTGTTGATGATGCGGAAACTCGATGACCGAGCGCACTTTCTCACGCTTGCTACAAGACACTGGTACATGATAGCACTCTTTTGTGGTAACTAATTTTTACTGATAACATTAGTGCATTTTGGGAGACCGAACACGGCGCGGATGACTGATACTGTACGGTACGACACGCAACGAGAGGATGCACAAATACATTATCGGCGGCACTGCTCATCTTTAATTACATTTTGACGCAGTTTCCTCTGAATCACTTCCATATTTCATCACTTTACTGTAACAGCACTTGTAGCAACACTTCAACCTCCATACTAACAATGCCCCTCACATGCAGAGCTACCCACAACACGACATACCAGCTCCGTGTCTCGGGCTCGACTCTGCAGACGCGGCTGCCCGCAGACGTACTCCACAACTAAGCCAGCGATATGACAGTATGCTTGCATCTTTTGGCCTCCATTTGGAACACATCTGAAAAATAAGAAAAGGGAAAAATTGTATCTAAACTCTCTAATATGCCTCGTACCATGCAGCCCGAAAATGAGACGTGCAAAGGAATTGGAGTATGAGGTAAGTCGTACTTTGTAACACATATTTGTCAAGCAAACACCATTGGTGTTGCTTATCGATGAGAAAATAACTGATTAATTTTCTTGTTTCAGATATGTGTTGAAGTGATTGCGTAGTATTTGACCCAGGAAAATATGATATTGTTGCTGATTTCAGGATTAAGGTGTCAGCTACAGCTTGTAGAGTTCCCTCTAGCGGAATGGGAAACTGATAAAACGGGAGAGACGAGCTATAATTCAAGTGAGTTGCGTTTTAAATCAGATAGTCGAGAAAAATCACTTAATGGGGATATTCTGTTAGTTAATAATCTAACGTTTTCTTCTTTTTCAGATGCGTACCAAATGGACACCAGAAGACTTGCCAAATGAAAAACAAGCTATTCGTGGTGGTTTGAAGTTTACAAAAGCAGCTGGATTTTATCAAGGGATACAAGCACATCTAAACACAAGAGAGGATATAAACAAATCAGCAACGGAATGCTACACAGCAATATACACAAGTTCTCTACCAAACAAAGCCACAGACAGCAACCCTGTCGATCCAGACCCAATCATCACTGAAACCATACCCGCTAAAATACACAGTGAGGTTGAAACAACCATCACTGAATTGAAAAATGGAAAGTCACCTGGAAAAGACAACATATACAATGAGCACTTAGAAGGGAACCTCCCCATCGCACCCCCCTCAGATTTAGTTATAAGTTGGCACAGTGGATAGGCCTTGAAAAACTGAACACACATCAATCGAGAAAACAGGAAGAAGTTGTGTGGAACTATGAAAAAATGAGCAAAATATATAAACTGAGTAGTGCATGTGGAAGATAAGCAACATCAAGGATAACATAAACACAGGATCGCCGTGGTCCCGTGGTTAGTTTGAGTAGCTGCGGAACGAGAGGTCCTTGGTTCAAGTCTTCCCTCGAGTGAAAAGTTTAATTCTTTATTTTCAGTTTATGTGACAAACTATTATGTTTTCATCAGTGTTTTGGGAGTGATTATCACATCCACAAGAAAACCTAAATCGGGCAAGGTAGAAGAAACTTTTTACCCATTCGCCAAGTGTACAAGTTGGGTGGGCCGAAAACAAATTCCTGTCATGTGACACACAAGCCGTCACCACTGTCGTATAGAATATGTCAGACGTGTTTTTCTGTGGAGGAATCGGTTGACCTATGACCTTGCGATCAAATGTTTTCGGTTCCCATTGGAGAGGCACGTCCTTTTGTCTACTACTCGCACGGTTTTGCGGTGCGATCGCAAAACACAGACACTAAACTTATTACAGTGAACAGTGACGTCAATGAACGAAAATAAAGAAAGAAAATTCTTCACTCGAGGGAAGACTTGAACCAAGGACCTCTCGCTCCGTAGCTGCTCACGCTAACCACGAGACCACGGCGCTACAGTGCCTACGTTCTACTTGATGTTATCTATGTTGCACATGGACTACTCTGTTTGTATATTTTGCTTATTTTTTCATAGTTCCACACAACTTCTTCCTGTTTTCTCGATTGATGTGTGTTCAATTTTTCAAGGCCTATCCACTGTGCCAAGTTATAACTAAATCTGAGGGGGGTGCGATGGGGAGGTTCCCTTGTTAGAAGACCTCCTAGCACCAATCATCACAGAAGTGTTCAACAAAATCATACAAACCGAAGACATTCCCGGTCAGTGGAAAACGAATACAATTGCACTTTTGTACAAAAAAGGTACGAAAGATGACATGAACAACTATAGGGCCATAAGTCTGATGTCTAACTTGTATAAACTGTTCACGAAACTACTAACAAGGTGAGTAACAAAAATACTAGGCGAGAACCAACCCTCAGAACATGCAGGAAAGAATTCAGCACTGTGGACCATATTCAAACCATTAATCAGATAGTAGAAAAATCGGAAGATCGCCACCTCTAACTATACTTTGCTTTTGATGACTACAGCAAAGCATTGGACAGCATCGAACACCCAAACATAATTCAAGCACTAATAAATCAAGGAGTAGAAGCGAAATTCATCCAATTGCTAAGAAACATTCAAAACCACAGCTTCGCTTGACTTAAAACCGAAAAGACAGGCCAACATCTCCGTGTGGAAAGAGGACTTAGACAAGGGGACCCCATCACTCCAAAACTACTTACCAGAATACTGGAGGACATATTCAGGAAAATAAATTGAATAAGAAAGATGGAATATGCCTCAACAGCAAGAGACTAACAAATTTGAGGTTCGCTGACGACATAGTGCTCTTCGCCAAAACTTCAGTCAATACTCCAGGAGCTTAACACACAAATCAAGATGGCAGAACTCACAATGGACAAATCTAAAACGCAAGTAATGACAAATCGATTAGAAACTCCAATGTATCTTGAAGGAACGGAACTAATGTATGCACCACAATATATATATCTAGGCCAAATACACTCCTGGAAATGGAAAAAAAAAACACATGGACACCGGTGTGTCAGACCCACCATACTTGCTCCGGACACTGCGAGAGGGCTGTACAAGCAATGATCACACGCACGGCACAGCGGACACACCAGGAACCGCGGTGTTGGCCGTCGAATGGCGCTATCTGCGCAGCATTTGTGCACCGCCGCCGTCAGTGTCAACCAGTTTGCCGTGGCATACGGAGCTCCATAGCAGTCTTTAACACTGGTAGCATGCCGCGACTGCGTGGACGTGAACCGCATGTGCAGTTGACGGACTTTGAGCGAGGGCGTATAGTGGGCATGCGGGAGGCCGGGTGGACGTACCGCCGAATTGCTCAACACGTGGGGCGTGAGGTCTCCACAGTACATCGATGTTGTCGCCAGTGGTCGGCGGAAGGTGCACGTGCCCGTCGACCTGGGACGGGACCGCAGCGACGCACGGATGCACGCCAAGACCGTAGGATCCTACGCAGTGCCGTAGGGGACCGCACCGCCACTTCCCAGCAAATTAGGGACACTGTTGCTCCTGGGGTATCGGCGAGGACCATTCGCAACCGTCTCCATGAAGCTGGGCTACGGTCACGCACACCGTTAGGCCGTCTTCCGCTCACGCCCCAACATCGTGCAGCCCGCCTCCAGTGGTGTCGCGACAGGCGTGAATGGAGGGACGAATGGAGACGTGTCGTCTTCAGCGATGAGAGTCGCTTCTGCCTTGGTGCCAATGATGGTCGTATGCGTGTTTGGCGCCGTGCAGGTGAGCGCCACAATCAGGACTGCATACGACCGAGGCACACAGGGCCAACACCCGGCATCATGGTGTGGGGAGCGATCTCCTACACTGGCCGTACACCACTGGTGATCGTCGAGGGGACACTGAATAGTGCACGGTACATCCAAACCGTCATCGAACCCATCGTTCTACCATTCCTAGACCGGCAAGGGAACTTGCTGTTCCAACAGGACAATGCACGTCCTCATGTATCCCGTGCCACCCAACGTGCTCTAGAAGGTGTAAGTCAACTACCCTGGCCAGCAAGATCTTCGGATCTGTCCCCCATTGAGCATGTTTGGGACTGGATGGAGCGTCGTCTCACGCGGTCTGCACGTCCAGCACGAACGCTGGTCCAACTGAGGCGCCAGGTGGAAATGGCATGGCAAGCCGTTCCACAGGACTACATCCAGCATCTCTACGATCGTCTCCATGGGAGAATAGCAGCCTGCATTGCTGCGAAAGGTGGATATACACTGCACTAGTGCCGACATTGTGCATGCTCTGTTGCCTGTGTCTATGTGCCTGTGGTTCTGTCAGTGTGATCATGTGATGTATCTGACCCCAGGAATGTGTCAATAAAGTTTCCCCTTCCTGGGACAATGAATTCACGGTGTTCTTATTTCAATTTCCAGGAGTGTAATTTCCATAACTACAAAATGGAGAAAGAAATAAAACGAAAAGTTTCCTTATCAAGGAAAGCTTTCTGGGCCTTAAAGTTTATATTGCTATACAGGACCCTGAACAGGAACCTCAAAATGGAGGCACTCGAAAGTTGCGTCTTTCCAGTGTTGTTATATGGATGTCAGACATGAGCTCACAAAGCGAAAGAGAGAAACACTCTACAGGTATGCCAAAGCAAAATTCAGAGGAATATCCCGGCATCTCTCTGAAAGACAGAATATCGAACACCTCGATACAGAAGATGTAACCAACAACAGTCATAGCACAACAGGCTACGAAGACCAAATGGAAGTGGGGCGGCCATGTGGCGGGGCTGCAAGACTACGGATGGACGGCACGAGCTACCAAATGAAACCCCTACACCGCCAAGAGACTCCCAGGTAGACCAAGACGCAAATGGGCGGTCTTATTCAAAAACAAGAAGGAAGACAGTGGACCATCACAGCCAGAAACAGAAAGGAGTGGCAAGAACTAGAACTACAACTAAGTGATCAAGTGTAATTCAATGTGTAGTGTGCGTTAAGTGTGGCACCCTCTCATGCGGACTAGCTCACAGCGTGAGTCCTTAAAAACAGCTACCCCTTCTTGTAGAAGCCCTTTGCCCTCAATGGGACAGCACAGGCTTTTTTTATTCATTCATTCATTCATCTGATACAAAACGGACTCCCTTGCATAATATCTTGTTTCTCCCACTTTGACGCCTTGCATTGTCCCACAGTGTTTCTTTACAAGCTGTAGCTGACCCCTTAACCAAGAAATCAACAAAAGTATCACGTTTTCCTTGGCGAAGTACTATCTAGTCAATCCAACAGACATTTGAAACATAAAAAACGAATAAATTAATTTCTGGTAGATGAGTAAAATTTAACTGCATTTTTAAACACGGAACTACAACGAATAGCTTGTTGTACCCTTCGCATATCTTCTGGCGTCCATTTGATACGCATCTGAAAAATAGAAAAAAAAACGGTAAATTAGTATCCACAGGATTATATCCACTAAATGATTCTACTCATCTGTGTGATTTAAAACGCAACTCCCTTGGATAATAGCTCGTGTCCACCCTTTTCTCACCCTTGCATTCTGCTAGAGGGTATTGTACAATCGGTAGCACAATCCTTACTCAAGAAATCAGCAGCAATATCATGTTTTCCCGGGTCAAATACTTCGTAGTCACTTCAATACATATTTGAAAAAAGAAAATTTATAAGTTATTTTCTCATCGATCACCAACACCAATAGCATTTTCTTGGCAACTATGCGTTACAAAGTACGTCTTACCTCTTAGTCCAATTCATTTTCACATCTCACTTTGGGACTGCATAGTATAAATAATATTAGAAAGAGTTCGCTGATTTTTGATCGACAGTCCTCCATATTAAGATCTTTTTTAACTTTGCACATCACATGTACTAACATTTGCACCGTCTCAATTACGAGCATGGGTATGATTCGTTTTTACAGCATGAGCACCACGATTTTGCACTACATGACACTTACTTACCTTCAAGCTCGACTTACCTACAAGTTCAATACAGTTTGACTCATTAATCTGCTGGGTAGCATTGTAACTGGGTTACAACCCTTTTTAATCAAAACGATAGCAGAAGTGTGTCCTTCAGACTTTCGGAAACCAGCTGGAGTCTAATTTATAACCATCTAATAAATAAAACATCAATAATATTAGTTTTTTTTCAAAATGAGCGACTGAAAGCTATTCTACTTGACAGTTGTCTGACAATAAGTACGACATACATTTGGATGCGATGGATTTCCACTTTTTTAATTCTCTTGTAATGTGCTGTTTCACTTAATAAAATGTAGCTGCTTTTTTAAACGCGAAACCACCGGAAATAACTTGTTTTTCGTTTCGCAAGTCTTCTGGTGTCCATTTGGTATGCATTTCAAAAATGAAAAAAGGAAAAAATTTGTATCTACAGATACGTCTCCATTAAATGATTTTACTCTACTATCTGTTTTAAAACGCAACTGCCTTGAATAATAACTCGTCTCTCCCGTTTTGTCTTTCTTTCCATCCCACTAGAGGGTACTTTACAAGCTGTAGCTGACACCTTAATCCAAAAATCAGCAACAATATTGTGTTTTCCTGCGGTCAAATACTACTCTGTCATTTCAACACACATCTGAGAACAGAATATTAATAATTTGTTTTCTCGTCGATCACCAAAAGCAATGGTATTTTCTTGGCAACTAATTGTTACCTCCCACTCCAATTCCTTCTCCCATCTCACTTTCCGGCTGCATGGTACGAGGTATATCAGTGAGTTGTTGAGAGTTTTTGATCGACAGTCCTCCAGTCCTCAATACTGAGTTCAGTTTCAACTTTACACTTCTCATGCAGTCTATTTTGTACCCATCTGAAACACAAGCATGGGCAAGATTAGTTTTTACAGCATGGGCATCTCGATGTTGCACTACATGAGAATGATTTGACTTGAAGTTAGTCTTACCTACGAGTCCAACACATTTTCACTTATTCATCTTTCTCGCAATGTGCTGGGTAGCATTGTAACTCGTTTGAATCCCTTTAACAACAAGATAGCACAAGTGTGTACTTAAGACTTTCGCAAACCAGCTGCAGTCTCATTTCCAGCCATCTAAAATACAAAAGGTCAATAAGATTAGTTTTTACAAAATTAGTGACTGATACCGATTGGGTTGGTTGGTTGGGTTAAAAGGGGGGAAAGGGACCAAACTGCTTGGCCATAGATCCCTTGTTCCTATTGTAACAATTCCACAAGGGAAAGAATGAAACAAACTAGACATGCAGCACAATACCAACAGGAAAGAAAAACCACAAGAACGACAGAAGAGCAACGAACACTACAAGGAACAAAATAAGACAAGAAAAGTAGACAGAGGCACAAGGAACAGGTAGAAGAGAGTAAACCTGGAGAGCAGATTACCGTGGCTGGCTGACCACGAGAATAAAAGGAGAAACCAGTCATTCTGCAACACATTAAAACCTCCACTCTAAAAGCACTGGGGGTGGAGGACACTGAGGGACAAAGGAAATGCGCTAAAACTTAGATCAAACGATAAAACCCACCCTCACATCTGAAACGTAAAACCAAATCAGCCGATGAGGCGTTGTCTGCTAAAACTATTGGTAACAAGTCCGATAACCGAAGATGATGTCTCAGGGCAGCGAAACTACGACAGTGCAAAAGAATATGGGCCACTGTGAACCGGGTGCCGGTCCAATACTGAGGTGGCTCTTCACGACACAGGAGGTAGCTGTGGGGCGCCCTTGCGTGGCCAATGCGGAGCCGGCAGAGAACCGCAGAGTCCCTGTGAGAGACGCTCATCGAAGACTTCCACACTTTTGTAGTCTCCTTAATGGCACGCAGTTTGTTTTGTGTACTGAGACTAGGCCATTCCGTCTCCCAAAGCCGAAAAACCTTGCGGCGTAATAAAGAACACAGGTCAGTTATTGGAATGCTGATCTCCATAAGTGGTTTCCGTGTAGCGTGTTTGGCCAGCCTGCCGGCAAGTTCGTTGCCTGGGCTTCCGATGTGACCTGGGGTCCAGACAAACACCACTGAACGACTGTACCGTTCCATGGCATAGATGGACTGGTGGACAGTCGCTACCAAAGGATGACGAGGGTAGCACTGGTCGATAGCTTGTAGGCTGCTCAAGGAGTCAGCACACACAAGAAAAGACTCCCCAGGGGATGAGTGGATGTGCTCAAGAGCACGAGATATAGCCACCAGCTCTGCAGTGAAAACAATGCAGCTATTGGGCAAGGAATGCTGTTCAGCATGACCTCTATGAACGTAGGCGAGGCCAACGTGCCCATCAGCCATCATGCCGTCGGTGTAAATCACTTCAGAGCCCCATAACACGTCAAGAATCGAGAGGAAGTGGCAGCAGAGAGCCGCGAGAGTAACTGAGCCCTTAGGGCCAAGTGAAAGGTCCAGGCGAAGCTTCGGCTGAGGTTTAATCTATGGAGGTGTACGTGAATGGATCTCTAGTAGAGGTGGTAAAGGGAAGGACTCCAGTTCAGACAGAAATGATCGGACATGAACATCAATTGTGAGCCCTGACCTGGGCATCAGATGCGGGAGATGAACCGCAATGGTTGGGAAAATGAGACAGTAACTCGGATGCGCAGAAGAACTATGAATATGTGCAAGGTAACTGGCGAGCTGTTGTGCACTCCTAACCTTCAACGCAGGGACTCAGGCCTCCACCAGAACGCTGGTCACCGGACTTGTCCTAAAAGCTCCCGTCGCTAGTCGAGCGCCACAGAGGTGCATCAGTCGAGTTAACGCAACGCTGAAGGTGCCTCCAAACTATAAACCAGAACTTCCACAGTCAAGGCGGGATTGAACAACGGCTCTGTAGAGCTGCAGCAGCGTAGAGTGATCTGCACCCCAGTTGGTGTTGCTCAGACAGCGGAGGGCATTGAGGTGTTGCCAGCACTTCTGCTTAAGCTGATGAAGGTGAGGAAGCAAAGTCAATCGGGATACGAAAACCAGTCCTAAGAATCGATATATCACCACTACAGTGAGTGGATCGTCATTAAGGTAAAGTTCTGGTTTCTGGATGAACGGTACAACGTCGACAGAAGTGCATGACAAACGACTTTGCTGCTGAAAACTGGAAGCTGTCGGCTAAAGCCCATGACTGGGCCTTGTGGATGGCTAGATGGCTCCCTGCAGGCGCCGCTCAGCGACACCAGTACTGGAGCAGCAGTACGAAATGCAGAAGTCATCTGCACACAGAGAAGTTGAGACAGACGGCCCTACAGCTGCTACTAGACCGCTAATGGCCACTAAAAATAGAGGGACACTCAATACAGAGACCTGCGGGACCGTCCTGGATATGGGAGGCACCAACCTGGACACAGAAAGTACGGAGTGACAAGAAATTGTGAATAAAAATCGGGAGCAGGCCCCGGAGAGCCCACTCATACAATTTGGCAAGGATATGATGTCGCCAGGTCGTGTCGTAAGCTTTTCGTAAATCAAAAAGACAGCAACAAGGTGTTGGCGTCTGGAAAAGGCTGTTTGGATGACAGCCTCGAGGGACACAAGATTATCAGAGGTAGAGCGACCCTGGCGGAAACCGCCCTGGCGTGGGGCCATTAGGCCACGTTGTTCCAGGACCCAATACAACCGTCACCACGCCATACGTTCTAGCAGCTTACAAAGAACGTTGGTGAGGCTGATGGGCCGACAGCTATCCACATCAAGAGGGTTTTTATCGGTCTGAACACTGAAGTGATGGTGCTCTCCCGCCATTGCGATGGAAAGATGCCACAGCACCAGATCCGGTTGAAGATGATGAGGGGATGTCGCTTGTAGTCGGACGAGAGATGTTTAATCATTTGACTGTGGATCTGATCCAGCCCAGGACCTGTGTTGGGGTAATTCGCAAGGGCGCTGAGGATCTCCAACTGTGTAGATGAGGCGGTTCACTGTGGCGTGTATGAACGAGAGGACTTTCCCTTCCATCCGCCGTTTGAGAGTTCGAAAGGCTGGGGGATAATTCTCCAATGCACAGACTGGAGCATAGTGCTCAGCAAAGTGCTAGGCAATGGCGTTTGCGTCGGCATCGATGGTAACGCCAGGGACACCTGTTAGGGTCTGGTACCCAAAAATACGTCTGACCTTCATCCAAACTTGGGAAGGTGACGTGTGACACCCAATGGTCGAGACGTACCTCTCCCAACACTCCTGTTTCTGTCTTTCTATAAGTTGCCGAATGCGGGCACAGAGTCGTTTAACAGCTCTTAGGTGCTCCATAGATGAGTGCAGCTTATGCAGCTGAAGAGCCCGCCTACGCTCTTTAATGGCCTCAGCAATTTCCGGCAACCACCAAGGAACTGTTTTTCGCTGGTGGCACCCTAAGGAACAAGGGATCGCATTTTCCGCCGCAGAAACGATCGTTCTAGTGACCCGCTCAACCAACACATCTGTAATACCATGTGGGGGAGATTCAATGGTGACAGCAGAGGTGAAAGCTTCCCAGTCTGCCTTGGTTAGAGCCCATCTGGGTAATCGTTCGTGGGCATGACGCCTGGCGAGTGACAGAAAGGTGGGGAAGTGGTCACTACCACACAAGTCATCATCGACTCTTCAGTGGACAGATGGGAGAAGTCCTGGGCTGCAGAGTGATAAATCAATGGCCGAATAAGTGCCATGAACCACATTGAAATGTGTGAGAGCCCCAGTATTTAGGAGGTAGAAGTCAAGCTGAGTTAGTAAATTTTCGTTCTCTCTACCTCGGCCAGTAAGCATGATGCCACCCCACAAGGGGTTATGGGTGTTAAAATGTCCCAAAAGTAGAAAAGGTTAAGGGAGTTAATGAACCAGTGCAGCAGAGACGTTCAGGGGTACCACACTATTTGGAGGAGGATATACATTGCAGCAGTTATTTCCTGCACCATCCTTATCCTGACAGCCACAGCTTCAAGAGGAGTGTGAAGGGCACAGGTTCACTACATACCAAGTTTCGGACAAAGACGCAAACTCCACTTGACACTCTATTATATTCGCTATCGTTCTTGTAATATCCCCTATAGCCACAGAGAGCAGGGTTCCACATTGCCGGGAACCAGGCAAGCAGGTGTAAAGCTTAACAGTCGCTATATCTCAGTCAGATGGAGGAAAAAACCGCCGCAATTCCACTGGAGGATGACGTTATCGTGAGGCAGGGAAGGCATGAAATGCTCAATGAGGCAGCTCAGGCCTCAGGGTCACCTGCTGCCAACGACTTAGTTCCTGAGCAGTCTATATCCATTGTGTCTGAGGGTCCGGTGAGATCTAGGTCCTCAGCGGACGTCATAATCTCTACCTCATCCTCAGATACAGAGCTTGTAGATAGCGGTGGTGTGGGTGCCACCACAGTTTATTTGTTCTTGGGGGGGGGTCTTCTTTTTGGATTTATCTTGCTGCTTCTTGAGTTTCTCTGGCTGGGAAGGCTTCTTTGATTTAGTCTCCAAGACTGAGGAAAATGGTGAAGCCTTACGACCAGCTGCTTTTGGGCACTTCAGCCACTGGTGGGTGTCATCTTTCCCACCAGTAGAAACCTGGGAAGGAAGGGACCCAAGGGACCCCTCCCTAGCGAGAGGAACCAAAAAAGACTTACACTTCTCCAGCTGAGAAATGAGGACTTATGTCCCCAATGGTTGGGGACAATATCGGTGCTTCCACTAACGACTTTTCAACTTCTGAAATTCTTGTTCTGCAGTATCATCCCATATCCATGGAGTGTTTGTATCAGTTAAACTGCATAATTGGGGTGCAGCTAGAGTGTCTATACAGATGAACCTTTTAAAGAAGTTACGAGTCCCAGAAAGCCTCTGAGCGTCTTCCTATTATATGATGTTACAAAATTTCTTATTGCCTCTAGTTTTTCTGGGTTCAGTTTTATTCCCTGTGCAGATATGACATGTCCTAAGAAGTTTATGTGTTGTGTCCCAAATTTGGATTTTTCCCAGTTTTCAGTAAGGTATTCAGAATTTCATTATGTTTCTCCCATGATGAATTTACTATGAGATGTCATCGACATAACATGTCAATTGCTCCTGTAACTCCCTAGGTAGAATACTTCCTAGACCTCGAATAAAAGCTGCAGATGAAATATTCAATCCGAAAGGGAGTCTTTTAAACCTATAACACCTTTCAAAAGTGGTAAATGCAGTAAATTTCCTGCATTCAGGAGCTAATTCAATTTGCCAAAAGCAATATCATAAATCTAGTGACGAGAATAATTTTACATTATGAAATTTTTGGAGCAAGTCTTCTAGTCTCTCTGGGCAATCTGGTTCTAGAACTATAATTGTGTTAATTTGTCTGGAATCTAACAAGAAATGTATCATTCCACCCTTTTCTTTCACAACGTGTAATGGGCTGTTATAAGTTTATGGTACCCGTTCAATAACACCATATTGTTCCATCTTATTTAACTCCAAGAATACCACACATCAGTAACTCAATGGATGTGATATGGATCTACTCTGAAAGGCGGATGGTCCGTAACTTCGAATCTGTATTGTAGATCTTTAATTGCTCTAGGTTTAGGTCCTAATACAATCACATGCTTGCGTAATATTCCATCTAATTCTAACCTTTCCTGATTTGTTAACCCCTCTAGACTTCGTATTTTTTTTTTTTTAGATCTCTGTGTAAATGTCATGTATTCCCAAATCCATAGGCTCTGGTTCATTTGTCCTTAGATATCGCAGATTATTCTGACAAGCAATATCTCCATCTAATTGCATTTGTAACTGTATAATTTCCACACATTTCTTCATGTCTCAGGTTTTCCTCGAATTTTAAGGCAATTTCTCCTAAAATGACACTTCCTCTGCCCACATCCAACACAGCTTTATGTTGATTGAGGAAGTCACCTCTGATTATCACACTGACTGACATCTTTGGTACTATGAAAAATTCGTTTCTATTACATGACACTGGCAGTCAAACGCATGTCTTGTCTGCTTGTGATGTATGACGAACGTCCCATAATGGTCCACATTCTATGACCTTTCTGGTTTTTAACACTAATAAGTCATTGTCATAACTGCAACGATTGGATAATGGCTCTGATACCGCTGTTAACTCACTCCCACTGTCTACTGTTGCGTTAACGACAATATCCTTGACTGTTACACAGAGTATCAGACTTATCTCTTAAGTACTCTCACCTTCGATTTCCTCCATTAATAAGTCCTCAATTACTTCGTAATTTAGCTGACGTATGTTTATTTGTTCTGTCGCAACTGGATGTTTATGGACATCCAAAGTTGCGTCATTTTCCATTAACATTTGATGGTCTTCATTGAGAGTTTGGGGAGAAGTACTTCCCTTTTTCAAATTGTCCAGCTTTAGTCTCGCTGCTTCTAGATCAGCTTCTAAAGTAACAACTCTAGATTTTAAATCCTCATTTCCACACCCTGCTACTTCCTTTAAGTTTATCTCCTCGTCACACATCTGTGTAATCGTGTTTAATTTGGATTTTAGAGCCTGGCAAGTGTGAAAGATGAGTAGATTATTGTTAATGAAGTAAAGATCCACGCAGTGGACACCAAGTGAAAAAGCTACTCCTTATGTGTCTGATCTAGACTGCCATAAGAAAAATGGGAAGGAACTGTTAATTAGAACTCAGGGAGAAGTTTTAGTCTAATTGACAATCGATTTATTGATCTTAAACATGACGAAACAACAAAATTATTAAAGAAATATCATACAAAAATATTTAATTAAGAAAAACCTTACTAAAATGGGATCTATGGTGGACAAAGTGATCTGCTGGGGATCGACACACGACACTAACCAGAACACTACTCGCTCTATCTCACTTCATACACATGAATCCAGGATATGGCATCTAACTACGCCACCACCAAGCATCTATATTCTACTATACAAACAAAAAAAGGAAAAATATGGTTCGAAAGAACTACGTGGTCTCGCGTTCGGTTAATTCAGAATTCAGGTACTTTCCTAAGAGCCTCTGAAACCCCAATGGATTCCAGTATGCAGGTGGACCCATTTGCTGGTCTGCCAAACCAATTTGACTCCATGCCACAACTCAGCATGTTGGAATACGTCAAATGTTTAGACGTCCGACTCAAGACAAATAAGTACACGCATGAATCACTCGTTGTGACTATGATGATATAACCAGTACCTCTGAATGTGAAACGTCCCCTTAGAACAATTTGTACAGGACTGTGCTTAAACTGACACTCACATATTGTCCGTATAATATGACCAACAGAAACGTGTGCAGTGAAATGTAGCTTACAAGTTAATAATATGATGAACTGGTGACAATTACAATTTTATAAAATGAGAATACAATTACAAAGATACAGAAAACATCATTAAAAACATAATAATACAAGTAACATTGTAGTACAGGCTTTACAATAGAATAGAAATAAACATATACATCAGTGTTACAGGAATTATGACATGAGTACATACATAAAAGATCAGAATAACTTTCAAAAGATCAACTTCACACATGAGCAACAAAACAGAACAGATTAAATAATGTCTAAACATCTTTACAAAGAAAATAACATATTATCAGAAAAATTCTACAACATAGCTCTCATCAGCTAAACACATAAAGACAGGAAAAAGACAAATAAACAAGGGTACATAAACACATAGTGGGATAACACAAGGAAAGGACAGGTTTTGTTTTATTGCAGTATTTTGCAAACAAAACTTTCTTTGCTTCTTGGAGATCTCCCTTCATTCATCATTATTCCCAAAAAGTCCTATCTATACCTCCTTCCTGTATTCTATTCATATTGCTTTCAAAATAATTATTTCTGATTGTAGAATACTCATTTTGGCCCAAATCTTTTTCATATAACTTCGCAATGCATTCTTTACCTATTCTCCATAGTCAGTTTCTTATATAGTCTACCCCTCTTAAGGTAACTTAAATCTACTGAGCTCAGATGCTAAACTAAGGGACGAGGCAATGCAGCAGCACAAAACAATTAACATGAACCGCAATGACAAAAAAATTCAAATTGGCATAGTAAGCAACAATATTACAACTAATATAAGGCAATGAGCAGCAAACAAGAAAAATAAATCAGTAGTAAACTGGCTTAGCAGAGTAACACAAAGTCAAATTCAGTAACACTATGCCTGGCAAACAGCCGCAGCAAAAGCTATTACTTACACCTAAACATGACAAAGCTCAAGAAGAAAAAATATTACACGAAAGACAACAATGCAGATAAGGGAAATGTATATTCACATCTTAATGTCTATGTAATTAAAGTGGTGCGCCACAAAAACTAATTCTACAAAAAATTACCAAGTAGTTGAAAAGAAAATTCTGTATGCAATTCCTGTGAAGGGAAATGTGTTTTTGTGCTCCTTCGTTTTTTTGAAGTACATCAAAGTTATTCTTTACTGGGTCTGTAGGCATAAAATATTTATATTAGTACATCTATGAAATTTTATTTTAACCAATGCTGCAGGGCAGCTAGAAACTAGATATTAAACAAAATGAGTAAATAAATACATAAAGCAAGCCATGTGGAATTTTTCTCAACTAGAGAGACAGTAGTCATAATCAGGTGCATAGACATAAAAATATTTCTCGTCATTTCCTTAGCATGTCAATAAATATCATAAATTAAGAGCTCCACAGTGTAATCATATGTTTTCAAGTTCGACCATGTCGTTTTTGCGATGCTTTCTACAAAGGAATGTCATTAGTGTGGGTATAGGCCTCTTTTTTTCTCCAACTAATGGCTTTCTTTTGTCAGACGACTACCTCTCAGCTGGGCGCCAAAAACGCATTACGTCAAGATCACTTACCTTTCTTAACGAAATATTTACGACAGCAGTTTCCGCTACAGTGACAGTCTCATATAAAAAATTTCACAGGTCAAGAATTTGCGTTACAAATGTGTGGAAACAAAATCTTATGGATATAACAGTGTCCAAAAAATTTTCGCCGGCATTGTGATACATTCATGCATTTACACACATTTCATAACTCTTAAAGTATGATTCTTGGTTTCCAACATCCTTTTCATAAATCAGAGTCCCTAACCACTACTCCTTATTCCTTACCTTATTACACATATACATATTCATCAACACATCTTCAACACTTCATCATAATAAATACATATCATAATAAACATTTGTCAACAGCGTAATACACATCGTCGTCGTAATAATAACATCAAACACCTCAGTCAAATCTCAAAAACGTTGTAGCTTTCTGCAATAATTTCAAAACCTAAAGAAAATTCTCTGCTCATTTCAATAGTGTCATCTACCTCAAACATACTTTAAAAATCATGATCCCATCCCAAATACATCATTCAAAGCTCTCATAGTATCACAATGGTTCCGAAAAAATATGAACAGTTCACAAAGTACAGACAAAATACAATTTCGTAAGTGTGAAGTTATCCAACGGTGTAATCACGTAAACATCTGTCACTGACGTAATAAAAAAGTTTGTCTCTCTCAGTTAAATGATCAGATAGCTGTGTAATTTGTGTTAGAGAAATATGGTACCGATGTGTAAAGTTGTATAAGCAAATACCATATTAGCTAGGGCTCATTGTGCTTGCCAAACACATGATACACAAAGTAAGCATGTACCCCCCTGAGGATTATTGTAATTATACCCTCAGCTGTTACAGATTACAGCAATGGAATGAAATGTATTACGGAAAACTTTCTTTGTAATTCAAAAATCTTTAAAAATAAATGTTTTAAGTACAAAATTAATCACTCAAATACGTGTCCTGTAGCGCTAAATGTGCGTCTTGCTGTAAGATAATCTCTGTGGAAGTGTCGTAGTTATCGTCCTCCAAAGGCTAAGTTCTGCAGAAGTCAATGTACTTACCTCATGATACACAAAAGTGAATTGCTTTGCGTATAGATTTCTTAGTTATTACGCTTATTGTTGTGATGAAGAAATTACTGTGCTGTAACGTATTGTTGTGCTACAGAAAAGGCTGTCTCATTGTAGATATACCACAAAAGTTACTATTAAACATGTTTTACTTTCCAGAAGAATTCAGAAAAACTGTGCGGATATAAAACAGATACACCGCAAAAGCAACATTGTAAATTGTCACTCATTAGTAACGTCGTGATATAATCGTGTAGCTGTCACATAAACTAACCAGTGTGTCATCTGGTATCTCTCAGAAAGTTCTTTAAATCCGGAATGTATTTTCAAGTAAACCAAAATGTTGCATTAAAATCTCATTAGCAGTACCAGTATATGTCCTAAGTATGTAAGCCTCATAGTCGTTACGTAATCGTGGAACTAACAAGCAAGAATGTACACACACAATAACACTGTGTCATCTGTTCGCAATAACAATGCATTCGTAATTTCTATTTAAATAAGTTCTCTTGGTTCATGAGTGGATATTGAACTTCAAACATTGTTGCATGTTAACAGTTTCTCAGTGTGACAAATTGTACAAGTAGCGTGAAGTGAAAATTGCAAAGACTAAGTTAAAAAGCAGATTATCTGTCAATAAACGGTTTTACATGTGAAATGTGGTGTAAACCTTTGCTCTTCTCAGTACGCAGAGTTTCAACTTGAATGCAATTATCATGCGGTATTAGTCCGTAAAGAATACAGGAATTTTGCTCAAGGTTAGCGTCTATGTTATTTTTCTCTGAGCCAGCCGGCGCACGCGGCTGCCTGCGGTGTGAGTCATTGTCTGTTTCTTTGTTGGCGCGCGTCATTATTGGGATTAGGAGACCTAACTTCCACAAATTCACGTTGTCGAAAGTGCTCTGCTCTGTTTGAATCCCGCCAGTTCTGATGCAATTCAGGTCTGTCATTACGATCATATCGTCTGTCGTCATGTCGGTAGATTCCATAGTTTCTTTCTTGTCGGTCACGTGGTGGAGAATTTCTCCCTGAATCATAACTGCGCGCTGGACTGTTGCGTCTGAAGTTATTCTGTCTCCCTTGATAATAATTGTTCTGATTGCCAAATTGTCTGTTTCTATGAGTGTCTCTGTGATAGTCATTACTGCGGAGAGGTGATCTTTCCCTGTAATTATTACTACTCTGCCAACGGTTGTCATATGGGTGGTGTCTGTTTTGGTCACGATTTACGTTATAAGAATAGCCTTGTCGTATATTATTTCTGTCATTGCGGAATTGTGACGGATGTGACCTGTAGTGATTGTTTTCCTGTTTTCGCATCCTGCGACTGTCTGTGTCAATTTCTAATTCTTGTAAGAGTCCCTGAAAAGCTTCAATGTCGTCTTTGCAACGTCCTGCCAAAATAATATGCCGTAAATGTTCAGGCAGTTTGATTAAGCAAATGCGGATGAGTTCTGAGGGGCTGTATGGGTTTGACAGGTACTGATTCTTGTGCAACATGTCTTCAAAATATTTGACAAGACTGGAAAATTCAGATTGTTCGAAATGTTTCATCATCATGATGCTATGTTTTACTCGGTCTTGTGTAGCTTGAGACCAATATGCTGAGAGGAAGGCATGGTAAAATTCTCCTTCACTGTGGGAATCGTGAATGACCGATCGCATTCTTACAGCTGGATCATTCTCTAAGTAGCCACACATAAATTCTAACCTGTGCTCCAATGACCAGTTGGGAGGAAAACAATGAGAGAATTGATGGAGCCACGCTTGCGGATGAATGTCGTTGGCAGAATTCTTAAACGTTTTGAATTTACGTGTAGTAATGAACAACTTATAGTCAGAATCATCGTGTCGGCGAGTAGCATATCGGTCATTGTTACGTCGTGTCGGCGGTTCCATCTCAAAATTCGGTGCACCTTGCCAATTTCTTTCATAATTTCCGAAATGCCCTGTGTTATTATTTTGTGGCTTTTCCGTATTTCTAAGTTCCTCTTCCCATGTTGGAGCGCGAGTGTCCTCTGAAATATGAAATTTTTGTATTACTTGTGCCAACTGATCTTGTACTTCCCGCATTTCTCTTTTGTATTGCGTAATAATTTGATTCTGATTTTGTTTGAATTTCTTAATTTGTTCATACTCTTCTGTGTCAGTGATGGCTACAGGTCTTGTGTCATTCAGATCATCATCTACCTTTGCAGATAAATTAGTGACCTGATCCGAAAGTTCGGCTACTTTCTCCAATAGTGAACACATTTCCTCAGTGTGTTTTTATGTACCAAGTTTCAGAGTGTCCATTTGTGTTGAAATCGAATCTACTGTGTCCTTTAAGTTTTCCTGAGTTTTTGCAAGTTGCGTAACCGAATCGGTAGATGCAACTGAGTCAATTTTAGCCCACAAGGTCTCATGATTTTCATGAACAATGGTTTGCAGTTCTTTTATGGCTGCTTCGTGATTCTGTAATGCATTTTCATGCCGCGAAAAAATAGGTTGAAAATGCATGGAAATCCACTACTTCCGTGTGCATTGTCTTTTACTGCTCAGACTTTGAAAAAAAAAAAAAAAAAAACATTGAAATTTTACTGTGATGAACAATCTGGACTGTCTTTATGGACTGTGAGAAAATTTTAGCTTTTGACCAACATTGTATAAATAAGTGTGTGCATTTGATATCTTTGTTATTGTAATTATGAAAAAATTTTTCAAATCATTATTGGCCACTGCCCAAAACAATTTGTAAAATTTTTTGTGGGGAGCATGGGGGCTATGTAAGTAGGCTGTTTATGTTTTCTTATTGGCAACGTTACGTAGCGCTTTGTACGAAAATCACTGGCTGTGCTGTGTGCAGTCTGTGGCTACTTTGCATTGTTGTCTGCCATTGTAATGTTGGGCAGCTGGATGTGAACAGCGCGTAGCGTTGCGCAGTTGGAGGTGAGCCGCCAGCAGTGGTGGATGTGGGAAATGAGATGGCGGATTTTTGAGTACAGAATGGATGTCATGAACTGCTGTATATATTATGATTATTAAGGTAAATAGATTGTTTATTCTCTATTAACATATTTCAGTTGCTAACTATGCCTATCAGTAGTTAGTGCCTTCTGTAGTTTGAATCTTTTATTTAGCTGGCAGTAGTGGCGCTCGCTGTATTGCAGTAACTTGAGTAACGAAGATTTTTGTGAGGTAAGTGTTTTGTGAAAGGTATAGGTTAATGTTAGTCAGGGCCATTCTTTTGTAGGGATTATTGAAAGTCAGATTGCGTTGCGCTAAAAATATTGTGTGTCAGTTTAAGCACAGTCATGTATAAATTTTTCAAAGGGGACCGTTGCCAATAAGAAAACATAACCAGCCTACTTACATAGAGAAAACGTAAACAGCCTACTTACAAAGGTTCAGAAGGTGACTGGCACAGATTCTAAGTCGCACACTAGCAAAGTACACAAGTCTCACCGTTTAGGTAGAGACCTGCAGTTCTTTACTAGCAAAGTGCCAGTGCAAGAGACTTGTACAAGAGTGCCTTCTTTCTTTCTCAACGTTTCTTCCTCAGCTCGGTTCCAAAAGCACATTTCTCTTTTTTGACTTCCTCCACTTACACATAAGCCAGTCACGAGCTGGGACCTGGCATTATAAGCTCGGAGAATGGTCTTAGCACGATTTGACCAATCAGAGACTTTAAAGTTAATTGGCAGAAAACGGAAAAAAATCCAGCTTCGCAGCCTCTTTCCCACACGTTTTACGTGCCTTTTGCTAACACTGTACAGGATGGAAGGAGAGCACTCCATAAGCAGCTTGTTATCTCCCCCGTTATGTCCATGTCAAAGTTTGCAAAGAACAGTCATAAACTCGCACTGACAAAAATATGTTTTGAAACAGAGTCTGGATGTCTGGGTGCCAGTTTCCCTGTCCCACGGACAATTACAGAACGTTTACATTTCTTTTGGCGGATTGCTCGCTAAAACGGCCTACAAAGCGCTGTCGGCTACTTTTCGGTGCTAGGCCGTATACCTGGACATCTGCCCCCTGTCTGGTGCCAAAGCTAATGTCTTTTGCATAATGCGACCGCTGCACACGGCCGTCTGGAAAGGTCTCTTCATTGTTCCCCAGAAAAAACGCGCTTTGTCAGCCCACCAACACCGTGCTTTTAATGCAATCGTTTAATTTGGCACCCTGTTCCTTTGAACGCATGTAAAGCTTACCGTATTTCTTTCCCTAGAGCACGCAAACAAGACCATAAACTGCTGCCCACCATTTCATCACAACGTATGAAGTCAAATCGCCGAAGATCGTATTCCCTACACCGAATCAGAAGTGAAAGTGCCCTGCAATCTCTCAAGTATTCTTTAAGTGTGAAAGTACTTCACACTTAGATTCTGGGGAGTCATCAGATTTTACGTTAAGTGCCTCTGTACTCGCACCCTGATTCAACTCGTTATTTGTTTTCTGCCACTGAGAGTTGCAGATTCAAATTTTCAGCTGTGTCGTCATTTATTACGACACTGTTTACTGTGTCTGGTGTGATGATTACATAGTCTCGGTAATACTGCCATACTATGTCCTCAAATGGCTCTGAGCACTATGGGACTTAACTTCTGAGGCCATCAGTCCCCTAGAACTTAAAAATACTTAAACCTAACTAACCTAAGGACATCACACACATCCATGCCTGAGACATGATTCGAACCTGCGACCGTAGCGGTCACGCGGTTCCAAACTGACGCGCTTAGAACCGCAGTTTCAGACCGTAGTGCTTAGAACCGCTCAGCCACTCCGGCCAGCCATACTACGCCCTCCTACATGCCATAATTGTATATATTTGAATCTGATTTATCAGACTGTTCACATACTTTATAATCTGGTTGGCATTCCGATACTGACAGGATATTTCCCTGTCATTTTTCTCTCCATTATCAAGTTGTTCTTCCCAATTGTGTTCGATTCTCACTATCCCCAATGCCTCAGACTCTTTCTGCTTTTCTTCCAAAGTTTTGTGGAAGGATTTTAGTAGATCCTGTATCGTGTCAAACTTTTGATCAGGTGTACTTATCCGTACTTCCTTCTTTTTCCTATGACCTGTATTAGCCGTATTTTGTCTGTTAATACTATCGCCTTGATCAATCGTTGTGTCGCATGTATTATACTGCTGAAAATCATTTTTCGTCTTTTCAGAATCAAACATCTGCACTATATACATTAATGCTTCGTCATAATCAAATACTTCATTACTAGGTAATGCTGGGAGTCCATCCTCATCGTCAGTGTCAGTCCAACCTATCTCTCCCGACTCTTCAGTTGTGAGTTTCTCCCTATTTGTAGTATCTGTGTGGATACCTTTGAGGATCCTTCTGTCGTTCCTGTTCCCAATTACGACTCTTGTACGTTACACCTAAACTTATTTACTGCTGTGGACGCCTTGTCATCCGTTTCTGCAGAAAGTGGTTTATCTGCTTGAACTCCTGCAATCCCTAACCACAATCAATCCTCACGCTTCCCAGGATTTGGTGGTCGTAATTTAACCTTCATCTGTCGTTCGTTTCTATAGTAATTACCCGAAGTATTTGCCTGTGGCTGCTTTCTCGCACCGCCTTCTCATTGCTTTCTCTCCATGAACCTGGAGATCGCTGATTAAAGTCAGTCTGTCCTTTATCCCGAGTTCTCCAGTTTCCATTCCTGTTTTCTTCTATACTCCGCCTGTTCCAACCACTATTAAAGCCATATCTATTACGCTGTGGTCTAGTGTTTCCACTACTCCCATTTCCGTAATTATTCCCATTTCGTCCAAAATTCAATCCCAATACTGGCCTACCAACGCTATCATTATTGTTATTCTCCTTACTATTACCTTTTCTTTCAGAATTACTTTGTCCTGAATCGCGACGTCTTTGAGCGTCGTATTCATACATGAATTCTACTTCTCTCAAAACACCTTTGATAGTTTCTACATTATAGCCCCCACGTCCTATCAAGGCTTGTTGATACTTCATTGGCAGTTTCGTTTTGCATATTTGAATCAATTCTCCGTCGCTATATTGGTTATCTAAGTATTGGTTTCTTTAAGCCATTTCCTCAAAGAATCTGACTGCTTTTTTCTCATGTGAATTTTTGAATGAGACATTTTGTAATAATCCTTATTTTATTCTCATCTCAGCCTCAGAAGACCAATATCCTGCCATAAAGGCAGCTCTAAACGAATCATACGAATTGCAAGTTTCTGCCATCTTCTGCACAGCTTCAGCAACACTTCACTCCATATGTGTGCAAATAAAATCTAACATGTTTCAATGGCCAATGTGTCGGTATTCCTACTTTAAATTGGTCAATAAATATGTGGGGGTGGAGAATATTTGTGTCTTTCTTTATAGTGCTAGTATTTCCGCACTGTAAGAAAGTTGTTATCATCAAAACCTCTCGCTTCTCTCTGTTATGTATCTGCTGGGTTTTGAAGACTGTAATTCTATCCTTGGTTTGCGTCAAATCTACGCAAACGTGTGTAACTTGGTTCATTCTGTGACATTTGTGCCGTAGAATGACTTGCACGTCTCATTGCGCAAAATGCGTGCATAACGCCCCCTACCGGCTCTGTATCTTGACGAGTAAGCAATTCTGGCTCGTTAGACGCAGTACTGCAACCCGTCGGCATTCGTCCTACAGGTTGTGGCGTTGCGTGACGCGTCACTGTGGTTTGATCAGCGTTATGTCACGCTTTGTGCTTGACGTACTGAACCCTGCTGCAAACCACGCTCTTGTATTCCAGATTGACCCGTTATTCTTTCTTGAACAAGTGGTGGAAATCCAAACTGTTCCCTACGGTTACCGTGATGTTCTGGCACACGCTGGTTTGGACTAATTTTCCCGCTCGCGGTCTGCGGTTTCGGACTGGCATCCACATGTTCCTTTCCGTCTTACGTCACACGTAATTTCGCGTACCCTTTCTGTCGTATTAACGGCAACTGTTGATTATGCAGTATTCACAGTAGTATCTACCGACACTAAAGTGGATTCTGACGTGTCTGCGACTCCTCACTAACGCTTTCTACGTCACCACGACTTTCGTTCGAACGCAAAATTTCCGATCTCAGACGTTGAAATTGGTGTTCGTTTTTCTCTTGTATTTTTGAAACACGAACATCGAATTTCTTTAACGCTGCTTTTGTCGTTCTTTTGTGAGGCGTCGTCTCAGCAATAACATGTTTCGCCTTTGTCGTCGCTTTGATGGCAAAAGCTTCGATCTACACTCCTGGAAATTGAAATAAGAACACCGTGAATTCATTGTCCCAGGAAGGGGAAACTTTATTGACACATTCCTGGGGTCAGATACATCACATGATCACACTGACAGAACCACAGGCACATAGACACAGGCAACAGAGCATGCACAATGTCGGCACTAGTACAGTGTATATCCACCTTTCGCAGCAATACAGGCTGCTATTCTCCCATGGAGACGATCGTAGAGATGCTGGATGTAGTCCTGTGGAACGGCTTGCCATGCCATTTCCACCTGGCGCCTCAGTTGGACCAGCGTTCGTGCTGGACGTGCAGACCGCGTGAGACGACGCTTCATCCAGTCCCAAACATGCTCAATGGGGGACAGATCCGGAGATCTTGGTGGCCAGGGTAGTTGACTTACACCTTCTAGAGCACGTTGGGTGGCACGGGATACATGCGGACGTGCATTGTCCTGTTGGAACAGCAAGTTCCCTTGCCGGTCTAGGAATGGTAGAACGATGGGTTCGATGACGGTTTGGATGTACCGTGCACTACTCAGTGTCCCCTCGACGATCACCAGTGGTATACGGCCAGTGTAGGAGATCGCTCCCCACACCATGATGCTGGGTGTTGGCCCTGTGTGCCTCGGTCGTATGCAGTCCTGATTGTGGCGCTCACCTGCACGGCGCCAAACAGGCATACGACCATCATTGGCACCAAGGCAGAAGCGACTCTCATCGCTGAAGACGACACGTCTCCATTCGTCCCTCCATTCACGCCTGTCGCGACACCACTGGAGGCGGGCTGCACGATGTTGGGGCGTGAGCGGAAGACGGCCTAACGGTGTGCGGGACCGTAGCCCAGCTTCATGGAGACGGTTGCGAATGGTCCTCGCCGATACCCCAGGAGCAACAGTGTCCCTAATTTGCTGGGAAGTGGCGGTGCGGTCCCCTACGGTACTGCGTAGGATACTATGGTCTTGGCGTGCATCCGTGCGTCGCTGCGGTCCGGTCCCAGGTCGACGGGCACGTGCACCTTCCGCCGACCACTGGCGACAACATCGATGTACTGTGGAGACCTCACGCCCCACGTGTTGAGCAATTCGGCGGTACGTCCACCCGGCCTCCCGCATGCCCACTATACGCCCTCGCTCAAAGTCCGTCAACTGCACATACGGTTCACGTCCACGCTGTCGCGGCATGCTACCAGTGTTAAAGACTGCGATGGAGCTCCGTATGCCACGGCAAACTGGCTGACACTGACGGCGGCGGTGCACAAATGCTGCGCAGCTAGCGCCATTCGACGGCCAACACCGCGGTTCCTGGTGTGTCCGCTGTGCCGTGCGTGTGATCATTGCTTGTACAGCCCTCTCGCAGTGTCCGGAGCAAGTATGGTGGGTCTGACACGCCGGTGTCAATGTGTTCTTTTTTCCATTTCCAGGAGTGTATGTTTAACCTTTTTAACACTGGGTTGAGTATCTTCACGCAACGTAATCATGTCTGTTTGGACAGTGACAATGTCTATTCTCAATTGTTTGTGCCCGGTAACGAGCGTTTGAAGCGTGATTTGCTCTTCCTTAGCTTCAGTTCGCATTTGATCTAGTTGGCCTTGATTATTGTCCCGCGTTTTTGTTTTTTGTTTAGTATTTCCTTGTTAGCTTTTTTCAGTCTGTGTTATATGCCCTTCTAATTGTTTTTGCCCTTGTGTTATACGCCCTTCTATACGCTTTTCTGATATTTGAAACTCTGTTGTTTGATGTGTTGCGCGCCCCTCTATACGATTTTCTGATTCCTGAAATTGTTGTAATAAACCCTGCAACATTCCAGATATGTTGGCGTTTTCATCTACACCATTTTCGCCAGTTGCCATCTGATGCAACCGTTCCCTATCTCGTTTTTCGTGAGCCGTTTCCTTCACTTCCGAACATAGTGAAGGAGCACTAACACTCGTTCCTTCATGTAATTGCAAGGCTGACTGATTCAATATGATTACGTTTGGTTCAATATACTGTAAATCATTATCTACAGACTCAGCGTCTGATTCATTAGCAACGCCGTTCTCATGTCCATTCTTTGGATCATGTTGAACATCATGTGTTGTATTTTCGGTCTCTTTCGGTATTTCTACGTTTTCTGTCTCGCGTTGTTCGCGCTGATCTACCTGTCGCGTGTCCAGCTTGATCCTATCAAGATCTACCATGACTTCTCTTTGTCTTAATCGATTATTTCCTGTCGTTTTTGAGCGTTCCACTAAGCGTTTTTTATTGCACTTTACGATAAGTTCGTTTATTTGGATAAAAGCGTATGGGGCCTGAAGATGGCAAAATGAATTGCCGAAACCGGCTGATTTCACAATAAAATATCTTAAAGTATACGGCTGTTGGTGAAATATATTGACAGTGAAAAATTTATTTTATGGCGATTTTGAGGTAAGCACACGGCCGTATAGGTTTTCTTGGTGCCTACACGATGGAATGCGTTTCCGGTTGCAAAACCGGCTATAAACCGTCGAAAATGGCTGTCGAAAGTCGTGTTCGGTTTCAGAAGCACCTAACAGTGTGTTGTCTTCGGCTGCGAAGCCCGCTAAATGCCCCAATAGGCGTGGCTGTTGCCTGCCATGTGCGGATGCAAAGCATGTGAACAGACACCAGACTTACGAATCTGGACGTTCAAAGCTACCTTTCAGTCAGTATCGATTAGAACGGATATTTTTCTTATTGTGCTTTAGGTTGGCTGTGCTGCAACAAATTCGTACACAACAATAATATTCTCGTTGCATTGTCGTTTGGATGGGACGAGTGTTTCGTGATTATCTCAGGGTTACTTATCACGCAGTTAGCGGGCTTTGCGTCTGGGCTACTCAGCTTTCAATATACCGTATGATATAAAACGTCTAACGTTACCTCCCTCTGTATCCTCCCTTTCGAAATTATCGCCAGGATCGTCGGATAGATCGTCAGTTTGAGATGAATTAAGGAGATCTGTAACTTCTTCTTCAGTAAGTGTCCTTCGTCTATCTTGGACTCGGGGAAATGTGAAATCACCGTAAGATGACTAAAAAGGTAGCGAAATACTGTCTTAAATTTCTATGCTATTACATCTTTCCAATCACAGTGTCCTCATTTGGAGACATGTATAAAGTTATTTTTCACCTTCAATAATGCACCATTCTACGCACAAATAAATTTTTTAACCGAAAATCAGAAGATATTATACTGCTGATGGGAGGTACAAAGACTTCTGGGAAGCGTCCATGTGACGAAGCACATTCAGTTTTGTTTTGTGCTACCACAGGTTGACACGAGATGCCGACACTGTTCTAAAATAAACTACTTGTGACAATATGAGGTCAAAATCACAAATGGTAAAATTTAAAGAATTTTAATGTACTAAGCATTTATTTAATATGTCCTTATATGAGGCCGCAATGACCAAAGGGTTAAGAAAATCTAGCTACCTTTGGTACGCATCTGAAAACTGAAAACAGGGAAAAATCAGTATGTACAGCAAGATCTCCATTAAGTGATTTTACTCAACTCTCTGATTTAAAACGCAATTCCCTCGAATAATAACTCATCTCTTCCGTTTTCTCAGCTTTCCATTCCGCTTAAGGGTACTTTACAAGCTGTAGCTGACACATTAACCCAGAAATCAGTAACAATATCATGTTCTCCGGGGCCAAATACTACGCAGCCACTTCAACACATATCTGAAAAAGGAAAATTAATAAGTTATTTTCTCATAGATCAGGAACACCAAAGATATATGTTTACTTTCGGTCTGCATCGTACGAGGTATATTAGAGAGTTATCGCTGAGTTTTCGATCGGCAGTCCTCAATACTGAACTCATTTCCTACTTCGTACCTCTCATGCACACTATTTTATACCCATCAGAAACACAATCATGTGTAAGATTAGTTTTTACAGTATGAGCATCACGATTTTGTACTACATGACAGTTATTTCACTTCAAGGAGGACTTATCTACAAGCCCAATACACTTCTACTCATTAATTTTCCTTGCAATGCGCTGGGTAGCATTGTGTAAGTAGGCTGTTTATGTTTTCTTATTGGCAACGTTACGTAGCGCTCTGTATGAAAATCACTGGCTGTGCTGTGTGCAGTCTGTGGCTGGTTTGCATTGTTGTCTGCCATTGTAGTGTTTTGCAGCGGCAGCTGGATGTGAATAGTGCGTAGCATTGCGCAGTTGGAGGTGAGGCGCCAGCAGTGGTGGATGTGGGGAGAGAAATGGCGGAGATTTGAAATTTGTGCATGAACTGCTATATATATTTATGACTATTAAGGTAAATACATTGTTTGTTCTCTATCAAAATCTTTCATTTTGCTAACTATGCCTATCAGTAGTTAGTGCCTTCCGTAGTTTGAATCTTTTATTTAGCTGGCAGTAGTGGCGCTCGCTGTATTGCAGTAGTTCGAGTAACCAAGATTTTTGTGAGGTAAGCGATTTGTGAAACGCATAGGTTAATGTTAGTCAGGGCCATTCTTTTGAGGGATTTCTGAAAGTCAGATTGCGTTGCGCTAAAAATATTGTGTGTCAGTTTAAGCACAGTCATGTATAAATGTTCAAAGGGGACGTTTCAATTGTAACTGGTTTACATAAGTTTCTCATCAGTAAGATAACACAAGGGTGTCCTTCTGACTTTGGTAAACCAGTAACAGTCTCCTTTGAAACCATTTAAAATATAAAAGGTCAATAACATTAGTTTTTGCGAAATTAGCGACTGAAAGCGATTCTACTTGAGAAAAGGTAGGACTTAGCTTCGGATGCAATTATTTTCCAGTTTCTTAAATGTTATTTAGGGTGCTGGTGTTACCTAAGAAAATATAGCTGCTTTTTTTTTTAAACCAACCCCCACTAATAACTTGTTTTTCGTTTCGCAAGTCTACTGGAGCCCATTTGGTATGCATCTGAAAAATGAAAAGGGGAAAAATTAGGTTCTACAGCAAGTTCTCATTTAGTGATTTGTTCAAATATCTGATTTAAAACACGACTCCCTTGAATAATAGCTCATCACTCCCGTTCTGTCAGCAACTATGTGTTACAAAGTGTGACTTACATCCCACTCCAATTGCTTTCCACATCTCTCTTTTTGGCTACGTGGTACGAGGTATATTAGTGAGTAGTTGCTGAGTTTGTGACCTGCAATCTACATGGATATTCTGCAAATCACATTCAAGTGCCTGGCAGAGGGTTCATCGAACCACCTTCACAATTCTCTATTATACCAATCTCGTATAGTGCGCAGAAAGAATGAACACCTATATCTTTCCGTACGAGCTCTGATTTCCCTTATTTTATCGTGGTGATCGTTCCTGCCTATGTAGGTAGGTGTCAACAAAATATTTTCGCATTCGGAGAGAAAGTTGGTCACTGGAATTTCGTGAGAAGATTCCGTCGCAACGAAAAACGCCCCTCTTTTAATGATTTCCAGCCCAAATTCTGTATCATTTCTGTGACACTCTCTCCCACATTTCGCGATAATACAAAACGTGCTGCCTTTCTTTGAACTTTTTCGATGTACTCCGTCAGTCCTGTCTGATAAGGATCCCACACCGCGCAGCAGTATTCTAAAAGAGGACGGACAAGCGTAGTGTAGGTAGTCTCCTTAGTAGGTCTGTTACATTTTCTAAGTGTCCTGCCAATAAAACGCAGTCTTTGGTTAGCCTTCCAATTAAAGTTCTTCGTAACTGTGATACCTAGGTATTTAGTTGAATTTACGACTTTTAGATTAGACTGATTCATCGTGTAACCGCAGTTTAACGACTTCCATTTAGCACTCATGTGGATGACCACACACTTTTCGTTATTTAGGGTCAACTGCCACTTTTCGCACCATTCAGATATCTTTTCTAAATCGTTTTGCGGTTTGTTTTGGTCTTCTGATGACTTTATTAATCGGTAAACGACAGTGTCATCTACAAACAACGGAAGACGGGTGCTCAGATTGTCTCCCAAATCGTTTATATAGATAAGTAACAGCAAAGGGCATATAACACTACCTTGGGGAACGCCAGAAATCACTTCTGTTTTAATCGACGACTTTCCGTCAGTTACTACGAACTGTGACCTCTCTGACAGGAAATCACAAATCCAGTCACATAACTGAGACGATACAGAATCAATCTGAAATCCATTGTCAATAGCACTCAACACTTCATGTAAATAGAGAGCTAGTTGTGTTTCATAGGAATGATATTTTCTAAACCCATGTTGACTGTGTGTCAACAGACCGTTTTCTTAGAGGAAATTCATGATGTACGAACGCAATACATGTTCTAAAATCCTGCTGCATATCGACGTTAACGATATGGGCCTGTAATTTAGTGGATTACTCCTACTATCTTTCTTGAATATTGGTGTGACCTGTGCGGCTTTCCAGTCTTTGGGTACGGAGCTCCCGTCGATCGAACGGTTGTATATGATTGTTACGTATGGAGCTAATGCATCAGCATACTCCGAAAGGAACCTAATTGATATACAGTCTGGACCAGAAGACTTGCTTTTATTAAGTGATTCCTGTTGCTTCACTACTCCGAGGATATTTACTTCTACGTTACTCATGTTGGCAGCTGTTCTTGATTCGAATTCTGGAATATTTAGTTCGTCTGCTTCTGTGAAGGCATTTCGGAAGGTTGTGTTTAGTAACTCTGCTTTGGCAACACTGTCTTGGATAGTATCCCCATTGTTATCACGCAGAGAAGGCACTGATTGTTTCTTGCCGCTAACGTACTTCACATACAACCAGAATCTCTTTGGATATTCTGCCTTGTTTCGAGACAAAGTTTCGTTGTGCGATCTTTTACAGAAGCTCGAATTTACTGCAGACTTCAATGCGAGCTTCTGTAAAAGATCGCTAATCTTGGGGATTTTACGTCTGTTTAAATTTGGCATGTTTGTTTCGTTGTTTCTGCAACAGTTTTCTAACCCGTTTTGTGTACCAAGGAGGATAAGCTCCGTCGTTTGTTATAATTTCTTTCGTATAAATTACTCAATTGCTGCCGTTACTATTTCTTTGAATTTAAGCCACATCTGGTCTACACTTATATTATTAATTTGGAATGAGTGGAGACTGTCTCTTCAGTAGGCGTCAAGTGATTTTTTTTATCTGCTTTTTTGAAAAGGTATAGTTTTCGCTTATTTTTCGAGGATTTGGGGATTACAGTATTCAATCTCGCTACCACAACTCTGTGTTCACTAATCCCTGAATCGGCTTTGATGCTCGTTATTAACTCAGGATTATCCTCAATATTGTTTTTTTTTCAACTTTGCACCTGTCATGCGCCCTATTTTGTACCAATCTGAAAGAAAACAAGCATGGGAAGGATTAAGTGTTACAACATGAGCATCGCGGTTTTTACTACATGACCGTCACTTCACTTCAAGTACGACTTACGTACGAGTCCAATATATTTTCACTCATTAGTCTTCCTCGTAATAAACTGGGTACCACTGTAAGTTATTTAAATTCGTCTTTAATCAACAAGATAGCAGATAGCCCTTGTTATTACTTTCGCAAACTATCAGGAGTCTAATCTGTAGCCACCTAAAAGAAAAAAGATGAATAGCATTAGTTTCTGTAAAATAAGCGACTGCAGGCATTTCTAATTGACGCTGTATTGAGATAAAGTACGACTTACCTTCAGATGTGATGGATCTCCACTTTTCAATTTTCTTGTAGTGTGCAGCTGTCACTTACGGATATCTAGCTGCTCTTTTAAGCACCAAACCACCACAAGTAGCTTTTTCTTCGTTTCACAAGTCTTTTGGTGTCCACTCGGTATGCATCTGAAAAATGAAAAAGGGGAAATTTTAGTATCTACGTCCAGATGTCCATTAACACATTTTTATGAAATATCTGATTCCAAACGTGACCCCCTTGAGTATTGGTTTTTACAAAATAAGCGACTACAGGCTTTTCTAATTGACGGTGTATTGAGAAAAGGTGCGACTTACCTTCGGATACTATGGATTTCCAGTTTTTCAGTTCTGTTGTAGTGTGCTGGTATCACTAAAGAATATCTAGCTGCTTTTTGAAACACCAAACCACCACGAATAGCTTTATTTTCGTTTCGCAAGTCTTCTGGTGTCCGTTTGGCATGCATCTGAAGAATGAATAAAGGGTAATATTAGTATCTACGGCCAGATGTCCATTAACTTATTTTAATCTAACATCTAATTGAAAACGCTACTCCCTTAAATACACCTCGTGTCTCCCGTTTTGTCAGCTTTCCATTCAGCTAGAGGATACTTTACAAGCTATAGCTAACACCTTAATCCTGAAATCAGTAGCAACATTCCTGGGTCAAATTCTACGCAGTCAATGCAACATATAACTGAAAAAAAGGAAATTAATATGTTAATTTCTAGTCGATCTTCAACACCAATCGTATTAGCTTGGTAACTGTGTGTTACAAATTTCGACTTACATTCCACACCAATTCGTTTCCACATCTCACTTTCGGGCTGATTGTTACGAGATACATTCATGAGTTGTCGCTGAGTTTGTGACTGACAATCCACAATATTGAGTACATTTTTACTTTGTCTCATTTATTCACTCAGGGAAATATTAGTATCTACGACCAAGTGTCCATTAACATATTTTTATGAAATACCTGATTTCAAATGTAACCAGTGTGATCAGCTTTCCATTCCGCTAGAGGGTACATTACACGCTGTACCCGACACCTTAATCCAGACATCAGGACCAACATCACGGTTTCATGATTCAAATACTACGCTGTCAATCCAACATATATCTGGAAATAGAAAATTAATTATTTAATTTCTAATTCATCATCAACACCAGCGGTGTTCCCTGGGCTACTACCTGTCAAAAATTCCACTTACCTCCAACACCAATTGCGTTCCACAGCTCTCTGCCATGGAGTATGGTGCGACGTATATTACATCCTTTTCACTGAGTTTTCGATCGATAGTCCTCAGTTAGTTTTCATTTTCAACTTTACACCTGTCATGGACCTCATTTTATTCCCATGTGAAACACAAGCATGCGAAAGATTGTTGTTGTTGTTGTTGTGGTCTTCAGTCCTGAGACTGGTTTGATGCAGCTCTCCATGCTACTCTATCCTGTGCAAGCTTCTTCATCTCCCAGTACCTACTGCAACCTACATCCTTCTGAATCTGCTTAGTGTATTCATCTCTTGATCTCCCCCTACGATTTTTACCCTCCACGCTGCCCTCCAATACTAAATTGGTGATCCCTTGATGCCTCAGAACATGTCCTACCAGCCGATCCCTTCTTCTGGTCAAGTTGTGCCACAAACTTCTCTTCTCCCCAATCCTATTCAATACTTCCTCATTAGTTATGTGATCTACCCATCTAATCTTCAGCATTCTTCTGTAGCACCACATTTCGAAAATTTCTATTCTCTTCTTGTCCCAACTATTTACCGTCCATGTTTCACTTCCATACATGGCTACACTCCATACAAATACTTTCAGAAATGATTTCCTGACACTTAAATCTATACTCGATGTTAACAAATTTCTCTTCGTCAGAAACGCTTTCCTTGCCATTGCCAGTCTACATTTTATATCCTCTCTACTTCGACCATCATCAGTTATTTTGCTCCCCAAATAGCAAAACTCCTTTACTACTTTAAGTGTATCATTTCCTAATCTAATACCCTCAACATCACCCGACTTAATTCGACTACATTCCATTATCCTCGTTTTGCTTTTGTTGATGTTCATCTTACATCCTCCCTTCTAGACACCATCCATTCCGTTCAAATGCTCTTCCAAGTCGTTTGCTGTCTCTGACAGAATTACAATGTCATCTGCGAACCTCAAAGTTTTTATTTCTTCTCCATGGATTTTAATACCTACTCCGAATTTTTCTTTTATTTCCTTTACTGCTTGCTCAATATACAGATTGAATAACATCGGGGATAGGCTACAACCCTGTCTTACTCCCTTCCGAACCACTGCTTCCCTATCATGTCCCTCGACTCTTATAACTGCCATCTGGTTTCTGTACAAATTGTAAATAGCCTATCGCTCCCTGTATTTTACCATTCCAGTCAACATTGTCAAAAGCTTTCTCTAAGTCTACAAATGCTAGAAACGTAGGTTTGCCTTTCCTTAATCTTTCTTCTAAGATAAGTCGTAAGGTCAGTATTGCCTCACGTGTTCCAGTATTTCTACGGAATCCAAACTGTTCTTCCCCGAGGTCGGCTTCTACTAGTTTTTCCATTCGTCTGTAAAGAATACGTGTTAGTATTTTGCAGCTGTGGCTTATTAAACTGATTGTTCGGTAATTTTCACATCTGTCAACACCTGCTTTCTTTGGGATTGGAATTATTATATTCTTCTTGAAGTCTGAGGGTATTTCGCCTGTTTCATACATTTTGCTCACCAGATGGTAGAGTTTTGTCAGGACTGGCTCTCTCAAGGCTGTCAGTAGTTCCAATGAAATGTTGTCTACTCCCAGGGCCTTGTTTCGGCTCAGGTCTTTCAGTGCTCTGTCAAACTCTTGACGCAGTATCGTATCTCCCATTTCATCTTCATCTACATCCTCCTCCATTTCCATAATATTGTCCTCAAGTACATCGCCCTTGTATAGACCCTCTATATACTCCTTCCACCTTTCTGCTTTCCCTTCTTTGCTTAGAACTGGGTTTCCATCTGAACTCTTGATGTTCATACAAGTGGTTCTCTTATCTCCAAAGGTCTCTTTAATTTTCCTGTAGGCAGTATCTATGTTACCCCTAGTGAGATAAGCCTCTACATCCTTACATTTGTGCTCTAGCCATCCCTGCGTAGCCATTTTGCACTTCCTGTCGATCTCATTTTTGAGACGTTTGTATTCCTTTTTGCCTGCTTCATTTACTGCATTTTTATATTTTCTCCTTTCATCAATTAAATTCTATATTTCTTCTGTTACCCAAGGATTTCTACTAGCCCTCGTATTTTTACCTATTTGATCCTCTGCTGCCTTCACTACTTCATCCCTCAAAGCTACCCAATCTTCTTCTACTGTATTTCTTTCCCCCATTCCTGTTAATTGTTCCCTTATGCACTCCCTGAAACAATGTACAACCTCTGGTTCTTTCAGTTTATCCAGGTCCCATCTCCTTAAATTCCCACAGTTTTGCAGTTTCTTCAGTTTTAATCTACAGGTCATAACCAATAGATTGTGGTCAGAGTCCACATCTGCCCCTGGAAATGTCTTACAATTTAAAACCTGGTTCCTAAATCTCTGTCTTATCATTAAATAATCTATCTGATACCTTTTAGTATCTCCAGAGTTCTTCCATGTATACAACCTTCTATCATGATTCTCATCGTTGTTTTTACTACATGACGGCCATTTCACTTCAAGTAAGACTTACGTACGAGTCCAACATATTGTCACTCATCAATCTTCTTCGAAACAAGCTGGGTACCACTGTAAGTTATTTAAATTCGTCTTTAAGCACAAGATAGAAGACGGGCCTTCTTCTCACTTTCGCAAACCATCAGCAGTCTAATCTGTAACCACCTAGAAAAAAAAAAAAAGCTGAATGACATTACTTTCTGTAAAATAAGCGACTGCAGGCTTTTCTAATTACTATCTACTGAGATAAAGTACGACTTACCTTCACATGTGATGGATCTCCAATTTTCAATCTTCTTGTAGTATGCCGCTGTCACTTGCTGATATATAGCTGCTCTTTTAAACATCAAACCATCACAAGCAGCCTTTTCTTCGGTTCACAAGTCTTTTGGTGTCCACACGGTATGCAACTGAAAAATTAAAAAAGGGAAATATTAGTATCTACGACCAGATGACCATTAACATCTTTTTATGAAATACCTGATTTCAAATGTGACCCCCTTGAGTATCGCTATTCTCTTCTGTTTGATCAGCTTTCCATTCCCCTAGAGAATACATTACACGCTGTACCTGACACCTTAATCCAGACATCAGGACCAACATCACGGTTTCATGATTAAAATACTACGCTGTCAATCCAACATATATCTGAAAATAGAAAATTAATTATTTAATTTCTAATTCATCATCAACAACAGCGGTGTTTCGTCGACTACTATCTGTCAAAAATTCGACTTCCCTCCAACACTAATTGCGTTCCACAGCTCTCTTCCATGGAGAATGGTGCGACGTATATTATATCCTTTTCACTGAGTTTTTGATCCATAGTCCTCAGTTAGTTTTCATTTTCAACTTTACACCTTTTATGGAATATATTTTATTCCCATGTGAAAAACAAGCATGCGAAAATTTAGGTGTTACAAAATGAGCATCACTGTTTTTACTACATGACCGCCACTTCACTTCAAGTATGACTTACGTATGAGTCCAATATATTTTCACTCATTAGTCTTCTTCGTAAAAAGCTGGGTACCACAGTAAGTTATTTAAATTCGTCTTTAATCACAAGATAGTAGATGGGCCTTGTTCTCACTTTCGCAAACCATCAGCAGTCTAATCTGTAACCACCTAAAAGAAAAAAGATGAATAGCATTAGTTTTTGTAAAATAAGCGACTGCAGGCATTTCTAATTTACGCTGTACTGAGATAAAGTACGACTTACCTTCAGATGTGATGGATCTCCACTTTTCAATTTTCTTGTAGTATGCAGCTGTCATTTGCGGATATATAGCTGCTCTTTTAAACATCAAACCCCCACAAGTAACATTTTCGTCGTTTCACAAGTCTTTTGGTGTCCACCCGGTATGCATCTGAAAAATTAAAAAAGAGAAATATAAGTATCTACGACCAGATGTCCATTAACATATTTTTAAGAAATACCTGATTTCAAATGTGACCTGTTCGAGTATGGCTATTCTCTTCTGTTTGATCAGCTTTCCATTCCGCTAGAGGGTACATTACACGCTGTACCTGACACCTTAATCCAGACATCAGGACCAACATCACGGTTTCATGATTCAAATACTACGCTGTTAATCCAACATATATCTGGAAATAGAAAATTATTTATTTAATTTCTAATTCATCATCAACACCAGCGGTGTATCCTGGACTACTATCTGTCAAAAATTCCACTTACCTACAACTCCAATTGCGTTCCACAGCTCTCTTCCAGGGAGAATGGTGCGACGTATATTATATCCTTTTCACTGAGTTTTTGATCGATAGTCCTCAGTTAGATTTCATTTTCAACTTTACACCTGTCATGGACCTTATTTTATTTCCATGTGAAACACAAGCATGCGAAAGATTAGGTGTTACAAAATGAGCATCACTGTTTTTACTACATGACCGTCACTTCACTTCAAGTATGACTTACGTACGAGTCCAATATATTTTCACTCATCAATCTTCTTCGTACAAAACTGGGTACCACAGTAAAATATTTAAATTCGTCTTTAATCACAAGATAGTAGATGGGCCTTGTTCTCACTTTCGCAAACCATCAGCAGTCTAATCTGTAACCACCTAAAAGAAAAAAGATGAATGGCAATAGTTTCTGTAAAATAAGCGACTGCAGGCTATTTTAATTACGTGGTATTGAGATAAAGTACGACTTACCTTCAGATGTGATGGATCTCCACTTTTCAATTTTCTTGTAGTATGCACCTGTCACTTGCGGATATATAGCTGCTCTTTTAAACATCAAACCATCGCAAGTAGCCTTTTCTTCGTTTCACAAGTCTTTTGGTGTCCACCCGGTATGCATCTGAAAAATGAAAAAGGAAATATTAGTATCAACGACCAGATGTCCATTAACATATTTTTATGAAATACCTGATTTCAAATGTGACCCCCTTGAGTATGGCTATTCTCTTCTGTTTGATCAGCTTTCCATACCGCTAGAGGGTACATTACACGCTGTACCTGACACCTCAATGCAGACATCAGGACCAACATCACGGTTTCATGATTCAAATACTACGCTGTCAATTCACCATATATCTGAAAATAAAAATTAATTTGCAGAATGAGATTTTCACTCTGCAGCGGAGTGTGCGCTGATATGAAACTTCCTGGCAGATTAAAACTTTGTGCCCGACCGAGACTCGAACTCGGGACCTTTGCTGCAGAGTGAAAATCTCATTCTGGAAACATCCCCCAGGCTGTGGCTAAGCCATGTCTCCGCAATATCCCTTCTTTCAGGAGTGCTAGTTCTGCAAGATTCGCAGGAGAGCTTCTGTAAAGTTTGGAAGGTAGGAGACGAGGTACTGGCAGAAGTAAAGCTGTGAGTAACGGGCGTGAGCCGTGCTTCGGTAGCTCAGTTGGTAGAGCACTTGCCCGCGAAAGGCAAAGGTCCCGAGTTCGAGTCTCGGTCGGGCACACAGTTTTAATCTGCCAGGAAGTTTCAGAAAATTAATTATTTAATTTCTAATTCATCGTCAACACCAGCGGTGTTTCTTGGGCTACTATCTGTAAAAATTCGACTTACCTCCAACTGCAATTGCGATCCACAGCTCTCTTCCATGGAGAATGGGGTGACGTATATTATATCCTTTTCACTTAGTTTTTGATCGATAGACCTCAGTTAGTTTTCATTTTCAACTTTACACCTGTCATGGACCTTATTGTATTCCCATGTGACACACAAGCATGCGAAAGATTACGTGTTACAAAATGAGCATCACTGTTTTTACTACATGAGCGCCACTTCACTTCAAGTATGACTTAGGTACGAGTCCAATATATTTTCCCTCATTAGTCTTCTTCGTAAAAAGCTGGGTACCACAGTAAGTTATTTAAATTCGTCTTTAATCACAAGATAGTGGTTGGGCCTTGTTCTCATTTTCGCAAACCATCAGCAGTCTAATCTGTAACCACCTAAAACAAAAAAGATGAATAGCGTTAGTTTTTGTAAAATAAGCGACTGCAGGCATTTCTAATTGACGCTGTATTGAGATAAAGTACGACATACCTTCAGATGTAATGGATTTCTACTTTTCTATTTTCTATTTTCTTGTAGTATGCAGTTGTCACTTGCGGATATATAGCTGCTCTTTTAAACATCAAACCACCACAAGTAGCCTTTTCTTCGTTACACAAGTCTTTTGGTGTCCACTCGGTATGCATCTGAAAAATGAAAAAAAAGGAAATATTAGTATCAACGACCGGATGTCCATTAACATATTTTTATGAAATACCTAATTTCAAATGTGACCCCCTTAAGTATGGCTACTCTCTTCTGTTTGATCAGCTTTCCATTCCGCTAGAGGGTATGTTACACGCTGTACCTGACACCTTAATCCAGACATCACAACCAACATCACGGTTTCATGATTCAAATACTACGCTGTCAATTCAACATACATCTGAAAATAGAAAATTAATTATTTAATTTCTAATTCATCATCAACACCAGCGGTGTTTCCTGAACTACTATCTGTCAAAAATTACACTTACCTCCAACACCAATTGCGTTCCACAGCTCTCTTCTGTTGAGAATGGTGCGACGTATATTATATCTTTTCACTGAGTTTTTGATCGATAGTCCTCAGTTAGTTCCCATTTTCAACTTTATACCTGTCATGGACCTTATTTTATTCCCATGTGACACACAAGCATGCGAAAGATTAGGTGTTACAAAATGAGCATCACTGTTTTTACTACATGACCGCCACTTCACTTCAAGTATGACTTACGCACGAGTCCAATATATCATCCCTCATTAGTCTTCTTCGTTAATAGCTGGGTACCACAGTAAGATATTTAAATTCGTCATTAATCACAAGATAGTAGATGGGCCTTGTTCTCACTTTTGCAAACCATCAGCAGTCTAATCTGTAACCACCTAAAAGAAAAAACAAGTATAGCTTCAGTTTTTGTAAAATAAGCGACTGCAGGCATTTCTAATTGACGCTGTATTGAGATAAAGTACGACTCACTTTCAGATGTGATGGATCTCCACTTTTCAATTTTCTTGTAGTATGCAGCTGTCACTTGCGGATATATAGCTGCTCTTTCAAACATCAAACCACCACAAGTAGACTTTTCTTCGTTTCACAAGTCTATTGGTGTCCACCCGGTATGCATCTGAAAAATGAAAAAAGGGAAATATTAGTATCTACGACCAGATGTCAATTAACACATTTTTATGAAATACCTGTTTTCAAATGTGACCCCCTTGAATATGGCTATTCTCTTCTGTTTGATCAGCTTTCCAATCCGCTAGAGGGTACATTACACGCTGTACCTGACACCTTAATCCAGACATCAGGACCAACATCACGGTTTCATGATTCAAATACTACGCTGTTAGTTCATCATATATCTGAAAGTAGAAAATTAATTATTTAATTTGTGATTCGTCACAAACACCAGCGGTTTTTCCTGGGCTACTATCTGCCGAAAATTCGACTTACCTCCAACTCTAATTGCGTTCCACAGCTCTCTTCCGTGGAGAATAGTACGACGTATATTATATCCTTTTCACTGAGTTTTTGATCGATAGTCCTCAGTTAGTTTTCATTTTCAACTTTACACTTGTCATGGAACTTAATTTATTCCCATGTGAAACACAATCATGCGAAAGTTTAGGTGTTACAAAATGAGCATCACTGTTTTTACTACATGACCGCCACTTCACTTCAAGTATGACTTACGTACGAGTCCAACATATTGTCACTCATTAGTCTTCTTCGTAAAAAGCTGGGTCCCACAGTAAGTTATTTAAATTCGTCTTTAATCACAAGATAGTAGATGGGCCGGGTTCTCACTATCGCAAACCAACAGCAGTCTAATCTGTAACCACCTAAAAGAAAAAACATGTATAGCATTAGTTTTTGTAAAATAAGCGACTGCAGGCATTTCTAATTGACGCTGTATTGAGATAAACTACGACTTACCTTCAGGTGTGATGGATCTCCACTTTTCAATTTTCTTGTAGTATGCAGCTGTCACTTGTGGATATATAGCTGCTCTTTTAAACATCAAACCACCACAAGTAGACTTTTCTTCGTTTCACAAGTTTTTTGGTGTCCACCCGGTATGCATCTGAAAAATGAAAAAGGGAAATATTAGTATCTACAACCAAATGTCCATTAACATATTTTCATGAAATACCTGATTTCAAATGTGACCCCCTTGAGTATGGATATACTCTTCCGTTTGATCAGCTTTCCATTCCGCTAGAGGGTACATTATACGCTGTACCTGACACCTTAATCCACACATCAGGACCAACATCACGGTTTCATGATTCAAATACTACGCTGTCAATTCAACATATATCTGAAAATAGAAAATTAGGTATTTAATTTCTAATTCATCATCAACACCAGCAGTGTTTCCTGGGCTACTATCTGTCTAAAATTCGACTTACCTCCAACACCAATTGCGTTCCTCAGCTCTCTGCCATGGAGAATGGTGTGACGTATATTATATCCTTTTCACTTAGTTTTTGATCGATAGTCCTCAGTTAGTTTTCATTTTCAACTTTACACCTGTCATGGACCTTATTTAATCCCATGTGAAACACAAGCATGCGAAATATTACGTGTTACAAAATGAGCATCACTGTTTTTACTACATGACCGCCACTTCACTTCAAGTATGACTTACGTACGAGTCCAATATATCTTCCCTCATTAGTTTCTTCGTAAATAGCTGGGTACCACAGTAAGTTATTTAAATTCGTCTTTAATCACAAGATAGTAGATGGGCCTTGTTCTCGCTTTCGCAGACCATCAGCAGTCTAATCAGTAACCACCTAAAAGAAAAAAGATGAATGGAAATAGTTTGTGTAAAATAAGCGACTGCAGGCTTTTCTAATTACGTGGTACTGAGGTAAAGTACAACTTACATTCAGATGTGATGGATCCCCACTTTTCAATTTTCTTGTAGTATGCAGCTGTCACTTGCGGATATATAGCTGCTCTTATAAACATCAAACCACCACAAGTAGACTTTTCTTCGTTACACAAGTCGTTTGGTGTCCACTCGGTATGCATCTGAAAAATGAAAAAAGGGAAATATTAGTATCTACGACCATATGTCCATTAACACATTTTTATGAAATACCTAATTTCAAATGTGACCCCTTTGAGTATGGCTATTCCCTTCTGTTTCATCAGCTTTCCATTCCGCTAGAGGATACATTACACGCTGTACCTGACACCTTAATCCAGACATCAGGACCAACATCACGGTTTCATGATTCAAATACTACGCTGTCAATTCAACATATATCTGAAAATAGAAAATTAATTATTTAACTTCTAATTCATCATCAACACCAGCGGTGTTTCCTGGGCTACTATCTGTCAAAAATTCGACTTTCCTCCAACTCCAATTGCGATCCACAGCTCTCTTCCATGGAGAATGGTGTGACGTGTATTATATCATTTTCACTTGGTTTTAGTCGATAGTCCTTAGTTAGTTATCATTTTCAACTTTACACCTGTCATGGACCTTATTTCATTCCCATGTGAAACACAAGCATGCGAAAGATTAGGTGTTACAAAATGAGTATCACTGTTTTTACTACATGACCGCCACTTCACTTCAAGTATGACTTACGTACGAGTCCAACATATCTTCCCTCATTAGTTTCTTCGTAAAAAGCTCGGTACCACAGTAAGTTATTTAAATTCGTCTTTAATCACAAGATAGTAGATAGGCCTTGTTCTCACATTCGCAAACCATCAGCAGTCTAATCTATAACCACCTAAAAGAAAAAAGTTGTATAGCATTAGTTTTTGTAAAATAAGTGACTGCAGGCATTTCTAATTGACGCTGTATTGAGATAAAGTACGACTTACCTTTGGATGTGATGGATCTCCACTTTTCAATTTTCTTGTAGTATGCAGCTGTCACTTGCGGATATATAGCTGCTCTTTTAAACATCAAACCACCACAAGTAGACTTCTCTTCGTTTCAGAAGACTTTTGGTGTCCACACGGTATGCATCTGAAAAATGAGAAAAAGAGAAATATTAGTATCTACGACCAGATGTCCATTAACATATTTTTATGAAATACCTGATGTCAAATGTGATCCCCTTGAGTATGGCTATTCTCTTCTGTTTGATCAGCTTTCCATTCCGCTTGAGGGTACATTACACGCTGTACCTGACACCTTAATCCAGACATAAGGACCAACATCACGGTTTCATGATTCAAATACTACGCTGTTAGTTCATCATATATCTGAAAATACAAAATTAATTATTTAATTTGTGATTCGTCACAAACACCAGCGGTGTTTCCTGGGCTACTATCTGTCAAAAATTCGACTTTCCTCCAACTCCAATTGCGTTCCACAGCTCTCTTCCGTGGAGAATGGTACGACGTATATTATATCCTTTTCACTGAGTTTTTGATCGATAGTCCTCAGTTAGTTTTTATTTTCAACTTTACACTTGTCATGGAAATTATTTTATTCCCATGTGAAACACAATCATGCGAAAGTTTAGGTGTTACAAAATGAGCATCACTGTTTTTACTACATGACCGCCACTTCACTTCAAGTATGACTTACGTACGAGTCCAACATATTGTCACTCATTAGTCTTCTTCGTTAAAAGCTGGGTACCACAGTAAGTTATTTAAATTCGTCTTTAATCACAAGATAGTAGATGGGCCGTGTTCTCACTTTCGCAACCCATCAGCAGTCTAATCAGTAACCACGTAAAAGAAAAAAGATGTAGAGCATTAGTTTTAGTAAAATAAGTGACTGCAGGCATTTCTAATTGACGCTGTATTGAGATAAAGTACGACTTACCTTCAGGTGTGGTGGATCTCCACTTTTCAACTTTCTTGTAGTATGCAGCTGTCACTTGCGGATATATAGCTGCTCTTTTAAACAACAAAAAACCACAAGTAGCCTTTTCTTCGTTTCACAAGTCTTTTGGTGTCCAAACGGTATGCATCTGAAAAATTAAAAAGGGAAATATTAGTATCTACGACCGGATGTCCATTAACATATTTTTATGAAATACCTAATTTCAAATGTGACCCCTTTGAGTATGGCTATTCTCTTCTGTTTGATCTGCTTTCCATTCCGCTAGAGGGTACATTACACGCTGTACCTGACACCTTAATCCAACATCAGGACCAACATCACGGTTTCATGATTCAAATACAACGCTGTCAGTCCATCATATATCTGAAAATAGAAAATTAATTATTTAATTTCTAATTCATCACCAACACCAGCGGGGTTTCATGGACTACTATCTGTCAAAAATTCCACTTACCTCCAACACCAATTTCGTTCCACAGCTCTCTGCCATGGAGAATGGTGCGACGTGTATTATATCCTTTTCACTGAGTTTTTGATCGATAGTCCTCAGTTAGTTTTCATTTTCAACTTTACACTTGTCATGGAACTTATTTTATTCCCATGTGAAACACAAGCATGCGAAAGATTAGGTGTTTCAAAATGAGCGTCACTGTTTTTACTACATGGCTGCCACTTCACTTTAAGTATGACTTACGTACGAGTCCAATATATCTTCCCTCATTAGTCTTCTTCGTAAAAAGCTGGGTACCACAGTAAGTTATTTAAATTCGTCTTTAATCACAAGATAGTAGATGAGCCTTGTTCTCACTTTCGCAAACCATCAGCAGTCTAATCAGTAACCACCAAAAAGAAAAAAGATGAATGGAAATAGTTTGTGTAAAATAAGCGAATGCAGGCTTTTCTAATTACGTGGTACTGAGATAAAGTACAACTTACCTTCAGGTGTGGTGGATCTCCACTTTTCAACTTTCTTGTAGTATGCAGCTGTCACTTGCGGATATATAGCTGCACTTTTAAACATCAAACCACCACAAGTAGACTTTTCTTCGGTTCACAAGTATTTTGGTGTCCACCCGGTATGCATCTGAAAAATGAAAAAAGGGAAATATTAGTATCTACGACCAGATGTCCATTAACATATTTTTATGAAATACCTGATTTCAAATGTGACCCCCTTGAGTATGGCTATTCTCTTCTGTTTGATCAGCTTTCCATTCCGCTAGAGGGTACATTACACGCTGTACCTTACACCTTAATCCAGACATCAGGACCAACATCACGGTTTCATGATTCAAATACTACGCTGTCAATTCAACATATATCTGAAAATAGAAAATTAATTATTTAATTTCTAATTCATCATCAACACCAGCGGTGTTTCCTGGGCTACTATCTGTCAAAAATTCGACTTACCTCCAACTCCAATTGCGATCTACAGCTCTCTTCCATGGAGAATGGTGCGACGTATATTATATCATTTTCACTTAGTTTTTGATCGATAGTCCTCAGTTAATTTTCTTTTTCAACTTTACATCCGTCATGGACCTTATTTTATACCCATGTGAAACACGAGCATGCGAAATATTATGTGTTACAAAATGAGCATCACTGTTTTTACTACATGACCGCCACTTCACTTCAAGTATGACTTACGTACGAGTCCAACATATTGTCACTCATTAGTCTTCTTCGTAAAAACCTGGGTACCACAGTAAGTTATTTAAATTCGTCTTTAATAACAAGATAGTAGATTGGCCTGGTTCTCACTATCGCAAACCAACAGCAGTCTAATCTGTGACCACCTAAAAGAAAAAACATGTATAGCATTAGTTTTTGTAAAATAAGCGACTGCAGGCATTTATAATTGACGCTGTATTGAGATAAAGTACGACTACCCTTCAGTTGTGATGGATCTCCACTTTTCAATTTTCTTGTGGTATGCAGCTGTCACTTGCGGATATATAGCTGCTCTTTTAAACATCAAACCACCACAAGTATCCTTTTCTTCGTTACACAAGTCTTTTGGTGTCCACTCGGTATGCATCTGAAAAATGAAAAAAGGTAAATTTTAGTATCTACGACCAGATGTCCATTAACACATTTTTATGAAATACCTAATTTCAAATGTGACCCCTTTGAGTATGGCTATTATCTTCTGTTTGGTCAGCTTTCCATTCCGCTAGAGGGTACATTACACGCTGTACCTGACACCTTACCCCAGACATCAGGACCAACATCACGGCTTCATGATTCAAGTACTACGCTGTCAGTCCATCATATATCTGAAAATAAAAAATTAATTATTTAATTTCTAATTCATCACCAACACCAGCGGGGTTTCATGGACTACTATCTGTCAAAAATTCCACTTACCTCCAACACCAATTTCGTTCCACAGCTCTCTGCCATGGAGAATGGTGCGACGTGTATTATATCCTCTTCACTGAGTTTTTGATCGATAGTCCTCAGTTAGTTTTCATTTTCAACTTTACACTTGTCATGGAACTTATTTTATTCTCATGTGAAACACAGGCATGCGAAAGATTAGGTGTTTCAAAATGAGCATCACTGTTTTTACTACATGGCTGCCACTTCACTTTAAGTATGACTTACGTACGAGTCCAATATATCTTCCCTCATTAGTCTTCTTCGAAAAAAGCTGGGTACCATAGTAAGTTATTTAAATTCGTATTTAATCACAAGATAGTAGATGGGCCTTGTTTTCACTTTCGCAAACCATCAGCAGTCTAATCTGTAACCACCTAAAAGAAAAAAGATGAATGGAAATAGTTTGTGTAAAATAAGCGACTGCAGGCTTTTCTAATTACGTGGTACTGAGGTAAAGTACAACTTACCTTCAGATGTGATGGATCTCCACTTTTCAATTTTCTTGTAGTATGCAGCTGTCACTTGCGGATATATAGCTGCTCTTTTAAACATCAAACCAACACAAGTAGACTTTTCTTCGTTTCACAAGTCTTTTGGTGTCCACCCGGTATGCATCTGAAAAATGAAAAAAGGGAAATACTAGTATCTACGACCAGATGTACATTAACTTATTTTTATGAAAAACCTGATTTCAAATGTGACCCCCTTGAGTATGGCTATTCTCTTCTGTTTGATCAGCTTTCCATTCCGCTAGAGGGGACATTACACGCTGTACCTGACACCTTAATCCAGACATCAGGACCAACATCACGGTTTCATGATTTAAATACTACGCTGTCAATTCAACATATATCTAAAAATAGAAAATTAGTTATTTAATTTCTAATTCATCATCAACACCAGCGGTGTTTTCTGGGCTACTATTCGCCAAAAATTCGACTTACCTCCAACTCAAATTGCGTTCCACAGCTCTCTTCCATGGAGAATGGTGCGACGTATATTATATCATTTTCACGGAGTTATTGATCGATAGTCCTCAGTTAGTTTTCATTTTCAACTTCACACCTGACATGGACCATATTTTACTCCCATGTGAAACACAAGCATGCGAAAGATTACGTGATACAAAATGAGCATCACTAATTTTACTACATGACCGCCACTTCACTTCAAGTATGACTTACGTACGAGTCCAACATATTTTCACTCATTAGTCTTCTTCGTAAAAAGCTGGGTACCACAGTAAGTTATTTAAATTCGTCTTTAATCACAAGATAGTAGATAGGCCTTGTTCTCACATGCGCAAACCATCAGCAGTCTAATCTATAACCACCTAAAAGAAAAAAGATGTATAGCATTAGTTTTTGTAAAATAAGTGACTGCAGGCATTTCTAATTGACGCTGTATTGAGATAAAGTACGACTTACCTTTGGATGTGATGGATCTCCACTGTTCAATTTTCTTGTGGTATGCAGCTGTTACTTGCGGATATATAGCTGATCTTTTAAACGTCAAACCACCACAAGTAGACTTTTCTTCGTTTCACAAGTCTTTTGGTGTCCACCCAGTATGCATGTGAAAAATGAAAAAAGGGAAGTATTAGTATCTACGACCAAATGTCCATTAACATAATTTTATGAAATACCTGATTTCAAATGTGACCCCCTTGAGTATGGCTATTCTCTTCTGTTTGATCAGCTTTCCATTCCGCTAGAGGGTACATTACAAGCTGTACCTGACACCTTAATCCACAGATCAGGACCAACATCACGGTTTCATGATTCAAATACTACGCTGTCAATCCAACATGTATCTGAAAATAGAAAATTTGTTATTTAATTTCTAATTCATCATCAACACCTAGGGTGTTTCCTGGGATACTATGTGTCAAAAATTCGACTTACCTCCTACTCCAATTGCGATCCACAGCTCTCTTCCATGGAGAATGGTGTGACGTATATTATATCCTTTTCACTTATTTTATGATCGATAGTCCTCAGTTAGTTTTCATTTTCAACTTTACACCTGTCATGGACCTTATTTTATTCCCATGTGAAACACAAGCATGCGAAAGATTAGGTGTTACAAAATGAGCATCACTGTTTTTACTCCAAGACCGCCACTTCACTTCAAGTATGACTTACGTACGAGTCCAATATATTTTCCCTCATTAGTTTTCTTCGTAAAAAGCTGGGTACCACAGTAAGTTATTTAAATTACTCTTTAATCACAAGATAGTAGATGGGCCTTGTTCTCACTTTCGCAGACCATCAGCAGTCTAATCTGTAACCACCTAAAAGAAAAACGATGAATGGCAATAGTTTCTGTAAAATAAGCGACTGCAGGCTTTTCTAATTGACGCTGTATTGAGATAAAGTACGACTTACCTTCAGGTGTGATGGATCTCAACTTTTCAATTTTCTCGTTGTATGCAGCTGTCACTTGCGGATATATAGCTGCTCTTTTAAACATCAAACCAACACAAGTAGACTTTTCATCGTTTCACAAGTCTTTTGGTGTCCACCCGGTATGCATCTGAAAAATCAAAAAAAGAGTAATATTAGTATCTACGACCAGATGTCCATTTACATATTTTTATGAAATACCTGATGTCAAATGTGACCCCCTTGAGTATGGCTATTCTCTTCTGTTTGATCAGCTTTCCATTCCGCTTGAGGGTACATTACACGCTGTACCTGACACCTTAATCCACACATCAGGACCAACATCACGGTTTCATGATTCAAATACTACGCTGTCAATTCAACATATATCTGGAAATAGAAATTTTATTATTTAATTTCTAATTCATCATCAACACCAGCGGTGTTTCGTCGGCTACTATCTGCCAAAAATTCGACTTACCTCCAACTCCAAATGCGTTCCACAGCTCTCTTCCATGGCGAATGGTGCGACGTATATTATATCCTTTTCACTGAGTTTTTGATCGATAGTCCTCAGTTAGTTTTCATTTTCAACTTTACACATCTCATGGATCCCATTTTTATTCCCATGTGAAACACAAGCATGCTAAATATTAGGTGTTACAAAATGAGCACCACTGTTTTAACTACATAACCGCCACTTCACTTCAAGTATGACTTACCGTCGTATCCAACATATTTTCACTCATTAGTCTTTTTCGTAAACAGCTGGGTACCATAGTAAGTTATTTAAATTCGTCTTTAATCACAAGATAGTAGATGGGCCTTGTTCTCACTTTCGCAAACCATCAGCAGTCTAATCTGTAACCACCTAAAAGAAAAAAAATTTATAGCATTAGTTTTTGTAAAATAAGCGACTGCAGGCATTTCTAATTGACGCTGTATTGAGATAAAGTACGACTTACCTTCAGGTGTGATGGATCTCCACTTTTCAATTTTCTTGTAGTATGCAGCTGTCACTTGCGGATATATAGCTGCTCTTTTAAACATCAAACCACCACAAGTAGACCTTTCTTCGTTTCTTTTGGTGTCCACCCGGTATGCATCTGAAAAATTAAAAAAGGGAAATATTAGTATCTACGACCAAATGTCCATTAACATATTTTTATGAAATACCTGATTTCAAATGTGACCCCCTTGAGTATGGCTATTCTCTTCTGTTTGATCAGCTTTCCATTCCGCTACAGGGTACATTACACGCTGTACCTGACACCTTAATCCAGACATCATGACCAACATCACGGTTTCATGATTCAAATACTACGCTGTCAATTCAACATATCTCTGAAGATAGAAAATTAATTATTTAATTTCTAATTCATCATCAACACCAGCCGTGTTTCCTGGCCTACTATCTGTCAAAAATTCGACTTACCTCCTACTCCAATTGCGATCCACAGCTCTCTTCCATGGAGAATGGTGTGACGTATATTATATTCCTTTCACTTAGTTTTTGATCGGTAGTCCTCAGTTAGTTTTCATTTTCAACTATACACCTGTCATGGACCTTATTTTATTCCCATGTGAAACACAAGCATGCTAAAGATTAGGTGTTACAAAATGAGCATCACTGTTTTAACTACATAACCGCCACTTCACTTCAAGTATGACTTACGTACGAGTCCAACATATTTTCACTCATTAGTATTCTTCGTAGAAAGCTGGGTACCACAGTAAGTTATTTAAATTCGTCTTTAATCACAAGATAGTAGATAGGCCTTGTTCTCACATTCGCAAACCATCAGCAGTCTAATCTATAACCACCTAAAAGAAAAAAGATGTATAGCATTAGTTTTTGTAAAATAAGCGACTGCAGGCATTTCTAATAGACGCTGTATTGAGATAAAGTACGACTTACCTTTAGATGTGATGGATCTCCACTTTTCAATTTTCTTGTAGTATGCAGCTGTTACTTGCGGATATATAGCTGCTCTTTTAAACGTAAAACCACCACAAGTAGACTTTTCTTCGTTTCACAAGTATTTTGGTGTCCACCCAGTGTGCATCTGAAAAATGAAAAAAGGGAAGTATTAGTATCTACGACCAGATGTCCATTAACATAATTTTATGAAATACCTGATTTCAAATGTGACTCCCTTGAGTATGGCAATTCTCTTCTGTTTGATCAGCTTTCCATTCCGCTAGAGGGTACATTACACGCTGTACCTGACACCTTAATCCACACATCAGGACCAACATCACGGTTTCATGATTCAAATACTACGCTGTCAATCCAACATGTATCTGAAAATAGAAAATTAGTTATTTAATTTCTAATTCATCATCAACACCTAGGGTGTTTCCTGGGATACTATGTGTCATAAATTCGACTTCCCTCCTACTCCAATTGCGATCCACAGCTCTCTTCCATGGAGAATGGTGTGACGTATATTATATCCTTTTCACTTATTTTATGATCGATAGTCCTCAGTTAGTTTTCATTTTCAACTTTACACCTGTCATGGACCTTATTTTATTCCCATGTGAAACACAAGCATGCGAAAGATTAGGTGTTACACAATGAGCATCACTGTTTTTACTCCAAGACCGCCACTTCACTTCAAGTATGACTTACGTACGAGTCCAATATATTTTCCTTCATTAGTCTTCTTCGTAAAAAGCTGGGTACCACAGTAAGTTATTTAAATTACTCTTTAATCACAAGATAGTAGATGGGCCTTGTTCTCACTTTCGCAGACCATCAGCAGTCTAATCTGTAACCACCTAAAAGAAACAAAAATGTATAGCATTAGTTTTTGTAAAATAAGCGGCTGCAGGCATTTCTAATTGGCGCTATATTGAGATAAAGTACGACTTACCTTCAGGTGTGATTGATCTCAACTTTTCAATTTTCTTGTAGTACGCAGCTGTCACTTGCGGATATATAGCTGCTCCATTAAACATCAAACCACCACAAGTAGACTTTTATTCGGTTCACAAGTCTTTTGGTGTCCACCAGGTATGCATCTGAAGAATGAAGAAAGGGAAATATTAGTATCTACGACCGGATTTCCATTAACAAATTTTTATGAAATACCTGATTTCAAATGTGACCCCCTTGAGTATGGCTATTCTCGTCTGTTTGATCAGCTTTCCATTCCGCTAGAGGGTACATTACACGCTGTACCTGACACCTTAATCCAGACATCAGGACCAACATCACGGTTTCATGATTCAAATACTACGCTGTCAATTCAACATATATCTGAAAATAGAAAATTAATTATTTAATTTCTAATTCATCACCAACACCAGCGGTGTTTCTTGGACTACTATCTGTCAAAAAATCGACTTACCTCCAACTCCAATTGCGATCCACAGCTCTCTGCCATGGAGAATGGTGCGACGTATATTATATCTTTTTCACTTAGTTTTTGATCGATAGTCCTCAGTTAGTTTTCATTTTCAACTTTACACCTGTCATGGACCTTATTTTATTCCCATGTGAAACACAACCATGCGAAAGATTACGTGATACAAAATGAGCATCACTGTTTTTACTACATGACAGCCACTTCACTTCAAGTATGACTTACTTACGAGTCCAACATATTGTCACTCATTAGTCGTCTTCGCAAAAAGCTGGGTACCATAGTAAGTTATTTAAATTCGTATTTAATCACAAGATAGTAGATGGGCCTTGTTTTCACTTTCGCAAACCATCAGCAGTCTAATCTGTAACCACCTAAAAGAAAAAAGATGTATAGCATTAGTTTTTGTAAATTAAGCTACTGCAGGCATTTCTAATTTACGCTGTATTGAGATAAAGTACGACTTACCTACAGGTGTGGTGGATCTCCACTTTTAAATTTTCTTGTAGTATGCAGCTGTCACTTGCGGATATATAGCTGCTCTTTTAAACATTAAACCACCACAAGTAGACTTTTCTCCGTTTCACAAGTCTTTTGGTATCCACTCGGTATGCATCTGAAAAATGAAAAAAGGGAAATATTAGTATCTACGACCAAATGTAAATTAACATATTTTTATGAAATACCTGATTTCAAATGTGACCCCCTTGAGTATGGCTATTCTCGTCCGTTTGATCAGCTTTCCATTCCGCTAGAGGGTACATTACACGCTGTACCTGACACCTTAATCCACACATCAGGACCAACATCACGGTTTCATGATTCAAATATTACGCTGTCAATTCAACATATATCTGAAAATAGAAAATTAGGTATTTAATTTCCAATTCATCATCAACACCAGCAGTGTTACCTGGGCTACTATCTGTCAAAAATTCGACTTACCTCCTACTCCAATTGCGATCCACAGCTCTCTTCCATGGAGAATGGTGTGACGTATATTATATCTTTTTCACTTAGTTTTTGATCGATAGTCCTCAGTTAGTTTTCATTTTCAACTTACCTACTGTCATGGACCTTATTTTACTCCCATGTGAAACACAAGCATGCGAAAGATTAGGTGTTTCAAAATGAGCGTCACTGTTTTTACTACATGACCGCCACTTCACTTCAAGTATGATTTACGTACGAGTCCAATATCTTTTCACTCATTAGTCTTCTTCGTAAAAAGCTGGGTACCACAATAACTTATTTAAATTCGTCTTTAATCACAAGATAGTAGATGGGCTTTGTTCTCACTTTCGCAAACCATCAGCAGTCTAATCTGTAACCACCTAAAAGAAAAACGATGAATGGCAATAGTTTCTGTAAAATAAGCGACTGCAGGCATTTCTATTTACGAGGTATTGAGATAAAGTACGACTTACCTTCAGATGTGATGGATCTCCCCTTTTCAATTTTCTTGTAGTATTCAACTGTCACTTGCGGATATATAGCTGCTCTTTTAAACAACAAAAAACCACAAGTACCCTTTTCTTCGTTTCACAAGTCTTTTGGTGTCCACCCGGTATGCATCTGAAACATGAAAAAAGGGAAATATTAGTATCTACGACCAAATGTCCATTAACATATTTTTATGAAATACCTGATTTCAAATGTGACCCCCTTGAGTATGGCTATTCCCTTCTGTTTGATCAGCTTTCCATTCCGCTAGAGGGTACATTACACGCTGTACCTGACACCTTAATCCACACATCAGGACCAACATCACGGTTTCATGATTCAAATACTACGCTGTCAATTCAACATATATCTGAAGATAGAAAATTAATTATTTAATTTCCAATTCATCATCAACACCAGCCGTGTTTCCGGGACTACTATCTGTCAAAAATTCGACTTACCTCCTACTCCAATTGCGATCCACAGCTCTCTTCCATGGAGAATGGTGTGACGTATATTATATCCTTTTCACTTAGTTTTTGATCGATAGTCCTCAGTTAGTTTTCATTTTCAACTTTACACCTGTCATGGACCTTATTTTATTCCCATGTGAAACACAAGCATGCGAAAGATTAGGTGTTACAAAATGAGCATCACTGTTTTTACTACATGACCGCCACTTCACTTCAAGTATGACTTACGTACGAGTCCATCATATTTTCACTCATTAATCTTCTTCGTAAAAAGCTGGGTACCACAGTAAGTTATTTAAATTCGTCTTTAATCACAAGATAGTAGATGGGCCGTGTTCCCACTTTCGCAAACCATCAGCAGTCTAATCTGTAACCACCTAAAAGAAAAAAAAATGTATAGCATTAGTTTTTGTAAAATAAGCGACTGCAGGCATTTCTAATTGACGCTGTATTGAGATAAAGTACGACTTACCTCCAGATGTGATGGAACTCCACTTTTCAATTTTCTTGAAGTATGCAGCTGTCACTTGCGGATATATAGCTGCTCTTTTAAACATCAAACCACCACAAGTAGCATTTTCTTCGTTTCACAAGTCTTTTGGTGTCCACTCAGCATGCATCTGAAAAATGAAAGAAAGGAAATATTATTATCAACGACCGGATGTCCATTTACATATTTTTATGAAATACCTGATTTCAAATGTGACCCCCTTAAGTATGGCTATTCTCTTCTGTTTGATCAGCTTTCCATTCCGCTAGTGGGTACATTACACGCTGTACCTGACACCTTAATCCAGACATCAGGACCAACATCACGGTTTCATGATTCAAATACTACGCTGTCAGTCCATCATATATCTGAAAATAGAAAATTAATTATTTAATTTCTGATTCGTCACAAACACCAGCGGTGTTTCCTGAGCGACTATCTGCCAAAAAATCGACTTACCTCCAACTCCAATTGCGATCCACAGCTCTCTTCCATTTAGAATGGTGTGACGTATATTATATCCTTTTCACTTGGTTTTAATCGATAGTCCTCAGTTAGTTTTCATTTTCAACTTTACACCTGTCATGGACCTTATTTTACTCCCATGTGAAACACAAGCATGCGAAAGATTAGGTATTTCAAAATGGGCATCACTGTTTTTACTACATGACCGCCACTACACTTCAAGTATGATTTACGTACGAGTCCAATATCTTTTCACTCATTAGTCTTCTTCGTAAAAAGCTGGGTACCACAGTAAGTTATTTAAATTCGTCTTTAATCACAAGATAGTAGATGGGCTTTGTTATCACTTTCGCAAACCATCAGCAGTCTAATCTGTAACCACCTAAAAGAAAAGAGATGAATGGCAATAGTTTCTGTAAAATAAGCGACTGCAGGCTATTCTAATTACGAGGTATTGAGATAAAGCACGACTTACCTTCAGATGTGATGGATCTCCACTTTTCAATTTTCTTGTAGTATTCAGCTGTCACTTGCGGATATATAGCTGCTCTTTTAAACAGCAAAAAACCACAAGTAGCCTTTTCTTCGATTCACAAGCCTTTTGGTGTCCACCCGGTATGCATCTGAAAGATGAAAAAAGGGAAATATTAGCATCTACGACCGGATGTCCATAAACATATTTTTATGAAATACCTGATTTCAAATGTGATCCCCTTGAGTATGGCTATTCTCTTCTGTTTGATCAGCTTTCCATTCCGCTAGAGGCTACAATACACGCAATACCTGACACCTTAATCCACACATCATGACCAACATCACGGTTTCATGATTCAAATACTACGCTGTCAATTCAACATATATCTGAAGATAGAAAATTATTATTTAATTTCCAATTCATCATCAACACCAGCCGTGTTTCCTGGACTACTATCTGTCAAAAATTCGACTTACCTCCTACTCCAATTGCGATCCACAGCTTTCTTCCATGGAGAATGGTGCGACGTATATTATATCCTTTTCACTTAGTTTTTGATCGATAGTCCTCAGTTAATTTTCTTTTTCAACTATACATCTGTCATGGACCTTATTTTATTCCCATGTGAAACACGAGCATGCGAAATATTACGTGTTACAAAATGAGCATCACTGTTTTTACTACATGACAGCCACTTCACTTCAAGTATGACTTACGTACGAGTCCAACATATCTTCCCTCATTAGTTTCTTCGTAAAAAGCTCGGTACCACAGTAAGTTATTTAAATTCGTCTTTAATCACAAGATAGTAGATGGGCCATGTTGTCACTTTCGCAGACCATCAGCAGTCTAATCTATAACCACCTAAAAGAAAAAAGATGTATAGCATTAGTTTTTGTAAAATGAGCGACTGCAGGCATTTATAATTGGCGCTGTATTGAGATAAAGTACGACTTACCTTTAGATGTGATGGATCTCCACTTTTAAATTTTCTTGTAGTATGCAGCTGTCACTTGCGGATATATAGCTGCTCTTTTAAACGTCAAACCTCCACAAGTAGACTTTTCTTCGTTTCACAAGTCTTTTGGTGTCCAACCGGTATGCATCTGAAAAATGAAAAAAGGGAAATATTAGTATCTACGACCAGATGTCCGTTAACACATTTTTATGAAATGCCTAATTTCAAATGTGACCCCTTTGAGTATGGCTATTCTCTTCTGTTTGATCAGCTTTCCATTCCGCTAGAGGGTACATTACGCGCTGTACCTGACACCTTAATCCAGACATCAGGACCAACATCACGGTTTCATGATTCAAATACTACGCTGCCAGTCCATCATAAATCTGAAAATAGAAAATTAATTTTTAATTTCTAATTCGTAACCAACACCAGCGGTGTTTCCTGGGTTACTATCTGCCAAAAATTCGACTTACCTACAACTCTAATTGCGTTCCACAGCTCTCTTTCGTGGAGAATGGTGCGACGTATATTATATCCTTTTCACAAAGTTTTGGATCTATAGTCCTCAGTTAGTTTTCATTTTCCACTTTACACTTGTCATGGAACTTATTTTATTCCCATGTGTAACACAATCATGCGAAAGATTAGGTGTTACAAAATGAGCATCACTGTTTTTACTACATGACCGCCACTTCACTTCAAGTATGACTTACTTACGAGTCCAACATATTGTCACTCATTAGTCTTCTTCGTAAAAAGCTGGGTACCACAGAAAGTTACTTAAATTCGTCTTTTATCACAAGATAGTAGATGGGCCTGGTTCTCACTATCGCAAACCAACAGCAGTCTAATCTGTAACCACCTAAAAGAAAAAAACATGTATAGCATTAGTTTTTGTAAAATAAGCGACTGCAGGCATTTTTAATCGACGCTGTATTGAGATAAAGTACGACTTACCTTCTGGTGTGATGGATCTCCACTTTTCAATTTTCTTGTAGTATGCAGCTGTTACTTGCGGATATATAGCTGCTCTTTTAAACATCAAACCACCACAAGTAGCCTTTTCTTCGTTTCACAAGTCTTTTGGTGTCCACCCGGAATGCATCTGAAAAATGAAAAAAGGGAAATAATAGTATCTACAACCGGATGTCAATTAACATATTTTTATGAATTTCCTGATTTCAAATGTGATCCCCTTGAGTATGGCTATTCTCTTCTGTTTGATCAGCTTTCCATTCCGCTAGAGGGTACATTACACGCTGTACCTGACACCTTAATCCAGACATCAGGACCAAAATCACGGTTTCATGATTGAAATACTACGCTGTCAATTCAACATATATCTGAAAATAGAAAATTAATTATTTAATTTCTAATTCATCACCAACACCAGCGGTGTTTCTTGGACTACTATCTGTCAAAAATTCGACTTACCTCCTACTCCAATTGCGATCCACAGCTCTCTTCCATGGAGAATGGTGTGACGTATATTATATCTTTTTCACTTAGTTTTTGATCGATAGTCCTCAGTTAGTTTTCATTTTCAACTTTACTACTGTCATGGACCTTATTTTACTCCCATGTGAAACACAAGCATGCGAAAGATTAGGTGTTTCAAAATGAGCGTCACTGTTTTTACTACATGACCGCCACTTCACTTCAAGTATGATTTACGTACGAGTCCAATATCTTTTCACTCATTAGTCTTCTTCGTAAAAAGCTGGGTACCACAGTAACTTATTTAAATTCGTCTTTAATCACAAGATAGTAGATGGGCTTTGTTCTCACTTTCGCAAACCATCAGCAGTCTAATCTGTAACCACCTAAAAGAAAAACGATGAATGGAAATAGTTTCTGTAAAATAAGCGACTGCAGGCATTTATATTTACGAGGTATTGAGATAAAGTACGACTTACCTTCAGATGTGATGGATCTCCCCTTTTCAATTTTCTTGTAGTATGCAGCTGTCACTTGCGGATATATAGCTGCTGTTATAAACAACAAAAACCACAAGTGGCCTTTTCTTCGTTTCACAAGTCTTTTGGTGTCCACCCGGTATGCATCTGAAAAATGAAAAAAGGGAAATATTAGTATCTACGACCGGATGTCCATTAACATATTTTTATGAAATACCTGATTTCAAATGTGATCCCCTTGAGTATGGCCATTCTCTTCTGTTTGATCAGCTTTCCATTCCGCTAGAGGGTACATTACACGCTGTACCTGACACCTTAATCCACACATCAGGACCAACATCACGGTTTCATGATTCGAATACTACGCTGTCAATTCAACATAGATCTGAAAATAGAAAAATAATTACTTAATTTCTAAATCATCATCAATACCAGCGGTGTTTCCTGGGCTACTATCTGTCAAAAATTCGACTTACCTCCAACTCCAATTGCGATCCACAGCTCTTTTCCATGGAGAATGGTGCGACGTATATTATATCCTTTTCACTTAGTTTTTGATCGATAGTCCTCAGTTAATTTTCTTTTTCAACTTCACATCTGTCATGGACCTTATTTTATTCCCATGTGAAACACGAGCATGCGAAAGATTACGTGTTACAAAATGAGCATCACTGTTTTTACTACATGACCGCCACTTCACTTCAAGTATGACTTACGTACGAGTCCAACACATTGTCACTCATTAGTCTTCTTCGTAAAAACCTGGGTACCACAGTAAGTTATTTAAATTCGTCTTTAATAACAAGATAGTAGATGGGCCTGGTTCTCACTGTCGCAAACCAACAGCAGTCTAATCTGTAACCACCTAAAAGAAAAAACATGTATAGCATTAGTTTTTGTAAAATTAGCGACTGCAGGCATTTCTAATTGACGCTGTATTGAGATAAAGTACGACTTACCTTCAGGTGTGATGGATCCCCACTTTTCAATTTTCTTGTAGTATGCAGCTGTCACATGCGGATATATAGCTGCTCATTTAAACATCAAACCACCACAAGTAGACTTTTCTTCATTACACAAGTCTTTTGGTGTCCACTTGGTATGCATCTGAAAAATGATAAAAGGGAAATATTAGTATCTACGACCAGATGTCCATTAACACATTTTTATGAAATACCTTATTACAAATCTAACCCCTTTGAGTATGGCTATTATCTTCTGTTTGATCAGCTTTCCATTCCGCTAGAGGGTACATTACACGCTGTACCTGACACCTTAATCCAGACATCAGGACCAACATCATGGTTTCATGATTCAAATACTACGCTGTCAATTCCACATATATCTGAAAATAGAAAATTAGGTATTTTATTTCTAATTTATCATCAACACCAGCAGTGTTTCCTGGGCTACTATCTGTCAAAAATTCGACTTACCTCCTACTCCAATTGCAATCCACAGCTCTCTTCCATGGAGAATGGTATGACGTATATTATATTTTTTCACTTAGTTTTTAATCGATAGTCCTTAGTTAGTTATCATTTTCAACTTTACACCTGTCATGGACCTTATTTTACTCCCATGTGAAACACAAGAATACGAAAGATTACGTGTTTCAAAATGAGCATCACTGTTTTTACTACATGACCGCCACTTCACTTCAAGTATGATTTACGTACGAGTCCAATATATATTCCCTCATTAGTTTCTTCGTAAAAAGCTGGGTACCACAGTAAGTTATTTAAATTCGTCTTTTATCACAAGATAGTAGATCGGCCTTGATCTCACTTTCGCAAACCATCAGCAGTCTAATCAGTAACCACCTAAAAGAAAAAAGATGAATGGAAATAGTTTGTGTAAAATAAGCGACTGCAGGCTTTTCTAATTACGTGGTACTGAGATAAAGTACAACTTACCTTCAGATGTGATGGATCTCCACTTTTCAATTTTCTTGTAGTATGCAGCTGTCACTTGCGGATATATAGCTGCTCTTTTAAACAACAAACCACCACAAGTAGACTTTTCTTCGGTTCACAAGTCTTTCGGTATCCACCCGGTATGCATCTGAAAAATGAAAAAAGGGAAATATTGGTATCTACGACCAGATGTCCATTAACATATATTTATGAAATACGTGATTTCAAATGTGTCCCCCCTTGAGTATGGCTATTGTCTTCTGTTTGATCAGCTTTCCATTCCGCTAGAGGGTACATTACACGCTGTACCTGACACCTTAATCCAGACAGCAGAAACAACATCACAGTTTCATGATTCAAATACTACGCTGTCAATTCAACATATATCTGAAAATAGAAAATTAATTATTTAATTTCTAATTCATCATCAACACCAGCGGCGTTTCATGGGCTACTATCTGTCAAAAATTCGACTTACCTCCAACTGCAATTGCGATCCACAGCTCTCTTCCGTGGAGAATGGTGTGACGTATATTATATCTTTTTCACTGTGTTTTTGATCGATAGTCCTCAGTTAGTTCCATTTTCAACTATACGCCTGTCATGGACCTTACTTTATTCCCATGTGAAACACAAGCATGCGAAAGATTACGTGTTACTAAATGAGCATCACTGTTTTTACTACATGACCGCCACTTCACTTCAAGTATGACTTACGTACGAGTCCAATATATATTCCCTCATTAGTTTCTTCGTAAAAAGCTGGGTACCACAGTAAGTTATTTAAATTCGTCTTTTATCACAAGATAGTAGATCGGCCTTGATCTCACTTTCGCAAACCATCAGCAGTCTAATCAGTAACCACCTAAAAGAAAAAAGATGAATGGAAATAGTTTGTGTAAAATAAGCGACTGCAGGCTTTTCTAATTACGTGGTACTGAGATAAAGTACAACTTACCTTCAGATGTGATGGATCTCCACTTTTCAATTTTCTTGTAGTATGCAGCTGTCACTTGCGGATATATAGCTGCTCTTTTAAACAACTAACCACCACAAGTAGACTTTTCTTCGGTTCACAAGTCTTTTGGTGTCCACCCGGTATGCATCTGAAAAATGAAAAAAGGGAAATATTAGTATCTACGACCAGATGTCCATTAACATATTTTTATGAAATACCTGATTTCAAATGTGACCCCCTTGAGTATGGCTATTCTCGTCTGTTTGATCAGCTTTCCATTCCGCTAGAGGGTACATTACACGCTGTACCTGACACCTTAATCCAGACATCAGAACCAACATCACAGTTTCATGATTCAAATACTACGCTGTCAATTCAACATATATCTGAAAATAGAAAATTAATTATTTAATTTCTAATTTATCATCAACACCAGCGGTGTTTCCTGGACTACTATCTGTCAAAAATTACACTTACCTCCAACACCAATTGCGTTCCACAGCTCTCTGCCATGGAGAATGGTGCGACGTATATTATATCTTTTTCACTGAAATTTTGATCGATAGTCCTCAGTTAGTCTTCATTTTCAAGTTTACACCTGTCATGGACCTTATTTTATTCCCATGTGAAACACGAGCATGCGAAAGATTACGTGTACAAAATGTGCATCACTGTTTTTACTACATGACCGCCACTTCACTTCAAGTATGACTTACGTACGAGTCCAACATATTGTCACTCATTAGTCTTCTTCGTAAAAAGCTGGGTACAACGGTAAGTTATTTAAATTCGTCTTTAACCACAAGATAGTAGATGGGCCTTGTTCTCACTTTCGCAAACCATCAGCAGTCTAATCTGTAACCTCCTAAAAGATAAAAGATGTATAGCATTAGTTTTTGTAAAATAAGCGACTGCAGGCATTTCTAATTCACGCTGCATTGAGATAAAATACGACTTAACTTCAGATGTGATGGATCTACACTTTTCAATTTTCTTGTAGTATTCAGCTGTCACTTGCGGATATATAGCTGCTTCTTTAAACAACAAATAATCACAAGTAGCCTTTCCTTCGTTTCACAACTCTTTTGGTGTCCACCCGGTAAGCAAACGAAAAATGAAAAATAGGGAAATATTAGTATCTACGACCGGTTGTCCATTAACATATTTTTATGAAATACCTGATTTCAAATGTGATCCCCTTGAGTATGGCTATTCTCTTCTGTTTGATCAGCTTTCCATTCCGCTTGAGGGTACATTACACGCTGTACCTGACACCTTACTCCAGACATCGGGACCAACATTACGGTTTCATGATTCAAATACTACGCTGTCAATCCAACATATATCTGGAAATAGAAATTTAATTATTTAATTTCTAATTCATCATCAACACCAGCGGTGTTTCGTCGGCTACTATCTGTCAAAAATTCGACTTACATCTAACTCCAATTGCTATCCATAGCTCTCTTCCATTTAGAATGGTGTGACGTATATTATATCCTTTTCACTTGGTTTTAATCGATAGTCCTCAGTTAGTTTTCATTTCCAACTTTACACCTGTCATGGACCTTATTTTATTCCCATGTGAAACACAAGCATGCGAAATATTACGTGTTACAAAATGAGCATCACTGTTTTTACTGCATGACCGCCACTTAACTTCAAGTATGATTTACGTACGAGTCCAACATACTGTCACATATTAGTCTTCTCCGTAAAAAGCTGGGTCCCACAGTAAGTTATTTAAATTCGTCTTTAATCACAAGATAGTAGATGGGACTGGTTCTCACTTTCGCAAACCATCAGCAGTTGAATCAGTAACCACCTAAAAGAAACAAGATGAATGGCAATAGTTTCTGTAAAATAAGCGACTGCAGGCTTTTCTAATTACGTTGTACTGAGATAAAGTATAACTTACCTTCAGATGTGATGGATCTACACTTTTCAATTTTCTTGTAGTATGCAGCTGTCACTTGCGGATATATAGCTGCTCTTTTAAACATCAAACCACCACAAGTAGACTTTTCTTCGGTTCACAATTCTTTTGGTGTCCAGCCGGTATGCATCTGAAAAATGAAAAAAGGGAAATATTAGTATTTACGACCAGATGTCCATTAACATATTTTTATGAAATACCTGATTTCGAATGTGACCCCCTTGAGTATGGCTATTCTCTTCTGTTTGATCAGCTTTCCATTCCGCTAGAGGGTACATTACGCGCTGTACCTTACACCTTAATCCAGACATCAGGACCAACATCACGGTTTCATGATTCAAATACTACGCTGTCAATTCAACATACATCTGAAAATAGAAAATTAATTATTTAATTTCTAATTCATCATCAACACCAGCGGTGTTTCCTGGGCTACTACTCGCCAAAAGTTCGACTTACCTCCAACTCCAAATGCGTTCCACAGCTCTCGTCCATGGAGAATGGTGCGACGTATATTATATCATTTTCACGGAGTTATTGATCGATAGTCCTCAGTTAGTTTTCATTTTCAACTTTACACCTGACATGGACCTTATTTTATTCCCATGTGAAACACAAGCATGCGAAAGATTAGGTGTTACAAAATGAGCATCACTAATTTTATTACATGACCGCCACTTCACTTCAAGTATGACTTACGTACGAGTCCAACATATTGTCACTCATTAGTCTTCTTCGTAAAAAGCTGGGTACCACAGTAAGTTATTTAAATTCGTCTTTAATCACAAGTTAGTAGATGGGCCTTGTTCTCACTTTCGCAAACCATCAGCAGTCTAATCTGTAACCACCTAAAAGAAAAAAGATGAATGGCAATAGTTTCTGTAAAATAAGCGACTGCAGGCTTTTCTAATTACGTGGTATTGAGATAAAAAAACAACTTACCTTCAGATGTGATGGATCTCCACTTTTCAATTTTCTTGTAGTATGCAGCTGTCACTTGCGGATATATAGCTGCGCTTATAAACATCAAACCATCACAAGTAGCCTTTTCTTCGATTCACAAGTCTTTTGGTGTCCACCCGGTATGCATCTGAAAAATGAAAAAAGGGAAATATTAGTATCTACGACCAGATGTCCATTAACATATTTTTATGAAATACCTGATTTCAAATGTGACCCCATGCAGTATGGCCATTCTCTTGTGTTTGATCAGCTTTCCATTCCGCTAGAGGGTACATTACACGCTGCACCTGACACCTTAATCCAGACATCAGGACCAACATCACGGTTTCATGATTCAAATACTACGCTGTCAATTCAACATATATCTGAAAATGGAAAATTAATTATTTAATTTCTAATTCATCATCAACACCAGCGGTGTTTCGTGGGCTACTATCTGTCGAAAATTCGACTTACCTCCAACTCCAATTGCGATCCACAGCTCTCTTCCATGGAGTATGGTGTGTCGTATATTATATCCTTTTCACTTAGTTTTTGATCGATAGTCCTCAGTTAGTTTTCATTTTCAACTTTACACCTGTCATGGACCTTATTTTATTCCCATGTGAAACACAAGCATGCGAAATAATACGTGTTACAAAATGAGCATCACTGTTTTTACTACATGACCGCCACTTCACTTCAAGTATGACTTACGCACGAGTCCAATATATCATCCCTCATTAGTCTTCTTCGTTAAAAGCTGGGTACCACAGTAAGATATTTAAATTCGTCATTAATCACAAGATAGTAGATGGGCCTTGTTCTCACTTTTGCAAACCATCAGCAGTCTATTCAGTAACAACCTAAAATAAAAAAGATGAATGGAAATAGTTTGTGTAAAATAAGCGAATGCAGGCTTTTCTAATTACGTGGTATTGAGATAAAGTACAACTTACCTTCAGATGTGATGGATCTCCACTTTTCAATTTTCTTCTAGTATGCAGCTGTCACTTGCGGATATATAGCTGCTCTTTTAAACATCAAACCACCACAAGTAGACTTTTCTTCTGTTCACAAGTCTCCTGGTGTCCACCCGGTATGCATCTGAAAAATGAAAAAAGGGAAATATTAGTATCTACGACCAGATGTCCATTAACATATTTTTATGAAATACCTGATTTCAAATGTGACCCCCTTGAGTATGGCTATTCTCGTCTGTTTGATCAGCTTTCCATTCCGCTAGAGGGTACATTACACGCTGTACCTGACACCTTAATCTAGACATCGGGACCAACATCACGGTTTCACGATTCAAATACTACGCTGTCAATTCAATATATATCTGAAAATAGAAAATATATTATTTAATTTCTAATTCATCATCAACACCAGCGGTGTTTCCTGGGCTACTATCTGTCAAAAATTCGACTTACCTCCAACTCCAATTGCGATCCACAGCTCGCTTCCATGGAGAATGGTGCGACGTATTTTATACCCTTTTCGCTTAGTTTTTGATCGATGGTCCTCAGTTAATATTCTTTTTCAACTTTACATCTGTCATGGACCTTATTTTATTCCCATCTGAAACACGAGCATGCGAAAGATTACGTGTTACAAAATGAGCATCACTGTTTTTACTACATGACAGCCACTTCACTTCAAGTATGACTTACGTACGAGTCCAACATATTGTCACTCATTAGTCTTCTTCGTAAAAAACTGGGTACCACAGTAAGTTATTTAAATTCGTCATTAATCACAAGATAGTAGATGGGCCTCGTTCTCACATTTGCAAACCATCAGCAGTCTAATCTATAACCACCTAAAAGAAAAAAGATGTATAGCATTAGTTTTTGTAAAATAAGCGACTGCAGGCATTTCTAATTGACGCTGTATTGAGATAAAGTACGACTTACCTTTAGATGTGATGGATCTCCACTTTTCAATTTTCTTGTAGTATGCAGCTGTTACTTGCGGATATATAGCTGCTCTTTTAAACGTAAAACCACCACAAGTAGACTTTTCTTCGTTTCACTAGTCTTTTGGTGTCCACCTGGTATGCATCTGAAAAATGAAAAAAGGGAAATATTATTATCTACGACCAGATGTCCATTAACTTATTTTTATGAAATACCTGATTGCAAATGTGACCCCCTTGAGTATGGCTATTCTCGTCTGTTTGATCAGCTTCCCATTCCGCTAGAGGGTACATTACACGCTGTACCTGACACCTTAATCCACACATCAGGACCAACATCACGGTTTCATGATTCAAATACTACGCTGTCAATTCAACATATATCTGAAAATAGAAAATTAATTATTTAATTTCTAATTCATCATCAACACCAGCGGTGTTTCCTGGACTACTATCTGTCAAAAATTACACATACTTCCAACACCAATTGCGTTCCACAGCTCTCTGCCATGGAGAATGGTGCGTCGTATATTATATCTTTTTCACTGATTTTTGATCGATAGTCCTCAGTTAGTCTTCATTTTCAAGTTTACACCTGTCATGGACCTTATTTTGTTCCCATGTGAAACACGAGCATACGAAACATTACGTGTTACAAAATGTGCATCACTGTTTTTACTACATGACAGCCACTTCACTTCAAGTATGACTTACGTACGAGTCCAACATATTGTCACTCTTTAGTCTTCTTCGTAAAAAGCTGGGTACAACGGTAAGTTATTTAAATTCGTCTTTAATCACAAGATAGTAGATGGGCCTTGTTCTCACATTCGCAAACCATCAGCAGTCTAATCTATAACCACCTAAAAGAAGAAGGATGTATAGCATTAGTTTTTGTAAAATAAGTGACTGCAGGCATTTCTAATTGACGCTGTATTGAGATAAAGTACGACTTACCTTTAGATGTGATGGATCTCCACTTTTCAATTTTCTTGTAGTATGCAGCTGTTACTTGCGGATATATAGCTGCTCTTTTAAACGTCAAACCACCACAAGTAGGCTTCTCATCGTTTCACAAGTCTTTTGGTGTCCACCCAGTATGCATCATAAAAATGAAAAGGGATATATTAGTATCCACGACCAGATGTCCATTAACTTATTTTTATGATATACCTGATTTCAATTGTGACCCCCTTGAGTATGGCTATTCTCTTCAGTTTGACCAGCTTTCCATTCCGCTAGAGGGTACATTACACGCTGTACCTGACACCTTAATCCAGACATCAGGACCAACATCACGGTTTCATGATTCAAATACTACGCTGTCAGTCCATCATATATCTAAACATAGAAAATTAATTATTTAATTTCTAATTCATCATCAACACCAGCGGTGTTTCCTGGGCTACTATCTGTCAAAAATTCGACTTACCTCCAACTCCAATTGCGATCCACAGCTCTCTTCCATGGAGAATGGTGTGACGTATTTTATATCCTTTTCACTTAGTTATTGATCGATAGTTCTCAGTTAGTTTTCATTTTCAACTTTACACCTGTCATGGACCTTATTTTATTCCCATGTGAAACACAAGCATGCGAAAGATTACGTGTTACAAAATGAGCATCACTGTTTTTACTACATGACCGCCACTTCACTTCAAGTATGACTTACGTACGAGTCCAACATATTGTCACTCTTTAGTCTTCTTCGTAAAAAGCTGGGTACAACGGTAAGTTATTTAAATTCGTCTTTAATCACAAGATAGTAGATGGGCCTTGTTCTCACATTCGCAAACCATCAGCAGTCTAATCTGTAACCACCTAAAAGAAGAAGGATGTATAGCATTAGTTTTTGTAAAATAAGTGACTGCAGGCATTTCTAATTGACGCTGTATTGAGATAAAGTACGACTTACCTTTAGATGTGATGGATCTCCACTTTTCAATTTTCTTGTAGTATGCAGCTGTTACTTGCGGATATATAGCTGCTCTTTTAAACGTCAAACCACCACAAGTAGGCTTCTCATCGTTTCACAAGTCTTTTGGTGTCCACCCAGTATGCATCTGAAAAATGAAAAGGGAAATATTAGTATCCACGACCAGATGTCCATTAACTTATTTTTATGATATACCTGATTTCAAATGTGACCCCCTTGAGTATGGCTAATCTCTTCTGTTTGATCAGTTTCCATTCCGCTAGAGGGTACATTACACGCTGTACCTGACACCTTAATCCAGACATCAGGACCAACATCACGGTTTCATGATTCAAATACTACGCTGTCAATTCAACAAATATCTGAAAATAGAAAATTAATTATTTAATTTCTAATTCATCATCAACACCAGCGGTGTTTCCTGGGCTACTATTCGCCAAAAATTCGACTTACCTCCAACTGCAATTGCGTTCCACAGCTCTCTTCCATGGAGAATGGTGCGACGTATATTATATCATTTTCACGGTGTTATTGATCGATAGTCCTCAGTTAGTTTTCATTTTCAACTTTACACCTGTCATGGACCTTATTTTATTCCCATGTCAAACACAAGCATGCGAAAGATTCGGTGTTACAAAATGAGCATCACTAATTTTACTACATGACCGCCACTTCACTTCAAGTATGACTTACGTACGAGTCCAACATATTTTCACTCATTAGTCTTCTTCGTAAAAAGCTGAGTACCACAGTAAGTTATTTAAATTCGTCTTTAATCACAAGATAGTAGATGGGCCTTGTTCTCACTTTCGCAAACCATCTGCAGTCTAATCTGTAACCACCTAAAAAAAAAAAGATGAATGGAAATAGTTTCTGTAAATTAAGCGACTGCAGGCTTTTCTAATTACATGGTATTGCGATAAAGTACGACTTCCCTTCAGATGTGATGGATCTCCACTTTTCAATTTTCTTGTAGTATGCAGCTGTCACTTGCGGATATATAGCTGCTCTTTTAAACATCAAACCATCACATGTAGCCTTTTCTTCGATTCACAAGTCTTTCGGTGTCCACCCGGTATGCATCTGAATAATGAAAAAAGTGAAATATTAGTATCTACGACCAGATGTCCATTAACATATTTTTATGAAATACCTGATTTCAAATGTGACCCCATTAAGTATGGCTATTCTCTTGTGTTTGATCAGCTTTCCATTCCGCTAGAGGGTACATTACACGCTGTACCTGACACCTTAATCCAGACATCAGGACCAAAATCACGGTTTCATGATTCAAATACTACGCTGTCAATTCAATATATATCTGAAAATAGAAAATTAATTATTTAATTTCTAATTCATCATCAACACCAGCGGTGTTTCCTGGGCTACTATCTGTCAAAAATTCGACTTACCTCCAACTCCAATTGCGATCCACAGCTCTCTTCCATGGAGAATGGTGTGACGTATATTATATCCTTTTCACTTAGTTTTTGATCGATAGTCCTCAGTTAGTTTTCATTTTCAACTTTACACCTGTCATGGACCTTATTTTATTCCCATGTCAAACACAAGCATGCGAAAGATTCGGTGTTACAAAATGAGCATCACTAATTTTACTACATGACCGCCACTTCACTTCAAGTATGACTTACGTACGAGTCCAACATATTTTCACTCATTAGTCTTCTTCGTAAAAAGCTGAGTACCACAGTAAGTTATTTAAATTCGTCTTTAATCACAAGATAGTAGATGGGCCTAGTTCTCACTTTCGCAAACCATCAGCAGTCTATTCTGTAACCACCTAAAAGAAAAAAGATGAATGGCAATAGTTTCTGTAAAATAAGCGACTGCAGGCTTTTCTAATTACATGGTATTGAGATAAAGTACGACTTCCCTTCAGATGTGATGGATCTCCACTTTTCAATTTTCTTGTAGTATGCAGCTGTCACTTGCGGATATATAGCTGCTCTTTTAAACATCAAACCATCACAAGTAGCCTTTTCTTCGATTCACAAGTCTTTTGGTGTCCACCCGGTATGCATCTGAAAAATGAAAAAAGTGAAATATTAGTATCTACGACCAGATGTCCATTAACATATTTTTATGAAATACCTGATTTCAAATGTGACACCATTAAGTATGGCTATTCTCTTGTGTTTGATCAGCTTTCCATTCCGCTAGAGGGTACATTACACGCTGTACCTGACACCTTAATCCAGACATCAGGACCAAAATCACGGTTTCATGATTCAAATACTACGCTGTCAATTCAATATATATCTGAAAATAGAAAATTAATTATTTAATTTCTAATTCATCATCAACACCAGCGGTGTTTCCTGGGCTACTATCTGTCAAAAATTCGACTTACCTCCAACTCCAATTGCAATCCACAGCTCGCTTCCATGGAGAATGGTGCGACGTATATTATATCCTTTTCGCTTAGTTTTTGATCGATGGTACTCAGTTAATATTCTTTTTCAACTTTACATCTGTCATGGACCTTATTTTATTCCCATGTGAAACACGAGCATGCGAAAGATTACGTGTTACAAAATGAGCATCACTGTTTTTACTACATGACAGCCACTTCACTTCAAGTATGACTTACGTACGAGTTTGACATATTGTCACTCATTAGTCTTCTTCGTAAAAAACTGGGTACCACAGTAAGTTATTTAAATTCGTCTTTAATCACAAGATAGTAGATGAGCCTCCTTCTCACATTTGCAAACCATCAGCAGTCTATTCGGTAACCACCTAAAAGAAAATAGATGAATGGCAATAGTTTGTGTAAAATAAGCGACTGCAGGCTTTTCTAATTACGTGGTATTGAGATAAAGTACAACTTACCTTCAGATGTGATGGATCTCCACTTTTCAATTTTCTTGTGGTATGCAGCTGTCACTTGCGAATATATAGCTGCTCTTTTAAACGTCAAACCACCACAAGTAGACTTTTCTTCGGTTCACAAGTCTTTTGGTGTCCACCCGGTATGTATCTGAAAAATGAAAAAAGGGAAATATTAGTATCTACGACCAGATGTCCATTAACATATTTTTATGAAATACCTGATTTCAAATGTGACCCCATTAAGTATGGCTATTCTCTTGTGTTTGATCAGCTTTCCATTCCGCTAGAAGGTACATTACACGCTGTACCTGACACCTTAATCCAGACATCAGGACCAACATCACGGTTTCATGATTCAAATACTACGATGCCAGTCCATCATATATCTGAAAACAGAAAATTAATTATTTAATTTCTAATTCGTCACCAACCCCAGCGGTGTTTCCTGGGCTACTATCTGCCAAAAATTCGACTTTCCGCCAACTCTAATTGCGATCCACAGCTCTCTTCCATGGAGAATGGTGTGACGTATATTATATCATTTTCACTTAGTTTTTGAACGATAGTCCTGAGTTAGTTTTCATTTTCAACTTTACACCTGTCATGGACCTTATTTTATTCCCATGTGAAACACAAGCATGCAAAAGATTAGGTGTTACAAAATGAGCATCACTGTTTTTACTACATGAACGCCACTTCACTTCAAGTATGACTTAAGTACGAGTCCAACATATTTTCACTCATTAGCCTTCATCGTAAAAAGCTGGGTACCACAGTAAGTTATTTAAATTCGTCTTTAATCACAAGATAGTAGATGGGCCGTGTTCTCACTTTCGCAAACCATCAGCAGTCTAATCTGTAACCACCTAAAAGAAAAAAAATGTATAGCATTAATTTTTGTAAAATAAGCGACTGCAGGCATTTCTAATTGACGCTGTATTGAGATAAAGTACGACTTACCTTCAGATGTGATGGATCTCCACTTTTCAATTTTCCTTTAGTATATAGCTGTCTCTTGCGGATATATAGCTGCTCTTTTAAACATCAAACCACCACAAGTTGCCTTTTCTTCGTTACACAAGTCTTTTGGTGTCCACTCGGTATGCATCTGAAAAATGATAAAAAAGGAAATATTAGTATCAACGGCCGGATATCCATTAACATATTTTTATGAAATACCTGATTTCAAATGTGACTCAATTGGGTATGGCTATTCTCTTCTGTTTGATCAGCTTTCCATTCCGCTAGAGGGTACATTACACGCTGTACCTGACACCTTAATCCAGACATCAGGACCAACATCACGGTTTCATGATTCAAATACTACGCTGTCAATTCAACATATATCTGAAAATAGAATATTAATTATTTAATTTCTAATTCATCATCAACACCAGCGGTGTTTCCTGGGCTACTATCTGTCAAAAATTCGACTTACCTCCAACTCCAATTGCGATCCACAGCTCTCTTCCATGGAGAATGGTGTGACGTATATTATATCCTTTTCACTTAGTTTTTGATCGATAGTCCTCAGTTAGTTTTCATTTTCAACTTTACACCTGTCATGGACCTTATTTTATTCCCATGTGAAACACAAGCATGCGAAATATTAAGTTTTACAAAATGAGCATCACTGTTTCAACTACATAACCGCCACTTCACATCAAGCATGACTTACGTACGAGTCCAACATATTGTCACTCATTAGTCTTTTTCGTAAAAAGCTGGGTACCACAGTAAGTTATTTAAATTCGTCTTTAATCACAAGATAGTAGATGGGCCTTGTTCTCACTTTCGCAAACCATCAGCAGTCTAATCTGTAACCACCTAAAAGAAAAAAGATGAATGGCAATAGTTTCTGTAAAATAACCGACTGCAGGCTTTTCTAATTACGTGGTATTGAGATAAAGTACGACTTACCTTCAGATGTGATGGATCTCCACTTTCATATTTTCTTGTAGTATGCAGCTGTCACGTATGGATATATAGCTGCTCTTTTAAACATCAAACCATCACAAGTAGACTTTTCTTCGTTTCACAAGTCTTTTGGTGTCCACCCGGTATGCATCTGAAAAATGAAAAAAGGGACATATTAGTATCATCGACCAGATGTCCATTAACATATTTTTATGAAATACCTGATTTCAAATGTGACCCCCTTGAATATGGCTATTCTTTTCTGTTTGATCAGCTTTCCATTCCGCTAGAGGATACATTACACGCTGTACCTGACACCTTAATCCAGACATCAGGACCAACATCACGGTTTCATGATTCAAATACTACACTGTCTATTCAACATATACCTGAAAATAGAAAATTAATTATTTAATTTCTAATTCATCATCAACACCAGCGGTGTTTCCTGGAATACTATCTGTAAAAAATTCCACTTACCTCCAACTCCAATTGCGTTCCACAGCTCTCTTCCATGGAGAATGGTGCGACGTATATTATATCCTTTTCACTGATTTTTCGATCGATAGTCCTCAGTTAGTTTTCATTTTCAACTTTACACCTGTCATGGACCTTATTTTATTCCCATGTCAAACACAGGCACGCGAAAGATTAGGTGTTACAAAATGAGCATCACTGTTTATAATACATGACCGCCACTTCACTTTAAGCATGACTTACGTACGAGTCCAATATATTTTCTCTCATTAGTCTTCTTCGTATAAAGCTGGCTACCTCAGTAAGGTATTTAAATTCGTCTTTAATCACAAGACAGTAGATGGGCCTTGTTCTCACTTTCACATACCATCAGCAGTCTAATCTGTAACCACCTAAAAGAAAAAAGATGAACGGCAATACTTTCTGTAAAATAAGCGACTGCAGGCTTTTCTAATTACGTGGTATTGAGATAAAGTACGACTTACCTTCAGATGTGATGGATCTTCACTTTTCAATTTTCTTGTAGTATGCAGCTGTTACTTGCGGATATATAGCTGCTTTTTTAAACATCAAACCACCACAAGTAGCCTTTTCTTCGTTTCGCAAGTCTTTTGGTGTCCACCCGGTATGCATCTGAAAAATGGAAAAAGGGACATATTAGTATCATCGACCAGATGTCCATTAACATGTTTTTATGAAATACCTGATTTCAAATGTGACCCCCTTGAGTATGGCTATTCTTTTCTGTTTGATCAGCTTTCCATTCCGCTAGAGGGTACATTACACGCTGTACCTGACACCTTAATCCACACATCAGGACCAACATCACGGTTTCATGATTCAAATACTACGCTGTCAATTCAACATATATCTGAAAATAGAAAATTAATTATTTAATTTCTAATTCATCATCAACACCAGCTGTGTTTCCTGGAATACTATCTGTCAAAAATTCCACTTACCTGCATCTCCAATTGCGTTCCACAGCTCTCTTCCATGGAGAATGGTGCGACGTATATTGTATCCTTTTCACTGAGTTTTTGATCGATAGTCCTCAGTTAGTTTTCATTTTCAACTTCACACCTGTCATGGACCTTATTTTATTCCCATGTCAAACACAAGCATGCGAAAGATTAGGTGTTACAAAATGAGCACCACTGTTTTTAATACATGACCGCCACTTCACTTGAAGCATGACTTACGTACGAGTCCAATATATTTTCACTCATTAGTCTTCTTCGTAAAAAGCTGGCTACCACAGTAAGTTATTTAAATTCGTCTTTAATCACAAGACAGTAGATGGGCCTTGTTCTCACTTTCACAAACCATCAGCAGTCTAATCTGTAACCACCTAAAAGAAAAAAGATTAATGGCAATAATTTCTGTAAAATAAGCGACTGCAGGCTTTACTAATTACGTGGTATTGAGATAAAGTATGACTTACCTTCAGATGTGATGGATCTTCACTTTTCAATTTTCTTGTAGTATGCAGCTGACCCTTGCGGATATACAGCTGCTCTTTTAAACATCAAACCACCACAAGTAGCCTTTTCTTCGTTTCACAAGTCTTTTGGTGTCCACCCGGTATGCATCTGAAAACTTATAAAAGGGAAATATTAGTATCTACGACCAGATGTCCATTAACGTATTTTTATGAAATACCTGATTTCAAATGTGACCCCCTTGAGTATGGCTATTCTCTTCTGTTTGATCAGCTTTACATCCGCTGGAGGGTACATTACAAGCTGTACTTGACACCTTAATCCAGACATGAGGATCAATATCATGGTTTCCTGATACAAGTACTGCGCCTTAAATTAAACATATATCTGCAAATGGAAAATTAATTATTTATTTCCTAATTGATCCTCAACTCCACCGGTGTTTCCTGGGCTATGGTTTGTCAAAATGTACGACGTACCTCTAATACCTTTTGCGTTCCACAGCTGGCTTCCATGGAGAATGGGTCAACGATTATTTTATACTTTTCACTGTGTTTTTGATCCATATTTCTTTGTTAGTTTATTTTCGACTTTACACATGTCGTGGACCTTATTTTATTCCCATCTGATACACAAGCATGGGAAAGATTAGGTGTTATAACATGAGCATCACGCTTTTTACTACATGAACGTCACTTCACATCAAGTACGACTTACGTACGAGTCCAATACATTTCCACTCATTAGTCCTCCGCGTTATAAGTTGGGCACTACTGTAAGTTATTTAAAATTCGTCTATAATCAACAAGAATGCAGTTGGGCCTCTTTCGTCACATTTCGCATACCATCAGCAGTCTAATCAGTAACTACCTAAAAGAAAAAAGGTGAATAGGATGAGTTTTTGCAAAATAAGAGGCTACAGGCTCATCTAATTGACGTTGTATTGAGATAAATTACGACTTACCTTCAGATGTGATGGATCTCCACTTTTCAATTCTCTGATAGTGTGCAGCTATCACTTAAGGATATCTACCTGCTCTTTTAAACACCAAACCACCACATGTAGCTTATTCTACGTTTCACAAGTCTTTTGGTGTCCACTCGGTATGCATCTGAATAATGAAAAAAGCGAAATATTGGTATTTACAGAAATATCTACAGTAAGAGATTTGTCTCAAGTATCTGATTTAAACCATGATTCACGTGAAGAATAGCTCGTCTCTAAAGTTTTCCCAGCTTTCCATTCCGCTAGACGGTACTTAATAAGCTGTAGCTGACTCCTGAATACTGAAATCCGGACCAACATCATATTTTCCAGGATCAAATACCATGCAGTCAATTCAACATATCTGAAAAAAGAAAATTAATAAGTTATATGTCTACTGGTGCCCATTTGGTATGCATCTGAAACATGAAAAAGTCGAAAAATTAGCATCTACAGCAATTTCTACATTAAGTGATTTTATTCAAAAATCTGATGCAACTCCCTTGAATAACAACTCGTCTCACCCGTTTTGTCAGCTTTCTGTTCCGCTACAGGGTACTTTACAAACTGTAGCTCAAACCGAAATCCTCAAATCAGGATCAACATCATGTCTTCCTGGGTCAAATACTACGCAGTCTGTTCAACTTATATCAGAAAAAATTAATAACTTATCTCTAGTCGATCATCAATACCAATGGTATTTGCTTGGCAACTATGCGTTACAAAGTACGACTTTACATCCCACTCCAATGCCTTTCCAAATCTCACATTCGGGCTGATAGTTACGGAATATATTAGTGGGTTGTCGCTGAGTTTGTGACAGACAATACGCAATATTGATTTCACTTTTTACTTCGCACCTCTCATGCAGTCTGTTTTGTACCCATCTGAAACACAAGCGTGAGTAACATTACCTTTTACTGCATGAGCAACACGATTTTATACTACGTGGCAGTTGTTGTTGTTGTTGTGGTCTTCAGTCCTGAGACTGGTTTGATGCAGCTCTCCATGCTACTCTATCCTGTGCAAGCTTCTTCATCTCCCAGTACCTACTGCAACCTACATCCTTCTGAATCTGCTTAGTGTATTGATCTCTTGGTCTCCCTCTACGATTTTTACCCTCCACGCTGCCCTCCAATGCTAAATTTGTGATCCCTCGATGCCTCAGAACATGTCCTACCAACCGATCCCTTCTTCTAGTCAAGTTGTGCCACAAACTTCTCTTCTCCCCAATCCTATTCAATACCTCCTCATTAGTTACGTGATCTACCCACCTTATCTTCAGCATTCTTCTGTAGCACCACATTTCGAAAGCTTCTATTCTCTTCTTGTCCAAACTAGTTATCGTCCTCCATACAAATACTTTCAGAAACGACTTCCTGACACCTAAATCTATATTCGATGTTAACAAATTTCTCTTCTTGAGAAACGCTTTCCTTGCCATTGCCAGTCTACATTTTATATCCTCTCTACTTCGACCATCATCGTTTATTTTACTCCCTAAATAGCAAAACTCCTTTACTACTTTAAGTGTCTCATTTCCTAATCTAATTCCCTCAGCATCACCCGACTTAATTCGACTACATTCCATTATCCTCGTTTTGCTTTTGTTGATGTTCATCTTATATCCTCCTTTCAAGACACTGTCCATTCCGTTCAACTGCTCTTCCAAGTCCTTTGCTGTCTCTGACAGAATTACAATGTCATCGGCGAACCTCAAAGTTTTTACTTCTTCTCCATGAATTTTAATACCTACTCCGAATTTTTCTTTTGTTTCCTTTACTGCTTGCTCAATATACAGATTGAATAACATCGGAGAGAGGCTACTCCAAATTTTTCTTTTGTTTCCTTTACTGCTTGCTCAATATACAGATTGAATAACATCGGAGAGAGGCTACAACCCTGTCTCACTCCTTTCCCAACCACTGCTTCCCTTTCATGCCCCTCGACTCTTATAACTGCCATCTGGTTTCTGTACAAATTGTAAATAGCCTTTCGCTCCCTGTATTTTACCCCTGCCACCTTCAGAATTTGAAAGAGAGTATTCCAGTCAACATTGTCAAAAGCTTTCTCTAACTCTACAAATGCTAGAAACGTAGGTTTGCCTTTTCTTAATCTTTCTTCCAAGATAAGTCGTAAGGTAAGTATTGCCTCACGTGTTCCAACATTTCTACGGAATCCAAACTGATCTTCCCCGAGGTCGGCTTCTACCAGTTTTTCCATTCGTCTGTAAAGAATTCGCGTTAGTATTTTGCAGCTGTGACTTATTAAACTGATAGTTCGGTAACTTTCACATCTGTCAACACCTGCTTTCTTTGGGATTGGAATTATTATATTCTTCTTGAAGTCTGAGGGTATTTCGCCTGTCTCATACATCGTGCTCACCATATGGTAGAGTTTTGTCATAACTGGCTCTCCTGAGGCCATCAGTAGTTCTAATGGAATGTTGTCTACTCCCGGGGCCTTGTTTTGACTCAGGTCTTTCAGTGCTCTGTCAAACTCTTCACGCAGTATCTTATCTCCCATTTCATCTTCATCTACATCCTCTTCCATTTCCATAATATTGTCCTCAAGTACATCGCCCTTGTATAAACCCTCTATATACTCCTTCCACCTTTCTGCTTTCCCTTCTTTGCTTAGAATTGGGTTGCCATCTGAGCTCTTGATATTCATACAAGTGGTTCTCTTCTCTCCAAAGGTTTCTTTAATTTTCCTGTAGGCAGTATCTATCTTACCCCTAGTGAGACAAGCCTCTACATCCTTACATTTGTCCTCTAGCCATCCCTGCTTAGCCATTTTGCACTTCCTGCCGATTTCATTTTTGAGACGTTTATATTCCTTTTTGCCTGCTTCACTTACTGCATTTTTATATTTTCTCCTTTCATCAATTAAATTCAATATTTCTTCTGTTACCCAAGGATTTCTATTAGCCCGCGTCTTTTTACCTACTTGATCGTCTGCTGCCTTCACCACTTCATCCCTCAGAGCTACCCATTCTTCTTCTACTGTATTTCTTTCCCCCATTCCTGTCAATTGTTCCCTAATGCTCTCCCTGAAACTCTCTACAACCTCTGGTTCTTTCAGTTTATCCAGGTCCCATCTCCTTAAATTCCCACCTTTTTGCAGTTTCTTCAGTTTCAATCTGCAGTTCATAACCAATAGATTGTGGTCAGAATCTACATCTGCCCCAGGAAATGTCTTACAATTTAATACCTGGTTCCTAAATCTCTGTCTTACCATTACATAATCTATCTGAAACCTGTCAGTATCTCCAGGCTTCTTCCATGTATACAGCCTCCTTTCATGATTCTTGAACCAAGTGTTAGCTATGATTAAGTTATGCTCTGTGCAAAATTCTACAAGGCGGCTTCCTCTTTCATTCCTTCCCCCCAATCCATATTCACCTACTATGTTTCCTTCTCTCCCTTTTCCTACTGACGAATTCCAGTCACCCATCACTATTACATTTTCGTCTCCCTTCACTACCTGAATAATTTCTTTTATCTCGTCATACATTTCATCTATTTCTTCATCATCTGCAGAGCTAGTTGGCATATAAACTTGTACTACTGTAGTAGGCGTGGGCTTTGTGTCTATCTTGGCCACAATAATGCGTTCACTATGCTGTTTGTAGTAGCTAACCCGCACTCCTACTTTTTTATTCATTATCAAACCTATTCCTGCATTACCCCTATTTGATTTTGTATTTATAACCCTGTAATCACCTGACCAAAAGTCTTGTTCCTCCTGCCACCGAACTTCACTAATTACCACTATATCTAACTTTAACCTATCCATCTCCCTTTTTAAATTTTCTAACCTACCTGCCCGATTAAGTGATCTGACATTCCACGCTCCGATCCGTAGAACGCCAGTTTTCTTTCTCCTGATAACGACGTCCTCTTGAGTAGTCCCCGCCCGGAGATCCGAATGGGGGACTATTTTACCTCCGGAATATTTTACCCAAGAGGACGCCATCATCATTTAATCATACAGTAGAGCTGCATGTCCTCGGGAAAAATTACGGCTGTAGTTTCCCCTTGCTTTCAGCCGTTCGCAGTACCAGCACAGCAAGGCCGTTTTGGTTAATGTTACAAGGCCAGATCAGTCAATCATCCAGACTGTTGCCCCTGCAACTACTGAAAAGGCTGCTGCCCCTCTTCAGGAACCACACGTTTGTCTGGCCTCTCAACAGATACCCCTCCGTTGTGGTTGCACCTACGGTACGGCCATCTGTATCGCTGAGGCACGCAAGCCTCCCCACCAACGGCAAGGTCCATGGTTCATGGGGGGCAGTTATCTCACCTCAAGTATGACTTATCTACGAGTAGCACTGTAGGTGATTAAAATTCCTTTTTAATCAACAAAATAGTAGAAGGGTTTTGTTCTCACTTTCGCAAAACACCTGCAGTCTAAACTCTAACCATCTAAAATATAACAGATGAATAAGTACAGTTTTTGCAAAATAAGAGACTTCAGGCTTTTCTAATTGGCGGATTATTGAGAAAAAGTACGACTTATCTTCGGATGCGAAGGATTTTCAGTTTTGCAATTCCCTTGTAGTGTGCTGGTGTCACTTAAGAATATCTAGCTGCTTTTTTAAACACCCAACCACCACGACTAGCTTGTTTTTCGTTTCACAAGTCTTCTGTTGTCCATTTGGTATGCATCTGAAAAACAAAAAAAGGTAAATATTAGTATCTACAGCAAAATCTCCAGTAAGTGATTTTACTAAAGTATCTGATTCAAAGCACGACTCCTGTAAATAATAGATCGTCTCTAACGTTTTCTCAACTTTACATTCCAATAGAGGGTACTTTAGAAACTGTAGTCTACTCCTAAATCCTAGAATCAGGACCAACATCATGTTTTCGTGGGTCAAATACCATGCAGTCTGTTCAACACATATCTGAAAAAAGAAAATAAGTTATTTTCATATCGATCGTGAACACCAATGGTGTTTGCTTGGCAACTATGTGCTACAAAGTATTACTTACATCCCACTCCAATTCCTGACCACATCTCACTTTTTGGCTACATGATACAAGGTATATTAGTGAGATGTTGATGAGTTTGAGACCGACAATCTTCAATACTGAGTTCATTTTTTACTTTGCACTCCTCATGTACCCTATTTTGTACCTCTCAGGTATGGGTAACATCACTTTTAACAGTACGAGCATCACGATTTTATACAACATGACAGTTATTTCACTTCTAATAGGACTTACTATGAGCCCAATGCATTTCAACTCATTAATCTACCTTGCAATGTGCTGGGTGGCATTGTAGCTGATTTAAATCCGTTTTTCATCAGTAAGATAGTGCAAACGTGATCGTCTGACTTTAGCAAACCTGCAATTGTCTCATTTGAAACCATTTGAAGCATAAAACACAAAAAAAATTAGTTTTTGCAAAATTAGTGACTAAAAGCGACTTTACTTGGCAGTTTTTTGAGAAGAATTAGGACTTACCTTCGGATGCGATCATTTTTCAGATTTATAATTGTCTTGTAGGGTGCTTGTATCACCTAAGAAAATGTAGCTGATTATAAAACAGCAAACCTCCATGAATAACTTGCTTTTGATTCGCTTTTCTAATTTACAGTTTATTGAGAAAAAGTACGACATTCCGTCGGACGCGATGGATTTCTAATTTTCAATTCTCTTGTGGTGTACTCGTATCACTTAATAATATCTAGATGCTTTTTTAATCACCAAACCACCACAAGTATCTTGTTTTTCTTTTTGCAAGTCTTCTGGTGTCCTTTTAGTATGCATCTGAAAAATGAAATAATGAAAATATTGGCATCTACAGCAAGATCCCCATTAAGTTATTTTACTCAAATACCTGATTTAAAACGCGACTCTGTTGAATATAGCTCGTCTCTCCCATTCTGTCAGCTTTCCATTCCGCTAGAGAGTACATTACAAATGGTAGCTGACACCTTAATCCTGAAATCAGGACCAACATCATGTCTTCCTGGGTCAACAACTACGCAGTCAATTCAATATATATCTGAAAAAAGAAAATTGAGAAGTTATTTTGTAGTTGATCATCAACACCAAATAATTGTATTTGCTTGGCAACTATGTGTTACAAAGTCGACTTACATCCCACTCCAATTCCATTCCACATCTCACTTTCGGGACAGTATGGTACGACGTATATTAGAGAGTTGTCGCTGAGTTTTTGATCGATAGTCCTCAATATTGTTTCCATTTTCCACTTTTCACCCTATTTGGTAACCATCTGATGGTGGTGGTTAGTGTTTAACGTCCCGTCGACAACGAGGTCATTAGAGACGGAGCGCAAGCTCGGGTTAGGGAAGGATTGGGAAGGAAATCGGCCGTGCCCTTTCAAAGGAACCATCCCGGCATTTGCCTGAAACGATTTAGGGAAATCACGGAAAACCTAAATCAGGATGGCCGGAGACGGAATTGAACCGTCGTCCTCCCGAATGCGAGTCCAGTGTGCTAACCACTGCGCCACCTCGCTCGGTAAACCATCTGAAACACAAGCATGGGTAATATGGCATTTAACAGCATGAGCTTCACGATTTTATACCACATCACAGTTATTTTACTTGAAGCAGGATTTACCTACAAGTCCAATACGTTTTCATCCATTAGTCTTCCTCGCAATGTGCTGGGTAGCACTGTAACTGATTTAAATCCCTATTTAATCGACAAGATAGTGGAAGTGTGTTGTTCTCACTTTCGCAAAACAGCTGCAGTCTATTATGCAACCATCTGCAATATAAAAGATGAATAAGATTTTGCAAAACGAGCTAGTGAAAACAATTCTACGAGACAGTTCTTTGAGAAAAAGTACGACTTACCTTCGGATGCGATGGATTTACAGTTTTTCAATTCTCTTGTAATGTGCTGGTATCACTTAAGAAAATTTAGCTACATTTTTAAACACGAAACCCCCACGAATAGTTTTTTCGTTTCGCAAGTCTTCTGGTGTTCATTTGCTACGCATCTGAAAACTAAAAAAGCGTAATTACCATCTGCAGGATGATTTCCACTAAGTGATTTTACTCAAGTATTTAAAACGCAACTCTCTTGAATAATAGCTCCTCTCTCCCGTTTTGTCAGCTTTGCATTCTGGTAGAGGGTACTTTATAAACTGTTGCTGACACCTTAATAGAGAAATCAGCAACAATATCATATTTTCTGGGTCAAATACTACGAAGTCAATTCAGCACATACTTGAATCATAGAAAATAAGTAAGTTATTTTCTCGTCGATGACCAACACTAATGTTATTTACTTGGCAACTATGTGTTACAATGTACGATGCACCTCCTACTCCAATTCTTTTACACATTTCATTTTTGGGTGGCATGGTACAAGGTATATTAGAGAGTTGTGTCGCCGAATTTTTCGTCGGCAGTCTTGAATATTGAGTTAATTTTCAACTTTGCACGTCTCATGCACTCTATTTTGTGCTCATCTGAAACAGAACACAATCATGGGTAAAATTACTTCTTACGTGACTGTTATTTCACTTCAAGTAGAACTTACCTACGAGTCAAATACATTTTCACTGATTAGTGTGCCTCACAATGTGCCTGGTAGAATTGTGAACTAGTTTAAATCCTTTTTTAATCGACAAGGCAGCGGAAATGTGTTCATTTCACTCTCGCAAACCAGCTGCAGTCTAATTTGTAAACATCTACAATACATAACATGAATAAGATCAGTTTTTGCAAAATGAGCAACTAAAGCGATTGCTGTTCACAGTTTTTTGAGAAAAAGTACAGCCTAACTTCGGATGCGATTGATTTTCACTTTTTCAGTTGTCTTGTAGTTTGTTGGTATCGCTTAAGAAAATTCGGCTGTTTTTAAAAAAAAAACGAAACAACCACAAATAACTTCTTTTGAGTTTCGCAAGTTTTCTGTTGTCCATTTGGTATCTATCTGAATGGAAAAAAATGGGTGAATTAGTATCTACGTGATTTTCTCCGCTACGTGGTTTTCCCACTTGCCTGATTTAAAACGCTACTCCATCGGATAATAGTCCGCTTCTTCCGTTTTGTCGGCCTTGCATTCTGCCAGACTGTACTTTGCAGCTATAGCTGACTCCTTCGTCAACAAATTAGTAACAATAAGTCCGCCTGCTTAGGTGGTTGGTAACGTGCTTATCTCCAAAGCACTGGGCCCGGGTTCAATTCCCGGGCGGGTCAGAGATTTTCTGCGCTCGAGGACTGGGTGTTCCATTGTCCTGATCATCATTTCATCCTCTTCATCGACCGCAAGTCGCCCAATGTGTTGCGACTGCAATAAGACTTGCACTTGGAGGCCGAACCCGACTGGGACATCTCGGCCAATAATGCCATACGTTCATTTTATTTTTAGTAATAATATCATGGTTTTTCGGTCAAATAATATGTGGTCAGTTCAAGGAAATGAATAAATTATTTCCTGGTCGATGACCAACGCCAACGGCATTTGCTTGCCAAGTATGTGTTACCTTGTACGACTTACCTCTCAGTTCAATTCCTTTGCACATTTCACTTTCGAGCTGCATGGTAGGAGATTTGTAGTTTGAGGTTTTGATCAGAAGTTCATTGAGTTAATTTTCTGCTTTCCACATCTCATGCATTTCATTTTGTACCCATGTGAAACAGAAACATGGATACGATTAGTTTTTACTGCATGAGCTTCACGATTTTGTACTACATGATAGTTATATGTTTTGTAGCAGGGCTTACGTACTTAAAGTGCCCAATACATTTTCACTCTTTAATCTGCTTCCCAATGAGCTAGGTAGTACTTTAAGATGCATCCATGTACTCGCTATTTAATGGATTTGTGTATTTCTTGCCATTGTTTTCTACAACTGTTACTGATGTGTGACTAACCTCTGTTTCCCGTTACCATAAGATTAGCATGTAAGTGTGTATTTATCTACGCTGGCAAAGGATCCGCATCAGGACGCCTAAATACTCAGCCATAGTTGATGATGTACCAGACAAAGCTATCGACATAACATACTCTCACCCCTGCTAGATATCTCCAATTCTTCACTGTCAAGTGGTATATTCCCACAGCAGTTAAAAGCTGCAAAATTGTACCTCTTAACAAGAACGGTGACCGGCAGCAGATGGTCAACTATGGACTTATGTCACTCCTGCAGGCTTTTCAAAAATCAGCGAAAAATTAATTCTGCCACAATTAACCGATTTTCTGAAAAAAAAGTATTACCTTGGATGTCATCATGTCTTCAGGCCACGACGCTGTACTGAAACAGTCACTTTCACACACATAAATCGTACTTTAAATGCAGTGGATAGTCGCAGAAAAGTTTCAGGAATTTTCCTAGATTTAACAAATGCCTTTGATCTAATGAAATTCTTCTAAGAAAGTTGGAGTGCTGTATTGTAAGAGGGCTGCCAAGCTAGATGCTGAAATCTTTTTTTCGAAAATCGTTCTCTGATAGCAGAGGTCAAACTTATGGAAAAAACCGAACTCCAAGCTTTTCACTCAAAACCTTCCACATTAACCCATTGTGAACCATAAGGTTCAATTTTAGATCCTTTTCTCTTCTTAGTTTTCGTAAATGACTTCCCTCAACATGTTTGACACACCCCACCAATCCTAATTGCAGAGGACACCCACTGCTGTTGATTGAAGGTGAAAATGTAAAAGCTCTTAGTCTGTATGCTAAAGTCACAAATGAAAAGATTCCAGAGTGGACTGTGAGAAATAAGCTACTAATAAACCCTTAAAAAATAGTCGCCATACACTTCCACACACAGCAAAATAAAAACCCATTAAAATCAAATATGTCCACGGAAAAGCGAAAAGTACCAGTGTCACTGAAACAAACTTTTTTGGCATTTATTTGTAAATCAATCTTAAATGGAACTCCCACATCACTTCCATAAATTCTAAACTCTCGAAAATGGCCTATGAAATGAGAATTATACAGAATAGCACAAGTGCTGAAACAGTTGGAGTGGTGTATTACGCTCATATACATTCCCTTTAGAAATATGGCATCATATTCTGGGGAAAGTCCCTTTGCAGCGTAACAACTTTCCCGAAGCAAAAAAAGATTGTGAGGATAGTAAAATGCAAACAGCCGAAAATCATGTAAACCATTCTTTAAAGAGCTTGGGGTCCTACCCCTACCATATATGTACATACTCGAGGTTGTCATGTATGTAAAAAAGAGCATGCTTAAAAAGGAAAATGTGTTCATTCAAGGTAAAACCGTACACAGATACTGTACAAGGTCAAGTAGTGACATTCACAGAAATCATTGTTATACCATTCTGCGCAAGAAAAGTGTATACCACTCAGGATCACAACTGCTTAATAAGCTGCCAAGTCGCTTCAAAGCCATCAACAAAGTACATATCTTTAAAAAATATGTAACTTCATATCTTCTGGAAAACTGTATTTACTCAATATCAGAGTATCTTGAAAACTGAATTTGTAAATATACTGCACATTTGATGCCAAGAAACTCTCTCCTGGATAATATGCACTTACAAGTACTGTAAAATGAGAGTGCAAAAGTGCCACATTGTGTCAAGTGTTTTGTACTGCATTGTATTAGATGTTAAACGAATCCCACTTAACGAAAGAAAATTATGTAAAATGTACATGTAAAAAAAATTCTCTGTTGTAAATTACGCTTGTACAAACATTATAAAAATGAACGAAGCAAAAATATTCGGTGTAACAACGTTTAAATTAATGAAAGTTTGTCCAACTTCTAAGATATAATACACAAATCAAAATCCTGAAGGAAGTTTTGCATCACCTCGGTTCCGAGAGTTCCGGAACCTGTACAGAAAATTGGAATAATGATAAACATACACATCATTTCCGCCATTTTTATTGCTCATGAAAACCTCAAAATGTATGTTGTACCATCATACATCCGGAACCTGTACAGAAAATTGGAATAACGATAAACATACACATCATTTCCGCCATTTTTATTGCTCATGAAAACCTCAAAATGTATGTTGTACCATCATACAGCGAAACCTTCAGAGGTGGTGGTCCAGATTGCTGTATACTTCTAATATCCAGTGCAACGTCCTCTTGCATTGATGTGTGCCTGTGTTCGTTGTGCCATACTATCCACAAGTTCATCAAGGCACTGTTGGTCCAGATTGACCCACTCCTCAACGGCGATTCGGCGTACATCCCTCAGAGTAGTTGGTGGGTCACGTCGTCCATAAACAGCCCTTTTCAATCTATCCCAGGCATGTTCGATAGGGTTCATGTCTGGAGAACATGCTGGCCACTAATCGAGCGATGTCGTTATCCTGAAGGAAGTCATTCACAAGATGTACACGATGGGGGCGCGAATTGCCGTCCATGAAGACGAATGCCTTTCCAATATGCTGCTGATATGGTTGCACTATCGTTCGGAGGATGGCATTCACGTATCGTACAGCCGTTACGGCACCTTCCATGACCACCAGCGGAGTACGTCGGCCCCACATAGTGCCACCCCAAAACAGCAGGGAACCTCCACCTTGCTGCACCCGTTGGACAGTGTGACTAAGGCGTTCAGCCTGACCGGGTTGCCTCCAAACACGACTCAGACGACTGTCTGGTTGTAGGTATATGCGACACTGTTCAGTGAAGGGAACGTGATGCCAATCCTGAGAGGTCCATTCGGCATGTTGTTCGGCCCATTTGTACAGCGCTGCGTGATGTCGTGTTTGCAAAGATGGACCTCGCCACGGACGTCGGGAGTGAAGCTGCGCATCATGCAGCCTATTGTGCACAGTTTGAGTCGTAACACGACGTCCTGTGACTGCACGAAAAGAATTATTCAACATGTTGGCGTTGCTGTCAGGGTTCCTCCGAGCCATAATACGGAGGTAGCGGTCATACACTGCAGTAGTAACCCTGGGGCGGCCTCAGCGAGGCATGTCATCGACAGTTACTGTCTCTCTGTATCTCCTCCATGTCCGAACAACGTCGCATTGGTTCACTCCGAGACGCCTGGATACTTCCCTTGTTGAGAGCCCTTTCTGGCACAAAGTAACAATTCAGACGCGATCGAACCGCGGTATAGTTGAACTACAGACAACACGAGGCGTGTACCTCCTTCCCAGTGGAATGACTGGAACTGATCGGCTGTCAGACCCCCTCCGTCTAATAGGCATTGCTCCTGCACGGTTGTTTACGTCTTTGGGCGGGTTTAGTGACATATCTGAACAGTCAAAGGTACTGTGTCTGTGATGCAATGCCCACAGTCAACGTCTATCTTCAGGAGTTCTGGAAACTGAGGTGATGCAAGATCTTTTTTGATGTGTGTGTTTTGTGGAGGAAGTTGCTTCTTTTGCGGTACTGGCTGGCTCTGAGCACTATGGGACTTAACATCTGTGGTCATCAGTCCCCTAGAACTTAGAACTACTTAAACCTAACTAACCTAAGGACATCACACACATCCATGCCCGAGGCAGGATTCGAACCTGCGACCGTAGTGGTCACGCGGTTCCAGACTGTAGAACCGCACGGCCACACCGGCCGGCTTTTTGCGGTACTGATTTGATGGTAAAACGCGGAGAGGAGAGTCGAAATATTGAGAGAGCCGAAAGTACTTTAGGGAGTTTATAAAGTATCAGAATGAAGGAAATGCCAGACATGGGTGATGGCGGCATTGTAATGTATCATTACATTTTACAACGAACAGTGAGGTTCTGAAGTTTCTAAGGAGGAGAGGACCTGACAAGGGAGAATACGGAATAGAGAAGACAGGAGAGCTGATATTTACCTACACAGGAGCTTTCTCAAAAGAGTCGATGCACACGATCATCACCAAGAATGAAGAATTCAAGACATCAGCAGAACAGCAATTGTGTGAGTTCACTCAAAGAAGTTTAAGTTTACAGAACAATAGCAGTGACTGTGTGTGGAGAAGACACCAGCTATTTGTTTTGACTGAGAGAAGTGGATGAATGGTAAGCTACAGCGGAGAAATGGACTGTATAAATAGAAGTGATTGTTCTACAATCTTTGTGCTAGGAAAGGCAATCTTGAACAGTGAGGTTATTATCATATCATTTATTGTGAGGGACAAGCACAGATTAACTTCGAAAGGGAAAGCTTAAAAAAATGCAGCCACATCACTCAAATACTGTACATTCTTACGTGTGCGTCCACTGTTCTGATTGTAAAACTGCGTGTTCGCGAAATCAATCAGCAAATCCCATTTAAAAATTGTTCGTGTTGCATTTAAAGGTGTTTTAGCAGCAGAAGTGGATGACGAAGCCACAGTTTCAGTCAATCTCATTTTCAACTAGTTCGTCATTTACGAAACTGTTCATCGTCATGGACATCAGCAATCTATTTCAGATGTCGCCATCGCTGTAATCACAGATGAGAGAGAATAACATGTTCATAACAAAAAGACGAATGTTTGTGCATGCGAATTAAACGACTTGCTATTGACAGTATTCCAATAAAGTTCACAGCCAAGTACATTAGAACAATGCTAATTATTTCGAAAGTCTGTTATTTCCAAGAATGATTATCGAATGCCCAGGCCCGAATGATTTATATCGAACGTGCGACTACAGTCGACCATGTGGTTGTTTACAGTAGTCACTAAAACAACAACGTTCACTAACTTACAATCAGTTATAAATAAAAGTAGTTACTTCACTTACTTCACTCATCAGAGACGCTGTCGTCATGGACCATCCATCTAAGGTGCAAGCCACCGAAAGCAATCCTTGCAGTAACGAGGATACACTCTTGCTACGTCACGGAGAAATATCGACACAGTCTCAGCTGCGTCAACTGTTCAACGCAGCCTGAACTTGTTGTGGAAAGAGAAGTATCGAAACAGTTTGATCTCTATCTCCTGGGCCCTTTCTCTCTCTCTCTCCTAATCGAAGATCTGACTGATTTCCTCTGGACGTGTACTGACGGGTAGTCCGACGACACATCATCTCCAACTTTTGTACTATTGTCTTCCTGAGTTGCGTGTAATATTACGGTATATTGTTAATTTTTAATTGTTTAGCGTCTAACTAGAACTGAATGAAACCATAACAACCATAACCACCATCCTACAAATATGGAACAAGATATTAAAATAATGAGAATAAACAACCAAGACAAATACCTTATACAAATGCAAGAAAAGTTCCACATCCAGAAATCCATTTCTGGAAACAAGCATGTGATCAATGAGCAAACATACATCAGTACAGGTTCCCTATTACACTTACTAAAAAAAATGATAAGATAAAAAATATCTCTTTTGCACATGCAGCCACATTAAAACAAACACATACCTTCCCCCCCCCCCTCTCTCTCTCTCTCTCTCTCTCTCTCTCTCTCCCTCTCCCCTTCCCGCCTTCTGGTAAACCCGCCCCCCCCCCCCAACACACACACACACACACACACACACACACACAGAAAAACACCAAAACAAATATCGTTACACACACACACAAGCGTACTGAAACAAATACCATTTCACACGCACACACATACACAAGCATGCACACACAGATATCGCAAACAAAAATAATTACACTCGAAAGTTGGCAATAACATTCGATCTTCCGAATAACATCCGACAGTGGGCAATACAAACTAAAACATAGCATCAAAAGAAGTGTTCAGTTCCTAGTGCTGTGAAGTATGGAAAACAAAAACCCAAATGGCAACTATACGAGCGCCAAAAACGGAACTAAAACAAAACATGTAGAAAATCATCCAGGGAACTTGTAATCATAATTTAAAGTATTACTACGCCATAGGGAAACCAATCACCAGAACTGATTGTCCCAAAATGTAAACCAAATAGTAAAAATATATACATATTCCAGGCCACCGAAGATGCCTTGTAGAGAATAAAGGCGAAACGAAACGCATATGGCACGAATATTGTGTTTCATTCAGTTGTAGTTAGACGGTCAACAAGTAACAATTAACAAAATATCGTAATCGACTGTGCAAATTCCATAGATTGATGAACGAACTTGTGATCAAGTCCTTCCGTCTTCAAGATTTTGTACGGTTTCAACCCGTTTGTAATAACTTTCGTATCTGGCAATATGAGGTGCTTTATAGGACAGACTAAAGTTTGCTTGCCTCTTGAATAAACTCACTACGAATCACTTGCTGCACTCTCATTCAACACCGCCCAATACCCAAATATGTTGCACTTCATTTTTTAACGGTTATTCTCTCTGGTTTTTTCTTGTTGCTATTTGCGACTCGTCTAGTTCAACAACCTTGTTTGGTTCACCGATGTGAACACTCTCCCTGATCGCTATCACGTAACAGAATTCTCGCCAGGAGTCGTTGATGTTGAGTTTCAGAGGCTGTCGCTTGCAGCGTGTAGTCTCTAATCCAGCTAGAAACTAAAAATTATGCTTTTGTCAATTGATAACTTCGAACAGTCTAGCCACGTTGTTTTTTTTTCTCACAGTTGTTGTTTTTCCATACTTGGTGCACTGCAGTTGTAAAGGGATGTCAACGTCAGAACCTTTCTTGCAAAGTTTGACACACTTCACTCCACCGCAATCTACACAATTTCTCTTTTCCTCCTCTGGGAAGTAACTCGTATTTCCAACAAAACTGGTAACAACTTTCAATTTTACACAAACTAGAAATTAAATGTCTTCACGTCAAAGAATCGGCGGAAGGAACGTCAACGCTATCAACCACTGCTACTCACAAACGAGAACTATTAAATACGTTTCCGTGGCAACGCACTAAACACTTACCGTAATTCGCGCGCCAACAGCTGTGTTGTCTATTTAGAATCGTACGTTCGATATATATCGTTCGTGGCATGCACAGTCGATACGCAATCATTCTTGGAAATTATGCGAAAATCAGTAACAAAAGAAATATTTTATATTAGGTGCATCACAGAGAAACAGAAATATTTCTTGCAGTCGAATATTTTGCATTACTGTATAAGTCACGCAGGAAAAAATAGCGCGTAACGCAAGCAAAACACGGTACGGGACTACTAGTCCCACCGCCACACCTGCACCCGCCCATGTTAGGCAATAAATTCTGCCTGACTCATGTAGCACTATCACCGTAAGAGGGTGGTACGGGACTACAAGTCCCACCGCCACACCTCCAAAGTGAATTGCAGTGACAAAGTCACTGCACAGTGGAAATCTACTGGCCCACCAACTCAGTTAGACCGCAACAGACCGGTGATGCTGTATTGCAACCTATCACCTCGGACTTGAAAAAAAAAAAAAAATTGCGCGTAACGAATGAAGTACGTGTAGTGTATAAATAACGTGTGCAATGCAGAGAGTACAACATAGTATCGACAGTCGCTGATATTTCAGCAAGTTGCATACGTTGTCATCAAAGCAAAACTGCAGTTGGATTTGAAACCGTCGATTTACGGAGCACTTCTTTAACATAACACGAACACAATGTTTATGCCTTAGTGAAAATTACGATTTATAAATTCGGTCATCTTTCGTTATGTGGTGCGCTCGCGTTTATAATGTGTGTTTGTTTTTAATATTCCCTTGCACAATGCTTTCTCGGCGCAGATTTGTCTAGAAAATGACGGGGTGTGCACCTGTAGAAATATCGGAGATGACGGGGTGTGCACCTGTAGAAATATCGGAGATTGCCGACGACGTCACCCGACTGCTGTACCGTTCAGTTATTCTAGCATTGTATATAGCGGGTGAGATTCGGAAGGAAGATCACACTTGGCATACATAATTATGTACACATCGATATAAACCTTGTTGTAGGTCTTTCACACCACAGTTTCAGTTCAGTTAAAATTAATTACGCCCATACTGTTTAACTGAGCTTCCATAGATTGACGCAGGGCCAAACGTGTATAATTTCGTTGAGAAAAATTTACAACATTAACACTCAGTAGTTTTGCCTGAGTAGAGAAGCAGTCAGTTTTACCTACTTAAATGCCGATCATTGTAATTTTATAATTGCATCTTTCAATATATGATTGTGTGTGTGTGTGTGTATGTGTGTCAGAGAGAGAGAGACAGAGAAAGAACTTCGCTTTACTTTTTAATTGCTGGTGTAGAGGTGAAATATTCCCACGTATCAGTTCAGTGTAGGCATTTGTTTAATTCTGATTTAATTTGATAAAACAATAGCAAGTATGGATATTAGGCATTCGAGTTGTATGTGACGATATTGGTATTTAGTCCAACATTCTTACAGTTATAGCGAAAGAACAGTGTTAAGAGAAAATCGGGATTAGTCAGGCTTTGCCATCATGCTTCAGGCATATTTTAACCAATTTAAGGCAATTATGTACGATATTCTCTTATATCTAAGAACTTTCTTAAATTATCTCAGCTGACATATTCTACACTATTTATTGATTCATAAAACAGTGTACTTCAGTGGAACGAAAATATTTGCTAAATATTGTGGACGGGGCACAAGCAGCTCCGGAAGGCTAAAAATAGCGCCGATAGTACGGCTAACATCCCATCAGGACTGGTGAGCAAGAAAACTATAAGCGCTAGGAGCATAATGGACCTACAACTACTGTATTATACGTATATCTAAAGAAAGATTACACTGCCTACACGTTTTCCTTGAAGAATCACTACATAGGTTGTTCGAAATATTTTCGATCTTGTGACCGGGCAAAATTGAGAGAGAGAGGTATATGGAAGAGAAAAATTTTATGAGAGATCCTCTTAACTAGGATTCGAATCTACATCTACAGCTACATCTACATTAATATTCCGCAAGCCACCCAACGGTGTGTGGCGGAGGGCACTTTACGTGCCACTGTCATTACCTCCCTTTCCTGTTCCAGTCGCGTATGGTTCGCGGGACGAACGACTGTCTGAAAGCCTCTGTGCGCGCTCTAATCTCTCTAATTTTACATTCGTGATCTCCTCGGGAGGTATAAGTAGGGGGAAGCAATATATTCGATACCTCATCCAGAAACGCACCCTCTCGAAACCTGGCGAGCAAGCTACACCGCGAAGCAGAGCGCCTCTCTTGCAGAGTCTGCCACTTGAGTTTGCTAAACATCTCCGTAACGCTATCACGGTTACCAAATAACCCTGTGACGAAACGCGCCGCTCTTCTTTGGATCTTCTCTATCTCCTCCGTCAACCCGATCTGGTGCGGATCCCACACTGATGAGCAATACTCAAGTATAGGTCGAACGAGTGTTTTGTAAGCCACCTCCTTTGTTGATGGACTACATTTTCTAAGGACTCTCCCAATGAATCTCAACCTGGTACCCGCCTTACCAACAATTAATTTTATGTGATCATTCCACTTCAAATCGTTCCGCACGCATACTCCCAGATATTTTACAGAAGTAACTGCTACCAGTGTTTGTTCCGCTATCATATAATCATACAATAAAGGATCCTTCTTTCATTGTATTCTCAATACATTACATTTGCTATGTTAAGGGTCAGCTGCCACTCCCTGCACCAAGTGCCTGTCCGCTGCAGATCTTCCTGCATTTCGCTACAATTTTCTAATGCTGCAACTTCTCTGTATCCGCGAAAAGCCGCATGGAACTTCCGACACTATCTACTAGGTCATTTATATATATTGTGAAAAGCAATGGTCCCATAACACTCCCCTGTGGCACGCCAGAGGTTAATTTAACGTCTGTAGACGTCTCTCCGTTGATAACAACATGCTGTGTTCTGTTTGCTAAAAACTCTTCAATCCAGCCACACAGCTGGTCTGATATTCCGTAGGCTCTTACTTTGTTTATCAGGCGACAGTGCGAAACTGTATCGAACGCGTTACGGAAGTCAAGAAAAATAGCATCTACCTGGGAACCTGTATCTAATATTTTCTGGGTCTCATGAACAAATAAAGCGAGTTGGGTCTCACACGATCGCTGTTTCCGGAATCCATGTTGATTCCTACATAGTAGATTCTGGGTTTCAAAAACGACATGATACTCGAGCAAAAAACATGTTCTAAAATTCTACAACAGATCGACGTCAGAGATATAGGTCTATAATTTTGCGCATCTGCTCGACGACCCTTCTTGAAGACTGGGACTACCTGTGCTCTTTTCCAATCATTTGGAACCTTCCGTTCCTCTAGAGACTTGCGGTACACGGCTGTTAGAAGGGGGGCAAGTTCTTTCGCGTACTCTGTGTAGAATCGAATTGGTATCCCGTCAGGTCCAGTGGACTTTCCTCTGTTGAGTGATTCCAGTTGCTTTTCTCCGTGCGCAGCTGCCTTTAATCGTCATGCATCCCGTTTCTGTGTAAATACTGTAAAGTACTGAAGCAAAAACTAATTTACGATAAACCAAATGAGACACTGCGGTCGTGAAACAAGCTTTCCGTGTCTTGGATTATGTGTTACCACAAATTCTGATTGATCGAGAAAACTGCCGTGAGACGTTACCCCGAGCACGGCGCAGCAGTTCCGCTTTGATTCTTCATCGACTTTCGAAGCTTGTAAAATTTCTTGGAAAAAGGACGACTGAGATTTAACATCCCGATGATTGCAATGTCATTAGAAACGAGGCAAACGCTAGACAGGGGGAGGACAAGACAGGAAATTGCTACCATCCTTTTTTTTTTTTTTAAGGAATCATCCTGAAATTTCCCTTAAGCAAATCTAGTTGTGGGGAAACAATTTTCACAATGTTAATAATTGGAAAAGTGTTAAGAATTTCTAACTCATTCACGATAGACGTCGCATTTAACACTCTCGTTCTGTCGATTCTTGAGCATTGTTTTTCTTTGCAGTATCACTATCACAATTTGTCACAAGTTAGCTTAATCAGCCGGAGTGTCACAGAAATGTTATACAAGCTCTAATGAGAGACGCAGTAAAGGTACAGCATATCACATAAGACAACCTTAACATTCGGACAGAATGCGTCCCGAAATGAATCAAGAAACATACTCCTCCCGCCTACATTCGTGGTATACTTCACGTTAACGTTCAGTTTAGGGAAACTGAGGTATTCACAGAGTCATAACTGACAGTAGTCCTTTCCACGCGCCATCTCCGAATGGTAAAGGAAGTGGCTATAATAGTTTGGATATAATTTTCGCTGTCTGTACAATTTCGTATAGCAGCTTTCAGAGTGCGGAAGTCTTTGCTATGATGATTACGCAAAAAAAAAAAAATCAGATATATCCGTATCATATTGGCAATTTATGTATAAGATAAATTGAAATCAGTGAGAAATACACTCCTGGAAATTGAAATAAGAACACCGTGAATTCATTGTCCCAGGAAGGGGAAACTTTATTGACACATTCCTGGGGTCAGATACATCACATGATCACACTGACAGAACCACAGGCACATAGACACAGGCAACAGAGCATGCACAATGTCGGCACTAGTACAGTGTATATCCACCTTTCGCAGCAATGCAGGCTGCTATTCTCCCATGGAGACGATCGTAGAGATGCTGGATGTAGTCCTGTGGAACGGCTTGCCATGCCATTTCCACCTGGCGCCTCAGTTGGACCAGCGTTCGTGCTGGACGTGCAGACCGCGTGAGACGACGCTTCATCCAGTCCCAAACATGCTCAATGGGGGACAGATCCGGAGATCTTGCTGGCCAGGGTAGTTGACTTACACCTTCTAGAGCACGTTGGGTGGCACGGGATACATGCGGACGTGCATTGTCCTGTTGGAACAGCAAGTTCCCTTGCCGGTCTAGGAATGGTAGAACGATGGGTTCGATGACGGTTTGGATGTACCGTGCACTATTCAGTGTCCCCTCGACGATCACCAGTGGTGTACGGCCAGTGTAGGAGATCGCTCCCCACACCATGATGCCGGGTGTTGACCCTGTGTGCCTCGGTCGTATGCAGTCCTGATTGTGGCGCTCACCTGCACGGCGCCAAACACGCATACGACCATCATTGGCACCAAGGCAGAAGCGACTCTCATCGCTGAAGACGTCACGTCTCCATTCGTCCCTCCATTCACGCCTGTCGCGACACCACTGGAGGCGGGCTGCACGATGTTGGGGCGTGAGCGGAAGACGGCCTAACGGTGTGCGGGACCGTAGCCCAGCTTCATGGAGACGGTTGCGAATGGTCCTCGCCGATACCCCAGGAGCAACAGTGTCCCTAATTTGCTGGGAAGTGGCGGTGCGGTCCCCTACGGCACTGCGTAGGATCCTACGGTCTTGGCGTGCATCCGTGCGTCGCTGCGGTCCGGTCCCAGGTCGACGGGCACGTGCACCTTCCGCCGACCACTGGCGACAGCATTGATGTACTGTGGAGACCTCACGCCCCACGTGTTGAGCAATTCGGCGGTACGTCCACCCGGCCTCCCGCATGCCCACTATACGCCCTCGCTCAAAGTCCGTCAACTGCACATACGGTTCACGTCCACGCTGTCGCGGCATGCTACCAGTGTTAAAGACTGCGATGGAGCTCCGTATGCCACGGCAAACTGGCTGCCACTGACGGCGGCGGTGCACAAATGCTGCGCAGCTAGCGCCATTCGACGGCCAACACCGCGGTTCCTGGTGTGTCCGCTGTGCCGTGCGTGTGATCATTGCTTGTACAGCCCTCTCGCAGTGTCCGGAGCAAGTATGGTGGGTCTGACACACCGGTGTCAATGTGTTCTTTTTTCCATTTCCAGGACTGTATATTTAAAAGAGATACAGTAATCATACGAGACTACGGGTAATGTAAACTGCAAGTGGAAATGCTTGGTAAAGAAGTGTATTTGATTGTTAGTTTTTGAAAGTGGGTGAGAGTATTAATTCAAATAGAGAAAACAGAGGAAAAGTAGTAGACTAAGGAAGCGATGTGTACAAACATGTTATGAAATTAATATTTCTCTCTCGTCCGTTTCTGAATAATGTCTTAATTACAAAAATTCATAAAAAAACTGATAATACTGCAAATAATATTAAAACCTGATGACAGTCCGGAAGGTATTGTTCCCAGCCACGTAAGTTTCAATTATTATTTTAGAACACTTTCTTCCTAACACTACAACAACTATTATCAGAAGTGTCTAATAGAAGGGCGTTTCCATAAGCGTAACAGACTACCGACCATTTCTTCTATGTGCATCCTTTTCTGAAATTTTTGAGGATTTCACGTAGCAAGAAACCGATACTGAAATAATCGTAGTTTGTATTTAAGGGACATCGTTCTGTTAGAGACAGCTACTTATAAAATCACTGATGAATTTTAAAATTTTTGAATAATAAAATACAAACAGTAACAATCTTAGCCGCGCGGGGCAGCCGCGCGGTCTTAGGCGCCTTGTCACGGTCTGTGCGGAGGTTTGAGTCCTCCCTCGGGCATGGATGTGTGTGTTGTCCACAGCGTAAATTATTTTAAGTTAGATTAAGTAGTTTGTAGGCTTAGGGACCGATTACCTCTGCAGTTTGGTCCCATAAAATCTTACCACAAATTTCCAATTTTTTTCACAATCTTCTGCAATTTATCAAAGGCATGATTTTGTCAACCATAATATCCCGTTATATTTTCTCTATATTTAATGACTTACGATATGACTGATTCAATTCTCATTTAGGACACAAGAATGTACAAAGCTATGCTAACTAGCTCAATTCAAAGGGGGACATCACGTGTTCTCAGTAGCGAGTATTTGCAGGCTGTCCATCCATAAAATTCGATTGTAGGCCCATTCGTATACTTGCTGTGTTCGAGGTTTAATTGAAGTCGGGAGGAGAATGTCATTATTTAGTGGACAGTGAAAATACTGATAGCATCTCTTAGCTTCACAAACAAGGAGGTACTAGCGAATGACAATCAAATGGTTCAGATGGCTCTGAGCACTACGGGACTTAACATCTGAGGTCATCAGTCCCCTAGAACTTAGGCCTACTTAAACCTAACTAACCGAAGGACATCACACACATCCATGCCCGAGGCAGGATTCGAACCTGCGACCGTAGCAGTCGCGCGGTTCCGGACTGAAGCGCCTAGAACCGCCCGGTCACCGCGGCCGGCGAATGACAATCCTTTGAATTTCATTAACTTATTCGCGATAAATGGGTTTGTTGCACAGGATGTAAAAGGGTAACTGTTTACAACGTACCACTGTGGTGTAGGTGAAGTGGAAACGAACAACTTCATATGGACACTTAAGGTCTGTTAAGCCGGGAAACGACTTAAAAATGGCCCGCAACATCCTCCTAGCCACAGTGCCACATGATCAGTCGGCCTCAGTTTTGAATTTTTTTTTGTTTTGTTAACATTAGTAATTTAAACTTCCCCGCCGGTAATGAATGACAAAATAAATGACTTGTATTCGCAGTTTCGAGTATGGACGACCATCAGATGTATAATGGAACGATGACAATGGAAATTTGTGTTGGATCGGGACTCGAGCCCGAATTTCCCGCTAATGGCGAGTGGTCGCCTTATCATTAGGCTATTTGAGAAGGGCTCACGGCCAGACCCATACTTCCATCCGTCACCAACCATATGTCCACAACCTATACTCTGTACATCCAACATGTGTATTCCCATACAGGGGAAACATTTTACTTGAAAACCACTTGCCCGGTTTCGGCGGATGAATACGATATTGCAGAGCCTTTATCATTCCGAATTACGATACAATGTTCCTTCGGACATTCATACATGTCCGAAGGATCAGGCACTGGATGTACGAGTACAGATTGCAAGCACATGGTTGTCGACACAAGGAAGTTTGGATCTGGCTCGGATAGCCTATGGTAAGGTGACCGCTCGCCATGTGCGGGAGATCCGGGTTTGAGTCCCTGTCCGGTGCAAATTTTCACTGTCGTCATTCCGTTATACAGCTGATGGTTGTCCATATTTGCAACTGTGAATACATTTAATGTATATCATAAAGGCTGTAGTCGCCGCAGTGCCGCGTTGCGTCGTATTTCGGAATAACACAAGGCACTGCAAGCTTCACTCCAAGTTTAAACGCAGCCAAAACCTCTCAGACAAACAGAAGCTAAACGATGTCAAAGTTAGCGTAAGGAGGGCTATGCGTGAAGCGTTCAGTGAATTCGAAAGTAAAATTCTATGTACCGACTTGACAGAAAATCCTAGGAAGTTCTGGTCTTACGTTAAATCAGTAAGTGGCTCGAAACAGCATATCCAGACACTCCGGGATGATGGAGGCATTCAAACAGAGGATGACACGCGTAAAGCTGAAATACTAAACACCTTTTTCCAAAGCTGTTTCACAGAGGAAGACCGCACTGCAGTTCCTTCTCTAAATCCTTGCACAAACGAAAAAATGGCTGACATCGAAATAAGTGTCCAAGGAATAGAAAAGCAACTGGAATCACTCAACAGAGGAAAGTCCACTGGACCTGACGGGATACCAATTCGATTCTACATAGAGTACGCGAAAGAACTTGCCCCCTTTCTAACAGCCGTGTACTGCAAGTCTCTAGAGGAACGGAAGGTTCCAAATGATTGGAAAAGAGCACAGGTAGTCCCAGTCTTGAAGAAGGGTCGTCGAGCAGATGCGCCAAACTATAGACCTATATCTCTGACGTCGATCTGTTGTAGAATTTTAGAACATGTTTTTTGCTCGAGTATCATGTCGTTTTTGGAAACCCAGAATCTACTATGTAGGAATCAACATGGATTCCGGAAACAGCGATCGTGTGAGACCCAACTCGCTTTATTTGTTCATGAGACCCAGAAAATATTAGATACAGGCTCCCAGGTAGATGCTATTTTTCTTGACTTCCGGAAGGCGTTCGATAAAGTTCCGCACTGTCGCCTGATAAATAAAGTAAGAGCCTACGGAATATCAGACCAGCTGTGTGGCTGGATTGAAGAGTTTTTAGCAAACAGAACACAGCATGTTGTTATCAATGGAGAGACGTCTACAGACGTTAAAGTAACCTCTGGCGTGCCACAGGGGAATGTTATGGGACCATTGCTTTTCACAATATATATAAATGACCTAGTAGATAGTGTCGGAAGTTCCATGCGGCTTTTCGCGGATGATGCTGTAGTATACAGAGAAGTTGCAGCATTAGAAAATTGTAGCGAAATGCAGGAAGATCTGCAGCGGATAGGCACTTGGTGCAGGGAATGGCAACTGACCCTTAACATAGACATATGTAATGTACTGCGAATACAATGAAAGAAGGATCCTTTATTGTATGATTATATGATAGCAGAACAAACACTGGTAGCAGTTACCTCTGTAAAATATCTGGGAGTATGCGTGCGGAACGATTTGAAGTGAAATGATCATATAAAATTAATTGTTGGTAAGGCGGGTACCAGGTTGAGATTCATTGGGAGAGTCTTTAGAAAATGTAGTCATCAACAAAGGAGGTGGCTTACAAAACACTCGTTCGACCTATACTTGAGTATTGCTCATCAGTGTGGGATCCGTACCAGATCGGGTTGATGGAGGAGATAGAGAAGATCCAAAGAAGAGCGGCGCGTTTCGTCACAGGGTTATTTGGTAACCGTGATAGCGTTACGGAGATGTTTAACAGACTCAAGTGGCAGACTCTGCAAGAGAGGCGCTCTGCATCGCGGTGTAGCTTGCTCGCCAGGTTTCGAGAGGGTGCGTTTCTGGATGAGGTATCGAAAATATTGCTTCCCCCTACTTACACCTCCCGAGGAGATCACGAATGTAAAATTAGAGAGATTAGAGCGCGCACAGAGGCTTTCAGGCAGTCGTTCTTCCCGCGAACCATACGCGACTGGAACTGGAAAGGGAGGTAATGACAGTGGCACGTAAAGTGCCCTCCGCCACACACCGTTGGGTGGCTTGCGGAGTATAAATGTAGATGTAGATGTAGATGTAGAATATCGTATTTATCCGCCGACACCGGACAGACGACTTCAAGTAAAATCACTGCCCTGTACAGGAACATAAATGGATGTACGAATGCTGGCGGCGAAGAGACGCAAATGGAACCGTTCGCGACCTCGCCACGGCGTGTGCCCAAAGGTCGTTTACTTTCACAGCGGTATTCGCACGTGTTACGACCAACGACAGAATGGCCAACTCCTACTGTAAAACCATATTGAATTTCACCTTTTGGAACGAATACTCGCGACCAAAAGCACTCGCCATCGAACAGCTCTTACGTGATGAACTGAGGATCTCCCATGAAGACATGACCGGAATACACCTGTCAGTCATTAGTAGCGTGGTTTGAGCGAAACTGACAAACGAGGGAGCTTGCGACAAAATCTTAGCACGGACGAAAGACAGCCTCAAATTTCAGCTGCCGGCCGAAGTGGTCGTGCGGTTCTAGGCGCTGCAGTCTGGAACCGCGAGACCGCTACGGTCGCAGGTTCGAATCCTGCCTCGGGCATGGATGTGTGTGATGTCCTTAGGTTAGTTAGGTTCAACTAGTTCTAAGTTCTAGGGGACTAATTACCTGAGAAGTTGAGTCCCATAGTGCTCAGAGCCAAATTTCAGCTTTGGGATGGCCACATCGGCCCAGTAATTGTTAAACAGGCCGGCCTGAGATTATGCTCAGCCCGTATCTTCGAAATTACGTTCGACGTTTTGGCAGAAGACGTGATGGCGGCACTGTGCCCTTGTGGAACGGTACATAGGCATGTAGCAGAGAAATGGGCACCCTTCACTGCATACCCAGTTTCGAACAGAGCGCAATAAGTCCACATAGAGCTAAAGAAACGTATCCTGTCCTACCTCTTGATTGGCGGTTGCCGGGGCGCAGTCATATACGGTGGGAAGCCAAAGACCTGTTCTGGATGCGATAAAGAAGACATGTGCGAAATTAATTCCTCCAAAGGAGACTTGCAAACGAACCAGAATGCCAATGAATGGCCACGACCACATGGGAATCCTGTGAAAGACATATCATGCAATACTCGTCGATACTCCTGTGGTGAATACAATGTGTAAAGCCAGCTGGGTGCAGTGCACTGGTCCAGCATGGTAAGGAACGAATGCAATGGCATGGAGACATAATAGAGTTTTTCAACATGATCGTCTGGGACGTTATGGAGCACCCGCCATGCCCAGAACATCTGCTCAAGGTTCACCGTGTCATGGAAAAGATTTTGGCCCGTACTCGGCACTGATTGGAAGGTGTAGTTGTCCAAGCATGATGCCAAGACAGCATCAATGACAAAACGCCCTCAGTCCATCATGTTGTCACAGATCTCAGGCGCAGTCAACAATCGCTGATCCATTGTTTACATTTACCTGATGGGCGACGACTCGTATGACAGGCAGACACTGCAACAGCCTTCGAATTGTCATTTCTATCTTGAGGAAGACCATAACATTGAGACACTTACAGATATACAACAGACGGTACATTGCACTCTTGATGGCCAGACGATGGACTCGCTCTTGGAGACTCACTTTCAGCAAACATCTCCTGTGAAGACATCACTGATTCATTCGCCAAGGAGGCTCTCAACCAGTCACCAGAACCATATGGGCTGTCGTTAGGATTTTATAGGATCTTTAAGGACTAAATGCTGATCTGAAAGAGTGAAACGTACCAAGAACTTCTGACCTCTACGACACTGCCACCACAGGAATTTCTGGAAGATCTAGTTGTGCCAATACCCATACCCTCTGGGGGTATGTGAGCCGAATGCTATTAACCAATCACCTTACTACATTCAGTTTTACGTGTCTCCTCTCAAAGCGTCTAAGACGAGTCCTGTGCCAGGTCCTGTCGCCCGCGCGGACGTCCTTTGGAGGAGATACTAACATGCAATCTACACTAAGTGACTATAGAGACATTATCACCACTGCAACGTCCATCAACTATAGGGAGCCATGATTTCTGTGGACTTTGATCAGACGTTCGATCATGTGAATGACACCTTCGTGGCGAAGGCGATGAAATGTGTGGCTTTCCACCCTGCCTTCATCCAGTAATCATGCACCTACTTCATAGCGCTTTGTCAAGGATGATTTTTAAGTGGACGGATAACGACATCAACATCGATCGCATGGTTAGTCCAACAGGGTTTCCCCCCTTTCAACGATCATGTATGCCATCGCACTAGGACCATTTCTCTGCGGCCTTCAACGTCGTTTATCATGGATCACCCTGTGGGGACACATTCAAACGCAGCGCTTAGCAGACGACCTCGTCTTCATTGTTCGCATGAACGAAAAGGTTCACGAGGCAACACGGTGGGTCAAGCAGTATGGGAGTGGAGAGGGCAGCCATTTGAATGTAGCCAAATCCTGTGCAATGACAACTGGAAGGAGCTCTTGGATGAAAGTGTGGCTCTGTTCGGGACAGTGGAGACTCTGCACTGTCTAGGAATAGTTTTCACTCGAGGCTTCCGTCGCAATACGGTGATCAACTTTCAGTGTCTTCTCCAGAACACCAATACGGGCGTTCGAAGTCAGTTTTGCGAGCAATGGACATTTTAAAGAAAGTGTAAGGAGGCTGTTTATATTTTCTTATTGGCAAAGTTACGTAGCGCTCTGTATGAAAATCACTGGCTGTGCTGTGTGTAGTCTGTGGCTAGTTTGCATTGTTGTCTGCCATTGTAGTGTTGGGCAGCGGCAGCTGGATGTGAACAGCGTGTAGCGTTGCGCAGTTGGAGGTGAGCCGCCAGCAGTGGTGGATGTGGGGAGAGAGATGGCGGAGTTTTGTAATTTGTCATGAACTGCTATATATATTACGACTATTAAGGTAAATACATTGTTTGTTCTCTATTAATATCTTTCATTTGCTAACTATCCCTATCAGTAGTTAGTGCCTTCAGTAGTTTGAATCTTTTATTTAGCTGGCCTATGTAAGTAGGCTGTTTATATTTTCTTATTGGCAAAGTTACGTAGCGCTCTGTATGAAAATCACTGGCTGTGCTGTGTGCAGTCTGTGGCTAGTTTGCATTGTTGTCTGCCATTGTAGTGTTGGGCAGCGGCAGCTGCATGTGCACAGCGCGTAGCGTTGCGCAGTTGGAGGTGAGCCGCCAGCAGTGGTGGATGTGGGGAGAGAGATGGCGGAGTTTTGTAATTTGTCATGAACTGCTATATATATTATGACTATTAAGGTAAATACATTGTTTGTTCTCTATTAATATCTTTCATTTGCTAACTTTCCCTATCAGTAGTTAGTGCCTTCAGTAGTTTGAATCTTTTATTTAGCTGGCAGTAGTGGCGCTCGCTGTATTGCAGTAGTTCCAGTAATGAAGATTTTTGTGAGGTAAGTGATTTCTCAAAGGTATAGTTTAATGTTACTCAGGGCCATTCTTTTGCAGGGATCTTCGATAGTCAGATTGCGTTGCGCTAAAAGTATTGTGTGTCAGATTAAGCACAGTCGTGTATAAATTGTTCTAAGGGGACGTTTCAAAAGTGCAGTTTATTAAAATTTGTATGGCATCCCGCATAACACACATCGCACAAATTTTACCTTTCTCTTCAGTGCTGGCGGCCTTCTGCTATTTTGCCACTTCTAGTGACATATTCAAAGTCAAGTATGACACCCTCACATTCCCTAAGCGAAGAGGGGGTCTCGCCCTGTCAATGTCCATGCGCGCGCTATAGCTCTTTACGTACGTACAGTCTTGAAGTAATGGACTCACAGCCCCACTGCACTTTGGATCGATAAAGTCGCACCTAATTCACTCCAACCGTCCTGGCCCACATCGCACCCGCGTTATCACATATCAGACTTTTGTTTCTTGAATCCAGTTATGTCCATGAAGACTTTCATCGCGCTGGGGCTCCCACTATGCGAGATATTTATCACCTCACCCCCAGAACGCTTCCGAAGGGCGTCATCCAGAGATCACATGGCTGACGGTGTGGCAGGCAGTTCATCAACCATACATCACCACATAAGAGAGCGCCACCTGGTACATCGTCGTTAACGGTAAATACCCGACATCACACAAACTCCATGCCCTGGCCCTGATAGACATCCCCAATTGCCTGAGGTGTAATGTGAAGGACGTAGAGTTCCTTCTCCAGCAGATACTGCCACTTTATCTCTGGGTGCCAGCGCTCGTGATCGTCCACAGTATCCTTCTCTATTCGGACGACACGTATTTTCCACCATCAAAGATGCGTGCTGTCACCTGTATAAAGTGTATGGGCGTCCTTCATTTTTTCAGAGATGGGCGCAAGAACGTGAGCCATTTTTGAACGTTTTTGTGACGACGCCATACAGGGTGTTACAAAAAGGTACGGCCAAACTTTCAGGAAACATTCCTCAAACACAAAGAAAGAAAATATGTTATGTGGACATGTGTCCGGAAACGCTTACTTTCCATGGTAGAGCTCATTTTATTACTTCTCTTCAAATCACGTTAATCATGGAATGGAAACACACAGCAACAGAACGTACCAGCGTGACTTCAAACACTTTGTTACAGGAAATGTTCAAAATGTCCTCCGTTAGCGAGGATACATGCATCCACCCTCCGTCGCATGGAATACCTGATGCGCTGATGCAGCCCTGGAGAATGGCGTATTGTATCACAGCCGTCCACAATACGAGCACGAAGAGTCTCTACATTTGGTACCGGGGTTGCGTAGACAAGAGCTTTCAAATGCCCCCATAAATGAAAGTCAAGAGGATTGAGGTCAGGAGAGTGTGGAGGCCCTGGAATTGGTCTGCCTCTACCAATCCATCAGTCACCGAATCTGTTGTTGAGAAGCGTACAAACACTTCGACTGAAATGTGCAGGAGCTCCATCGTGCATGAACCACATGTTGTGTCGTACTTGTTCTAGCAGCACAGGTGGAGTATCCCGTATGAAATCATGATAACGTGCTCCATTGAGCGTAGGTGGAAGAACGAAACTAAAATGAGCTCTAACATGGAAATTAAGCGTTTCTGGACACATGTCCACATAACATCTTTTCTTTATTTGTGTGTGAGGAATGTTTCTGAAAGTTTGGCCGTACCTTTTTGTAACACTCTGTATAATGAGACAACGCGTCAAATACCAGTCCACTTGCGAGGTGCCGGGGCTAGCAGTGTATTTAACACTAACTTCTTCTCGAATCTTCATATAGAAATGATGCTCTAAGCCCCCCTTTTCTAACTCCTACTTTTGCTGTTGCACATGGATTAAGAAGAAACGCGAACTGACTGTAATCGACCCTGCAAGTGGAGTAGAAAAGAGTTTGGCACCTGCAATAATTTAATTGGATAGAAATTAAGGAAAGTTTCATTAATGTAGTGAGAAATGAAAGGGTTGCTCTACCGATTAACAGAATGAAAGTTCCGTCCAAAATAACATTTTGATTTATTACGACTAAACTCAAAATAATAAACAAAACACACGAAACATTTACAATACATCAAATTGGATACTCAAATAAAGGCTGTGAAGGTGAAGTTGTCCATAAACTAGATTGTGACATTTATGACCAAGTGGTATGTGGAGCCAATTTCTTGCAACTTAAATCTTAAGAGGAACACCCAGCCAACCCAATATTAATTGCTTCTACAGTAGTGATAACTCAGACAATGAACACCCAAGACAGAACAAAGTTAGAAAAGACGAACAGGCGCGCTCTGCTGAGCTCTGATTATCACCTAGCAAAATTGCCTGCTTTGCCGGTGCTGCGGCAAGGACACGATCTGGCATACCGGAGGCGATGGCTGGTTGCTTCGACGTCCCGTCGTGGTGATGATAATGTCGTGAGTATAGCCCGAAACAAATTCTCCTGGTCTGGTTGTTCCAGACTAAAGACTTCCTAGCAACACAAATACGCCTCTGAGGGAGACGAAGAAGGCCCGCCATACAATCACTAACGGTACAGTGATTGTTTTTAACAAGCGAAGTCACACAGTAACTCCGATACTGTCTTTTTATTCAAAACTGCCCAAGACAGACAACATAGGCCGCTTGTATGCAGAACGCTCAATTGCCAACTTTACTCGGAAAGTTGTGTTGAAGTCAAAACTTCAGCAACTTCGTCAAACAGTTACAATTAAATAAAAGTATATTAGACAGCCAATGGTAGGCAGGCTGTCCAGAGCAGTGAGAGCTCAGTCTTGTAACCTACTCCGACCAAAAGGCGAGAGCCGACTCCCTTCAAGAGCACCCGTACAAGCCAAACGCAGAACATTCCCGCCCCCATGACAGTGATCGTGGTTAAACGTTCCAATCAGCAACTCGAAAACCGGCGGAAAATTCCCCTCTATTGCCGACGCAGTCCTATTCCACCAATGGAGATACTTGGCGCCAATTTCTGCGCTGATTTCGCTACGTCACAGAGCTAATCCCTGAGCAAGCCAATCACAATTATGATTTTGCAGAAAACGCGGGAATTTGCCCGCCAAGACTGCCTGGGAACACAAGTCTTTCCCACGCCTCGCTGGTAGCCCGCCAGAAACGGTTTTCACAAAGTTTCTGCGAAGTAACGGAATCTCAAGCCCAGCCGCTCCGTCAGGCCCCTGTGGACGTGTCGCCGCCGCTCTTATGACAATGTCGGCGTCTGGAAAGCATCCACTTGACTCCCTCACAACCGTCGGCTTAACCCTTTCAAGATCAGCAGTGCCCGCCTGTCACCGGACCACCCGGGTGATGAGAGACGCTGTGTGGGAAGTCCGCATGTGAAGGAATAGCGACTTTTCACCGCATGCAATTAGAGAGGAAAATCGAATTACTCAGAGTAAGATAGAAATATGAGAGGGGCTCATGCCACCTCTCACACTTTTGCTAACTACTTAGGGAGCGTTTTTTCCAGCCCCCCCTCCCCCCATATATGGAACCTCCCCAGTGAGTGGGGTTGGTAGGTGCAGCTCTGTTCTGATAACTATCAAAGGCTGTGCATTGCTTTCCAAAGCTATGTTCCCAAACGGCGTCTTCTAAACTGTGAAGTTACGGGCGAGTCGTCGCGCCCTGAAAATATTCTAAGTTCAGAGAAAGCAGTGGCCGCTCGGCCAGCCGGGGCCCAGCAACAAACACATGGTGCCGAACGTTAGCCAGACGAGAGGGGTAGCCGCAGCGCGTGGTCCATCGAGCACGTGGCTGGGAATTCGTTGGTGACGCTGTGTGCTGGGAGGGGCAAAGATGGCGGAATTTGTGAAACCTTAATGGCAGATATTTCACAGTTCAAATAGAAATTAATAGTAGTCAGATGAAAAAAAGTCAAATGGCTCTGGGCACAATGGGACTCAACATCTGAGGTCATCAGTCCCCTAGAACTTAGAACTACTTAAACCGAACTAACCTAAGGACATCACACACACATCCATGCCCGAGACAGGATTCGAACCTGAGACCGTAGCGGCCGCGCGGCTCCAGACTGTAGTGCCTAGAACCGCTCGGACACCCTGGCCGGCAGTCAGATGAATCATAATACCTCAAAAAGAAACATGTACATTACTATTATTTGCACGACGATGGTGTAATCAGATTTTCAATATCTTTATTGGTTTAAAGTTTAGTATCTGACAGTAAATTATACAAGTAACACCCAGCAACGTATTTCCAAAATATAAACGCTTCATCTGATTTTGTCGATCGCCGTGTCTTTAGAAACCTATTAGTGTAAACCTAAATTGGTGTGAATTACAGGCATATAACTTGAGTAATACATGAGTTATTGGAGGTCAAAGTGGCCGATTACTACAGATCGCGTCAGGCCGTAAGTACTACACAGTTACACGAAAAAACGGTAGCAGTGTGCTTATAAATATACTTATTTATCTATGTCTATGTGTATACCGACACATACTATTCACGAAGAAATTAGTTAAATATTTCTGTGTTTTAGAAAGCACAGAGACATTAGTCTACTGGCCTACCTTTTGCTTCTTTTCTTTTGATATGTGTTTATTTAATTGTCTATGTATTTAATAATGTGTGTTAGAGCTTGTTTATGGTCCAGCCGTAGGAATATTTATTTAATTTCAAGTATTTAAATGCAAATCCAGTATTTCGTATATGTTTCATTATGTCGCGAGTGTGCGTTGGCTTGAAGACAGTGCGGGAGCGCTCTAGCCAATCACAGCGATCGTTGCAAAAATGACACGTGGAGAGATTGTATGGCAGTTGGGAGGGGAGTTCTGAATGGGGAGTTCTGGACGGTACGGCACATTTGTGACCGTTATGTAAAAATTAATCACCTTCATCAAACTTTTTGGCAGATTACAACTGCGTTCCAGGCCGAGACTCGAATCAGGGACCTTCGCCTTCCGCGGCTCTACCGGCCGAGCTACCAAAGCACGACTTACTACAGCTAATGGTAAAAGTAAAGCTATCACGACGGGTGATAGCTTTGAGGTTTGATAGCTCAGCTGTTAGAGTACTTACCCGTGGAAAGCGAAAGTTCCGAGTTCGAGTCCTCTGCCCAGAACACAGCTGTAATCTGGCAGGAAAATTAAGATCAGCGCACGCTCCGCTGCAGCGTTGAAAATTCACTCTATTTACGTTTACAGTTTGATCTAAACTTAAGCCTTACTAGCACGGTAGTCTAGTAGTAAGAAGGCCAGAGAAACAAAACGATTTATTTGTTAATTTCACGCTCCTAAAATTCACAAAATTTTCGTCTAAAATTTACACAAACGTAGATTTCATAATTTGTAAGTAAAAGAACAAGGTGTGTTTAGTAGTCGAGAACGATTTTGACGAGGTAAAGAAGTGAGTCTCAAACGGTTAAGACTGACTAAACCGGTGGCGTAAAAGGCAGATCGTATATTCATAATCTGACGCGGTTCGTCAACTCATATGCGCTAAGCTTAGGTGACTTTTGTTGGCCAGTTTGAGGCAGTTTCCCCGCTTGATAGCCGGCCGCGGTGACCGAGCGGTTCTAGGCGCTTCAAAATGGTTCAAATGGCTCTGAGCACTATGGGACTTAACATCTATGGTCATCAGTCCCCTAGAACTTAGAACTACTTAAACCTAATTAACCTAAGGACATCACACAACACCCAGTGATCACGAGGCAGAGAAAATCCCTGACCCCGCCGGGAATCGAACCCGGGAACCCGGGCGTGGGAAACGATAACGCTACCGCACGACCACGAGCTGCGGACTAGGCGCTTCAGTTCGGAACCGCGCCACTGCTACGGTCGCAGGTTCGAATCCTGCCTTGGGCATGGATGTGTGTGGTGTCCTTAAATCAGTTAGGTTTACGTAGTTCTAAGTTCTAGGGGACTGATGACCTCAGATGTAAAGTACCATAGTGCTCAGAGCCCGCTTGATAGACTGCAAGTATCCTGTATCGACCCGTTCTACTCGACTTCCCATGCACCACTGTGGTACGTTGTAAACACGCTGTATACTTTCGAGAGGCACGATTTTTCCAATTGGTCAATGTAAAAAGTGCAACGCCATAGGGTAATGAAATACGCACACCAACAGAAATCAGTGCAGAGTACAGTTTATCATTCTGCTTAAACAATTACGTTTAGAAACTTTCCAGATAGTAATAAATGCAAATAGAAATAAATCAGTAAGTTAATTTTCATTCGCTGAGATTCCATGTGTTAGCGTTATTAGGCAATCTAAAGTTATTCAATAAAGAAAAGGAAAAAGTTGTAATGTTATGAGAAATACACACAAGTGCATTTTCATGATTCTCTGTAAGTAATCGTGCTTACTAGGATAGTAGTGTTTAACGTCCCGTCGACAACGAGGTCATTAGAGACGGAGCGCAAGCTCGGGTGAAGGAAGGATGGGGAAGGAAATCGGCCGTGCCCTTTCAAAGGAACCATCCCGGCATTTGCCTGAAGCGATTTAGGGAAATCACGGAAAACCTAAATCAGGATGGCCGGAGACGGGATTGAACCGTCGTCCTCCCGAATGCGAGTCCAGTGTGCTAACCACTGCGCCACCTCGCTCGTGCTTACTAGCAGTAGGCTAACAGCACGTTTATTTACATTGCTGTTAAAAATGCACCTCCACAATTAGAAAAATATTGATCTTCACAAACACAGAACTGGGAGGAAAATGATATACAGTGATTTCTGTGGAATCAAATTACGGCTCAGAAAAAGACAAAAAAAGACAATGTATAATCCTTTACTTCGACAATCAGGGAACGGAGAAAACAAACTTACAGATGTGTGACAGCTCCGGTGTCATAAATGTCTTGGATACAAATAAAATGCCGTTTACAGTCAACTTCTTATCTTCTTATGACACCCAAAATATTATGTAAATTGAAGGTGGAGGGGAGATAAAGAAAAGAAAAGGGAAGTGGTTACTGATATCAATTGCATCAGGACTTTGTACGCCATTAGCGGCGGCGAGTGAAAATAGTAGTCAGTCCAGGATTCGAACCTGGGATCTCCTACTTACTAGGTAGCTGCACCACCCAGATTGTCTCGGCGCACCTCTCGGCCGACCCCCATTCCCACCTAGTGGCTGTCCTTCGGACGTGTCTGACAGAATAGATGTCAAGCGTTCATATAACCCTAAATATTTTTGGTATTTTACTGTATTGGTATTTTATTGTGTGGACGACATTTAAATTTTTTTATTTATCTAGATATTATAGCAACAATTATTTTCAGTGCAATTGTCCGCAGCTCGTGGTGTTGCGGTACCGTTCTCGCTTCCGGCGCACGGGGTCCGGGTTCGATTCCCGGCGGGGTCAGGGATTTTCCCTGCCTCGAGATGACTGGGTGTTGCTGTGTCTCCAACATCATCATTTCATCAGCATTGACTCGCAAGTTGCCGAAGTGTCGTCAACTAAAATGCAATGCGGCGGCCGAATTCCCCCGAATGGGGCCTCCCAGCCAACAATGCCTTAGTATTTTTGTTTTATGACGTTCATGGAAAGCTAATCATAAAAATAGTCAGCAAATGCTCTAAACGTGAGGGATAAGGTACTGCTCCGAATTCCCATACGAGACATACGCAACGCGGCAGAGATGCGACTTTACTGAAGCTCCTGTTGCAATAATGGGAGCACTCCTGGCATAACTTTCATGAGCAGGATATCAAATTAGGGTTACCTACACGTCTGCACTGATGCTGACGTGTCCGCATTTTCGACTTTTAATGTAGCGTCCACATAAATTTTTAAGGTTTCTGCCAATGTCCACTTTTTTTTTTTTTGTAGGTTTCGTAATCAGTTTTCTATGTTGCTGAGCAACAGTAATACAATAATTCTTAAATAAAAGTACCGCCATTTGACAGTAGTTCTGTTTATTTAATTACGACCCAGGTTTCAGCCTTTTATGCCATTTTCAGGTGAATGAGTTTATGACATTATATGTAACGAGTTTCTTCAGTTCTAATCTACAGCTCATAACCAATAGATTGTGGTCAGAGTCCACATCTGCCCCTGGAAATGACTTACAATTTAATACCTGGTTCCTAAATCTCTGACTTACCATTATATAATCTATCTGACACCTTCTAGTATTTCCAGGATTCTTCCATGTGTACAACCTTCTTTTATGATTCTTGAACCAAGTGTTAGCTATGATTAAATTATGCTCTGTGCAAAATTCTACCAGACGGCTTCCTCTTTCAATTCTTTTCCCCAATCCATATTCACCTACTATGTTTCCTTCTCTCCCTTTTCCTACTCTCGAATTCCAGTCACCCATGACTATTAAATTTTCGTCTCCCTTCACAACATGAATAATTTATTTTTCATCTATTTCTTCATCATCTGCAGAGCTAGATGGCATATAAACTTGTACTACTGTAGTAGGTGTGGGCTTCGTGTCTATCTTGGCCACAATAATGCGTTCACTATACAGTTTTTAGTACAATCAGTTTAATAAGACACAGCTGCAAAATACACTCCTGGAAATTGAAATAAGAACACCGTGAATTCATTGTCCCAGGAAGGGGAAACTTTATTGACACATTCCTGGGGTCAGATACATCACATGATCACACTGACAGAACCACAGGCACATAGACACAGGCAACAGAGCATGCACAATGTCGGCACTAGTACAGTGTATATCCACCTTTCGCAGCAATGCAGGCTGCTATTCTCCCATGGAGACGATCGTAGAGATGCTGGATGTAGTCCTGTGGAACGGCTTGCCATGCCATTTCCACCTGGCGCCTCAGTTGGACCAGCGTTCGTGCTGGACGTGCAGACCGCGTGAGACGACGCTTCATCCAGTCCCAAACATGCTCAATGGGGGACAGATCCGGAGATCTTGCTGACCAGGGTAGTTGACTTACACCTTCTAGAGCACGTTGGGTGGCACGGGATACATGCGGACGTGCATTGTCCTGTTGGAACATCAAGTTCCCTTGCCGGTCTAGGAATGGTAGAACGATGGGTTCGATGACGGTTTGGATGTACCGTGCACTATTCAGTGTCCCCTCGACGATCACCAGTGGTGTACGGCCAGTGTAGGAGATCGCTCCCCACACCATGATGCCGGGTGTTGGCCCTGTGTGCCTCGGTCGTATGCAGTCCTGATTGTGGCGCTCACCTGCACGGCGCCAAACACGCATACGACCATCATTGGCACCAAGGCAGAAGCGACTCTCATCGCTGAAGACGACACGTCTCCATTCGTCCCTCCATTCACGCCTGTCGCGACACCACTGGAGGCGGGCTGCACGATGTTGGGGCGTGAGCGGAAGACGGCCTAACGGTGTGCGGGACCGTAGCCCAGCTTCATGGAGACGGTTGCGAATGATCCTCGCCGATACCCTAGGAGCAACAGTGTCCCTAATTTGCTGGGAAGTGGCGGTGCGGTCCCCTACGGCACTGCGTAGGATCCTACGGTCTTGGCGTGCATCCGTGCGTCGCTGCGGTCCGGTCCCAGGTCGACGGGCACGTGCACCTTCCGCCGACCACTGGCGACAACATCGATGTACTGTGGAGACCTCACGCCCCACGTGTTGAGCAATTCGGCGGTACGTCCACCCGGCCTCCCGCATGCCCACTATACGCCCTCGCTCAAAGTCCGTCAACTGCACATACGGTTCACGTCCACGCTGTTGCGGCATGCTACCAGTGTTAAAGACTGCTATGGAGCTCCGTATGCCACGGCAAACTGGCTGACACTGACGGCGGCGGTGCACAAATGCTGCGCAGCTAGCGTCTTTCGACGGCCAACACCGCGGTTCCTGGTGTGTCCGCTGTACCGTGCGTGTGATCATTGCTTGTACAGCCCTCTCGCAGTGTCCGGAGCAAGTGTGGTGGGTCTGACACACCGGTGTCAATGTGTACTTTTTTCCATTTCCAGGAGTGTACTAACGCGAATTCTTTGCAGACGAATGGAAAAACTAGTAGAAGCCAACCTTGGGGAAGATCGGTTTGGATTCCGTAGAAATATTGGAACACGTGAGGCAATACTGACCTTACGACTTATCTTAGAAGAAAGATTAAGGAAAGGCAAACCTACGTTTCTAGTATTTGTAGACTTAGAGAAAGCTTTTGACAATGTTGACTGGAATACTCTCTTTCAAATTCTAATGGTGACAGGGGTAAAATACAGGGAGCGAAAGGCTATTTACAATTTGTACAGAAACCAGATGGCAGTTATAAGAGTCCAGGGATATGAAAGGGAAGCAGTGGTTGGGAAGGGAGTGAGACAGGGTTGTAGCCTCTCCCCGATGCTATTTAATCTGTATATTGAGTAAGCAGTAAAGGAAACAAAAGAAAAGTTCGGAGTAGGCATTAAAATCCATGGAGAAGAAATTAGAACATTGAGGTTCGCCGATGACATTGTAATTCTGTCAGAGACAGCAAAGGACTTGGAAGAGCAGTTGAATGGAATGGACAGTGTCTTGAAAGGAGGATATAAGATGAACATCAACAGAAGCAAAACAAGGATAATGGAATGTAGTCGAATTAAGTCGGGTGATGCTGAGGCAATTAGATTAGGAAATGAGACACTTAGAGTAGTAAAGGAGTTTTGCTATTTGGGGAGCAAAATTACTGATGATGATCGAAGTAGAGAGGATATAAAATGTAGACTGGCAATGGCAAGAAAAGCGTTTCTGAAGAAGAGAAATTTGTTAACATCGAGTATAGATTTAAGTGTCAGGAAGTCGTTTCTGGAAGTATTTGTATGGAGTGTAGCCATGTATGGAAGTGAAACATGGTTCAAATGGTTCAAATGGCTCTGAGCACTATGGGACTTAACATCTTAGGTCATCAGTCCCCCAGAACTTAGAACTACTTAAACCTAACTAGCCTAAGGACATCACACACATCCATGCCCGAGGCAGGATTCGAACCTGCGACTCTAGCAGCAGCGCGGTTCTGGACTGAAGCGCCTAGAACCGCTCAGCCACAATGTCTGGCACTGACAAGGGGAAGGCCTCAGACACGGCCAACCGCTTCGGCTCAAATTTGGCAGTTAGCTTGTGTACCACCTAAAACGAAGGACTCTTAGATATTTTGGGTCAACGCCCCTGCAATTTTGAGTAAATCGCCCCTAAAGGTTATGACGAGCAATCGACTCAAAATTGGAGGGATCGATAGATAATTGTAAATAGAGCATTTTTCATCATCAGGTATGGGGTCCGCAAACGCAAACTTTTCCAGAAATCGAGGAAAGGAACTCCTACAACTGCCGCTTCTGTACCCACATGGTAATCGCTTTTTTCGCCGACACTTCGGAAGCAGTGTAGCTGTCGAAAGATTGCATTCATTACATGTTCTTGGTGCCGTGAGTATATTTGTTTCGAATGTTTATATGATAAGTACCACCCATGTAACTGGTCGAAGGAAAGTCAGAAGACGTAACAGTGGCTGGAACAGCCTTGTAAAGTGACCTGGAGTAACATTTTAGTTGTTGACTATCCCAAGAGGTTTGAGAAATTTATTTGCCTACCTTATTTTTATCATTCCTTATTGATTTACTTACCTTCTTAACCCTCTTATCCCTATCAATTGAGGTATGGAAAAATACAAACGAAAAGAAGAACATCCGCTAGGTTTCTTCGAGATTCGAGCGCGGGTTCTCCGATTCCCAGCCACTTACCTTGGCCGGTGCGCTATCGTTTTTTTAAATCTCATTTTGTTCGCTTTCGTTCATTGCATCTGCTCGGGGCGGACGTCGTAAGACATCCGTTTAAGTTCGTTGTTGATAGATTAACTCAGTTTTTTTTTTTATTATTATTACAGAGGGCAGCTAACCTCTGACCGAACACGCTGAGCTACCGTGCCGGCGATATCGATGCTGTCGATGAGAAGTGTCTACCATGTGGTTACAGAACGGCGGTTGTAAAAGTTTCTTTAGTCAATTTCTGGAAAAGTATGCGTTTGCGGACCCATTACTGATGATGAAAAATGCTCTATTTACAATTATCTATCGATCCCTCCAATTTTGAGTCGATTGCTCGTCGTAACCTTTAGGGGTGATTTTCTCAAAAACGCGGGGGTGTTGACCCAAAATATCTTAGATTCCTTCGTTTTAAGTTGTACACAAGCGACCTGCCAAATCTGAGCCGAATCGGTTGGCCGTGTCTGAGGCCTTCCCATTGTGAGTGGTACCTTATGGGGTGCAAGAGCTACGACTAAGACACTGCGATGCGCTGCCTTAGGGCTGGTCTGTTCTGTTGCTGAATACTGTGCCCCAGTGTGGCTCATTAGCACAGATGTGAGAAAAATTGACGTGGAGTTAAATGCAGCAACGAGGACAATAACAGGCTGCATCAAATGTGCTCCTCTATATTGGTTACAACCTCTAAGCAACATTGCGCCACCAGACCTCCGAAGACAGAGCGCCCTCTTCAAGGAATACCAAAAATTACTTAAAATTCCCGACCTTCCAATGCACTCTGACGTTCCTGCACTCCGAATGAACCGATTAAAATCCAGGCAGACATCTGTCCTACTGGCAGAATCGCTACAGACACCTACTTTCAGTATCAACAAAAAGTGGACAGAAATGTGGAACACTGTTGCCCATGAGGAACATCAGACCCTCCAAAGACCTGACACAAGACTAGCCAGTATGGAACTAACGCGATGTGCCTCGAAAACAATTAATCGGATCCGCACAGGCCATGGCATCTGAGCTGAAAACCTCTACCCCTGGGGAAGGGCTTCATCTTCTCAGTATGACTGTGGAAATGAACACCAGACGATCCGTCACATTGTAACAAGGTGTACCAGAAGAGCCTTCCATGGGAACTTGGAAGATTTCTTTGAAGTGACAGAGGCAGCCCTTGAATGGACCGACAAATCAGATATTAATTTATAGACTTATTTTTTAAATTATAACTTATGAAATTAATATATTTTTGTAAAATTTTGTTAAACTATATAATCCACAATTGCTAGTCGCTGTTCATATGTAACGCCAGGCACTAAATAATAATAATTATTATTATTATTATTATTATTATTATTATAAGGAGGCCCGGGAAAGAATAGGCCTCTGGTATGTTCTGCCAGTCGTAAAAGGCGACGAAAAGAACAAACCACTAATAGGGCTAACCCCCCTTTTAGTGTGATTACTTGGTTCAGGACAGAACTAAAGAAGCCTCGGACAAGCGCCGTCATGCCCGCCCACAATGGTAACGACACTGCTAGCCAACTGGAAAATGATTTAAATCCAAATAGAGGTGTTTTGCAGGATATGCTTCCTGCAACCACCCTAGAAGGAAAACAGAGACAGAGGATGAGATGGTCAGATGAAGTTAATCGACACCTCATGTTCTGTTATTACCAAGCAACAAACCTAGGAACCAACACAACTGGATACAGATCACAAGTATACACAACATTTATTACCAGATACCCAGAATTAAAATTTTTAACAGAACAACGACTAGCTGATCAGATCCGTGTAATAATCAAAAATAACACGATACCCCGTCAGAATTAGAAAACATCAAACAACAAGTACAACAAATACTGGAACAAAATAATGTGCAATCAGAAGAAGAAGAAAATACAGTAATGGACTCAAACATCCCAGAGCAAACAAACAAAGACCAACACGCATCAATTAAACAATCAGAGGAAAACGAAATCTTAAGACAGCCACCAGCACAAGCACAAATAGAACACAAAGTGACACACATGTTAGATATAGAAGAGAAATTTCAGCTGACATATATAGAATACAAAGACACAAATACAGACATTAGACCATTCTTGCATAGACCGCCAAATAACCCACAAGTCGAAACAACAACAAAAACTATCAACACAATCATACACAACAAAATAAATGAAAACACAACTATGGAAGATTTACAACTACTGGTTTATATAGGAGCATTCACTACACTAAATACACACACTAGGCAGAGATCAGAACCAACCAACACACAGAAGAAACCCACAAAACCAGCATGGCAACACAGGCTACAGATCAGAATAGAAAAACTGAGAAAAGACATCGGACAGCTAACACAATTTATAAGAAATGAAATGTCGGGAAAAAAAACGAAAAAGGTTAGGTAAAATCTCACAACAAGAAGCGATAGAGCAATTAGATGAAAAGAAGCAGAAATTACAAGCATTGGCCAAACGACTTAAAAGATACAAAAAAAGTGAAAATAGAAGGAAACAAAACCAAACATTCAACACAAACCAAAAGAAATTTTACCAGACAATAGATAACACACACATTAAAATAGACAATCCACCAAGCATAACAGACATGGAACACTTCAGGAGCAACATATGGTCAAATCCAGTACAACATAACAGGCATGCACGGTGGATACAAGCAGAAGCAGACACATACAAGATGATACTGCAGATGCCTGAAGTGATAATTTTGCAACATGAAGTCACCCAAGCAATTAATTCTACTCACAATTGGAAAGCCCCTGGAAAAGATAAAATACCAAATTTCTGGCTAAAGAAGTTCACCTCAACACATTCACATCTAACTAAATTATTTAACAGTTACATTGCAGACCCATAGACATTCCCTGATACACTTACACATGGAATAACTTATCTGAAACCTAAAGATCAAGCAGACACAGCAAACCCGGCTAAATATCGCCCCATAACATGCCTACCAACAATATACAAAATATCAACTTCAGTCATTACACAGAAATTAATGACACATACAACACAGAACAAAATTGTAAATGAAGAACAAAAAGGCTGTTGCAAAGGAGCACGAGAATGTAAAGAGCAACTGATAATAGATGCAGAGATGACATATAAGCTAAAACTAAACAAAGGTCGCTACACTACGCATACATTGATTACCAAAAAGCTTTTGATAGTGTACCCCACTCATGGTTACTACAAATATTGGTAATATACAAACTAGATCCTAAATTGATACAGTTCCTAAACATAGTAATGAAATATTGGAAAACCACACTTAATATCCAAACAAATTCAAATAATATCACATCACAGCCAATACAGATTAAGTGTGGAATATACCAAGGAGACTCATTAAGTCCTTTCTGGTTCTGCCTTGCTCTGAACCCACTATCCAACATGCTAAATAATACAAATTATGGATACAATATTACTGGAACATACCAACACAAAATCACACATTTGCTATACATGGATGATCTAAAACTACTGGCAGCAACAAATCAACAACTCAACCAATTACTAAAGATAACAGAAGTATTCAGCAATGATATAAATATGGCTTTTGGAACAGACAAATGTAAGAAAAATAGCATAGTCAAGGGAAAACACACTAAACAAGATGATTACATATTGGATAACCACAGCGACTGCATAGAAGCGATGGAAAAAACAGATGCCTATAAATATCTAGAGTACAGACAAAAAATAGGAATAGATAATACAAATATTAAAGAAGAACTAAAAGAAAAATATAGACAAGGACTAACAAAAATACTGAAAACAGAATTGACAGCAAGAAACAAGACAAAAGCTATAAATACTTATGCTATACCAATATTGACCTACTCATTTGGAGTAGTGAAATGGAGTAACACAGACCTAGAAGCACTCAATACACTTACACGATCACAATGCCACAAATATAGAATACATCACATACATTCAGCAACTGAAAGATTCACATTCAGCAGAAAGGAAGGAGGAAGGGGATTTATCGACATAAAAAACCTACATTATGGACAGGTAGACAATTTTAGAAAATTCTTTCTAGAACGAGCAGAAACTAGCAAAATACACAAAGCAATCACTCATATAAATACATCGGCTACACCACTGCAATTTCATAACCACTTCTACAACCCTTTAGATCACATAACATCAACAGATACGAAGAAAGTAAATTGGAAAAAGAAAACACTACATGGCAAGCACCCGTATCATCTAACACAGCCACACATCAATCAATTAGATCACATCACAAGCGGATGTACAATGCTAGCAAATATGGAATACCCCAGAAGACATGACAATGTAGCAAAAATAATACATCAACAACTTGCCGTACAACATAAACTAATAAAACAATACGTTCCCACATACAAGTATGCAACACAAAATGCACTGGAGAATGATGAATACAAATTACACTGGAACAGAACCATTATAACAGATAAAACAACACCACAAAACAAACCTGACATTATACTCACCAATAAAAAAAAGAAATTAACACAACTAATCGAAATATCCATACCCAATACAACATATATACACAATAAAACGGGAGAAAAAATTGAAAAATACATCCAACGGGCTGAGGAAGTCAAGGACATGTGGCATCAGGATAAAGTTGACATTATACCAATTATACTATCAACTACAGGAGTCATACCACACAATATCCACCAGTACATCAATGCAATACAACTACATCCAAACTTATATATACAACTACAGAAATCCGTAATTATTGATACATGTTCAATTACCCGAAAGTTCCTAAATGCAATATAACGTATACTGTACGGTTAAAAGGAAGTCACGCTTGATCAAGGTCCGCGTCACTTTCCATTTTTGACCAGACATAACGTCTGTGAGAAAAGAAATAAATAATAATAATAAATGTCATTTGCTTACAATCGATCTGTTATGCTTGTAAAACCGTAAACGGCAATTTATATTGCTTTCAATCGATGTTTCGATCTTTTTAGCTTAGAGATAGCTGTGACGACTTAGCTCCTCGGCTATGATACTTCCCCTTCCCTACTGTTTCCACTTAACACTTTGTTTCTGTGAGATACACGTTTTTTCTAGCGAACTAGTGTATTTATCCAGCTGCATGTTCTATAAATTACAAATTCCTCATCCCATAAATCATCCTTAATACAAACACACTGGACAAAGGAGAAGAAAAGACCGACAGCTGAAACTGTAAAAGGGGTTGCAATGGTAAAACTTAATTTAGCCATTTAAATTGCTAAATCCTTTTTAAATATTTGTGTCAACAATAGGAACTTTTAAGGGAATTGGTCCAGTGAGAAATACACATGGAAAATGGGTTCTAAAGTAATGCAGTTACGTGTGTAATCTTTTTATTTTGTTTCATACGTAATATAGTCATTTGACAACAAAAAATTGAAGTAGTAGTGTTTCACTCGACGGTGCTGAAGAGATTATTCCGGATCTCGAGAGGGACATGACAGCCACTGGTTTACGGCAATCGCATTTTCTCATTAAAAAAAATCTAATTAGCTCCCATTTAACGGTATGGCAGTCATGCTTTTTCACTTAAACCAAAAAAAATTCTAGGACAGCTATGTATAATATGACAGCAACATTAGCCTTATTCTGCTTTCTTATCGAAATCCGAACTAGAACCGTCCTAAAAGCGTGTCGACAAACCCCGTTGATGGTGTTCTCACTTTCGGGTTTGACAGTATGGTAATCCTATACCAAATGACTTATTCCAACAGTATATGTCACCCATAGAGTGCGTGTAAGACGTGATTAGGAGACGTACACCTCCATATTAACTTCCAGTCAGCAACATTGATGAACTGACACAGCACGTGTTTCAGGCATGGCGTGGTCATATTAGGAGGCTGCTTGCTTCAATGACACAATGAATTCGAGGATTTTTCGCTCTCGTGGGGGTCACACCTTATACTGATGCTGGGTAAAGGACATCAGTTTAGAATGACACGAAAGTTTGATCATTCCATACTTTTTATGTGATGAACGTCTCCACAAAGTTTGATAAATGTAGGACTATTTCCGTCAGTGTTTGTGTGAACTGTTGTCAAAAACTGTGTCACTAATCTGACCTGCGCATAACGTAACTAACTCTTCCTATTTGGCAGGATCTCACGTATCATAGCAGTTTCTTTGAAATCCTGCTAGCTCACTTACCAACCGCCAGTTCCTCCCAAAGATTTCGTTAGTGATCAGTGTTATAATTATTAACCCCGAGAAGTACTAACGACGGTTCACATTTCCTGAGGAACAGATCCCCAAAAGTTATCGTATAATAGTCGATATGTACTACTGATGACATGCACTCTTTTCTCTGTCATTGTTTCTACAAAAGAGGACGGTTTGCCTGAACGGAACGCGAGGAGCGGAGAAACAATGACGTAGTCTACGCATCTACAGGGTGTTACAAAAAGGTACGGCCAAACTTTCAGGAAACATTCCTCACACACAAATAAAGAAAAGATGTTATGTGGACATGTGTCCGGAAACGCTTAATTTCCATGTTAGAGGTCATTTTAGTTTCGTTCTTCCACCTACGCTCAATGGAGCACGTTATCATGATTTCATACGGGATACTCTACCTGTGCTGCTAGAACATGTGCCTTTACAAGTACGACACAACATGTGGTTCATGCACGATGGAGCTCCTGCACATTTCAGTCGAAGTGTTCGTACACTTCTCAACAACAGATTCGGTGACCGATGGATTGGTAGAGGCGGACCAATTCCATGGCCTCCACGCTCTCCTGACGTCAACCCTCTTGACTTTCATTTATGGGGGCATTTGAAAGCTCTTGTCTACGCAACCCCGATACCAAATTTAGAGACTCTTCGTGCTCGTATTGTGGACGGCTGTGATACAATACGCCATTCTCCAGGGCTGCATCAGCGCATCAGGTATTCCATGCGACGGAGGGTGGATGCATGTATCCTCGCTAACGGAGGACATTTTGAACATTTCCCATAACAGTGTTTGAAGTCACGCTGGTACGTTCTGTTGCTGTGTGTTTCCATTCCATGATTAACGTGATTTGAAGAGAAGTAATAAAATGAGCTCTACCATGGAAAGTAAGCGTTTCCGGACACATGTCCACATAACATATTTTCTTTCTTTGTGTGTGAGGAATGTTTCCTGAAAGTTTGGCCGTACCTTTTTGTAACGTCATGTAGAAAGATCGTGAGAGGGGGTCAGTACTGGCAACCTACGGCTGTGCTCGCCTTGTACCAGTTGGCTGCTACGGTATAAATAACACACAAAAGTAACAAGACTTGCGAAAGCGGGTTAGAGAAGCATTCATGTTGAAACACAAACGCTACATTATTTACTTTTTAAATGACACAGACAATGGGACAAGGTTTCGCAACCCTTCGAAAGAGCCAGTACTTATAGATCGCTTAAGCTGACAGCAATGGAAAACATAGGACGATCAATAGCAAATGTACCGATTTGTGTAGCAATCTTTCCGTAATCGTACCAACCGTACTGTCAGCGTTCACGCGTGTCTTCATTTGCCTCTAAAGTGAATCGATTTTCGTCAAGCGCTGACGCAGTGAAAATGGAGATGTAAAAACTCTACGAAGAAAGAGGATTAAATACGTTTTTAATTGAAGAAATGGGAGGAACAATATTCTTGGTTAAAGGCCCTGTCCTCCAACGTTAACCGAGCTTACTGACTGCTACTTCCATGAGCAGTTTGTGAAGTTACCCCAAAACATGGTAAAAATAAACTAAACTAAACTAAACTCCGCCCGAACAGACCATGAAGGCCCAAGGGTTCCTATCGGCCGCCGTGTCATCCTCAGCCCACAGGCGTCATTGGATGGAGATACTGAGGGGCATGTGGTCAGCACTCTGCTCTGCCGGCCGTATGTCAGTTTACGAGACCGGAGCCGCTACTTCTCTGTCAAGTAGCTCCTCTGTTTGCCTCACAAGGGTTGAGTGAACCCTACTTGCCAACAGCGCTCGGCAGACCGGGTGGTCACCCATCCTAATGCTAGCCCAGACCGCCAGCGCTTAACTTCGGTGATCCGACGGGAGCCGGCGTTACTGCTGCGGCAAGCCCGTCGGCCCAAAATATGATCCTGTATGATATAAAACAGTTAAAGTTAGAGAAGTGTGCCTTTTTTTGTGTTTATATCTTCGTTGTCACCCACTCCAAGAAAATGCGATGTAGTTATGCGGTTGAAATTTATTCTGATTGAATCTCCCTTAAAACCTCCCTTCAAATCTAAATCACATATCGGCCATCTCCCTCAAAACAATAATGAAATGGTCGCCGTACCTGCGGAACATGTAACTAAGTAATCGCCGTGAAACGCCTGTGTTGCTGAGAGCGTTTATCACGTCACCTTGGAGTTAAGCAATACCAGTTTCGGAGTAATCGCACGCACGGTAACCGCAGCAGTTAGGGCCGGGCGAAGTTTCCGGCGGCGTGCGTTATCGTGGCGAGCGGCGCGCGGGGCTGTGCATGTGGCCGAACGGTGGCCCGGGGCCGGGGGAAGTGTTGAGGGCGCGCGCGCACCTTCAGCGCCGCTGTTTATCACGGTGCAACCGCCTGCCAGCCAGACGCCACTGCGCGGCGCTTAACACGCGGGCGTTTATCTGCCGAACAGGGCCGCCCAACAAGGGAACGAGCGCCGTAAACCAGCGCCGCTGCCGGGAGAGGCCGTTTTAATTAAACTGCGCGCCCGCTAATAGCGGCGCCATTATGTAAACCCCTGCCGGAGCGGCGCGGCCGCGCTCGCCGGAAAACCCGGGAAGCGCAGCGCGCCCGCGGCTCGCTGACCTCTGCTGTGCGCCGACCGACCACCAGACCACACGTCCCCACAACGGGACGCCACACGAGAAGAGCGCTTGTCAGCTGCCTGACGAAACCCACGGCCGACCAAATCAGCTCACGCATACACGCACCGGAAAAAAATTAGTCAGTTTGTAAGTAGGCTGTTTAGGTTTTTATGTTGGTAACGCCACGTAGCGCTCTGTATGAAAATCACTGGCTGTGCTGTGTGCAGTCTGTGGCTGGTTTGCATTGTTGGAATATTTGCTGTTGTAGTGTTGGGCAGTTGGATGTGAACAGCGCGTAGCGTTGCGCAGTTGGAGGTGAGCCGCCAGCAGTGGTGGATATGGGGAGAGAGATGGCGGGGTTTTGAGAGCGGATGGTCTGGACGTGTGTCCATCAGAGACAGTAAATTTGTGAGACTGGATGTCATGAACTGATATATACGAGGGCAGTTCAATAAGTAATGCAACACATTTTTTTTCTCGGTCAATTTTGGTTGAAAAAACCGGAAATTTCTTGTGGAATATTTTCAAACATTCCCGCTTCGTCTCGTATAGTTTCATTGACTTCCGACAGGTGGCAGCGCTGTACGGAGCTGTTAAAATGGCGTCTGTAACGGATGTGCGTTGCAAACAACGGGCAGTGATCGAGTTTCTTTTGGCGGAAAGCCAGGGCATCTCAGATATTCATAGGCGTTTGCAGAATGTCTACGGTGATCTGGCAGTGGACAAAAGCACGGTGAGTCGTTGGGCAAAGCGTGTGTCATCATCGCCGCAAGGTCAAGCAAGACTGTCTGATCTCCCGCGTGCGGGCCGGCCGGCACAGCTGTGACTCCTGCAATGGCGGTTCGTGCGAACACACTCGTTCGAGATGATCGACGGATCACCATCAAACAACTCAGTGCTCAACTTGACATCTCTGTTGGTAGTGCTGTCACAATTGTTCACCAGTTGGGATATTCAAAGGTTTGTTCCCGCTGGGTCCTTCGTTGTCTAACCGAACACCATAAAGAGCAAAGGAGAACCATCTGTGCGGAATTGCTTGCTCGTCATGTGGCTGAGGGTGACAATTTCTTGTCAAAGATTGTTACAGGCGATGAAACATGGGTTCATCACTTCGAACCTGAAACAAAACGGCAATCAATGGAGTGGCGCCACACCCACTCCCCTACCAAGAAAAAGTTTAAAGCCATACCCTCAGCCGGTAAAGTCATGGTTACAGTCTTCTGGGACGCTGAAGGGGTTATTCTGTTCGATGTCCTTCCCCATGGTCAAACGATCAACTCTGAAGTGTATTGTGCTACTCTTCAGAAATTGAAGAAACGACTTCAGCGTGTTCGTAGGCACAAAAATCTGAACGAACTTCTCCTTCTTCATGACAACGCAAGACCTCACACAAGTCTTCGCACCCGAGAGGAGCTCACAAAACTTCAGTGGACTGTTCTTCCTCATGCACCCTACAGCCCAGATCTCGCACCGTCGGATTTCCATATGTTTGGCCCAATGAAGGACGCAATCCGTGGGAGGCACTACGCGGATGATGAAGAAGTTATTGATGCAGTACGACGTTGGCTCCGACATCGACCAGTGGAATGGTACCGTGCAGGCATACAGGCCCTCATTTCAAGGTGGCGTAAGGCCGTAGCATTGAATGGAGATTACGTTGAAAAATAGTGTTGTGTAGCTAAAAGATTGGGGAATAACCTGGTGTATTTCAATGCTGAATAAAACAACCCCTGTTTCAGAAAAAAAAAGTGTTGCATTACTTATTGAACTGCCGTCGTATATTATGACTTTTGAACACTATTAAGGTAAATACATTGTTTGTTCTCTATTAAAATCTTTCATTTGCTTAGTATGCCTATCAGTAGTTAGTGCCTTCAGTAGTTAGAATCTTTTATTTAGCTGGCAGTATTGGCGTTCGCTGTATTGCAGTAGTTCGAGTAACGAAGATTTTTGTGAGGTAAGTGATACATGAAAGGTATAGGTTATTGTTAGTCAGGGCCATTCTTTTGTAGAGATTGGGACTGAGATCGGGTGATTTAGAGAGCTAGCCGATGTGCCATAGGGTGCCTGCAAGGTAACTAGACACTTGCTGGCTGTGCTGTTTGTCCGACCAGCAACAAACCAGGAACATACGCGTACTGCCATCTTGGAAGAAGAGAGTGCCCACAGCATGATCATCAGGAAGATCTGAAAGAGTTACAGTAAGCGAGAATACTTAAATAAAGATCGTGGTTTATGTTCATGGTGCCCTGAATCATGGTTAAAACTCATTGTGCAAAAAACACCCCAAAACATCACGGAATAACATCTGACATCAACTGCTACATGATCACGATCCATGTACTGTGGTTTAAACATTTATTCAATATTTTTTTAACGGCAAATGATTTTTGTTTCAAGTTCTTCAAGGATGTCATGAAAAACGTTCAAAATGATAATACATTCTTATTGCTTGAATATATATATATATATATATATATATATATATATATATATATATATATATATAAACTCCGCCAAAGCCGGTCCCAAGCCCGGTTGAAAAAGGAGGAGGGGAAAGAGTAACGTCTTGTTAAAAAACCTTGGTTCACCTGGCCCGGGTGGTAGAAACTCGTGAGGGTCGCTTGCCAGGGAAACAGTGAAGACCTTAACGGCAATGAAGGCGGTGATGAAGATCATCAGAACGCGGAACTGGCGGAAAAAGCAGGCTTTTGTATAAAAGCACAAGACTGTAGCGTCTGTTCCCACAGTGGGCGGCTACAAAAGGCGTCTGGCGGTCTCACAATTCTAAGCTAAATGCTTGAATTTTTATCATAGAAAGGTTCAACTACCTTTCCCCAAACTGAACTTTAACCTAAGACATGATGGGAAATTTTAAAAGGAAAGCTACTCCAAGAAGTAACCAATCTTCCATCACTATTCATGACGGTGCAACTAGGCTTTTGGATTCTGGAGGGCCTAGACGATCATGTAAGGGAGAGTCGGAGCTTCCTAGAACTTCTTCAAAGATAACACCCAAGTAAAAACACCTACTGAGGACTCTGAACATCAACACACTTACGAAAGTTGGAAAACTGAAACACCTAACAGTCACTCTCAATCAACGCAACATACTTATTTTAGCACTTCAAGAAACAAGGTATCTAGATGAAAATGCATTTAGGCCGGCCAGAGTGGCCGAGCGGTTCTAGGCGCTACAGTCTGGAACCGCGCGACCGATACGGTCGCAGGTTCGAATCCTGCCCCGGGCATGGATGTGTGTGATGTCCTTAGGTTAGTTAGGTTTAAGTAGTTCTAAGTTCTAGGGGACTGATGACCACTGCAGTTAAGTCCCATAGAGCTCAGAGCTATTTGAACAATTTTTGAAAATGCATTTGAGTCAGGTGGATACAGGATCTATAAAGGAAAACCAGCCATTAAAAATTCCCATAATACGAATATATTAGGGACAGCATTTATGGTCAAACAGCAACTTACGGAATCAATAATTAATTTTAGCTCCGCATCAGAACGAATTTCATTTATGACGTTCAAGTCAGGCAATAAACGTTACACCATTATAGATGCACATGAACCTATTAACTAACATAACAAGGCAAACGTTGAGAAAGTGGAAAATTTTCGGGAAATGCTAGAATACGAAACATCCATATTACCAAACGAACATAACAAAATTTTAGTGGGCGACTTAAATGCACAAGTTAGCAAAGAAATAAAATTTAAATCAGTAGTTGGAGATTATCGAGCACATGGAAGAACCAGCAGAAATTGGGAAAGACTCATAGACGTTTGTAAACAATTTAACCTAAAAGTAATGTCGTCATTTTTCAGGAAACTTGAAAGCAAGAAAAAAAAAGTGGGTAGCACCTAATCCAAATCAAGGTGAATATCAATTAGACCATGTGGCAATAACGACTCGTAACTACAAGGAAATCTTGGATGTAAGAATGAGGAAGGGCCTCAACATAGACTCGGACCATTATCTGACCGAACAAACCTAAACGAAAACCGAAAACTTTTCCAAGAATAAACACTAAATTTCTCATGCAAAATCAGGACAAATTCTGTGATATACTAAACACAAGAAAATGGATGATTAGGAAGAAATTAAAGAAACAATGCTAGAGTCAGTTAAAGAAATGGGACAACCACGAAGAATAGCAAGACACAGATGGTGAAACGAGCTGTGTGATGAAGCAACTGACAATCGACTAAAGGTAAGGAAAAATGGAACAGTAATAGGAAACATGGATGCTGGGAAGAGTTTAGAGAAGAAGGGAAAAACACAGCAAAAATCATCAGATCAGTGAAAAGAAAATATGACAGAGACAGATTAGAAAAAATGGTTTCAGACTTTAAACTGAACAACACTAGAGACTTCTGTAAGACTTTCAAAGAAGTTTTAACAGGATTCCAGCCACCAAGTTTACATTTTAAAGATAAAAATGGAAAAATGGTTTTAAGTAATAAAGAGAACTCCCAAATTTTAGCTGAATACTTTGAATATCTATGAAATTGTGAAGAGCCTAACGAGTGATTACAATTTCAAAAATCACAACATGAAAATGCACCATCTGAACCACCTACAGTAGAAGAAATAGAAAAGAGTATCAAAGCATTGAAGAATAACAAAGCACCAGGAGAGGATGGCATAATAGCAGAAATGTGAAAACTAGGGCGTTTATCAGCATGGCAGAAAATTCACAAAGTAATTAAAGACATTTTGACAAAAGGAATCGTACCCAGTGACTGGAAACAAGCATTGATCCATCCTCTCCATAAAAAAGGAGATAAAACAGGCACCAACAACTACAGGGATATATCCTTGTTCACCAGTAACACACAAAATACTGTCTAAAGCACTTTTAAACAGAATAGAGGAACAAGCAGGATCTAATATAAGAGATTATCAAGCAGGATGTAGAAAAGGTAGATCATGTGGCAGAACAGATTCTTAATTAAAAACAATTTTCAGAGTGAAAGCTATACAAAATAAAAATACAGTAGTTACTCTCGTAGACTTCAAGGAGGCCTAAGATTCGGCTGACAGACAAACACTATTCCAGATACTTTATGAATCAGGGATAGACGAAAACACCAGAAGACTTGTTGAACAAACGCTCACAGATACAACATCAAGGATTAAGCTTCAAGGCACATTTCTGAACCACTCAAAATCAAGACAGGAGTTCGACAAGGAGATGGACTGTCCCCAGTTCTCTTTAACTTGGTTTTAGACAAAATAGTAAAAACATGGGAAAGCACAGCCTTTGAGGATGATATGTCATTGATAACTGAAAAGTTATGCTTGATCTGTTACACGAGATTGCTGAAAAGACTGGGCTAAAAATATCCTATGAAACAACCGAGTATATACAACACAAACATAATACGGAAATGTTTATGAAAACAAAGTATGAAAAAATTAAAAGAGTTGATAAATTCAAATACCTTGGGGAGTGGATCCAAGCCAATGGACTGGATAACACAACAAACAAAGAATAAAACAGTTAGAATTTGCATATGAATTAACACAAAACTACTACAATAAGAAATCAATATCCATACAAGCGAAATTTAGACATCATAACTCAGTTATTGGGACACAAGCAACATATGGATCAGAGTGCCTAACATTGAATAAGAAAGGCGAATTAAGAGAACTAGAAAAAAGAGAGAGAAAAATACTAAGAAAAATTCTAGGTCCTGAAAAAACAATGAAAATAGGTGGAGTAAAAGGAGAAATGAAGATTTATACAAAAATACAGAAAAGATCACAGATACAACAAGGAAGAGATGGCTAAAATTTTATGGATTTTAAAAAGAATGGAAGACACACGTATTACAAAGAAAAATTTTAATTACGTTAGTAAGCTGAAAGAAACTGTAGGATGGATAGAAGCAGTAAAGAAAGATGCCAAGAAAATAAGTGTTCCAGAAGAAATAATACGTGACAGGAATCACTTCGGGCTACTGACAGAAAACGCAAACTGTGAAGAAGATGTGCCAAAACCTCTACCCAAGAGAGTGTGGACAGGTGAACAGAGACAAGCAGTTGGAAAGAAAATGAAGAACTACTGGGAAGTAAAGAAGAAAAAGAAACACCATAAGTCTTTAAGTTGTATGTGGCCCATAGCAAATCTGTGTGAAACTTACCACATTCACTCAAATGTGAACCTTTGCACTTATGCAAAACTATGTGAAATTTCTATCAGTGATAAACGTTTGTCAAGTATAAAAACATAGTTTTAAGGGGCTCCGGAACACTCTATACTTGCAATGTTAAAATAACGCTTATAAATTACATCCATCCTCACAAAGTATTTGAGGTAGGAAGTTGAACTTTTTACAGATTATTTATTGGAATATGGGCTACAACTTAACACAGGGATTTTACAAAATTTTAGTTCAGTTATTAAAGATGATTTTTTTTCAATTGTAATGAAAATTCACAACATTTTTTGCAATTTTTTATTTATATATTCAAAAATATACAGTTTTTTGGAAGAAGGCTGTGTTAAATTATGCAGAAGGTACTGTGTAACATTTACTGAAAGTTTGAAACAAATATGTTTGGAAGATCCTTAGAAAACATGTAATTAGTATGAGAAAATAAAAGTTTTGGGAATCGAGCGACAAAGATTGGATTAACTTTTTAGTGCATTCCAGGTCCATAGGATGGATTATCTTCATCCTCTGCAAACTCCTCCTCCAGCTTCCTCTTGTTCCTCCTCCTGTTTACTCTTGCTTGTATTTCTAGACTCTTTACAGCCCTGTCTGCAGCCCAAAGGCGTTCCTTGTCTAAAGCAAGCATCGCTCGTACCATGTTAGAACCTATCTTCATTCCCATATTTCTAAATACCTTGCACCTTACAATGTTGCCATCATTGAAAGCCGCAACAGCAACTTTACTTTTACTCATTATTATACTTCAACAAAACAGAGACTCAAGAAACAGAATTAATTACGAATATTTTCGAGATAACGACAGAGTAAATAAACATGAAACAATCGACAATCACACCAGCGATATATATTGAACCATCACAGGTTATCCACAACACATACTTTATCTCACATCACTAAAATGTACCTGATGAACACGGACGTTAATAATAACACCATTTGACAGCAGTTTAACAGCGCCACAGTGGGTCACGCCCATGTAGAACACATTTCAAAAAAAATTTTAAAATAGTTGTAGTCTTCAGAATTGAATAAATTATATATCTATTGAAAGGTAATAGCCTGCAGATTCAGAAAACGCAAAAAAGTAAAAATTGAACTTTTCATGATTTTGAGCCTTTCCGGAGCCCCTTAAACAACAAATGAACAACAGTTATTGCAGAATTAATGGATGGAATGCAAGAAAGCAGTTTCAGTCTTTATTTAAACATACATTTACTCTGCACTTCTCACACATGACAGAGGTATAGCCAATGCATGTAATATTGTGTATTTTCTTCGTATATTGCGTGCAGCGCTGTTTTTTGTTATTTATTTTTTTAAATTCTGAATGTAATATTGTATAGGTTGTAGTTATATTGTTCACAGTACTGTTTGTTTTTCTTCTCGTTTTGCCCGTATAATGTGTTATTGATTCACTTATCCTATGTTACAGTACAAGCTTTCTGCAAAATGCAATTTTAGAGGGCAAAATAAAAAACATATCAAATCAAATCAGATAATGGCAGTTAGATCGTTTGCACGTTGTTGTCTTCTCACTCCATCCTTTCGATGTAATTGTGATCCCTTATATTTAAGGCTGTTGATCTCTACTGAGTCTGTGCGAGCTGCTGCTCCTAGCATTTTTGCTCCAGGATCAGTATGGCAAGGAGATTTAACCAATTCAGTTCTTAACTTGTTCTGGATCACTGGTGTGTCTGCTGTTCTTTTTTCTGTGAGTACCTTTCCGTAGATAATCCACGAACATTTTTACAGTTGTGTCAACCAGATGGAAAAACAACATAAATACCATCGTTTTGATCTAATCTTTTTATGATATCTACTAATGTTGCCATGTAATCAATCTACGTTCCCCATATGTGACTTGCAAACAGAAACAACAGCATAACATGGTATAATATCGTGTTCCGTCTTCCTTCTTTCAAACCTTTACACATTAGAGTTTGGCGGGTCGCCAACAAAAGTAGACAGGAAACAGACAATACCGTTGCCTATATATAAAGCGGAGGGAGTGTCCACTTTGTCAGTGGTAGTAATTTAGTCTTCAGAATACCGGCGGGATTATTCCTCTATCTCCTTCTCATTTTGAAATTTACAGTTTGGTGTTCCGTTCATTTGGGTTGTTCCTACACACTGAATACCTAGTCTGAATATGTGTACAGCTAGATCTATAGACATAAAATAACTGTCAAAATAGATGTTATAGTTTCCGGTACCTTGGAATTTGCCTTTCGAAGCGAATCACAACGTTTTCACAGCTCCAGTGTCTTATTTATTATCTAATGTGAAGTTTCGATTATTCTCTTGTCCACTGCAGATTTCAGTTTTGTGTGCAAACCCCATTTCTCCACACCGAATGAAAAGTTTATAACCTCATTTGTGTGGTTTGTCCATTATGTACATCTTCATGTAGCGGCTTCCTCTAGATGCACAAATTTGTTCATCAGTTGACAAATGCTCACTCATTGCAACTAACTGAAACACTTTTTTATTCATATGATCAGTAGTAGCAGTTTTTGTTGTGGTCTTCAGTCCAAAGACTGGTTTGATGCAGCTCTCCATGCTGCTCTATCTTTGCAAGCCTCTTCATGTCCGAGTAACTACCGCACATACATCCTTCTGAATCTGCTTAGTCTATTCATCTCTTGGTTACCCTCTACGATTTTTACCCTCCACGCTTTCCTCCAGTACTAAATTTGTCATTCTTGATGCCTCAGAACGTATCCTACCAACTGTCTCCTTCTTCTAGTCAACTTGTGTCACAAATTCCTATTCTCCCAAATTCTGTTCAGTACCTCCTCATTAGCACCCGAAACAACAACGGTATTTGTCAAAAACTTCAAATAACAAGGTAAAGCAATTATATCAGGAATAGGGATAATTAATCAAGATAAAAGACTTTAGTGATCTACCCATCTAATCTTCAGCATTCTTCTGTAACACCACATTTAAAAAGCTTCTATTCTCTTCTTGTCTAAACTGTTTATCGTCCATGTTTCACATCCATACATGGCCACACTCCATGCAAATACTTTAAGAAAAGACTTAATTCTATGATCGATGTTAACAAATTTCTCTTCTTCAGAAACGCTTTCCTTGCCATCGACAGTCTACATTGTATGTCATCTCTAATTCGACGATCCTCATTTATTTTGCTGCCCAAATAGAAAAACTTATCTACTACTCATTTCCAAATCTAATTCCCTCAGCATCACCTAATTTAATTCGACTACATTCCATTATCCTCGTTTTGCCTTTGTTTATGTTCATCTTATATCCTCCTTCCAAGACACTGTCCATTCCATTCAACTGTTCTTCCAAGTTCTTTGCCATCTCTGACAGAATTATAATGTCATTGGCAAACCTCAAAGTTTTTATTTCTTGTCTCTGGATTTTAATTCCTGTTCCAGACTTTTCTTCGGTTTCCTTTACTGCCTGTTCAATATACAGATTGAATAACATCAGGGATAAGCTACAACCCTGTCTAACTCCCTTCTCAACCACTGCTTCCCCTTCATTCCCCTCGACTCTTTATAACTGCCTTCTGGTTTCTGTACAAATTGTAAATAGCCTTTCGTTCTCTGTATTTTACCCCCGCGAACTTCAGAACTTGAAAGAGGGTATTCCAGTCAACATTATCAAAAGCTTTGTCTAAGTCTACAAACGTTGTAAACGTAGTTTAGCGTTTCCATAACATAGCTTCTAAGATAAGTCGTAGCGTGTTCCTACATTCCTACGGAATCCAAACTGATCTTCGCTGAGGTCGGCTTCTACCAGTTTATCCATTCGTCTGGAAAGAATTCGTGTTAGTATTATGCAACCATGACTCAATAAACTGATAGTTCCGCAATTTTCTGTCAGCATATGCTTACTTTGGAATCAGAATCATATTCTTCTTGAAGTCTGAGGGTATTTCGAATGTCTCATACATCATACATGATCAGTTATATACCTAATTTTGTACTATATGTTATGATATAGGGGCAACAGTCTGGATGATTGACTGATCTGGCCTTGTAACACTAACCAAGACGGTCTTGCTGTGCTGGTACTGCGAACGGCTGAAACCAAGGGAAACAACAGCCGTAATTTTTCCCGAGGGCATGCAGCTTTACTGTATCGTTAAATTATGATGGCGTCCTCTTGGGTAAAATATTCTGGAGGTAAAATACTTCCCCATTCGGATTTCCGGGCAGGAACTACTCAAGAGGACATAGTTATCAGGAGAAAGAAAACTGGCGTTCTACGGATCGGAGCGTGTAATGTAAGATTCCTTAATCGGGGGGGGGGGTAGGTTAGAAAATTTAAAAAGGGAAATGGATAGGTTAAAGTTGGATATTGTGTGAATTAGTGAAGTTCGGTGGCAGGAGGAACAAGACTTCTGGTCAGGTGAGTACAGGGTTATAAATACAAAATCAAATAGGGGTAAAGCAGGAGTAGGTTTAATAATGAATAAAAAATAGGAGTGCAGGTACGCTACTACAAACATCATAGTGAACACATTATTGTGGCCAAGATAGACACGAAGCCCACGCCTACTACAGTAGTACTAGTTTATATGCCAACTAGCTCTGCAGATGACGAAGAAATTGAAGAAATGTATGATGAAATCAAAGAAATTATTCAGATAGTGTAGGGAGGCGAAAATTTAATAGTCATGGGTGACTGGAATTCGGTAGTAGGAAAGGGGAGAGAAGGGAAAGTAGTAGGTGAATATGGATTGGGGCTAAGAAATGAAAGAGGAAGCCGCCTGGTAGAATTTTGCACAGAACACAACATAATTATAGCTAACACTTGGTTCAAGAATCATGAAAGAAGGCTGTATACTTGGAAGAAGCCTGGAGATTCTGACAGGTTTCAGATAGATTATATATAATGGTAAAACAGAGACTTAGGAACGAGGTACTAAATTGTAAGACATTTCCAGGGGCAGATGTGGACTCTGACCACAATCTATTGGTTACGAACTGTAGATTAAAACTGAAGAAACTGCAAAAAGGTGGGAATTTGAGGAGATGGGACCTGGATAAACTGACTAAACCAGAGGTTGTACAGAGCTTCAGATAGAGCATTAGGGAACGATTGACAAGAATGGGGGAAAGAAATACAGTAGAAGAAGAATGGGTAGCTCTGAGGGATGAAATAGTGAAGGCAGCAGAGGATCAAGTAGGTAAAAAGACGAGGGCTAATAGAAATCATTGGTAACAGAAGAGATACTGAATTTAATTCATGAAAGGAGAGAATCTAAAAAGTCAGTGAATGAAGCAGGCAAAAAGGAATACAATCGTCTCAAAAATGAGATTGACAGGAAGTGTAAAATGGGTAAGCAGGGATGAGGACAAATGTAAAGATGTAGAGGCGCATATCACTAGGTGTAAGATAGATATTGCCTACAGAAAAATTAAAGAGGCCCTTGGAGAAAAAAGAACCACTTGCATGAATATCAAGAGCTCAGATGGAAACCCAGTTCTAAGCAAAGAAGGGAAAGCAGAAAGGTGGAAGGAGTATATAGAGGGTCTATACAAGGGCGATGTACTTGAGGACAATATTATGGAAATGGAAGAGGATGCAGATGAAGATGAAATGGGAGATATGATACTGCGTGAAGAGTTTGACAGAGAACTGAAGCACCTAAGTCGAAATAAGACCCCGGGAGTAGACAACATTCCATTAGAACTACTGACAGCCTTGGGAGAGGCAGGTCTAACGAAACTCTACCATCTAGTGAGCAAGATGTATGAGACAGGCGAAATGCCCTCTGACTTCAAGAAGAATATAATAATTCCAATACCAAAGAAAGCAGGTGCTGACAGATGTGAAAATTACCGTACAATCAGGTTAATAAGCCACGGCTGCAAAATAATACTAACACGAATTCTTTACAGACGAATGGAAAAACTGGTAGAGTACGACCTCGGGGAAGACCAGTTTGGATTCCGTAGAAATGTTGGAACACGTGAGGGAATACTGACCTTACGACTTATCTTAGAAAATGAATTAAGAAAAGGCAAACCTACGTTTCTAGCATTTGTAGACTTAGAGAAAGCTTTTGACAATGTTGACTGGAATAGTCTCTTTCAAATTCTGAAGATGGCAGGGGTGAAGTACAGGGAGCGAAAGGCTATTTACAATTTGTACAGAAACCTGATGAACAGTTATAAAGAGTCGAGGGGCATGAAAGTGAAGCAGTGGTTGGGAAGGGAGTGATACAGGGTTGTAACGTATCCCCGATGTTATTCAATCTCTATATTGAGCAAGCAGTAAAGGAAACAAAAGAAAAATACGGAGTAGGTATTAAAATTCATGGAGAAGAAATAAAAACTTTGAGGTTCGCCGATGACATTGTAATTCTGTCAGAGACAGCAAAGGACCTGGAAGAGCAGCTGAACGGAATGGACAGTGTCTTGAAAGGAGGATATAAGATTAACATCAACAAAAGCAAAACGAGGATAACGGAATGTAGTCGAATTAAGTCGGGTGATGTTGAGGGTATTAGATTAGGAAATGAGACACTTAAAGTAGTAAAGGAGTTTTGCTTTTTGGGGAGCAAAATAACTGATGATGGTCGAAGTAGAGAGGATAAAAAATGTAGACTGGCAATGGGAAGGAAAGCGTTTCTGAAGAAGGGAAATTTGTTAACATCGAGTATAGATTTAAGTGTCTGAAAGTCATTGCTGAAAGTATTTGTATGGAGTGTAGCAATGTATGGAAGTGAAACATGGACGATAAATAGTTTAGCCAAGAAGAGAATAGAAGCTTTCGAAATGTGGTGCTACAGAAGAATGCTGAAGATTTGTTTAACTGCAGAAACAGGAAATAAATTTCACTGATCGGATTACTGAAAACATACGAAATTATTTTAGGTGGCCTGTCATCAGTGGGGTGCTTTAATGGAGTCCAAGGCTTAAGAATTCTCTCAGCTGCTGGTCTCAACGATAGCCACCTTGTTTTGAATGAGGTAGAAGAGTCAAGAGCCTGATGATTGACATCAACGTACAAGCTTTTAGCTTCTATGTCCTTATCGTGTATATTGAAAATAATTAAATATTTTCCAGCAGTGCTTGAAATAGTATTGTGGAGAATATGGGCAGGGCATTCAGTTCATTCTAAACATTTTCCTAGTTCTTTAATTTGGTGAAACACGTTCAGCTGGCCGCGTCGATGAAGTCCTCCGAAGTCGATATTGGTATTGTCTCCACAAAAGTCGAAACAAGGCCTCGGGAGTAGACAACTTTCCATCAGAACTACTGATAGCCTTGGGAGAGCCAGCCCTGACAAAACGCTACCGTCTGGTGAGCAAGACGTATGAGACAGGCGAAATACCCTCGGACCTCAAGAAGAATATAATAATTCCAATCCCAAAGAAAGCAGGTGTTGACAGGTGTGAAAATTACTGAACTATCAATTTAATAAGTCACAGCTGCAAAATACTGACATGAATTCTTTACAAACGAACGGAAAAATTAGTAGTAGCCGATGTCGGGGAAGATCAGTTTCGATTCCGTAGAAATGTTGGAACCCATGAGGCAATACTGACCCTACGACTTATGTTAGAAGCTAGGTTAAGGAAACGCAAACCTACGTTTATAGCGTTTGTAGACTCAGATAAAGCTTTTGACAATGTTGACTTGAATACTCTCTTTCAAGTTCTGAAGATGGCAGGGGTAAAATACAGGGAGACAAAGGCTATTTGCCATTTGTACAAAAACGCAGTAATAAGAGAAGCAGTGGTTGAGAAGGGAGTAAGACAGGGTTGTAGCTTACCCCGATGTTATTCAAACTGTATATTGAGCAGGCAGTAAAGAAAACCAAAGAAAAATCTGGAATAGGAATTAAAATCCAGGGAGAAGAAATAAAGACGTTGAGGTTCGCCGATGACGTAATTCTGTCAGAGACGGCAAAGGACTTGGAAGAACAGTTGAATGGAATGGACAGTGTCTTGAAAGGAATATAGTAGATGAGCATCAATAAAAGCTAAACGAGGATAATGGAATGTAGTCGAATGAAATCGGGTGATGCTGAGGGAATTAGGTTAGGAAAAGAGACACTTAAAGTAGTAAATGAGTTTTGCTATTTGGGGAGCAAAATAACTGACGATAGTCGAAGTCAGGAGGATATAAAGTGTGACTGACAATGGCAAGAAAAGCGTTTCTGAAGAAGAGAAATTTGTTAACATCGAGTATAGATTTAAGTGTCAGAAAGTCTTTTCTCAGAGTATTTGTATGCAGTGTAGCCATGTACGAATGTGAAACGTGGACGATAAATAGTTTAGACAAGAAAAGAATAGAAACTTCCGAAATGTGGTGCTACAGAAGAATGTTGGAAATTAGATGGGTAGATCGTGAACTGATGAGGAGGTACTGAATAGAGTTGGGCAGACGAGGAATTTGTGGCACAATTTGACGAGAAGAAGGGACCCGTTGGTGGGACATGTTCTGATGTATCAAGGGATCACCTATTGGGTATTGGTGGGTAATGTGGAGGGTAAAAATCGTAGAGGGTAACCAAGGGATGACTACACTGAGCAGATTCAGAAGGAAATGAAGAAGCTTGCACAGGATAGAGTAGCATAGGGGAGCTGCATCAAACCAGTCTCTGGACTCAAGACCACAACAACAACTCCACAAAAAGCGATTAATTTATCTAATGGAATCTGCAGCTGTCTTAAAGTGTCTAGACTAAACTGTGCAGTCGTTTCCGATGTTTCGTTATTCAGCGAATCAAACTTCCACAGCTTCTGTAGGATTCTATCAGTTTCAGTAAAGTACTAAATAACTAAAGGAAACATCCTTTCAGGGTTGTGGTTCGATGCGTCGGCGCTGATGCCGTAAAATGAAATTTATTGCAATTGCTTTATGCCTCTGAATACGGAATGAGGTGATAGAATATTTTTAACAATCGCTGTAGTTTTGGTCCTGGCTGTAGATTGCTTTGCTCGACTATGGAGTCAGGATACGTTGCAGCACTCAGTTTTACGGTACAGTCAAGAGAACTGAAGGACCCATGATGCTCGACAATTTTATAAGCTGTTGTTAGTTCTGCAGCATCAACAAGCAAGTCTTTCAAGGTATCTTCTTTAATCATGAATACAGAAATAGACTTTATGTCGGTGCTACCGCGAATCTATTTGTGTGATTCTTCGTAGAAAGATGCTGCCTCACATCTGCCTTACCTCCGTGAGCTGCTGAGATGAAACAGCTACAAATCTCACACAACGCTTCCTGATCCGTAAGTCCTTTCTTGACAACAGACCACTCTTTCGTGTAATCATCCGAAAAGGCATTTTCGTAAGGTATGTTAAGTTTATTAGACAGTAAACGGTTCACAATAACATTTCAGTCATCAAAGTACACGTCACTATACACTTCGCGCCCGATATACCCACAGTAAACACTGCAAACATTGCTAACTCGCACTCTTTTGTTCGTATTACGTTTAGAAAGAATCATCTTACCAAATTGCTATTCAGATGGGAACTGCCAGATTCCTCCGTGTAGCTCTGCTTAAGTAGTTCCAGCCCCGTACTGCTGGGAAAATCTGGTATTCTCTCGAATTATGACGCTAGATCTAGGAAGTGTTGCATCGTCGATACAGGATATGCCACATGCAACGCCATCTGTGAAACGACCTTGTCAGCATAAACTTGTTAATTTAAATAAAACTAAATGAGGCTGCATTTGTAAGTTTCTCTAACAGATGGCGTTATTTATAATGGGGACGCTCCCTATCGGGATGGATGGCAACCATAGTCAAAGGGCTAATACAGCATGTGCCTATAAATTTATCGATGTCATGGACTTTGGAATTAACTATTTTGTTTGGGTGCTTCTGTGTGCTGTAAAGATTACTTTCACCTACAATTTTTGCCATTGATTCGTTAGTAAAACATATTTAACAAACTGATAACGGCGTAGACAACCCTAGCGTTTATTGGAGAAGTGGGGTACTTCCTTTGAGTCTAAAAAGGTCATTTACAATGATGCACTTTGCTTTTGTCCAAATGATTTGATTTTCAGTATTTTTTCGGTGTTTCTTCAGAAGCTTGCAGTACCTGCATATCAACAAGAAGTTCATTATTATCATCCTCCAAAAACTTTTTGGATGATGTGTAGTCCCTATAGTGGTCTCAGACTCGCCATCGCTAGCTGATTCCAGATCATTTACAGTTATTGTAGGATTTTCATCGGAATCGTCAAAGTCTAGCCCATTTCAGTAGTCAGACGGACATTCTCAAGGCCACGAATTTTTCGTAAGTCGTCAATTTATGTCGTCCACTTTCAAAATACAAGAATGATTCCATTACAACATTTGAAGAAGCACGATAAACTAGGGGAAGGCAGAACAAAGGAGACGTTAATTTGTTATGATTCGAGTATGTGTAAGAGCATCACTACGCACTATTGGACATACGCAAACAAAATTGATTCAAGTAATACTTACGTATTTTTTAGCAGAATTACAAGCTGAACTGAGCGGAATACTCTCCAATGGCTATAAAGCACTATTTTTTTTTTTTTACATTCACGCGTTCTTGCTTGCAACTACCAACAATCGCTATCAAAATAGATCAAGATGTGCCATACTGACAATGATACACAGAGCAACACACATTGTCGCGACGTGAACTCAGTAGCGCATTCTATGGGACGTACATTAATTAGGCGAGGCGCTTACAAAGGGGAGATGGTCGAGTCGAATCTCACCCAATCTCACGCGGGGGAGAGGGGGTCTCGCAAATATCAAGTAATTTATTTTTTTGGGCAAGAAACGGTGTGAAATTGCGAGAAAACTAATTTAAATTAAGTAAAACATGTTTTCCACTAAAATATGGCTACATCCTACACAATAATATTTATCGCAGTTAATGCGAACGCCACAAAGTACCACAGCAGCCTCTCGATTGTTCGGCCGCCGGCCAGCCAAACACGCGACTCGACGAAAGTTGCGGCTTAAGAGCCCGATGGCAACGCACGCGTGCTTGTAAAATAGAAACGCTGCAAAGGTAACTAAATTACGTATTTCTACGAGAACTGAAGCTACTACAGAAACTGTTATAAATAAATACAAAAAATATTAAACGGTCTGCTGTGTTTACACCCGTAAATGCTTCGTTACTCGACGGCTCCAAACATCGTTGTCACTCATTCACAGTGAGTTGTTATGATAATTATGTTGCATACGTGAAAAGATACGACTGCGAGACCAGTGGCGAAGCGTGGCATTTTTTTAAGGGTAGGTCGAGAATTACGGATTTCAATAAAAGGTAAAACATCTTACAACAAAAACTTGTAAAATAGAAACTCTGCAAAAGTAACTAAGTTACATATTCTAACATAATAACTGAAACTACTACAGAAGTTGTTATAAATAAATACATAAAATATTAAACAGCTACATATTAAAAATATGACACATAGTAACTCACTGTAACATCTTTATATAATTAGTTCTATCCTCCTGTCCTTTTTCTGGTCGTAAACACCGATAACGTGAGATATGGAGTACTGTCCTTTGGCTGAAGATTTCACAGTTCCCTTCTCAATAGCCAAAAGCGCAATGTTTTAAAATCTGTTATGTGTCGCTGTGTTGCGAAGGTAGGTTTTAATGCGTTTTAATGTACTCAAGCTTCTTTCACAAGGTGCTGTGTGAGAATTGCAAGAACCAGCGACAGTAAATTCCTACATTCAGAGAAGATGTTTTTCAATCCATTGTTTATAATGGATTTAAGGACGTCCTGAGGTTGTAGACGTTTATCCTCACTGCTGTAAATAAACGTTAGTTTCCTTCCAGTTTTTCACTGTTAAAGAAAGGATATAATTTAAAGTAGGTTTTCAACTTCACGTATCGGGAAATTGTTGGGTCTACTATACCTGAAAAATTTTCTCATTTCCGTGTTCCGTAAAACCTGTTTCACGAAAGTCCTGGAACCTAGTTTCCATGTTTAGTACCACTGTGTCAGTTATTTAGAATGGAACCATTGCACTAAGGAGGGTCGACTTGGAGAAGAGTTAAAATCACAGAAAGGAGCTATCATGTTTGGATGCGTCCATGATCACAGACATCATGAATGAAGTAATTCTTCATGCTTTCCCGGCGATCTGTTGACATCTTGGATATTCGGGAATCCAGCCGGATGTTCGCGTCGTTCTCGCACGATATTTCAGCAGCGTGCCTCGCTGTCTTCTTCAGGCGCTACCTGAGACTGGTCCTTGGGTCGATCGAGTCCAGTATTTATGCCTGGGAGGAGCTGGGCGTTCCCTAATCGGTCCGCACACTGACTTATACCTACAAGCCAGCAGTTGCCACCATCCGGCACAGAAGAATGGAGTGCTCAAAACACTGGTCCACAGAGCACAAACTCTGTCAGATCCTGATAGTCTGGCCACAGAAATAGAACACTTACAATCAGTGTTCAGCAGGAATGGGTACTCCTCTAGAGATATCCAGAAGGTACTTCAACCTGCTAACCGGCCAAAGGATCAAGAAGAAGAATCAGAAGAGGCAAAGAAGATGGCATACCTGCCATATGCCGGACCTATCTCTGCCAAGATCAGCAGGATTCTCCAGAAATATGACATCAAGAGCATATTTTGCCCACCCACCAAAATTGGGGCTATGCTGGGGAATATAAAAGATGACCTGGGGCTACGCAAGCCAGGTATTTACAACATACCATGCCAGTGTGGGATGTCATACATTGGCCAGACCACCAGAACTGTGAACATCAGGTGTAAAGAACACCAGAGACATACCAGACTCAGGCAGGCAACTAAATCAGCCATAGCAGAGCATTGTCTGAAACTTGGTCATTCAATGGATTACAACGACACCAAGATTGTGACACAGACCTCAAGATTTTGGGACAGTGTCATTAAAGAAGTCATTGAGATTAAGGTCACAGACAATCTAATCAACTGTGACTCGGGATACCAAATCAGCACTGCCTGGAATCCAGCGCTTGCTTGTGAAAACTCAACGTAGGACACTCCGGGATTCTACAAGAAATAGAAGTGGAGACCGAGAGAACAGCCGTGAGACAAGGTGTCTGACATTGGAGACCAGATCTGACACACCCCAGATCATGAACTCGACTTCAGAAGACGGCCAGGCCGGGCGCGGACGGCGGAGGGAACACCAGCGACCAGAGAGGGACAATGTAGCCGCGTCTGGCGGGCGCGGACCTCAGAAGGAACACACGACGCGGCGCGGATCGATTAGGGAGCGCCCAGCACGAAACAGAAGTGGAAATCATAGTAACAGTCAGGAGATAGAGTACTCAACATCTCAGACCGGGTCTGACACACCTCAGATGATAACCACATCCGTTGAGGACGGCCAGAACGGGCGCCGACGGTAGTCGGAACATCTGCGACTGGAGGGGTCCGTTGAAGCCGAGTCTGGCGGGCGCGGACCACAGATGGAACACTCGACCCGGCGCGGACCGATTAGGGAACGCCCAGCTCCTCCCAGGCATAAATACTGGACTCGATCGACCCAAGGACCAGTCTCAGGTAGCACCTGAAGAAGACAGCGAGGCACGCTGTTGAAATATCGTGCGAGAACGACGCGAACATCCGGCTGGATTCCCGAATATCCAAGATGTCATCATGAATGAAATTTCCCAGTTTGTTGGTATATCAGCATTGAGTATCCAACTAGTACGTCTTGGAACCGTGAAACATGGCCTAAGAACAGTGGTCATAAAAAAGATCCTAAACGACAGGAGCTGGAGATGAGTTTCATCCACTGTGATGTAGTGATTGGCGGCGCTGTCTGCAGCTCAGGTTCAATTCCTGGCCGGGCCAGGGATTTTCTTCGCTTGGGACTGGTATGTACGTGTGTGTGTGTGTGTGTGTGTGTGTGTGTGTGTGTGTGTGTGTGTGTGTGTTTGTGCGCGCGTATGTGTGTGTGCGCGCGCGTACGTGCGTGCGTATGTGTATGCGTGTGTTTTGTCACATGGGTTTTGCCGGACAGTAATACCATACGACCATTTCGTTTTCATCATGCATTATCAGTGAGAATCGGTTTTAAACCCTCCAGGAATTGCTCCTGTCAGTGATGTTGGTCCATTGCAACGAGGTTAGGAGCAAATATTGCAAAGAGAACTGTACTCTATGGTCATTTGGAATTGAGTACCTCAACGGTGCAACATGTTGAAAGCACCCACAGCCCAGTAACGCCTTTTACCCTCCACTGAGCTACGTTGTAAATGTGCAAAGAGAAGTTTCAATGCTCTTTTCATTGTTGTCCTTGAAGTTTAATACTGGAAACTGCCTTGCATATGGGCAATGTTGCTTTTTGAAGATAATCAAAAAGAAATTGCCACTAGGGGGCCGCCTTTGCGAGATGTCGTGAGTTTTGGCTCGACCCCCCCCCCCCCTCCCCCCTCTTCTCTCACGTGAGATTCTTCAAAATGCGTATTTTTTGGTGTAAATACGTTAAACTGTGCTTGACTGCGTTGGATTTATTTTCTTAAAAAAAAACTAGTCTACTCGTCAACACTTTTCAGTTCGGTTACTAACCATGTGTTCTGTTCGGATATTACAGTTTAAAATAAAGACTGAACAATTTTTTTTAACCAAAAGCGAGAGTGATGAAGAAATAGGCAAGAGAAAAAATTGTATAACTCCCGAAAAAAGAGGGGCGGCGATAGCTTAACGAAACCACTACACAGAAACCGGAAGTACCGAAAAGGACGGGAAGAAAATCTAGGACTGGACTCATTAAAGACAATGCTTTTTATGGGCACTGTGTGTTGTGCAAATTGCTTTTAGAGCAGAATTGGTGGTGGTGAAAACCCACGCAAAAGGTGCTTGAGTATTCCCCCTATGTATCGCGATCCCGAGATGTCTTTGTATAAAATAGAAAGAAATGTGTTTAGTCTACGTTGGGCCTTTCTCTCCGCCGGTTCTCTAAGGTACTGTTCGATCTCATGCTGAGTGTGCAGCACCAAGTTTTCCTTTCCCGGGAACCTCTGCTTCGTTGCATTTCTTCACTTTTGTCCCTTCTTCCTGGCAACACTTCTTCGTCTCGCCCAGTGGCGATGCGTCCATTAAGGCTCTAAGGCTGAGCTTACCCAAAAAATTCCCAATTAATTCCCCCAGACTGAACTGAATCGGAACTGAACACGTACCGTCGTAAACGTTGTCAAATATTTTACGTTTCAACTTCGTATATGCACTCGCCAGTATTAGAACACATCACTTCTTTAGCTGTGCAACCAACAGCAGCTCGGAAGTCAGTGCTTCTTGTGAGCATGCGCAGTAAGCTTCGTTTCTTTCACGTGGCGGACTGGGGTTTCCACAGCGTGGATACGGTTTTTAAAAACTGGCGTTTGATTTGTTTCTACTTCCTGCCAGCAGGCGGATACGCACCTTGGAATGACAAGTCATTCAGCAGTTCCCTAACAGACAGACCTACTTCGCATCATGTAGTGCGCTAGCAGCAAGCCGGGCAGAATGAGAAACCATTAACACTTCATTTAAATGTGGATGAAACTCATCTCCAGCTCCAGGATCTTTTTTTATGAGCACTGTTCTTAGGCCATGTTTCACGGTTCCAAGACGTACTAGTTGGATACTCAATGCTGATACACCAACAAATTGGGAAACTTCATTCATGATGTCTGTGATCATGGACGCATCCAAACATGATAGCTCCTTTCTGTGATTTTAACTTGTCTCCAAGTCGACCCTCCTTAGTGCAATGGTTCCATAAAGCGACTGGCGTATGTGCACTGTCGTGACGCAACATGAGCGGTGGAGGTTCACATGACTGTCTGGCAAAAGCTCTACACCGTCTACAGTACTCAAAAGCGACCAAAATGCTCTTTTAAGGGAGTGACTAATATTTTCTCCGGTCAGCTTAGAAGTATCAAAGTATACTGCTAGAAAAGACTAACAGTTCAGCAGTGATCAATCTGCGCACGACCATAACCTAAGAGATAACACTAATAACAATTTCAGTCCACCAATTGATGATATACCGAATACATTCCTAACTGCTGAGAATGTTGATTGCCTTGTTGGATTTCGCTCAGAGTGCGTTTTTGGAAATTTCTTCATCGCAGATTACTCCATTCGCTGTTATATGTTTCGATAAACATGATATTCTGTGAACTAGGGATGAAGCGTAACAGGCGGATTCCATATTCCTAGGTTTTCAAAGCATTTGGCATGGTGGCACATTGCCGACTGTCAACAAAGGTACAAGCGTATGGAATAGGTTACTAGATACGTCACTGGCTCGAAGACTTCTTAAGTAACAGAGCCCAGTATGTTTGTCCTCGACAGCGGGTGTTCACCAGAGACAGGGGTATCGTCAGGAGTGCCCCAGGGAAATTTAATGGGACCGCTGTTATTTTCTATATACGTTAATGATCTGGCGGACAGAATAAGCAACAGTCTGCAGCTTTTTGCTGATAACGCTGTGGTGTATGTGAATGTGTCGCCATTGAGTGACTGTAGGAGGATGCAAGACAAATTTTCTAGTTGGGGTGATGAATGGCAGCTAGCTCTAAATGCGGTAAAATATAAGTTAATATGGATGAGTAGGACAAACAAACTCATAATGGTCGAGTACAGAATTAGTAGTTTGATGCTTGACACAGTCACATTGATTAAATATCTTGGTATAATGTTTCAAAACAATACGAAACAGAACGAGTATGTGAGGATTGTGGTAGGAATGGCGAGTTGTCGACTTCGGTATATTGGGAGAAATTTAGGAAAGTGTGGTTCACCTATAAAGGATTCCGTTTATAGGACACTAGTGCGACCCATTCTCGAGTACTTGTCAAGTGTTTGTGATATGCACCAGGTCAGATTAAAGGAAGAAATCGAAGCAATTTACATGCGGGCTGCTAGACTTATTACTGATAGGTTCGAACAACGCGCAAGTATTACGGAGATTCCCATCAAAACTAAAACTCTCCATAATAAAGCCACTTCACAAAAAGGATAGTACAGCTGACATAAATAATTATAGGCCAGTGTCATTATTGTCAGGTTTCTCTAAAGTAATTGGAAGAGTAATGTCTGAAAGGCTAGCTGACTTCCTCAATAAAAATAAAATACTGACTAATGCTCAAAATTGGTTTAGAAAGAACAGATCCACAGAAACGGCAGTCTCCCAATTCGTGAAAATGGTTCTAAATGCCTTGGACAAGAACGAATTAAGCTGTGGAATATTCTTAGATTTATCTAAAGCATTTGATTTAATCAGCCATGTCTTATTGCTTATGAAACTAGAATGTTATGGGGTCCGGGGACTTGAATTCAAATGGTTCAAGTCTTATCTCTCTGATAGACTACAGAAAGTACAAATATGTCATGAAGGCAAAGAGTATCTTTCAGATTTCAAAAAAACTAGCTATGAAGTGCCCCAGGGTTATGTGTTAGGCCCTCTGTTGTTGTTGGTGTACATAAACGATTTGCCAAACCATCTGACAGTTGCAGAAACGGTGATGTTCGCTGATGACACTAGCATTTTTATAAAAGGATACACTGAGGATGATCTACAGCAGAGCGTCTCTAGGACAATAAATGAAACAGGAAAATGGCTTAGTGATAATGCTTTGATCATAAATAAGGATAAAACGGTATTGATGAATTTCAGTAATATTAAAAGTAAAGCTAGAAGAAGAGTAGAAGCTGAGTTAGGGAACTATGTTATTGCACAAACTCCATACACAAAATTCCTCGGTATATGGGTGGATGAGCACCTGAGATGGGAAAAGCATCTAGAAGTTTTGAGTAAAAAATTAAGTAAATGCTGCTATGTGATAAGAATGCTTCAGGAATGCTGCAACACTGAATCATTACTGTGTGCCTATTATGCTTACATGAACAGTTTGATCTTCTGGGGAAATACAGGTGCAGCAAAACAAGCTTTCAGACTTCAAAAAAGGGCTATTAGAATAATGAAAGGGGTTCCCTGCAGAGTGTCATGCAGGGAAATATTTAAAGAATTTAAAATAATGGCTCTTCATAGCTTATACATCTATGAATGTGTATGCTTTCTGAAAACTCACCAGGTATTTTCAACATTAAATAATCAGGTTCATAACCGTGAAACAAGGAACAGGGATGATTTTCACAGACACACCCACAAAGGAGCACTCTACCAAAAAAGTGTAAACTACCAGCCCAAAATACTTTTAAGTGCATTGCCTTCTACAATAAAGAAAATTAAAGAATTTCATAAATTCAAGGTAAATCTTAAACAGTTTTTACTAACACATAGTTTTTGCAGCACTGAAGAATATCTGAATATGGAAAAGTAATATTATTTATGTATACTGTTATAAAATGTTTGTATTTATTATCCAAGTTTTTGAAACAAATTAAAGATAAGAAACTATATTGTAATTGACTACACCCATACAATGTATATTGTTAATGGATGAATAAAGAGATTGATTGATTGATTGATTGATTGATTGATTGATTGATGCTTCAGGAACTCAAACGGGGTTCACTAGAGGGAAGGCGTCATTCGTTTTGAGGAGCTCTGTTGAGAAAATATAGAGAACCAGCATTTGAGACTGACTGCAGAACGATTCTTCAGCTGCAAATGTACTTTTCGTGTAGGGACCATGAAGATAAGGTTACAGATATTAGGACTCATTCCGATGTATATAGGCTGGAGCTTTTCCCGCGCTCTGTTTGCGAAAGGAATAAGAAAGGAGCCAGCTGTAGTGGCTGAGTGGTTCTAGGCGCTTCAGTCCAGAGCCGCACGACTCCTACAGACCCAGGTTCAAATCCTGCCTCGGGCATGGATGTGTGTGATGTCCTTAGGTTAGTTAGGTTTAAGTAGTTCTAAGTTCTAGGGGACTGATGACCTCAGATGTTAAGCCCCGTAGTGCTCAGAGCCAATAAGAAAGGAACTGACCAGTAGTGTTACTGGGTACCCTCCGCCTGCGGACTGTAGATGTAGATACATTATCATCAGAACACAGCTGTGGTGAGAAGAAGTACAATATAAGAAATTCTAATGAAAAATTTTTCATCCACATTATAGCAATTTATATTCATACTTACTGCAAAATACAAAGCTAAGCTCAGGAAAGTGAGCATGCAAGTCATTGAAAATAAGACCGTCACACCTAAGGAGTTAAGTTCCAAACTACGTACCAATAACTTATTTACGAAGAAAACATTACAGGCACCAGATTAACAGTTACACAAAGAAAAAATGAATATCAAAGAATATGACCACTACGAAAATACTCGAGCAATGCATCCATCAACTGTTACATAAAGTTGCGCCTAAAGAGAAGTCATACAGATGTTGTAACATATAAAAATTCCGAAGTAACAAAATACAGCATGTCGCAGATTCCAATATTAAGGGAGGAAATATGGCATTGTATTCAAGTTGTGGCTAGGAGCTGTCCAGGGAATACAGCGGAAGCGTTGGTGCAATCAGTTATTCAAACGGCGACAGGCTGGCGACGGATGGCACAGAGACTATGCACATACACGGTGTTCCCGTGAGAGCGTGCAAAAATTTTTCAGGAGATAGAGGATGCTCCACTAAAAAATCTGAGGTAGGGAATCTGGGGTCGAAGAAGCCAGCTTAAGGAATAAAATCACTTTACAGTGTATTTTTCTATTTACATTAGTTACAGTTAACTGCAAATACCACATTGACACAATGAACGTTCCATTTGTACTGTGTCTTACAAAACGTGCTGAAACTGACGGCCATCAACCTCAATGCAAGCATGACACTGGCGAACAAGATTCTGACGCACCCTGACAAATGTCCGTTGTGTATTTTGAATCACATCACAGGCAGCTACAATTCTGGCATCTAATTCTTCGTATCCACTGGGGTCTCATACACAAGTGACTTGAGATGTCTCCCTAACAAATAATCAAGGATATTCAGTTCGGGTGACCTCGCAGGTCGTGGAATAGGACCTCTCCTTCCAATCCAGCGACCAGGAAATACAGCATTGAGATGGTTACAGGCATCCACACTGAAGTGAGGCAGTGTGACATTGTAAATACGATACAACAGAGCCGCCTTATGGACAAGTAAAGTAAACTAAACCTGCATCACGACTTCCTAGTAATCAGGCTCAGCCTCCTTGTTTCCCTGCAGGAAATAAAGAATGTACAAGTAAATAAATAGCACAGTACGTGTAAACTTGTGCGCACGTTAGTTGTAAATAAGCTGGAAAACAGTAATGCTAGACAAAGCGGTAGACAAGTTTACTTTCATATCTCCTTAAGCTGGCTCTCTGACGCCAGGTTCCTCACCTCAAGTTGTTCAGTGGAGCATTCTCTATGTCCTGTTACATTTTTGCATGCTCTTACAGAAACATCTTGTGTGGAGACTGTCTATTGTCAGCCAGTGTGTGAACCAGGTCCCGTACAGCAGCGCATCACGTGACGTAAGTGCATCACGAGTTGCTCCAAATATGGTAATGTACACTCTGTTTTCGTTACTTTTAATATGAGTAAGGGCACTGATAACCTCGCCGTCGAGTGCCCGTAACACACATAATACACACCGTACCCTCTGTCACTGACGACGTGCATCAGAGGGAACGTTCCCGCAACTTCGTGAGCACTAGAAAGAGGGGACTCGTCCCGAACCAAAAGGAGAGCACAGCAGGTAGTCATGTGCGACGCCACCCCTATGCCGGTCGTCGCCCAGCTGAGGACTTTGAATATTTAGAGTTGTCCCGGAAACGAGACAGTACTGAGACGACAGTCACAGGACAGCGAGATAGGAAGCAGCTGATTGTTAAAGCTGAGTGAGCCATTTACAGTAGTATTGTGAATTGAACAGATGAGTTAAAGTCAGTAGTGCCACAAGTGAACTGTCATTGAACTTTGTTATTCGGGTCGGTGATTCCTTGAAATTTACACCGAGTTCTGTATTTCTGAACACCCTCTTAGATTGTAGGTTCTCTACAGGGTGGAGTTCTACCAGCTACCCAAGCGAAAGTCGTCCTTTGATACTCTCGATCGAGATAAGCCCTTGTGATTAAAATGAGTCCTCCTTACTCCCACTCGGGACACGACAAGCATTACAAAAGAATTTTCGTCATGTAAGTTTTGGCAGTATATACACATACATCATAAAAAGTTTTGCGTCACCCCGGTTCCCAGAACTCCTGAAGACAGACGTTGACTGTGGATATTGTATCACAGACACAGTCCCTTTGATTGTTTAGAGATGTCACTAAACACGCCCTAAGATGTAAACAACCACGCAAGAGCAGCACCTATTAGACGGAGGGGGTCCGACAGCCGATCAGTTCCAGTCATTCCACCAGGAAACACGTACACAGCTCATGTTGTCTGTAGTTCAACCATGCCTAGACAGTCAATACCGCAGCTTGATTGCGTCTGTATTGTTACTTTGTGCCAGGAAGAGCCCTCAATAAGGGAAGTGGCCAGGCATCTCGGAATGAACCAAAGCATTGTTGTTCGGACATGGAGGAGACACAATGAGACAGGAACGGTCGATGACATGCCTCGCTCAGGACGCTCAAGGGCTACTATTGCAGTGGATGACCGCTACCTACAAATTATGGCTCGGAGCAGCCCTGACGGAAACGCCACCATGTTGAATAAAGCTTTTCGTGCAGCCACAGGATGTTGTGTTATGACTCAAACTGTGCGCAGTCGGCTGCATGATGTGCAACTTCACTCCTGACGACCATGGCGAGGTTCAAAAATGGTTCAAATGGCTCTGAGTGCTATGGGACTTAACATCTGAGGTCATCAGTCCCCTAGACTTAGAACTACTAAAACCTAACTAACCTAAGGACATCACACACATCCATGCCCAAGGCAGGATTCGAACCTGTGACCGTAGCAGTCACGTGGTTCTGGACTGAAGCGCCTAGAACTGCTCAGTCACATCGGCCAGCTGGCGAGGTTCATCTTTGCAACCACGACACCATGCACCGCAGTAGAGATGGGCCCAGCAACATGCCAAATGGACTGCTCAGGATTGGCATCACATTCTCTTCATCAATGAGTGTCGCATAAGCCTTCAACCAGACAGTCGGCAAAGACGTGTTGGAAGCAATCTGGTCAGGCTGAACGCCTTAGTCACACTGTCCAGCGAGTGCAGCAAGATGGAGGTTCCCTGCTGTTCTGGGGTCGCATTATAGGGGGCCGATGTACGCTGCTGATGGCTGATGGCTGTACGATATGTGAATGCCATCATCCAACCGATAGTGCAACCATATCGGCAGCATATTGGCGAGGCATACGTCTTCATGGACGACAATTCACGCCCCCATCATGCACATCTAGTGAATGACTTCCTTCAGGATAACGACATCGCTCGACTAGAGTGGCCAGAATGTTCTCCAGACATGAACCCTATCGAACATGCCTGGGATAGATTGAAAAGGGCTGTTTATTGGTGATGTGACCAACCAACCACTCTGAGGGATCTACGCCGAATCGCCTTTGAGGAGTGGGACAATCTGGACCAACAGTCCTTGATGAACTTTTGAATAGTATGCCACGACAAATACAGGCATGCATCAATGCAAGAGGATGTGCTACTGAATATTAGAGGTACCGATGTGTAAAGCAATCTGGACCACCTCCTCTGAAGGTCTCGCTGTATGGTCGTACAACATGCAATGTTTGGTTTTCATGAGCATTAAAAAGGGTGGAAATGATGATTATGTTGATATCTATTCCAATTTTCTGTACAGGTTACGGAACTCTCGGAACCGAGGTGATGTAAAACTTTTTTGATGTGTGTTGTACAAATGGAGACATCCAGAGAGCATTAGATACAAATTGTACACCATGTACAGAAAGCAAACACTGTACAGTTAATACAAATATAACAAACATAATTTTCCACAGTGGAAAGCCCTTTTTACTGGGCTCAATAATGTTTTTCCTCACCTCCACTGGTATTTCAGTTCCTTTTGAATCCACGTTATGCGATCGAATTATGTATTGCAATACACATCTGCAAAAAATTATGAGCAAGTAATGGTAATGGACGTCAATACAATCCTCAGTAGAAGCGATTATAGAAAGCATGGACTTCACTTGCGAATGGAAGGCAAAGAGAAATTATGTAGACATTTACAGCTAGCAGTACGTGCCAATCTCCAAATACCAGCTCTAACATACATTACAATGTGAAGACATTTCAGCAAATATGACAGTGAAAACACATGAAAAATCAGCAGCAAAAATGGACCTATCAAACTCAATAGTTATGAAAGACAAATGAGGAGCCACAAAAAAGAACTGTACTAAACCTTCATCACTCAAAGAAGACACAGCGAAACAAAACTACCATCGACTAAACCAGGCTGTGATACCGGCAAAAGCATCTAACCCAAAAAAAGCACCTGAACCAAGTTCCACACCCAAAGATGTTCAAGATACAACAAGAAGAACTGGGCACTGGAAACCATAAGCAGTACCCACAGGAGACCCACTAAGGACATCAGCAGACCCAGTCTCACAAGTATCACCAAGGACATCTAATTTTACATGTATCAGTAAACACCAACAATCATCTACTACCACCCCAGCAACAGGAGGAAGTTCAGCAATTCCAGTGAGAAGAAATGTAAGATGAACATGTCATCTACAAGATTTTTTATTCCCAAAAAAGCCTCAAGAACACATTAGGATAACTAGTGCACCTATCAACACCACCTCCAGTAGCAGTCCTTGCAGCAAAAACAGAAACCACCTCAACAGTGACCACACAAGTAAAAACACCAAAGAGATGAACTGCCCCTTTTCACCATCAGGACATTTTCTTATGACCAATGGAAAAAACCAAATCACACTTCAGGATGAGAATGAAGATTTCCCACATAATTTAAATTCAGGAATAAGAGGTAAGTGGTCAACCAAGTACAATCAGAACAAACCTAAAATATCAACAGGTCACTCTTCTTCATCAGAATATACAGTCACTTAGGAATAAAGTAAGAGAGCTGGAAATCTTGATATCAAGTGAACTCAGATATGTTAATATACTATGCTTAACTGAACACTGGCTGAAAGAAAATGAGTTAAAGACAGTGAAAATAATGGATTATGTGTTAGCAGCACAACCTTGTAGAAATCAGTTTACACATTGTAACACCTCTGTTTTTATCCCGACCTAATCTGATCGAATAGCAGCCCAATATTTATTATTAACATGACCGTGAACCTAATGGGGCTGGTAATCGGAATTGACTGCTACGGAAGTTGTTACATTCCAGTTCGTCCTGTTCAATACTGTAATACTGAATGTCTGGTAATAAGGAACACTTACACCGTTTTACTAATTACGAACTTATATTCTTCTCAAAACACAAAAAGGAGACAGCCACTGCCTTCGTCATACATATCTAATTATGGCTAATCTCAGCACAGGCTTTCTTCATTTTCCATTATCATCACACGCTAATCCATCACTGCGTCCAACACTGCAATCCAAGGTTAGGCCGGCGCGGTAGACGCGAAACCAAATATCGGCACTAGTAACGTCACTGATCACTTTCATTATGATACTTCTTCACTTTCCCGGTATTAATCTATTACTTAGGGGTCTAACCACGGCAATGGTGACACCCTTCTCAGTTAAAGACCCTGTATTTCAACAATGGCCTCCACACACACACACCATTCCCGCCAACCACACTGGCGCATCTCCACACTCGCTCTCGCAACACGTCACAATCGATTGTTTGCCCTATCAACCTGCGCCGAGTGCAAAGTTATAGTAAGGACCTACAGACCCCTTACACCATGGAGGGAACTGCATATACATAAAGGAAGATATCAAATTCAATTACTAAGACAATGCTGAATCCTTAAACACTGAGAAAGATTTTGAAATATCAGGCATAGAAATTCCAGCATTCAAGTTAATTGTAATATGTTTATATATATCTCCAGATACCCACCTAAAAAAATTCAACACTCAGCTTGATACTTTACTAAATAAAATAGTAACAAATCAAAAAACAGTTCTTATATGTGGAGACCTACATGTACACTTTAATAAGTGAAGCAATTCAAAATCTGAGCTGATGAACATATTAACAGCCAATAATTTGGAGATTACAATCCACTCCCCTACACGTGAAATGAATCATTCTAGTACTATTATAGGCCAAATAATAATTAGCTCCGGGACCAATGGCCCTAGCAGTTTGGTCCCTTCAATCCCACAAACCAACCAACCAACCAATAATTAGCTCCAAAACAAAATGTAAATCAGTTGCAATTAACTGGCAGACCATCATGCACAGGCTATAAGCTTTTGTGTAAACACTAATACATCTTATAATTATATGAGGAAGACTACACACATGGGCACAACTTTCAGTAATACTGCAGTACAAACAGTCCAGAATTATCTCCAACGAGAATCATGGGAGCTAGTATATAGCACAGAAAATATTTCTGATAAGTTTCAGACTTTCATGAATACTTTTAAATATTATTTTGATCTTGCTTTTCCATTGAAAGCCAAAACAACCCAAACCACTAAAAGCGACAAGTGGATTACTAGTGGTATAAGGAAATCTTGTGCTAGAAAATGGTACCTTCACAATATTGCAAGAAGCTACAACACAACTCAGGAGTTTCATAATTACTTTAAAAAATATAAATCTATCTTAAATAAAATAATAAAGGAGGCAAAGAAATGAGACAATGACAAATACTTAGAAAATGCTTCAAACAGAACCAAAGCAATCTGGCAAGTTGTAAAGAAGGAAATCAAATCTTACAAAAATAGAGTTAATAATATGGTATTGAAGGCTGGCTTGGAAAACATTTACAGCCCATAGGAAGTAGGTAGTATGTTTAATAACTATTTTATAAATGTAACAGAGAAACTACTACAACAGACATCTAATAGAAAACAGCATACAGAAACAGGGAAAAAAGTCTCAAGCAGATCAATGTTTCCGTTCCAAACAAATGTATTAGTAGTACAGGTTAAATAAAAAGTCTCAAAATGAAACACTCTGCAGGTGTAGATGATATACCTGATTTCATTATAAAGAAATGTGGGGACTTGATCACTGAACCCTTAACTCACGTATGTAACCTATCTTTTGCTACAGGAACTTTTCCTTCATGTTTGAAAATAGCAAAAGTAAAGCCATTATACAACAAAGGAAACGAAGATGATATTTCCAACTACAGACCACAGGCACTTCTGTCTGTTTTCTCAAAAATATTAGAAAGGCTTTTCAATAAGAGACTAACAGACATCTTAGAGGATAATGGCATTCTGTCAGAATCTCAACATGGATTTAGAGCAAACCGTTCAACCGAATCAGCAGTTCACTCCTTTCTATTAGAGGCACTGATAGCATTAGACAACAAAAAACTTACCATGGGCATATTTTTAGATTTTTCAAAGGCATTTGACACCTTAAATCATGACAAATTGCTACACAAGATAGAAAATCTTGGCATTAGGGGAACAGCTAACAACTGGCTAAGCTCTTATCCTAAGAACAGAGAACAATATGTGGAAATACATCAGGAAAGGGATAATGTCATTAGGAAATATAATTCCAAGCTACTGACTGTTAAATATTGAGTGCCACAACGATCGGTAATGTGTCCCGTTCTGTTCTTACTCTATGCAAATTACCTAAACGTAAGCAATGACAGCAGTAAAATATTTCAATTTGCTGATGATACGAGTGTTCTAATTACAGGAAACTCAGAAGAAACTCTTCTAAAAACACAAAGGAAGCCACTGACAGGCTAACATGTTATTTTGATGACAATGACTTAGTAAACAACACTGAAAAAACTGTAGCTATGGATATACATACAGCACAAACAAAAAATCTGATATCAGCCAATCTAGAGCTATATGGACAGACACCTCCTCCCATGAACCATGGATCCTACCGTTGGCAGGGAGGCTTGCGTGCCTCAGCGATACAGATAGCCGTACCGTAGGTGCAACCACAACGGAGGGGTATCTGTTGAGAGGCCAGACAAACATGTGGTTCCTGAAGAGGGGCAGCAGCCTTTTGAGTAGTTGCACAGGAAACAGTCTGGACGATTGACTGATCTGGCCTTGTAACACTAACCAAAGTGGCCTTGCTGTGGTGGTAATGCAAATGGCTGAAAGCAAGGGGAAACTACAGCCGTAATTTTTCCCGAGGGCATGCAGCTTCACTGTATGGTTAAATGATGATGGCGTCCTCTTGGGTAAAATATTCCGGAGGTAAAATAGTCCCCCATTTGGATCTCCAAGCGGGGACTACTAAGGAGCATGTCGTTATCAGGAGAAAGAAAACTGCCCTTGATCGGGCAGGTAGGTTAGAAAATTTAAAAGGGGAAATGGATAGGTTAAAGTTGGATATAGTGTGAATTAGTGAAGTTCGGTTGCAGGAGGAACAAGACTTTTTGTCGGGCGAATACAGGATTATAAATACAAAATCAAATAGGGGTAATGCAGGAGTAGGTTTAATAATGAATAAAAAAAATAGGAGTGCAGGTACGCTACTACAAACAGCTTAGTGAATGCATTATTGTGGCCAAGATAAACACAAAGCCCACGCCTACTACAGTAGTACTAGTTTATATAGTAGGAAAGGGGAGAGAAGGGAACGTAGTAGGTGAATATGGATTGGGGCTAAGAAATGAAAGAGGAAGCCGCCTGGTAGAATTTTGCACAGAACACAACATAATTATAGCTAACACTTGGTTCAAGAATCATGAAAGAAGGCTGTATACATGGAAGAAACCTGGAGATTCTGACATGTTTATATAATGGTAAAACAGAGACTTAGGAACCAGGTTCTAAATTGTAAGACATTTCCAGGGGCAGATGTGTACTCTGACCACAATCTATTGGTTATGAACTGTCAATTAAAACTGAAGAAACTGCAAAAAGGTGGCCATTTAAGATAATGGGACCTGGATAAACTGAAAGAACCGGAGTACAGAGTTTCAGGGAGAGCATAAGGGAACAATTGACAGGAATGGGGGAAAGAAATACAGTAGAAGAAGAATGGGTAGCTTTGAGGGATGAGATAGTTAAGGCAGCAGAGGATCAAGTAGGTAAAAAATCGAGGACTAGCAGAACTCCATTGGTAACAGAAGAAATATTGAATTTAATTGATGAAAGGAGAAAATATGAAAATGCAGTAAATGAAGCAGGCAAAAATAATTATCTATGTCAGCTCTAAGGACACATGCTACTTTCCTAAATAATAATGTCATGTAGAAGAAGGTGTAATTAGATGAATGATGATCACTAACTTCACTTAACGAAGGCTTATTCAGCACTTGCACATACAAGAGCAAGGAGCGAACTGCCTCCAGCCAGAAAACATATGGTATATATACAGTTACAGAACAATCCAGTACAATGATTCATGGCATTTGTGGATACTTCCAGAATGCACTCAAACTGAATATAGAAATTAAAATTTTACATTTCAGATGAGTTTTGAACTCACTACCATCCATGCAACAGTCTAGTATCATAACCACTACACCACAGTGACTGTGCTACTGAGCTTCTTGTGTGACATTGCTCCCTCCTTAAGAGAACAGCATCTCAGTGCTACATTCTCCTAGCCCAGAAATGAGTCATCAGTCCTGCATACTCTGACTCCCGATGACTGATGTTCACCCTGGTGGTGATCTCCTTAGAACTTCCTTTGTCACTACGCTCTTCGCCACCATTCCGCTTGTTGCCTGTCACTGGAGATTCGAATTTACCCTGGGTTGCAGGATCCTTATATGCCTTCATTCGAAGGACTTGGACCATATCTATGATCTTTCGTCATCTTGTGTCCGGGTCGAAATCTTCAACTTCATAAGTAACATAACTGTATGAAAATGGTTTGATGAACACTCTGCCAGGCACTTAAGTGTGAATTGCAGAGTAACCATGTAGATGTAGATGTTCGATACATACTATTTTTCAAATTAATCAAATAAGAAAAGCTTTAACCATTTTAAAATGGCGACCACTGAGTGGCACGCATTTCTTTGGCTCGTGAGTTTTTCCACTCATTGAAGGTGTTACAGAGCAGTGCGGCAGTCCACAACGTGTGCATCTGACTAAACAAGTGTTACTTGCCATGGTGTATTGTTCTCCGTTGATTACCACAAGTGATAAGTGAAAAGTCAGTGAAAAATGGGAAGAGCACAAGTAAGCGGCAGCAGGCGAGGCCACAGGGGCGCAGGCAGTGCGGGCGCCCGGTCTCCGGCGGCAGGTGAGGCCTCGCATCCCGACATCGGGGAGCTCGTCCGGTCCCAGGTGAGCATGGCGCTGCACAGTAAAGACACGCTAGCCGTAATCGTGCAATCCATCACGGACTCTGTGATGGCCACAGTCATGGACAAACTGCAGGAGTCTGTCGGGTGCAACAGCACTGAAATTCAGTCTCTTAGAAAGTGCCTGGCCGCACAAGAGAAAAAAGCTGCCGACCTAGAAGCTAAACTGTCTGCGGCGACCGATGAAATTGAGCAGTATCAGTGAAGGAACAGCTTGCGCTTGTTCGGGGTAGCTGAAAACGATCGTGAAAACACTGACGACCTGGCCATTAGCCTCGTGCATGAAGAACTTGGCGTGCAGATCGACGTGGCTGATATTGACAGAAACCACCGTGTTGGGCGCAGGATACCAGGTGCCATGAAACCAAGGCCCATAATAATTAAATTTGTGTCATACCGGAAAAGAGCTGAAGTGTTTGCTCAGAAAAGAAAACTCACCAAGAGTGGGGTTACCCTGAGGGAAGATCTGACGTGCGAAAGACAAAGTTTTTAACGCTGCGATCACACAGTTCGGCCTTCAAAATGTATGGACCCAGGATGGCAGGATCGTAGTCAAGATGGAAGGAGGGAGGAAAACGGTGACGAACATGTCCGAACTGAAAGACTGAGCGAAATCTCATGAGACACAAAGTCTCATCTTGTACTCTGTCTAATATAAGTTAATTTTTATTCTTTCTCTTAATTTTTTAACGTAAATATTGCTTCGTTATTTCTATAAGTACCATAAGTACTCTATTTAAAATCAGTCAATTGTTTCACATAAAAATTGCTTCTTTATTTGTCTATCATAAGTGCTCATGTACATTCATATTGTCAGTCAAATGGGAATTAACATTCTCCATTAACAGGAATCTCCTTAAAACCGCCTTTCTATATCTGTTATTTTCATCCTCGTCACTACCACTACTACTACTGTTATCTTTTTTGTAACTACTACTGCCACTTTCCATCTTTCTTTTCGCTCCCTTCTCCGATACCTCCAGCCTGTCATTCACCTTTAGCCCACAGACGCTTGAGTCAGTCACGACCTTGGGCACACCTGTAAATATGTCTTCCCCCACAAAATCCAGCTTTTGTCCCTCTTCCGGCCAGCAGGTAAACGGAGCACGCTCGGTCCTACAGGCGGCCACAATGGGATGGACCGGTTCCGGCGGTGGGCTCTTTGTGGCCCACGCAAACGCGCAGTCGCTAACAGTTCACTTGACGAGTTCTGTGACGTGTTCTGCCAATCGCTGTTCCATATTATCCTCGGCTCTGAAACTTGGTTGAAACCAAACATTTCTTTCAACGCCATCCGAATCACTGGTTACTCCCTCCTAAGGGCAGATCATGAAACATGACGCGGGGGTGGTGCGGGTGCCTATGTTCGCTCTGATGTGACACCTACAATACTATGCACATATGATGCAAAGAGTGAAGGAGAAGCAGAGTTCTTGTTTTTCGAAATAAATATATCAAATCAGAAACTGCTAATTGGAGTAATCTATAAACCTCCAAACGTTGGTGCCATGTCCTCCTTTCAGTCTGCCCTGTCCTCGCTCGTGACACTGTATGAACACATAATAATTATGGGCGACACAAACATCGACTTACAGTTAAAATCTCCCTCTACAGAAAAACTAAGGAGACTGTTCCACTCCAATGATATGAGTTTAACACCGCTGGACCCAACTCATCACACGCCACACAGCCATACACTCATAATAGCAACAAAGCGACCAGATAAAATAATTCGCGCCAGTCAGACATCCGCTCCGGGACTCTCTGCTCATGATGTGATATTCTTAAATTACTCAATGCATACTACCAAAGAAAAATCTCACCTGGTAACCTACAGAAACCTAAAAAATGTTAACCATGATGCTCTTCAAAAGGATTGCTCAAACATCCCTTGGCATGATATAAGCATTGAACCGACTATAGACAGAAAAATTCGGGAATTATGTCACAAAATTATTGCACTGTATGATAAACATGCTCCTCAACGCAGTGTCAAGGTAAAGAGAGCTCCCGCTCCGTGGCTCACCACTGCATTACGCCAGTTAATGAATAAATGTGATGCTGCACATAGGGCCTTCAAGAGTAACCCAACTCCCGAGGCGTACGAAGCTTATAGGAAACTCCGAAACAGAACCAAGCAAAGCATGAGGAATGCCAAAATCAGACATGCCCACTCTGTTGTATGCAGCATATCAAAACCTGCTGCACTGTGGAAAAAGCTGCACAGTTTTGGTATAGGGAAGCGAAGATCTGATGCTATTTATCAAGCGTCTGCAGAAGAATTAAACGATTTCTTCTCAACAGCTGTAAACTGCCACGCAGCGACAAATTACCAGCCCCAAGATATCAATCCCTCGAGAGACAAGTTTTTCCTAAAACATGTCACTACCGGCACAGTACACAAGGCAATTATGAGAATCTCTTCCGAGGCAGTAGGAAATGATGGAGTGAGCATTGGCATGATTAAGAACATAGTAGACACTATTATTCCAGTTATCACAGACATCTTCAACTTGTCTCTTGTCAGTAGTACATATCCTACTGAGTGGAAGCAAAGTTTAATTCAACCTATACCCAAGACTGGCAACCCTAAGTCGCCCAGGTGACTACAGGCCGATCAGCAATATCTGCAATATCTAAAGCCCTAGACTACATCGTCCATGAACAGCTGACGGATTACCTCAAAACTCATAACATCCACGACAAATATCAGTCAGGCTTTCAAAAGCACCATAGTACAGCAACTGCATTAATCAAAGTAACTGATGACATTAAACATGCTATGGACAGACATGAAGCTACCATCCTAACACTGCTTAACTTTAGCAAGGCTTTTGATTCAGTTGACTTTGATATATTACTAATTAAAATAAAACTGCTGAATTTCTCAAACAACAGCGCAATACACTGGTTCGACAGCTACCTCAAAAACAGAAGTCAACAAGTCATTTGTGGGTCGAAAAAGTCATCATGGAAAAAGGTGCACTCTGGAGTTCCCCAAGGCTCCGTCCTTGGTCCATTACTCTTCTCACTGTACATTAATAATATTTCTTCAGTGATTCACTCCTGCAACTACCATCTATATGCCGACAACATCCAACTGTACATAAGTGCAAGCCCCAAGAACATTGCTGACGCAGTAGCGAGAAATGAACGCAGATCTTTGCTCTGTTTCTCGATGGACACAGAACCTAGGTCTGAAACTAAACCCCAAGAAATCCCAGGTCATACTTATATCTCATCCAAAGTTAATCAGCCGGTACTTTCATGAAACAGTCCCTCAAATACTCCTCAATGGTACCCAACTACCATACCAAAAAACAGTAAAAGACCTTGGAATAATCTTGGATGAACACCTTAACTGTGAAGAACAAACAGTCACAGCTTGCCGGAAATCGCTCTGCTTCCTACATGCAATTCAAAAATTTAGAAAAATATTTCCCACCCATGTTAAACAAAAATTAGTCCAAACACTAGTCTTGCCAAATCTTTACTACTGTGATGTAGTTCAACACAGCACAAATAGTGAAAATTTGAGATGCCTCGAGCTAGTGATGAATGCTTGTGTTAGATACGTGTGCAATATAAGGTTGTATGATCATATCAGTCCTTCATACTCCCAGCTAGGTTGGATACGCCCACATAAGGCACGCGATCTCCACACGATATGCTTACTTCATAGATTTCTTAGCCACTGGTGCCCCCAATACTTATCTTCTCACATTAAACATCTATCATCATTCCACAACCGCAATACCAGATCAGATACGTCTAGCATCTTGGCTGTACCTTTACATAACACCAAATCTTTCTCCGTGTCTTTCTCCATCTCAGCCATACAACTATGGAACGTGCTCCCCTGTGATCTGCGTCTTATCCAGAACCACTCAACATTCAAGAGGGAACTCAAAACTTACATATTAGGGACGGTATAGCCACCATTGTTGTGCCCCTCTCATCTCTTTCTTTCTCCTCTCCATCATAGCTTCGAATTTTACCATTTTATTTCTCTTCCTCTAACCTATCTACCTCTTCTATATCTCTTTCACCCCATTCTATCGTCTTATGTCTCTGCTCAATGAGAATAACTCACAAGCTGCAAGAATATAACGAGCAAATTCCCAACTAGCAATAGGACTGACATTCATAAAAGAAAAATATGTTTACTTTCATATACATAGGCATTATTATTATTATTATTATTATTATTATTATTCTTGATTGTTATAATTATTTTTTTATTGTTATAATTATCATTGTACTACTGTTATAATCTCTATTTTTTTCTTTAACATCAATACTGTATAACATGTTATATGTCCTTAATGTTCTGTAGAAACTGAAATTTGTTCAATCTGAGAATGCCTGGTTAGGTGTAAGAGAGGGCCTGAAGGCCCTAATCTTGCCAGGTAAAATAAATACATAAATAAATAAATAAAATTATAGAGCAATGTTAACAGACAAAGCAACAGACGTATTTATATAACTTAAAACACTCATTCACGTCAAAAGTCTAGAGAAAAAATCACATTTCAACACTGAACATTTTCATCTTTACTGGTAGAAGATTCTGAATTGATATTTACTGCAGATGTTTTTCACATGATTTAAACACACAAATTGGTTACACTTGCAACAGAAGAACTTCGTTTTTTTGTCAGCATTTATTGGACAAACTGTATCTCCCTGATGTGTGTTTATTACTTTGAACTGCTGGAATAAACTCTTCCATATTTCATATCTTAACTGCCTTCAGCCAGATGGATCTTGGTACAGCTGAGTTTGAAGCTCTTTTTAAAACCTGAGGATGTACAAGCTCCTGTCCCACCTGTCGTACAAATTGCCTTCATTTCACAGCAAAACTGGGGCTGTTGCTCTTCATTATAACATCAAAGCATTCTACAGCAGTCTTCCCGTCATCAGCAATTAGTTTGGTACCAGGAAGCTGAGATACTATATTTTGGTTCCTTGTTCTGATATTATTAAGCTTAGGTGTAGTCATCCATTTAATTACTTTGTCCTTACCAAGCTTAAACCTCTCCGGTGTTGTTGGAAAGGAGGAAGCTGTATCTTCACTAGTATTATCATCAGATTGATCACTTGCAGTTGCATGATCGCTTTCTTCACACTGTCTTCTTCATTGTCATCTGAATCAGCAAACTCTGGAATCCCACAGTCTTCATCTTCATTAAAAACTTCCTCCATCCAACAGCCTTCTAAGATGCTTTTGCTCCTCCCCATATGACATCATGATGTACACTGCTCAACACAGAAAGTCACACTACTAGGTAGGTGGGGTTTTATCAGCACTCCAGTGTTTAAAACTTGTTGTGTACAGTGTTGCGTACTTTTAAAAACATGAACAATGGTTTTGTAACAATGTGCATCCCATGAACAAAGGTAAAAAGTTGCTCAACAGTGTGACCAACATGCTTCACTAAATACCAGTAAACTTTTACACCTGGGGTGCTGTGAACACCCCACATCCATAGTTAATAACAAACAACTTGGCAGTAGTAACTTGTTCACAGTGAGCAAAGGTTTGCTATCAAATTGGAAAAAATGACATGGCATTCAGCAGCTCACAGTCACCCAGAAAAGTTGCTCAGCTAACAATAAGGATGCATATCAGTTTGTGACCAAGATACGGAAGATAACAGAAGAAGAAGATTTAACTGCTGATGCCTTGTATAATACTGATGAAATGGGGCTCTTTCACAAAATGCTTCCTTCAAAAACATTAGCTGCCAAGAACAAGAAGGAAGCTCATGGTTACAAGCAACAGAAACAGCGCATAACATTAATGGCGTGTGTAATGCAAATGGGAGTCATAAACCAATGCTTATGGTGACTGGAAAATCACAACATTCACGTTGTTTTCAACACACTGACATAAATACTATACCAGTGCAGTATTATGCTTGGAAGAACGCATGGATGTACAGACAAATATTCTCTCAGTGGTTCCACGAAACATTTGTACCAGCAATGAGAAAAGAGCTAAAGAAGAAAAAGCTTCCACTGAAAGCTGTCCATACAATTCACAATGCTCCCAGTCATCCTTCAGATGTTTCTCTAAGTCCGATGGTATACATGTACAAGCATTCTTTCTCCGACCCAATGTGACAGACCTAATTCAGACCATGGACCTGGGAATTTTGGAATCAATTAAACGTCATTATCGACATTCACTTCTTGTCTCCTTGCTGAACAAAAGTGAAAACGACTATCGAGACTATGCTGAAGGCATGGAAAGCAATTAACATAGGTGGTGATGTTTTCCAAACAGCCGAAGCATGGGATAAAATGGAGAGTGCTACCATAATCAAGAGCTGGAGAAAATTGTGGTCATCCATTGATGGCGAGTTTGACCCAGAAGTGAGTGACAGAAATGAGCCAGTCAATTTGGAATTATCAATTACTTTGTACACTGACATGTTCTACAACCTTCCAGGAGGCGAAGAAATAGATGATGAAGATGTTACTAACTGGCTGAATGAGGAAAACTGTGATATGGACCAAACTTAAACAGATGAAGAAATAACCAAAACCATCCAAGAAAGTAATGATGAAAGTGATGAAGAAGAGGACACAGGAGTGAGCATGAAGATTTCCCACACTGCTGGTGCTGAAGCTGCCGAGGTCTTCCTGGAGTACATTGTGCAACAACCAGATACAAGCAGCACTGATGTAATTTTTGTAAAGCGGTTTTGTCATAAAGCATGCCACCATTGCATATCATTATTGCGACAGTTAAAAATTAGGGACATGTTTCATAGTGAGTGATACAACTATATAAATATGTACGGTATACACTCAAGGGCTAAATTTTCTTTGAAAATTAATGTATTTCTGGATTTAATAAATAATATCCTGTATGTTTTAAAATTGTATCCTTCAGTTTAATTAAATACAGTACACTACACCCCCTATGTCTTCAAAATAAATAAAAAACAAAATAACTGAATGAAATAAATTTCAGACACTCAATAATACAGGACTTTCGCTAAACTGGCAACAGTATGTGGCAGGAATGGCCAGATTAGTGAGAGTCTAGTGTACTTTCAGAAAAGACTTCCTGACATTTAAACCTATACTTGATTTTAACAAATTTCTCTTCTTCAGAAACACTTTCCTTGCCATTGCCAGTCTACATTTATATCCTATCTCCTATGGCCATCATCAGTTATTTTGCTCCCCAAACAGCAAATCTCATCTACTACTTTAAGTGTCTCATTTTCTAGTCTAATTCCCTCAGCATCACTTAATTTAATTTGACTACATTCCATTATCCTCGTTTTGCTTTTGTTGATGTTCATCTTATATCCTCCTTTCAAGACACTGTCCATTCCATTCAACTGCTCTTCCACGTCCTTCACAGTCTGACAGAATTACAATGTTGTCGGCAAAACTCTAAGTTTTTATTTCTTCTCCATGGATTTTAATTCCACTCCAAATTTTTCTCTTGTTTCCATTAACAGATTGAATATCATCAGAGTTAGGCTACAACCCTGTCTCACTCCCTTCCCAACCACTGCTTCCGTTTCTTGTCCCACGTCTCTTATAACTGCTGGTTGGTTGGTTGGTTTGGGGAAGGAGACCAGACAGCGTGGTCATCGGTCTCATCGGATTAGGGAAGGATGGGGAATGAAGTCGGCCGTGCCCTTTCAGAGGAACCATCCCGGCATTGGCCTGGAGTGATTTAGGGAAATCACGGAAAACCTAAATCAGGATGGCCGGACGCGGGATTGAACCGTCGTCCTCCCGAGTGCGAGTCCAGTGTGTAACCACTGCGCCACCTCGCTCGGTCTCTTATAACTGCCATCTGGTTTCTGTACAAATTGTAAATAGCCTTTCGCTCCCTGTATTTTACCCCTGCCACCTCCAGAATTTGAAAGAGAGTATTCTAGTCAACATTGTCAAAAGATTTCTCTAAGTCTACAAATGCTAAAAATGTAGGTTCGCCTTTCCTTAATCTATCTTCTAAGATAAGTCGTAGAGTCTGTATTGCTTCACATGTTCCAACATTTCTATGGAAGCCAAACTGATCTTCCCCGAGATTGGCTTCTACCAGTTTCTCCATTTGTCTGTAAAGAATTCGTCTTAGTATTTTGCAGCCATGATTTATTAAACAGATAGTTCAGTTCACACCTGTCAACACTTGCTTTCTTTGGGATTGGAATTATTATATTCTTCTTGAAGTCTGGGGTATTCTCATACACCTTGCTCATCAGATGGTGGAGTTTTGACACGGCTGGCTCTCCCAAGGTTATCAGTAGTTGTAATGGAATGTTGTCTACTCCAGGGGCCTTGTTTCGACTCAGGTCTTACAGTGCTCTGTCAAATTCTTCACACATTATCGTATCTCCCCTCTCGTCTTCATCCACGTCCCCCTCCATTTCAATAACATTTCCCTCAAGTACATCACCCTGGTTTCTGTACAAATTGTAAATAGCCTTTCGCTCCCTGTATTTTAACCCTGCCATCTCCAGAATTTGAAAGAGAGTATTCTAGTCAACATTGTCAAAAGTTTTCTCTAAGTCTACAAATGCTAAAAATGTAGGTTCGCCTTTCCTTAATCTATCTTCTAAGATAAGTCGTAGAGTCAGTATTGCTTCACATGTTCCAACATTTCTATGGAAGCCAAACTGATCTTCCCCGAGATTGGCTTCTACCAGTTTCTCCATTTGTCTGTAAAGAATTCGTCTTAGTATTTTGCAGCCATGATTTATTAAACTGATAGTTCAGTTCACACCTGTCAACACTTGCTTTCTTTGGGATTGGAATTATTATATTCTTCTTGAAATCTGGGGTATTCTCATACACCTTGCTCATCAGATGGTGGAGTTTTGACACGGCTGGCTCTCCCAAGGTTATCAGTAGTTGTAATGGAATGTTGTCTACTCCAGGGGCCTTGTTTCGACTCAGGTCTTACAGTGCTCTGTCAAATTCTTCACACATTATCGTATCTCCCCTCTCGTCTTCATCCACGTCCTCCTCCATTTCAATAACATTTCCCTCAAGTACATCACCCTGGTTTCTGTACAAATTGTAAATAGCCTTTCGCTCCCTGTATTTTAACCCTGCCATCTCCAGAATTTGAAAGAGAGTATTCTAGTCAACATTGACAAAAGTTTTCTCTAAGTCTACAAATGCTAGAAATACTCCTCCCACATTTCTGCCTTCCTTTCTTTGCTTAGAACTAGTTTTCCATCTGAGCTCTTGATACTCATACAAGTGGTTCTCTTTTCTAAAAAGGTCTCTCAAATTTTCCTGTAGGCATTATCTACCTTACCCCTAGCGATATATACCTCTACATCCTACATTTGTCCTGTAGCCATCCCTGATTAGCCATTTTACACTTCCTGTCAATCTCATTTTTGAGACATTTGTATTCCGTTTTGCCTGCTTGATTTACTGCATTTGTATATTTTCTCCTTTCATCAGTTAAATTCAATATCTCTTGTGTTACACAAGGTTTTCTACTAGCCCTCGTCTTTTTACCTACTTGATCCTCTGCTGCTTTCATTATTTAACCTCTCAAGGTTACCCATTCTTCTTCTACTGTATTTCTTTCCCCTGTTCTCATCCGTCGTTCCCTAATGCTCTCTCTGAAACTCCCAACAATCTCTGGTTCTTTCAGTTCATCCAGGTCCCATCTACTTAAGCTCCCACCTTTTTGCAATTTCTTCAGTTTTAATCTACAGTTCATAACCAATAGCTTGTGGTCACAGTCCACATCTATCCCTGGAAATGTCTTATGATTTAAAACCTGGTTCCTAAATCTCTGTCTTACCATTATATAATCTATCTGAAACCTTCCAGTGTCTACAGGTCTCTTCCATCTGTGTAGCCTTCTTTTGTTATTCTTAAACCAAGCGTTAACAATGATTAAGTTATGCTCTGTGTAAAATTCTACCAGGTGGCTTCCTCTTTCATTCCTTACCCCCATCCATATTCACCTACTACTTTTCCTTCTCTTCCTATTCCTACTATCGAATTACAGTCCCCCATGACTATTAAATTTTCGTCTCTGTTCACTATCTGAATAATTTCTTTTATCTCATCATACACTTCTTCAATCTCTTCATCATCTGCAGAGCTAGTTGGCATTTAAACTTGTATTACTGTGATAGGTGTGGGCTTCGTATTTCTCTTTGCTACAATAACGTGTTCACTATGCTGTTGTAGTAGCTTAACCGTGCTCCTAATTTTTTTTTTTTTTTATTCATTATTAAACCTACTCCCGCACTACCCCTATTTGATTTTGTATTTATAACCCTGTATGCGGGCCTTCAAATTAAATGATGAAAGGATGTGATGTTGCCCTCAACTACGTACCCTCCGACTCAACATTGCAGTATTAAAAGTTTTGGCTGGTTTCGTTGTCTACGGGCTGAGATATGTAGTTGCCACATTACAGGCCAAATACTGCTGTGTTTACAGGATATGATAACACTACACACATGAACTGAATGGTCAAAGGTTTCTATCACACAGCAACTGCGAATTATGAATATAAAATATAAATTTATAAATGAAGGATTGCAATTAAATAAAACCTGCATGTACTATCTTATTAATGACTTCAAATGATGAGTACGATAGTAGAAGTACTTTTGAGAATGCAGTGTATTTCTGCCAAACACTTATTGGTGTCGATGGTCCAGCAATTAAATAAAATATAAGTTAAATAACAGGGAAACAATAGATTCCTACTTCATGTAATTAGTTATGAACAACAACATTCACTTCCAAATGCATATTACTTCTTCACTGTAGAAACCACGGAAATCTCACAAGTTCACAAGTTGGCACTCCGAAGTATTTCTATCTCTCACAACAATATGCAAACCGCTCCACTCTCCAAGTCCTTCCGCCGATTCTGCGTCCGTTGCGCCGTTGCGTCCAGCATTTCCTGTGTCATGTGCCGTACTCCCAGAACTGCTGCACTCCCAGAACTACCCCTGAACTGCCTCATGTCCTCTCTGGCAACAATGCTCCTCCCCACTTCCATACAATCTCTCCACGCGTCGCTGTGATTGGCTAGAGCGCTCCTGCCCTGTCTTAAAGCCAAAGCACACTCACAAACATAATCGTAATGAAACATCTTCGAAATACTGGATTTAAATTTAAATACTTGAAATTAAATAAATATTCCTATGGCTGGACCATAAACATGCTCTAACACACATTATTAAATACATAAACAGATTAAATAAACATATATCAAAGGAATAGCAACAAAAGGTAGGCCTGTAGCCTAATGTCTCTGTGCTTTCTAAAACACAGTAAATATTTAACCAATTTCTTCATGAATAGTGTATATCAGATATAAACAAAGACATAGATGAAGAAATATATTTATAAGCATGCTGCTACTGTTTTTTCATGTAACTGTGGAGTACTTATGGCCTGATGCAATCTATAGTAATCGGCCACTTTGACCTCCAATAACTCGTGTACTATTAAAGTTGTGCGCCTGTAATTCATACCAATTTAGATTTACACTAATAGCTGTCAAAAAACATGTTGATTGAGAAAATTGGATGAAGCATTTATATTTTGTAAATTCGTTGCTGCTATCCCTCTTCAGGAACCACACATTTGTCTGGCCTCTCTCAACAGATACCCCTCCGTTGCGGTTGCACCTACGGTACAGCTATCTGCATCGCTGAGGCACACAAGCATCCCCAGCAACAGCAAGGTCCATGTTTCATGCTTCATGAGAGGATGATTTATTACCCAAAATAATGATTTTCCTCACCTGTCAAGAAAAATCCCACAACGCCTGTGTTCTTATTAACTGTCAGACTGACTCGTCATTTGCGTTTTTTGCAGCAGAATACTTTGTCTGATGACAAAACTGGAACACATCTTCTGTCATTGCTATTTTCAATTTTGGGGCTATTTGTTACAATCTGCTGATTTTTCAAAATACTCACTTTTCAAGCTCTTAAATATGTGACTTAAAATGTTTAACAGTTGCTGCAGTGCATTACTTAAACAAATTAAATGTTTAAACAATTGACAGCCTACCATGCTCTTCAAAATTAATACTTAATATTGATTAGACGTTTACTAACCTGGTGCTTAGGTATGTTGAAAATGATGATGTCACTAGCAGATCCCCCTAAGAGGAGTGTGACACTGTGATATTGCTGTGGGCTTGTAAATAACAGTTGGGAATTAGGAAATTTTCTATGCCCATATCACAAACACAATAAATCACTGTTGCCACCAGGATAGTAATGTAAGAGGACGAGCTAAGCACTGTTTAACAACTCCTTTATTACATGAGACATACTTGCACTGTAGCTCACTGTGGAGGAGTAAGTTCTCATTACAATGACCAGAATATTGAGCGCATCCCGCACATGCACCAGCCAGTACCCAGATTGAAGTCCCGCACACTTCTGCAGTTGGAGTCTGTGCCATGTCGGCTCGTTTTCCACGCTGTTATATCTTTGCTTACTGCTGCAGCCTGTTTTCCTTTCTGCCACAACCTGTTTTCCTGTCATGCCACTGGGTGGCACTGCAGTCTTCTAATAGTTGGCTCTTTGGTTATAGGAGGTTGCAGGCAGGTTGTCGATGGACAGTGGTGCAGTGAGAGAGGGGAATGTGTAACAAATGGTGAGTGTGTGATTACAGGTCGTGATCAGCAGTCGGTCATCCTAGGGGGTGGCTACTTGTACGAGGCATTATTAGTGTGGAGTGCTGGGCTCTATGCTGTTGTGCCTGATTGACTGTCTGGATGTGGGAGTGAAAATTGTCTGAAGTTTAAAACAAAGTGTCTGCTACCCTAAGTCATCCTAGCCAAGCCTTGCCTCTGCCAGTGCGGTCATGTCTTATTCTTGCTGCCTTAACCTTTGCTTGATTTGAAGATATTTCAACCCTTAATTGTGGATTGCTGTAACCTTTGAAATCATTGTTACCCTTCTCTTCCAAAATTGTTAGTGCCCAAAGGGTGCTCCAAATATTTTATTGTAATCCCGGACCTGTAAATTTTAAAATATTATCAAATGCTGAGCTTGTAAAATTATGAATATTGTTATGTCCCAGTTTGAAAAATTGCTAATATCAACAACCTCCTACAGTTTGTAAAATGTTGAAACTATAAATTAAAAAAAAGAGGTTATCCTTCAGTTTCTAAATTACTAGAGCCAAAAGTGCCCTCAAGTTATTTTAACCATAATCTTGAACTTGTAATTTTTTTGAAATAAGAGCCACCTTCCTTATTTGAAGTTTACTATCTAATGAGTGGTTCTCAAATTGTAATGGTTATGCTCAATGAGGGGCAAAAATTTCGCATGAATTTTCTGATGTCTTGACTGACAGATTCAGTGCTACTAATCTCATCCAGTACAAGATCCATCTTACTAGCAATGTCCCAGCATGACAAGCAGTTTACCACATCTCCCTACCCAAGATGACTGTCCTTTGGGACAAGATAAATGATACGCTTCACCAGTGTGTCATTATAACATCCACTTCACATTATGCCTCCCCAATATTTTTGGTTCCTAAGGGTCAAGACAATGAATAAAAGCCAGTTATTGATCATCGTTCCCTTAACAAGAAAGTAATTTTACAGTCAGTGCCATTTCCTGATCTCTATAATGCTTTTACGTGGGTTTCACGTGCCTGTTATTTCAAAGTGCTCGATTTAAATCAGGCATATTATCAAATACCCCTTACTAAAGATTCCAAGCCAGCCACCACCTTCTGTAATGATTGGAACCTGTACGTATTCAACAGGGTTCCTTTTGGCTTGTCCACTGCTGCTGCTGTCCTGTCCCAGTTGTTGGATCAAGTGCTCGGGGATTTAAAGTTTTGTTGTATCTATAACTACTTTGGTTAGACGATGTGGCCATTTATAACTGGTCATTCAGCAAACATCTTGAGCATCTTTGTTAGGTTTTGGTGGGATTGCAGATGGTTGGTCTGACCATTAAACCATCAAAGGTCACTTTGGCCAGGATCCAAGTTTTCTTTCTTGGGCATGTGATGTCCGGTGACAGAATCAGAGTCAACCATGAATGTACAGTGGCCTTACGAACTTTCCCCCTCCAGTAAATAAAAATGGCATTGCTAGGTTTACTGTCATGGCAAATTACTTTCATAAGTTCATGCTTAATTTAACCCAAATCGCTGGTCCCTTAACTATCTGCACAGGAAGGAAGAAGATTTCATGTGGGATGAAAGCCAGCAGACCATCTACAATGCAATTAAAACCACTTTAACTAATACCCCGCTCTTAGGCATCTATAATTTTGATAAAAGATTCATTGTCCACCCCAATGCTGGCATTGCCGCAGTATTGGTCCAGGAAGATAGAGGAAACAGATGCCCCCTTGCTTACTTCTCTAGAAGATTGGCAGGACCCAAACTTAAATATTCTGTTTATTAGTGTGAGGAATTGGTTGTGTTATTTGCTCTTGAGGAATTTAAATATTAATATCCTGATCTACCACCTATTTGCCCTGATCTAGCACCTATTCATAAGTATGAGCAGGATGCTGTAGATGAAGAAAATAGCTGACGGGGTGGGGGGGAGGGGAGGGGGGAGGGTGAAGAAATTTATTGATCACAGCGACTAAGAATCTATACAGAATTTGCCATCTTATGATAAATACACAGTATGGCAAACTGAGCAGTCCCAGCTGAATGAAATCTGATTTCCACTTTTCAAGTTTCATTCTTCATCATTTCTATTCTTAGCAAGTAAAAGTGCTGTATATCTTCATGTCCATCTACGAAATAGGAATTTGAGACATTAACCTGCAGTTGACCAAATAGGATTTTATAGTAGGAAAAAGGAGGTGGAAGCTTGCAGTGGTGGAAAGTAAACATTGAATTATAAAGATGGTATTGAGTAGCACAGAGAGTAATGTGTGGATTCAGAGAACAGCTTGAATATGTAAGTATAAGTATGACATGTAAAAGCTAACTTATTACTGTTAGAACAGAAAGAATCTTCAGGATGATTAAGTGCATGTGGAATGGAGTCTGTCACTACGGGTGTCAGAAAATATATATGGAATATGGTGCATTTAGTATATATATTAGTGTAGCTGATGCTGAGTCGCAGATAGGCACAACAAAAAGAGTTTCACACTTAAAGATTTTGGCCAATGGCCTTTGTCAACCACACACACACACACACACACACACACACACACACACACACACACACACACACACTCACACACACACACGACTGTAGTCTACATATGTAGGCATAACAACCAACAAGCTGTCTGTCACATGAATGGCCACCGACAAACTGTGACCAAGAAACAAGTGGATCACCCTGTTGCTGAACATGCTACCAAACATGACATCCTTCATTTCAATGACTGCTTCAGAGCCTGTGCCATATGGATCCTTCCCACCACCACCACCAGCTTTTCTGAACTGCGCAGGTGGTAATTTTCCCTGCAACACATCCCACGTTCCCATAACCCTCCTGGCCTCAACCTTCATTAGTCGCTGTCCTCACCCACCTAGCCCCTTCCCTGCTCCCATTCCAGCACTACACAGCTGTAATTCCAGCACCACATCCAGTCTTTTTTTATTTTATTTTTTTCCTCTCTTTCTCTCTCTATTTCTCTCCTTTTCCGCTACTACCGCCCCTGCCCTCCGCCTAGCCTGCAGCATTTCACTGTCTGCCATCCCTACCATACTATCCATCCCCATCCCCGCCCCAGCCACCTCCTTACCCCCACCCAGTCGCCACTCCCATCATGCACTGGTGCTGCTACTTGCGGTGTGGTTTCAGTTGCCTGAGACTGCAGACATGTGTGTGAGTGTGTGTGCATACGTATGTGTGTCTATTGTTGTCAAAGCCATTGGCTGAAAGCTTTAAACGTGAAGCTCTTTTTGTTGTGCCTATCTGAGATTCAACATCTCCACTGTTTGGTGAGTAGCAACTTTCCTTCTCATAACGTTGTTACATTCCATCCTGGAATTTCCATTGTTTTATATTAGTGTAGAAGGAGTGAGGAAGTGATGTGAGACAAATGCCATATATATAAGAGAGTAAGTTTAGTGAGGAAAGAAAGGACATTTAGTAAAGAGAAGCAGTGTTTAATTCCTTCTCTTCTTCGAGGAAAGGAAACATAATACATACAAGTGGAGCAGAATGATAGGTACAGGCATAACTAGATGTAGAGATGAATGAAAAGAGTTATACAGATATCAAGTAAGAATGTACACATTACAGCTGTTTGACAAAAGGTTAACAATACAACATAACTAAAGATGAATAACAGCATTCATAAATAAATGATTAATTTGAGGAACATGCCGAGCTATGTGATACAATGCAAAAAAGCCAGTATATTAATAGATAACTTACCAGTTATGACATGAGATAGTTTAAAAGAAACAAATATACACAAGTAAGATACTTTGATATAATTTACTAATGTAGGAAAGTAGTACAATGCCTAACTGATTGTAAAGGGCTAAGTTTGGGCTGAGTGGCAGATTGCCAGAGTTGAGAGAAAAAGTACTATTGTGAATGGTTATATAAGAATGTTTTATTTCTTTTTCTAATATTGAATGGCATAAATTTAGTGGCATTTCGACATGAATAAGTTAGTCACTGACATGTAGTATTCAGTCTGTGAATTTCTTTTATCTTAGTGTTATTGTAAAACTGAGGAAGTACGTTGTTAATTACCATCACTAACTGTAATATAAGTAGGCTCTTCAGTTAGTGTTACTTTTAATAGGAAATTGGAGATGACATGTATATGCAGCTACCGGCTGTACAATGAAGAGGTTCCTTAGATCATCTCTAATTATCAGTCTTTTTACACCTACAGATGGTAAGGAGGACACCAACCATACTGACTCCTCCCATATCCCTAGAATAATTACAGTTGATGGACAGAAGGACACCTACCATAGTGGCTCCTCCCCTTGCCTTAACGTAATTGGAAATGTGATCTAAGGGTGCCAACCACAGTGCCTACATTTAGAAAAAAAGCTTTTCAATAACACCAACCAAAGAATCAACAAAATGAGAGATAAATAAATAGTTGTCTCACCTACTTCGAAAGATGATTAATAGAAGGTTTTTTTAATTTATACATATTATGCATATCTGTAGGCAGATTTACCAAAATGTTGAATGGAACTGTACTCGTTTATTGTAGTAGTAGTTATTTGTTTTGATAACATGACCAAAATGATTTTCTAGTGCGGTAGGCATTATCTTCACGAATCTTAAATTTCAAATTAATCCCAAAATATACTTGCTTCCATAAATATGTTTTTATTTCTCCATCAGGTTATCTTCCATTCAGAAAGCTGTTGCACTCAGCGACTGTTTAATTGACTTGTAAATTATAGATTTCAGTGATCAGTCATTCTTTTTAAATTTTATTTGCAGATCTATATTTCAGCTAGAAACTAGCCTTTCTCAAGGCACTATTATTTTTGCTCAATGCATGTAATGCCTGTTGGTCAGGCTTCACCCACAGTTCATTTTTATTTTGTGTCAAGAATTTTACCATAAAATCAAAACTGGGATGTTTTCAAGGAACATGCACTTTTGCTGTGTAGTAACAGTGATGAGCTAGAGCTAATACTCAGCAAGTTTGGTGCATGCCAAGCTTGCCTTGTACCACTACTAGTCATTTCTGTTCCTGCTCCACTTGCAAATAGAGCAAGGGACAAATGACAGTCTAAATGCCTCAATACTAGCTCTAATTTCTCTTACCTTATCTTATGCAAAATATGCACTGGCAGCAGTAGAAATGTTCTGTAGTCAACTTCAGAAGCTGGTTCTCTAAATTTTCTCAGTAGTATTTCATGAAAAGAATGATCTCCCTCCAGGGATTCCCATTCGAGTTCACAAAGCATTTCCATAATGCTCATATATGGTGACAATTATTGAACTATATGAAAAAAATGTAAATTAGTTACAAACTACGGCACACACACACTTTATTCAACATGTAAATGTCACGAAAGATATTCATTTTTAGGTTATGACATGTCCAATATGCCTGCCATCATTGGCAGTGATGTGGCGCAGACGAATAGCGAAATTCTGCAAGCCCCGCTGAATTGTCGGAACATCAATGCTGTCGATGACCTCCTGAATGGCTGTTTTCAGCTCAACAATAGTTTTGGGGTTATTGCTGTACAACTTGTCTTTAATACAGCCCCACAAAAGGAGTCGCATGTGTTCATCCGGAGAATGTGGTGACCAATCGTGGCCCATGACGGTGGCCTCTGGGCACCCCAGAGCCAGAATTCAGTCCCCAAAGTGCTCCTTCAGGACATCAAACACTTTCCTCCTTTGATGTAGTCGAGCTCTGTCTTATACGAACCATATCTTGTCGAAATTAAGGTCACTTTGGCTAATGGGGATGAAATCATCTTCAAAAACCTTCACATACTGTTCAGTAGTCATTGTGCCATCAAGGAATATCACACCAATTATTCTGTGACAGGACATTGCACAACACACAGTCACTCGTTGAGGGTGAAGAGACTTCTCATGCATGAAATGCAGAGTCTCAGTCCCCAAATGCCCCAGTCTTGCTTATTGATGAAACCATGCAAATGAAAGAGGGCTTCGTCACCAAACCACACGAATGCTGTGCAGCCAACTATGCAGTTTGAATGTACTAACACAAACCATTGAGAAGTTATGACAATTTTACTTCATGTAGTTCAGTAACTGTCAAACTTGCCAGTAAGAGAAAGAGAGAGAGAGAGAGAGAGAGAGAGAGAGGGAGAGGGAGAGGGAGAGGGAGAGGGAGAGAGGGAGAGAGAGAGAGAGAGGGAGAGAGGGAGAGCGGGAGGGAGGGAGGGGGGGAGGGGGGCAGAAGAAAGAAAGAAAGAAAGAAAGAAAAGAAAACTGGCAACCTGCCTCTGAATTGCTTCAATGTTGTCCTTCAATTCGACCTGGTGGGCATCCCAAACACTCATGCAATACTCAAGAATAGGTTGCACTAGTGTTCTATCCACAGTCTTCTTTACAGAAAAATGACACTTTCCTAAAATTCTTACAATAAGCCAGATTCAAACATTTGCCTTCCTTCTACTGTTCTTACATGCATATTCCATTTCATAGTACTTTGCAACATTATGCCTAGATAATCAACATGCCTGTGTCAAACAGCACACTACTAATACTGATTTCACACATTACGAGATTGTTTTCTGCCCAATCATTTGCATTAAGTTATATTTTTCTACACTTAGAGCAAGCTGCCATTCATCACACCAACTAAAATTTTTGTCTAAGGCAACTTGTGTCCTCCTACAGTCATAACCACACATTGCATAAATCACAGCTGTCAAACTAGCTACTCAAGATATTTTTGGAAAACATGTTCAGAAGTACTTCCAAAGAGTGTCCACCCTTGCCACATGCAATGAATCCATACATGTCTCAGTCTACCCAGTTCAAAAATAATAGCAGTGTGCATAGCTATAACACCAGGAGAAAGCATGATCTTCACTATGTAGGGTTAAATCTGACTTTGGCACAGAAAGGGGTAAATTATGCTGCCACAGAAGTCTTTGGTCACCTACCAAACAGCATCAAAAGCCTGACAGATAGCCAACTAACATTTAAAAATAAATTAAAAGATTTTATAGATGACAACTCCTCCTACTCATTGGCTGAATTTTTAGATATAAATTAAGGGAAAAAAAAACAGCAACAACAGCAACTTAAACATTAGTGTCACGCAATATTTTGTGTAATGTAATATCTTGTACAGACATCTTTTATTAACCTGACACATTCCACATCATTACGAAGTGTCGTATTCACGATCTATGGAACAAGTATTAATCTAATCTAATCTAATCTACTCAGTAGGTTAATGTCACCTCTGACTAATATTGCATGATCTTGGTATTTCCAGGCTACTGAGTGCAGACTATCATTGAATGATTCACAGAGGAATCAGGTAATCAGTAAAAACGTCCAATAGTTTACTTGAATTCCCCTAGACCTGTTACATGCATCCAGATAACTTTACAGACAGGCTTAATATTTTTGTCAACAGCAATAAACACTCCCCCTCCTTTGGCATCTGATTTGTCTTTTCAATATACCTTCCAAGCCTTGCTAAATAATTCAGAGCTTTCTACTTTGGGTTTCAGCCAGCTTCTGGTTCCAAGAATAATCTGAGTGTAACAACTTTCCTGGAGGGCAATAAATTCAGAAACTTTTGTTACAAATACTTCAATAATTTACTGCTAGAGTTTTGACAGTCAAAGTGTCTTTACTTTGTATGTGGTCTGATTTCATTCTGTGTATGAAGTGGTGAGCATTCATCAGAGGATGTGGAATGCTTGGCCTAAAAAGCTGCCATGTGCAGTCCACAAGTACTCTGCTACCCAAGTACCTGCTTCATTTGTGTAGTGCACCCTTGACCTTTAAATGGGAATCCTGCAACTCTCCAACCCATGATGCAAGTCCAGAAATCTGCAGCCAATATCATGGCTGAATCAACAGAGCCTTTGGTTGAGACCATACATTTGGCTCCAAATCAAAGAATCCCAATCCACTCTGGGAATGACGTTGCAAATTGTGAGCTGTGCTCGTGCCCCAAGAGGGCCAGCAGTATTCACCACCTACACCATCTGCCTTTATGAAGTGAGGATGGCCTCAGAACCTAAGCAACAGATGTCATGTGTGCCAACATGAGAAACAGCTTTCAGTTGACTGCATTCTGCTCTGTCTGCCCAGCATCAGAGTCACGCCAAGCACACTTTAAGCATGTTCTCATGGTAGGCAAAGCATTGCACAACTGTGTAACAGAAATTAAGTATTGTTAGAATTTTGTAATTTGTTCATAGAATAGTGTACAATGATGTAAAGGTAATAAATGTTTGAGAAAAATCCAATAAGTAGTTTCCACAAAAATCACTATTTTTTGTAATTTTTGCATGCATCAGGGAAAAGAGAGAAAAGAAACGAAATTTGGAGAATATATGTGTTTTGATGCAAAAATAAGGTGTATAAGTTTTGGCGAAATTAACTCGAGTACTTCTGAGATTTTGAAATAAATGAGAATCGTCAACTTAAAAAAAAAAATCTTCGTAGATTATGTAGATTATCCTATAGTTTAATATAAGTTAGAGTACAGAAAAGGCAATAATTTGTTCTATGTAAGAAGTAATGAAGATGTACCAATTTACAGCTTATTTACTGAATTTTACAGGGGACAGAAATAACAAAAGAGACAATTCATAGGATAGAGTCTACTCAAGATCCTATTGAAACAATCAGAACAGTTATAATTATACAGATGTGAAAGTAAAATTAAAGAGAACTTTCTTCAAGTATAGATTTACCACAGGAAAAATTACAGACATGAGACGATTGCAATAGAAGAAGTATTAGTAATTTAATATGCTGTAAAGGATTCATTTTGAGCACTGAGGCAGGAGCACTGGAGTTTTAGAGGTGAGAGTTCCATTTTGCGGCACACTCCGGATGACACCAGGAGTATGCAAGAAGCCAAGAAGCTGCTTTGTAGTTCATTCACTCAAAGTCTTATGACAATAGTGTGTGTCACTGCCAGTGCTCCACGATGAAAAGTGTTGTGATGTAATCTGCAACTGGGAATGCAAGCCATCAGATGGCTGTGTTCATACACATTGGAGTAATACCAAGAAAGTAAGCGTTTCCGGACACATGTCCACATAACATATTTTCTTTCTTTGTGTGTGAGGAATGTTTCCTGAAAGTTGGGCCGTACCTTTTTGTAACACCCTGTATATACTCTCTCTCCATCCATCTCCTCCTCTTCCCATTCTGTCCATTTTCTCTGCCCCCCCTCTCTGTCCTCCTCCTCCTCCTCCTCCTCCTCCTCCTCCTCGCCCCTACCTCTGTCCATCTCCTCCTTCCCCCTCTCCATCTGTCTATCTCCTCCTCACCCCTCCTCTCTCCATATTATCACCCCGACCACAACTGGAGGTTGCTGGTTCTTACCCTGACAGTGTCTTGGCTCATGTACACTCATCACATATATTGAACATATTTCACATGTGTGTACTCCAATAGTACATCAAAATAGGAAGTACTATACACACCACACCTCCAATCATTCTAAAAGCACCTGTGCCCATTGAAACTGTACCATTGGAAGAAATACAGACAGTGTTGTCAAAATACTCCTTCAAATCTAATGGAACAACTGAAGGGAAGACTTCATACGCAGCAGCACCTGTAAGTGAATCAACACAAACAGGTCTTTTATACAAAAGCAAGACAGCACCAGCAGTTACAACTCAAGTGGGTAAAAGTTAGTCCATTACCAACTTGTGAAGCAGCAGCAGGATTTAAGGAGGAAGACCAGTCATCAATAGCAGAAACAGCAACACCAACCCCCACAGGATCAAGTGTACAAGCTGACAGTGTAGAAATCTCACCAACAGGAGATCCATCCTCTATGGCAAAAAGGAGCACAGTAGTGACTGCAGCTGCTCCACATAGGATGTGCCTGAGATCAAGAAAGTCCTCAGCTGCAAATGGGGATTTTTTATGGTACTGGGGCAGAAGGGGGAAGGTTCCAATCAGAATGTAAGTAATGAAGTTAATAACAACAAATGTGGATGTTACCAGCACAACAGCTCCCCCTTCCCTGCAGAAAAATGTTCCCATAATACTGGTATGTCAAAAGAAATAAAACTCAGTCCCAACAGTGGCAGCACTACAACCAATCATGTAATTAAAAATAAGCTCAAAATTTTTCACCAAAATATTCAAAGCCTGCTCTGTAAGTTAGATCAATTTATTGTAAATATTGATGAACCAACAAGCGCAAATTGTTCTCATATTCTCTGTCTGACAGAACACCATGTCACTTTTGGCATCGAAATGCTCAATATTCCAAACTGTTTTAGCTACCTCATTTTGTAGAAAGCATATGTGCAAAGGTGGGGCAGTTATTTATGTGAAAAGCAGCCTGTCCTTTAATACAATAGATGTAGAGAAATATTGTGAAAGAAAGACTTTGAGGCATGTGTCACAGAAATAGTAGAAGCTAACAAGAAACTGGTAATCGTAGCACTACACAGGGCTCCATCTGGTAATTTTAAAGTATTCATAAAACAATTAGATTCTGTGCTATTGTATCTCACAAGAAAAAATAGGGACATTATAGTGACTGGAGATTTTAATATAGATTTCCTAGAAAGCTCATCTTCTAAGACAGAGTTTGCAAATTTAATGCATACCTACAACTGTCAATTTTCCCACAAGAACTACTGCCACTTCCAGCACTCTAATAGACAATATCTTTGTAGATATGAGTAAAACTCATAACATCAAAGTTGAAAAAGTCATAAATGGTCTCTCTGATCATGATGGGCAAATACTCACAATTGACAGATTTAATACAAATCAGAACAAAGCTACTGTACAGTGGAAAACCATTAGAAACATGAACGAGGAAAATATTCAAAAATTCAAATTATGCATTCGTGGGACTGACTGGAGGTATGTTTATCTTGCAAATTACATCAATACAAAATATAATTTATTTACTGATGAATTATCAGGTATATTTGAAAGTGTCTTTCCAAAAATGGTCTGTAGACTACAGAACAGGCAATCAAGCAAAAAACCATGGCTCACCAAGGGCATAAAAATATCATGCCAGAGAAAAAGAGAACTGTATATAATATCCAGACAATCCAATAATCCCCTCCAGATGAACTATTATAGGACATAATGCAAAATCTTAACTAAAGTCACTAAAAAATCTAAAAGTATGTGCATACAATCTGAAATTAATTGTTCAAATAATAAAATCAGAATGATCTGGAATGTAATAAAGAGGGAAACATGTACTGCACCATCTGACAATGAAAAAACTGCTGCCCTAAAAATTAATGATTTGGAAATAACTGATTGTAAACAGATAGCAGACACATTTAACAACCACTTTCTAAGTGTCACCTCTCAAATAGATTGCAGTGGTGACCTAAGGGAAGCTGCAGATATTCTGAAACTTAACCTCCCACAATGTTTTAATGATATCAATGTAACACCCATAACTGTTAACGAAACAAAAAAAAAAATTTCACTCATTGAAAAGTAAAGGATCTTCAGGTATAGACAACATCTCTAGTAAACTGTTGAAAGCCTGCAGTAATGATGTAAGTGTAGTACTTGCTCACATTTGCAACACGTCTCTTTATGAGGGAGTTGTTGCAGAGAGAATGAAATATGCTATTGTGAGACCTCTTTTCAAGTCTGGCGATGCTACAGATGTCAAAAATTATCATCCTGTCTCTCTCTTAACAACATTTTCAAAGGTTCTTGAAAAGGCAGTGTATAACAGGATTGTAGCACACCTTGATAAACTTAATATTATTAACCACAAACAGTTTGGTTTTCAAAAAGGGGTTTCCACAGAGCGTGCCATATATTCACTCAAAAATGATGTCTTGGAGTCTATTAATAGTAAGAAGTCACCAGTTGGCGTCTTCTGTGATATTTCCAAGGCCTTTGATTGTGTAAACCACAAGATACTCTTGGAGAAGGCCTATCATTACAGAATCAAAGGGCCTATAGGTAACTGGCTAAAATCATATCTTGAAGACAGGAAACAAAAGGTGGTTCTAAACAGCTGCAACAAAGGATCTTCTAATCTAGTGGATTCTGAATGGGGCAAAATTCACCATGGAGTTCCTCAGGGATCTGTCCTTGGACCCTTGCTGTTTTTAATATATGTTAATGATTTACTCCTGTCCATTAGTAAAAATTGTTAATTCACAATGTTTGCTGATGATACAAGCATTGTAGTAGTTGGTAAGTCTACTGCTGATCTGGAGACTGATGTTAATGATATACTCAGAGAAGTTACGGCTTGGTTTTCAATTAATTCTCTTTCAGTTAATATTAAAAAAACTAATTTTATACTGTTCCACACAAAAAATAAAACTCTAGAAAATATAGTAATTGCTCATGACAACCAGGAACTAGAACAGGTGCACTCCACTAAATTCCTGGGGGTTCACATTGACAGTAGGCTCAACTGGGAACAGCATGTGTCCCTTACTCTAAAAAGGCTTTCATCAGCAACTTTTGCTCTACGAATCATTACTCATTTTGGGGACATCAACATTTTAAAATCAGCTTACTTTGGGTACTTTCACTCATTAATGAGCTACGGAATAATATTCTGGGGTAATTCACCAGCTTAAAAAAAAATCTTAACTGCTCAGAAGAGAGCAGTCAGAATCATGCATGGGGTTCCTCAACGAACCTCATGTAGAAAACTTTTCACACAGTTAGGTATTCTGACCACAACATGTCAGTACATATACTCTCTGATGAATGTAGTTAATAAAGACTATGCTCTGTATGAAACAAATTGTTCATACCATAACTACAATACTAGAGATAAAGATGATCTACATGCTGAACCAAAAAATTTATCACTTGTACAGAAGGGAGTAAAGTATGCTGCTATAAAGACTTTTAATGCATTGCCTAATTATATTAAATGTACAAGAGAAAATGAAACGCTGTTCAAAGTTACGTTAAAAAATATCTGCTTGACCATCCAATGTACTTCTTAGATGAATTCTTTTCCGGAAGTAATGTCCTCCCTTAATAATAGATGTATTTAGTCTCTTAGTTATTAGATGGATGATACAATATTATGTTAATGTTATAGTGTTAATGTTATAGTTATAATGTTATAGCGTGAATTGCTATACTAGTTAAATGACAGCTTGTAAATGAGAAAAAGTAATACTTATTAATATCTATACCACTGTATTATATTACTATTCTGTAGCATTAATCGTATTTGTACAATTGTATTGACACGTTCCACATTCAGGCAAATCACTTGCATATACAGATCCATGGAATATGCATACCAAATAAAAATAAAAAAAAAACACTTTTGAACGAAATACACTCTATTAATGGCATCTTTACTCAAAGCTCATGGTGAATTCAAGAACGCCTCAACTGCTGAAGGAGGTAAAGGGTAATGTTTCAGAAGGGTAATGTGGACTGTGTTGGGGTCGTCAAAGGAGTGGGGAGGGTATTGAGAAGGAAGAGAATATCATCGCAGGTCTGGATCGAAAGACTCTGGGGGTAAATGGCGATAACATCGACAGAGATTGTTGTGACACTCAGTGATGTAGGTGAGAGATCAGTCATCAGAACGAGCACACAAGAATTGCTTTTTCTGAGCATAACACTCGGAGTATCACCGTAGCACTTGGGGGGACAAGAGTTTGAAGGGGACGCAAGAATTGGTGTGCTTTGATCAAACAATGAGATGACACACTCCACTGGAGTAGGGTCAGCAGGAGGCAGGTCATTTGTAGTGGTCTTCAATTGTCCAGGCTGGTTTTAACCTGTGCAAGGATACAGTTTGCGCCATATCACTGAAGATAATAACAAAGGTGTTGTTAGAGCATGTTAGTATCTTGTGAGGCCCCGAAGAAGGAGTTGCAAAGCTGTGTGAACCAATTTGTCACACAGCATGACATAGTCGCAGGTTGCAAGGTTCTGTGAATGGAGATGCACAGAGTTAGGTGCATGTGCAGAGGGGGCACGTGAATGCATGAGATATGTGAGCAGATGTGTTTGACTAATATGGATAAGGCAGAGGGGAGAAGAGGACTAGAGTACTCAACATACCCTGTGGGAAGGACCAAAGGTTCACAGTACAGTACCTCAACTAAAGATGATTGGAGATCCTCTTTGAAGGCGATACGTATTCCCAAAAACACCCATGATAATGCTTCCATCCAGTCACTGGTGTGACACATGAGCACTGCTTTTAGAGTGCAATGCCAGCATTCCCTGTTCCAGGGTAATGACACACACTGGCATGGCGATCAAGAACGATACAGCAGAGAGGGCTATGAGATGATGTTAGCCAATAGCTCACTGACTAGGATGTCAAGCGGCAGCTATGTGAAGAGAATAAAAGCAATGCGCCACCTAGTCCCGGCCACACTAGTAGACCCGAACTAGAAGACAGCATTAGAAGAGCCATGACTTGTGATCCATATGACCTTGTGTGATTAACTTGCATGGACATGATATTGAATGAAATAAGACTTGCACTTGGCAGCCGAACTCCCCCTAAGATGGTCCTCCTGGCCAATGATGCTGTACGCTCATTTCCATTTTTGTAGTGAAAGACATTGTTTATTTGCATGTTGCCAATAGCTTGCAACATGTCATTGTAAATCAAAGTTAAGTATTGCCAATTCAATTACAGTAATAAACTCCATTAATATAGTCTGCTTGTATGTTGTCTAGTTATCCAAGAAAATAGCTTCCTAGGCACCCTATAAGACATGAGAGGGCAGGATTCCACATTCCCCAAGTCAGTTACTTTGTGGATGGTAGGCAGTGTATGGAACTTGACAATGCCACACAAATTACAGAGCTTAACAAAAAGAAGCAACCCAAATTGCTAACCTCGATCTGTAGTGATAGGTGACAGGCAGCCAAAGTGAGCCAGCCAGGTGTGAATGAAAGCATGGGCTATCACTATGTCAGCAAGGAGGCCAGGCTCTACCCACCTACTAGTCCAGTTGATCATAGAATGAATGTATTTGAAACCTTGCGAAGGTGGGAGGCGACCAGTCAGATCGCGATGTACGTGGCAGAAACATCCTTTTGGGATGTCAAAATGTCTGAGAGGAAGTAGCACATGTCAACTGACCTTGCTTGCTATGTTGGCAGGGGATGCACGCGTGCACCCAAGGCATGGCAGTCATTTTTGATGTTTGGGCAAACAAAATGCTCTGTAAGTAGACTTGTGGTGGCTTTGATGGCCAGGTTGGCCAGATCGTGAATGGTGTTGAAAACTGTGGATCGCAGAGCAGAAGGAACTATGGAACATGGCATGTCAGTAGAAGTGTCACACAACACTGGAGTAGCTGATCCAGGTATGACTCAGGATTCCACTATAAGAGGCATAGATGAGTCTTGTAACAAGTTCTGTGGCTGCAAGTGAGCCAACTTGTCCAGGTCAAGTAATGGAGCTAATTCTTGACATGTAGGCCATGATGATATTGTCACCACATTTGATGTAACAGACATCTATGGTGTGCTGAGAAATGAGGTCCATATGTTGAAAACAATGACAGAAAGATTGGCAGCAGGATTATGTAATGTGTCCGCAAGGAGGCAATGGTCCAACAAAATTGTAACATCGTGACCTTCAATGTCTTTGTGGAAGTATTTCACTGCCTCATAAATGGCATATAGCTTGCTGTCGAAAGCAGACCATTTACCCTGGGATGAGGACAATTTTCGGCAGAAGAAACAAAGAGGCTGTGAAATGTCGCCTATATGTTGCTGAAGCATGGCACCAACAGAGGAGTTGCTAGCATCTGTGGTAAAAGAGATGTGCACAGTGGTGATGGGGTGAACGAATGTGATAGCATCTGAAAGAGCGACCTTGAGATTTTCAAAACTTCATAACACAGCATCAGACCAGTTCACTCTACACGATGCAGAAGCATTCTTGCCTGCTAAAAGGTCCATGAGAGAGGCTTAACGTCAGGCAGTGTGGGGTATGTGGTGCCTGAAAAAGTTTACCATAACTAGAAACCTGCAAAGATCACAGTAGGTTTCAGGTAGTGTTAGGTTGGAAATGAAGGTGATGCAATCGGAATTTGGGCAAACACCCTCGGGGTAACTTCATGACCAAGGAAGGTGACACTAGTGTGGAGAAGCTAAGTGTTATCATGATTAATTACAGGCAAGGATCAGTTACCAGAAGAGGGTGAACTACACCTGCGTCTAACAGTTCCTGCACAGTGGCCTTAGCTTGTTAGCTATCAGGTGCCTTGCCTTGTAACAGATGGCAGGACCTTCAATGGTAATCAACCTAGCATGGATACAGTTTAAAACAGCCCCAAGATATGAAGACAGGATGGGGGCATGCAACACTGATACGAGAAGAGTCATTAACCTGTTGAGTCTGCAGAAAGGCTGTGTGTGTGTGTGTGTGTGTGTGTGTGTGTGTGTGTGTGTGTGAAAGAGGGAGGGAGAGAGAGAGAAAGAGAAAGAGAGAGAGAGAGAGAGAGAGAGAGAGAGAGAGAGAGAATGTATGTGTAAATGTGTTCTCGGCCAGAGCTGCAGCAGGTGGTATTGTGGTGGGAAGAGCATCGACCACATGATGAGTATCTGTCAGGTTGTCGGAAGCATCTGCAACTAGCTGATGGAGAGTGTTGTTGCGGATGCAATGGGCATCTATGTCATGACACTGGAGTAAAAGCTCGACCAGGGGGTTGAGCTACAGAAGTATACACTTGGATGTTGGATGGACACGCATGTCACAGCGATACGTGAGGCAGTAGCCAGTGGAGTGAAGTAATCTGGTATGTGTGTGCCAGCAGTACGATGAAACATTACAGCAGATTGGATGTCCAGTGAGAGTCCAAAGTGCTTAAGGAAGTCAATTCTGAGGACAGGAGTCTCAGCATCCGGCATGTGAAAGCTTCATGGGAACTGCAGATAAGGAATGAGTGGTAGATATAGTATGACTGCACTGTGGACTTTTGATGTCTGAATTGTGAGCTGCATCGACTATATCCCGGCATGTCACCTTTGCTATAATACAAGGTGCTGTGCAGTTCAGTGTCTATTGCATACTCCCCAAGGCATTTAGCAGTTTGGAGGTTAGCTGCCTGCTGGAAATTGGAAGTTTCCACTAGCAAAGTCCCATTACGTAAGCACTTCACCGATTTTAAGGAGCCAAAGATTCCCTCCAAACCCTTTTGTATATAAATGGGTGAAACCTTCTCAAAACTACCCTCCTTCTGTTACACTATGAGAATCACATTCTGAGGACCAGCATGCATTCTTTTACTAAAGACTGGACTTGTCAAAGAAGTGCTGGAGTCAGGGGGACTGACTACATGTGCCCTCTTGATAGTCTTGGTGTTAGAACCTTCCAGCAGCCCACCATTTTCGCTGGGAAGAGGGAGAAAAGATTTTGAAGGATCCATTTCGGTCACACGAACAGCTAGGGAAGTAAGGATCTACTCAGACAGACCCGCGTGCCTGAGTAGGCCTTATACAACTGAGATGCGGCAGGTTCCCCAGAGGTTGCCCACTAACGACTGTTCCACCTCAACAGCCATGCATCTCATCAGTGTGCAGCACACCTTGAGATTGAGGTTTTTTTTATAGAGGTTTATCCTATCCTCGCGATCTGGGCAGACAAGCCAAGATCCCCATTCCCTGAGACACACAACATTCCACCGCCGCGCCGCACAGTGGTCACTGAAGCATGCCCAGAGCTTACAGTGACAGAGGATTGGGGGCACCTACCAGTCCCCAGCTCAGGAACCCAGGAGTCACCAAGCCCGTACCCAGCAAATTTCACTTGACGGGATTTAACCCTCTCATTACTTTCTCTTGCATGCCTCAATCAATGACTTAATTTCAGACTCTCAAAATGATTAAATTCTCATATCGTATGATACAATTTGTTAACATTATATTCATTTTCATTCCTACTTCTGCTCTACCTTTATCTGACTGAGTAAGAACAAACATTTGATACATACTCCAAAATTATTCCTTTTCTGGCCATTGAATCTCACTGTTTGTAAAATATCTAGCTGCATCCTTGACATTTCTACCTTACAAATTCTGCATGAGCCATGGATGTTGCCGTCAGTGGGATGGCTTGGGTGCCTCAGCAATACGTATAGCTGTACCATAGGTGCAGCCACAATGGAGTAGTATCTATTGAGAGGCCAGACAAACGTGTGGTTCCAGAAGAGGGACAACAGCCTTTTCAGTAGTTTCAGGCACAAGGGTCTAGATGATTGACTGATCCGGCCTTGTAGCATTGACCAAAACAGCCTTGCTGTGATGGTACTGTGAACGGCTGAAAGTGAGGGCGAACTACAGCCGTAATTTTTACTGCAAGTGTGCAGCTTTACTGTATGATTAAATGATGATGATATTCTCTTGAGTAAAATATTCCAGAGGTAAAATAGTCCTCCATTCGTGTCTCTTGGCAGGAACTACTCAGGAGGATGTCCTCATCAGTAGAAACAAAACTGGCAATCTATGGATCAGGCCTTGGAATGTTGTTGTTGTTGTGGTCTTCAGTCCTGAGACTGGTTTGATGCAGCTCTCCATGCTACTCTATCCTGTGCAAGCTTCTGCATTTCCCAGTACGTACTGCAGCCTACATCCTTCTGAATCTGCTTAGTGTATTCATCTCTTGGCCTCCCTCTACGATTCTTACCCTCCACGCTACCCTCCAATACTAAATTGGTGATCTCTTGATGCCTCAGAACATGTCCTACCAACCAATCCCTTCTTCTAGTCAAGTTGTGCCACAAACTCCTCTTCTCCCAGTAAGGGATAGAACAATTTATCAGCTTCCTGAACATCCTTCCAACAGCGAGGAAAACAAAATAAACAAGAAAGAAGAACGAAAATACAACGCTGCTGACGTTCCTAATTTAAACTAGAGGTATGTGATGCTGTAAATATGATTCCCAATTACCAAATCGTGAATACGCCCGAACTAAAAATTTATCACCATAATGTGCAATCCCTGCGTAATAAGATCGATGAAATTAACGTTCTATTAACACATGAACTTAATGATATCTCAGTGTTATGCATTTCAGAGCACTGGCTTAACCCAGAATTAATCCAGAATACGAAAATAAACAAATTTGTCTTGGCTGCTTACTACTGCAGGAATAACAGCAAACAGGGTGGGGTAGCAATTTACACAAAGGATAATGTAGATTTTATTACACTACCTGACTTAACTAGGGCAAATGTCGAAAAGGATTATGAAATTGCAGCTATAAAAATTACTCAGTTCAACCTGGTTATTGCTACAGTTTACCGATCACCGTCCAGGAATTTTGAACTGTTCTTAAACAAAATGGAGTCATTGCTAAATAAAGTAAATAAAATGGATTGTGAATTGATAATCTGTGGTGACTTCAATATTGACTTCCTCACGAATAGTGGAAATAGGGAGACCATTTTGAACCTTGCAACGTCCTACAATTTAAAGGCTGAAGTAAAAGCAGCTACCCGAATATCAGAAACTTGTCAAACAGCTCTTGATCAGTTTCTAGTAAAGAAGAGTTTACACCACACCTCACTAAAAATTTTCAATGCAGGTTTTAGTGATCATCTTGCTCAAATATTAAGCATAAAAGTACAAGGCAGTATTATTAACAACATGTCTTTTAGAACAGCATATCGAAGCTATAATCAGCATAATGTGAACTACTTCAACAACTTATTACAGAAAGAAAAATGGCTAGGAGTGTACAAAATGAACGATATAAATGAAAAATTCGACACTTTCGTTGATACATTAACCCATTTCTTTGAACTTGCATTCCCACTGAAAACATTAACAATACAGGGAAACTCTAGAACAAACAGCTGGATCACAAAGGGAATAAGGGTTTCATGCCAGAAGAAAAGACTACTTCATGAAATATGTAACTCAAAAAATTCCTCACCTTAGTACGCGCATACTATAAAAAATACTCCAAAACATTAAGAAAAGTAATAAAAGCAGCAAAAATAATGCATAATGATGAAATCATTTATAATTCAGCTAATAAATCAAAGGCTATGTGGAGTGTTATAAAAAAAGAATGTGGAGAATACAGACAACCTTGGAAAAATATAACACTATCACATAAAAATAAAAAAGTAACAAACCCCTTAGAAGTAGCTAACACATTTAACAACTTGTTCACAGGTGTTGCTGAAAATATGTTACAATCAAACTTTAAGAGCATCCAGGCAAATGAATATAAAATAAGTACATGTAGAGGATCAATGTACATCAGTTCTGTTTCACAAGATGAAGTAGCTAAAGCAATAAAAGGACTAAAAAAATCCAAATCGGCAGGTATTGATGGTATACCTGCAACAATGTTAAAGAAGAGCGCATCAAACCTAATTGAAGTACTCACACATTTATGCGACTGCTCACTTCAGGCAGGCACTTTCCCTGATGTGTTAAAAACATCAAAAGTTATTCCTGTATTTAAAAAAGGGGATAAAGACAATTTAAATAACTACAGACCCATCACAATTTCCTCCTGCATCTCTAAAGTACTGGAAAAAGTTATGTATGAGAAACTTATGAAATTTATAAATAAAAACAGCATCCTATGTAATGAACAACATGGATTCAGAAATAAGAGGTCAATGACAACTGCTGTCTATGAGTGCATCAATTCCATCCTAAACCTGATGGACAAAAAACAGGAAACAATAGGAGTCTTTATTGACTTGTCAAAAGCTTTTGACATGGTGGACCATAAAATTCTGCTATCAAAGCTAGAAAGATATGGTATTCGAGGTCTGTCCAACAAGTGGATCAGTTCCTTCCTGACAAATCGTATGCAGGCAGTGTGCGTCAAGCACACAAATATTGAACTAAAAACTGTATCTAATCACTTATCTGACTATAAACAAATAAAATGTGGTGTACCCCAAGGATCCGTATTGGGACCCCTTCTGTTTCTTCTGTACATAAATGATCTAAGCTTAAATATTGATGCACACAAATCAATCATATTTGCAGATGACACCACGATTCTACTAAAAGGAGACAACGATGAACAGTTACAGCAGACAGTAAACACGGTCACGAAACAACTTAGCAGCTGGGCACAGAGTAATCAGCTTGTAATAAACAGTAAGAAAACCATTGCTCTAAAATTCCACAATGTTCCTAACAGGGACATGTTTATCCCATCAGTCTCTATCAATGACGAACCAGTTGGTAACAGTACTGAAACCAAATTCTTAGGACTTTGGCTGCAGAGTAACATCAGATGGAATAAGCATATTGAATGTCTCAATGCAGAACTGAGCAAAACATGTTATCTTCTTTGTTCATTAAAATCATGCTGTAGTGAGAAAACAGTATTGAATGCATATCATGCGTACTTTCATTCTCGTCTTAGATATGGGGTCACCTTCTGGGGAAACTCTAAAATAGCTAATAGCACTTTTAAACTACAAAAAAGGGCCATTAGAATCTTGTTTGGGTGCAAGCCTAGAGACTCTTGTAAACCCCTGTTTAAGAAATCTGGTATTCCCCCATTACCGTGTGTATACATTATGGAAACCCTTTTGTTCTTTAAATTAAATGTAATAGGCAAGGACCAGAGGCTACAAAAAAACTGTGATATACATGAGCACTTTACCAGACAAAACAGGAACTTACATATGACTCAAATCAGCACAGCACTGTGCCAAAAAGGTACTTTTCACATGGGAGTTAAGCTCTATAACAAACTTCCTGAAAACATAAAAGCTATCACTGAGGTCAATACATTTGGAAAATCTCTAAAGTCATATTTACAGCATCACTGCTTTTATTCCATTGAAGAATATTTAAATTTATGAAATGTGTTATATAAATACTTGTGTGTAAAGTGTATTATTGTAAGCTTAAATATGTATGCCTTGAAATTACTTTCAGCCTGTATATTTATAACTTGACTTGTCCAATGTCTTATGCATAAGCTGCTATGTAGACAACAGGACCAATAAAATACAATCTACAATCTACAATCCTGTTCAATACCTCCTCATTAGTTAAGTGATCTGCTGATCTAATCTTCAGCATTCTTCTGTAGCACCACATTTTGAAAGCTTCTATTCTCTTCTTGTCCACACTATTTATCATCCATGTTTCACTTCCATACATGGCTACACTCCATACAAATACTTTCTGAAACGATTTCCTGATACTTAAATCTATACTCGATGTTAACAAATTTCACTTCTTCAGAAACACTTTCCTTGCCATTGCCAGTCTAAATTTTATGTCCTCTCTACTTTGACCATCATCAGTTATTTTGCTCCCCAAATAGCAAAACTCCTTTACTACTTTAAGTGTCTCATTTCCTAAACTAATTCCCTCAGCATCACCCGACTTAATTCGACTACATTCCATTATCCTCGTTTTGCTTTTGTTGATGTTCATCTTATATCCTCCTTTCAAGACAATATCCATTCCATTCAGCTGCTCTTCTGGGTCCTTTGCTTGTCTCTGACAGAATCACAATGTCATTGGCGAACCTCAAAGTTCTAATTTCTTCTCCATGGATTTTAATGCCTACTCCGAACTTTTCCTTTGTTTCCTTTACTGCTTACTCAATATACAGATTGAATACAATCGGGGAGAGGCTACAACACTGTCTCACTCCCTTCCCAACCACTGCTTCCCTTTCATGTCCCTCGACTCTTATAACTGCCATCTGGTTTCTGTACAAATTGTAAATAGCCTTTCGCTCCCTGTATTTTACCCCTGCCACCTTCAGAATTTGAAAGAGAATATTCCAGTCAACATTGTCAAAAGCTTTCTCTAAGTCTACTAATGCTAGAAATGTAGGTTTGCCTTTCCTTAATCTATTTTCTAAGATAAGTCGTAGGGTCAGTATTGCCTCATGTGTTCCCATATTTCTACGGAATCCAAACTGATCTTCCCCGAGGTTGGCTTCTACCAGTTTTTCCATTCGTCTGTAAAGAATTTGCGTTAGTATTTTGCAGCCATGACTTATTAAACTGATAGTACGGTAATTTTCACATCTGTCAACGCCTTCTTTCTTTGGGATAGGAATTATTATGTTCTTCTTGAAGTCTGATGGTATTTTGCCTGTCTCATACCTTTTGCTCACCAGATGGTAGAGCTTTGTCAAGACTGGCTCTCCCAAGGCTGTCAGTAGTTCTAATGGAATGTTGTCTACTCCCGGGGCCATGTTTCGACTTAGGTATTTCAGTGCTCTATCAAATTCTTCACGGAGTATAATATCTCCCGTTTCGTCTTCATGTACATCCTCTTCCCTTTCTATAACATTGTCCTCAAGTACATCGCCCTTGTATAGACCCTCTATACACTCCTTCCAACTTTCTCCTTTCCCTTCTTTGCTTAGAACTGGGTTTCCATCTGAGCTCTTGATATTCATACAAGTGGTTCTCTTTTCTCCAAAGGTCTCTTTAATTTTCCTGTAGGCAGTATCTATATTACCCCTAGTGAGATAAGCCTCTACATCCTTACATTTGTCCTCTAACCATGCCTTCTTAGCCATTTTTCACTTCCTGTCGATCTCATTTTTGAGACATTTGTATTCCTTTCTGCCTGCTTCATTAACTGCATTTTTATATTTTCTCCTTTCATCAATTAAATTCAATATTTCTTCTGTCACCCAAGGATTTCTACTAGCCCTCGTCTTTTTACCTACTTGATCCTCTGCTGCCTTCACTACTTCATCCCTCAGAGCTATCCATTCTTCTTCTACTGTATTTCTTTCCCCCATTCTTGCCAATTGTTCCCTTATGGTCTCTCTGAAACTCTGTACAACCTCTGGTTTAGTCAGTTTATCCAGGTCCCATCTCCTTAAATTTTCACCTTTCTGCAGTTTCTTCAGTTTTTATCTACAGTCCATAACCAATAGATTCTGCTCAGAGTCCACATCTGCCCCTGGAAATGTCTTACAATTTAAAACCTGGTTCCTAAATCTCTGTCTTATCATTATGTAATCTATCTGAAACCTGTCAGTATCTCCAGGCTTCTTCCATGTATACAACCTTCTTTTGAACCAAGTGTTAGCAATGATTAAGTTGTGCTCTGTGCAAAATTCTACAAGGTGGCCTCTTCTTTCATTTCTTACCCCCAATCCATATCCACCTACTACGTTTCCTTCTCTTCCTTTTCCCACAATCGAATTCCAGACATCCATGACTATTAAATTTTCATCTCTCTTCACTATCTGAATAATTTCTTTTATCTCATCATACATTTCTTCAATTTCTTTGTCATCTGCAGAGCTAGTTGGCATATAGACTTGTACTACTGTCATAGGTGTGGGCTTTGCATCTATCTTGGCCACAATAATGCATTCACTATGTTGTTTGTAGTAGCTTACCCGAACTCCTATTTTTTTATTCATTATTATACCTACTCCTACATTACCCCTATTTATTTTTGTATTTATGACCCTGTATTCACCTGACCAAAAGTCTTGTTCCTCCTGCCACTGAACTTCGCTAATTCCCACGATATCTAACTTTAACCTATCGATTTCCCTTTTTAAATTTCCTACCTACCTGCCTGATTAAGGGATCTGACATTCCACACTCCAATCTGTAGAACGCCAGTTTTCTTTCTCCTGATAACGACGTCCTCTTGAGCTCTTGAGTAGTCCCCGCCCGGAGATCCAAATGGGGGACTATTTTACCTGCAGGATATTTTACCCAAGAGGACGCCATCATCATTTATCTATACAGTACAGCTGCATGCCCTTGGGAAAAATTACGGCCATAGTTTCCCCTTGCTTTCAGCCATTCGCAGTACCAGCACTACAAGGCCAGATCAGTAAATCATCCAGACTGTTGCCCCTGCAACGACTGAAAAGGCTGCTGCCCCTCTTCAGGAACCATACTTTAGTCTGGCCTCTAAACAGATACCCCTCCGTTGTGGTTGCATCTACGGTACGGCTATCTGTATCGCTGAGGCATGCAAGCCTCCCCACCAACAGCAAGGTCTATGGTTCATGGGGGGAAAGCCTTGGAACGATAGCTCCCTTAATCGGGGCAGGTAGGTTAGAATATTTAAAAAGAGAAATGGATAGGTTTAAGTTAGACATAGTGGGAATTAGTGAAATTCACTGGCAAGAGGAACAGGACTTCTGGTCAGGAGAATGCAGAGTTATAAAAACAGAATCAAATAGGGGTAATGCAGTAGTAGGTTTAATAATGAATAAGGAAATAGGAATGCGGGTAAGCTACTATAAACAGCATGGTGAACACATTATTGTAGCCAAGACAGGCATGAAGTCCACACCACTACAGTCGTACAAGTTTATATGCCAACTAGCTCCACAATGATGAAGAGATTGAAGAGGATGGGAGAAAATAAATTATTCAGATAGTTATAGGAGATGGAAATTTAATAGTAATGGGAGACTGGAATTCAATAGTACGAAAAGGAAGAGAAGGAAAAATAATAGGTGAATATGGACCGGGGGAAAGGAGTAAAAGTGGAATCCTCCAAGTGGAGTTTTGCACAAACGATAATTTAATCATTGTTAACACTGGTTTAAGAATCATAAAAGAAGGTCATATACATGGAAGAGACCTGGGGACATCAGAAGGTTTCAGATAGATTTTATAATGGTAAGACAGAAAATTGGAAAACAGATTTTAAATTGCAAGAAATTTCCAGGGACAGATGTGGACTCTGATCACAATTTATTGGTTACGAACTGAAGAGTAAACATGAAGAAATTGGAAAATGGTTAAAATTAAGAAGGTGGGGCCTGTATAAGTTGAAAGAAGCAGAAGTTGCTGAGAGTTTCAGAGGGAGCATTACACAACAGTCTACTAGAACCAGGGAAAGGAACACAGTAGAAGACAAATGAGTAGCTTTAAGAGATGAAATAGTGAAGGCAGCAGTGGATCAAATAGGCAAAAAGACAAGGCCTATTATAAATCCTTGGATAGCAAATGAGAAAATATAAATCAGGCATACGGGAATACAAACATTTTAAAAAATCAGTCTGACAGGAAGGGCAAATTGGCTAAGCAGGACTGGCTAGAGGGCAAACGTAAGGACTTAGAAGCATATTTCACTAGAGGAAGGTAGATACCACCTACAGGAAAATTGAAGAGGCCTTTGGAGGAAAGAGAAACAGCTGTAGGAATATCAAGAACTCAGATGGTAAAATAGTCCTAAGCAAAGAAGGGAAAGCTGAATGGTGGTAGAAGTATATAGAGGGTCTATACAAGGGAGACGTACTTGAAGGTAATAATAGAGAAAGGGAAATGAATGTAGATGAAGACAAGATAGGAGATATGATACTGCGAGAAGAATTTGACACAGTTCTGATAGGTCCAAACAAGGCCCTGAAGTAGACGATATTCCATCAGAACTGCTGATAGCGTTGGGAGTGCCAACCGTGACAAAACTCTTCCATCTGGTGTGCAAAATGTATGAGAGAGGCAAAATACTCTCAGACTTCAAGTAGAATGTAATAATTCCAATTCCAAAGAAAGTCATTGCTGACAGGTGTGAAAATTACCAAATTACCAAGTTTAATAAGTCATGATTGCAAAATACTAACACAAATTCTTTACAGAAAACTGGAAAAACTGGTAGAAGCCAACATTGGGGAAGATCAGTTTGGGTTCCACTGAATTGTAGAAACACGCAAGACAATACAATTTTTCTTAGAAGATAGGTTAAGGAAGGAAAGAAAAACTCCCTTTTACAGCATTTGCAGACTTAGAGAAAACTTTTCACAATTTTGACTGGAATACTCTCTTTGAAATGCTGTAGGTAGCAGGGTAAAATACAGGAAGCAAAAGGCTATTTACAATTTTTACAGAAACCAGATGGCAGTTGTGAGTTGAGGGCATGAAAGGGAAGCTAAGGTTGTAGCTTATCCCCGATGTTATTCAATCTGTACGTTGAACATGCAGTAAAGGAAAGCAAAAAAAATTTTGAGGAGGAATTAAAGTTCAGGGAAAAGAAATAAAACCTTTGTGGTTTGCTGACAACAATGTAATTCTGTCAGAGGCAGCAAAGTACTTGGAAGAGCAGCTGAATGGAATGGACAGTGTCTTGAAAGGAGGATACAAGATGAACATCAACAAAAGCAATACAAGAATAATGTAATTGTTGTGACTCGCAGATCTTTCAAAGTGCCGCCGCGCAGTTATGCGCGTCCTCTACATGCGGCACTATCTGCCAGCCATGCAGCAGCAACGCCACCTAAGCAGCCAGCCAGACAGCGGCCGCTAGACTTGGACTCAGTGCTGATTTGACTGTTACAGTGTACACACGTCTTACTTTGTTTACTTGATCTGTGACTTACATGTATTGTGCCATCCTTGAAATATATTTGTTCAACATGACGTTAAAACAATTGGCGACGAGGAAGTGAATTTTTCTTTTTCATCATTGACCCACAAGTTTCCATGGCTACTTTAGAGCAACTATTGCAAGGTCTCATTGACCAGCAAACGCTTCTCACATCTGCGATTCGTGATTTCATCGCGGCATCCAATGCGGGACGTCTCTTGGCGTTGTCTCTACCTCCTTTTCCTCCTTACGACGAGACGGTACAAGACTGGTCCGATTACAAAAACCGTCTTCGATAGCACTTCTTGGCATTTCATGTCGTGGATGACCAAACATGTAAGTCTCTGTTCCTTTCACGGATTTCACCTCAAATGTATCAGTTGTTGTCGCAATTGGCTCCTTTGAAAGATCCTGTGTCTTTGTCCTTTGCTGAAATGCGCTCACTTCTGTCCATATATTTTCAAAAGCATACGCATGTGGTAGCCTCTCATGTTGCCTTTTATCATTGTCAAAAACAACTGAATCAATCCCATGGTGCTTGGGCTGCTGAACTTCATGGCCTCAGTCAAAAGTGTCAATTTGTTACTGACGTTCACAAAGAATCCTACGCCGATTCCATGGTATGGGATGCTATTATCCAGTCAGCGCCCAACAAAGAAGTTAGGCAACGTGCCCTTCAGTTGGCAAATCTGACTCTAGATGAAGTCCTACCCATCGCTCAATCTTTTGAAATTTCTCGCACCGCTGGAGCGCAAATAGAGGCATGGGGTGACGTCGGGTAAGTACAACCCCTGTGCGCTGTTGACGAAGCGTGCGGTGTGTCCCCGCCAGCCGACATGGCCGCAGTACACTCCCAAGTGCAGCCTCAGCCTAATCGTAAACAAACCTCTAAGAAACTGCAGCAAAACCTACGGCAACTTCCTTCATGTCGCGGTGTTTTATGAAACATTTACGGGAGGATTTTCCCCAACGTTGGGCCGTGTGTCACAAATGCAAAAAAAAAGGGTCATGTGTCATCCGTTTGCAAATCCGACCACATACCTGATGTTCATGAACGTGACGCTGATTCTGCTTCTGTGTTTTCTGTCAATGGTACTTCTTCCCTTTCAGGGAAGTTATTCCTCACTGTCAAAATGCTTGGTCGGGATGTTCGCATGCAGGTGGATACTGGTTCTGCTGCCACAATCATCAATTCTCAGACTATCTTTTGTTGGGTTCTCCTATCCTATCACCAGTCACTAGACAATTACGGACGTACAATAAACAGAAGATTTCCCTCTTGGGACAATTTGATGCTGAGGTATCTTACAAGTCCGTCGTTCGCACTGTTCCCATATTTGTGGTCGACCATAGTAATGCATAGAATCTTTTTGGTTTCGATGCCTTTTGCGTTTTTGGGTTCTCCATCGATAACTCTGTCAATATCATCTCTGATGCTATTCCTTATGCTCAATTGGATTCCTTGTCTATGACATTTTCGTCCCTTTTTTCTCCTGGGTTAGGCCGTCCAAATGACTTTGAAGCTCATATCACACTCAAACCCACTGCTCGGCCTAAGTTTTGTCGGGCTCGGCCCATTCCTATGGCCCTTCGTGATCGGGTCAAACGGGAGCTGGATCGTCTCACTGCTTCATGGGTCTTGCTTCCTGTCACTTCCAGTGAGTGGTCCTCTCCTGTCGTCGTTGCTAAGCCCAATGGTGATATTCGTCTCTGTGGCGATTTCAAAGCCTCTGTAAATGCTCAATGCCTCATCGACACTTACCCTATGCCCCAACCTGAAGAATTGTTCATTAAACTTGCTGTAGGCGAGTATTTTTCTAAACTTGACCTGTCAGAAGCTTATCATCAACTTCCTCTTGACGCTGCTTCCCGGCAGTTCCTCTATCAATACGAACGATTGCCATTCGGGGTTGCCAGCACCCCTGCTCTCTTTCAGCGATTCTTGGAACAATTGTTGCTCCCTGTCCCTGGGTGTATAAATTACATGGACGACATTGTTGTCACTGGCTCCACCACTGAACATCTTCAGAATCTCCGCACACTTTTTCATGTCTTAAAGACTGCCAGTTTTAAGTGTAATCTTCAGAAATCAAAATTTTTTCAGGCATCTATCACGTACTTGGGGTTTCAACTCTCTCGGGATGGTATTCGTCCGCTTCAGCAAACTGTCACTGCGATCGATGCCTTTCCTCGCCCTGTATCTGTTAAGGAACTGCAGGCCTTCTTGGGGAAAATAGCGTACTATCACAGGTTTTTACCATCTGCTGCTTCGGTGGCTCAGCTGTTACATCGCCTGTTGCATAAAAACGCGCCCTTTCACAGGTCCGCGTCATGTGATGCGGCTTTCCAGAAATTGAAGGCTATGCTGAAACAGGCCCCCTGCCTGGCTTCTTATCGACCTGGCCAACATCTTGTTCTTGCCACTGACGCCTCTCAATACGGGGTCGGTGCAGTCCTTGCACACCATTTTTCTGACTGTTCTGAACAACCCATTGCTTATGCCTCCAAAACGCTCACGGATGCCCAACAAAAGTATTCTCAAATTGAAAAAGTAGCTTTAGCCATTATTTATGCTCTTCATAAGTTTGGTGTTTTTCTCTATGGATCCAAATTTCATCTTGTTACAGACCACAAACCAATTGTTTCCTTGTTTCATCCATCAACGTCATTTCCCGACAAGGCTGCACACCGCTTCCAGCGTTGGGCTCTTTACTTGTCTCATTTCAATTATTAGATTCATTTCCGGCCAACGGCTCAACATGCAAATGCTGATGCACAGTCTTGCCTTCCCATGGGTCCTGATCTGGCATTCGATAGAGATGAACTTTTGTGTTTCCACCTGGATGTTGCCGAGCAGCGGGTTGTGGACGGGTTCCCCATCACCGGGGACCGGCTGGCGGCTGCTACGGATTCTGATCCGACCCTCTCCCGGGTTTTACGCTGTATTCAGAAGGGTTGGCCAGATCGTCTGTCCGCTAAGACTTCTGATCCATTGTGGAACTACTACGCTTTGCGTTACCGCCTCACGGCTAGGGATGGTGTTATCCTCCTTTCCACCGACAATGCTTCGCCACGTGTTGTGGTACCTGCGTCTTTGCGTGCTTCGGTCTTGCGCCTCCTTCACCATGGGCACTGGGGTGTCTCTCGCGCAAAATCTTCGGCACGCCGTCATGTGTACTGGCCCGGCATCAACTCTGAAGTCCCACACATGGTCGCTGCCTGTGACCCTTGTGCGTCACAGACCGCCATCCCGAAGTCATCTTTGTCACTGTGGCCTTCGCCTGAGAAGCCCTGGGAGTATATTCATGCTGACTTCAGGGCCCTTTTTTAGGTACTTATTGGCTTCTCGTTACTGACGGCTACTCTAACTTTCCTTTCATTGTCCGTTGCACGTCGCCTACCATCACAGCAACCACAAATGCTCTAGCTCACATTTTCTCTTTTAAAGGCCATCCCTCTACTCTTGTTACTGATAATGGTCCGCAATTTGCCTTTTCCGAATTTGCGGATTTTTGTGCCCGTCACAGCGTCATGCATGTCACGGCACCTCCGTTCCATCCACAGTCGAACAGTGAGGCCGAATGACTGGTCCACACATTTAATGCTCAGATGAGGAAACTCCTGACTTCTTCTGCTGCTGATGATGTGCTTCTCCAATTTCTGGCTTCTTACCGTTTCACCCCCATGGGCGACCACAGCCCGGCTGAGCTCTTACATGGTCGACAGCCCCGCACGCTACTGCATCTTCTGCGACCTTCCTCCTCACGGCCGCGGGTGCCTTCGCTTGGCCGGTTCATCGCCGGCAACCTTGTATGGGTATGGGGATATGGCAGGCGGCCAAAATGGAGTCCTGGCCGCATCTTACAACACTGTGCCTGACACCTGTATGAAATGCAGACAGACACGGGTGTTGCAGTGTGTCATTCAGACCAGCTTCGGCCTCGTGTGCCGGCAGCGTCTGTTCCGAATGCCGCTACACCACCTTTGGCTCTACCTGACGCTCGGGATCCTGGAATCTCTCATTACTCACAACACAGTCCTCTCACCATCGTCTCAGTGCCAGCACAAGAACTGACGCCACCAGGAAATGTGCCCATGCAGGAACCAGATGACCATCATCTGTCGGAGCAACTCTACTCGCCTCCTTCTCCTATGGACGCGGACACATCGCCCATGTCTCCTGTTATAACAACCGGACTTGCCGCAATGGGCAGATTGGGGCATGGGGCCCCAGCAGATTCGGCCCCCACGTCTCCTGTCATCTCAACCCGTTATCATCGGTGACACTTCCGTCCGTACGGGAAGCCTCCTACTTGAGACTTTAGGTCCAGGCAAACAACACCTATGGACATTAGCAATCTACAGGCCACCTCCATAAAGACCAGTGCAAAAAATTCAAAGGGGGGAAAAGTGTTGTGACTCGCCGATCTTTCAAAGTGCCGCCGCGCAGTTATACATGTCCTCTACATACGGCACTGGCGCTGTCTGCCAGCCATGCAGCAGCAGCGCCACCTAAGCAGCCAGCCAGCCAGCCAGCGGCCACTAGACTTGGACTCAGTGCTGATTTGACTGTTACAGTGTACACACATCTTACTTTGTTTACTTTATGTGTGACTTACATGTATTGTGTCATCCTTGAAATGCATTTGTTCAACTTGACGTTAAAACAGAAATGTAGTTGAATTAAATCATGTGAGGCTGACAGAATCAGATTAGCAAATGAGATGAGTTTTCTATTTTGGCAGCAAGCTAACTGATAACGGCTGAAGTAGAGAGGATATAAAATGTAGACTAACAATGGCAAGAAAAGAATTTCTGAAGAAGATAAATTTATTAACATCAAATATGGATTTAAATGTTAGTAAGTCTTCTCTGAAAGTATTTGTCTGGAGTGTAAATATAGATGGAAGTGAATCATGGATGATAAACAGTTTAGACAATAAGAGAATAGAACCTCTTGACATGGCGCTACAAATGACTGCTGAAGATTAAGTTGGTTGATAATGTAACTAATGAGGAGGTACTGACTTGAACTGAGGAAACAAAATATTTGTAGCACAACTTGATAACGAAAGGGATCAGTTGACAGGACACACTCTTAGACATCAAAGTATCATGAATTCAGTATTGAAGGGAAATGTGGGTGGTAGAAGCCGTAAGAGGAGACCAAGAAATGAACACATTAACCCTTTCAGACGCAAAATAAATAAAATCATTTTTAACCTTTTTTCGTTTTATTAGGATATAATTCATACAATATTATGGAAAAATGAGATTTTTTTTTTTTCGTGCAGTATTTCAGCAGGTACAGTGCAGTTTCAAATGAAACCGCTGCACACTAAATGTGGTGGCTTCACCACCACCATAAATTTCATTATTTTCTGTGATAGGGAACAAAACAGTTCCTTTCTGCTGTTAAACACAAAGCAACTTAGCAGGAAGAACATGTCCATCTGCTTCTATGTGGATTATTTTTTGTGCTGCAGTGTACACATCGCCTCAATGTGCCATGTACTGGCAGATGTTTTGATTCTGTTGTGCGTTTTTCCACTGGAACTACAGTTTTACACTTTTTGGTGCATGGTGCAGATGATGTGCTTGGGCGACCAGGACTGTCTTTGAAAACACTGTATACTATAAGGCCAGCTACAGCACACCACCGAAATTCCTTTAGCTTTTTCTTTTCATTCAGCTTGGTTAGTCGAAACAATATAAATGCATTTCCAATAGAAATATCAATCATGTACCAAAACAGTCTGAGCCACCAGCATCTAGATTTTCTGTCAATTGCATAGAAACTATTCATCATGTCCGCTTTATCTACACATCCCATGTTCGAATTATAAGATTTCACTATCTGTGGGCAAGGTATTTTTGTAATTGTGCCATCCTTTTCTTTCCTACTGACTTCTTTCAAAGTTACAGGTGAGTCAATTGTTGATAGTAATGTGACAACATGTTTATCTTTCCATTTCATGCATGCAATTCCATCTGAACTAACTGACCAGTCACTTTCTCCTCTTTGCAACTCTTTGTACGGTTTCAGAGGAGGAAGTCCTTTTTTTGGGCTCTAATGGTACCACAGGCTAGGATACCATCAAGTTTTAGTGTCTGTAAAAGTGGAACACTAGTAAAAAAAATTGTCAAAATATATGCGATGTCCTTTGCCCTCTAAGCCTTTACACAAATCTCTTACAATCCTCTCTCCCAAACATTTCTGCACTGCACCATCTGATTTCCCAGTATATACCTCAAAATCAGAGATATATCCAATTTTGTCAGCTGACCCATATTTTGTACCCCATCTTGATGGGCATTTGAGGCATATACTGTTTGAATGATATTCACTCTTTGAATATCACCATGCCCTTAGTTGGGGCATAATATTCTTTGAACCTTGTCAGTAATTGATTTATTAGTGGTCTAATTTTATACAATTTGTCATAACGTTTATTCCCTTTTTGTGGCATAAGGGCATTGTCATTTACATGTATATGAGATAAAATCCAGCTGAATCTTTTCAATGACATAAGTGAAGAAATGTACTGATCTCTGAGTTCGTTGCATGATGACAAGCAATCACGATATGCGCGAGGTTGTTTGATACCCATTAGAATATTTATAGGCAAAAACAACTTGAGTTCGTCTTTTTCAAGAGGTCTGTAATTCTTACCTTTCTGAGTTTCATAAAGATTAGTCTGGAATATTGTGTGTTCCAGCATATTGTCCCCAAATAGATATAAAAAGAAATCTAGATCTGGCCTTTCCTCTGCGCCCAACGTGCTGTATTTCGGCTTTATTTCACACAAGAGTACTTCTGTGCCTACACAATTACTCAATATGCAAATATCAAATAACACTAAGCAGAAGAGCGTATACATCTACTGTACTAGCAGGCAGCATACCTTCACCTTCAGTTTTCCTTTGACATCAACTTCCTCTAAAAAACCGACAGGATGCATTGTACTGTCATCCCTTGCCCATGTAAAATTCACAGACTTTATTAGTGGCATGTTATCTTCAGAACTGAAACTGTAATCACTGTCATTTTCTGAACGATTATCACTTTCACTTTCAGAAACAACATTAGATATCACTGGTCGTGGCACTTGTGAATCAAGATCACTGTCTTCAGCCAAAATATCACTTTCATTATCACTGGTACTGTCAATCTCAGAGTCCATATCAGAAGGAATTTCTTCTAAAAGACCCGCCAGAACTTCCTCCGCCTTTAATTTGCGAGAAAACATTTCATGAAACTGAAATTTTAAAAAACTGATAAGCTTCTAATACTACCCCTGCAGCCGCAGTGGTTTCAAACAAAACCACCAGATGATGATGATGATGATGTTTTGTTTGTGGGGCGCTCAACTGCGTGGTTATCAGCGCCCGTACAATTACCCAATCTTTGCTCAGTCCAAATTCGCCACTTTCCTGGATGATGATGAAATGATGAGGACAACACAAACACCCAGTCATCTCGAGGCAGGTGAAAACCACCAGAGTAAATACCGAAAAACTACATGATTTTCATTATTGTTGCAATACATATAGCATGTACTTATATAAGAAAGTATTATGAATTTGTTCCATGTATGAAACTTACATTTCAAAGATAAATTCAATCACAAATCAAGAAAAAGAGAACCAGCACACCACAAACAATAAAGGCACTTATACTTGAATCACTAACTGCAACCACGTGAGAAATATTGACGAAGTTCAAATTTTCATCACTAGATGGCAGCACCATCTACGTCCACAAGTGTGGTTACCAATGTAGCCACTGTGCTCTTGCCACAAAATCAAAATATCATGGGTGGCTTCAAATGAAACCACAACATCACAAAGGGTTAAGTAGATTCAGAAGGATGTAGGTTGCAGTAGTTATTCAGAGATGATGAGGCTCTCACAGGATAAAGTAGCATGGAGGGCTGCATCAGACCAGTCTTTGGACTGAAGACAACAGCAGGAACAACAGATTTTGCATTGTCTCACACTGTCTTACAGTTCTAACATTTCATGAGATCACTTTAATTTGTATTCTTTTTTTGTCTGGTAGCTCGTACAGATGCACAGAGCAGCATGTTCTATACAAACCAATATGATGGTTTCCCATCGCCTTCAACGTTGCAGTACTGCAGCTTGTAACGGAACTGAAATGAGGGTGGGCTGACAGTAATTTGGAGCCCGCGCGTCTGAAATGGGCGCGCTTGTGTGAGACTGCCAGGGAGTGCACCCTGATGCCATCTATTGGCGGAACTGGGAATTAGCGCTGCCTGTCAGACAATGCACTAAGCTCTCAGAGTCAAATGTATTCTTTTTCTTGGTAATTATAAGTTATTACTGTATAATTTAATGTTGTAAAGCGCTAGTAGTAAATTATTATGACTGGTATGGACTCCAGGGTAGTAAATATAAATATTCTTAAATACTAAATGATTTCGGTAAAAAGGTGATAGGGGAACGCCCCCACTCTTGGTGATACGAGCGTAGCTAGGGGTAGCTGGAGACACAGGGACTGAACAATGGAATGGCCTGGGGAGTGTTGACGTGATCGGACGTGCGTAACTGTGCTCGCACAAAAGTGATTGTGCAACAGCGAAGAGGCGAATATCGTCGCCGTTTTTGGAGTAAAACGCGACGAATGGTTGTTGAAGCTGCCTCTATGCCACTGGGGCTGATTGTAAGAGTTCCTGTGCCCAGATTTTATGGCGGACGTGCCGTAGCTTATACGAGTGCTACAGCTCATAGTTCCAGCCGCCATTAAGGGCATGAGGCGTGAAGAGCTGCGTTAGCCACATGCATCTCACCACCAGCACCGACACGTCTACCCAAGGCAAGACTGCTTGCAATTGTTAAGTCGAACTTTGTATACATGTAAAAGGAGAATACCAGTTTTCTTTTATGCAAGTGCAGAGGACAGAATATAGTAATGAGTACAATTACGACGCATGTTGTTCATTGTAAAGTGTAGTAACCTCAAACATAGTATAGTGAAATCAGACTGAGGCCACCATCGCCTCTTTCATTTACAATTCTTTTGGTTGTAGAATACTTTAGCGTATAAGAATGTTGAAAAGAGCAATGGTCACACCAGAATGAGTCGCCTATTTACAGTTACTTAAATTTTTCTGAGCAACCTTTAGAGTAAAGTCACTTAACTAATTCTGTATCAATGGTCCACAGAGTAATATCCAAAATCATTAAATAAGTTGAAGGATAGAATTTTGTTAACCGAAGTTGCATAACCTGTCTTGGTAGTAATTACCAAGCCAACTCACAGAAATTGAGAGAGTATTTGCTTTGTAGAATCATCTAGAATGATCAGAAATAGTAATATTCAGAATTAAGTTTAAATTCAACTCAAGCCATTTCACTTTGAAACGCCACCAAAAATTGATTTATTCTTTTGCTCCTTCAGAGCTGGTGACCGTAGTTATAAGTATTTTCAGGAGGATTCGACGGTAAGTCTGCTGCTCTCGTCGTGCTGATAGGATTATCCACTCCTGCTAGCAGTGGTGATTGGATTCATAAGCTCACTACCAAGTTAAGTGGGTCAGGTAGGCAGTGTTACCGTGTGAACTGTAGGGCACTGTAGGCCGTGGATCGAACCCGTTCAATCATCACAGCTCTTAGGGAAATAGTCCGGTTAGGACTGTACTAATCATTAGGTAAATACTGGCGAGTAACGGTCAAAAATGTATACGCAAGTGAATTTAGCAAGGTCCACGTAGCACCTAGTTAATGTGGTGCAAGGGCGAGGGTAGGAGTGGAGTAAAAGTGAGCTGAGCTTGTGGCAGCTGTGCTGGATTCAAATATTAACTACGTGAATTCACTACTGCCTCTTACCATTGGGACTGAGCTATTTACAGTTAAAATACGTAGCAGTAAGCACAAAGGCGTGACAGCTACAAGTCCGTATTGGTTTTATACATACGGAATTGGGAAGTGGGTCATTCCGTCAGTGGAGGGGGTTAAAACAACTGAGTCAGTTGAGAACATACCCCATTTACTGATGGAAAGATTCAGCGGTTCGGTCGCAAGCTGTACTGAATCCTTCAAAATTCTCTGTGATGTGGCACAGCGTGCAAATTACCAATGAGATTGCCCCACATAGGATGCCAGAAATGCTGTGAACCGAGAAATTCTTTGCCCTGACATGAAATGACATGTAGTTGGCTAATGAAATCACCCCATGTTGGGTGCCAAAACTGTAGTGAATTGGGAATTCTCTGATCTCTTGCATAAATTAACATGCAGATTACTAATTATATTCCCCCTATGTTGGGAGACCATAATCAAGTGACATCAATAATTAAGTAAAATTAAAAAACAAAAGATTATGAGATTAAGCAATTGATAAGCGAATGGAACAGATTGTTAGGAGAATACAAGACATAATGACTGCATTTATTTCAGTATCTTATAAAAACACAAAAAAATACAAATCTCAGGGCCAATTCGACTGGGTGTGGACACGACCAATTTATTAAAGGGAACGTGGAGGGAATGAATCAACTCACCATTCTTCATAGTTCTTTGTCATGTGGCAGCAGGCGCTGGGTCGGCACAGCACACATCTTGGAGCTGTGTGGTGCTGAGTTGGTTGCTCTCCTCAGTGACTTGTGGCTGTGCCGCAAGGGCCCATGTATGGTCCCTGCATTGACTGCTCACCATGTGTTGCCACAGTCGAAGAAGTGGAGGTGGATTTTGGCAGGACGAAATTTGTTAGACAATACTCTCTCTGGGGTTACAGGATTCAGTGCTGTTGTTATGTGGTTGTTGCAGTTCATTCATACAAAGTTGTTGAAAGAGGAGGCACATGGCACATAAGGAACCCCCCCCCCCCCCCCCCAAAAAAAAAAAAAAAATAAAAAAAAAGCCGGTGTCAGATTAGGCAACCTCATGGCCGACCATGCAATGAAACATCCAGAGGTGGAGTACCACACTCTGAATGAAAATCAGGCCACATAATTGTACCTGAATCACACCTGTTGAAAGAGAGAACACAAAATTCATTTTTTGCTATGTTATCACCATCTTGACTTGATGCACACTGGGTAATGAATGAGTGAATGAGCTGCAGCAAGGAGACCACTACCAGCAACCACATGAACCAGCAGCTTAAAATGGTGCCAAGTTAAAATTCACAACTTCTACATTCATCATGTAGAAGATATAGTCTTCTAAAATTGGATGAATAATCTTTTCAAAACACACTATCCCCAATTCATTGAACATCCTGATGGTGCCTTTCAGATGAATGCATATCTCAAACAACTTTTCAGAGAACCTTCAAAGACTTTTGATGTTCTGGTTGAAGAAAAATGAGTAATTTTAACTCCCAAGTGGAACAAATATAACCAACAAGCTGTTGAGTCAAACAAAAACATTCTCCATAGTTATCATTAATGTGGGCATGGTATCACTAACCAGATATGTTCACAAACAGTCACTCCAACAACATGGGGATTTGTTCCATTCCGTTATCAGCAATATAATCTTCTTTCTTCATTAAAATATATCCTTGGGTACAGCAGTGATGGGATTGTTACCGGATCTGGTTTAAGGCCAAAGTGACACAAGCCACTGCTTGGGGCACCAAACATAAAGATTTATGTACAGGACTTATCACAATTAGTAGCTCCTACTTCGAGCACATAGCTTTGAGAGGTGCTCAAGAGGAAGATTTGTACACTGCACATATCAGAATTATTAACAGAAACTGACATGATTGAAAGTGTATGAGGAAAGAGCACAGTGCCAAATGATTAGTCATTTGTGTGGAAAAATGTTCTCAAACCAACCCTGGTTGGTACCATAGTACTTGCACAAAAAATGATGATTCTATCATCTTGCAATTAGTACTTATGGACATTTTGTAGTTGCTTTGTGCTTCTGGACTGATTTGGGTGAGTTAAATCTACATCATCATATAGAAATCACTACTTCCAACATCACATAGGTAAGAGAAGCACACAAAGTAAACTAATTAACATGTGCAAAGAAAAAATTCAAGACACTATTTCAGCCAGAATTACATACACAATTTTTTCCCATTATATTTAACAAAATTACTGACATGTCATAAACTGACAGCTCAGTTTATATTTCTGCTATCTTCATGCAGGAATTCACAGCAGAGTGTTCCTTACATACAGCAATACTTATGAAAAAGTTCATGCAGAAGATGTAAAAGAAGAGTGTCATATAATTACAACTGCCATTGTACATCTAGTTGAAGAATTCTCTACATAATTTAATGTCATAATGAAGATGTGTGTCAGAACTGGCAATGGTGGCTGTTCAATCATGGTTTCTGATTCACAACATAAATATATGATTTTATGAAGATAGTCATTCACATTAAACACTGCTCTTGAGATAACCATTTATTCAAAAACTGCAAAGGTCATCTTACGAGATTTCATTGGAGCACAACAGCACAGTGGCGTTTGCAAGCCAGGGTCATCCCCAAAGGGCTTTATGCACATCTGAATCCATTATCTCTACCATGGTAATGGGAATGCATTAGCTTAGTTGTATAAAAATATTTACTGCTTTTTCCCTTACTTTTTAGAATATAAATTATTATTTTCTTTATCTTTTTTGTATATTTTCATACATACAAGGACAACTGTGTCACTTACTGTTAATTTAAATGTAAAAATGAAACCACTGAAGAACTCTACAAGGGTCTTTGAATGGAACAGACAAAATTTGGATTCCTTTCTCTGGAAGTTTTTCTTCGAGGCCAAAGAGATTACTGAACAACTAAATGTAGAAATGAAAATACTCCTCGTTTTTTTCTTGGCAGATTTGTTGCTCAGTCCACTGATTGTCATTTTCATATAATGTTCATTATCCAACTGTTAGATAATGTTATAGCCGGTCTGTAGGAAACTTCCCAAGAACTGACAATCTTCTCAATTTAACTGTTCTTCTTATGTGTACAGCTTATAACAAAAATGATGTTATGGCTGTGAGAGAAGCTATAGAAGTTTACACCAACTGGATGCTCTGTAGTGCAAGAATTCAAACATTGGATAGCTTGGTGGGAGAGCCTTATCAAGACTGGCGTTAGAATTTACGAATTTCTTTTCAAGATTATTTTGTCCTTTTATTAACACTGTTCTAAAATTTTACCCAGCAAATGCACACACCCATGGTTGGAGGACGGCAAGTTGGTTGTCAGCAGGAGAGTTTTTACTTAAAATGGAAGAAAAATTTTAGCTCAAAAGCTGAAGTTTCCATACTGTTACAAATGTCATATACGTAGGTTGGAACTTAAATAGTGGCAAAACTGCTGTGGAGACACTATGCAATGGAATCTACTAATGTCACTGATAGCACACATTGTTGACATACCTACCTTACCTCCATACCTACCTTACCTCTGAGCAAATGAGCTTGCCCGTCCCACATCACCAGTGTGCGCACAATTGTGGGAAACACAGTCACTTATGAGCAAGCGGTCTAACATAACGGTGTCACTATGTTTTTGAAACAGGAACAACGGAGCTGGATCAAGATTGAATGTGCCAAGAGTCATACAGCATGACAGTGTCATAAAGATCATCGAGGTCCTCAGCCTTGCAAAAGAAGTGGCAACACTTTCTGCGCAATCCACCCATCATTTTGCACAACAATGCATGGGCACATGCAGCACAAGCTGTGGCTGCTCTGTTCAGTCGATGGAACTGGGAAGTACTGTACCATCCATCATACTCACCGGACTTACGCCCTTGTGGCTTTGATTTGATTCCGAAGATGAAGAAACCACTTCGTGGCATTCGTTTCAGAACTATTCCAGAGATTCGACAGGCAGTAGACCACTCCATTCGCATCAATCAACACAACAGGCTCTGCTCTGCTATGCCTTCCACATCACTGGCAATGGGTTCTACATAACGCTGGTGACTGCTTTGAAGGACAGTAACAGATGCAAACATGTAACTCTTTTGTATCAGTTGTGAATAAATAGTTGCCACTATTTAAGTTCCAATCCTTGCAGTGTACTTACCTACCCTCGCAACAGTGTGCTCAAGCTGAAAAATAATATCTATTTTTCATAAATCTGCAGCTCTTTCAAGAAGCAAGCTCATCTACTAAATTACTGCCCTCTGTAATGTTCTGATGAAATAAACTAATTTTTAGCGAACTTGTGAACTAATTTGAATATATGTGTGTTCTGCTGTTTTATTTTGGTCAAAACTAAAATGTTACACAAGAGATTTTTTTCTGATTCCAATAATCACAGTAATTTTGCTTAATAGGATAGGGGTCTGTCAAACACTTCCTCTAAGAAGCTCTAGTGATTTGTCTTCCCTTTCTTATTTAGGTGTAGATCATGACTGAGTGGTCCCCATCTCCCAACAGAGCAACAGGTATACGTATCCACAAGAGGGCAAGAGGGTGGAGGGAGCCGCAAGAAGGGGACACTTGCCCTCTCCTGGAATCTGAGTACAGACTTCTTATTCATTATAAAATTCTCATGTATTTCTTGTAATGAATGTCTGACCACACAACTCACACTCTTCACAGGAAATTATGCCGATTCCTTAGTGTGGTGGTGTAGCGACTCCTTCCATTGCCTCCATCTGTAGCAGCAGATGACAGGCTGCTTATATCTGAAACTAGCCCCCAAACACCCTTGCTGGTCTCTTCCGCTGGAGGGAGAACTCAGACGGCCACATGTTCTTGATGTGAGGCACACCGAACCGTCGCTTAAGCAGTGTCTTGTTCCATACCAACGAGACAACATCCCCAGCTGTGCGTTTGGCAGCTCACTCGCACAATGCCATGTGGCTCGCATCATCACCCACCCCAATTCACTGGAGTATGAGCGAACCACAGAATTCTTATTCTGCACTCATCATTGTTTTTCTGTCACAGTCCATTTAATAAGAGAAGTGCTACTGCATTTTTCCACACTGCCTTCATGAGCTGCATCACCTTGAGGTGCATCTTTTCACTACGGGTGTCCAAAGCTTGATGCTGGATGCCCAGTTTGTCCTCCCGGTATGAGCAATTGGAAAACTGCATGCAATGTGGTGCAAACAGTGCAGTGAAGTGCAGCGTGTGCCAGGACTACCAGACCGATTTATTATTATTCTATCCCCTGTAGTTTTGGCGCACTTTTGCAGCCAAGGATGCCATTGACACCGCCGAACAAAAGTTGTAAGCAACCCCTGGTGCAGACCCTCCTTGATTAAGAGGTACTAGCTCGTTTTTAATGGGACATAGTCATTACCTTTCAGGTTAATATGTCAGAACCAAGCTGTGTGGCTCTTCCAGCACGCTATATCACTTATTGCTGTTTTTCTTAACTAGCACACTGTTTAGGCATGTATGCCTCCTATGTGTATAGGAGGGAACATAAATTGTTCCTTCACTTGTGACCCCCTCTAAACCAAAGTACCAAGTCTCATTACTGAAACATGCCGGTTTTCCTTTTTTATTATTCTGATTAGCAGAACCCACATTGTCACGTAATCAATTCCCGTTACATTGGCCAGACGCATCCTGCTCGCATCCCCACTCACCCCTTGCCATCTCCATACCTCCTATGCATACCACCCTTCTGCATGTATCACTGCACCCCACCCGCACACCTTCACGCACGCCCTCCCTCTGCGCTCGTCACTGTTCCCCTTCCACACATCTCCCCATGCCCCTCCATATATGCTGTCCCACCATGCACACCACCACACCCCACACACAAATCACGGATGAGCGCCTGGACAAGCTACAGTGTTACCATGCAGCATACTGAACACCCCTTCCCACAACAACACACAGCAGACATTTTATTGCACGGTCCATGCCATGTGTGCCCCGCCCACCTTCTTCTCTGCAACACAGCTTGCCAGCACCCTCACGCATAATGTGAAACACTGCTTGCACAGTTAAGTCACTATGTCTCTGCCATATGTCCTCACCCCTATGGTGGTCAGGCCAAATGGGCTCTCCAGCCAGCAGCACCCTGTTACGACTCCTGTCCCAGCACCTACAAGCAATTCAGAGGTGTCACAACTCTGTGCGCAACTGTCAACACTAAAGAACTGTTTGGCTCAGCTGACCAATGGGACAGTGCATTCAGCATAAGGCAACTCTGCAGACCCTCCCCCCCAGTTGCGCTGCTGCTCATTTTACCCCCCTTCAACCCACGAGATCCATGCCTGTTGCTTGCTTTCATCGAAGCAGTTTTTGTAGGTTGCTCTTTCATGAGCAACACAACGAAATTCAGGATCACTGTCAGCCACCTTGACCCAACCACCACCACCGAAGTCCGGGATGTTATTTCACCTAACTCCAGCAGCTATAGTAAACTAAAAGAATGCATCATATCCAGCTTCACACCCTCAGAGCTGCAACGAGCATGTAATTTGTTATCATCTGAGCAGTGTGATGACATGTACCCGTCCCTGTTGCTGGATCACACCCAAACAATCACTGAACCGCACATCCTCCCCAAAGGCCTGCTCCTAAACTGCTGACTTGTGTGCCTTCCCACCCCCATTCAGGCTGCCCTAACCTAACATGCCCATTTATTGTTAGGCAACACATTGATCTTGGCCGATAAACTGTTCAAAAACCTGAGCTCCTTTCCCATTGTGGCTACAGCACAGAATGCTGGCTACCACTTCGTGGCTCCGGCCAGTTATTCACTTACCCCTGCCGCCCCACCCCAAGCCTCGATCAGCACGACGTCACTCGTGCCACGTGCCGCTAATGACTCTGTGCCCACCATGGAGGCCCCAGACCTCTACCAGATTCTGGTGCACCTGTGTTCTTACTGCCAGCATTGCCTGCCTGCACCTCATGCACCCACTGCCAGGGGCCAACTGCCTCACAGACGCAATGCCCAAAACCAAGGCAAACTAGGCACAGGTTGCTGGTAACATCAGATGTTTTGCAAGAAAGTGACCAACTGCAGACCACCTTATTCCTGGTCCCCAAACCCCACCAGCCACTGGCAGTAGGCATGCCTGGTTGTTGTACCACTTCATAGTGCTTATTCATATGAGATTTGAACGATGCTAGTCCCAACAAGAACTCAGCCACCCCTAGTTACGAGGTGCATACCCGCTCGCCCAACCTGAGCCTCCAGTGTGAACTCCCGCGGACCTTCATAGTCGTACATGCTACCAACCCTATTCTGGGTGCTGACTCCCTCAGTCATTACAGCCTATTGACTGATACAGCAAAGCACCATTTACTTGACAGCACCTCCAGCAGGATCGTTCGCTGCAGTCCCACCCCGCCATGTGCTTTGGCATGAAACAGCTGGCAGTTTCAGACCCATTTGCTCAGCTCCTTTCAGAATTCCCCCTCCTCATCCATCTACGCAGCACCCCCAGAATATTCAGCATGACACTATGTAATACACTGCCCACTGTGGCAATTACCATAAGCTCAATGCCCACACCATTCCTGGTTGTGATCCAGTCTCACTCCTCTGTATCTACAATGACATGACCTCAGGAGCTACTATCTTCAGTAACATAGATTTCACTAAAGCCTACACACGAATCCCAGTTGCCACAGAGTAATTGAGGAAACAGACATAATCACACCTTTCGGCCTGTTCGAGAGTGCATTCCTGACATTCAGCTTCCACAATACTGCACAAACATGGCAACGATTTTTGGAAACATCCTCCAGGGTGCAGCAGGGTCTTTTGCCTACCTAGATGATATGCTTATCTGTTCCAGAGGCCCTCTGAGCATCATCAACACCTACACGAAACTTTTTGCCACCTACAGAAAGCTGAAATGATCCTCAACATGGCAAAATGCGTTTTTGGGGCAAGCGAGGTCAAATTCCATGGACACTTAGTCTCTGCCGCTGGCTCCCACTCCCTCCCCGTGACAGTATAGGCAGCAGCAGTCTTTCTACTCCCTACTGCCTTCAAAGGCCTCCAGTATTTCATTGGCATGAACAACTCCTTCTGTAACCATCTTAAGGATCTTAAGGACGCCACTGCCACCCAAGAGCCACTTACTACAACACTCCATGGCAATAAAAACAAAGGGAACAATCTGGCCCCTTGGACCCAGGCCATAATCAAGAGCTTCTACAAAAAAAAAAAAAAAAGGGAAGAGAAAAGGGGGCCTAGCTAACATGGCCCTTCTGGCATACCCCCACCCAAGTGCCCCCCCTCGCAATAGTGGCAGATGCAAGACGGCTATTGGAGCTGTCCTATAACAATACGTGGACAATGTCTGGCAACTGCTCGCCTTCTTTTCATCCAAGCTCTCTGATACACAACACTGCTGGGTTGCATATGACCATGTGCTGCTTGCAGTCCACAAAACCATCTGCTAATTCTGATCTTCAATCGAGGGATGCGTCTTTATAACCTTCATAGACCACTGCTCCCTTGCCTCTGGTTTTTGCAGGAAAGACATGGAACAGATCTCACCTTGACAGTTTAGGCTATAGGAGCATATCGCACAACTCGCTACTGACATTCAGCACATTGCCGGCATCAACAACAATGTGGCAAATTGCCTTAGCCACTCCAGCACCATCACCATAACCCAACTCAGAGTACAATGCCCTGGCCACTGCTCAAGAGGGCAACCTGGACCTGGCCCATGCTGACGTCCTCATGGATTCCAATGCCAGGGCAGAGTTCTGTTGTGTTTTCTGATGAATGCTGGTTCTGCCTCCATGCGAAAGAGGCCATATATTGGTTAGAAAGAGAGTCCACTTGAGCGCCTGCTACCAACGTGTCTGCATGCTAGATATACTGGACTTACGCCTGAAGATGGTCGGGGATGCGGTTTCGTATGACAGCGGTAGCACTCTCGTGGTTATCCCACTCACCCTGACTGTAAATCTGTATGTCAGTCGGGTGATTTGACCTGTTGTGCTGCCATTCATGAAAAGCATTCCAGGGGGTGTTTCCCAACAGGCTAACTCTCACCCACATACCCCAGTTATAACCCAACATGCTCTACAGAGTGTCAACATGTTACCTTGGCCTGCTCTATCACCCGATCTGTCTCCAATCAATATGGGAGATCATCGGACATCAACTCCAGCCTCATCCACAAACGACATTAACTGTCATTGTGTTGACCGACCAAGTGCAACAGGAATGGAACTCCAGCCTACAAACTGACATCTGGCACTTGTACAACACAATGTGAGAGTGTCGTCATGCTAGCATTCAACATTCTGGTGATTACATCGGTTATTAATGAACCGGCTTCCCACATTTACAATGGGTAATCTCTCACTTACATTAACCTGTGATCTTGCAATGTTAATCACTTAAATATGTTGCCTAGATAAATATATTACTGAAACTTCATTACTCTACATTAATTATGTTTTGGTGTTCAAATTTCCCCCTCTCTGAATCAGTGGCTCAGGTATGTGGCAGGACGATCTTTGGAGCCCATTCATTCTGAATTTCTGTAGTATGTGCATGCATTTTGATGTATCGCTGCCAAGGAATAGAGTGTATTTATTCTATACTTGCAGTCTCAATCATTTTATCTGGAGCACCTTCACCTGAGTCTTCTCTAAAATTCTTTATGAACACCACATGGCCATAATGCCCACTCTGTAATTGGGTGAGAATATAGTAATTCCAGTGTTACTCAATGCGCAACTATGTCGTGTAACCATGAAATAATATATTCCATATTATAAACAAAATCATGAAAATAATCAACTGAACATGTAACTAAGTATAACACTACACAACCATCCTACAGTGATTCCAAATAATATACAGTCCTGTTACTGTTAAGTGATCAGTTAAAAGTGAAAAAGTGCAGACTAAGCATCACGATTCTAGTTACATCACAAATTAAAATCAAGAAAAACTAGTCACAAGTATCAAAACAGTCTTCATTTCTCATAGACCATATACAAAAGCAACAAACACTTCCTAGTGCTATTTAATATCAATATAAGTCATAAATTTTCTATACACAATTGTCACATGGTAAATCTGTGTTAAAGACAGTACACAATGGCTAAAATTCTTAAAATTGTGATATACCTAATAATCAAGATGATTTGCTTCAACTGCATTATCGCTTCTGAATCCTGTTAATCATTACACTATATTATCTGGAAAAAAAGATATCCAAATACACCTCCAAATTCAGTCTGTACACACATCATCAAAAATTCACTGTAAAAATAAACCACATATAGAAGACTTTCTTTGGAAGAACTGTTAACTCTCAGCACAATCTTAAAACTGCCAGTGCTTGTATGAAGATGTCCATGCCACCACTTTGGCATAATCTGGAAATTTACTCAACATATCTCTGAAGATGGGTGATATCTGATGACCAGATGTCATATACTGTCCTGAGAGTGCTAAGTCAAGAATAGTATCATTTGACAATGACTGCACCTGCAAAGAAGTTGTAAACATGTAATAATTATTACTGTTACAAACTTAACAAAATGACAACAAACATACAATACCTTTACTCGAGTATTTGACTTCAGGTACAATGAAACATAATTTTATATTACATGCAAAAACAGATTAACAAGTCAGTAACTGAAAATTGCAACAATAGTTTCACCAAGAGCAAAAATGACAACTGAAACACTCAGGAAGTATATGTAAATGGCATATTACGACTGAAAATATATTCACATAGTTACAACGCAGTGCACATAAGCACTCAGTATGAAATAACTATTGTGATTCCCTGATGACCTCAGAGCTGGTGCCTGGATTGAGGTCCAGGGTAGTATAAAACAGATGATTTTAATGGCAAATAGCTCCAGGGAAGCCCCCCACCCCATCCCTAACAAAAATTAAAAAGTACATTATTATCTGTTTTGTTTGATAGCTTGAGTAAGGCAATAATACCCTGCAAATGTTTTACTGCTTTGATTGATTGATTGTTTTATTGGTCCACTCCAACATTTTTGTACATAGTTACAAATTGATATTGGACAAGTCAATTTCTGACAGATGATGAGATGAGACACCAATTAATGTGATGATTATGAATTGCATATCTACTATGATATAAATAAGTTACAAACACAAAACTGTAAACAAAATTATATATACAGATTGCTGTCTTGATGCTCTTCTCTAGAACTTATAACAGTCTTCTAGTTAAAGACGCAAGAGAATTTTTAATGTTTTTACATCATTATGTTTACCATCACTTACAATTTTTTTAAGGAAACAAATTTACATTAAATCATGACCCTTTTCTTATGAATTGACAATAATTGATCTTATTAATTATAAAAGCAGAGTAATGTTTACAGTTTTTATGGCATCTTCACGACTATAGTTTATAGCTTTTGCATTGGTACTAAAAACACAAATGTAAATATTAGAAAATATTTACAATTTATATGACATACACTAGTGGTGATTATGTTACTGACTGAAGTATTTGACAGGAACCCATACAGATTTTAGAAGCAACTAGCTTCTATATATTTAAGATTGTATATATTCATCAGCACTATAATACAGTTTATTTAAAATATATATTTCAGAGCCATTTCAAAATTCCTTAAATTTTTGTGTCTTAATGTATTGTAACTTGTTCTAAAGTTTCTCCCTGCTACTAGAGGCTCATCTTGTCTAAGTTTTGTTTTTGCATACTCACTCTCCAGTTCCATTTTGTAGAGTATTGTACATATGAACTGTTTCATTTTTTTGCACTAGTTGGTCTTCAGTGTCTGTTATTTTCTTAATGAAACATGTAACTCCCAAAATGTACAAGGTGTACAACTTTGCTTCCGCCGTTTTTTCCCCAACATTTGAGGCTTTAATGAAACAAATTGGTTACACATGTATCATTCAAAGTATTTTCCATCGCTGGCCACTACTTTCTCCCATCGTTCGGGCAATGTACAAATCATGTGTCGAAAAAATTTTTCATCTTTTGAAGAGATCCACGAATTGATCCAATTTGTGATGTCTTCATGAGATCGGAAGTCTTGGTCAGCCAGACCATGTGCCACTGATCTAAACAGGTGATAGTCAGAGAGAGCAATGTCTGGAGAATACGGTGGGTGGGGTAGGACTTCCCATTTTAACATTTCCAAGTATATTTTGATCTCTTTTGCAACGTGGTGTCGAGTATTGTCGTGCTGCAAAATCACTTTATTGTGCCTCTCATAGTATTACGGCCGTTTGCCTTTTAATGCTCTGGTCAAAGGCATTAATAGCATTCGATAACAAGCACCTGTGATTGTTTCACATGGTTTTAACACCTCATAGTACACAATGCCAAGCTGGTCCCACCAAATGCAGAGCATGATCTTGGAGCCGTGAATATTCGGTTTGGCAGTCAACATGAAAGCATGGCCGGGATATCCCCATGATTTTTTGCATTTAGGGTTATCGCAATGAACCCATTTTTCGTCCCCGATCACAATGCAATGCAGAAATCCCTTCTGTTTTTGCCTCTGAATCAACTGTTCACAAACACACAAACGCCATTCAATGTCTTTTCGATTCAGTTCACACGGGAACCAAGCTGCTCCTTTCTGAATCATGCCCATAGCCTTGAGACGTTTTGAAATGACTTTCTGCATCACTCCCACTAATTGTGCCAATTCTTCTTAAGTTTGACGCGAGTCTTCACTCAGCAATGTCTCCAATTCTGCATCTTCAAAAACATTCTCTCTTCCACCACTTTGCCGGTCTATGACATTAAAATCAGTGTTCTTGAAGCATTGAAACCTCTAACAACATGTTCTTTCATTAATAGCTTCCTTACCATATGTTCTTGAGAGCACTTGATGAGATTCAGCCGCTGTTTTCTTCATGCTGAAACAAAACAGAAACACCTCCCGCAAATGACGAGAATTAGGCTCGTAAACTGACATTTTCAATCAAGAACAACTTTATGATGCAGACACATATTGACTAATGTTTGAATGAGATTATGTTGACCGAGGTCCAAGCTAACTGCCCGATGTCTGTAATCTGTTTCTTTGAACCGCTACTTACCGTTGTCACCACCTATCAGCAAACAGCGGAATCAAAGTTCTACACCTTTTATAAGCAACATAGTAGGAGAATTTGTAGGTTGTTAAAACAGGGGCCAGAATGAGCTTCTAGTAGTTACAATATAATCAAAAGGTAGGGGTGGGGGATGGTAAAGTGCTGTTGGCAGAGCATACAGGAACGATATGGAGAGAGGGTAGAGCAGCTACATGCAGCTGGGAGGTTATACTGTGGGTAAGGGAGGGGAGGAGGTGGAGGCAGGGGGGTTGGGGGGTGGAGGCAGGGGGGAGGGGGGTAGCACAAAAGGAGAGAAGTAAAAAGACTGCGGATGAATTGGTGGAACAGAGGGCTATTTAGTGCTGGAATGAGGACGGGGGAAGGGGCTACATGGGTAAGGTCAATGACTAACAAAGGTTGAGGCCAGAAATATTGTGGGAACATTGGAGATACTGCAGGGAGAGCTCCCATCAGCGCAATTTAGAAAAGTAGTTGTTGGTGGAGAAGATCCAGATGGCACAGGCTATGAAGCAGTCATTGAAATGAAGAATGTTGTGTTGGGTGGCATGCTCAGCAATGGGGAAGTTGTAATGCTGGAAATGTATATCCTCCTATTTCCATCTATTGTACTATAAATTTTTTTCCTTATTTTGTTACCTGAAGATATGACATTTCTGTGTCTTTATATATTGTAATGGTTTTACTATTTGTATAAATATATATTTATTTATGCATTTATGTCGATGTTTAATTGGTTTGTTTTGTAAATATTATTTGTATTTTTATGCTGGGTCTTGCCTAGGGAAAACTATGCTATCGAACGAATACATCGATAGGTCGTGCGGAGAACCAAAGTGTTTAGGATCTTTGTAGTGTGAACTCTGCCACGTGGAGTGCGGGCAGAGAGAGTCTGGCTGGAGTAGTGCGGTTGAGCAGATGACGCTCCCGCGAGTTGCCGCGGTTTCGGGGTTTGGCAGCATGTAATTGCGCTCGACTTGCTATGATAGTTTCTGACACCGTGTCGCGGACGGGAAGCATTAGCTGGCGCACATCAAGAGCCCGTTTCGCCTGGTGACAGTGTCAAGAAGAAGGTGCACCAACATCCAGCTTCTGCAACAGCGACTGCCGACAATGAGTGACTGTCGCCACCTCCTCGACCGACAACTTCAAACCTTCAATCAACCAAGGAAGACTGGAAGCACGTAAAGTTTTAGAACTGTATGGCAGACTTCAGCTTTTAAAATTGTTGCATCACAAAATTACAGCAACTTAGCATGAACCTTTGTTGCTCACTGTCCCAACTGCATTACCAAGCAGGGTCCCTTCCTTTTCCGAAATGAACCCCAGTGTCATTGAAATTCAGACGCCAGCATTAAAGTAATATCATTCCATTTCACTGCTTTAATTTCAAAGTTCAGTTAAGGTATTCATAACTGGCTACAATATTTAGATTACACAAGCACAAATTAAGAGTGCGAGTTTTGTTAGCATATTTTAGCTTACCTGTGACTGCAGCTCAGCTTGGTACGTACTTAATGTTACTATTGTTAATTGTCCAGAATCATTTAATTCAAGTTCAAAGTTAAATCTCTTATTTCTAAATTGCGTAGATTCAAGTAGCTTTTGAAATGATTGTTGAGGTCGCCCAAGACTAACCTTATTTTACTGAATTTCGTAGTGCTTCAGAAACAAATCTCACTATTAATTTCAGTCACTAAATTAACTTTCAATTTTCCGGTTTTATTAATTCTTTCGCTAAATTAAGTCAGAGTGTAGCGAAATTTATTACTTCTGACAAACTTTCAGTTTTCACACAACAAGTGTCAACCTTCAGCTGCCACACTTTTAGTGCTAATTATATGTGCAATAACGTTTCTTTTTCAGTTATTATAGTAGTTGTCCATAGGACTGGCGACTGTAATTTTCCCCAAATCTCAAATATCTAATTAATTCTAATTAATTGTTAACGTGATGACTGCACATTTACTATCTTCATTAATTTTACCCTTTTCTCAAAATTAATTTCCACCAATTTCATTTGCATTTTTCCTTTCATTTAGATGTAACCCTTTCCTCCCTCTTTACCGACAGATTAACTTCGGTGATGATTGCTTTTCCCAAATTTCCATTAGGTACATGCGGTTTAATTTTTCACTGTCATTTAGGTCGATAAGTGAGGGGGAGGTTACAAAGTCCAGTTGTTTCTTGGCCACAGTTTGTTGGTGGGCATTCATGCAAACAGACATCTTGTTGATTGTCATGCCCATGTAGAAAGCAGGACAGTAGTTGCAGCTTAGCTTGTAGATCACATAACTAGTTTCCCAAGTAGCCCTGCCTTTGATAGGATAAGTGATGTTAGTGACTGGACTAAAGTAGGTGGTGATGGGAGGATGTATGGGACAACTCTTGCATCTAGGTCTATTACAGGGATATGGGCTGGTTAAGGACCTGGTAAAAAGAATGGGGGAATGCTCCCACAAGCAGCAGTTTACTATCTGGCAGCTCTACCCTGCTATCCCTCTCACTCCCCACTCCAGCCTCCTCCTTACCACCACCACCCAGTTGCTTCTTCCATCATGTGCTGCGCGCGCGCACGTGTGTGTGTGTGTGTGTGTGTGTGTGTGTGTCACCTATCTCTGATGAAGGCCTTGTTGACCGAAAGCTCATTTTCTGACAGTCTTTTTTTTTTTTTTTTGTGCCTATCTGTGATTCAGCATCTGTGCTGTGTATTGAGTAGCAACTATCCTTTTCATAATATTGTTATATTCCATATTGGATTTTCCATTGTTGAATTTTGACTGATAGTTTTTCATCCATCCCATAATCCAGTGCTGTTATCCTTTGTTGCTATCTTCTAGCAGTGCATTTGCTATGACCTTTATAAATCTTTTTTGGACAATAAAACAACTTCTGCTGCCAGGTGAGTTCCCCAAAAATTATTCCATATCTCAAGAGTGATTCCGCCTGTCTGTAATATGATATTCTTTATCATTTGCTGTGTCATACAGCCAGTAAGAATTTTCATGCAATAGCAGGTGGTAGCTAATTCCTTAGTGATGATGATTTTCTTCGATCCACAATCATCGAAATTTAATGCTATTTACAATTTCTAATTGTTTGCCAGATAACACTTTGATAGAGCTTGAAGGGTTTATCCTTTGTGCAGTATGTCAATGAATAGTCACTGTCTTTTCTGCATTCATGGTAAAGAACCAATAAGTTATGTGTAACATGTATGCTATGATCTCATTCTCCAGTTCACCTACAGTCTTCCCTTTTATCAGAATGTTGGCATCATCTGCAAATTTTATAGAAGTCTCGGAAGGGGTTGCTGACTATAAGTTATTTACAAACAGCAGGAACAAAATTGGATCTAGAATGGAATCTTGGGGCACACCACATTTAACATTGTTTCCCCGACTTTGACACAGCTTTTCACAGTTAACCACTGAAATGCTCCTTGGGTTGATATAAGTACCTGTGGAGTTCATAATAGCAGTATGAGAAGAATAGAAACAAAGGGTGTACAAATTCTATAGACTGTAAAAAAGTTGTTAATGTTCTCATACCCAAGTTGGCCAATATTGGTTCCTTCTTGATATTAAGTTCCACTGTTTGTTGCCTGCTGTTCAGTTATGATTGTATCCATTTCTGTCCCAGTCCCCTGATCTACATGTTCCAATTTTGAGAGTAGTTGTTTATGGTTTATGACATCAAAAGCTTTGGTGAGGTCCAAAAATATAGCAGATAGGTGCCGTTTATGGTGTACTTACATCAGGGCTTCGTTTACAAAATCAAAGATGGCAGTTTTTGTGTACCTACATTTACAGAAAACTGATAAAACAGTGTAAACATCTCACATCTGGATTTTTACTTATTGGAAAGGAGCACAGAATGAAATTTAATGTAAACAAACGTGAGACCCTCATTACAACTAGAAAGAAAGATAGACCAACTAGTGGAAAAAGGATTGGAGGTGAACAACTGAAGAAGGGCAGTGTCAAGTACTCGGGAAGTGTGGTAGAGAAAAATGGAAGAAGTCAAAAGAGATCAGTGAATGTGGCAGACATACAGATACATCCCTGAAAAGTGTTCAGAGCCTGATTTTGAACAAAGACATCCCACAAAAAAGCAAAGAAGTTATGTATGGAAGTTGCTACATCCCAATACTGACCTATGCATCTGAAAACTGAGTAATGAAGAAAAGAGGTGAAAGCTTATTACATGTATGTGAAATGAAGTTCCTCAGAAGTAGGCTAGGAGTAACAAGTAAAGATAAGAAGAGAAATAAAAGGATAAGGGAAATATTGAAAGAGGAACCCTGGCAAAGCAGGACAGAAACATCAAGGCTAAGATGGTATGGGCACTTAATGAGAATGGAAAACAAGAGGATTCCCAACAAGATACATGAAATGGAGATGCGAAGGAAATAACCAAGATGAAGACCAAGGAGTAGGTGGCTGAACGGTGTGGAGGAGAGTGCTGAAAAAGAGAAGTGACAGCCAGACCAGAGTGAACACAAAAAGATGGTGGGAGAACAAGACAAGATGGTGAGGCTTATGTTCCAAACAAACCAAAACTGAAACTGGAAACTGCTCAAGAAGAAGAGGAAGAAGAAGAAGAAGAAGAAGATGATGATTATGTAATGGAGCATACACAATTGCCTCATTTAACCATCAAACAAGATTGATCTTTTTTGGCAGGAGTTTCAGTCTGCTCATTAATTCTACTCTTTTCACATCTTTAATCTTGAGCAAGATGTATGAAACAGGCGAAATACCCTCAGACTTCAAGAAGAATATAATAATTCCAATCCCAAAGAAAGCAGGTGTTGACAGATGTGAAAATTACCGGACAATCAGCTTAATAAGCCACAGCTGCAAAGTACTAACACGAATTCTTTACAGACGAATGGAAAAACTAGTAGATGCCGACCTCGGGGAAGATCAGTTTGGATTCCGTAGAAATACTGGAACACGTGAGGCAATACTGACCTTACGACTAATCTTAGAAGAAAGATTAAGGAAAGGCAAACCTACGTTTCTAGCATTTGTAGACTTAGAGAAAGCTTTTGACAGTGTTGACTGGAATACTCTATTTCAAATTCTAAAGGTGGCAGGGGTAAAATACAGGGAGCGAAAGGCTATATACAATTTGTACAGAAACCAGATGGCAGTTATAAGAATCGAGGGACATGAAAGGGAAGCAGTGGTTGGGAAGGGAGTAAGACAGGGTTGTAGCCTCTCCCCGATGTTATTCAATCTGTATATTGAGCAAGCAGTAAAGGAAACAAAAGAAAAATTTGGAGTAGGTATTAAAATCCATGGAGAAGAAATAAAAACTTTAAGGTTCGCCGATGACATTGTAATTCTGTCGGAGACAGCAAAGGACTTGGAAGAGCAGTTGAATGGAATGGATGGTGTCTTGAAGAGAGGATATAAGATGAACATCAACAAAAGCAAAACGAGGATAATGGAATGTAGTCGAATTAAGTCGGGTGATGCTGAGGGAATTAGATTAGAAAATGAGACACTTAAAGTAGTAAAGGAGTTTTGCTATTTCGGGAGCAAAATAACTGATGATGGTCGAAGTAAAGAGGATATTAAATGTAGACTGGCAATGGCAAGGAAAGCGTTTCTGAAGAAGAGAAATTTGTTAACATCAAGTATAGATTTAAGTGTCAGGAAGTCATTTCTGAAAGTATTTGTATGGAGTGTAGCCATGTATGGAAGTGAAACATGGACGGTAAATAGTTTGGACAAGAAGAGAATAGAAGCTTTTGAAATGTGGTGCTACAGAAGAATGCTGAAGATTAGATGGGTAGATCACGTAACTAATGAGGAAGTATTGAATAGGATTGGGGAGAAGAGAAGTTTGTGGCACAACTTGACCAGAAGAAGGGATCGGTTGGTAGGACATGTTCTGAGGCATCAAGGGATCACCAATTTAGTATTGGAGGGCAGCATGGAGGGTAAAAATCGTAGGGGGAGACCAAGAGATGAATACACTAAGCAGATTCAGAAGGATGTAGGTTGCAGTAGGTACTGGGAGATGAAGAAGCTTGCACAGGATAGAGTAGCATGGAGAGCTGCATCAAACCAGTCTCAGGACTGAAGACCACAACAACAACAATCTTGTTTCACAGACAACAAAATTAATTCCCTACTTCTACTCTATCATGCTCATTTTGAATGATAATTTGAATAATTATTTTTGATATTGATCTTAATTACTTTCCTCTTCAGCATGCTTATCCTTCATCAGAATTGTATGTTAAGCAGCATTTACATTCAATATAATTGTACTAATTGCTATTTGCAGTCATCCAAAAAGGCAGCATCCATAGAGAATGTCAACGACGTCAGTTTCCCCTGCTCTTTTATTCTTGTTGTGAATTTTACTTCCACCACTGCTTCTTTGAAACATACTGAACAGCAGATATGATAAACTGAAACCAACTGAAGTCACTTTTTCACATTAGTTTCTCATCCTTCATTTCAGACTTTGACACAGCTTTTCACAGTTAACCATTGAAATTCTCCGTGGATTGATATAAGTACCTGTGGAGTTCATGATAGCAGTACGAGAAGAATAGAAACAAAGGGTGTACAAATTCTATAGACTGTAAAAAAAGTTGTTAATGTTCTCATACCCAAGAAAACACCACAGAAGACTTGTGGGTGTGCAAAATAATCATTATATTATCACAACAATGGAAATTCCTGGATGGAATAATACAGGGTGTACATAAAGTCTAGGAAAACTTTCAATTATTTATTGCACAAGAACCAAACATTGTATAGGTATCATACAAATGTCATTTTGAAGAAAAACCCTGAAAGTTCCACCCCCCCCCCCCCCCCCCCCCCATGTATACTGTCACAGAGTAGTTTGGTAATTTTCTGATAGTCAGTGTTAGTCACAAACATGGTAAGCTCAGGTGTGGAGCGATCTGTTTCATGAAATGGCCTCCCCAATCAACATATCTCACTCCGTGTGACTTTTTTCTGTGGGGATACGTTAAAGATCTGGTGTATGTACCACCTCTACCACGTGATGTAGCAGAGCTCCAGGAGAGAAAACAGGAAGCAATTGCTACAGTCGACGATGCCATGTTGGGACAGGTATGGCAAGAATTCAATTACCATATTGACTCCTGCCAAGCCACTCATGGTTCGCACATTGAACATTTGTAAAAAAACTTTCAGAGTTTCTCTTCAAAATGCAATATGTATGACACTGTACAGTGTTTAGTTCTTGTGCAATAAATAATTTAAAGTGTTGCTGGGCTTTGTGTAAACCCTGTATTTCCAAAATGCACTTAACTTAGTATCACACCTACAGTTATTACCAAAAGTATGTTCATGTGGGGTATCAGACAAAATATATGACTGGGCTGAGAATTTCTTGGTAGGGAGGACACCTCATGTTATTTTGAATAGACAGTCATCAACAGATGCAGAGGTAGCTTCAAGTGTACCCCAGAAAGATGTATTGGGTCCCTTGTCCCTTGCTGTTCATGTTGCATATTAATGTCCTCGAAAACAAGGACTTTCCACAGATGATGCAGTTACCTACTATGAAGTACAGTCCACATGAAACTATACAGGTATTCAGACTTACCAAACAAAAGCGCTGGCAGCTCGATAGACACACAAACAAACACAAACATACACACAAAATTCTAGCTTTCGCAACCAATGGATGGATATGTGTGTGTGTGCGCGAGTGTATACCTGTCCTCTTTTCCCCTTAAGGTAAGTCTTTCCACTCCCGGGATTGGAATGACTCCTTACCCTCTCCCTTAAAACCCAAATCCTTTTGTCTTTCCCTCTCCTTCCCTCTTTCCTGACGAGGCAACCATTGGTTGCGAAAGCTAGAATTTTGTGTGTATGTTTGTGTTTGTTTGTGTGTCTATCGACCTGCCAGTGCTTTTGTTTGGTAAGTCTCATCATCTTTCTTTTTAGATATATTTTTCCCACGTGGAATGTTTCCCTCTATTATATTTATACAAGTATTCAGTCAGACCTAGACAACATTTCAAAGTGGGTCAAAGATTGTCAATTTGCTTTAAATTTTCAAAAATGTACAATTGTGCAAGTCAAAAAAAAAAATCCTTGTGTCCTATGAATATAATATTAATGAGTCACAGTTGGAATATGTAAACTCATACCAATACTTGGGCGTAACAGTTAGTAGGGACATGACATGGAATGATCAGGTAGGCTCTATCGTGTGTAAAGCAGGTAGCAGACTTCGGTTTATTGATAGAGTACAAGCCAAATGCAATCCATCTACAAAGGAGACTGCTTACAAAGCACTCATGATACCCATCCTAGAATACTGCTGAAGTGTGTGGGACTAGCACGGGACACTGAACATACACAGAGATGGGCAGCACAAATGGTCGCAGATTTGTTTGGCCTTTGGGCGAATGTGACTAAAATGTTGAAAGAACTGAACTGGCAGACTTGAAGATAGATGGTAACTAACTCAAGAAAGTCTACTGACAAAGTTTCAAGAACTGGCTTTAAATATTGTCTCAAGGAATCTACTACAGTCACCTGCATATTGCTCCCATAGAGATCATGAGGATAAAATTAGATTAATTGCAGCACACACAGTGGCATTTAAACTCTCATTTCTCTTGTGCTCTGTATGTGCATGGAACAAGAAAATATCCTGATAACTGGTACAATTTGACATTCCCCCTGTCATGCACTTCACAGTGGTTTGCAGAGGGTAGCTGTAGATGTAGATGTAAAATAAACCACCATTGACTGATGTGTGGCATACAGATAAACCTAACAGGAAACAGTATTTATACTAGATTTTGAGCTCTTGCCCTTTCTCTAGTAAAAGTATGCACATTTAAACACACAACCACACAGACAACCAAATGCACAACCTGATGGCAAGATTCTTGCCACGGCCGCGGGTGTGTGAGGTGGGTGTCTGTGTGGTTGTGTATGTGTGAGTGTGTGCTCTTTTACTAGAGAAAGAGTAAGAGGTCAAAAGCTAGTATAAATTCTGTTTTCTGTTTCACGTTTCTATTCCCCACACATCAGTCACCTATGGGTGAGTGGACATTATTCTATCACATACCTCAAACATTTTTGTCTCCATTGCTCTTGAATGGACTGAAGGAAATGTGGAGAACATTTTGACACAAGATCAACTGGTTTCAGAAGCTGTACCTAAGTTACTGCTACCTTCCTTGAACTGATGGGAAAACAGATGAGGAAAGGGAAGGACATCTAGACATATTTGTTGACTTAAGAAATGCATTTGATTAAGAATCAAGGTGACATTTACTGCAAATGGTGTAGGAAATAAGTGTTATGTATGGAAGCATATTCTTAAAACATATTCAATGCTTGTTTCAATGAAATTAATTTTTCTTCAGGCTTAGTGGCTCATTATTACAAAAAGATGAACGAATTTCTTCATCAATAATTCAAACCCATATCTAACCCCAGAGACAGTTAGACACAAGTGATACAAGCCATTACTTGGGGCACCAAACTGAGAGGGACACCAAAGGCATCACAACTGTAAGATTTCTGTACAGTGTGTACCTCAATTAGCAGTGGCCAGCAACTGAGTGCAAGATTTGTGTACAGTGTGTTTCACAGTTAATACTGAAAACTAAAAAGGGTGAAAATGTATGGGGAAAAAAAGGGCAAGGGGAGGGAGTGGGGTAGGGGCAAATGATAAGTTGCACATGTGAAAAACATTCTTTATGCAGTCCTGTCTTGCACAACAGTTCCAGAGTTTCTTAAACACTGTTTGAAATTAATAAGAGAATGTAAGAAGCATGGAGTTGTATTGGATGCTTTGAACAATGCATTATTAATAGGCCAAAATAGTCAGACAAGTCTAAAATAAAAGCTAGACAAAACATGATGCTACCAACAAAATAATGCCGTTGCCTGAAAATAACATTCTCACACAACCAACTGATAAGCTACAATGAATTACCGAGATAAAATCTTTTTGTTTACCTCAAGGTCAAACCAGAACTGCCACGGTGGGCTATCAAGACCGCGTCCATAATGAATAAAATATGTTGGACGATCATTCCAATTTGGTTCACCAGATGTAACATCTTGACAAAAACTCCATCCCAGGAGCTTAACTCCAGGTTTAGGTGAAATATGTAGCTGCATATGATCTGGACCTAGAACAAACATATGCAAAATATGAAAGATAACGAAGTCTAGAATGATTCGCACCAAGTAAATATAAGTCCTAGGTAAACTGTGTAACAATTTAGCAAATTATGAAATTATGAAATTCTGAAGCACTGACCAACTCATCTTTGGAAGAAAAAAGTTCAGCCTCTCTCTGTGTTGGTTGAGACAACTAAAATGACCAACAAATTTTAAATGTTTATCACAAATGCTACCACTCAACCATATAATACTTAAACTGAATGTTTTCATCATGCAAAATGGCCATTCTTACATTGCAGAAATGTTCAAAACCTCTTAAAAATGTACTCCATCTTAGTTTTATTCCTCCTACCTGTGGCATTGAAAGTTAATCTTCTTACAGATTTTGATAACGATTTTGCAGACAAAAGTTCCAGTTTTGTTGGGTTATGAATAACAGGAGCAGGACTTGGAATCCAAAGTGTATGCTTGCTGTGAACATAGAGATTTTATAATCATCTGGTAAAATACAGTATTTCAGAAAGTGTCTAAATATCACACAATAACAGATGTTTATATGACCATACAGATGTAACAAAAGACACTACAAGGAATCACAAATACCAAATGGTTATCATATTTTGACATTTCTAGATCTTGCAACTATACAAAACATTTGGCATAATTCTCTGAGAATTAATAAAGTCCTTATTGTGCAAGTATCAGCAGACAATGTTTTGAAAAACTATTGATGGATTATCACCAACCTGTAGTGCACTATTTGAGACACTGTGATATTTATGAAAATATTATTCATATTGTTTGACATCCAGCAGTAACATTTTTCTCATGAGCTGTCATTTTCACACTCTTTATGATAGATACAACCAAAATTTCCATAAATACTTTACACCAAGTGAATTAAATTTATTTACATTAACTGAATGGATCCAATGGGAACAAAATCAATTAAAAGCAATTACATTCAATGATTTCAGTGAAATCCTACTCAGAAGTGCTGAATATACTCCGGCACATATTTTCAACAGTCATAACATATGCCATTATTTCATAACCCTTTCAAACAATGATCTGTTTCATAACTTCTCCAATTTAATAAACCGTTTTAGTGCACTGAAAAGTACGTGTAAATTAGGACTCTGTGATCACTAATCCAATAAATTAATGTTTTGACATCGTGAAACATGTTTCAAAAATAATGAGTGAGACTGGAATTAATTTTTCTCTGGTGAAATTAAATAGAATATGAGCATATACAGTACTGTTGATATTACGAACTGTAGTTTCCATGGTTTAAATGGAAAGTGTCATTTCATTAATGGAATACACCAATACACATTACAATGCATGCTTCTCTCTATCTGCAATCATTTATAGGGTATTTTCTTTCAGAATACTGGAAAAATTTCCCTGGTCTTATATTAATTACTGTGTGATATTGAGCAATGTTCGCATTTTTCTTTATTCTCTTAAAAAAGGTAACTTTTAATTCTGACTTTGGTGTTCAGTTCCCACATGCGATATAATTCTACTGTACTTGCCTTCTTTTCCCAAGTTCGAGATTGACTGTGATGACTCGACTTACATCTAAACAATTGCTTCAGACAAAACTCCTTTGAAAAGTATAACCTAAAATTGTATGAAACAGAAATTGATTCTGATGTAATACGGGTTGCGCCAAAAGTAATAACTTATTGCAACTCATTGAAAATACTAAAATAATCATGTTTGTTTGTGATGATTATAAATACAAGTGCCAGACCATTATGTCATTCTAGGGCTACAAATAACCAAGAACAACTTCAAATCACTTTACTTTCAATGTGATGGAGGTCCACCACATTACACAACAGCTATGCAAAACTACATTGATGAGGTATTTAGTGGGAAAATTATTGGATGGTGAGGGGTAATAGAAATGTGACCCAGATCTCCTGACTCTACAGAACTGGATTTGTTCTTTTGAGGTTATCTTAAAGATAAAGAGTATGCTACAAAAACCACAAACATGAGAAAATGAAAAAAGCTATATACAACACTTTTTTAAGACATTGATTGGGTATAAACAAGTATGTCTCAGAATGCCAGGTCATTTGACAAAATGTATCAACAAAGATGGAAAACATTTCAAGAAAGAATGTTATAAATAATCCTGCAGCTTCAATAAAGTGCTCAGTTCTTTCAGTATTTCAGTTGTTTGCTTTGTATTCAATCAGGTTACTACAGAAGAGCTTTTGGCCTTTGTTGTATTGTTGTTGTTGTCGTGGTCTTCAGTCTGAAGATTGGTTTGATCCAGCTCTCCATGCTACTATACTCTCTGCAGACCACTTCATCTGTAAGTACTGCACCCAACATCCTTCTGAATCTGCTTACTGTAGTCATCTGTTGGTCTCCATCTCTATTTTTACCTCCCACACTTCCCTCCAGTGCTAAATTGGTAATCCCTTGATGTCTCAGAATGTGTCTACCAACCAATCCCTTCTTCTAGTAAGGTAGCACCACAAATGTCTTTTCTCGCCAGTTCCATTCAGTATCTACTCATTAGTTACATGATCTACCCATCTTATCTTCAGCATTCTTCTGTAGTACCACATTTCAAAAGCTCCTATTCTCTCCTTATATAAACTGATTATCATCCATGTTTCACTTCTGGTTACACTCTAGACAAATACTTTCAGAAAAGATTTACTACACTTAAATCCCTAACACTTAAATCTACATTCAATGTTAATAAATTTATCTTCTTCAGAAATGCTGCTCTTGTCACTGCCAATTTACATTTTATATCCTCTCTACTTCAACCACATCAGTTATTTTGCTCCCCTAATAGCAAAACTCATCTACTACTTTGAGTGTCTCATTTCCTAATCTAGTTTCCTCAGCATCACCTGATTTCATTTTACTATATTCAGGGTGTATACGCAGACAAGATAAAAAAATTCCCAGATTTTTCCTGGGGCTCCCAGTTAAAAACTAACTTTTTTCCACATGAAAATATATTTCTTCCAAGGTGAAAATACACTTTTTCCATGATAAGCGGCAGTGTACTTTCCCTCAGAGCTGTAAAACCATCAATCCTTTGAATGGTAAAGGTTTTATACACCAGCAAGAACTTTCCTGCAGGTCAGAAAATGAAACTCGGCAAGGGGAAAGATCTCTGCTGTGCAGCAACATGTGCACTGCATATTTTCATATTACGATATGCTGCATATTTTCATATTACAAACATATAAATTCCAATTCCATGTTAGTTTCTAAAGAATTGAAACAGACACTGCAATGCACTATTGTAAGCCAATCATAGTTCATGTCATGTGATTTGGTCAGCCAATCACAGCAGATATTCAGAGCATAGGACATGTGATGTAGTCAGCCAATAGTCACACCACTGTCAAAGTAGTGTGAATGCATAAATAGGAAAAATTAATGATTTAAATTGATGTATATAGTGTAGCTACAAGAAAAGCTAAGCTTACATATATAATATTGGTCTCAAAGATTAATTAAAGAGAAGCTAGGCTTTCACATGTAATATTGGTCTTTTTATTAGTGTTTGACATTAATGTCTGGTCTTCTGGGCTCAAAATTATTCCAAGTAGCTGGTCATGAAAGTTTTAAGTTTTAAGTGAGAGTCAAACGCTCTGTGATTTAAGTTCACTTTGCGTAAAAGAAAATTTCCTTTGAAAATAATGCTTTTCAAAGAACCATTCTCCATATTTTCCCGCGACTTCTTAGACAGGGGTTCATTTCAGCAGCTGCCAGAGAGCACCAAAAACAGGCGTTACTGCAAGTGGTCAGCTACGATGATGTAGGAAGCCTGTATGTTTATACACATACAGCATTAAGAGATCTTCCATGATGTCATAAAAGAAATAGGACATCAGAGGATACTCCAAGAGCATAGGAATCTTGTAAACCATACTAAAATGCATAAATCGGCTTGAAGGACACATTCATATGTCCAGATTCACGATGAAGTAGGCCCTAGCCAGATATTAAGCTTTTCAGTGCACTTTTCGGGATGTAAATTTTCTTGGAGCACCAGTACTGCATTGTCTCAAGTTTGATTCTTTATTATGGCATAATGCCATATGTAGCAGATGATGAAAATGTGCACTTGAATTTCAGTGAACAGTTGAAACTAGCCAATAGTGTGGAATGAAACACTTCGTTTCTTGTAAATTGACTGTATCTGCGGAAAAGACTAATAAAAGCCAAATTTACTTAGGAAATCAACAAAAATAACGTCATTGTTGTGCAGGGCATTAATGCTTGTCCGCAAAAACCATGGAAATTAAATAAAACCAGAAAACTGAAACTAATAAACAGCCTTCCGTAGTTATGTGAATGTATTTTAATTCACTTGATAGCTCCCAGCCACAGAAATCCGTTTTGTTTTCATTTGACGTGTGAACTGTACATGAAGAGGAAATACAACATCAGGAAACAGCAAAAATCACTAAACGTAAATACGGGTCGCTACCCCCCCCCCCCCCCCCCCAATTAAAACCCATACTGCTCTGCGCATGCGTGAATCTGGCAGCTATGGCACACAACAAAATTTTTTCTGTGTACCATGACTGCTTCTTGCTACTGCTGCAGCCACACTTCAAGTAGCCAGAAGTGGGAGAAGGCACTGCTCATAGGCAACTCAACTGCACGTGTGCATGAGACCACTGGAAACTGCTCAAAACATACTTAATGTAAGCAGTTGTGACAACATGCTCATCGGAAGCAGTTTGCTGTTACGAAGTATTTCACGGTCTTCGTGCTAAAGGCTTTGACACATTTTGCTGTTTATCTGTTCTTATCAGTCAAAATAACAAAAATTTAATGAAAGACTAAAACAACTCTAGAAAATTCCCAGGTTTTTACCGGTTTTCTCCCAGATATCCCGGAGCACATATGCCCTGATATTCCATTACTCTCATTTTGCTTTTGTTGATGTTCATCTTATATCCTCCTTCCAAGACACTGTCCACTCCATTCAACTGTTCTTCCAAGTCCTTTGCTATCTCTGACAGAATTAAAATGTCATAAGTAAATCTAAAAGATTTTATTTATTTTCCATGCATTAAATCCTACTCCAAATTTTTACTTTTGTTTCCTTTACTGCTTCCTCAATATACAGTTTGAATAACACTGGGGATAGGCTACAACCCTGTCTCACTCTCTTCTCAATCACTGTTTCCCTTTCACACCCATCAACTTTTATAGCTGCTATCTGGTTTCAGTACAAATTGTAAATAGCCTTTTGCTCCCTGTATTTTACCCATCTCACCTTTAGAATCTGAAAGAGTAACCCAGTCAACATTGTCATATGCTTTCTTTAAGTCTACAGATGTTATAAACATAGGTTTGCCATTCCTTAAACTATCTTCTATGAGAAGTCGTGAAGTCAGTATTGCCTCATGTATTTCTACATTTCTCTGGAATCCAAAGTGATCTCCCCTGAGATCATCTTCTACCAGTTTTTCCATTATTCTGTAAAGAATTCATTTTCATATTCTGTAACCATTACTTATTAAACTGGTAGTTTGGTAATTTTCACACCTGTCAGCACCTGCTTTCTTTGGAATTTGAATTATTACATTCTTCTTGAAGACTAAGGATATTTTGCCTGTCCCATACATGTTGCTCATGAATGAAAGAGTTTAGTCATGGCTGGCTCTCCCAAGGCTATCAGCAGTTCTAACAGAATTTTATCTACTTCCAGGGCTTTGTTTCCACTTGGCCTACCCTGTATAAAAGACATTTCTGGTTACAACAGAAGATTGCTTGAAACTGGTCACCTCTATTCATGCTACTCATTTTATTTATATTTATTACATGGGCTCTCATTGTAACATGAAAATATTTGCTTTTAGTTTTATTTTTAGAAATCCTGCCAAACAGTATCAATATTTTTGCAGAGGTTGAAAATACTGCTTCAGTTGTAAGCATCTTCTTATTTTTCAGTAGTTAAATCACAATCAGTTTCACACTCTTACACGATCATCATGAGATATTATACTGAAAATAAGCACGAGACTGGAGCTAATAATAGTTTTTACACACAATAGTAAACATGAAAAAGCAAAAAAGAAGTTCTGTATAACATTTTAGAAAACAGTGGTTGGGCTAGTGACACCAGACAATACAATGGACAACTGTCTGAGTAAGGAAATAGGCTATGAACACCCGGACACTTACAATTTGTGCTGTGACCCCGAGCACTGCAGTGGATGAGTACAGGATGCAGTGCATCACCAGCAAGCCCAGAGCACAGAGTAGTGTACGCAAAGCGAGAAGAAAACCGGTAAACCAGAGTGGCAAAAGTACTGCCATCTGTTGACAGGAAGAACAACGCAGGGCCAACTAGCCTGGCAATTCACAATCTGAATTAGCGATTTACATTCAAAATGAAAACAACCGTTAAATAGAGAGTTACATGAAAGGTGTTAAAAGTACACTATGAGTGATAAAGGAACCTACTGAACAGGGGCAATACAGAGCTTTAATAAAACTAACTGGAAGCCAGCGATGTAAAATTTGTGCGTAAACCGTAAAACAAAATGAAAATTTTTCCCTTTCCACAAATGGCATACAAGTTTTTAATTTAATGGGGATATATATCGCAACATGTAATAACACAACACAGTCATGAATTAAAAGAACATACATTTGTGCCACTCCTATTAAAAAGCATCTAACAAAATCTTACAGTCCACACTGTTGAAAATTACTACACCAATGAATAACTAGCAGCAATAGCACTAAAGGTATGCGTTAACAGCAGGATCAATTTAAAACCTGCTAACTAAAAGTCGATGACTCAATGAGAGTTATCTAAGATAAGTCCAGAGACAAATTTTACATCATGAAAGATAGGCAAATTTTAATTTAATGAGGACACAGGTAACGGTGCACAATAATTCACCATAGTCATAGGATAAAGAATGAAAAATATACAAACTTCTATTGAAAGAGGGCATTTTACAGCTATGTAAAATAAACTGGGTGGACCTTGCAGTCCTCACTATAGGGGTTAGGCCTATGCCATATAGTAGCTACACCTAATTAACGGCCATCAATGCAATGGCAAAAACACTTACCCAGTTAAGAAATATACATTTTTGACATACAATAATAATAAACCAGAAGGAGAAGAAAATGAGGCCGGACGCCGCTTCAAAAAAGAAAAGTTACTCAGCAAGATGGTGTGCTTGAGTGAAGTTTGTTAATTCAAAATGTCTGAAGGATCATGGTTAATTCTGCAGATAATTTCTATTTCCTCCAACATACATAAAACAGGGCCCTTACATTGAATATGTAGGATACTGCAATTCATTTTTGTATCTGAAATGGAATGATTATGAGCCTTCAGGTGGTTATTGAGGGCAGATTTAGAATTGCTAAGGTACTTATGCTCTCTGAACCGTATGCCAAAGGAGAGGCCAGTTTGGCCTATGTAGGTGGAAGGACACTCACTACACTGGATGCTGTAGTCACCCAATTGTGCATAGCAATTGGCTTCATTGATCAAGTGGTGCTTCAATAGGTGCCATTTGCTGATCCTATCAGATATAACACCTACATATGGGAGCCTGCAAAAAATTTTAACTACTGAAAAATAAAATGGACCTTACAACTGAAGCTGTATTTTCAATCTCTGCTATAATGCTCAGTTGTGTATGTTCCTCAGGCAGGATTGTTAGTATTAACATTTAATGGAAGTCCGAGCCACCTTCTGTTCGCAGTGATGTAACAGGTTTTGTTGGGGCTAATATCCACGAACCAATCCTGCAGCGCCTGATATGACAGAATTTCTCATCTTGATTTTTACACTTTTTCCTAGAAAAGTCTTTTAAGCAACTGAGATATTTCAATCAAAGCATGAGGCCAAATATCTCGATTCTGATAACTGATTTTAATTAAAAAGATGTTTTAATTACTACTAATTAATCCCAAAAATTGATAAAGATACATTAACAACTCTCGCCTAGGCAAAATCCCATTTCAGTTTTGTAATCCTCTGATAAAATGTAGTTATGGGATAGATAATCACATTCAGATAGCATTAGTATCACACACACAAGGTATAAAAGGGCAGTGCATTGGCGGAGCTGTCATTTGCAGTCAAGTAATTTACATGAAAGGGTTTCCAACATGATAATGGCCACACGACAGGAACTGACAGATTTTGAATGTAGAATGGCAGTTGGAGCTACACACACAGGACATTCTGTATTATAAATCACTAGGGAATTCAATATTCTGAGATCCACAGTGTCTCATACATTATCTCTCACCACAGACAATGCAGTGGCCGGTGGCCTTCACATAACAACCAAGAGCAGCAGCTTTTGCACAGAGTTTTCAGTGTGAACAGACAAGCAACAAGGACTGCAAAAATCAATGGGGATGTACAATGAATGTATCTGTTAGGGCGTTTCAGTTCTTTCGGCCCAGTTCAAACTGTTTGTTGGTTAGTTATGTCTTTCACAGATCATTTGATTGAATCTTTTATTGAAATGATGTGGAACAAGTCAGTTTACAGGATTTGTGTTAACATTAATAAATACGTTATCATTTTATTCCCACTCACGCAACTATACTTGAAAACAATTTTTTCTTTTTCTTTTTACTGGCTGTCAGTTTTTATGTAGCAATTTATCAATGGAATTGAAGGAGTTACCCAGGAGAAATGATTTTAAATTAGATTAAAAACATGTTTCAGTCCATGTCAGACATTTTATGTTATTGGGCAAATGATCAAAATGTATTATAAAAGTGATCTGTACACAACCGGAAACAGCAATTTGTAAGGGTGTCCACAGGATCATTTAGACACTTCATAATTGTGACAAAGGGTTTGTTTGACACCAGAATAAAAGAAGCAACCTCAGCTAAAGGGGGACAAGTTGTAGGGACAGTCCTGGAACAGTATGCTTAGTTAGGTAGTTTCAAATTCCATGGATCAGTTTGCACAGTAAATTATAATGATGTGAAATGAGTCACTTTTACATTCACATCATAAATGAATTTGTACATTTCATCAAACAATGAAAAATCCAGGATGGATCATAAGAATACTGAAAAGGAAAGTTGCTACTCACCATACAGCAGAGATGCTGAGTCACAGATATGCATAACAAAAAGACTGACACAAATAAAGCTTTCGGCCAATAAGGCCTTCGTAAAAAGTAGATGACAGACACGCACACACACACACACACACACACACACACACACACACAAATGCGCGTGTACACAAATGTAACTCACAGACACATGACTGCAGTCTCAGGCAACTCAAGCCACAATGTGAGCAGCAGCACCAGTGCACGATGGGAATGCGACTGGGTGGGTATAAGGAGAAGGCTGGGGTGGAGAGGGATAGTAGGGTAGGGATGGTGGACTGTGAAGTGCTGAAGGTTAGACGGAGGGCAGGCGCTCAGCATCTCCACTATATGATGAGTAGCAATTTATAAATATGGTTACATGTTGAACATTTCTAATGTTTTTACATTATTCGACTTTTGGAAAAGATATACAGATGTGAGTAAGTGATTCCTACCCACCATCTTTTACACATTAAAATAACAGAAATTCTTCTTCATGCCAACAAAGAGAGTGAACTTTTGAAAGTACAATGTAAATGGATAGACAAAAAAAAATCTACTCACCACACAGCAGCAGGAAAACACACATATAACAGGTATTAGAGTTTGCAAGCTTTCGGAGCCGGTGGCGCCTTCTTCTGACTCTTGACACTATGGATCTTGGAACATTGAATTCCCTAATGATTTCTAATGATTTCCGCATTAAAAGTCTGGCAGAAGGGTTAAAGGGGAAGGAAGAGAGGTGAAGGAAATGGACTGTTGAGGTTTAGGAAAAGGTGTAGATTTTGGAAAAGTCACCCAGCACTCTGGGTCATGGGAGGCTTAATGAACAGGTGGCGGGTGAGTCTCCCGACCCTGGGTTTGCACTGACTTTTCCAAATTCTGCCCCTTTCCCTAAACTTTACAGTCCTTTTCCTTCACCCCAGAAATTCTTCTAATGAACAGAAGGAGCTGTCAAAGATAAATTTTCTCAGTTTGTTTTCAAATTTTACTTAGTTGTCTGTCAGACATTTTATATCACTGAGTAAGTGATCAAAAATTTTTGTTGCAGCAGTGTGTACTACTTTTTGTACTAAGACTTCTGTTATTGTAATTATGTACATCATTGTTCATTTTGAACTGTAGTGGATTATTTACAACAAAGTTCATGAGGGAATAAATATACTGTGAAGCAGTAGTCAGAATACCCAGTTCCTTAAACAGATGTCTACAGGATGATTGTGGGCGAGCATCACATAATATTCTTATAGGACATTTTTGAGCAACAAACACTTACTTTGTTAAAGACGAGTTCCCTCAGAATGTAGATAGGTCACAGAAAATATCAACTGGCACTATTTTATTACTCAACGCTCGTAAAATTTGGTGAGTGAACATGCAAAAGGCATTTTCAGTATAGCATCTCCCCTGAAACCCAAACTGATTTACTGAGGACATTATTGATGCTAAGGTGAGATAGTACTCTACAATAGAACACCTTCTCCAAAATTTTGGAAAATGAAAGGTACATGTGTGCATGTTTTCAGGATGGCTCTGTATTGTTTTTGCCTAGTTCAGAGGTGGCAGCAATGGTGCACTAAAATAGGTCAGTGCATTTCACTTATGTTGTTGTTCATGCATGAAAGTGTTCTGCAAAAGCTTTCATCTACTACATTCAATTGCAACTACCATTCCAAATATAAAATGGATCTGTGGGTCTACAACCCTGGACAAACAACGGCCACAAGGTAAGTTTATCCACATAATTAGTGGCTTTGGGATTTTGCACTATCAGTGGGGACTTGTATTAATGCTGTTTCAAATAAACATATTATGGAAATTTTTGGTAAGGTTTTATAGTACCAAAGTGCTGAGGCCATCAGTCCCTAAGCTTACACACTACTTAATCTAACTTAAACTCACACACATGCCCAAGGGAGGACTCGAACCTCCGATGGGGGTAGACATGGCAACCGTGACAACACGCCTCAGACCGCGCGGTAAAAAATAAACATAGGTAGACCTGATACATCGGTGCTTTTGTTTGTATATTTTATGTCACATATTTCAGTTTCATACTTAGTTGGTTCAAGTACTTCCAGCTGTGGTTTTGATAAATGGTGTTACAATATTTCCTTTGTTTTATATGGGGAGATGTAAATGTAAAATAAACAGTAATTTATTGTAAGACTTCCCATTCATAAAGAGCAGAGTGAGAACAATGATTGTAAATACTGAAAGTACCACTGAAGTCATGAGTTATGCATGTGACCATCATTAATGATTTTTAATACGATTCTTAAAAAGCTGATAGGCTGCAAAAAGTATTCATTAGATGTTAATGAAACTCCTTTATTTTCATGAAGCATTTCGGGTGTAGCCCATCATCAGATGGCCTGCTGAATCAATAACATGTCTATATATTAAAGAGAATGTAAATGCATACAGAAACATATTAGCACAGGCCAAAGGTTTACAAACCAAATTTCATACTTTTTATTTTTATTTATTTATTTATTTTACAGAAACACGTACCAAAATACAACATAATTACAATGCTATGAAAAGGAAGTCTTTCAACTTTTAAGACCAGGAAGTTACTATATTCACAAAACGACCCACATCTGATCCTTTATGTACCTGCATTACTGGATTTATCTAATTTTTCATCCATATAGAAATAATCTAAGTTTTTTATTTGTACAGAACCCAACCTGCATTTTAGCCCTTCTACAGGCATTGACAGTTTTGTTGCACCAGGAGCAAAAGTGTGACATGGAAATATGTGCAACAATGTCTTTAAATGAAATTGTCTGCTTGTCTATTTTATTAAACATCTTTTTGCCTAAAACTCAAGTTGTTTTTTCTGTAAAACCTTTCGCTGGGTGACACAAGTCAATCACAATACTTAGATCTGCTGTAGTTGACTTATGATAAATGTCTGTATTCAGCTTTCAGCCCACCATTGTGATCTGCAGATCTAGGAAATTTAATGAACCCTTACTTTCAAATTCTACTATAAATTGGATTTTGCTTGTATGCAATTAAATGCTTGTACTAAAACCAGGCTTCATCATAATTATGCATCTAAATAATGAAAATATTATCAACACACCTTTGTGTGTGCAAAAAAAATTATTTTCTAAAGTATTAATAAAAATATCTGAAAGATCCTATGTCAGCTTCCAATAATTATCTTAAAACCTGTTGTAATAGCTCAAAATGTTTGCTAGATTCAAAAGTTAAAAAGAAATGATTAATTCTGATCAACCCAAAAATGCAAAAATTGCAGTCTCAGGAGGGAAAATGACAAGTAGTGGGTACAGGGTACCCTCCACCATGCACAGTGCGGTGGCTTGTGGAGTATCGATGTAGATGTAGAAGCTCCACAAAACAGGCCATTCGATCCACCCAGCTATCAGTGCCTGTCAAAGTCCTAACTACTTAGTTAACAGTTTTTTTTATTGGCAAGATAAAAAAGTTGTGAACTTCTCATCATTCATACAGTATAAAAAACAATTACGAAGTGGTGCACATTTTGAAAAGTTTCTAACTTCCAAGTTGTGAAGTACTTGCTTCATTCAACATTGAGAATCCCTATGCAAATATTCCCATTTGAGAAACTTTAGATACTGTCTTAAAAATGTTTGGGAAATTCGGAAAAACTGAGTACACCCAAGCAGTGGAATTGATTGAGCTTACTAGGCTGCCTCACTCTTTTAACTATTTCACATTCAACCAAAAACACCTCACCAGAAAGACTGGCTCGCTATGGACTATAGGCTTTCTGCCGTTCTTTCAGATATTTTTTATAATGATTTAGAGAATAAATTTTCTTGGTGCACCTTTGTAAAAAAATTCTCCTTTAGTGGAGGTATTTTTATCATTTTCTCATTATTTACCTGGATAATAATGACAAAGTTCTGATTGTAGCATAAGCTCTTAATCGTTTGCAAGCAAAATCCAGTTTATTGTATAATTTGAAAATTAGGATTCATTAAATACCCCAGATCTGCAGATCACAAGGGAAGGCTCAAAGATGAATATAGACATTTATCATAAGTCAACTACAGCAGATCTAAGTATTGCGATTGACTTGTGTCACCCAACTGCACATAAGTGTGTATTTTTCTTCAGTGTTTTATTGGGTGGTGAAGTTAGGACTGGACAGTTTTACAGTTAATAAAGAAATTAACATGATATTACATGTTGATTTAGTTAGGGTTTTACAGAAAAAGCAATTCGAGATTTGAGTGAAAAGATGTTCAGTAAAATAGAAAAGCAGACAATTTCACTTAAAGGCAAGGTTGCACCCATTTCCATGTCATATTTCTGCCCCTGAAGCAACAAAATTGCCAATGCCTTTAGGAGGAATAAAGTGCAGGTTGTGTTCTGTACAAAGAAAAAACTTGCATTATTTCTACATGGATGAAAAATTAGATAAATTCAGTGATGTAGGCACCTATAGGATTAGATGCCTGTAACAATAGAACAGAACAGAATATAAGAGAATATTTGTATTCACCTTTCAGAATTTTTCACACAAGTGGCTTCATCAAAGTTTAAAGTGGTGTTAAGTTTTATACAATAATAAATTACAGATACAGAAAATAACTATCTTATTTAAGAGCCAAAATATTTTCTTTATCACACAAGAAAAACATACATTATAATGATTAGTTTGCAGGAATTCTTCGATTGAACAGAACTGACTGTATTTTAGCCAATTTTGAAGTACACTCTTACATTTATTTAATGGTATTGTAGCAGATGAGTATGGTAGCTTATTGAACATTTTTATCCTCAAATAAATATTTGTAGCTATTATGAATAACAGCAAGTCTTGATGAAGGCAAATCCAATAAGTGACTAATTCTGGTTTCGTGGACATGCACATAACATCTCATATTGAATTTTTACACATTTTTCTCTGGCATACATCAAACAGTCTTACACACACACACACACACACACACACACACACACACACACACACACACACACACACACGGAATAGGTAACGTCATTATGAGAAGAAATTTAAAGTTGTTTCTGCAGGACTCTTGGGAGGTTATCTTACTTAACGTCTGATTGTCTTCTTCTGCTATCTGAAAATACATTTAGCTCCAGAGGAATTTCCCCTAAGCAATATTCCATACTGCAGATGAGAATGGAAGAAAGCAAAATATGGCTGGACCAATAACTGTTTCCTCACACGGTTCCTTAATTTAAACAGTAGGAAAGTACATGAGCTAGCTTGCTGCACAGATAATTCGTGTGTTTTTCCCAAGAGAACTTCTGGTCTAAGGAACAATCCAAGTAGTTTCACTGTTTTCTTTTCATTTTTGGTTACCTTTGGATTAAAAATTATTTCTTCTGTTTTTGTTTGGTTTATGCGCAGCTGACTGTCTTTAAACCAATCATGTAGTCATTTACATCATTTCTCTGTTGTTAGCTAGTATACTTTGTAAATTCTTGCGTAGGGTTATTAATGTCATGTGTTCAGCATATATTATTTTCTTACATGATATACAATTTGAAAAGTCATTAATGTACAATATAAATAGGAAAGGCCAAAGAACACAGTCTTGGGGTATTACTCTATTTATTGGGAGTTTTACTGATCTCTGGCTATTTGCATACACTATTTGTAGCCTACTGCTTAAATAAGGTCTGAATAAACTAAGTTATTTACCTTCTACGCCATGATACTCTAACGTTTTGGTAATTATGTCATGGGCCACTGAATCAAATGCTTTACTTAAATGAATAACCATTCCAGACATACACAGTGTATCGAGATAGAAAGGTTCCTGATGCTGTTTCCTTTAAAGTGGACATATTTAGCCAGGAAAATTGCACATGTGCAACAGATCTATGACACGATAATCAAGTGCCGGCCGGACAGGTCTCATCTAGTGCCAGTACCATGGCAGCAGTGTCCTGAAATGGCGTCTTTTATTCATTCTCCCACCAGCTGTGAGTTTTGGTCAGTGATAAGGTTCCTTAATGCACAAAACATAGTGCCCATTGAAATTCATCGTTAGATCTACAGGAAGGACATCATGAGCAAACAGGTGTAAGCTTTTTTCTGAAGGTCATCAAAGTATCCATGATGAAGAGCGCAGAGGGTGACCATCCCTCATCAATTATCATCTGGTTGAGCTAGTGCACCAGCACATCCTGAAGAACCATTGCTTCACATTTAAGGAGCTCAGCAGCCATTTTCCACAGATATCATGATCCTTGTCACTAAGCACCTGCTGTTCAAGAAACTGTGTGCCAGATCAGTGCCAAAAAACCTGACACCCAAACACAAAACGAAATGTTTTGGAGCAGCACTGACAGTTCTGCAGCGGTATCAATGATGACGGCGACGAGTTCCTCGATAGGATCACCATGAGCGATGAGACGTGGATTTCTCACTTGACTCCAGAAACCGAGAGCAGTCAATGCACTGGCACCACAGTGGATCTCCAGTCAAGACAAAATCAAACAGACTGTGTTAGTGCAGAACATGATGTGCATGGTGGTCTGGGACAGGAAGGGCATTCTGCTCACTGATTTCCTGCCTAGAGATGAAATAGTGAATGCTGATTGTCACTGTGAAACAATGCGGAAACTGCAATGTGCCATTCAGAACAAGGGGCGTGGAATGCTTACTGCAGATGTTGTACTGCTTCATGACAACGCTCATCCCCATATTGCTCGGTGCACAGCAACTGTTTTGCAGAAGTTGGCCTGGGAGCTGTTTGATCATCCAGCATACAGTCCCAATCTTGCACCCAGTGATTTCCATCTTTTCTTGCATCTCAAGAAATTCCACTCCTCTGGCCAATGTTTAGATAATGATGAAGAGCTGTAGATAACTGTCAAATGCTGGTTCCTTTCACAGGTGGCAGACTTCTATGATACACGAATATAAGAGCTGTTTCCACGATATGTTTAGTGTCTCAACTCTTTTGGTGACTATGTCAAAACATAGTTCGAACATGGCTGTACTTGTTGCTGATAAAGTTTTTCATGTAACTACGTTGTCTTTGATTTTAAGAAATAGCTAAACTTATTTTCTGGATGCACCTCATAGTTTGCCTTTTTTTCGTACCCTTCATAATCATTATTCATCATGGCTTCAACTGCTTTCACGTTGATAGATGAGACCTGAATCCAAATTGTCGCTCATTTAAAATTCTGTTACTTTCAAAATCTGTTTATGCATACAATTTTTATTATGTTGGATGTGATTAGTCTATTGAAATGGATGTAGTTATTTGGGAGATTTTAATCATATTTTTTATACATAGTGTGTATAACTGTGAGCTTAAGACATTCTGGGAAAATTCCTTCATCTAGTACTCTGTTAGACAGTGAAAGAAGTGGAATTTTTATTTCCTTTGCTTTCTCACGATGAAGTTATTGATTCCAAAAGTCTTCTCTTTTGGAACTGCTTAGTCGTGTATCGATTTATGAATGTCATTTAAAGTGATTATGGTCCATGTAAATTTCTCACTTGACTGTTTTGAATGAGTTGCCTTAGTAGTGCTGGCAATATTTACAAAATATTCAGCGAGTGTATCACAGTCCATAGGGATACTGTTTTCTTTACTGATATTATTTATTTCTCTTTTGATGACATTCCAGGCTGCTTTACATTTACTTTTTGAATTTAAAATGCACTCATCATTTGGACACCACTTAGCTTGTTTTTATTTTGGATATGTATTGTTTTCTCCTATTTAAGTAATTTTCCTTGTCCCAATTACTTTTAGAGACTTATCTTTTAGAATTAATAATAGTATCCTGACTTTGTTAAGCTGTGGAGTGTACCTCTAGTTGGTATGTTGCTGCTTATGTGTGATACCAGTAGACTATACTTTGGTTACATAGGGCAAGTATTTCCTACTATGCGCTTAATCTCTCTCAGGAAACTGGAAAATCATTTGTCAATACTTTTGTTATTATCCATTGTATTAGACCAATCCATTTTCTTTAACTAGTCTATCATATTGTTTACATTAGATTCTCCTAATAGTCTATATGAAACTTCTCCTCCTGCAGTATCAAGAGCTGAATTTTCAATTTAAAGCTATAGCCCCGCATGATCTGATATTCCTAGCTCTATAACCTCACATTCAAGAATGTCTCTATGTATATTACTAATTACGTTATCATCACACAATTTCAATCTGGTGGGCTTTTCATGAGACAGTAATAGTTCAGTGACTTCAAAGAATTAACCACATGCATCAATTTTTTTTATATTTGTCCTTACATCTATATTAATATCACCTACAATAACAGTTTTCAGCTGTTTTTTTATATGGGCAATTGCAATATTAAAGTATTAATTTTTTCTAAAAATACTATTTCATCAGAGTCTGGAGTTTGATAAACTGAGACAATTACAAGTTTTTGTGTGGTGTCACCGCCAGACACCACACTTGCTAGGTGGTAGCCTTTAAATCGGCCGCGGTCCGTTAGTATACGTCGGATCCGCGTGTCGCCACTGTCAGTGATTGCAGACTTAGCGCCGCCACACGGCAGGTCTAGAGAGATGCCCTAGCACTCACCCCAGTTGTACAGCCGACTTTGCTAGAGACGGATCACTGACAAATTACGCTCTCATTTGCCGAGACGATAGTTAGCATAGCCTTTAGCTACGTCATTTGCTACGACCTAGCAAGGCACCATTATCATTTGCTATTTATCTTGTGATGCATGTACCGTCAGACCGATGTTCACCAATTATGGATTAAAGTTAAGTATTCCAACAGCTACGACCTTTTTTGCTAAAGCCTAACTTCCTTAAATGTTCCAGTCCTCACGCCAGCCTGCGTGAGCTTAATGCGTGCCTTTCGGCTACCAATCATAGTGGCTTGGCTGTCTTGCCAATTCACAAAATTGTGTGTGGATATTATCATATCAGCTACTTCAAATATGCCTTCATAGCATATTCTGCTAAGGTCTATGATTGAGTAACGCAAATCAAGATTGCTTTGAATGTAGATTGAGACCCCTCCATGTGACATTCTTTTTCTGTGGTTGCTTGATACTAACAAGTATCAAAGTGCAACACACAGGTCTATTTCAAGACTTTCACCAGTGTTCATTGATACACAAAACACTTCAGTTAATTTTATCAAGTCAGTATTGTAGTTCATTGACGTCACCTATAACACATTGTACATTTATAGAAATATGGAGAATACTGTTATTAGCACAGAAAGATATTTTCATTTCACTGGATCTTGCATGTTCATGTATTTTCACTGGGTGATATAACGCAGTGCAATTATCTGAATGAATTCGTCTGCTGCAGTTTCCTCTTAATGCAGTTTCTACCCTTCCTTCCTTGTAATGTCTTTTCCCCCTAAAAAATGAGGTATTTAACATTCACAGAAATAATTTCTTTAAAAACAAGATTCTTGCATTTGTGAATTTCATTTATAATCCTGTTTCTCTCCTGATACAGAAATTTCTTCCCATGGTAATTCAGTTGCTCACCATGTTCAGTGTGCAGAGTTTTCTCTAGTCAACTAATATCTACAACATTGGATTTTGTGTAATTGGAGAATAGTTGTATGATTTTAATGTTGGCTTTACTGATCTCTTTGTTGACACGGAATTAAAGACCAAGTCATGTCTATAAGGTATCATCACAACAACAGTGCAAACTTGTAATAAAATTTTTGGCTTCATTATGTGCCATGTCATTTGCACCAGTCACACAAACAACAAAATTACTGTCCTTCAGTATAGTCATATGTTCTGAGACATCTTTGATAACACTATTTGTTCTCACACTGGATTTCACAATGCCAGTTGCACGAAAGTCCATATTCACATCCAGTAAAATGCTAGCAAGCTTTCTTCAATCGTTGTCCACTAGAAATAGCACACTGCACTTCTTTGTTCACTGTTTATGATTGTTGCCGACTTTGCTTTTACAGCTTTCCATTCATTAAATTCACACTGGCTGGAATGTTTGCTTTCAATGTTTACAAAGGAACTACTGCTTTCTGATAACATGCTATATAGGCCAAATAGAAAGGGATTTTAAAACAACATTCAGGGAGCACAGTTATACAACTAATACCACTGCCATATGTTGTCATTTGAGTGACAACAGCCACCAGTTATGTCCTATTTAGAGTAGTTTAAATATTCTATACTTTGAATTTCGACATTTTAGAAGACCTTGAAATTTATGCTCATCTTTGTACTAACCTAATAACAGACAATGGGTTTCCAGCATTTTTGATGAGCCGCTACCTTAGCTTCATGTTTGCAGTTCTCACTAGTACAAATGTACTATCTACCATTTTATTTGTGATTTAAACAAAGAAACAAATGAAATGAGTTACTTTGCAACTACGATTTCATGCTTAGGTCTAATCTTTTTATTTTACTTTTTTTCACTGTTTGTCTTATACATGTTTTATTTTCCCTAAATGTTGGCATGAAATATATCCTACTTTAAATTTGGATAAAGTTCTGTTCTTATTGTAAAACAAATCTTGTTAAAAAATAATTCTTTACTACCCTATAATGGTAGGCTGCAGCATCACCATTTACACACCATCTTGCATAAGAGAGGTTCCTATGCTGTGGTGAGGACTACTACATTTATTTGCCTGCTAGCTTTCTATATGTCATTTCGGTATTTCTCTCTTTATGTGAATATAGTAACATCATGGTCTTAAAAGTAAAAAGCTTCTTTGTCACAGCACTGTAGTTATATTGTATTGCAGTATGTACTTCTGTAAAAAAAATTAATGAATTTTAATTTTTCAAATATTTATGCCTGCATTAATACATTTCCATATGCTTTCACATTTTTAATATGAAAACATGTTGTTAATTTAGCATGTCAGATGATGATGGGCTACACCCAAAACGCATTATGGGAATAACAAAGTTTCATTAGCATCTGGTGACTACTTTTTGCAATCTATCAGCTTTTTTAGAAACATATAGAGTGTCAGAGTGGCAGAAATATTTGTATGTAGTTTTAGTTAGTACATGTATATCTATTACAGTTACGTTTAATTTCTGGAATGAATTTCAGTAACTTATTAAGCTTTACAGGTACATTACCCTTTCCCATGCAGCTTCACCTGTGAATGTATTCAACATGCATATTAAGCAAATCCTCCTCCTCCTTCTCTACATGGCCACCTCTCCCTCCTTTTGCCTGTCCACCCTATCCTCCCATTTCTATCTATCTCCTCCATCCCGCTCCCTCTCATCATCTCCTCCTCCCCTTCTCTTTGTACATATCCTCCACCCATTCTGCCTGACCATATCTCCCCCCCCCCCCAATTAAATTCTACTCCTCCTCTCTTTTCTACCTCCGCCTCCCTCTCTTCCTTTTCCACCTGCCCACCACCCCTCTACCTCTTCCAGATGCCTCATGCATCTCCCCCTCCTCCCCTCTCCCTGTCCATCACTTCTCAATCCATTTCAACCAGCCCCTAGCCATGCTCATCGGCATGTATAGTCCCTGCAGTACAGTTCAATAAAGCAGACCAATACTACTTGCACAACCTGCTTCTCTTGCAGGTCAGACTACACATCAGGGGCTAGAAAATCATTTATTTGCCCCTGATGTACAGACTGCCCCGCAAAGCAGGTCGATACTACGTCAATAGAACATGCCTGACATGCAGGACAGCATACATGTTGGGGCTTGGAAAATTGTTTCTTGTCCCTGACATATAGGCTGCCCTGTGAGGCAGGTTGATTTGGCAGACCAACATTGTTCCCACAAAAAATGCCTGTTGCACAGGGCAGCCTATATGCCAGTGGCTGGAAAAAACATATTTTGGCCCATACTTCCGTTCCAATTTGACCTAGAGGTTATAACGCACACAGTGCTAATTCTTATGAGGCCTGCTGTCTCTGCACCAACTTCAGTTCAAATCGATCCAGAGGTTTGGGAGGAGACCCGGACATATAAACATACACTCTGATATGCATTCAGGGTGAATTACGTAAAACTTGCACCACAAATGTTGTGAAAATGGAAAGTGCTGTTGAAGTGCAGTTTTCACAGAACAGACTGGTAGTCAGTGGCTCCTATTATCCAATAAACATACTCCAATAATAATTAAAACTGTATTTTTTGTGCAAACACACACTTTTTTCAATGGAACAATGCCTACTGACATTACCAAACTAAAATTAGAATAAATCAGAATGTCAGTGATGTTTGTTGCAGGATTCTAGTGCGGGTCACTTATGAGATATCATATTTTGAAAATTTCCAACACCAACACTTCTTTGTAATATTCAACGTGCATAGTTGCTAGGTACAATGTTGTTACATTTGCTTCAATTTGCTTATATCTTCCATGAGTGCACTGTGGCTTCCTAGTTATAGTGTGTGACAGTACAAGCAGTAGGTCACAAGTAGATGGTGGAATTCAGCAGTGCAGAAAATGCCAACATGCTCATGGTGGAGAGTGCAGGAAGAACACAGTTCATTCTTGTACAGTGTATGCAGCAAGACAATCCAATAGATGTCAACCATCTCAGCAATTATTTATCAACCTCTTCAACCAGTTACATGAATGTGATAGTATAACACCCAGACAATGTAGAAGAAGGAACAAGTGATGACAGAAGAGGGGGAAATTAATGTTTTTGCTGCTGTTGCTGTTGATCTGCATATTAGCTCCTGCACAATTGAGCAAGGAAGTGGCTTGAGTCAGGCAAGTGTCCAACTCGTTCTCCAACGACATAGGTTCCATATCTACAGCACCTCTTTCCATCAAGAGCTGCATGGAAATGATTATGAGAAGCGCATTAACTCCTGTACTTGGGCATTAAGACAGGCTACCCCAGAAGCATCATATATCTCGTTTAGTGATGAAGCCATATTTAGCAATCATGGCCAGGTAAACAACTGAAACATACACTATTGGTCTGTTGGCAATCCCCATAGGCTTCAGAGATTGCCTTCATGAGGTGGAATGTCAGCATCCATAGAGTGTAAACATGTGGAGTGAGATAATGAACCATCAGCTTGTAGGCCCATTTTTCACGGACGGGACACTGAACATGCACAAGTATTGCAGCCTCCTAACAGACCATCTTCCACAGATGCTAGATGATGTTCCTCTGCAGACTAGGAGGAACTTGTGGTGCCAACATGATGGCTGTTCAGCCTGTATTATGTGAAGTGCTACAGCACAACTCCACAAATTGTTTCCAAATCATGTTATTGGATGCACAAGACCTGTACCTTGACTGGCCCATTCTCCAGATTTGACACCTGTAGATTTCTTTTTGTGGGGAAAGCTGAAAGACCCTGTCTACAATGACATACTAACTACACCTGATGATATGCAATGATATATTATTGTAGCCTGCTCAGACATCTCCAATGAAATGCTTGTCCATGTGCACTGTCATTTCCTACCAGACTGGAAGCATGTACTGCCGCTACTGGTGTGTGGTTCTTTAGTGTGTACTATCACAGGCATAGTACAAGTGTCGATGTGGGAACTTGTCAAAATACGGTGTCTCGTAAATGGCTTGCACTAGAATCCTGCAATAAACACCACTGACTTTATAATTTACCTACGTTTAGTTTGTTAATGTCAATATGCATTGCTCCATTTATAGAAAGTGTATGTTTGCACAAAAAATACACTTCCTAAGTATTACTGCAATCTGTTGATTAGCTAACAAAATGACCCCTGACTAACAACTCATTCTGTGAAAAATGCACATCAATATCACTTTCCATTTATGAAATATACACTATGTGAACAAAAGTATCTGGACACCTGGCTGAAAATGATTTACAAGTTCGTGGCGCCCTCCATCAGTAATGCTGGAATTCAATATGGTGTCGGCCCACCCTTAGGCTTGATAACAGCTTCCACTCTCACCAGCACATATTCAATCAGGTGCTGGAAGGTTTCTTGGGGGATTGCAGCCCATTCCTCATGGAGTGCTGCACTGAGGAGAGGTATCAATGCCAGTTGGTGAGGCCTGGCATGAAGTCGACTTTCCAAAACAACCCAAAGGTGTTCTATAGGATTCAGGTCAGGACTCTGTGCAGGGCAGTCCATTACAGAGACGTTATTGTCGTGTAACCACTCTGCCACAGGCCGCGCATTATGAACAGGTGCTCGATCATATTGAAAGATGCAATTGCCATCCCCGAATTGCTCTTCAACAGTGGGAAGCAAGAAGGTGCTTAAGACATCAATGTAGGCCTGTGCTGTGGTAGTGCCATGCTAAACAACAAGGGTTGGAAGCCCCCTCCATGAAAAACACAACCACACCATAACACCACCGTCTACTGTTGGCACTGAACACGCTGGCAGATGATCACCGGGCATTTGCCATACCCACACCCTGCCATCAGATCGCCACATTGTGTACTGTGATTTGTCACTCCACACAACATTTTTCCAGTGTTCAATTGTCCAATATTTATGCTCCTTACACCAAGTGAGACATTGTTTGGCACTTACCGGCATGAGGTGTGGCTTATAAGCAGCCGCTCGACCATGGAATTCACGTTTTCTCACCTCCCGCCTAACTGTCATAGTACTTGGAGTGGATCCTGATGGAGTTTGGAATTCCTGTGTGATAGTCTGGATAGATGTCTGCCTATTATACAGTACGACCCTCTTCAACTTGTCAGCGGTCTTTGTTAGTCAACAGACGAGGTCGGCCTGTATGCTTTTGTGCTGTATGCGTTGCTTCATGTTTCCACTTCACTATCACATCGAAAATAGTGGACCTAGGGATGTTTAGGAGTGTGGAAATCTCATGTACAGATATATGACACAAGTGACACCCAATCACCTGACCACATTTGAAGTCCGTGAGTTCTGTGAAGTGCCCCATTCTGCTCTCTCATGATTTCTAATGAGTGCCGAGGCGCTGATATGGAGTACCTGGCAGTACGTGACAGAACAATGCACCTAATATGAAAAACATATGTTTTGGGGAGTGTCCAGATACTTTTGATCACATAGTGTATGTGGTGCAGGTGTTAGGTGACTCATCCTGTATACAACAGATATACAAAAGTTTCTAATGTTTTTAGATTTATGCCCTATGATGACACTGGCCTTCCAAGTTGGCCAATATGACTCAGTTATGTTTTTGCTATCAAGTTTTGATATGCCATTGCATCTTCAAAATTTGGGAGTCTTTGTATGCAATCTAAATCAATATGTTGTGTTAACAGATTTGATCACATGAAGATAATACTATAAAAACAAGTTATTGAATAAAGTTAAGTCATATTGCATCTTCGTGGTGGTCATAACTTCCATTTTCAAAGGATTATTTCAGTTAACACTGGTTCTTCTCATCATGTGAATTTCAAGATGGTTCTTTTAATTGTTATTTACCCAGAACACGCTGTAGCAGTTTGTATGATGAAATTCCTCCACAAACTTCAGATCAAAACTTGTAACATTTGTGTTGATATCCAAGCTGTACACCCAATAATGCTATTAATAGCCTATTCTGTCAAAATAAATTTTTAATATGTGTATATGAAAATTGAAACACGTTTTGATTTTTACTCATTTGTCCTGAGTTTTTTAGTACAATATTTTTAAAATGTCCTGATGTTTCTTACAATTAATATGGCAACTCTTTATAAGAGTTAATATGGAACAATCCATGTGGAAAGTATCTTGACTGCAATTATGTCACACACAACTGTTACACTGAAAGTTCATGGGAGATTAAAACTGTCTTCTGGACCAAGACCTGAAATAGGGACCTTTGTCTTTTATGGGCATGAGTTCTACCAAAGGAACTCCCCAAGCAGAACTCACGACCTGCCTTCACAGCTTACTTCTGCCAGTACCTTCCAAACTTCACAGAAGTTCTGCAAAATTTGCAGGAATAGCATTCCTGGAAGAAAGGATATTACAGAGACATGGTTTAGCCAGGGAGATGTTTCTATAATGCATTTTTCACTCTGCAGCAGTGTGTGTGCTGATGTGAAACTACCTTGCAGGAGCTTGGAAGGTGCAAGATGAGCCACTGGCAGAAGTAAAGCTGTGAGGACAGGTCTTGAGTCATGATAGGTAGCTCAGTAGGTAGAGCACTTCCACGCGAAGGTAAAGGTCCTAAGTTCGAGTCTCAGTCCAGCACACAAATTTAATCTACAAGGAAGTTGTATCGGCACACACTCTGCTGCAGAGTAAAAAAAAAATCATGCAGGGAACTGTTATACTGCCTACCACCAAAAATGTTAACAGTTTCAGAAACCCACTGTGGGTTCATTGAAATCTTACATGGAGTACTCCTTAGTAGTACAAGTAAATTATCTATTTTTTTTATTTTTTATTTTTATTTTTACTGGTTTGATGTGATCTACCACAACTTCCGCTCCTGTGCCAATATCTTCATCTCAGAATAGCACTTACAGCCAATGTCCTAAATAATTAATGCCATGAAGGTTATTTGTGATGTCTCAATATATGTCTTATTAGCTTATCCCTTCTTCTACTCAGGGTTTTCCACATACACCCAATTCTGGAGAGAACCTCCACAGTTCTTGTCTTGTCAGTTTACTTAATTTTCAACAAAACAAAATCTCAAAATACTTCAATTCTCTTCTTTTGCAGTTTTTTTCCCCTTCCTCAAATTAAGGCCTATGTTTGATAATAGTAGACAACTTTTAATCAAGGTATGCCTATGTTTAATAGCAGTAGACTTCTTTTAGCAAGGAATGTTCTCAATGAATGCACTAGAGTTTGCTTCCAGTAACCCAACGACCCTATGAACATGATAATTATAGAGGAGAAATACATCCTTGCATGTCAGAGAGGAAAAAATGTAAACCTGGAATTAGTTACTTGCAACAACTTACAGCAAAGTTGTCCAAACACTTTGAATTTTATTCTTGAGTAGGGTTAGTTAATAGACCATAATCACCCTACAGTCAATGTATCAGTCACTGAAATGAAAGATGATTCAATAAAGACTGAAATCCTAATTTTGGCTTCATACTTGTTCCACCGATAAGCATACTAAGATTCCCAGTTCAAATTGTCTAACAAATATGAAAATTACAGAAAAGATATGTGACTGTGGAATCAAAAAATATCAATAAAAGTTAGATCAATGCACTTTATGGGGCACCTCTTATGGGGCATCTCAGAATAGCACTTACATCCAACGTCCTAAATAATTAATGCCATGGAGATTATTTGTGATGTCTTAATATCTGTCTTATCATGCTACATCTATATCTATAAACTGAAAATAATTACTGAATGACATGATAAATTTGTTTCTCATTTCATTCAAAGAGGGAGTGTGGAAAGAACAATAGGCTAAACACCTCTGCAAAGCTGTGATTCACCTAATTTTATATTCAGAAATTGGATTATACTGTAGGGGATTGGAGAATGTGTCTGCATTCCAGCATGAAAGCCCCTCCTTGTAATTTTCTATGCAGATCTTCATGAGATACACAACATTTTTCTTTGAGTGCCTGACAATTAAGATGTTTCAGATATTCTGTTAAAGCCAAACAAGACTGCCACCACTCACACCACTCACTCTTGATGACATTTCATGTCCCCAGCTTGTCTGACTTGATATGGATCCAATATTTTTGAAAAATTATGTATATAAGAAGACTGAGGCAACGAATGAAAATTTGTAATGAGGCCAGGATGGTTCAAATTTTCATTCATCACTTCAGTATGTCTGAGACTTGAAAACGTCTCTGGAACCACTTGCTTTCATTTAATAACTGAAAAATATTTCATGAGTGGTAATAAAAGTGTTTGTAAGCAATGTTTTCTATAGTGGAAATGCAGTTTACCAATATCTTACTAATAAATGAATGATGCAAAACTGGGAGCATGTAAGCATTCCACCTAACACGTACCCACACAATGTTACTTCAAGGTGCTGATGCATACAGTTCTAGTAGTCATTCATTAATCATGTAGTCCAATGATATTACGAATTTAATTATTGTGAACAGCATAACTTTACCTTTCCCTGTATAAAAAGCTAGTTGCCAGTCTGTGTATCAAGGTTGAGTTTTGTAAAGATTTAGCTCAATATTGATATAATGTTTAAATGATTAATGGAAAATCTCATATAAAGATGTGAAACAAATACTAACAAAGAGATAGAGGGGCTGGCCAGTACTTACCTCAGCTCAGTACAGCCGATAGATACACATAAAACAGAACCGAAAATTTACATTCCTAGCTTTCGGAACAAAGGTTCCTTCATCGGGGAGGAGAGAGAGGGGAAAGAAAGGGAAGAAGGAAAAGGAGATTCAGTTACTCACAACCCAGGTTATGAAGCAACAGGGAAAGGAAAATAGGGAGGGTAGCAAGGATGGAGGCATGGTTGTCAGAGGGAAGCCAAAGATATTCTACTGTAAGTACTGTGCCAGCTTCAAACCAAAGAGGATGCATACAGAAGTAAAGAGGTATATAGTATAAAGATAAACACAACTATGTAGGATGAAAAGATGCATGAATGGCTACAGAGGAAAGGGAAAGAGGAGAAGACTGAAGAGTGAATGGGAGTGAGGTTGTTTAACGTAGGTTCAGTCCAGGGGGATGGCGGGATGAAAGGATGTGTTGGAGTGCAAGTTCCCATCTCCGCAGTTCAGAGGGACTGGTGTTGGGTGAGAGAAGCCAAATGGCACATACAGTGTAGCAGGTTCCTAGGTCCCTAGAATTATGCTGGAGGGCATGCTCCGCTACTGGGTATTGGGCGTCTCCTAGGCGGACAGTTCGTCTGTGTCCGTTCATGCGCTCAGCCAGTTTAGTTGTTGTCATGCCGATGTAAAAGGCTGTGCAGTGCAGGCATGTCAGTTGATATATGACATGTGTAGTTTCACACGTAGCCCTGCCTTGAATTGTGTATGTTTTACCAGTAGCGGGGCTGGAGTAGGTGGTTGTGGGTGGATGCATGGGGCAGGTTTTGCAGCGGGGTCGGTTACAGGGGTAGGAACCGCTGGGTAGAGAAGGTAGTCTGGGAATATTGTAGGGTTTAACAAGGATGTTACGGAGGTTAGGGGGGGCGACGAAAGGCAACTCTGGGTGGTGTGGGGAGAATTTTGTCAAGGGATGATCTCATTTCAGGGGTTGACTTGAGAAAGTCATATCCCTGGCGGAGTAATTTGTTGATGTTTTCGAGGCCAGGATAATATTGGGTGACAAGGGGGATGCTTCTGTGTGGTCTGGGGGTAGGAACATTGTTGTTGGACGGGGAGGAATGTATTGCTCGGGAAATCTGTTTGTGGACAAGGTCTGCAGGATAGTTGCGGGAGAGAAAAGCACTGGTCAGGTTATTGGTGTAATTGTTGAGGGATTCGTCACTGGAGCAGATACGTTTGCCACGAATACCTAGGCTGTAGGGAAGGGAGCGTTTGATGTGGAAAGGATGGCAGCTATCAAAGTGAAGGTACTGTTGTGTGTTTGTGGGCTTGATATGGACAGAGGTGTGGATGTGAGCTTCAACAAGATGAAGGTCAACATCCAGGAAGGTGGCTTGGGTTTTGGAGAAGAACCAGGTGAAATTCAGATTCGAAAAGGAGTTGAGGCTATGGAGGAAATTAAGGAGTGTTTCTTCACCATGAGTCCAGACCACAAAGATGTCATCTATAAACCTATACCAGGCCAGGGGAAGCAGCTGTTGGTTCTTCAGGAAAGCCTCCTCCATGCGGCCCATGAAGAGGGGAACCATCCTGGTTCCCATGGCCGTTCCCCTGATTTGTTTGTAGGTCTGGCCTTCAAAAGTGAAGTAATTATGGGTGAGGATGAAGTTGGTAAGTGTGATAAGGAACGAGGTTTTTGGAAGATCTTCAGGTGGGCGTTGGGAGAGGTAGTGCTCAAGGGCAGAGAGACCATGGGTATGTGGGATGTTTGTGTAAAGGGATGTAGCATCTATGGTGACAAGAAAGGTTTCAGGTGGGAGAGGAGTGGGAATGGATTTGAGGCATTCTAGGAAGTGGTTTGTGTCTTTGATGTAGGATGGGAGTCTGCGGGTGATAGGTTGTAGGTGCTGGTCTACCACAGCTGAGATACATTCGGTTGGGGCTTTGAAGCCTGCTACAATGGGACGGCCAGGATGGTTCTCTTTGTGGATTTTGGGTAATAGGTAGAAGGTAGGGGTACGTGGCTCAGGTGGAGTGAGTAAGTCTATGGAAGCCGTTGTGAGGCCTTGTGAGGGACCTTGGATTTTTAGGATTTTTTGCAACTCAGTCTGGATGGAGGGAATGGGGTCCTGGGTAACAGCTTTGTAGGTTGAGGTGTCGGAGAGTTGACGCAGTCCTTCTGCCACATACTCCACACGGTCAAGTACGACAGTTGTGGAGCCTTTATCCGCCGGGAGGATGACAATAGAGTGGTCTATTTTCAGCTCCTTAATGGCACGGGATTCAGCTGGGGTGATGTTGGGGGTTGTCGGGATGTTCTTCAAGAAGGACTGGGAGGCAACACTGGATGTGAGGAATTCCTGAAATGTCTGCAAGGGATGGTTTTGGGGGAGGGGAGAAGGATCCCTTTGAGAAGGCAGTCGGAACTGTTCTAGACAGGGTTCAACACTGGGTCTAGTATTTGGGGGCTGTGTTTGGGTAGTGAAGTGATATTTCCAGTTGAGGTTTCGGGTGAATGAGAGGAGATCTTTAACCAGGGCAGTGTGGTTGAATTTAGGTGTGGGGCTAAAGGTTAAGCCTTTTGATAGAACAGATGTCTCTGGAGGAGAGAGGGATCTGGATGAGAGGTTTAGGACTGAATTGGGACTGGTGATATGTGGCATTTGACTGTGGTTATAGTTGAGATTTGGTCTGTGTGGGGTATGTGCTGGGATGGGGAGATTGAGTAGGGTGGCTAGGCTAGGTTTGTTGGCTATGAGGGGGGTTTGTTGAAGGTTTCCCTGTTGCTTCATAACCTGGGTTGTGAGTAACTGAATCTCCTTTCCCTTCTTCCCTTTCTTTCCCCTCTCTCCTCCCCGATGAAGGAACATTTGTTCCGAAAGCTAGGAATGTAAATTTTCGGTTCTGTTTTATGTGTATCTATCGGCTGTACTGAGCTGAGGTAAGTACCGGCCAGCCCCTCTATCTCTTTGTTAGTATTTGTTTCACATCTTGATATAATGTTTATCATATAAAAATCACTGAAAAGTTCAAGGTTGCAACTACACTCCACATCTACATCAATGTCTAGTTTACATTTATGTCCACACTCTGCAAATGACTTTATGCTATGTGGCAGAGGATACTTCTGGTTCCACTAAGTTTTTTCCTACATTTTGCTTTTGCACTGACTAAATGATCCCATTACAAAACACAGCACCCTTTGTTGGATCTTTTCTATCTTGTATATCAACCCACCTTGTTACAGGTCCCATATGGATGACCAATACTCAAGAATTGGTTTTGCAAGTATTTTGTAAGCTAGCTTCATGCTACTCTGCATGATGACCGTTGGTGTGTTGCTCCTTGCTGGAAATGATGAAGTTTCTACTTTTGTTTCATATGAGAATATAATATTTTGATTCAAAAGGGGTTGGGATACATAGAAATATTTACAAGATCTTTTGCATATTCAAGTATTTTTTGGAGGGTGTCAACTTTGAACAAACACAGAAACCACACCATATTGTTGTCAACAATCACCTGAACACAGTTTTGATATACAACCCTTCTCTATTTGCCAATGGCTTTTCTTTTTTTTTCTGTGTAGTTGTTTAACCACAATAATGTCAAATGTAAGATGCTGCGTTTACCATCATAGCCATTGCAGTGGAAAAACTCAATTGTAAGGCTTTACTAGTTGCTAATGAATACTCTCAATGTTTATAAGTGAAGAATTTGTACCACTATTTCTTTAATAGCTGAAATATATGTGATATTGTGGTCACGTGTAGATGACATACCAGTGTGATGCCACTGTTGAAATGCATGATATGCAACTTTGTTTCCACGTTCCAATACAGAATCGCTGCACATAGGGGACAAGAATCTATCTTTCAAGAAGTAGTAAAATAGGTGATGAACACGCAATATACAAATTGCTCTCAATAAATGCACACTGAAATATATTGTTCACTTGTAACATTAAATGAAGACTCAAACTATGATGTGCATTTATTAGCTGGAATAAATTTTTCAGAACAGAATGGTGAATTTAAAATACATAAATAAATTTACTAAATAACTTTTGCAGCTGCCTAATGTCTTCCTGTTTCTGTGGCCATTAACTTGAATCAGCAACAGTTGTACTGTCATGTGCAAATTTGTTTTAAAGTTTGCGCAGGTGTGACATTTAATTCCTACAGACAATCAGGAGTATACTTTGAAGAGTGGAGGGGCACAGATGTAGAGTATGTTTTATCTTAAAGATCTTGTTCTCTTTAGCTACTTTGTTCTTGACAATGACCCCAATAACTTCAATGGAACTGAATTCACAACATGCCTCGGGCAACCATACAAGTGTAATATCTTTATCCACTGAGTGTGATAGACTCTCCAAACATAATTCTTGTGATGTGAAGTGTGGTTGCACGTGTTCTTGGAGACCTGATTCAGCACATTCCTCAAAATATGTGGCATCAGATAGAAGATTTAGGTCACTGTTTTCCATTTATTCTGTAACAAAATATATCCTTGAATATTTATGAAATACTGGATTTATCATCATATTATAGGGAGCCTTATTTATAATAATTACAGGTTTATTCGGCATTTTTTTTTTTTAGAATGCTCCTGAATTGCACATCAAAATGGCTATGTACCTTTTGGCCCCCAGTAAAATATAAGCCCGCAATTTGCACTAACCCATCATTGTTCCCAACACAGCACATTGAAATTCTTATTCCAGAACCAGAAAGTGCCTGAATACCAATTTTCTAGCTGTTTTTGAAAACTTTCTCTTTGGTGATAACACCCATTTTATGATTCATGGGGCACTATTTGTTCTTGTAATCCAAACATATTGGAGTAATTTGGATCACATCACGTCTTGCTAATTAATAGCCCCTCCAGTATTTCACAAGTGTTCCTATTCTCTCACTAAATCCGGTCTTTTCTCTCCTACTCTTCAATTATTCTCCATCAACAAAGGCTTTTTGTTGAATTCTTTGAATCTGAAGCTCAATTTTCAATTAACAGACCTAATGACTAACTCACTTGTATCATAAAAGTCTTCCCCTTCAGTTTCAATATTGTGCCATTCCATGCCAAGAAGTCATTTTTGGAAGAAGTTTCCACTTGACCGTCACAGAGTTTGATAAAACTTTGTGTGAACATTCTCACATGTTCGCTGTGAACACTGGTACAGAATCACTTCCTCCAATTTAATACTTGCAGATATACTGCCATCTGTTTGGTCGCATAGAGCAGTTTTCAACAGTGCATCCCTGAGTTTTGGCAACTTTGAGCAACAGTTTCTTGAAAGAAACAATACTATGGCATCTTATAAAACTTTTCGCACCTCCTTAAGTATGTTGTTGTTGTTGTGGTCTTCACTCCTGAGACTGGTTTGATGCAGCTCTTCATGCTACTCTATCCTGCGCAAGCTTTTTCATCTCCCAGTACTTACTGCAACCTACATCCTTCTGAATGTGCTTAGTGTATTCTCTCTCTCTATGATTTTTACCCTCCACGCTGCCCTCCAATGTTAAATTTGTGATCCCTCGATGCCTCAGAAAACGTCCTACGAACCGGTCCCTTCTTCTTCTTCTTCTTCTTCTTCTTCTTCTTCTTCTTCTTCTCACGTTGTGCCACAAACTCCTCTTCTCCCCAATTCTATTCAATACCTCCTCATTAGTTATGTGATCTACCCATCTAATTTTCATCATTCTTCTGTAGCACCACATTTCGAAAGCTTCTATTCTCTTCTTGTCCAAACTATTTATCGTCCATATGTCGCTTCCATAATTGGCTACACTCCATACAAATACTTTCAGAAACGACTTCCTGACACTTAAATCTATACTCAATGTTATCAAATTTCTCTTCTTCAGAAATGCTTTCCTTGCCATTGCCAGTATACATTTTATATCCTCTCTACTTTGACCATCATCAGTTATTTTGCTCCCCAAATAGCAAAACTCCTTTACTGCTTTAAGTGTCTCATTTCCTAATCTAATTCCCTCAGCATCACCTGACTTAATTCGACTACATTCCATTATCATCGTTATGCTTTTATTTATGTTCATCTTATATCCTCCTTTCAAGACACTGTCCATTCCGTTCAACTGCTCTTCCAAGTCCTTTGCTATCACTGACAGAATTACAATGTCATCGGCGAACCTCAAAGTCTTTATTTCTTCTCCATGGATTTTAATACCTACTCTGAATTTTTCTTTTGTTTCCTTTACTGCTTGCTCAATATACAGATTGAATAACATCGGGGAGAGGCTACAACCCTGTCTCACTCCCTTCTCAATCGCAGCTTCCCTTTCATGTCCTCGACTCTTATAACTGCCATCTGGTTTCTGCACAAATTGTAAATAGCCTTTTGCTCCCTGTATTTTACCCCTGCCACCTTTAGAATTCGAAAGATAGTATTCCAGTCAACATTGTCAAAAGCTTTTCCTAAGTCTACAAATGCTGGAAATGTAGGTTTGCCTTTCCATAATCTTTCTTCTAAGATAAGTTGTAGAGTCAGTATTGCCTCACGTGTTCCAATATTTCTGTGGAATCCAAACTGATCTTCCCCGAGGTTGGCTTCTACCAGTTTTTCCATTTGTCTGTAAAGAATTTGCATTAGTATTCTGTAACTGTGACTTATTAAACTGATAGTTCGGTAATTTTCTCATCTGTCAACACCTGCTCTCTTTGGGATTGGAATTATTATATTCTTCTTGAAGTCTGAAGGCATTTCGCCTGTCTCATACATCTTGCTCACCAGATGGTAAAGCTTTGTCTGTACTGGCTCTCCAAAGGGTGTCAGTAGTTTTAATGGAATGTTGTCCACTCCCAGAGCCTTGTTTCGACTCAGGTCTGTCAGTGCTCTGCCAAATCTTCACGCAGTATCGTATCTCCCATTTCATCTTCATCTACATCCTCTTCCATTTCCATAATATTGTCCTCAAGTAGATCGCCTGTGTATAGACCCTCTATATACTCCTTCCACCTTTCTGTTTTCCCTTCTTTGCTTAGAACTGGGTTTCCATCTGAGCTCTTGATATTCATACAAGTGGTTCTCTTTTCTCCAAAGATCTCTTTAATTTTCCTGTAGGCAGTACCTGTCTTACCCCTAGTGAGATAAGCCTCTACATCCTTTCATTTGTCCTCTAGCCATCCCTGCTTAGCCATTTTGCACTTCCTGTTGATCTCATTTTTGAGACATTTGTATTCCTTTTTGCCTGCTTCATTTACTGCATTTTCATATTTTCTCCTTTCATCAATTAAATTCAATATTTCTTCTGTTACCAATGGAGTTCTGCTAGCCCTCGTCTTTTTACCTACTTGATCCTCTGCTGCCTTCACTACTTCATCCCTCAGAGCTACCCATTCTTCTTCTACTGTATTTCTTTCCCCCATTCATGACAATTGTTCCCTTACGCTGTCCCTGAAACTCTGAACAACCTCTGGTTTAGTCAGTTTATCCAGGTCCAATCTCCTTAAATTCCCACCTTTTTGCAGTTTCTTCAGTTTTAATATACAGTTCATAACCAATAGATTGTGCTCAGAGTCCACATCTGCACCTGGAAATGTCTTACAATTTAATACCCAGTTCTTAAATCTTTGTCTTACCATTATATAATCTATCTGATACCTTCTAGTATCTCCATGATTCTTCCATGTGTACAACCTTCTTTTATGATTATTGAACCAAGTGTTAGCTATGATTAAGTTATGCTCTGTGCAAAATTCTACCAGACGGCTTCCTCTTTCATTTCTTACCCCCAATCCATATTCACCTACTATGTTTCCTTCTCTCCCTTTTCCTACTCTCAAATTCCAGTCATCCATGACTATTAAATTTTGGTCTCCCTTCACTACCTGAATAATTTCTTTTATCTCATCACGCATTTCATCAATTTCTTCATCATCTGCAGAACTAGTTGGCATATAAACTTGTACTACTGTAGTAGGCATGGGCTTTGTGTCTATCTTGGCCACAATAATGTGTTGACTATGCTGTTTGTAGTAGCTTACCCGCACTCCATTTTTTTTTATTCATTATTAAACCTACTCCTTCATTACCCCCATTTGATTTTGTATTTATAACCCTGTATTCACCTGATCAAAGGTCTTCTTCCTCCTGCCACCGAACTTCACTAATTCCCACTATATCTAACTTTAACCTATCCATTTCCCTTTTTAAATTTTCTAACCTACCTGCCCGATTAAGGGATCTGACATTCCACACTCTGATCCGTAGAATGCCAGTTTTCTTTCTCCTGATAACGACGTCCTCTTGAGTAGTCCCCGCCCGGAGATCCGAATGGGGGACTATTTTACCTCCGGAATATTTTACCCAAGAGGACGTCATCATCATTTAACCATACAGTAAAGCTGCATGCCCTCGGAAAAAATTACGGCTGTAATTTCCCCTTGCTTTCAGCTGTTCGCAGTACTAGCACAGCAAGGCCATTTTGGTTAGTGTTAGAAGGCCAGCTCAGTAAATCAACCAGACTGTTGCTCCTGCAACTACTGAAAAGGCTGCTGCCCCTCTTCTGGAACCATACTTTTGTCTGGCCTCTCAACAATACCCCTCCGTTGTGGTTGCACCTACGGCCATCTGTATCGCTGAGGCACGCAAGCCTCCCCACCAACGGCAAGGTCCATGGTTCATGGGGGGGGGGGGGGGGCCTTAAGTATAAAAATAAAAAAGATTTCATGAGCAATTTTTGTACAGATAATTTATAGCAAAGATGGCCAGAAACATAACCACTTGAAAAAAATGTGAAGTTTAGTTTCTTACATCTCTGGAAGTGAGTGAATAATAAACTCGAAACTTTGCATGCAATAATTTACAGCACAAGGCATTCAAATTTAAAATTTAATTCTTCTACTGCTTTCCATAGTTTACAAATTGGTGGCAAAATTGTCAATTTTTGTACAAACTTTAAAAAATGGTATTTTCAGCATCCTTTTATGAAAAGATATTTTCTGCAAACTTTTCAAATATATTATCATTAGAAAGACCATGTTCTAAATTACCACCAAAGAAACTAGATTTGGTTTGGAAATGCAAGCATGTAATTCCCTAAAAATAGTAATAGAGTACTGGTGGAATATGGGCGTATTTTTGCTGCACCTACAAAGGTGCAGCAAAAATACGCCCATATTCCACCAGTACTCAAGTCTGACATTTTTACTGTTTTATAATTGTTAATTAGCATATGGGGAAAGTAAAACCAAAAGTCCTAATGTACAATCTAAAACTGAGCGTGAATTAAAAACCTCGAAAAACTACTATAACAGCAGTGTTTTTTGAGTTTTAAATCTCTCTAAATCATTCAGCTCTATAATATTTTCTTTATAAAAAATGAAGGGGCATAAAGAATCCAATAATAAGGATACTTTTGTCTTTTTTTTTTCTCTCTCTCTCTAATAATTTAAGGAAATCACCCAAGCTTCTCAGCTTGGCAGTTTGCAATTTAAAGGATGCTTGCTACATAGCTGTGAAAAGTGGCCTGGATAAAAAGCTATAGCATCTGCAGTACACAGCTATTTCATACAAAATAATGCATAGGAAATTACTGTGTCCAAAGCAATGGATCCATATTGATAGGGACACTCTAGAAGCAAATCAAATGGCAGTGGATTAATTTATTGAAGAAATAGGAACAGGAATTTCAATTCTGTAATGCCATCATCAAAGTTTACATCTTAAAGCCCTTAAATATGATCTAAAGGAAGATAAGCTTATTGTTGCAAAAGATTTTTCTGAAAATTATTCATTTATCTTTCAGAATGCAAGTAAGATTTTTCCACGGGGGAAGGGGGGCGGGGGGGGGGGAGGGGGGGGGGGGAATAGGGAAGCATTAATCCATCCATTTGTTGTCCTTTTTTTGTGCCATTCATGTTTTTATCAAGAAACTGATCAAATATATAAAAACACAGTATGCTCAGATTTCCCACATCCATTATTTTAGTGGTGGCTCCAGAACCCTATACAAAACATTCAAAAAATTTCTCAATTTATGATATTTGGAATGACAATAGAATTTTTTTTATTGAAGTCATGGAAAGCCACCTTGGAATGGGATTGGAGATACAGCAAAGTCATTAGCAGCAAGCACAAGCCCACAACATCCAGCTAACAGGCAGATTCTTTTGCTTATTGATTGTTTTACTTCTGCTCTGAAAGCAATAATGGCATTACATTTGCTTTCATTAGAAAAGAAGAAATTCAAATGTCAAAACAAGAAAGTTTAAGTATGGGCATATTCTTGCAGGACCTATAGAAAATCATTAAGTTTGGCAACTGATGAAACAACACTTCATGTCAGAAGAGTTTGAAATGATGCACTCTCTTTTCTGGTCAAAATTACTGACAGTGGAGAAAGTATATTAACATCAGACCTCCAACCACGGCAACTGTGGCCCAGATTTGTGCATGCCGGCCCCCCCCCCCCCCCCCTCTCCTCCTCTGCAATGGCGATGCTGGTGGTTTTCTCACTTTACGAGATACCAGCAGGGCAAAATTGTTAAGTGTTTGTTGGCCACTTGTTGACAAACTGCCTATTGGCTTCTGTCTCGGGTTCTTCGGCTGACATTCATCTAATGATTTTACTGATGTTTCACCAGCACAAGGGACTGGCATTGTCAAAGCTTCACCCTCCACTGCAGGTGGTGAACTGGGGCCGAGCTCGCGGCCGCAGACTATATGTACCTGGCGCGCCACCATCCAAGGTCATTTCCGATGCGGTTCTCCTCTTGCTACCTGCGAAGGCCATTTGCTGCAGTATGGGAAGCTAGGATCCATTTACCTTAAAGGCTTTCCTCTTTCTTGTCGAAGCTGTTCACCTGTTTTTGTATTTCTACAGCTTCTCTGAACAAGCATGTGTGATAGTGCACATATAGAACTTCCGTGTCGGCGAATTTTATTACATGGTCAGTCTCACTCAGTGCGTGCTCTGCCACGGCCAATTTCTCCACCTGCCAAACCTGCAATGTCGCTTATGTTCATTGATCCTGGTGTTGACTGATCATCCAGTCATTCCAAAATAAACTTTTCCGCATGTGCATGGTATACGGTATATTCCCAACATTTGCAGGTAGGTCCCTTTTCTCCTTTACCGATCTAAGACACTCTTTGATCTTCCTTGTTGGTTTGAAAATCGTCTTTACGCCATGTTTGCGCAATATACGGCTGATTCTGTCCGTCACTCTGGGAATGTATGGCAGAAAGGCCATACCCGAAATTTCTTTTTCTGATTCCTTACTTTGCCAAGTGTTTGGCTACGTTACACTTCTAATAAGATTTGTGGAGTGCCCATTGCTCCTCAGAACACTTTCCAGATGTTGCATTTTGCGTCTGAGGTGCTGCGGCTCACATAGTTGTCCTGCTCACATTCTGAGAGTATTAATCATGCCTCTTTTCTGGCTCAAGTGGTGGTTTGATAGTTTGTGCAGGTATCGGTCTGTGTGTTTCGGTTTTCGATACACGCTGTGTCCCACGTTTTCGCCATCCCTTGTGACCAGCACATCTAGAAATGGCAGTTTTTTGTTCTTTTCTACTTCCATGATAAATTTTATGTTGGTATGGAAGCTGTTCAACTGTCTTAGGAAGTCACCAAGCTGTTCTTCACCATGGCTCCACACCACGAAAGTATCACTGACGTATTTGTACCACACCTTAGGTTTGCAAGTCGCCAAGTCCAGTGCCTGTGCTTCGAATTGTTCCATGACGAAGTTGGCCACCACTGGACTAAGACGACTACCCATGGTGACGCCTTCCAGCTGTTCGTAGAAATCGCCATTCCACATGAAACAGCTCGTGGTGAGACATGCATGGAAGAGCTTTGTGATGTCTTGTGGGGAAAATGGAACCGATGTGCTTCAGAGCGTCATCGAGTGGCACTTTCGTAAACAAAGAAACAACATCAGTGCTGACCAGGGTGTCGTTTGGTGCAAGTTTCAGTTTCTTCAGCTTATCAATGAAATGTTATGAGTCCTTTATGTATGTGTCAGTCTTCCCCACGTGTGGCTGGAGCAGAGGGGCCAAGTGTTTTGCCAGTTTATATGTCGGTGAGCCAGGAGTGCTAACAATTGATCTGAGTGGAATGTTGTTCTTATGGATCTTGGGTAATCCATACAGCCGAGGTGGTAGGGCTTATGTGTTGCACGGGTTTCTCTGTGTGTCCGCCGGCAGAGACAACACCTTGATTATTCGATTCATATTGCTTGTGATATGTTGTGTCGGATCTGCACTTAGTTTTTGGTACGTCACTGGATCTAATAGGTCTCGGGTCTTTTGCTCATAATCTTCGGTCTTCATTACAACGGTCACATTCCCCTTATTGGCTGGCAGTACCAATGTACTCTTGTCAGCGTTGAGATCCTTAATGGCTTGCACTTCTTCTTTCTTCAGGTTGCTAGCTGGTGGCTTTGCTCGGCACAGTATCCTGGCTGTTCCAGTGCGTATTTCTTCTGCCCTTTCACAAGGAAGGGTCCGAATGGCCGCTTCCGTGTTGGCAATGTCGTCCTCCATAGGTATAGTTCTCGGGATGATAGAGAAATTCCCTCCTTTTTGAAGAACAGATACTTTCTCTTTGGTCAATTGTCATTCAGTGATGTTGACCACTGTGTGTGACTTGTCGAGAATCGCCTTGTTGGTCTGCTTCCGACTTCTTTCAAACTTTTTCTTCTGTCACTCGGTGCAGCGCTCGAGTTCGTTCTGCATGCTCCGGTGAGTGATGCTGTCAATCTTGTCCCATTCGTCTCGATGATTTTTGCTATTTAGTTGATAGAAAATGCCCAAAAGTTCCTGATGTTCTTGCCAAGTCTCTCCGTGTTGTATGAATTCGCTTACGAAGAAAAGCTCGTTCCATTCTGTCATTGATATGATGTGCTTGGGCATTGGTAAATATGCGGTTACATTTCAAGAACTACACAGCAGCACCTTCATCTCGGCACAGTGACAGAGAGATGAGAGAGGACATAAATCGCGCTTTCTTCTTCCATCATTGGTCAAGGCATCGGTACAATCTGCAAACCTCCTCCCTATAGAGGCGTAACACAACATTAATAAGACTTTTGTGGCCACTTGTTGACAAACTGCCTATTGGCTTCTGTCTCAGGTTCTTCGGTCAACGTTCATCTAATGATTTTACTGACGCACTGAGTGAGACCGACCGCGTAATAAAATTCGCCGACACGGAAGTTCTGGCTGTAGAGAAGCACTATCACATGCGTTTGTTCAGAGAAGCTGTAGAAATACAAAAACATGCAAACAGCTTCAACAAGAAAGAGGAAAGCCTTAAGGTAAACAGATCCTGGCTTCCCGTACTGCAGCAAACGACCATCGCAGGTAGCAAGAGGAGAACCGCGCCGGAATGAACGTGGAGAAGCTCTCAGACATTGGCAAGCCAGGTACATATAGTCTGCAGCCGCAAGCTCGGCTCCAGTTCACCACCGGCAATGGAGCTTGAAGCTTTGACAATGCCAACCACTCATGTTGACGAAACGTCAGTAAAATCATTAGATGACCCTCAGCCAAAGAACCCGAGACAGAAGCCAATAGGCAGTTTGTCATACCAGTAGTGGTTAAGTGATCATGGACCACAGTAACATATTTATGAAATTTTTCATTGGTACAGTTATGTTCCACTGAAACCACAAACTATGTGAACAGAAACTGTGCTATACCTTAGACTGGAATTGTACTAGCACATCAGTAGCACTTCAAATCACAATTCCCATTAATGCAAATCCTTTTCCAAAAGATGTCAGGCAAACTGCTACATACTTCACCAAAATTTACACATGCAACAATAGTGTAGCTCTTGAAGACAGTTTATAGAATGTGAGTCGCAACTGTTCTGCAACAGTTTCGCTACTCTGATCTCCAATGCCTTGGTAATGCACAGTTAAATTTTGAAGTTTTAACTAGTTTGATTCTGTAGTTATTATACCAGAAACACTGGTGGAAATGTGTCACAATGGGTCACAACAATAGATGTCATTGTTTCCTTAACTTCTTCGAGTTGTTCTGCCTTTAGCTCACTTCCTATTCATCAGAATTTTTACCATTACCTTCCCCACAGAGCATTACACAACTGTAAAATATAATGAAAAATTACATATATAATTTGAGTATCAGTAGAATAAAGGCATATTTTCACTGCACCTTCACCTTGTCATTATTTTTTACAGCCTTATATGCTCGCATTGTGAAACCAAGTCTAGTTTTTTAGGTGGTTTAGAACATGATTTTTCTAATGAAATGGTTCAAAAGAGTGTGCAAAAAATACCTTTTTTTGTAAAACTGGGCTGAAAAATCCACAATTTTGGCTTTGTTATAAACTCATCAGCTTTGGCCTCAATTTGTAAACAATTGGAAAGTAGTAGGAGGATGAAATATTATATTTGAAGACTTTTTGTTGGTATAATGGCACATGCAATGTTTCAGGTTTATCATGCACTTACTTCCAGAAATAGAGAAAGCTTAGCTTAACTTTTCTTTCCTAGTGTATATTTTTTGGATGACTTTACCTCAAATTATCTGTATGAAAACTGCTCATGAAATCATTTTGTATTATTATTATTTCACTTAAGAGAACTCAAAATGTTGTGCATGATGGCTCAGTTTCATTTCTTTCAAGAAAATATTGCTGGACGTTTTGTCTCAAAGTTGTTGACAACTCAGGGGTATCGTGTTGAAAGCTGCATTATATTGTCAAACAAATAACTATGTTCCTGCAAGTACTGAACTAGTGGTCCCGAAAATTTGCCAATTTTCATTGGTAACCTGTGCAAATGCTGACACAAAATTTCAGCAAAACACATTATGGTCATGTGGAAACCTCTAGACCATGGAGTGACCCCCTTTCCAATAAGTCTGTTACAGCTGGAAACTACTTTTCAACATAGAACTTGTCCAATACAAACTGCTGTCATTTCACTCCCCACTCCCCTCTCCAACCTAAAGTTTCTTGATGTTGTGTAAAAATTCATTTCATCATTCTTTTGCCAGTATTGAGACATCCAGCAGTCCTCTTTACTGTCCATGATTGGAACTGCTCCCCACCCTGATGTTTTTCAGCTTCAAAGCACTTTGAACACCATGGACTCTGTAAATGATGCATGCTTTCATACAAGTACAAGGCAAGAAATCGTGTCTTGGCAGTTATCTCACAAGAGTACATAATAATGACAGTACATTTGTTACTGATTTGACAAGAAAACCAGACATAAGCAAGTCAACAAGAGTCGAAACACATCTCAGGAGTCCAGCAACATGGCCTCTGCGAGCATGCCACACATGAGCATGCAAAAAAAGTTAAAACAATAATGTTTAGCATTTTATGTAACATTATGAGCACAAAAACGTAATACCTGTGGAAAGCAACAGCAGACTTTAAATTTCCTTTTTTATCTGACTGATGCAGTTCACCATAAGATCTATGGGCAACAATCCACATCTGCCATTATTTATGATTAAAGACTCACTGGAAAGCAACATAAATCTAACAACTAATAGAGAAGGGTTACATTTTCAAACAGTGCACAGGAGATTGTTGACATAAATGCAGTCTGTTAGCCATGGTCTTCAAAGTTGACAGATCCAACAAAAAAATGGAGGGTCAGTCATTATAAAATGGAAGTAGTTGATGGAACTCTTGTTGCATTTCTTGAAAGTGTAGCAGAAACTCAAGAAGAATTTAACTCTTTATGTCCAAATGTTGACTTCAATCTAATTCTTTCTAAAAACAAATTCAATGTATTGACCACTGCATTAAGTCAGTGGCAGAATGTTATCACCATTAAATGAACTGAGAATATGTTCATCTTAATAAATATACAGGGTGTTACAAAAAGGTACAGCCAAACTTTCAGGAAACATTCCTCACACACAAAGAAAGAAAATATGTTATGTGGACATGTGTCCGGAAATGCTTACTTTCCATGTTGGATCTCATTTTATTACTTCTCTTCAAATCACATTAATCATGGAATGGAAACACACAGCAACAGAATGTACCAGCGTGAATTCAAACACTGTTATGGGAAATGTTCAAAATGTTCTCCGTTAGCAAGGATACATGCATCCACCCTCTGTCACATGAAATCCCTGATGCGCTGATGCAGCCCTGGAGAATGGCGTATTGTATCACAGCCATCCACAATACGAGCATGAAGAGTCTCTACATTTGGTACCGGGGTTGCATAGACAAGAGCTTTCAAATGCCCTCATAAATGAAAGTCAAGAGGGTTGAGGTCAGGAGAGTGTGGAGGCCATGGAATTGGTCCACCTCTACCAATCCATCGGTCACCGAATCTGCTGTTGAGAAGCGTATGAACACTTCGACTGAAATGTGCAGGAGCTCCATCGTGCATGAACCACATTTTGTGTCGTACTTGTAAAGGCACATGTTCTAGTAACACAGGTAGAGTATCCCGTATGAAATCATGGCGGTGAATCGAGGAAGTACAGTACATACTGATGAAACTAAAATGAGCTCTAACATGGAAATTAAGCGTTTCCGGACACATGTCCACATAACATCTTTTCTTTGTTTGTGTGTGAGGAATGTTTCCCGAAAGTTTGGCTGTACCTTTTTGTAACACCCTGTATAGTAGCTTTACAAGACTACAGGAGCATCTTGGATTAATTCAGCAATGTAATGGAATGCCAGTATAACAGACAAATTTAAAAACAAATACTCACCATATCTGCAGTAATCTGACAGTAAAAGCTGGTAAACCACACAGCAATTTATCTTTGCAGTCATTTTCTGTAGTTTGAGCTTCTGGGAATAATGTCTTTATTGTCTCTGGACCATGTCGATCCATAGGCACCATCCAGTAGCCTGCATCTCGTTTCAATTCTTGTCCTTCCTTCTCATAGAAAACCCGTTCTGTATGCTATAAAGACAGATAGCTTAGATAGATGCTATTTTTGAGCACGTTTTCCAACTTGTCATAATGATATCACAACACGTTTTTCAGCTAACTAATATACAACTTGGGAAACAAAGGACAAGCAGTATTTTAAAGGGGGTAATTAAACATAGTCTAATACATAAACAAAGTTGTATGAATTATATATTTGCCATTATAAGACACATATTGACAGATGAAAGCTTTCCCATTAAGAGATTCTTTTGTACTTTATTATTCTAGTAACATACATACTCATACCATAAAAAACCCAATACCAAATTATCCATTGCTCAAGTTATCATTTCATCCTCCATAAATTCTTCTACCAAATAATAGCATTTCTCCCACAAAACCTGTTATAGCCTTATTTTTAGAATTTCTGGTTTCATATTAAATATGTTTTGTCTATTAATTTGTTATACAGGGTGTATAAAAAAATCATCGAGTTTTAAAAAATCATAGCTATTAAGTTAGTTGATATATGTGCATGAACAACGTATTGTTGGAAAGAGCAAACTCTCTAGTTTTACACGGTTCCCACTAAGTAGCAGCAGTATGCACTTGCTTCAGTTATAGAAAAATGGTGTCAGGACAACAGAAAGTGTTTTGTATTCTACGTTTTGCATAGTCTGGGTCAGTAATAACTGTTTAGCATGACTTTCGCATTAGGTATGGTGTGGATCCAGCTACAGCACAGAGCACTGAACAATGGCATGAACAATCCCGAGAAACAGGTTGTTTGTGTAAAGCCAAATTGCTGGGCTGTCCCCAAATGTTTAACACAGACACTGAAACCATCCATCATAGTTTCATGTGGAGTCTGCAGAAATCCATTCACTGAACAGCTCAACAGCTCAACATGCCCCCAACGTCCATCTGGCATGTGTTGCGTCAATGTTCACACATGAATCCATACAAAATTCAGTTATTGCAAGCTCTTCATGAAGGTGACAAACAACAACATGTGGAGTTCTGTAATTTCATTCTTGGCAAGATGGAGATGACAGTTTTCTTCCATGCTTAGTATTTAGTGACGAGGCAACATTCCATTTAAATGAAAAGGTGAACCATAATAATGTGAGAATATGGGGTATAGAACAACCGTATGAAGTTGTACAATGTGACAACGACTCTCCAAAATTTAACGTGTTTTGTGCAGTTTCATGGGAAAAGGTGTATGCTCCATTTTTCTTTGCTGAGAACACTCCCAACCACACACAACACAATGATGGCAATCTACGCGGATGACACAGCCATCCTTGCGCAAGATTGGAAACCATCAAATATTACGTCACGCCTACAGACTGCACTCAGAGTGGCTGAGCCTTGGTTGGAGAAATGGCGTGTTAGAGTAAACGTCGACAAGTGCGAAGCCGTTCTGTTCACGAGAAGACCGAAGCAACTGCGCAAACACCGCTACTGCAGACCAATAACTCTACATGCACGCCCAATACGTTTCCGCGAGAAAGTCAAATACCTCGGTGTCTGGCTGGACCGGAAATTACTCTGGGGGGACCACATACAACACATGACCAACCGAGCTAGCGCGAGGCTCAAACAGCTTTATCCTATGCTCAACAGGCGTAGCACACTGAACAGAAGGGTGTCGAGGTCCATGTACATGACACTTATCCGACCCCTGATGACGTACGCAGCTCCCGTCTGGGGATACGCTGCGCCTACACGCCTGCGCCGTCTGCAGCTCATACAAAACAAGGTACTCAAAATCATAAGCAATGCTCCACGATACACACGCATCGCGGACCTTCACCGGGAATACCGACTTGAGACTCTCACGGAGGTAATCCACAAACTCACCACAAGACTATACAGAAACTCCAGACATTCGCAGAACCCATTTATTCTGAATCTGGGGAACTACGACCACAACCATAGATGGAAACATAAAAGACCAAAAGACATACTTGCAAGGACATAACATCTATGGCCAAGCTTACGCAAACATAACGGCACAGGCGAGCCCCTGTTAATCAGACGCATTTACTGGATATCCAGCTGAAATACACTGCCGAATAACTGGCACCATACAGGGAAGCCGTACCGTACACTGCACGCAAACAAGCTCCACACATCCCCCACACAGTGAGATGATCTATGGCCGATCTCCCACTACTGTATAACGATATTGATTGTTCCAGGAAAGTAGCAGCCGCAGCAACTGGGACACATCGCCATCGCCCGTCACGGTAATGATGCATGATACCTATACTAACAAATCCAACCTTGCATGAACTATCGCAGCTAGTAAGCCACTACTGCTCTTACTACCCATCCCACTGTCGCAGAGGTTTTTTTCCCACGGCACGAGCCATGGCACTTTTTTCCCTCTGCTCTTCAAATCGCTACCCTCACTCGCGTTTCGTCCACTATCTATCACCTGATGGACCGTGTTAATGCGTAGCCTTACCCAGACGCACGGACAACATCACAGCCCAGCATCCTGTGATCCACCCACTGGATAACTAACATGTTTACGGAGGTGACAGTAGAACTTTTGGTTTGGTCACCACGTTGGTGCGGGCGTGGAGGGGCCCCATCTCTTATCACTGTTACAGGAAGCACATATCTTGATATGCTTGAGAACTTTCTTTCCCCACAGTTGAAGACTGATTTGAATGATTTCATTTACCAACAGGATAGGCCCTGCCACACTGGCATTTGAAACTGTGGGAATTTTTAAATCAAAGGGCTACTGAACAATGGGTCTGTCGCACTGGACCAAATGATTCAGCCTTACATTACTGTCCTCTAAGGTCACCAAACATGACTGTATATTATTATTTCTTGTGGAGGTTTACAGAAGGCTGTTTATGTGCCTCTGTTACCAATAACAATTAATGAAGCTGAGACATTGCATAACAGCAGCTTGGAAGCCATGACTCAAGAGACACTCGCTGCAGTGTGGGAACAATTTGAATACCACACTGACATTTGCCATGCATCTCAAGGGCGGGCATATTGAGCACAAGTGAAAAGGTATGAAAAAAGCTATTTGAGTTTCTCGTTCATCAAAAACAATATGCATTGTATATGTTTGTTAGTTTCAGAAATATAGACATGTCAAATAAGTCAATTCAGATGATTCTTTTTCATACACCCTGTATATTGCCATCCCCATATACCAGAGCTGGCTATGGTGTGCCAAACTTCACAAGGGCCATGTGTGGGCAAAGACTTGGTCTGTACTGGCTTAGCTTGTTCCTTCAAAGAAGTATTCAGCACAGCTGTGGTGTGGCATTTTTCTGTCTATATCTAATATGTCTACATCTATACTCTGCAAACCATTGTGAGGTGCACAGCAGAGGGTACGTTCCACGTGAGTGATATGTAAGGGGTTGTAGTATACTCCTAGAGTTAACATTTAAACCCGGTTCTTGAAACTTTGTTAATAGACTTTCTCAGGATAGTAAAGTCTACCTTCAAGAGTCTTCCAGTTCAGTTCCTTCAGTATCTCTGTGACATTCTCCCACAGATTAAACAAACCTGTGACCATTCATGCTGTTCTTCCTTGTATATGTTCCATATCCCATGTTAAGCCTATCTTGTACAGGTCCCACGCACATGAGCAATTTTCTATGATGAGTCGCACAAGTGATTTGTAAGCAACCTCCTTTGTAGATTGATTGCAGTACCTCAGTATTCTACTAATAAACCAAAGTCTAACCCTATGCTTTACCCATGACTGAACCTATGTGATCATTCCATTTCATATCCCTACCAAGTGTAACACCCAGGTCAGTGTTATACCCAGGTCTTTGTACGAGTTGGCCAATTCCAACAGTGACTTACTGGCCAATTCCAACAGTGACTCACTGATATTATAGTCATAGGATATTACATTTTGTCATTTTGTGAAGTGCAAAATTTTACATTTCTGAACATTCAAAGCACGTTGCCAATCTCTGCACCACTTCGAAATCTTATCAAAATTTGACTGTATACTTTCACATAGTACTTCATTATAGCTAACTGCATCATCTGCAAAAAGCCTTATTTTACTATTAATATTGTTTTCAAGGTCATTGATATACTACATGAACAGCAAGTGTTCCAACACACTTCCTGATATACAACATGAACAGGAAGTGTTCCAGCACACTTCCCTGGAGCACACCCAAAGTTACTTCCACATCTGATGATGACTCTCCATCCAAGATAACATGTTGCATTCTCCCTACCAAAAAGTCCTCAATCCAGTCACAAATTTAATACCTCATATAATTGTAGTTTTGACAATAAGCATAGGTTTGGTACTGAGTCAAATGCTTTTCAGAGATCAATAAATACAGCAGCTGCCTGATTGTCCTGATCTAAAGCTTTCAGTATGTCATGCAAGAAAAGTGCAAGATGGGTTTTACATGATCGATGTTTTCGAAATCCGTGCTGGTTGGCATACAGGAGATCATTCTGTTCAACATACCTCATTATGTCTGAACTCAGAATATGTTCTAAGTTTCTACAACAAAGCAATATTGGATGGTAGTTTTGTAGATCATTTTTATTACCCTTCTTGTAGACAGTTGTGGCCTGTGACTTTTTCCAAGAACTGAGCATGGTTTTTTGTTCGAGGGCTCTACAAAAGATTATAGTTAGAGGAAGGGCTAACTCAGCTGCAAGTTCAGTACAGAATCTGACAGGGATTCCATCGGACCCTGGAGTTTTGTTCAATTTTAATGATTTCAGCTGTTTCTCAACACCACTGACACTAATACTCATTTCATTCATCTTTTCAGTGGTACAATGATTAAATTGGGGCAATTCTCCTGAGTTTTCCTTCATGAAGGAACATTTGAAAATGGAGTTAAGCATTTCAGCTTTTGCTTTGGTACCCTCAATTTCAGTTCCTGTCTCATTCACTAGGGATAGGACACTAACTTTGGTGCCACTAGCAACCTTTGCATATGACAAGAATTTCTTTTGGTTCTGTAAAAGACCATTTGACAGTAATCTGATATGGTAGTCACATAACACATTGCTCTCCTGACAGCCAAGCATGTTTCATTGAGCATCTCTCTACCTACAGCCCTATGCTTTGTTTTATACCTGTTATGCAGTAATCTCTGTTTCTTTACAAGTTTCTTTACAGTGACTGTATACCAAGGAAGTTCCCTCTCATTATGAGCTGTTCTACTGGGTACACATCTATATAGTGCTTGGCCAACTATTCTTGTAAATCTGAGCCAGAGTTCTGCTACAACCTCCTGCCCTGTGCTGAAAGTTTCAAGTTCCTCACTGAGATACAACACTACTGATTTTTTTATCTAGTCTACTGAACATATAGTCTACTGAACATGTACATCTTTCTGCTTGTTTTAGTTGTCCTTTGTACTTTGGTAACCATTGTTGCCACAGCTGTGTCATGCGGACGTCCTCAAAGAGGTCAGGTCTATTTGTTACCATAAGATCAAGTACTTTTCCATCATGAGTGGGGTTTCTAACTACCTGTTCCAAGTAGTTTTCACATAAAGTATTTAGTAAAGTTTCACAGGATGTCTTTTCATGTCCACCACTAATGAAACTGTAATTTCCCAATTAATTGTTCAATAATTAAAGTCTTCACTGGTGATTACAGTATGATTGGGAAACTTACATACAAGTGAACTGAGGTTTTCTCTAAAATTTTTGGTTACATCAAGAGATGAGTCTGGTGGGTGATAGAAGGATCCAATTATCATTTTATGTCCACCCCTGATGCTGAGTCTTGCCCAAACAATCTCACCTGCAGCTTCAATTTCTACCTCAGTGCATCCAGGTTTCTTGTTTACTGCAACAAATACACCACCTCCATTTCATGTTCGCCTATCCTTTCGATAGACCCTTAAATTTTCTCCTGAAATCCCACTGCCATCAATTTCCGGTTTCAATAAGCTTTCTGTATCTAGTATTATGTAAGCTTCACTGCTTTTCATGAGCACTTCAAACTCTGGCACTTTGTTTTGAATGCTTCGGCAGTTTACCATTAGGATTTTAATACTCTCAACTGTGGGAGGCATATCTTTCGATCTTACACTGATACTTCTGGGTTTCCTATGGCTATCATTATCTGGATTGGATGGAGAGTTGCCTAATCTAGCAAACCCTTGTGTGCACCCCACACAAAGTCAGCTACCTGAGTAGCAGCCTCTGAGGGGTAGTGCACATCTGACCCATTTTGGGGGACCCTACAGTTCTCATCCCTATGGCTTAAGTAAAGGAAGTTGCAGCCCTGTTTGTCACAGAACTTCTGAAGTCTCTGGTTCAGTCCTTCCACTCGACTCAGAACCAAAGGGCCATGATCAATTCTGGGGATAATGCTGCAAATTGTGAGCTTCATTGAAACTCCACATGCAAGGCTGATCTTCTCAACTTTCTCTGCCAGTCGCTGGAATGACCCAAGAATGAACTCTGAGCCCAGACTACAGGCAATATTTGCTCCAACATATGGCACAACCTGCAGATGGTTGCACCCTGTTCCCTCAATGGCTGCCGGAATAGCCTCTTCAACACATTAAATGAGGCCCCCACGCATACACACTGAGTGCACCTACTGTCCATTCCTGTCCCTTGCTGCTATTTCCCTCCGGGGTACCATCATTCACTATAAGTTTGACATGCCTACGATTAATAGACCCTCTACCCTTTTGTGTTTGCCTCCTCCTGACACCAGAACAAAACAGGTTTCCTCAAGACAAATGAACTAAGTTCCTCTGGCTCAGTTTCAGTTTCAGTGAAAGACGGCACCTCAAACTTGTTGGTTAGAGGGATCGGTACAAAACTTTGAATCCTCCCTGATCCCCATCCTTCCTGTCCAGGACACCTAGATCTACCATTGACACGCCACTTACAGTCAAGTGGACAAGTAATGAGAGATCCTGTACTTTCTGCAGAGACGACAGGATAGTACTTGAGGTACCTCTGATACAGGTATCACAGGTATACAATTCTCAGGACTCTTCTAACACAGCAGCTGCCAATCATTTGACAGTAGTCAGGGCGATTTCCAGTTGCTTACGAACATCAACCAACTCATCCCTTGTTTGAGAGCAGCATTCACAGTGGGGCTGCATTTGGCTGGTGAATTGTATTTTAAGGCAGTGAACAAATAATTTTAAATTTGTCTGCTGATTATCTTTTACTCTGTTGAGCTGAAAAGTTGCTAATTCCCTATAAGAACTGAAGCAAATACACAAAGCAAGATTTCTATTAACACAACACAAAAACCTGTGGTAAAAGCTACGGTTTTGAGGTTAATTGCATATGTTAGAAAACTCAAAAACAGAGTTAATTTATGATAAATGCAGATAATATATAGGGCTATTCCTCTTTAAGGGAAAATTAGATGTAACACAATATGTTACTTAGAAAATCTGCTACAGTAACTAAACCACAGACGCCAATTTGCTACAAACTGCTCATAGATTATGAAAAGGAGAATGGCAGCTTCCAAAAATTCTCAAAAACACATATTTATTTGCCTCCATATACAATGAAGTTCAGGGGAGATGTATTCTTTGGAGAGCTGTGAACCACAAACACTGATCGGCTACAAAACAAATTATGTTTCCAAAACAATCAGTAAGTTGCAAAAATACAGTTTTGTAAGTGTCCAAAAATTCTCAAAATAACCCATTTCTCACATAATTGTACAATGACATTAGACAACAATTTTTTTTTTAACCAGGATACGCCCACTACCTGGTATTCTCAAAATTTTAAAAGAGAACAATTAAGTTGAAGGCTATGATTGACAATAACAGTACAAGTTTATCTCTGTTCAAAAATTCACAATATATCACAATACAAATGGATATTGACACAAGCAATGAAAGATTACACAGAAATGGCACAAACAGTAAAATGTGTGAATCTAGAACTTTAAATCGCACAGAATCTTGTGCATCCAGTCTCACACAAAGGAAAATTTCTAAGTCGGCTTTTATATATAAATAAACGTGCGTATTTCATGGATTTTTCACTTAGCTGACTCTGTGCACACTTCTATACTGGTGTGCCAAAGAAGAACACTGCAGAATTAGTTTATCTCAATCAAAACTGCTAAAATGTGCAGCACTAACAAAGCATGTCTACTGCATGTTGCAGCTAACAATGCTAGTGGGCACAACTCTTTTCAGTTCAGCAGTATTGTGGTGACAGCACTGTTTACCCTTAGCTATTTGTTTGTGGTAAGGACGTTCACAGTTCCAGTGGCTGTTTGTACAAAAAGAGGCAGTCCAGTGATCTATCATTAGAAGCCTTTAAAAATGATGGGGAATGGAAGAATAGAGGGATGAGAATTCTCAGTAGATATTACACACTCACATAAGCAGTGTGCACTACAAATTTGTTACGAAACAATATTATAATACCATGCAAGAATAATTTAAAGATTTAGTTAACAACGAAAGGTCAAAAAATTACAATAATCAACAGATGGGATTCATTTGTCTGTACATCAAGAATCCCGTGTACTGAATTTATTATTGGTACCCATCAATAGAATAATTTCTGAAGTCACAAACATTATTCCTCTGTAAGTTGCAACAGTTTTTGATGGAACTGAAAGGAAAGTATGCAGACGTTATATATTACTGTAAAGTGTGTGGGTTAAATCAAGGGGCAAGCCTGGAACAATTTGTCAATTTAACACTTGCTATTGTTGAATTTATGAAGGAAAAAAAAGACTGCAAAAACAAAAATTAGAGCATTAAGAATGGACTGCCTGTCTCACATTTTCAGTTGACTGCACACTGTCCACAGTAAGACATTGCAGAGGGAGAAGCAATTTCTTTCTGGTTTGATGGGGATGCATTTAAAAAGAAAATTGGGTTATAGACATTCTGACAAACACAGTCCAGTTCGCTACTCTCACAGTTGTTGATGAAAATGCATGACAATTCATTGTGGCCTTGAATGAGCTATAGGGATTGTTTTCTGAACATTTTGAGGGCACTGCCAATCTTACATCTGTTTTCGAAACAATTTGCCATTTCAGTTGAAAATGCCCCTATGCGTGAGTAAATTTAATTGACTGAGCTGCATGGTAATTCCTGTTTTTATGACAAATCATTTTATGTTAAATCTGTCAAGGACATCTACATTGCTTTCCTCCTGTACAGTTTCCACATCCTCATTATGAGGTTGTAAAAGTGCTATACTGCCTTTTGTAATTCTTCAATTTTAATTTACCATGACAGTTTCAAATTGACTGCTGATTCACCACCAGATGGTACATATTTATTGTATGTCTGGAGCCTCATAGATGTCATGTGGGTGTAGCAAGTTGTAAAAATGAAACATGTAAACAATGAATGTGACAAAAATTACTCAAATCATGAGATCAATGCTTACATGTTTCATGTGTACATCTTGCCACAGCTACATGACTCCTACAAGGCTCCAAATATTCAATAAATATGTACCATCTGATTATAAATTGCTAGGTGATTAAGAACTGGTCATGATAAATAAAAACTGAATAATTACAAAAAGCAACTGGTTGTAGTAATTTTTCAAAACTTTTATTCATCACAGTCACAGTGTTCAACATCCATAATGGATAAAAGTTTTGAAATGGTATAATATTTTGATCGATAGATTTATGTGAAAGACTTTTTTTCAGTTGCGAAACTGAATAAGTCATGATTATGTGATAACCTGATTGAAACTGACTGCATATGTCTGTATGCCAATAGTTTGTAGCAGACAAAAATTATATTATGTCTTCAGCACCCCAAAAATAATTTAGTAATACTGAAAATGTGTTTTGTTTGTGGTTGTTGAGAAATGTGAAATATAAAACCAAGTTGTGTGCAGTGAGACTGCACTGCTATTTAAATGTGGCATGTTCACAGTTTCCCTCTCTTCCCCTCCTCACGCTCAGACAGCATGGCATGATGGTGGGTGAAGTGTGCAGCGAGGTTGAGTGCTACAGCACTTTGGGAATTCCTGGCCGCTCCTGCCACATAGTGTAGAATCCAGGCGTATAATTTCAGTTCTGCGTGGGCAGCATGAAATCCATTTTATTTCTTGGTTGTATGTGGCATTAAAATGATTATTCTGAAATTATTTTTTTCTGCTGTGTAGGAAGATTATAATTTGTAAATGTATATGGAGGGAACAGTTAGGATTTCCAGTTCCCAAAATAAGGGCCAAAAAGATTCGTTTTCGCTGAGCAGTACATATGTCGTTCAATGCCGGACAGCTGCGCATCACAGTGTAGTAGCGCGTATAACTAATAATTTGCTTCTGTAGTTTCAGCATTTACGATGCACTATTTGAACTTCCCCAGAAAATTATACCACACTTAATGACACGTCCAAAATAGCTATGATACGCTATTTTTGATGTACTCGTGTCAGTAGAATTTGCTAGTGTTTGCATTGCAAATGCAAAACTGCTTAGTTTATTTGATAGGAAGTCAATATGTGTATTCCAGGTTAAGTTCTTGTCCATATTTAGTCCAAGAAACTTGATTGCATCAGCTTCTCCCGTAAGTTGATTGTTATGTTGTATTTTAAGTTCCGCATTTTGAATGTCTGGGTTTGAAATGTACCATGAGTGTTTGAAACTTTCAGTTTCAATCCATCTAACTGAAACTAGTTTTTTAGAATATCCAGTGTGTTCACAATTGAGCTCAGATTTTTTTTGTGTCATACATACATACATTAATACTTGTTCCATAGATCATGAATATGACATTTCGTAATGATGTGGAACGTGTCACTTTAACATAAGTTTTCTTCACATAAAATAATAATTTTTATTTGTTTATTCATTTATTTTGCAGTTATTACACCATATCTAAAAATGTTCAATTCAAACAGAACTGATGGGCAATTTACATTTACAGGTAAGTCATTTATGTAGAATAGGAACAGAATTTGCCCTAAAATGAAGTCTTACGATGCACCTTGTGGCACTGTAATCTATTGAGAACAATAGTTTACTGCATTTGAAGTTATAGTTACCCTTTGTTTTCTGTTCTGTGAGTATGAAGTAAACCATTTTAGAGCATCGGCTTTAATCCCATACTTACTAAATTTGTAGATAAGGAAGTCATGGTTCATGGAGTCAAAGGCTTATGTAAGATCACAGAAGATACCTGGAACCTTATTTCTCTGATACAATGCTTTGCATATCTTTTCAGTAAAGTTATTCACTGCAGCCAGGAGTGTGTGTTTCCTTGTTGTAATACAAACTGGTTACTTATAATAATATCACTTTTACAATAAAATTTTGAATTTCATTTGCAGCAACTTTCTCTAACACTTTCAACAGGATTGTAATAATAGAACTTGGGTGATGGTTTGCCATGTCTTTCCTTGACCATTTCTTAAACAGAGGTCTGACTTAGGCATGCTTCAACATATGAGGAAAGCATCCCTTTTCGAAAGATTGTTTGATTATTTTAGTTAGTGGAGGTGCTATTATGTGATGCACTGCTGTAATCATTTCAGCGGATATTTTATTCCACACAGCAGAGTTTTTTACTTTAATGATGACATATGACATTTTCCACATCCTTTATTGAGACACTTTTAAAATCTGTGAGATCCTCAGACATTCAACATTTCAAAAAAGCTACTTAAAAATTCGTCAGTTACTACTTCTTGAAATGCAACTGTCATTAGATCATTCAACTTCTCTTAACTCATTACTAAATACAGTTGAATTTTTTTTCACTGAAGTTCCTTTTCATATGCCTTTTGTTACATGAAATTCTTTGTTAATTTTTGGCACTCCAAGTTTTTCAAAATAAGATAAAAAATAAAATTATGCTTTCCATTTCATATCTACAAAGACCAACAATTATGTTAGTTCAGTATACACTGGCCGATATTTAGCCTTTCAAATGCACTCTAAAACAAAACAACATTCTAGAAGGGGAAAAAATGTATGAGGAGGAGGAGGAGGAGGAGGAGACTCACATCTGCACCTGACGAACAAAAACCTGGAATACAGTAAAGTTACTGACCTGTACTTCAAAACACATGATATCAATAGGCACTGTTGCCTTTCATTCACATTCTGAGGTTATTACCACAGAATAACATATACTGACACAAAGGCTTATTGCTAACATTTGCCTTGTAATCTATATCTCACAACAAGGTGTTCAACATATCAGAGGTGAAAATATGTACTCAACATACTCGAACAAGCTGAAGGCCACTTTACACTGGGGAAGTCTACTATAATACGCCCTACCCTCCAGGGATTCCCATTTGATGTCCCAAAGCATCTCCATAATACTCATGTGTTGTTCAAACCCACCAATAATAAATCTAGCAGCCCATCTTTCAAATGATTTGTCTTCCTTTAACCCTTTTAGAACCTCTAGCTACAGCTGTGCACATTAACTTTTATTGTCTCTTAGATGCATCAGAAGATTTTTTCCCAATGGAAACTTGAGGTACACATTTGTGAGTGTTCAATCTTTTCATCATGCACATGTACTGACAATTGCTGGGATCACTGTGAAAATATCAGCAAGTCAATGTAGCAGTGTGCAGCAGCTCATGACCACCACAACACATGGATGTGGGTGGTTCGCTATATTCCACTGTGTAACTGGATATTGGAATTGTTGTTTTGCATGTTAATTATTGAATGGTCATTTTACTATTTATTGCAATAGAGATTATTTTGTAATTAGTTATTACAGTCCATAAAATGAAGCCAAGTGTACAAAGTATGTTGTGAAAATGTGTACATATTTTTGTACAAATGTTGAATCTAAAATCATTAAAAAATCATCTAAGAGAATTACCACATAAAGAAAAATTTTCTTTCCTCTAGAAAGAACTCAGGTTTTAGAGGGTTACTCTGACCTGATAATGAACCACACTTTCCTAAAATTCTCACAATAAATCATGGATACCATTTCCCTTCCCTACTACAACCCTTATATGCTCATTCCACTTCATACTGCTTTGCAACATTACACCTAGATATTTAATCGATGTGACTTTGTTAAACAGCACACTGCTATTACTGTATTCAAACATTATGGGTTTGTTTCTCCTATTCATCTGTATTAACTTACATTTTTCTACATTTAATGCCAGCTGCCATTCATCCTACCAACTACAAATTTTGTCCAAGTTGTCTTGCACCCTCCTACAACCACTCATCATCATCTTCCCATACACTACAGCATAATCAGCAAATGGCTGCAGACTGCTGCTTACCCTGAATGCAAAATCATTTATGTACATATACAATCACACTTCCCAGGGGGCATCGCTGACAACACCTTGTCTGTGATGAACACTCCCCATCAAGGACAACATATTGGGTTCTGTTACTTAAGTAGTATTCGAGCCACTCACACGTCTGGGAACCTACTCCATATGCTTGTACCTTCATTAACAGTTCATACACAGTGTCAAATGCTTTTCAGAAATCTCAGAATATAAAATCTGTCTGTTGGCCTTCATTCATATTTCCCAAGATATCATGCGAGAAAAGGGCCACCTGAGTTTCACACAAACAAAACTTTTCTGTGTCAAGGAAATTTATGGTATTCAAAGTGAGAATTCTGCATTAAGTCGATGTTAAGGAAATTGGTCTGTAATTTTGTGAGTCCATTCTTTTACCCTTCATACATGCAGCAATCATCTATTTTTTCCAGTCACTTGGGACAATGCGATGGGTGAGAGTTTCGCAATAAATGCAAGTGAAGCAAGGGACAAATACCATCAATTACTCTTTGTAAAACTGAATTGGGATTCAATTCAGACATTGTGACTTATTTGTTTCCAACTCTTTTAGTTGTTTCTCTGGGCCAGGGATACCTATTACTACATCCTCCATATGAGAATCTGTGCACTGGTCAAACAACAGTATGTTTGTATGTTCCTCCTGCATGAACGATTTCTTAAAAGCAAAATTTAAAACTTCAGCTCTTGTTTTACTATCTTCTACTGCCACTTTGAGACAGGGTTTTAGCCTATCCGCAATGTTATTCAATCTGTATATTGAGCAAGCAGTAAAGGAAACAAAAGAAAAATTTGGAGTAGGAATTAAATCCATGGAGAAAAAATAAAAACTTTGCAGTTTGCCAATGATATTGTAATTCTGTCAGAGACAGCAAAGGACCTGGAAGAGCAGTTGAATGAAATGGACAATGTCTTGAAAGGAGAATATATGCAAAATCAGGATAATGGAATGTAGTCAAATTAAATCAGGTGGTGATGATGGAAAAGTTTTTGGAGAAAGCTTCATGACCCTGTTTTGGGTCTGTTTCAGTTCTGGGTTCTGTATTGTGGTGAGAGGGACTGTCTGAGGGTATGGTAAATGTGCTAGATCAGTGCAGCAAAGTTTGTTGGCACTGAAGGGATTCAGGAAAGGATTGGAGGCTTGTGTAGAGGTGGTGGATAGTGGAACTCCAAAGCAGGAGTAGGAGGTCAACAGGCTGGAGAGATTTTTAAGGTGTCGTGCATGCTGCTCTAGTTTCATTGAGAGAGATAGGATGCAGGAATTTGGGATTGCAGAGCAGGAGATTTTCATGGGTGGGAGGTACAGCGAGGAGTTGGCCCGATTTACATGGCCTGATTTACACGGTTTTTCTGGACTAGGGCTATGGACTGCAGAATTTGAACAGATACAGGTCAATGTGAAAGGTGGATCACAGCCGGATGTGGGTAATTTGATGGTCAGACTATATGGGGAAGGGCGAGAGGGTAGATTCCACAAGCTAGGCAACAATGCAGGAACAGTATGTGGGACTGGGTTCTAGCTCGGGATCTGGAAAGTTTTCTATAGCAGTGCAAACGTAAGAACCAAGGATTCATTGTGGAAGATAAAGAAGGCATAGAAGTACATGAAATACATAAAAATACATGGAAAATACTTTCAAAAAAGACAGAATGTACGAAGGTGAAATGTGTGACACTAGGGTTGATAGTAAAAGGCGACAATGAACTAAAATTGATGTGGAAACACAATGAGCTCAAAGAGAAAACTATATAAAAAGACGATAATAGTGTAATGCATTTCGGTGGGTGGATATGCGAAAGGAGAGGGAACAGCAGGTGTAAATGAATTAGATGAGGGAAAGAGAGAGGGGGGTGGGAGGAGATATGTTTGATGTTCAACAAGTTCATGTGGCACAAGAAAATATGGAAAATAACATACAAAAATGTGTGAAAGTGAGGGAAGAAGTGTGATCTATTTTAAGGCCTAGGAAGGAAGAATGTGGAACATGAGACACTGCACCAACAACCCACGCAACCATGTAGTTGTGTAGCTGTTTATTGTGTGCAGATGAGACCACTGATACTGTGTGACTAGTAAGTCAGAGCATGTGCTGTTTGGAAGTTGATAGGTAAAACACTGGAAAGAAGAGAAAGAAAAATGTGGGCATTCATCATCATCATCATAGTCATCATCATCATAATTTAAGACTGATTATGCCTTTCAGCGTTCAGTCTGGACCATAGCCCCCTTATAAAATTCCTCCATGATCCCCTATTCAGTGCTAACACTGGTGCCTCTTCTGATGTTAAACCTATTACTTCAAAATCATTTTTAACCGAATCCAGGTCCTTCTCCTTGGTCTGCCCCGACTCCTCCTACCCTCTACTGCTGAAACCATGAGTCTCTTGGGTAACCTTGCTTCTCCCATGCGTGTAACATGACCCCACCATCTAAGCCTGTTTGCCCTGACTGCTACATCCATAGAGTTCATTCCCAGTTTTTCTTTGATTTCCTCATTGTGGACACCCTCCAGCCATTGTTCCCATCTACTAGTACCTGCAATCATCCTAGCTACTTTCATATCCGTAACCTCAACCTTATTGATAAGGTAACCTGAATCCACCCAGCTTTCGCTCCCATACAACAAAGTTGGTCGAAAGATTGAACGGTGCACAGATAACTTAGTCTTGGTACTGACTTCCTTCTTGCAGAAGAGAGTAGATCGTAGCTGAGCGCTCACTGGATTAGCTTTGCTACACCTCGCTTCCAGTTCTTTCACTATGTTGCCATCCTGTGAGAATATGCATCCTAAGTACTTGAAACCGTCCACCTGTTCTAACTTTGTTCCACCTATTTGGCACTCAATCCGTTTATATTTCTTTCCCACTGACATTACTTTCGTTTTGGAGATGCTAATCTTCATACCATAGTCCTTACATTTCTGATCTAGCTCTGAAATATTACTTTGCAAACTTTCAATCGAATCTGCCATCACAACTAAGTCATCCTCATATGCAAGACTGCTTATTTTGTATTCACATAGCTTAATCTCACCCCGCCAGTCTATTGTTTTCAACATATGATCCATAAATAATATGAACAACAGTGGAGACAGGTTGCAGCCTTGTCTTACCCCTGAAACTACTCTGAACCATTAACTCAATTTACCAACTCTAACTGCTGCCCCACTATCCATGTAAAGACCTTTAATTGCTTGCAAAAGTTTGCCTCCTATTCCATAATCTCGTAGAACAGACAATAACTTCCTCCTAGGAACACGGTCATATGCCTTTTCTAGATCTATAAAGCATAGATACAATTCCCTGTTCCACTCATAACACTTCTCCATTATTTGCCGTAAGCTAAAGATCTGGTCCTGACAACCACTAAGAGGCCTAAAACCACACTGATTTTCATCCAATCTGTCCTCAACTAATAGTCGCACTTTCCTTTCAACAATACCTGAGAAGATTTTACCCACAACGCTGATTAAAGAGACACCTCTGTAGTTGTTACAATCTTTTCTGTTTCCATGTTTAAAGATTGGTGTGATTACTGCTTTTGTCCAGTCTGATGGAACCTGTCCCGACTCCCAGGCCATTTCAATTATCCTGTGTAGCCATTTAAGACCTGACATTCCACTGTATTTGATGAGTTACGACTTAATTTCATCCACCCCAGCTGCTTTACTGCACTGCAATCTATTGACCATTTTCTCCACTTCCTCAAATGTGATGCTATTTCCATCATCATTCCTATCCGATTCTACCTCGAAATCTGAAACATTACTGATCGTATTTTCACCTACATTGAGCAACTCTTCAAAATATTCCCTCCATCTGCCCAACGCATCCACAGGATTCACCAGCAGTTTTCCTGACCTGTCCAAAATACTTGTCATTTCCTTCTTACCTCCCTTTCGAAGACTGCTAATTACACTCCAGAATGGTTTTCCAGCAGCTTGACCCATAGTCTCCAACCTGTTTCCAAAGTCTTCCCAAGATTTCTTCTTGGATGCTGCAGTTATCTGTTTGGCTTTGTTTCTTTCTTCAACATAACTTTCTCTTTCTACCTGAGTTCTAGTATGTAGCCATTTTTGATGCGCCTTCTTTTTCCTTTTACAGGCTGCCTTGACTGTGTCATTCCACCAAGCTGTTTGCTTCCTCCTACTTTTACACACTACTGTTCCAAGACATTCTTTAGCCACTTCTAGTACTGTGTCCCTGTACCTTGTCTATTCCTTTTCCAATGACTGTAATTGACTACATTCAACTAACTGGTACCTTTCTGAGATCGCTGTTATGTACTTGTGCCTGATTTCCTTATCCTGAAGTTTCTCCACTTTCGGCCTCACAATCCCAATTTCACTGCAGATTAAATAATGATCAGTGTTATCAAAGAATCCCCTGAGTACATGTGTGTCCCTCACAGCCTTCCGGAATTCCTGATCTGTTATTATATAGTCAATGACAGATCTGGTTCCCCTGCCTTCCCAAGTATACCGGTGAATGTTCTTATGTTTAAAAAAGGAGTTTGTGATTACTAAGCCCATACTGGCATGGAAATCCAAGAGTTGTTTCCCGTTCCTGTTGGCCTCCATATCCTCTCCAAATTTACCCATAACCTTTTCATACCCTTCTGTTCAATTTCCAATCCTGGCGTTAAAATCACCCATGAGCAGAACACTGTCCTTGTCCTTTACTCTAACAACTACATCACTGAGTGCCTCATAAAAACTATCCATCTTATCTTGATCTGTCCCTTCACAATTCGAATATACTGACACAATCCTAATTTTCTTGCTAGACACTGTCAAATCTATCCACATCAGCCATTCGTTTACATACCTTATTGCAACTACGCTGGGTTCCATTTCTTTCCTGATGTAAATCCCTACACCCCATTGTGCTATTCCTGCTTTGACTCCTGACAGGTAGACCTCGTATTCTCCCACTTCCTCTTCTTTCTCACCCCTTACCTGAATGTCACTAACAGCTAAAATGTCCAGCTCCATCTTACTTGCAGCCTCTGCCAGCTCTACCTTCTTCCCAGAGTAGCCCCCATTGATACTAATAGCTCCCCATCTCATTACCATTTGTTTGCCAAGTCGTATCTTAGGAGTCCCTGGTTTGTCAGTTAGAGGTGGGACTCCGTCACCTCCAAAGATCCAAGGCATTTGCTCTGATTGTTGCCAGCATCATATTTAAAGTACCAGGGAAGCAGGTTGCTAGCCTTACTTGGCCCGAGTCTCATTGGGTTTTACCCCTGACGGTTGAGGGACTAACCAGTGGATTTGGTAGTATTTGCCGTATGAGCACAAAGGTGACCACGACTCAGAATATGTCCGAGATGCCCAGCCTTATTCCAAAGTAACTGGTATCCCAACTGTCGGGACCACTTACTTGGCCACTCATACGTTGCCTGTGGGTCATGAACTAGGACATGACTACAGGAACCCACACCATGAACCACAATGTGGACATCAAGTAAAGTAAATCGTTAGTGAAAAGTAATTAAGGAAAACAGCACTGGGTTGTGGGATGAACAAATACTGTTAGGTAAAATCAAACAATGGAAAGTCCAGGATGGAATATCAACAGTATTATGAAATGGACAGATTGCTCAAAGTAATTTTCAGACAACATAGTCTCACACTAATCTCTGTCTCTGGCACCAGTTTTGATCACACGACTCTTCCATTCTGTGTCTGGAAATCTGGAGTCTCCCCCTATTACAATACTTGATCAATAAACTTACTCGTAATGTTCTCCAGGTTTTCTCTTTAGCACTCTGCCACTACGGCTTCTGAGCCAAGAGTTATATAAGAGCATGTGATTATCATGTCTGACCCATCTTTCCTGTTTTCCTTCATCCAGATTATTTCATATTTGGAATCTGTTATAATATAACTAATTATTATAGAGTTCTTTATGGCAATAAATATGCTGCCACGACTGGGGTATAGCCTATTCCTTATTATACGTATCCCTATCTGAATTTAATATTTCACCACTGATTTTAGCCAGCTTTCTGTTCCTAATAATAAGTTGGCATTATAACCTTAAATAAGCAATATTAATTCTGGTACCTTACCTTGTATGTTCCTGCAACTTAATAACACAACATTAATATTTTCTCTTTCTGACCTGCAATTAAGTTTCCTCCAACTAGTCACTTGAATCAGCAGTTGTCTTGTGACAGCCAGAGCGAGAGCACCAGCAGCAGCGAGTACTGTTTGTATAAAGCGTTTTTGTACTTATTTGCTGCGCTTAGCTTTTAAATAGTTTTTCTGGGAAAACCTAGCGTAGTTTTCGCGTCTCATATTTCAGTGAGTGTTTCTTGATTATCAGAGTAGCTCATCAGAAGATTATCTTGGGAATTTGTCATCGTATAGAGTAGGGTAAACATAGTCATGTGTAGGGACTGTGGTTGTTGTGAGCGGACGCAAGGAGAATTGGCCACTCTTCGGGGGCAGGTGGAGGCTTTGTCTGTTAGGCTCATCGAGCTCGAGGCGCAGGCGTCGGCTCGTAGTGGCGTTGGGGCAACTGTGGTGAGACCTATGCCTACTTCGGTGGCCTTGGAGTCACATGGAACCCCTGATGTCGCTGCGTCTTCCGGCAGTGAGCATCTTACCGGTCAGCCATCACTCCAGGGTGAATGGCGGACAGTGGTGGGCTCGCGCGTGCCTGGCCGAAAGGCGAAGGTGGGATCTGGCCGCGTGGCAGCTGCCTTACCCCTTTCCAACAGGTACGGGGTGCTTCCTAGTGGTGATGACATCGTTTCCGAGCCACCACAGGATGCCTCGCCTGTTGGGCCAGTGGCCGATTCTCCGGCAAGGTCCCGACAGTCACAGAGGGTGGGCCTATTAGTTATAGGGAGCTCCAACGTTAGGCGGGTTATGGAGCCCCTCAGGAAAATAGCGGGTAGGTCGGGGAAGAATGCCAGTGTGCACTCGGTGTGCTTGCCGGGGGGTCTCGTCCGTAATGTGGAGGAGGCCCTTCCGGCAGCTATTGAACGCACTGGGTGTGACCGGCTGCAGATAGTAGCACATGTCGGAACGAATGACGCCTGCCGCTTGGGTTCTGAGGCCATCCTTGGTTCCTTCCGGCGGCTGGCTGATTTGGTGAAGACAACCAGCATCGCACGCGGAGTGCAAGCTGAGCTTAATATCTGCAGCATAGTGCCCAGAGTCGATCGCGGTCCTCTGGTTTGGAGCCATGTGGAGGGTCTAAACCAGAGGCTCAGACGACTCTGCGACTATAATGGTTGCAAATTCATCGACCTCCGTTATTGGGTGGAGAACTGTAGGGCCCCCCTAGACAGGTCAGGCGTGCACTACACACCGGAAGCAGCTACTAGGGTAGCAGAGTACGTGTGGCGTGCACACGGGGGTTTTTTAGGTTAGAGGGACCCCCCCTTGGGCGAAACGATAAAATACCTGACGGCTTACCAGAGAGGACATTATCATCGTTGATAAAGAACGTCCGTCCTCAGAGACCAAAAACAGGAAAAGTTAACGTAATATTGGTAAACTGCAGGAGTATCCAGGGCAAGGTTCCTGAATTAGTATCTCTTATTGAAGTAAATAGTGCGCATATAGTATTAGGAACGGAAAGTTGGTTAAAACCGGAAGTGAACAGTAACGAAATCCTAGACACAGAATGGAATATATACCGCAAGGATAGGATAAACGCCAATGGTGGAGGAGTATTTATAGCAGTAAAGAATTCAATAATATCCAGTGAAGTTATTAGCGAATGCGAATGTGAAATAATCTGGGTTAAGCTAAGTATCAAAGGTGGGTCAGATATGGTAGTCGGATGCGTCTATAGACCACCTGCATCAGCAACCGTAGTAGTTGAGCGCCTCAGAGAGAACCTGCAGAACGTCGTGAAGAAGTTTCGTGATCATACTATTGTAATAGGGGGAGACTTCAATCTACCAGGTATAGAATGGGATAGTCACACAATCAGAACTGGAGCCAGGGACAGAGACTCTTGTGACATTATCCTGACTGCCTTGTCCGAGAATTACTTCGAGCAGATAGTTAGAGAACCAACTCGTGAAGCTAACGTTTTAGACCTCATAGCAACAAATAGACCGGAACTTTTCGACTCCGTGAATGTAGAAGAGGGTATCAGTGATCATAAGTCAGTGGTTGCATCAATGACTACAAGTGTAATAAGAAATGCCAAGAAAGGAAGGAAAATATATTTGCTTAACAAGAGTGATAGGGCACAAATCGCAGAATATCTGAGTGACCATCATCAAACGTTCATTTCTGAGGAAGAGGATGTGGAACAAAAATGGAAAAAATTCAGAAACATCGTCCAGTACGCCTTAGATAAGTTCGTACCGACTAAGGTCCAAAGCGAGGGGAAAGATCCACCGCGGTATAACAATCATGTATGAAAGGTACTACGGAAACAAAGAAAGCTTCATCATAGGTTTAACAGTAGTCGAATCATAGCTGATAAGGAAAAGCTGAACGAAGCGAAAAAGAGCGTAAAGAGAGCAATGAGAGAAGCATTCAACGAATTCGAACATAAAACATTGGCAAACAATCTAAACAAGAACCCTAAAAAGTTTTGGTCATATGTAAAATCGGTAAGCGGATCTAAATCCCCTATTCAGTCACTCGTTGACCACGATGGCACCGAAACAGAGGACGACCGAAGAAAGGCAGAAATACTGAATTCAGTGTTCCGAAACTGTTTCACTGCGGAAAATCGTAACACGGTCCCTGACTTCAGCCGTCGCACGGACGCCAAAATGGAAAATATTGAAATAAACGATATCGGAATTGAAAAACAACTGCTATCACTTAGTAGCGGAAAAGCATCCGGACCAGACGAGTTACCCTTAAGATTCTACAGTGATTATGCTAAAGAACTTGCCCCCTTTCTATCAGCAATTTATCGTAGATCGCTGGAAGAACGTAAAGTACCTAGCGACTGGAAGAAAGCGCAGGTCGTTCCCATTTTCAAGAAGGGTCATAAATCAGATGCGAATAATTATAGGCCTATTTCGCTTACGTCAATCTGTTGTAGAATAATGGAACATGTTTTGTGTTCTCGTATTATGACGTTCTTAGATAATACAAATCTCCTTCATCATAACCAACATGGATTCCGCAAACAGAGATCATGTGAAACTCAGCTCGCCCTATTTGCCCAAGAAATTCACAGTGCCGTAGACACTGGTGAGCAGATTGATGCCGTATTCCTGGACTTCAGGAAGGCATTTGATACGGTTCCGCACTTACGTTTAGTGAAAAAAATACGAGCTTACGGAATATTGGACCAGGTTTGTGATTGGATTCAGGATTTCCTAGAAGAAAGAACACAACATGTCATTCTTAACGGTTCAAAATCTGCAGATGTAGAGGTAATTTTGGGAGTACCGCAAGGAAGCGTGATAGGACCTTTATTGTTTACAATATACATAAATGACTTAGTTGACAACATCGGTAGCTCTGTGAGGCTATTTGCAGATGACACGGTTGTCTACAAGAAAGTAGCAACATCAGAAGACTCGTACGTACTCCAGGAAGACCTGCAGAGGATTAATGCATGGTGCGACAGCTGGCAGCTTTCCCTAAACGTAGATAAATGTAATATAATGCGCATACATAGGGGCAGAAATCCATTCCAGTACGATTATGCCATAGGTGGTAAATCATTGGAAGCGGTAACGACCGTAAAATACTTAGGAGTTACTATCCGGAGCGATCTGAAGTGGAATGATCACATAAAACAAATAGTGGGAAAAGCAGGCGCCAGGTTGAGATTCATAGGAAGAATTCTAAGAAAATGTGACTCATCGACGAAAGAAGTAGCTTACAAAACGCTTGTTCGTCCGATTCTTGAGTATTGCTCATCAGTATGGGACCCTTACCAGGTTGGATTAATAGAAGAGATAGACATGATCCAGCGAAAAGCAGCGCGATTCGTCATGGGGACATTTAGTCAGCGCGAGAGCGTTACGGAGATGCTGAACAAGCTCCAGTGGCGGACACTTCAAGAAAGGCGTTACGCAATACGGAGAGGTTTATTATCGAAATTACGAGAGAGCACATTCCGGGAAGAGATGGGCAACATATTACTACCGCCCACATATATCTCGCGTAATGATCACAACGAAAAGATCCGAGAAATTAGAGCAAATACGGAGACTTACAAGCAGTCGTTCTTCCCACGCACAATTCGTGAATGGAACAGGGAAGGGGGGATCAGATAGTGGTACAATAAGTACCCTCCACCACACACCGTAAGGTGGCTCGCGGAGTATAGATGTAGATGTAGATGTAGAGTAACACAGGGAGTAAAAAAACGTGCACACCACATGTTCCTGGTCCTATAATGCACTCCTTACCTACCATAATCCATCTGCTAGCAGAGATCAAGAAATTCTTATCTGAGATTGGTGCAGAATTATCTGAGCCTCAGGTTTAGACCTTCCACTCTGCTACTAATCACAGGACTACATTCAATAATAGGTCTTATATTGCAAATAGCGAGCTGGAATTCCATTCCACATGCAAAGCTTGATGTCTTCACCAATTCAGCCATTCACCTAAAAGAACTGATAGGATGGCATCAGAACCCAGGTTGTTGTTGTTGTTGTTGTTGTTGTTGTTATGGTCCAGTCCTGAGACTGGTTTGATGCAGCTCTCCATGCTACTCTATCCCGTGCAAGCCTCTTCATCTCCCAGTACCTACTGCAACCTACATCCTTCTGAATCTGCTTAGCGTATTCATCTCTTGGTCTCCCACTACGATTTTTACCCTCCATACTGCCCTCCAATACTAAATTGGTGATCCCTTGATGCCTCAGAGCATGTCCTACCAACCGATCCCTTCTTCTGGTCAAGTTGTGCCACAAACTTCTCTTTTCACCAATCCTATTCAATATTTCCTCATTAGTTATGTGATCTATCCATCTAATCTTCAGCATTCTTCTGTAACACCACATTTTGAAAGCTTCTATTCTCTTCTTGTCCAAACTATTTATCGTCCATGTTTCACTTCCGTACATGGCTACACTCCATACAAATACTTTCAGAAATGACTTCTTAACACTTAAATCAATACTCAATGTTAACAAATTTCTCTTCTTCAGAAACGCTTTCCTTGCCATTGCCAGTCTACATTTTATATCCTCTCTACTTCGACCATCATCAGTAATTTTGCTCCCCAAATAGCAAAAGTCCTTGACTACTTCAAGTGTCTCATTTCCTAATCTAATTCCCTCAGCATAACCCGACTTAATCCGACTACATTCCATTATCCTCGTTTTGCTTTTGTTGATGCTCATCTTATATCCTCCTTTCAAGACACTGTCCATTCCGTTCAACTGCTCTTCCAAGTCCTTTGCTGTCACTGACAGAATTACAATGTCATCGGGGAACCTCAAAGTTTTTATTTCTTCTCCATGGATTTTAATACCTACTCCGAATTTTTCTTTTGTTTCCTTTACTGCTTGCTCAATATACAGATTGAATAACATTGGGGAGAGGCTACAACCCTGTCTTACTCCCTTCCCAACCACTGCTTCCCTGTCATGTCCCTCGACTCTTATAACTGCCATCTGGTTTCTGTACAAATTGTAAATAGCCTTTCGCTCCCTGTATTTTACCCCTGCCACCTTTAGAATTTGAAAGAGAGTATTCCAGTCAACATTGTCAAAAGCTTTCTCTAAGTCTACAAATGCTATAAACGTAGGTTTGCCTTTCCTTATTCTTTCTTCTAAGATAAGTCGTAAGGTCAGTATTGCCTCACGCGTTCCAATATTTCTACGGAATCCAAACTGATCTTCCCCGAGGTCAGCTTCTACTAGTTTTTCCATTCGTCTGTATAGAATTCGTGTTAGTATTTTGCAGCTGTGGCTTATTAAACTGATTGTTCGGTAATTTTCACATCTGTCAACACCTGCTTTCTTTGGGATTGGAATTATTATATTCTTCTTGAAATCTGAGGGTATTTCGCCTGTTTCATACATCTTACTCACCAGATGGTAGAATTTTGTCAGGACTGGCTCTCCCAAGGCCGTCAGTAGTTCCAATGGAATGTTGTCTACTTCGGGGGCCTTATTTCGACTCAGGTCTTTCAGTGCTCTGTCAAACTCTTCACGCAGTATCGTATCTCCCATTTCATCTTCATCTACATCCTCTTCCATTTCCATAATATTGTCCTCAAGTACATCGCCCTTGTATAGCCCCTCTATATACTCCTTCCACCTTTCTGCTTTCCCTTCTTTGCTTAGAACTGGGTTTCCATCTGAGCTCTTGATGTTCATACAAGTGGTTCTCTTTTCTCCAAAGGTCTCTTTAATTTTCCTGTAGGCAGTATCTATCTTACCCCTCGTGAGATAAGCCTCTACATCCTTACATTTGTCCTCTAGCCATCCCTGCTTAGCCATTTTGCACTTCCTGTCGATCTCATTTTTGAGACGTTTGTATTCCTTTTTGCCTGCTTCATTTACTGCATTTTTATATTTTCTCCTTTCATCAATTAAATTCAGTATTTCTTCTGTTACCCAAGGATTTCTACTAGCCCTCATCTTTTTACCTACTTGATCCTCTGCTGCCTTCACTACTTCATCCCTCAAAGCTACCCATTGTTCTTCTACTGTATTTCTTTCCCCCATTCCTGTCAATTGTTCCCTTATGCTCTCCCTGAAACTCTGTACAACCTCTGGTTCTTTCAGTTTATCCAGGTCCCATCTCTTTAAATTCCCACCTTTTTGCAGTTTCTTCAGTTTTAATCTACAGGTCATAACCAATAGATTGTGGTCAGATTCCACATCTGCACCTGGAAATGTCTTACAATTTAAAACCTGGTTCCTAAATCTCTGTCTTACCATTATATAATCTATCTGATACCTTTTAGTATCTCCAGGGTTCTTCCATGTATACAACCTTCTTTCATGATTCTTAAACCAAGTGTTAGCTATGATTAAGTTGTGCTCTGTGCAAAATTCACCTAAAAGAACTGATAGGATGGCATCAGAACCCAGGTAGGGATGTGTTATTCATGCAGATATGAGCCATTATCTGCAACCACTGGCACCCACTGTATTCAGAAAGTTCTGGCAGAGCCTCTGCCACAACTTGGAGGCATTGACCACCATATCCATTCTCTGTGCTTGCCAAGGCCTGGCAGGGAAATGTCACTGGCAGAACAGATGCATCCCATGCCAGTTCAGATGTGTTACCAGCTTTGGGCAGCACCTCACATTTGATGTTAAGGCAAAATGTGAAGCTGTGCAGTCAGTACTCTCTTTTGTCCTCCACTAAAAATACACAAACCAACCTCTGTCTGTCACTCAACCTCCCTTTCAAAGAGTTTTCTAGGAGATTCCAATAGTACCACAGGTATTTTAGCTTTGACTAAAGATGCCCCAACAGTGTTGAAAATTAGAGCAGCAGCCTGGTGCCTGTCAAGGGTGACCAAAACAGCTTCCAGCTGTTTCCAGATAGTGTCCAACTCATTTGGTGTCCCCACAAAACAAGCACAGTTTGCATCCATTCTAAATGCTAAACAAGAAAAATAAAAATGTGGAAAACTAGATGTGATGTCTTTTACATGGCACTGAAAGTGACACTATCACATCACACAAACATAAAGCACAAGCAGCTAAATGAACACTAATTCACAGAGATTGCTGCTCCAAGGCAGACAACCACTTCTACAGTTTGCAAAATTGAAGCACTTGTGGTGGTCTGAGACTGTACTATAGTCAGTTCACATTATGCTAGAAATGCAAAATATGGAAACTCTTTCAGCTAAATATCTTTACTAAAAACAAATAAATAAGAAGTTGCAATTCACTACTTCTCATAGGCACATAAGGTTGCCTGTGGTTTTTTCTCTTACTTGGTTACTGCAAATGCCAGAAAAGCTCTATTGAAAAAACACAGCAAATTCCCTTCCCACCATAGTCCAATCTGAGCTTGTGAACATCACCAATCAAGTTGACATTTTCTGTAGGTATGATATGGGGGACTCAAAAACCAGGAAAATAACCTGGTGATAAACACACACAGAAACCAACAGTTCAATTCAGTGTGCAGAGAGAATGGAGAATACATTTTTGTGACAACTTGAAATTTTGTGCTAGACCAGCATTCTATAACCTGGAATCCCTGCCTTTTTTCAGGCAGTGTATACCAAACAGACCAGATCAAAGATTCAATTTGTCACTCATTTCCTGCACCCATACCCCTCCCCCCTCCAACCCCTCCCCCCTCTCCCCCTTTCATTTCCAAGGTCTACAAATCCTCTCCTGCTGCGCTGCTGCACTAGCATCCATAAGAGAAAAGAACAGCAGAGCTGGCAGGGGAAGGAAGGTTGTGATAAATATGTAATTGGTAACTAGCATCATACAAACAATAAGCCTTGTCAGCAGTTCATGGAAAGCCATCATAAGTACATTAAAGTGAAAGTATTATGGTAAAATAGATGCACAAATGCCAGAGCCAAAAGTTTGTACACTCAGTAAATCACAATAATGAGTAATCTGTGGCAGTACTGAAAATGAAACATAATGACCAGGAACACACAGTTTATCCTACACTACTGCAAATGTGATTCTGCAGTAGCTAGTGATATATTATACAGATTGTTTCACAGTTCCTATAAGAGGTTTCAAGGGATTGTAGAGGGGACTTTTTCTACTAAGTTTTGATAGGGATCCCATGTCCAGAAATGGGCAGTTTGGATATAATACAATTCGGAAGACTGGGTCTGTTTCAAATCTCCTGCTCCATAGTATGTGCACAAACTGAGAAGGGGGCACAGTCGTCAGTTCCTGTTGTAATTATGACATCACATACCATTTTTGTCCAACTACAGTAACAGCTGCTACAAACTGGTACATTCGCAACTAGGGTTAACTGTTGTGTTCGAAGGCACACCTCACTCTAGAATTTGAAGAGGATGTCCTTTGCTATGTAGAAGAAAACTCAATGACAAGTACTCGGAACATTACCCATGTCCCCATGTCACAGTGCATTTCTGGACGCGCATTTGTTATCAAAACATTATCTACTAAATTCCCTCTACAATCCCTAGAAGCCTATAATAGGTTTCGTGAAATATCATGAATATGACACTGACAGGTACAATTTCAATAGGCATAGAAATATTATCACTTGGCCACACGAAGTGGAAATAAATTACCTGGTCAGCTTCGTGTTACATTACATCGATGAAAAAAAACTAAATTCCAATTAAATCATAGTTAAAATTATTTATGTCTTTAATCATATATTATACCAACTTCCTTAATTTCACCTGACATAGTACTCTGCACGTAAAGCAAGAGCAAGAAATCAACACCATTAATGAGGTTTTCCCCTTGAAACAAGAAACCAGTTAGTTTTCACTTAGGAATAACTATCAATACTTACAAAAGCATATATCCTCTGTGTTGTGGGAGACAGTACATTGGCACTGTATGGAAATAATGAAGGAGTGGCAATTGCAGCTAGCAATGCCGCCAAATGCAAGGCTAATAGAATACCGAGAAATGTTCCACCTTTTTTCACCAACACAATTAGTGGTGTCTGGAAAAGAAATAATGCATTTTTTTAGTAATGTAAATTTTCATTTATGTGACAACATAAATGGAAATATAAGGCAATACTACTTCTTGCTGCAGTTGTAGTAAGTACTAATAGTACTACAAAAGAGTGTTAAAAATTATCTACACTTTTGTCATAACACTTCTTCATAATTCTAACATTGCCTTCTATGGATGCAAACTTTTAGTTGGTACCATTGTAGTCATACACATGCCATTTGATTCTGACCACTATGGCTGCATCCTGTCAGTGACAATGTAAACGCGTCCATTATGCTACCAGTTTGTACCAAGGAGGAGCAATGTGCAGTTACTCAATTTCTCTGGTCAGAAGGGGTCAAAGGGCCTGAAATTCACAGTAGACTTTCAGCACACGGGGCAGTGCTACATCATGTAAAAGCATTTATTTGTGAATCAAGATATCTGAAAGTGGCTGGTTGAGTGTGACATATGAAGACTGATCAGAATGTTCATCCAACAGAGTCCAAAAGATTCAGCAATCTCAATAGATGATTTTAGTGGATAAGCAAGTTGTAAGACACTGATCATGATTCTGCTTATCATACCTTTCACGAAGAACTCAGCTTCCATAAAGTTTCTGCGTGATGGGTTCCGAGACACCTTACTTAAGAGCTCAACATCAAACATGTGGACAGTTCCCAACACTTACTCCAAAATTGTAACAGGGAAGGCGAATCATTTCTGACCAGGATAGTCACTGTTGATGAAATATGGATTCACCATTATGAGCCAAAATCAACACACCACAGTATGAGTTTTTAACTCTGGATAACCAAAGACAAAAAATTGCAGACACTCTCATTAGCAGGAAAGGTTATGCTAAACATTATTTAGGATGCAAATTGGGTCTATAATGGAACATATAACAAAGGGAACAACCATCAACAATGAGTCTTACAGCAATTTGTTGACAAACACACAAAAACCAGTAATTTCTAGCAAACAATGAGCTCTGTTGTCAAAGAAACTGTTGCTCTTGCATGATAATGACTGCATGTGGCTCACCACACTGTTAAAACTGTCAATAAATTGTGTTCACAGCTGCTACAATGCCCTTCCTACAGCCCACATTTTGCTCCCTCTGACTTTCATTTTTTTCTTGGGCCACTCAAGGAAGTTTTGTGAGGTCATGAATTTTCCTCAGATGCTGTGCACAGAAAGTACGTCAAAAATTGCTTCATGACCAACAGAAAACCTTCTTCTTTACAGGAACATGCAAGCTTATAGACTGCTGGACCAAGTGCATTAAAAAGAAAAGAGAATATGTTGGAAAATAATGTCCATGACAAACCAACATTTTTTTGAAAATACACTGTAAAATCAAAAATGTTAGTAATATCTGACTTTTCTTCATACTACTACAACTTCTTCACACAGTAACAGTAAGTGCAAGAGCTTCTGTGTTGTCTCTTGTTTCTTCCCCTCTTCCCACCCTTGTTCCTCCCATTTTCTTTCTTTTTTTTTTCCAAGTGTATCATAAGCATTGCATAGAGCTCTTACTTATCAAGTAAGGTAAGTGGTAATGTGATATTTCATTTTTAATCTAATGTTATTGTTATTGCTGTTATTCTATTAATCCCAAGTAAGTAAAGGCAATCACTCACTGTATAGCTGAGGTATAGAGCAGATCACAGGCACATAAACATGATTGTAAAGGTTGCTCAACTTCCAAACAACATGCTTATTAAGTGCTGACTGACAATAACATAAAACTTTTTGAGTTAACTCTGAAGAAGTACACTGTGCAAAAGCTCACCAATGTTACAGTATTTTTTACTTGCCCGTTCAAAGCCTAAAACCTCAACTACATGGTAAGTAATTTTCTTTACACATTCTGTTATTTGAATTTCATCCAGGAATTCCCAACATTATATTTGAACTTCATAAATCAAACAAAACAATAACACATGTGCTGACAGAATCACTCAAGTAACAGAATGAAGCTTTCATTCTACAGCACAGTGTGTGCTGTTTTCAAATTTCCTGGCAGATTAAAACTGTGTGCTAAACAGGAATACAAACCCAGAAACTTGTCTTCCATGGGTAAAATTCTTTCTAATGGAGCAATTCATTCACAATTCACGGGTGGTCTCCAAGCTTCAATTCTGCTAGTACCACTGTCTTACTATCCAGTTTCTCATAATCTCTCCGGCATTCCTTTTGGACCAGCATTACAAGAAGAAAGGGTACTGCAGAGAAATTGCTCAACCATGGCCTAATGGTTGCTTCCAGAATGAATCTTTCACTCTGCAATGTAGTGTGTATTGTTTTGAAACTTCCCACCTAGACTGTCATTAGCCATTTCTACACAATTGATATATACACAAACACAGAAAGATAATTTGTTAAGGTGAGGGTTTTCTTCCAAATTGAAAAAACAAATGTTTAATCTCTACCTCCAAACATAAGGATATGCGTCCATCTATCTGCAGGCAAGTCTCCGGTAGCACATACTCACACATAAAGATTGTAGAAATTCAGCAGTTTTCAAGCAGGGGTAGGTGTGTGTGGTGCCCAATGCATATATATGTATTCATAAACAGTTAAAATTAGAAATAGAGCAGAAGCTGACAAAGTTAATGAGCCTATGTGATCTTTGTGTGTCTCTCTATGTGTCTCCCACCATTCATTGGCAAATGAGAGGTCAGTCATCTTCATTTTGGGACACTATTCCTACCTCTGAGTTTTCTTTTTAGCAATGATAAGTCCTTTCCTGTTTTTTCTATGAACCTGGTGGACCTCCACAAAGTGGATAAACTATTATTATGAAAGGACAACTACATTGGCATCACTCAACATATCTAGTCAATGAGAGACTTCACATTTATTTATTTATTTATTTGATTAGCCATCCGTAGACATTTTGCAATGTATGGATGTTGTCAGTTTGGATACAGTGATTTTTGCAGATACATTGACTCTTTTATATGCATTTACAGAGTATACAAATACAATGACATTTATCACTTAAATTACATTCAAGCAATTAAATATTCACTTATTGTTTAGAAACAGTGTTCCTGAAAATATAGTTTAAGGGTTTTTCTGTAACAGTACATGTTGTTAATTTCTTTGATGTCCTGTGCAGCTTGTTATACATTTACAGAATATACAATACAATGTCATTATGTCACTTAAATTACATTCAAACATTTAAATATTCACTTACTGTGTAAAAACAGTGTTCCTGAAAATACAGTTTAAGAGTTTTTCTGAAACAGTACATGCTGTTAATTTCTTTGATTTCCTGTGGCAGCTTGTTATACAATTTTACACCCTGATACAAGAAACTTTTTTGGGTCTTATGCTTATTTCTCCTATCTAGATGAAGGCAGTGGCTTGTTCTTGTGCTATAGCTGTGTAAAATGCTGTTTGTACTATAATTCACTATATTTTTCTTTATATATACTATAGTGTGGAACATAAATAAACAGGGAACAGTTAGAATACCAAGTATTTTGAATAGTTCTCTGCAGTGAGCCCACTTACTGCTTTTAGTTATAATTCTCACTGCTCTCTTCTACACTTTAAAAACTGTTTGTAGGTTGAGTACATTATTTCCCCAGAAAATTATCCCATAGCTTATGACTGAATGTACATAGCTAAAATATACAGTTCTTAGACATTCATCGCTGCATACTGAGGAGAGAACTCTAAGTGCGTAACACGTTGTAGATATCTTCTTTGTGAGTTTTTTAACATGTTCACTCCACCTAAGCTGGCTGTCAATATGCAACCCTAGGAATTTTGTGGTGGGCACTTCGTCTACAGAGGTGTTATGTAGCTTTAACTTTAGGGGACTGTTTTTTCTGTTTATTCTAAAGCGTATGCTATTTGTTTTCTTAATATTTAAGGTCACTTTATTCTCTGTAGACCATTTGTAGACATCTTTCAGTGATTCATTACAATTTTCCAACATTTGTGCTGATGTCTCACTGGTGATTATAATATTGCTGTCATCGGCAAACAATATCTTCTCTCCATGTCGGATATATTGTGGAAAGTCATTTATATAAATCAAGAACAACACCGGACCCAGCACACTTCCCTGAGGGACCCCAATATTAATATGTTGTGGATCTGACAGGTGTTTTTCTATGAACTTTGATCTACTGGAGACATGCGAGATCTCTACCCACTGTACTCTATTTTTTAGGTATGAATGGAACCATTTGTTGATTACCCCTCTTACTCCTAGTGCTTCTAACTTAAGTAATAGATTCTGGTGGTCAACTGTATCAAAGGCCTTTGACAGGTCAAGGAATATGCCAGATACATAGTTGCCTTCAACCAGTGCTTCTAAAACCACTTTAGTGAAATGTGCTACTGCCATTTCTGTATCTCTGCCGGGTCTGAAACCAAATTGGTCATTTGAAAGAAGGTTGTATTTGTTTAGATAGCTCATAAGTCTGTTCTTCATTATGGACTCTATTATTTTGGAAAATGATGACAGTAGGGCAATTGGCCTGTAGTTCTCAATGTTTTCTACATCATCTTTTTTGTGTAGAGGTAAAATTTTTGCATGTTTCAGATAATCAGGGAAACAACCGGCTTTGATAGATTCATTTATGATATTGGTTAGGGGGGCTTTGATACTATTTATGCATTTTTTCAGCACAGACATTGGAATTTCATCTAAACCTGCTGAATTTTTGCTCTTTAATTTCCTTACCACATTACATACTTCTTCCTCAGTAGTGGGTAGCAATACCATTGAATTTGATGTATATTCCCGTGTTCGTGGATTATGAGATTTTGAAAAATTTTCCTGTAACTTTGTAGCTATACTACTAAAGTAAGAATTAACAAAGTTTGCTAGTTCTTTTGGGGTACTTGTTAGGTTTTCTTTGTTCCTGATTTGGGTGTTTATTTGCCTTTGTGTTGCAGTTCCTGTCTCTTGTTTCACTATAGTCCATGTAGCTTTACTTTTATTTTTAGCTAGATTTATTAGTCTATCATTGGCCTTTTTTTTTGCAACATTGAGCACCTTCCTATAGATTTTTTTGTAGTTTCTGTAGTAATGAAGAAAATCTGGATCACTGTTGTTGTTTTTTATAGAGTTTAGGTATTTAAAAGTTTAGGCAGATTTTCTAATTCCTGTGGTAATCCACTTATTTTTGGTGGATGTTCCAGTAGAACTTAGTGCTTTGGGGAAGGCTTCTTCGAATATTATCTTAAACATAGTTGACAAACTGTTAGTATGAAAGGACTTGTACTTTGATGTGAGTCAACATATACGGTTAATGAGAGACTATTAGTTACATGTTCTCTAGACTGCATTCAGTCGCTGAGCTTAGCTGTGCTGCTTCAAAATAGCATAACACATCAGATGAACTCAGCTGCTGCTGAAAAATATATTATTCTTTTTTCACTACTCACACATCAATACAAATCCTTGGACTGAACATTGTGCCACACTAATCTGAGACCAGTCTATTGACTGGGCACATAAAACTACACTTTCAATCTTTAACCTGTAGTCACAGCTGTAGTAATAACCAAACCAATACTTTTCACTTATTGGTACTAATGTCTAACACGAAACACCCAATAAGTAATTTTAGTTTGAGTTGATACTAAATACTATTTACAAAACAAAACTGAAAATATCATATGGAAGGATCTAGCAGAATGTAAATGGTTTAAAAGTACAGGAAACAAATCACAAAATAGTACAGACATTGAGTCAACAGCCGCACAAACATGACTGAAAACTTAGCTAGCTTTCATGCAAATCATTTTTCGAAGTAGAGCACACACATGCATGTGCCCCCACACACACACCTGTACAGTTACACTGCACTGTCAAAATACAGAACACTGAGGCTGCAGTTCAACGGACTGAGCTGATGGGCTCTGACAGATGGGGAAGGCAAGGGGAGAAAAGATTTAGGGAGAGGAAGGAAGGTGGAGTTAGGGAAGAGTGGCTGGTGGCTTGGAGGGAGGCAGCAGGTGTATGAGATAGGAAAATGACATACGGGCACCAGAACTAGTGATTTCGTGCAGTGCACTGTGACTATAGCAAGGGGAGTGGATTGAGATGGGGCTCTGCACCTGCTGCCTCTGCCTCTCGAATTTCTATCTCTACACATCCTGCCTGCATCTGAGCCATTAGCCACCCTTGGCCTGCCTTCTTTCCTGTTCCTTTCCTCTTTCCTTCCTTCACCCACTCCATCTGATGCAAACACTTACCACAGTCTGCCTGTCAAACTCCAGTCACTGCACTGTTTATTCAGCTGGCACAATGTAGCTGTACTGGTGTGTGTGTGTGTGTGTGTGTGTGTCAGAGAGAGAGAGAGAGAGAGAGAGAGAGAGAGAGAGAGAGAGGAAAGTATTTCTTGTCAGTGATGGAATTTTTGAGAGGGTGGGAAAGACACATTTGGTAACAGGACAAAATCCAAGAGTATAGTAAGACAGAAAAATAATTAAGAGGCACTGGTAAAATATGTGAGGAAGAGCTGCAGAATGCAATAAAGATTCAACTAATACTATGAAACTTCTCTTCACAGAACAGGTACAATTTTAGGTGTATCTGATACAATATTAGAGTACTACTTATGAAATACACCAGTTTTAAATCACAACATGAAAAACAAATTTCTCACTAGTGACAGAATTAACCAACATTGAAAGTTATTATGAAAATATAACAAATAAATTTGTATATAAATAAGAGCAATAGTTACAGAACAGAAGAGCAGTGAAGGAAGGAGAAAGAAAATTAAGGTTAGAGTTTAAAACATTTTTGAGTACATCATTAGAGACAGAACACTTGTCCAGTTGTACAACAATGCAGGAGGAAATCATGCTATTCAGAAGAACCATTATGGCAGTCATATTTAAGTGATAGGACAACACAGAATTTGAATTTGGATGGCTGGATTTGAGCCTAACCTTCCAAAAATGAGTTCAGTGTCTTACACTCTGTGGTACCTGGTAAAAACAGTGGTGATATTTTCAGCTTATAAATGCAGAGATCTTGACTGGAAATAGAACCTGTGCCTTGAATATGAAGGTTATAAGGGGAGATTTGAAATTCATAAAAGCGTATACTTGGGCGTTTCCCAGTTCGCTTCATGTGACAGAAACATAAATATTACACAACAATGGAAATTCCTGACTGGAGTATGATATTTACATAAGTGGGATCTCACATCAAGGCAAGCAGCGGCAGCGGCAGGATCACAAAGTGATCAGATAAGTAAAATTTTAGAAACTAAGTGTTGGAAAAAAAATTAAGGATTTATATTCAATTACAGTTTCTGAGTGAGAAATCAATGATTATTTCTGAATTCAACAACTGGAAGCACCTAGCTCATGGAAGCCTCAGGTACAAGTGACCTTGATTCGTGTGAAATAACAGTGATAAAACCAAGCATAGTTTCAGTGACAAGAATGAAATTATAGGTTTCATGTAAGATAGGTATCTAAGGTGGTATGATCAGATACAGATGACACACACTGACACAAACAGAGGTAACAGCAACCAAATGGTGGACATACATAACAGTCTATTTTTAAAGATACTGGATACATGTCTAGAATGAGGGATTTCCAATTCCTTTTGGATTATATGTTTTGTGCCTTACAAAGTGCCATGGTCATGTATTTCTTATTCTTCTCTAGATGACCTAATACCATCAAAATTGTTGCATGTTAAGCACAACAAGCAAATAAAAATGATTGGATGGGACGGGGTGGGATGAATGAGCTTTGAAGAATGCTGCAAGCTAAAGATTCAATAAAGGTGCTTTTCAGTCTCTCTCTGTTATAGCAGCTCGCAGATATGTGCTATTTTTCCATTTCTGATATTATTAATATTCCTACACTCCATTCATTTTCAATAAGACTGGAGTAGGCCAGGTAGACATTGCACACCAATAGACAATTAGTTATTCAATATGCCTGCTGTCCAGCGACATATGGTAATCTCTCTCTCTCTCTCTCTCTCTCTCTCTCTCTCTCTCTCTCTCGCACACACACACACACACACACACACACACACACACACACACACACAAACAAACACACACAATACAAAATGCTTAATTTAAATACTATTACTTTTGAACCTCGCAATGTGATCCACGCAAAGGCAGAGAAAACAAAATCTGATTAGAATTATTTTAAAAAATCATAATTTACTATGACTTTTCTACATGTAAATTAAAACGTTTAACATACCAAATAACTTGTGGCTAGTATGCACATTAAAAAGGATATTCCTCCAATAAATATTTCAGGATTTTTGTCTGGTCCAATTCTTCCAGTTATGGGAATGAATAACTCAAACACAAGCACTGTGTACCATAGAACCAAAAATGTCGGGAATGCAAGACTTCCAATCAATGACATCAGCCACACTGACACTGTAAAAAAACAAAGAAACTGTTATAACAGCAAACATTTTTAAAATAGTCTCTACGTCAAATGTACACTGTGTTGTCAAATAGTTTATCATTGATCTTCAAAAGTAAAATGAGGCTCAATAAAGTAAGGTTTAATATAGGAAAAAGCAGAGAGAGAGAGAGAGAGAGAAAGAGAGAGAGAGAGAGAGAGAGAGAGAGAGAGAGACTGGGAAGTCATTTCAAAAGTAAAATTGTGTACTATGAAACAAAAGTATCAGAAAGAGCACACAAGAATTAGTACAACCAGAAACATTCTGATATGTATAAATAAAGGTCATTACTCATTTGATAGAACAGCAATTATATGACAAAACACTTCCAATCCTGAGCCATCAATGGAAACATAGTCATTACACGCACATCAAAAGGATAGTTGCCATATAGAGAAGATGTTGAGTCCCAGACAGGCACAATAAAAAAAAACTGCAAAACACATGAGTCTGACCCCAGCAATCAAAGACAGTAGTCATGTGCATGTGAACTGTGCTTGCATGAATATGTGTGTATTGTCAATTTTAGAAGAAGGGCTTTTGGCCAAAAACTCACATGTCTTCTTATCGTGGCTGTCTGCAGCTCAACAACTGCTCTATATCGTGAGTAGCAATCTATCCTTTTCATAATATTATGCAAATGGAAAGATAAAAAAATCTACTCACCAAGCAGTGACAAGGGAACACACACACAAAAGGATTTAACTTTTACGATATTTTAGTAATAATCTCGTGCATGAGTTAATAAGAGTGAAAAGATGTTTTAGTAGTAATCTCTGTCTTGCATATTACCCTGGTTTCCACCTGTAAGATCTCAGGTTTTTCAAATCTCGTTCGGTGCAGTCCCCTTCTCATCTCATCTGGTAAACCCCCCCTAACCCGGGAGTCCGGGTAACTTTTCTAAACCGTAACACTTTTCCTAAGCCTCTCAAGTCCTTTTCCTCCATCCCTCTTCCTTCCCCTTCAGCTCTTCCACAAGAAGAAGGAGCCTCTGGCTCCAAAAGCTTGTAAAAGTTAAATTTGTGTGTGTGTGTGTGTGTGTGTGTGTGTGTGTGTGTGTGTGTTCCCCTGCCACTGCTTGGTGAGTGGATTTTTTTATCTGTTCATTTACATTATATTATCATTAATTGATTCTTTTCATAATATTGTTGTTATTCCATCTTGCATTTTCAGTTGTTTACTTTTTCAAAATATCCATAAAAATATTAATTAATCAGTAGGAGAAAACAATAGCTATTTAGTGTAAGTGAAGAAGCAGCAGTGTTTTCCTCCAAAGCAATAGCTTTCCTGTACAATTTTTAGGTTGCATTTAACTAACATAATTGCAAATAGTATTTACGAATACAGTGATATTTTATTGTCAAGACAATGTACAGATTTGACTTCTAAGAGCTGCTACAACTCTGTTAAAGTATACCTTGACTCATTTCATCAATATGAAATGTGATTTATTCATCTTGTATATGTGATTTATCATCTTGTAACATACAATTCTCAAATCATTTGGTTTTATGTATAGAAGGCATGCCAAGTTTTATGATGAGAATGATTTTTATATGAAATACGAAAGTTTATATTACTTTACATACATTTCTGGGATACAGCTTCATAAATATTTATTATAGTTTTCTGAACACAAAAAATTAAATTTACAATTCACTTTTTCAAACTGTGAAACTGTTGTCAATAAATTCTTCAACAGAATAATAGCATTTTTCCACCAGAAGGGTGAATAGTAATCTTTTCAGTGAATTAAATACATTACTGCCTGGGCATAGCATTTTAAACAGTGTGTCAGAAGTTATAAATCCTTCTAATGACAATTGCTGTAGTTGCAATGGAATGTGTATGTTGCTTTTTGTACAAAAAAATCAACGCCTCATATATGTAAAGGGAAGGGATGAATAGTATTTTTAAATTTTTAACAGTAGTTTCCCCTTATTGATAGGCTCTATAGAGCACAATGAAGAATTAGCAATTATGGACAGCAAATGTAATCATCCTCACTCTTCTCTTTTCTTGCAGCATGTAAGGGTACTACATCGACTGGGGTGGCAAGTTCTTTAATAGGTGGACATCCACTTTGAACTACGAGTAAGAGACAGAGGATACGAGCCAAGGGATGAGTACAGAAGCACAGTGTGACTTGGGATGAGTACAGAAGCATGGTGTGACTTGGGATGGGTACAGAAGCATGGTGTGACTGAAGATAGAAATTCATTCAGTGAAGCAAGTTCTACTGAACTTCGTGATTATAAAAACTGAGATAAATTTCATCAGAGGATAAGTAGTGAAAGTGTACATTAATTGAAAAATTCAGGGTAAATTAATGTAATAAGATGTTATGAACCAAGTCACGTCAGACATTTTGTGGTTCCAATGTTTAAAACTAACAATTTTACGTGCATATTGAGAAATGCTACGTCTCCAAAATAGTACTCAATTTAAAATTCTGTAAATTTCATGAAAAAATATTCCACACTGATGGTAACCAGAATAAAATGAGTTGTACAGAGGATGACAAGTATGACTGCACAATGAAATATAGTTAGATTGAAACTATGTCTAACAAACATTGTCTTTAATTGGAAATATTTATTATTACTCATAAGTTACAACCAAGGACATTAAATTATTTATTACATTTCAATGCAAAATTTTTCCAGCTATATCAAAAGATCAAGACAGGGACAGGGCACTGGTAACACACACATGGTCACATCTCTTAATGTTCCCTTGTTCGTCTGTTTGTAGCATATTCATCTCCAACCAAATATATTCCAACAGCCTTGATTAAATTTCCAACTGCTAAATGAGCATTGTAAATATTGTAAGAAAGGGAGGACTGTTACAAGTGGGGTGTACTTGTATTTAAAGTGCTAAACTCTAAGTGTACTTCAGCTGAGGTTTCAAGTATCTGTCAACTTCAGGGGTACTTTGGATTTGGTAATATTAATTGTATCATATGAAGTGGTTATTCCTGCTTTATAATTGGGACTTTTCTTAAACCTACATAAAATACCAACAGCTAAATGTAATGTAGATTGCTCATACTGCTTAAATATGTGCTCATGTGAAACTGAATTGCAGACTGATCTTCCAATTGCTCTGACTGTTTCAACCACAGTATAAACGATTGCTCCATTTTTGGTGTATCTGCAGTTCCTCTTTTTACACATTCTGGTATTCACCTTTTTTTCCAGCTTGACTGAATTACTAACATGAATGTTATTCTTATCATGGTGGTCTATCTGAAGACTAGTTTGACACAGCTCTTCACACTAGTCTATTCTATGCAAATCTCTTCATCTCCACATAACTATGCAACCCACTTCCTCCTGAATCTGCTTGCTGTACTCAAGTCTTCATCTCCCTCTGCAGTGCTTACCTCCCACAGTTCTCTCTAATACCATATTAAGTACTGTTTGATGCCTCACGATGTGTATATCAAGCAACAGCTTCTGTTAGTCCAGTTGTGACACAAATTGTTTTTTTCCAACTTGATTCAGTGCCTTTTCTTCATTTTCTGATCTATCCATCCAATCTTCCACATTCTCCCACAACAACACATTTCAAAAATCTTCTATTGTCTCTGTGACAAAGCAAGCTGGAATATTTTGACTTCCCATCTTGTTTTACCATCTACCTCCTTAAAATACATGTTTTCACTTTTAACTAATTACCATTAACATACATAAGTATAATCTGCATTTTCATAAAAGAGGAAGGTTGGCCCTCAGTTTTAAAGAATATAACATCAGATCTAATTTTGTGCTTAGTTTTATGTATGTAATTTTTCTAATTTATTTTGACTATTCCTAGTTAATAACTTTTGTTATACGGTGAAATCAGTAACTGTTTCATAACTTAAATTCCATTGTTGATGTCTAAACAAATATCAGTTCTGTACTAATCATAAACATTTGGGGGAACAACTAATAGTATTCTTAAAGGATGTATTTGGCTCTAATTGAAAAGATGTTAGCAAAGCCAGCCCTTAATTAATTCCAAAGTAATTAATAGTTTTGTCAAAAGTACTGTTTGCATAATGATATCTGTTAATTTCATCATTTAAACAAATAATATTGCATAGTCAATCAATAATTATGGGTTTAGAAACTAAGTTGCCTCAGAAAGTTAAGAGAATTGCTTGTACCTGCCCCTAGGGGTAATATTAGGGATTTCTTGAATTATGTTGATAAAGTAGAGAGGGTGAAGCCCTCAGTGGCAGATCATAGGAGGCATTTTGATGACAATAATCAATCAAGGAGAGAATTTCAGGTAAACAGGATGAACAGGACTAATTACAGTAGATATTCAAGGAATGGTTGGGTGGTGGATAACCAGAATGGGCATGGAAATGATGGAAGAAATTCAAGTAAAAGAAATGAAGGAGATGACTTTAATTCTGGATCAAACCATTTAAAGTAGATAATGCCCAAGTTTTGGCTTGCACTCCAGCAGGTAGTGATGAAGAGCCACTTGTATATAAATGTGATGTAACCACAGGTAAGGGTAATGAAAATTATTGTAGTAAGATGAGTGTAATTTCTAATTCTAGTGAGATGTTGAATGATGGTGTGGGTAGCAATGCTTATCCCATAAAAGGAGAGGAGGAACTTATTATAATGAAATCAAGTGATGAAACAGAGTGTGTTGCTGTTGCTCAGGATGTCCAAAGTGTCAAAATGTATGTTAAATTTTTAAGAGAACATAAGGAAGTCAGGTGTTTAGCTTTATGGTCTAACACTGGAAACAAGGATCAACTAATTAGCCAAATATTTGAGGACAGTGAAAGTGACAGTGGGTCTGATTCTGACAGTAGTGATGAGGATGAGGTATTTGAATTTATAATTGATAATGGTGGCCACGTGGTAAGTAAAGAAAGAATAAAGGAGGATAATATTAGGTCTAATGAAGAGTAAGAGTGTGAGAGTTGTAGTGAGGACTAAGACCATGCTATCCGTCATTTGACTGTGTGTGATAACCATTTTGGTATGCAGGATGATAGTTTTTCCAGGGAAAGGGTTAATGAAGATTTGTTGTATGAAGAAGATCATATGGTAAGTAAACAGGAAGTGAGGCACCCTGTAATAACAGCAAGGGTACAAGGGATACATGTTAAGTGTTTACTGGACAGTGGTAGTGACGTGAATGGTATTTCACAGGCATTTTTTGAATCTATTAAGAACACAGAGGGTATAGTAGTAATGCATGTTTCTGGAATAAAAATTACACTGAACAACAAATTTGAAGTGAAAGTATGTAAATTGCATGATTTTGAGTTAGTTATGTTTATTTCAGTATAAAATGATACAAAATTATCTTCATAAATATTTAGCTTTAGTTTTTTAAAAAGTAATCTACATTTTTGTGTAAATAAGTCATTAACTATATATGCATTCATGTTCCAAGCTTCAACATAACAAATTTTAAGTGAATAATTACTTGAATTATGTTATTTTTTGTGCATTGATAAATTTCAGTGCCATTCTGGAAATGCAAAAATAAAATATTAAGAAAAAATTAAGATAATATTAAATGAATGAAAATACTTTGTAAGTCTACTTTGTACCAGAACTATGTAAAGCACAAAAGAAAATATATAAATTAACTGGTCACAAATGTATATAAAGGATTATAAATGTTAAATGTCCATATGTACAGTATATACAATTACATATTTTGTTCAGAGATAAATTCAGAAGATGACTGTTTTCACTTGGCTTGATGTTTATACGCATATTCGGGAACATCCCTTATGACAGTCCAGCAGTAATCTGCTAAAATAGTTAGGGATCCACATTCCAACGTACCTCTTCTCAAATGTGGCAATATCTTGAGGAAATCGCTCCCATGTTCATCGCTTACCATACCACAATCTTTGGGGAAGAAGTCAAGATGAATATGTAAGAAATGCTATTTTCAGTGACATGTTGCAACCAAGTTTTTCATAAGATGATAACATGTTATCTACAATCTACTTGTAATTTATTGCTCGTTTGTTCCCTAAGAACTGTAAACAGACTGTCGTAAAACATTTCCATGCATGTTTCTCATCACGTTGTATGTTTCCATCAAAAGTATGGCCTCTAAAAACCTCTCAAATTTGTGGGCCTACAGAGATGCCCTCCTTTACTTTGGCATCACATAAGTAAGGGAATTTTTGCCCTAATTACTTAAATGTGCCCCCATCTTTGTTGAATCCATTAACAAAGTTTTTCATGAGACCCAACTTTATGTGCAAGGGCAGGAGCAGAAACTTTTTAGGGTCTACTAGAGGTTCACTCTTAATATTCTTTATATCTGGTTGACGAGATTTTCTGGTGGGCCATTCATGTTTACTGTAATGAGATGCACGAGCTCAGCTATCCCATTCACAGAGAAAGCAGCAACATTTAGTATACCCTACCTGCATACCTAATAGCAGTGCAGCCACTTTCCAAGTCACCACAAATCTACCACTGAGAGTCATACTTGATAGCTTCTAGTAAAATTTTCATGTTTTGGTATGACTCTTTCATATGCACACTATTCCCAACTTGAATAGAAGGAAGCTCATTACCAATGTGTAAAAGCACTGCTTTTAAGATCAACTTTGATGAATCAATAAAGAGTCTCCACTCATGAGGATTGTAAATAATTCTGAGAGCCTTCATTAGATCATTTATGACTACGCATATCACAAGACTATCTCGCATGTTAAAAAAAGGAGTGAATTGTTGCTCTCTTCTGTGGTAGAATGAAACATTTTCATTGATTTCCAGAAAATTGTGCTGCTGCAATCTTGATGCTAAAATCTCATCCTTAGCTTTAGAGAGCTCCAAATCTCTAATGAGGTCACTTAACTCATTTTGGGACAAATTTTGTGGATCATCAGTTGGTGATATATTTGGCAGAAACTCTGGATCTTGTGATGTACATGGTTCAGAACATTCAGAATCTCCGTCAGAAGTAATCTCGTACTCTGTCAGTGGTTCGGGTATTGGCAATCCTTTCCCATGTAGAACTGGACAGATGGCAGGTAGAATGTTCGGATAGATCACTGTCTGCTTCTTCTTCTTAGATATTCCCTTCTTGATATGAGGGACCATACAAAAGTACCAGTCACTGACATGGTTAGTTGGGCCAGATCGTGGGTACCCCACACACACACACACACACACACACACACACACACACACACACACACACTCTCTCTCTCTCTCTCTCTCTCTCTCTCTCTCTCTACGCTGCTGTAGCTATGCAAGCCAGTAGGAAAGACCAGGTCCCCCAAGTGACAGATAGTCACACTCTACGAATCAGGAGTGTGGGAAAGTGATAAGAATAGGCTGAATTGTCCTTGAGCAACAAAAGATAGCAACGAGTCCCGTATCAGATTTGGCACCAAGATGCATAGCTCTTCAAGGAACCAATCTAACAATGCTGAAGACTTTATCCACACTGATGTTTATGCAACAATTCCAGCTACTAACAACTGACCTGCAAAGATTAACAACACAATTAATGTAATGTTACAGATGATTAACAGACTTAACTGACTAACCACGAAAGTGCACCCTTGTGCAGGCAGATTCGAAAGAATTTGAATAGCCCACCCCAGTCTAGTAATGCCAGCCAGAAGATATTGAACAGGTATAGATCAAAACTGCTACATTTCACCTAAAATTTTAGTCTGAAGAGTGTGATGATCTGAACTGTGGAAACAGAAACAGATTCAGTGCACTGTTTTGTGAATATGACTATGCTTGAAGGTTATCATCAGATTACGGGATTGTTATTGTCATTAATGGGTACAGACTGGCTGTCATGCAAAATAAATAACTGTACAGACACTTTTTCCACATTTTGGTTTGAATTAATAAATGAGGTGTCCTCATGTGTATAGAGACTTCATTGTAGTACAAAACAGCTTTAGAAGAGATGAGGTAAGCATACTTCCAATCAAGAGCAGTTTACTAGAATTTACCTTTGTGGTTCATTCAACATAGCCCCTCACATGTAGCCTTCTGCAAAGTACAACTTGTGCGGTTAGTCTGTCATATCGTAATGCATCACAGCAGGAACTACTACATATTTTAAGAAGGGAAACACTACAACAGGACTGGGGACTGGGATTTTCCTAAACAATCTTTGAAAAGTAACTTCTTCTATAAGCCTTTTTTTCCCCCACAGACTGAGTGAGTCTTTCATCTTTTAGATGTATGCCTGATCTATCACTACAACTATACAACAACTCTTATAACTAAAGTAGTGTGTAGTAATGTTGTAAATTGGTTCAATAATCATGTAATACTTAGAACAAAAAAATTAAATTAAATATTCTTTAACACCTTCTGAAGTACTATTTGTCTTTCCTGTTACTAACAGAATCCAAAGAGGCTAACATAATTTAAGGTCTATTAACTACTTACAGGGTTCACATTTCTTTAACTGATTGTCAGCTGCAGAATAGCATGATAATTTATTTACAAAAAATTCATTACTTAGCTCGTATATTCAACATACTTCTTTGGTGGTTCTTGCTCATTATAACGACAAGATTGGCAACTGTGGGAAACAGAACAAAGAGCATGAGCAGAAATGATAGACGCAGTTCAAACATTGTACTCAGCAGCATCAGGAAAGTCCATATGAGCTGCACAAATGTACAATATAATTGTGCTTGGTGTTCACATGCAAGAAGATTCTGAAAAAAACAGAAAGAAAACAAAACTTGAAATGACACTGTCTCACTCTTTTGCACCACATTTTAAAAACTAGCATTTTAGAGCTACTACGAGGGTTCAGAAATAATTCAAAATCCAGGAAAAAATAAATATTCCTACCAAAAATTACACGGTTTTGCATGGATACTATCAACCATAGGTGTGGTGGATTACAAGTCTCCCTTCAAAGTCATGAAAAATTCTTGATAACGGTTGCATACAACTTTTGGTCATATGTGCAAGTGTTGGTGCAGTTTGGCTCCTGAAGCATTTCAAATACTAAAGTTTCTGTTCTCACATACTCCTATATTCCTTCATTATTCCCACAAGAGAGCAAACTCCTTGTACATTGAATTGAGGTAGACTGACCCTCCACGCTTTAGGCATAATCAGTATCACTTCAGCAGGGAGGTTGCGTTCATAGTCTTGAATGTTATTGAATTTAGAATATATTCAAGAGTAAGTAAGAAACACATTTTTTTGTTTTTTTTTTTTTTTGTTTTTTTGTTTTCTCCAAAATCATTCTTGCCCTGAGATACAGGCCTCCAAAGATGATGCTGCATACACCATTTTGAAGATGTGAATTTTGGAAAACTTTTTAAATGCTGTATCTCTGTAACAGTTCTAGATATTTTGTTAAGAGTTTTTTATTTGAAATATAATTGTTTTTTGATTACAATAGTATCCTCCATTTGGACTTATCTGTCAAAGTTCTTTTACTGGCGCCTTTTGAATTTTTTTTTTATAATTTACAGAAATTTTTTTTTTGACAATGCTGATCCAGAAAAGTTAGATATTTTCTGTTGATTAGTATCATGTAGTACTATATTCTCTGTAAAGGAGAGCTTCCACTTTTAAGTTGGACAGGTGTTATTTTTAAAGAGTCATTTTTTTTAACTTTTAAGGGTAATTATGTCTTCACTGAAGTTGTTTCTTGCTAATTTCTTTGTTACAATGTTTATTTCTTTTGTCTTTGGTGCAATTATTTCTTAAACAAATACAGAAATGCATATTTACAAGAATAAAAAGCTTAACTGTTACAGTTTTGTACATAGTGTTTTAAAAATTGAATTGAATTGAATTGGAAAATCATTAAAAGTGTCTTGGCTTACAATTCACACCAATTCTGAAATATCTTCATCAGCAAGACATATTTATAATTTATGTACACCATTCAAACCTAAAAATTTAACCAGTACTCTTGATGAAGTTAACTATCACTTTATATAGACAAACGTCTTTAGTACACAAAAGAGAAGAAGCTGATTGAGGAAGATGGTAGCCCATACTCAGCAATGTCTTCAGCAAGACCAACCGTTCACGGTCAAATTTGGGGCACATAAATAAGATGTGGTTGACATCAGCTTCCAACTCAGGATCACACTCACATGCTGGTGAACTGTAAATGTTGATCCGATGTAGATGTTGTGGGAAAGAGGCATGATTGAAGCGGAGTCTCATGATGGTAGAAATCTTGGATCGGTCCAGATGTGTCCTCATGAACCACGGCAGTGAAGGAATCCGAGATTGTAGCACTGCGTAATAACCGCCTTTTGTCTGTTGAGAAACGTTCCACATTTCCTGCCATTGTTGTCTTGTGTGATCCTAGACTTCACGTAAGTAGTCTGCATAAGGAAGGTGCAGATCCAGGACAGAGCCTAAGGTTGCCGCTTGTTTGGCTAATGCATCAACTTCATCATTATAGAGGATACCAGAGTGGGAAGGTACCCACAACAAATGGATCGTCCGGCCCATGCATGTGCTGCGAATATATTCAGATGTCACATCCAAGATATAACTGTTGGTTGTTTTGTTCCATCGACTGTACTGAATGTTTTTAAGAACGCTTTGCGAGTCAGATACTATCAATATCTTGGGGAAGGAAGTGCTAGAGACAAACTTAAGTGCTTCCAAAACTGCCACTGTCTCCGCCGTAAAAATAGAAGTGCTCGTAGGCAGTTTGAAGGTCATGGTTGTTCATTGCAGGTTTCTGTATTGTCGCTGTTCAGTGCTAATTTGTTCACTGAAGAAGCTTCTAACACATCTGACACCATCTAGTGAGGTTTGTATTTTCATGAGGAATTTGCTAGTTGACACAGCTGGAGTGTATTTTGTGAAAAGGACTGTTTGAAATGTCTTATGACTGGGGCCATAGGAGAGTGAAGTGTGCTGACTATTTGTATGTCCATAAAAGAGTCATATATAAGACAAACAAAAAAACCAGACTTTGTTGAGGTTGTTTCAAAGTAGAGATGTTTCCAGTGATGACTTTTTGTCTTCTAAATGTTTTGACAGAACAACAACAATGATAGTATCTGAACAAGGTGAAGCCTCCCATGATGCACATTTTGCATCAATAAAGGAAGAATTAAATACGCTGAATCAGTCAACTAGTCCTGTTAAGAAACAATCGTCAGTGAAGTCGAGTCATAAGCTCTTTGCATCAAGAATGTACAGAGAAGTTACTAAAGCTATGGATGAATACACTACAGCAAAACCGGCCACGCTCTTCAACGTTGAAATTCCATCTTCAAAAGAAAATGAACCAAAGCACCCTTGCACCTCTTGCCAGGAATTTTTCACAAATAACAATTCAGCTGTCGAATATCGTGCGTCCTACAGTCAAAAGGTGCAAGTTTTAACTATTATTCCAGAGACATTTTCAAAGAAAACAATTTTGAACCATGTTCCATCAGTATCAAAGTACATGGTAGACAAATCAAGAAATGTGAGGTCTGACAAAGAAGTCTTTGGAAGACCAAATCCCCATTACAGTCATCCTGTAGAAGCAGCTCAAGTTCAAATAGTGCAGTTATTTTGTCTGGAAGATAAATGGGACTGTTCTCGCCAGAGTGCCAACAAAATAGGCACTATAACTGTAACAGCTGAATGTCAAAAAGTTTTGAAAGTGAAGAGGTTCATGACTCACAGTATTAAAGAAACATTTGCAATTTATAAGAGTAACTATACAACTTCACATATTGGAAGATCAAAATTTTATGCACTATGACCTAAGTGGGTAGTTCCACACCCACCTAGAGATGTCTGTTTATGTGTGTACTGCCTGAATTTTGAACTTCATGTGATAACGTTGAAGAACTTACTGGAGCACGTGACATATGACACCTTGGTTGGGCGTGTGAAGTCATTAGTAGTCTGTGATGTAAAGCGAGAGACTTGTTTGTTTCAAGAATGTGGTGACTGCCTGGAATGGGAGGACTGTCTTTACTGGCACTTGGCCTGGAAGACTTATCAGATAACTCTGCAGAAATTACATATGTGACATGGGAGGAAAATAAACTAATTAAGAAAACTGTTGCCTTTGAAAGTTTCATTGATGAACTTGGTAAATGGCCAGTGAAAGCAATAACACACCAGCATCTGAAGAGATTGTAACAACAACACATTGCAGAAGTGAAAGGGTGTGTACAGGCTGAAGAACTATTTTTAGTGCTTCACAGTGATTTTGCTGATAACAGGTCTGTAATTCTCCCACAAGAAGTACAACGGTATCATTGGAGTAATGACCAGGTTTCAATTTTTACAAGAGTGACATATTTTCAAAACAAGGCCACAAGCGTTGCAGTTATAAGTGATGACTCAGGACGTGACACAGCACGTGATTTTCTAGCAACACGCATAATTCTTCAACTGCAAACAGGTGCAGAGAATCATTACTTCTGACTGCGCTCCTAGTCATTTTAAAAATCGTTACCAACTGTTTGAATTGAATATGTCACTAGTGCTAACTGACTGGGTGTACAGTGCTACTAGTCACTGGAAGGGGCCTTGTGGTGGTGTAGGAGGCCTTCTGAAGCACCATGCTACAAAACATAATCTTTCCAGACCAAATACAGCTGTGATTCAGAATGCTGAGGATTTTATGAGATTCGTGAAATCTTACACATCCACAGCCCTCATTCTTTTGTCCAAAGAGGAAACAAAGAATTCAATGAACAGAAAAAAGAAGAATGGTCCAAACTGCTCCTGTGAAAGGAATTCAGAAGACACATTTTTGGACTCAAAGTGATGGGTGAACTCATATTGCACACACTTTAAAGAGCAAGAAAGAAGAAATAGTGCATGACTGTGACTGGTGGATTGCAGAGATTATAGACACCAGTTATGTAGTTAAACAAAACTGTAGTGACTTTATGCTGCCGCATGGACCAACTGCTGGATATGGGTTTCCAGATGAAGGACAGTAACAACTCCATCAGAGCTCACATCCTGTGTTCACAATGTTTTGAAGATTTAAGTGCTCCAGTTCATTTTGGTTCAACAGAAAGGCATCACTCTATATCAAAGGGAGATTCTGAAGTAGAGGAACACATTTTTAGTTCACTGACTGTCTAATTTCAGTACAAAACAGAGTGCACAGAAGTTGTATAAATTGAAACCTTTAAGTCTTTGGACCTTTCAGATACATTTTGGAACCATTTAAAATACTTGAAAAATGAGTCTAATTCATCTTTCAAAACTAAAATTATGTTAAATAAGGCTAGGTTTTGATTTTTATAAGCCTGTTATGTGATAATAAAACAGGTTTTATGTATAGTAAAAATTTCAATTGTTAATAAAACCTGTTCAACCTAAAAGTGAAAGCTCTCCTTTTCAAGGAATGTAGAATTCTATGGTACTAATCAACAGAAAAAAAATCAAAATTTTATGGATTGGCAATTTTGAAAAAAAAATTTTTTCCATAAATTATAAAAAAAAAAGTTCAAAATGCTATAGTAAAAGGACTTTGACCAATAAGTCCAAATGGAGGATTTATTTGTAACCATAAAGCAATTATCTTTCAAATACAAAAACAACAACAACAAAATATCTAGAACTGTTTAATAATTTTTTCCAAAATTCGCATCTTCAAAATGGTATGCGCAGTGTCATCTTTGGAGGGCTGTATCTCAGAGCAGAAATTTTTTTTGGAGAAAACAAAAAAAATACATATTCTTTACTTAGTCCTTCATTTTAACATATGCTAAATTCAATAATATCCAGGACTATAAAGAAGATTTTTTCCTAGCCTGCCTGAATTGATATTGACTATGCCTTTAATGTTTTCTCTCCATGACATACCACATGATCAAGTCATTCCAAGATACAAAGTATTTCCAGAGGGGCCGCCATTTGATGTTTCTTCTCTTAAATGAAACATCTCACAAATAACCTGACACATACATTACCTAGAGAACCTCCCATTGTTTAGCATATACCACAATCCACCAGTACAACCCACTAGTATAAAAGCCTTCATACTCTATCAAATTTTCATGTTTGAAAACTATAAATACCCACAATGACATCACAGTATATCTTTACCGACATGTGCTTCACTGTCAAGAACTCCTCATTCTACGTATAAAGCAAATAAGTACTATGGTGACAATAGTGCAATATCCAAAAGTAAAGTCTTATACGTGCAATGGCATTAGCAACAGCAGAAATGGAAAATAAAAGAAATTATAATAATCCTCTTGATAAACCATACTGTTCCCTTATGGTAAACTTTAACCAAAATATATGGCATAAGCATACAAACCCTTAGCATCAAGTTATAAATGAGTTACACCAGCATCATCTAAGCTCCCATAAACCACATATATTATAAAAGGATAGATTTATAACAACAAAACTAATCAATTTTTGACAATATAACGTAATTGGATAGATAAGAAATCTACACACCAAGTGGCGGCAGGAGAACACACATATAAAAGAGGTTTTACTTAAGCAAGCTTTCGGAGCCAGTGGCTCTTTCTTCCATCAGAAAGGTTGAAGGAGAAGGAAGAGAGGCGAAGGGAGAGAAGCTGAAGAGTTTTAGGACAAGGGGTAAACTATGGAAAAGTCACCCTGAATAGAATGAGAATGACAGACTGATTGCTGGAACTGCACTGCAAGAGATTTGGAAACCTGAGAGCTTAAAGGTGGAAGACAAAGTAATATGCAGACAGAGATTACTGCTTAAACATCACACATGAGTTAATACAAGTCAAACGCTAAGTGCACTGTACGTAACAGAGGTGGGAGGGGGGGTCATATTGTAGTGCTAGTTCCCACCTGCTGGAGTTCTGAGAAACTGCTCATCACTGCAGATGCAACAGCCATGGGTGGCTAGGCTGTGTGGAAGGGACTTTTTGGTATGGAATGGGTTGCAGCTGTTGAGATGGAGGTATTGCTGGTGGCTGGTAGGTTTGATGTGGACAGAGGTACTGTTGTAGCCGTCTTTGAGGTGGATGTCAACATCATGGAAGGTAGCTTGTTGGGTTGAGTAGGACCAGATGAAGTGAATGGGGGAGAAGGTGTTGAGGTTCTGAAGGAATGGGGATAGAGTGTCCTCATCCTCAATGCAGATCATGAAGATGTCATCAATGAATCTGAATCGTGTGAGGGATTTGGGATTCTGGGTGTATACGAAGAATTCCTCTAGCTGGACCTTGAACAGGTTGGCGCCATGTGGATGCCCATAGCCATACCCCGGATTTGTTTGTAGGTGATGCCTTCAAAGGGGAAGTAATTGTGGGTGAGGATATAGTTGGTCATGGCGACTAGGACGGAGGTTGCTGATTTGGAATGTTGTGTTGGGACAGCTAGTGTTCAATACCAGTAAGGCCATGGGCATTAGGGATGTTAGTGTAAAGGGGGATGGCATCAAAAGTGAAGAGCAGGGCACTGTGTTGTAAAGGAATGGGAATGGTGGAGAGTTAGTGGAGCAAATGTTTGGTATCTTTTATGTAGGACGGTGGGTGGCTGAAGGTGTTAGTCTACGAAAGCTTCAATGTTTGTTAGCCCTTCCCTGTTCTCATTCCATCACTACACAGCCCTCTACTCCACCAACAAACCCTTCTTTTTACATCTCCGCTTTTCCGCTAACCCCCCCCCCCCAACTCTCTCTCTCTCTCTCTCTCTCTCTCTCTCTCTCTCTCTCTCTCTCTCTCTCTCTCTCCCTCTCTCTCCCTCTCTCCCCCCCCCCCCCCCGTCGCAATCTGTCTAACCTCCTGACTGCACATATCTGACCTACCCTCTCTCCACCTCATCCCTGCACACTCCCACAAGCAGCAATTTACTGTCCCCCACCCTTACCCTGCTATTTCTTCCCCTTCCCGCTGCAGCCTCCTCCTTACCCCCAGCCAGTTGCCTCACCCATCATGTGCTGCTGTGCATGGTCTGGCTTCAGCTATAAGAGACTGTGTTCATGTGGATGTACCACTTGCATGCACCAAACCAGTGACTGAAGGCTTATGGATGCAAGGAAAGCCCCTTTCAAGAAACCCATGAAAAGGTTGGCTTAGAAAGGAGCCTTTCTGGTTCCAATGGCTGTACCCCTGATCTGTTAGTATGTCTGCACCACGAATGTGAAGTAGTTGTTGGTAAGTATATAGCTGATTAAGATGAGCAGGAAGATGTCATGGGTTTGGAATCAGGTGGGCAATGACTGGAGATATGTTCAGAAGCAGACACACCATGTACATGTAGGATGTTGATATAGAGGGAGGTGGCATCAATGGCAACAAGCAAGGTGTGTGGTGGGGGTGGGATGGGTATGGATTTCAGACAATCTAGGAGATGGTTGGTGCCTTTAATATAGGAGGGAAATCTCTGTACTATGGGTTGTAGGTGCTGACCAGTTATGGCAGATATATGTTCAGTAGGTGCTTTGAATGCCAGGAGTTATAGGACGACTGGATTTGTGGATCTTGGGAAGAAGACAAAAGGTGAGGGTGCCTGTTCTGGGTGGGGTAAAAAGTTTTGTGGATTGAGGTGTCAGTCCTCGTGAGGGGCCTGAGATTTTAAGGAGAAACTTGTGAGTTAATGAGCATTGTGCTCTCATTTAAGTTTATGGCCGAAAGAGCCAGCCTTCAGGAATTGTGAAATGAACCCTGTCATCCACAACCAAATGCCACAAAGGGTGCAGATTCACCGCAAGATGGGGAAACTCACAGGTGTCTATTGTCTATTGAGCCCTAAGTGCTGTAGTGCACGAGTGAGACAGACAAGAACCTACGTCATAGGGAAACCCAGTAGAAGGCTTTTGTGGTTGAGGAGACGTAGCAGTGTTAAACATGGCGGACCTAAGATCAGCCATAAAGGGAAACATTTATGAAAATTATTTAATTCTGTAGTATTGTAGGGAATCAAGCCACAGTAATTTTAATCTGCCATACTCCATAAATTTTGATGGTGATTCCAATAAAACTTGAATACTGATCATATCCATAACAGTTTAGGATTTACTGTTAAAGTGAAATTAACAAGTTTTGTAATAATAAAGACCTGAATGCTAAAATCTAAACGCTTTGGTTGATCTTAACAACTGACATTTCATATACAAGTGCATCATTAAAATGACAAACCTTGTAAATGTCAACACTGTAAATTTATTTGTTTAAAAGATATAGTAAATTTAAATTACTTGACAGCATGAAACCTTATTGAATCATTAGATAGTAGAATATTTGTTGTAACGTTTAGTGCATAATAGTTACTTTTGTTCTTTATTTATTTATCAGAAAGCACATTGGTGCAAGGCTACTGGCCATGACATTCAAAGCTAAGAAGGAAATTGTATTGGTTTTATGTAAAAGAATTTAACATCTATTATGTAATGGATATTATTGTTACTTTATTTAGAACATAAAAGTTGTCAAGCTTTGATTATTTAAATATGTTAAAGTGCAAAATATTGTAGAATAAGCTATAGCCAATCAGATGGACGGTTTCAGGAAAAAGGGAACTGCCCTAGTCAGTTGAGCGTGTGGGAAACGCAGCCGGGGATGGACAGTTCAGCTGGAGACACAAAAGGGGACAGTACGGATTGAGATGTGAAAGTGGAAAGTCAGTCTTTAGGCAGCTAGGAAGTAAAATGACTTAGAAAATTTCGCGCTGTGTAGTATCGCGGGACTTAGTCTCTGGGCAGTGAGCAGCCACGCACCTGGTGTGAACTCTAACTTTTCGCAATGAGATTGTGAATGACCAAACTGTGTCAAATGAAACGCTCGAGTGTAACAGTAACTCCAAATATGGCCACTTTCTGTGTTAGTTTGCTTTCTGAATAAACATTATTCTAACCAAATCGCAAGTGTGTGGCCTACATCATTTATGGGTCATTAATTTAGTTCCCAATATTATTACTACTTTTATTATATGATATGTTAATTTTGTATTTCACAAACTTGCCACCAGCCACACAATTTAACCAAAGGGTCACAAGTGCCTAATTTAGGGCATATAATGCAACACGTGCGGTTCAACCCCTAGACAAGTTTGAGCCAAGACATTTCCATGAAGAGGAACCACATGTGAGCCCGACCATCTTGGGATGTTAGCTCACAAACTGCAGGTCAGTCTGAATCACAGCGATGGAATCTTGATGGCAGATGCTGTACGTAGAAGTGTCAGACAGCCAGCGCAAACCTTCACTAGCATACCCCTGTCATCATGCAACCACAGTGGTACCTTCTGGGAGGATGATGATGAGTCTTCAGCTTTTAGGGAGCACAGAGCCTGGACTTTTCCTGGAGTTTTGCAGACGACAGGTTAGCGTCATGTTGTAGGGACCTGAGAAATGGTTGTGAAGCAATGCTGGATGTGAGGAATATTTGGAAGGCTTGTAAGGGATGATTCTGAGATAGTGGTGGTGGGCCAAGATTGGATCATGATCAGAACTGTTCAGGGCAGGGTTCAATGTCAGGTTTGCTGTTGAAAAGGTTTTGGGATTGGGTTGCGAAGTGATATTGCCAGTTGATGTTACATGTGAAGGAAAGTAGGTCCTTCACCAAACCAGTATCATTAAATGCAGGTTTAGGGGATGAGAAAGAAAGTCTTTCCTTCTCATCTGCCCAGTAAGTCTCCCCTGACCTCGGAAGATTTGGCCTCTCCAGTCCTCCTCCTTCACCCCTCTTCCTTTCCCTTCAACTTTTCTGGCAGGATGAGGAGCGACTGGCTCTGAAATCATAAAAAGTTAAACCTTGTTATGTGTGTGTTCTCCTGCCACCATTTGGTGAGCAGACTTTCACCAATCCATTTATATTATACACACACCCTGCAAGCCACTGTATGGGGCATGTTGGAGGGTATCCTGTACCACTAATACTCATTTCCTTTTCTGTTCCACTCGTAACAAGGGCGAGGGAAAAACAAGTACCTGTAAGCCTCTGTAAAAGCCCTAATCTCTCTAATCTTCTCTTCAAGGTCCTTACTTGAAATTTACATTAGCGGCAGTAGAAGCATTCTGGAGTCAGCCTCAAATGCCAGTTCTCTAAACTTTCTCAATAGTGCTCTTCGAAAAGAATGTCACCTTTCCTCCAGTGATTTCCACTTGAGTTCCCGTAGCACCTCCATAATACTTGCACACTGTTTGAACCTACTGGTAACAAATCGAGCAGCCCACCTCTGAAATGATCCAATGTCTTCCTTTAATCTGACCTGGTGTGGATCCCAAACACTTGAGCAGTATTCAAGAATAAGTTGCACTAGTGTTATATATGAAGTCTCCTTTATAGATGAACCACGCTTTCGTAAAATTCTCCCAATAACCTAAGTCGGCCATTCACCTTCCCTATTACAGACATTACATGCTCATTCAATTTCATATTGCTTTGCAATGTTACACCTAGATACTTAATTGATGTGGCTGTATCAAGCAGCACACTACTTATACTGTATTCAAACATTATGGGTTTGTTTTTCCTTCTCATCTGCATTAACTATTTTTCTACATTTAGGGCTAGCTGCCATTCATTACACTAACAAGAAATTTTGCCTCAGTCATATTGTATCCTCCTAAAGTCACTCAATGACACCTTCTCCTACAACACAGCATGATCGGCAAGCAGCCACCAGCCACAGACTGCTGCTTATCTTGTCTGCCAGACCATTTATGTATATAGAAAATAATAGCAGCCCTATCAAACTACCATGAGTCCTCACTGTCAAGGGCAACATACTGAGTTCTGTTACCTAAGAAGTCTTTGAACCATTCACCTGCCTGGAAAACTATTCTGTATGCTTCTATCTTCATTAACAGTTGACAGTGTAGCCCCATGTCAAATGCTTTATGGAAAACTAGGAATATGGAATCCATCTGTTGCCCCTTCATCCATGGTTCCTAGGATCTCATGTGAGAAGTGGGCAAGCTGAGTTTTGCATGAGTGATTCTTTCTAAAACCATGCTGATTTGTGGACAGAAACTTTTCTCTCTCAAGGAAATTTATTATACTCAAAATGAGAATATGTTCAAGGATTCTGCAGCAAAGTGATGTTAGAGATACTGGTCTGTTATTTTTCTACTTCTCATTATTTTCATCTTTCTTCAGTTAATTGTCAATCCATATTCTGTACTCACTAGACTGTTCATTCCATTAAACAGCTCCCATAACTCTTCTTCAGTTTCACTGAAGATAGCAATGTCATCAGCAAATCTTATCATAGATATCCTTTCATCCTGAATTTTGACCCCACTCTTGAACCATTATTTTATTTCCATCACTGTTTTCAATGTATAGAGTGAGTAGTAGAGGTAAAAGACTGCATCACAGTACCCTTTTAAATCCAATCACTTGGTCTTCCTGTCTTAGTGTTCCCTCTTAGTTCCTGCACATATTGTCTATTAGCTCCCTTTCCCTATAGCTTACCCCATATTTTTCTCAATATTTCAAACAACATTTTACATTGTCTAATGCCTTTTCCAGATCAAAAAATCCTATGAGCTTTTCTTGATTTTTTTCTTCGCTCTTGCTTCCAGTATCAATCACAATGTCAGAACTGCCTCTCTGGTGCATTTACCTTTTTTAAAGCCAAACTGGTTGTCATCTAATAGATCTCCTTTCCTTTTCCATTCTTCTATACATTATTCTTGTCACTAACTTGAATGTAGGAGCTGTTAAGCTGACTACACAATAATTCTTGCACTTGTTGGCTCTTGCTATCTTTGGAATTATGTGGATGATGTTTTTCCAAAAGGATGATGGTATATTGCCAGTCTCATACATACTACACACCAATGTGAACAGTCATTTTGTTGCTACTTCCTCCAATTATTTTATAAATTACAATGGAATGTTAGCCATCCCTTCTGCCTTACTTGATCTTAAGTCTTAGAAAGTTGTTTTAAATTCCGATTTTAGTACTGGATCCCCAACCTCTTTCCTGTCGACAACTGTTTCCTTCCTTTTCTATCACTTCATCACATGAATCCTCCACCTTGTAGAGGCCATCAATGTATTTTTTTCCATCTATCCACTCTCTCCATAGAATTTAACAGTGGATCTCCCATTGCACTCTTAATGTTACTGATCTCGTTTTTAATTTCACTGAAGATTGCTTTGACATTTCTATATGCTCAGTCAGTCCTTCTTTTACAGTTTCTTCAGATTTTTTGTGTAGCCATTTCACCTTAGCTTCCTCGCACTTCTTATTTATTCCATTCCTAAGTTGACTTGTATTTCTGTACTTCTGAATTTCCCTGGACATTTTTGTACTTTCTTTTTTTTTTTTTTTTTTTTTCAATAAACTGAAGTATTTCTTCTGTTACCCAGGGTTTCTTTCCAAATTCTGTTTATCTTCTCCAACTCAACTACCTACTTTACAGACAAGAGAACGAACAGACAAGGATGTTGAGTAGGGTTGGGTTGGGTTGGGTTGGGTTGATTTGGGGGAGGAGACCAAACAGTGAGGTCATCGGTCTCATCGGATTAGTGAAGGATGGGGAAGGAAGTCGGCCGTGCCCTGTCAAAGGAACCACCCTGCCATTTGCCTGAAGCGATTTAGGGATATCACAGAAAACCTAAACCAGGATGGCTGGACACAGGATTGAACCGTTGTCCTCCTGAATGCGAGTCCACTGTGCTAACCACTGCACCACCTCACTCGGTGTGTTGAGTAGGTTTGATAGGTTGTAGAAAACTAATGTGGAAGGGGTGGGGACAGTACTTGTCATTTCAGGGCACAACAAGGGGTAGTTGACATTGTAGCAGAGAATGTGATTCTGTTGCTCCAGTCTTGCTTGGTACTGAGTCACAAGATGAATTCTCCTTTTGGGCCAGTCAGTGGCTATGTGAAGGATGGTAAGTGACAGGGGAGATAAGGCATAGGAGATTTGTTTCTGTGCTGAGTAATTATAGTTTATAAAGACCTCAGTGAGACCCTAATCATATTTTAAGTGGGACTGCTTGTCACTGCAGATGTGACGACCATGGATTGTTAAGGCTACAGCGAAGGTTCTTTTTGATGTGGAATGGGTGGGAGATGTTGAAATTGAGGTGTATGTTGATGGTTGGAAACATGATGTGGACAAAGGTCCTGATGGAACCATGTGTGAGATGGAGGTTGACATTGAGTAAAGTGGTGTGTTGAGCTTACAGGGACCCTGTGATGTGAATGGGGGAGAAGGTTGAGGTTCTGAAGTCTGTGCAGATAAAGTGTACTCAACCTTAGTCCAGATCATGAAGGTGTCATCAGTGAATCTGAACCAGATAAGGGATTTGGGATTCTGTGTGGCTAGGAAGGATTCCTCCTGATGGCCCACGAAAAAGTTGGCATAGGACGGTGCCATTCAGGTGCCTATGATTTTATCCTAGGTTGGTTTGTAGGTGATGAAGGAGAAGTAATTTTGAGTGACGATATAATTGGTCATGGTGACCAGGAAGGAGGTTGCAGGTTAAGTGTGTGTCGGGTGTTGTAAAAGGTAGTGCTCAATGGCAGCAGTGCAGTGGGCACTGGAGATGTTAGTATGGAATGGGGTGGCATGACACTGATAGTCAGGGTGCCTTCTGGTAAAGGGACCAGAACTGTAGAGAGTCAAGAGTCAGTAGGGGAAATGGTTAATGAGTTAATGTATTTTATTTAGGAGGGTAGAGGTAATACACTGAAGATGTTGGCCCACAATGACAGTGATTCTCTCTGTGGGAGCGAAGTGTCTACATACAATGGGGTGTCCTGATGGTTGGGTTTATGTATTGTAGGAAGCATTTCAAATGTGGCAGTGCAGGGATTAATGGGGTTGAAGAGGGATACAGACTCAAGGGAGAAGTTCTAGGATGTATCTAGGAATTTAAAGAGGAACTCAGATCACGCTGGTTTTTTGGAATGGAGCCAGTGTGGAAAGGATTGTTTTTGGACCTATCTGACAGCTGATGAAGCCCATCAGTGAGTTAATCATGGTTCTTAACCACAGATGTGTAGTCTTTGTCAGCAGGTAGGATTATAAAGTTGTGATCAGTTTTTAGGTACAATAAGCAATGAGTGAACCAACAGCTGTATTTTCATCTCTGATTTATTCCAAAGGCAACTGGTTTCAGCATTTGATTATGTCATCATCAGGCCCTCTATGGTAACATAGTGGCCGAGCTTATATGTCAGACAAAATATCATGCAATAGCAAACAAGTACACTGGTGCACTTTTGTGCAATGTTTTGTCTGACCATATAGGCTCAGCCACTGATATTGGCTACTGTCTTATCATACTACCTAGCAAGAATGGATGTACTGAAATCAATTTTTAGGTGGAGGATTGTTATTCTTTCTGCAGATGAGGGATTCATTTGCATGTTGAGGGATTTGGGGAATGATGGTGAGGCAGTGTTTGAGGCTAGGAAATTCTGAAAAATTATCAGGAGATGATTCCAGGGAAGTGGGGGTGTATCACAATTATGCAGAGGAGCAGCTTGATTGAGGCAGACTCCAATACTGGTTTTGGATTGGGTAGCAAAAATGTGTTTGCACTGTAGGGACTGGAGATGGTCTAGGTATAGCATCTTTGATTAGTAATAAAAACATCCTTGGTTCTCGGTTCAAAACATGCCACTGCTTAAATTTGGAATAAAAATCATCAGCAATGATGGACAAAGACTTCCCGCATAAAAAATCACCCTTGCTCTGCTAATGGCCTTGTCAAAGAGGGCGGAGGAGCTGACAGAGGTTCAGGGCACTCTCTTGCCCTTGAAGTGGGGAAACTGTTCCTAAAAGGCAGAAGAATCAGCAGTGATCAATGGTGTGAGGATGCAGAAAGCAATGGAAACCACTGCATTAAAGAAACGTAATGTGTATCCATAGGGCATGTGGCCCGTAATTGAAAAAATATCATGATGACCTGTCCATTGGCAAAATATTCCAGACTAGTCCCCCATTCAGATCTCTGGGAGGGGACTGCAAAGAGGGAGTTGACCATTAAAAGCAGTCTGAATAACTAACGAAAGGGTAACAGTCTAAGAGTTGGGGCATGGAATGCCGTAAGTTTAAACATGGTACGGAAGCTAGAAAATGTGGAAAGGAAAATGCTCAGTCTTAGTCTAAATATATAGTGGAGATTAGTGAGGTGAAATGGAAAGAAGAAAAGGATTTCTGGTCAGACAACTATAGGGGAATGCAGAACTAGGATTCATTGTGAATAGAAAGGTAGAATGGAAAGAAGACAAGGATTTCTGGTCAGACAACTATAGGGTAATGTGGAGAGGTAATGTAGAGAGGGAGCTACTGTGAAAAATTCAGTGAGACGATGTTCTCATCAGAATCAGTATCAAACCAACACCGACAACTGTAGTTCAGATATTCATTCCGACATAGCAAGCAGAAGATGAAGAGATAGTGAAGGCATTTGAAGATACTGAACAAGTAATTCAGTTTGTAAAGGGAGATGAACAATAGGCATGAGGTATTGAGTGTGGTTGTAGGGGAAGGAGTACAAGAAGGGTTCTGGGCTAATATGGACTTCGTAGCAGGAATGAGAGAGGAGGAAGACTAATTGAGTTCTTCAGTAAATTGAACCTGTAAAAGCAAATACTCTGTTCAAGTACCACAAGAGGAATGTTTCCAGAATGAGATTTTCACTCTGCAGCGGAGTGTGCGCTGATATGAAACTTCCTGGCAGATTAAAACTGTGTGCCCGACCGAGACTCAAACTTGGGACCTTTGCCTTTCGCGGGCAAGTGCTCTACCATCTGAGCTACCGAAGCACGACTCACGCCTGGTACTCACAGCTTTACTTCTGCCAGTACCTCGTCTCCTACCTTCCAAACTTTACAGAAGCTCTCCTGCGAACCTTGCAGAACTAGCACTCCTGAAAGAAAGGATACTGCGGAGACATGGCTTAGCCACAGCCTGGGGGATGTTTCCAGAATGAGTTTTTCACTCTGCAGTGGAGTGTGCACTAATATGAAACTTCCTGGCAGATTAAAACTGTGTGCCCGACCGAGACTCGAACTCGGGACCTTTGCCTTTCGCGGGCAAGTGCTCTACCACCTGAGCTACCGAAGCATGACTCACGCCCGGTACTCACAGCTTTACTTCTGCCAGTACTTTGTCTCCAACCTTCCGCAATATCCTTTCTTTCAGGAGTGCTAGTTCTGCAAGGTTCGCAGGAGAGCTTCTGTAAAGTTTGGAAGGTAGGAGACGAGGTACTGGCAGAATTAAAGCTGTGAGTACCGGGCGTGAGTCGTGCTTCGGTAGCTCAGATGGTAGAGCACTTGCCCACGAAAAGCAAAGGTCCCGAGTTTGAGTCTCGGTTGGGCACACAGTTTTAATCTGCCAGGAAGTTTCACCACAAGAGGAAGATGTATACTTGGAAAAGGTCAGGTGGTATAGGAAGATTTCGCATTTGGAGGAGAAAGTTGGTGACTGAAATTTCATGAGAAGATTCTGACACAATGAAAAACACCTGTTTTATGTCCAGTCCAAAACCTGTATCATTTCAGTGACATTCTCTCCCCTATTTTGCAATAATACAAAACATGCTGCCCTTCTTTGAACTTTTTCAATATCCTCCGAAAATTTAGGCTGCAATAGTTGGGTTACATCATTGACAGAGTACATCAAAATGCCCTGAAATGAGAAATGTCCTGCCCACTATCCTTCCCACCCATCCCACAGTGGTATTCCGCTGTCCACCGAACCTACACAGTATACTCATCCATCCTTAAACAATTCCAGCTCCCAATTCCTTATCTCATGGCTCATACCACTGTAATAGACCTAGATTCAGGACCTGAACCATACATCCTCCCACCACCACCTACTCCAGTCTGGTCACTAACATCACCTATCCCATCAAAGGCAGGGCTACTTGTGAAACCAGTCTGTCATCTACAAGCTAAGCTGCAACCACTGTGCTGCGTACTATGTAGGCATGACAACCAACAAGCTGTCTGTGCTCACTCATGGCCACCGACAAACTGTGGCCAAGAACCAAGTAGACCACCCTGTTGCTGAACACGCTGCCAATGACTGCTTCACAGCCTGTGCCATATGAATCCTTCCCACCAACACCAGCTTTTCTGAATTGCGCAGGTGGGAACTGTCCCTGCAATACATCCTACATTCCCGTATCCCTCCTGGTCTCAACCTTTTAGTCACTGTCCTCAACCATCCAGCCCCTTCCCTGTTCCCATTCCAGAACTACACAGCCATAATTCCACCACCACACTCAGTCTTTTTATTTCTCTCCTTTTCTGGTATTTCCCATCCCCCCACCTCTGCCCTGCCCTCTGTCTAACCTGCAGCATTTCACTGTCCGCCATCCCCGCCATACATCTGTCCCCCTCCCTGCCACAGCCTCCTCCTCATCCCCACCTAGTCGCCACTCCCATCATGCACTTGTGCTGCTGCTCACAGTGTGGTTTCAGTTGCCTGAGACTGCAGCAGCTGTCTGTGTGAGTTGTGTTTGCATGAGCGTGTATGCTTGTGTGTATGTGTGTGTATTGTTGACGAAGGCCTTAATGGCCAAAAGCTTTAACTGTGAAAGTCTTTTGTTGTGCCTATCTGCGACTGAGCATCTCCACTATTTGGTGAGTGGCAACTTTCCTTCTCATAATATTGTAAAGGACAATAAATGAAATACATAAATAGAAATAAATAAAATATTAACTTGTAGCATGTTTACTGGCAGGATACTGCATGTTGAACACAGACTGTTTATTTTTGAGAGTATTCATTCTCACTGACAACTCTGTGGTCATTGATCAATAAAAAATACTGAATAAAATTATATAACAACAAAAATAATGAATTATTGATGATATAATGTAAATGGATTGATAAAAAATCTACTCACCATGCGACAGCAGGTGAACACACACACACACACACACACACACACACACACACACACACACACACAAAAGGATTTAACTTTTAAAAGCTTTTGGAGCCAGTGGTTCTTTCTTCTAGCAGAAGAGTTGAAGGAGAAGGAAGAAGGGTGAAGGAAAAGGACTGGAGAGGTTTAGGGAAAGGGGTATATTTCCGAAAAGTCTGGGTGACTTTTCTGAACTATACCACCTTTCCCTAAACCTCTCCAGTCCTTTTCCTTCACCTCTCTTTCTTCCCCTTCAACTCTTCTGCCAGAAGGAAGACCCACTGGCTCCGAAAGCTTGTAAAAGTTAAATAGATTTTTCATCTATCCATTTACATTATGTTGACTAAAATTAAAGTTAGATTGTAGTTTATTTTGTTTGGGGATTTGAAATGCACTTCCCCGCTGGGCCGTAATTACTGAAAAGACTGTTATAGCTGTGGTGGTGGTGGTGGTGGCGGTGGCGGTGGAGATTTACAAGGCAGAAAGAATGGAAAAACATGTATATCAATCACTTATTACAGAATGGAGTTAGGCATTATACTACTGACTTACAAAGTGTGCTGTAGGCTGGACAACAAGAAGTTACATTAGAGCTATTCCTTTAACATGTAAGACCATCCTTACTCAATATTCTGTTTATTGAACTTCACTGTGATACGTACCTTGAAACCAATACGTGCTTCGTTAACGATTAGTGGAAGAAACATGCAGCAGACAAGAACTGGGCAGTAGTAAATAAAGAATATTATGTAAGGACTAGAGTACCAGCTCATACTCTTTCCACAAGCATCCAGCAATGAAGCTATGGCAGCAACAGCACAGCCTGATAAAATCCACCCTACGAATGGTACAAGTGCTGCCAACAGTATCTGTTTCAGTAGCTGCTTTCGATTCAGTCCTGTAAAATTAACATGCAATTTGAATAAATATAATAAGATCCGATACTTCCTGAAACATTAAAACCATATATCTGAGTGGAATCCAAACCCGTACCCATACATTTTGTGAGTTACACTCTTAGTGACTGAGCTATTCAGAAGTGGCTCATGACCTGCCTCCACATCCTCAATTCTGTCAGTTGCACTCTCCTGCTTTTCAGACTCCACAAAAATTGTCCTGTATGCCTTATCAGATTTGCTCTCCTGGGAAAAATCTCTAATAATTTTATACATATCTTATATTTTGAAATCCCTGGATAGTCCTCTTTTTCCTTTCACTTATAAGCAACGGTGTAGTATCTGAGTTGTAAGTTAGCTTGTTTTGAATTTCTGCACATAAAGTGAATCAAATTCTGGGTCACTTCTCTGTTTCTGGCACAGCTATTTTTCATTATCATTGTTCTGGGTAGATTTATTTTTCTTTTCTTTTTTTCCTTTTTCTTTTCATCCCATACTTACAGTACCTTCATATCTTGAAGGCAAGGGACATTTGGTGGCGAAACCAACAACTGCAACAGTATCAGATAGTTCTCGTTATAAATTTGTGTGTTTGATAAGCTGCCAACATCTGCTTTTTCGCACAGGCAATACAATTGTTGTTAGGAAAGTTCAGCAACACAAACCAATTAAATTTACTCTTTGCACTACACTGCCTGCCTTTCTTCGATCTCTTTGAAAGTTTAACAGTTTTCTCAACTGAATTTTGTGTCTGATGCAAAAAAGCAATACTGACAGAGAGGGGAGCAGCAGAGATGCAAATCTCACTTGCATCAGGTTAAATTTTTCACCTCTGTAAACACGACAAGTAGCCTATCAAAACAGAAAGTAAAGACAAAAACCTAACTCTTTCCAACAGAGAGCAGAAGTACAGTACAGCAAGCAATGCCACCAAAAACGAGTATGTAATTTCGATCTTTCCAAACTCGAATGAGGTGGCACAGTGGCTAACATACTGGATTTGCAGCTGGAAGAGGACCGAGCAAATTCCTGTCCAGCTATCCAGAGACAAGTTGTCTATAGTTTCCCTTAATCACTTAAGGCAAATATCAAGATGATTCCTTTCAAAAGGATGTAGCTGATTTTCTTCCTCATAATTCTGTTGTTGTTGTTGGGATGTTTAAGGGGGACTAAACAGCTAAGGTCATCAGTCCCCCATTCCAAAAACAGGCGAGACATAAATGCACGAAGCAAGTAAAACCCCAAGGGGAAGGAGACTCCCCCCAGGCCCTAAAAGAACACAAATGCAGTAACGAACACTACAGACACGAAGAGTACAGATGAACACCAGACAAAGAAAAACAGAAGAAAAGAAGACGGCCGGAGACTGGTTGACTGACCACGACTACAAAAAAGGGAAAGAGTCAACCAACCGACTACACACTAAAATCTGCAACCAAATACGAGAGACTCGAGGACAAGAGACACACAAAGGGAAAGGAGCAGGACCTCCCTAAATGGAACCATAAAAAGGACTACCACGGATAAAATGTAAAACGTCATCAGCCACGGAGGTATTGTCGCTTAAAACCAAAGGCAAAGTGCCCGGGAGATAAAAGACTGCCGGAGGGTGCGCAGTCGGGGACACTCCAATAAAATGTGGGCGACCGTCAGCTGGGACCCACACCGACACAGGGGGGGGGATCCTCCTGACGCAAAAGATGGCCGTGCGTCAGGTATATATGGCCGATGCGGAGCCGACACAGGATAACAGAGTCCCTGCGAGAAGACCGCAGGGAGGAGCGCCACACATCGGTCGTCTCCTTGACAGCCCGCAGTTTATTAGGTGCTGTCATGCATAATTCTGTACAACGAGCTTATGCTGCTCCTCTTATGGCCATGACCATTACATCCTAATGTTCCTTACTTCCTTAATCTTTACACACTTCTTGTCCTTCTGAAGAAGGGAAGCATAAAAAACAAGAACAAAAATGTGGATGAGCTATACAATCTACAAGGAATTAGTCACTTGGAGTATAGGTTCTATGAACCATGAAAACGATAAATGGTAATTAGAAAAAATAATGAGAAGAAAATATTAATCAATGACAGGCACAAATCAAAAGGTAACAGTGAAAAATGAAAGCATGAAATGAAGTAGAATAACTCCAAATAATATAATGAAGAAAACAAAGAAAGAAGGAAGGAAGAGAAGGGAAAAAGGATGAGACAACCAGTGGAGGAACACAGGGGGAAATGGGAAATAAATTAGAAAGCAAAATAATAAAAAGGAGAACAGCACAGATGATGGAAGGACAGCACATATTAATATAAATGAAGACCAGAATAATGGGAGAAATCTAGCACTTTCTCATTATTTCTTCACTGGAGTTTTTATGTAGATGGCCAAAGTAGTACTGTTGTTACACTGTAAAGGATATTCTACAAACATATGTGAAGGTCATATAGCATGTGACAGGGCACAATAAATCATCAATGCATTGATTCTGGAAGAGCTTCTGACCCAGTTCCAAAAAAAGCTGTACTGTGGTGTAAGGTACTGATTCTATTCTTGTTAGTATACAGAAAAACAGGTACAGCTTCCATCAGACTTCAACACAATAGTGTGAAATTCAGAACTGAAAGATGATCAGCCAAGAAATTACATCCCGCCACAACTATTCTCAACATCCTAGAAGTACTCTTCATGTGTTTAAACTGAGAAAACAAAAAAGAATACATATTATCCGAACATGTCTCAACGACATTTGTTTAGCATATGACAGCGTTGACCTACTGCTTGCCACTATTACGGGTGAATTTCAACAACAAATGGAAGAACCTACGAGAAAAAGTTTGCAAGCAGGCTTGAAACTCAGTTATAATAAGACTACAATAACTTCCAACGAAACTGGTACACATTAACAATAAAGTCGTACAATCAATTGACAATCTTTTGCATTTGGGTCAGTTAAGGAGAATTACTGGAAAGACAAGAAAAGAAAGAAACACAAGGGTAAAACTGGCTTGGAGTGCTTCAGAGAAACTAAGTAGGATTATCTGAACTAAGCTTCCAATGTGACTGAGAACAAAAGTTTAAAATCACTTTATATTACCACTTTTGACTTGTCGAAGAGAGACAAGGATTTTAACACAAAAACATTCAAAAACTGAGGGCTGCTCAGCAAGTATGGAGACATGCATGCTTGATATTACTGAAATAGACAGGGAAACAAAAGAGGTATATGTGCAGCACTTCATCTAAGTATTCACATATTTACAGAATGAGAAGGTGCACTAATTGGTAAACTGCAGCTGAATAAAATAACTAGAAATGTAGATTTTCTTGAAGCAGCAGCTTTCCTGTGTAAAGAGTGAAGCATTTATGTTGTGGCATTAAATAATAAATAAACAAAGAAAAGTAAGTGCAACTTATTAATACCACATAAAAACAGTATACAATACTGACTGTAGTTAGTGTAGTATATAAGCAACACTTGTTACTCGAAATTGATATACCTCATAACTTTTTTCAAATCACGGGAGGATCTTCTCCTTACTGGCTGGACAATAATGATGAAATACATATGTAGTACTAGTTGTCGGTAGAAGAACACACACTGCGCTAGAACAGTGAAGACTTCCATTTTTGCTTCAGCACTAAAATCATCCAGGCATTCCCCCCATACCCAGAGTTACTGTTTATTCTCTTGCTCTAGTCAGTTCTTTCTTTCTTCCTTGCTATTTCTTTTTTATTCCTTTCTTTCATTTTTTATCTGTACTCATCACTAGCCCTCTCATTTCTATACTACTTGACCTCAGGTATTTCAATAGCACAATTCATTTTGAACAAAGCTATATGTCTTCATAACAGGACAATTTCCCAAAATTATTTTGTTCTCTATCACCCATAACCAACATCTAGATTTCTGAAGACAATTTTAAATAGTTCAGGTCTATTACAACAATTTATGACATAAAAGACTGTATGAACAATACACACTGATGGAAAAAATTGCATCATCAAGAAGGAGTTGTACAACACAAACAAAAGTTGGTAGGCACATTTTTACTTCTGAAAGATAATGTCTATTCAAATTTCATGTCATTCGCATAAGAGTGGTGCTAGTAGTGCCAATATGAGGATGGAAATCAGGTTTGCTTTAAACACACACTGTAACAGTCAAGAGCATTATATTGGACACAGTGAGTTGTTGTTAGTCAAGAGTGCCTTTAAGGCAACCAAGATGCCATTATCAATGCCTCACCGAGTTTGAATGAGGTCATGTAATACGGTTACAAGAAGCTCGATGTTCGTTCTGCGATATTGCAGGAAGACTTGACAGGAATGTAGCCACTGTACACGATTGCTGGCAGCGGTGGCCACGAGAATGGACGGTTGCATGAAGACTGTGCTCCAGATGGCCACATGGCACTAACAAGAGGGAAGACCCCAGTGTTCACTGTATGACTCTGGTGCATCATACTGCACCTGCAGCAGCAATCTCAGCAGCAGTTAGCTTCACAGTGATACAATGAACTATTACAAACTGATTACTTCAAGGACAGCTCTCAACCAGACACCCTGTAGTGTGCATTTCACTGACCCCAAACCAGTGCCATTTGCGATTTCAGTGGCGTCAACCGAGAGCTCATTGAAGGGCAGCGTTGAGGTCTGTTGAGTCTTTTGATGGAAGCTGGTTTGCCTCGGTGCCAGTGATGGCCGTGTATTGGTTAGAATGAGACCAGCTGAGGGCCTGCAACCAACCTGTCTGCTTGCTAGACACACTGGACCTACACCTGGAGTTATGGTCTGAGGTACAAGTTTGTATGACAGCAGGACCACTCTCATGGTTATCCCACACATCCCAACTGTAAATTTGCACATCAATCTGGTAATTTGACCTGTTGTGCCGCCATTCGTGAGCCCATCACTGCATTTCACTGACCCCAAACCTCAGTGGCGTCAACCGAGAGCTCACTGAAGGGCAGCGTTGAGGTCTGTTGAGTCTTTTGATGGAAGCTGGTTTGCCTCGGTGCCAATGATGGCCGTGTATTGGTTAGAATGAGACCAGCTGAGGGCCTGCAACCAACCTGTCTGCTTGCTAGACACACTGGACCTACATCTGCACAGCCCATATGCCACAGCTACAAAGCGTCAACATGGCCCTTTGCCTGCTCTATCAGTAACCCTGTCTACAGTCAGCACATAATGCACAATCATCGGATGACAGCTCCGGCATCAACCACAAACATCGTTAACTGTCCCTGTAGTGACTGACCGAGTGCTACAGGAACGGAACTCCATCCCACAAACTGACATCCGGCACCTGTACAACACAGATCATGCACATATGCATGCTTGCATTCACCATTCTGGTGGTTACATTGATAATTAATATACCAGCATTTCACATTTTCAGTTGTTTACCTCACACTTGCAATAACCCATGATCTCGCAATGTTAATCACATAAATATGTTACCTAGACAAATGTATTCCCAAAATTTCATTACTCTACATTAATTATTTTTTGGTGTATATACACATATATACACTAATGTCCAGCTTATGCTGTAACTGGATGGATAAAAAGTCTACTGACCAAGCAGCGGCAAGAGAATACGTGTATAAAAGTTAAAGAAATGTGCAAACTTTTGCAGCCAGTGGCTCCTACTGGCAGAAGGTTTGAAGGAGAAGGGTCTTTGCTTTTCATTCTGTCCAACAAGTCTCCCCTGACCTGGGGTTCAGGGCAACTTTTCTGTAAACCTCCCCATTTCCTAAACCTTGCCAGCCCTTTTCCTTCATCCCTCTTCCTACCTCTCCAACCCTTTTGCCAGAAGAAGTAGCCACTGGCTCCAATAGCTTGCACATTTCCTTAACTTTTATATGTGTATTCTCTTGATGCCACTGGTTGAGCACATTTTTTTATCTATCCAGTTATATTATATTTTCCTAAATTGATTAGTTTCATGGCTACATCATTTGAATTAGGAATTTAAATGACTGCCCTCAATGTCACTTGTTACAAAAGATAAAATGACCAGCAAAGAAAAAAGAAAATACTACACAAAATATGTTTGAATGTGGAACATCACTCTTGAACTCCTAATGACAGGTTTATCTACACATTAATTTTCATATGCCATAACTAATTCAACTGTGCTATTTTGAATACTATCATAAATTATCTTATACTCAACTTAACGAAGTTAGTAAAATCTCTAGAAATCACAGTGTTACGTGAAACAGAAAGAATAAATAAAAATATAACATGTGCACTGCTAAAAGCCATCAAACTCATAAATAAGTTAATTTTTGAAACAGTTTCAGATGAGGAAAAAAAATTGAAAATGCCTGAGAGTTATGTAATAAAAATCCAACAGACTGCAAAGACCTACAAAATACGAGTTTATGAAAAAAAAGGGGGTACAACACCTTAAGTGTATATTATTGCAGTGAAAGAAATTGCCGAACTGAGGTAACATTACAAAAAATTCACTATTCCATGTGTGATAGATGAGATATAAGACTACTGAAGTATAAGACTTCTGCTTTATGGCATGTGAAACGTGGAAGAGTTCAAGAAAGAACTGAGACATTACGAAAGTGCTGTCAAGTCATTGCTGAAACAAAAAATAATAATTAAAATTACAGGGATGAAAATTTCAAAAACTTCAGTAAAAAAAAAAAAAATGCTAAAGGCACATGTAACAAAAGCACCAAAAGCACAGTTTGGGATGCAAACAGGAAGTGTTTCATCTGTGGTGCCAAAGCCACAGATCAAATAACTGCAAACACACAAATAAGGGCAATAGACTCTTCAATTGCAACAAGTTTGGCCAAATCTCACATGAATACATCAAGGAAAAGAATTGTAACAATGAAAACAATCAATTATTGATAAAATTATTTAATCGAATCGATAAAAAATCTACTCACCAAGCTGCGGCAGAACACACACATAAACCACTGTTGTGATTGACGAGCTTTTGGAGCCAATGGCTCCTTCTTCAGGCAGAAGGGTTAAAGGGGAAGGAAGAACGGTGAAGGAAAAGGACTGGAGAGGTGTAGCAAAAGGGGTAGATTTTGGGAGTCACCCAGAACTGCAGGTCAGGGGAGACGTACTATATGGGATGAGAAGGAAAGACAGATTGTTTGGGACTGCATTGGATGAGATTTGAAAACCTGAGAGCTTAAAGGAGGAAGACAGGGTAAGACGGAGATTACTATTAAAATGTCATGCATGAGTTAATAAGAGTGAGAAGCTAAGAGCATTGTACGTAACAGAGGTGGGTGGGGGCAGAGAAAAATAGACGGGAAAGACAATTAAAGATGTAGAAACTAAAACGGAGTGAAGCAAAGAGTAGTTACAGTGAAGAAAAGCTGAGATGAAAGAAATTAACGTAAATGAAGACCAAGTGGGTGTTGAGAACCAAGGACATGTTGTAGTGCTAGTTCCCACTTGTGGAGTTCTAAGAAACTGGTGTCTGGGGGAAGAATCCAGGTGGCACGTGTTGTGAAACAAGTTCTGAGGTCATGAATCTCATTTTGTAGAGTGTGCTCTGCAACAGGATATTGTGAATTGCCAGTATATACCCTCTTCCTATGCCCATTTATCGTAATTGATAATTTGGTGGCAGTCATGCAGGTGTAGAAGGCTGAACTGTGTACATAATAGCTGGTATATGGCATGTCATTTCGTGCATGGCTCTCCCTTTGCTAGTACATGTTTTGCCAGTTACAGGGCTGTTGTAGGTTGTGGTAGGAGGGTGCATAGGGTAAGTCTTTCAGCGGGGATGGTCACAGGGGTAGGAGCCATAGGGTAGGGAGATGGGTACAGAAATAACATAGGGTCTGACAAGAATATCGCAGAGATTGGGTGGGTGATGGAAAACTACTCTAGGCACGGTGGGCAAAATTTCAGACAGTATGGATCTCATTTCAGGGAATAATTTTAGGAAGTCATGGCCATGCCGAAGTAGCTGATTAACACATTCCAGATCAGGATAATACTGACTCACCAATGGTGTTCTCCGAAGCTGTTATGTGGAGGGATCAGAAGTGCCAGGATTTGATGTGACGGCCTAGGAAATCTGCTTTTTAACTAGGCTGGTGGGGTAATTACGTGCAGTGAAAGCCAAGGTGAGAATGGTGGTGTATTGCTGTAAAGAGTCTGCATCCGAATAAATACATTTACCTCACATGCCAAAGCTGTATGGGAGGGAACTGTCAAAATGTAAGTATTGTTGTTTGTTGGTTGGTTTAATGTGGATGCAAGTGTGTAGCTGGCCTTTGGTGAGGACGAGACCAGCATCAACGGAAGTGGCTTGAGAGAACATCATATTTGTTCACATGGATGGTATTGTTTATACATATTTAGAGTTGAAAACTGTGTGGAAATTACTTTTTTAAAACGGTAGTTCTTGAAGAGAGCTGTTGAAATTTTTGGGTATGTCATACAGCATTGACTAATTTGACCTCCTTCAGAGAAGACAGACACCATTCAAAACTTTGCAGAACTGAAATCTATTGCTATGACTAACAGGATACTTTCAGTAGTTTATGTCAAGTTAATGTAAAATTACTCAGTGATTGCCAAACCCCTGAGTGGTCTACTCAGAAACAACCATGAATGCAAGTTTGAAGAACAACAGGAACAAGCTTTTAAGATGCTCAAATACGTTCTTTCATTAAATTCAATTTTAAACATCTACAACCAAAAGTATAAAACTAAAAGAGGTTCTTACACCACTGAACTGATTTTAGAATGAAACATGTAGATGCTTTAAGTTGCTGTGTGAATGTAGGGTTTGGTTTTGCAGATGGTTTAATAGGCAGAATCAGAAAATTGAAATGAAGGACAGTGTTGTGGCAATGATAAAAACATGCTCAAAGAACGACCTTACAACAACTTTTTAGTAAGAGATGGGCTTCTTTTCAAGTTCAACAGAAGAGAAACTTTAGTGATTCCATGCGCTATGCAAGGAGATATCATCATCCAGTTTATGCTGAAAAAGGGCGTTATTCTTTCAAGCAAACTGAAGAGAAAATGAAAACGAAATTCTTAAATGGCAAATTTGACTGACAAGATGCAACGAGTGATCTCCAAATGTATAAAATGCTTAACCACAAATAAGAAGTCAGAAAAGAAGGCAGATTTCCTTCACCATTTATTCAAAGAGTTTAAAAAGTGATATACACAGATCACTCTGGAACAATTCAGTTGACTCCTAAATATTACTGACACATTTGCCAAGTTTAGTTGGCTGTTTCATGTAAAGACAACAACATTTAGTGATGGTAAATTAGTAAGGTGAAATCAGAAAAAAACTAATTTTCAGAGTCCAACCACGTAATTACTGATAGATGGACTTGCTTTACTTCTCATGAATTCATGGAGCACTGCATGGCATAAGTAATTGAACTACTGAGAATGTGCAAATTCAGATGACCTATTTTTCTTTGCCTATGAACATTGCTACGCTTAGCAAACAATGCAACAACAAATGGTACAAACAGTACCACGTGTTCATCATTCCATGAATTCAACATAAAACAGAAGCACTGGAACATGCCATTTAAGCTTTCGACAGAAGTAGAAATACATACACAGTATGACCTTCACATCACAAAACAATCTGAAGAACAGATTATTTATTCATATGATGAAGAACACATGCAAATGAGGGAAGATATTAAATTAGAAATCAGTAAGTTTAAAGACAAAAATTGGGCTAGCTTCGATCAATGCCTGAAGAAGTCTTTTACATATAAATTTGGTAATCTTGGAGTGTAAAAGCAGCCACAATCTGGACCAAAATTAAAGCCGATAGCCAAGAATCTTGATCCCTTCCAGAGTTAAAAAAGTTTCAAAAAATTGTATGTATGATGGTGGCTGAGAAGTGATAACCATGAGGGCACCTGCACTAGGACAACATGTGCCAAATTTATGTAATCCTGGCTGAGAGGCTATTCATCTCTGACTAGAATGATTATCATGATGATTGACTCTGGGATTTGGATGGGAGATTTAAAGGTTTTGCCACCAAAAAGACTGGTGACGCACCATAAATGCTGAATAATGCAGTGTCTCCAGAGATGGAGAAGAAATAAATATTGCTTATGGAGAAGAAGCAAGTTGGATCATCCTGTTTCTTTTTGTCATTTCATGAATATACGTTTGTAATCTTTATAATTAATAAATAAATAATATATGTGGAATATGGAAACTGGACATATGTATAAGATAACTTATTTTAAATAAGAGAAATAATAAAAAGAATTGGTTAAATTACAATGGAGAGAATGGCTGAAGAGTATTAACCCTCAGAAGGCAAATTTTCAGATACTGCTTACAAAAACACTTAAATGTAGAATTAACTATTTCTAGTTTCCATGACTTATATGTTCCTTCCTCAGGGAAGAAACAGGGATTGATAGTGGAAAGAAAGGTTACTCAGATCCCACTTTGACAGGGGGACCCATCTGTTTCGAGAATGAGAGGAGACAAAGACGAAGGGGAAGGCTTCAGAGAGCACACATAATAAATAGGGAGGGAAAAGACGAATCTTTCAAATTATAACTGATTTCCCCTTCCTTCTCATAGTTTTGGTCTAACTATGGCTGATGATGGTCGAAGTAGAGAGGATATAAAATGTAGACTGGCAATGGCAAGGAAAGCGTTTCTGAAGAAGAGAAATTTGTTAACATCGAGTATAGATTTAAGTGTCAGGAAGTCGTTTCTGAAAGTATTTGTATGGAGTGTAGCCATGTATGGAAGTGAAACATGGACAATAAATAGTTTAGACAAGAAGAGAATAGAAGCTTTCAAAATGTGGTGCTACAGAAGAATGCTGAAGATTAGAAGGGTAGATCACATTACTAATGAGGAGGTATTGAATAGAATTGAGGAGAAGAGGAGTTTGTGGCACAGCTTCACTAGAAGAAGTTGGTAGGACATGTTCTGAGGCATCAAGGGATCACCAATTTAGTACTGGAGGGCAGCATGGAGGGTAAAAATCGTAGAGGGAGACCAAGAGATGAATACACTAAGCAGATTCAGAAGGATGTAGGCTGCAGTAGGTACTGGGAGATGAAAGAGGCTTGCACAGGTTAGAGTAGCATGGAGAGCTACATCAAACCAGTCTCAGGACTGAAGACCACAACAACAACAACAACAACAACAACAACAACAATGGCTGAACTCTCAACTTATATTTGTTCCCCCACAAAAACATTTCAGACAAGTTTCAGTAAAATCAGTACATGCATAACAAATAACCAAAATAAATATAACTTTAATTTAATTTTGAATGTAGTACCTTTCCCAACAAACATAATATTGTACACTGTTGTGTACAGTGATAAAATAAATGCAATCATATTTATTATGGTTCCAGTGAACTCTGAATAATACACCATGAAAAGTCCACCGACATCAGTGTAGACAACACGACCATCTGAGCCCTGACCCGGATTGGTCAGCTCACTGGAAGATGCGATTTTCTTGACGAGGGCAAGCATGTTGTCCCCAGTGTGTTGAAATGTTCCTTCAGGAATGTAGAATATACTGTCAAAGACTGTATGATACACATATCCATTTGCTTTATGTGCAAAATCCAATCCTGAAAAAAAGAGTTTATGAACAAAAAGAAGAAAAAAAAGAAACAAACTCTATGGCACTTAAAGTCAGCTCTACCAATAGGCTTTCACTATGTTCTCTCATGCAACTGTAATGACAATTGATATCTTGTCACTGTTTTATTTGTGTAATGCATTTAAAAAATCAATATTCCCTTACCTGATATATTACCAAAATCCCTAAACACTCTAAAATCTGTATCAGAAGGAACCAAACCACTCTGGAAAATTTCTTCTCCAACAACTGTACCATGGGGGTGAGGAGCAGAATCAGCATACATCTGTATATCAATATATGCACAATTACAGTACTAGAAAACAATTTCTGATTCTTCTGATTCAAAAACAAATAATTAATAAAATATTGTACCAATGTGGAAAAGAAAAAAAAAGAATTTTACAAACATATGAAAAGGTGATATGGCCAACAATAGCAGCAGTAATGAAACCAAAGCAGCTGCATCCAGAGGATGAGACACTAACTTACATTCCAATGACAGGGACAGCTTGTCTAGTGTCAGTCCAGCAGAGCAATTTCACAAGCGGGACATTTCCAAGCTGTAGGTGAATCACAAGTTAGATAACCTGCTTCTGTCAATTACAGCATTAAAGATAGGTTTGGATTCTGTTGAAGTTATTGGCAGTTCGGATTTTATGAGGCATGGCCTACACCTCAATAACAATGGGGAAAAAACTGACTGGGTTAACAGCAGAATTTTTAAGAGACAACATTGCCACTAATGACAATATTCCTTTAGCAAATGGTATGAAGGTAGAATTTTTTAAGAGTTAACTCAAATTTCAGGCTGTCAGTATCAAAAGAAGCAAAAAAAATTGAATCTAAAAAACTTTAAGGTAAAAAAGAGATTGACATAAACTTATCGCATCAAAATATTTGAAAGTTAAATTATAAAACCAAAGAACTTCTGATTTCCAGAATGAATTTTTACTTTGCAATGGAATGTGTGTTGACTTGAAACTTGCCAACAGATTAAAACTGTCTGTGAATCAGGATACATACACAGGACCTTTGCCTTTCAAGGAAAAATTCTCTACCAATTGAGTTATCCAGACGCACCTCACAGCTTTACTTCCCCCAGTGCCTCTTTTCTAGTGAGACTAGCAACCCTGGAGGATTGAAGGAAAAAGATACACAAGATGAAGATGGAAGACAAGAGACTAAGGGGAAGGCCAAGAGATAAGTGGCTAGGAGGAGTTGAAGAAAGCATTCAGAAGAAAAGACTGAACCACAGTAGTGTCAGAGAGGTGGTGGAAAGACCACAGAAGATGGAGAGGTTTGTGTTCCAAGAGGGCTCTGCCACTGACGGGAAATGTACATGACCATCCATACATCACTTCAGTAACTTTTCAACATCAGGCTACCGCCCACCCCAAGCCAAGTAGAAAGATCCTTTGTTGGTCACATGGCCCCAATCTGAAGCTGCAGAACATAACAACTGTTTTCTTTCAATTTAGTAATCTGACAGAATGGACATATTCCTACTCCACCTGTAAATACCAACTGTCACCAACTTTTTTCTGCAGGGGTGCCACATTCTGAGAATTGTCTTTCTTTTTCCTTGAAGATATTCTGCTACTAGAATTCAGCTGTGAGCAGTTTGTAGACTCATGGGTCCCTTTGGGTGAGACTTACTGGAAATCCAGGCTAGAATAAACAGTAAAATAGCTACAATATGTCCCTTGCTGGAAATTTAACTTATCTATTTATGCTTTAATACATCTACATGCCTATACCTCCCCCTCATCCCAACTGGGCAGCAACCACCCTGTGCCAATACAAACAAAGAATATTTACTTTCACACAGTAATCCATGAAAAATGTCCAGTTATGTTATCCATTCTATATAGCAAATTTTTCTTCACCACCAGTATACAAACCTGGCACCTCCTGACTGAGCTCCATCACATGAACATGCATTCATGCCAACAGTTACCATGCATGAAGTTGAATGGCACAAGCGGTAGAGACAAAGGTGAATGTAGAGGTGAAAAGGGCAAGTAAAGCAGGACAGTGAAATAATGTTACATATATATCTACTTATTTGTTATCTGTAGAGGTGAAAAGGGCAAATAAAGCAGGACAGTGAAATAATGTTACATATATATCTACTTATTTGTTATCTGTAGTGGTCTTCAGTCTAAAGACTGGTTTGATGCAGCTCTCCATGCTACTCTACCTTGTGCAAGCCTCTTCATCTGTAAATAACTACTGCAACTTACATCTTTATGAATTTGCTTACTGTGTTCATCTCTTGGTCTCCCTCTACAATTTTTACCACCCACACTTCCTCCAATACTAAATTGGTGATCTCTTGATGTCTCAGAATGTGTCCTATCAACCGATCCCTTCTTTCCGCCAAGTTGCTCCTCAAATTCCTTGTCTCCCCAATTCTATTCAGTATCTCTTCATTAGTTAGAGGATTGACCCATTTAATCTTCACCACTCTTCTATAGCACTTCAAAAGCTTCCATTCTCTTTTTATCTAAACTGTTTATCATCCATATTTCTCTTCCGTACATGACTACACTCCAGACAAATACCTTTACAAAAGACTTCCTAATACTTACATCTATATCCAATGTTAACAAATTCCTCTTCATCAAAATGCTTTTCTTGCCATTGCCAGTTTAGATTTTATATCCTCTCCACTTTAGATAACATCAGTTATTTTGCTAACCAAATAGCAAAACTCATCTACTACTTTAAGTGTCTCGTTTCCTAATCTAATTCACTTAGCATCACCTGCTTTGACTACATTCCATTGTCCTCGTTTTCCTTTTGTTGATGTTCATGTTATATCCTCATTTCAAGACACTGTCCATTCCATTCAACTGCTCTTCTAATTCCTCTGATGTCTCTGACAGAATTACAACGTTGTGGGCAAGCCTCAAAGTTTTTATTTCTTCTCCCTGGACTTTAAATCCTACTCCAAATTTTTCTTTCCTTTCCTTTACTGCCTGCTCAATATACAGATTGAATAACATCAGGATAGGCTACAGCCCTGTCTCACTCCCCTCTCAACTACACTGCATCCCTTGTATACCCCTCGACTCTTATAGCTGCCATCTGGTTTCTGTACAAATTGTAAATAGTCTTTCACTCCCTGTGTTTTACCCCTGCCACATTTAGAATTTGAAAGAGTATTCCAGTCAGCATTGTCAAAAGCTTTCTCTAAGTCTACAAATGCTATAAATGTATGTTTGCCTTCCTTAACCTATCTTCTATGAGAAGTCGTAGAGTCAGTATTGCCTCACGGGTTTCTACATTTCTCTGGAATCCAACTGACCTTTCCCCAGGTCATCTTCTACCAATTTTTCTATTCTTCTGTAAAGAATTCATTTTCATATTTTGCAACCAAGACTTGTTATTAAACTCACTGTTCAGTAAATTTTCATCAATCACGAACTGCTTTCTTCGGAATTGGAATTACTACATTCTTCTTGAAGTCTGAGGGTATTTCGCCTGTCTTATACATCTTGCATACCAGATGGAAGAGTTTTGTCATGGCTGGATCTTCCAAGGCTATCAGTAGTTCTAACAGAATAACATCTATTTCCGGGGCCTTGTTTCGACATAGATCTTTCACAAGTTCTCACAGTATCATATCTCCCATCTCATCTTCATCTACGTCCACTTCCCTTTCTACAGTATTGCTTTCAAATTTACCTCCCTTGTATAGACCCTCTATATACTCCTTCCATCCTTCAGCTTTCCCTTCTCCGCTTAGGACTGGTTTCCCATCTAAACTCTCGTTGTTCATACAGCAGCTTCTCTTTTCCCCAAAGGCCTCTTTAATTTTCCTACAGGTGGTCTCTATCTCTTCCTTGGTTAAATATGCTTCTAAGTCCTTACATTTGTCCTCTAGTCATTACTTCTTAGCAATTTTGCATTTCCTGTCAATCTCAATTTTTAAGAATTTGTATTCCCTTTCACCTGATTCATTTGCTGTATTTTTAAATTTTTCTCCTTTCATCAATTAAATCAGTATCACTTGGGTTATCCACAAGGATTCCTACTGGGCCTTGTCTTTTTACCTATTTTATTCTCTTCTGTCTTCACTGTTTCATCTCTTACAGCTACCTATTCATCTTCTACTGTATTCCTTTCCCCTGTTCTAGCCAACCATTGTACAACGTTCCTTCTGAATCTCTCAATAACCTCTGCTTCTTTCAACTTATCCAGGTCCCATCTCCTTCACTTCGTACCTTTTTCCAATTTATTCAGTTTTAATCTACAGTTCATAACCAATAAACTGTGGTCAGAGATTACATCTGCCCCTGGAAATGTCCTACAATTTACATCCTAGTTCGTAAATCTCTGCCTAACCATTGTATAATCAATCTGAAACCTTCTGGTGTCTCCAGGTCTCTTCCACATATACAACCATCTTTTATGATTCTTAAACCAAGTGTTAGTGATGATTAAAGTACACTGTGTGCAAAATTCTACCAGGTGGCCTCCTATTTCATTCCTTTCACCGAGTCCATATTCATCTACAATTTTTCCTTGTCTTCCTCTCCCTAATGTCGAATTCCAGTCCCCCATCACAATTAAATTTTAGTCTCCTTTAACTATCTAAATATTTTCTTTTATCTCATCATACATTTCTTTGGTATGCTCATCATCTTCGGCGCAAGTTGGCACATAAACTTGTATTACTGTGGCAGGCATAGGCTTTGTGTCTATCTTGACTCTGATAAAGCATTCACTATTCGGTTCATAGTAGCTTTCCTGCATTACTATTTTCATACTCATTATTAAACCTACTCCTGCATTATTCCCATTTCATTTTGTGTTTATAACGCTGTATTCACCTGACCAGAAGTCCTGTTCCTCCTGCCATCGAACTTTACTAATTCCCACTATGTCTAATTTCAAACCAACCCATTTTGTTTTTTATATTTTCTAATCTACCTGTCTGATTAAGGAATCTAACATTCCATCCTCCAATCCGTAGAATGTTTCTCCTGATGAAGACATCCTCCTGAGTAGTCCCTGCCCGAAGATCCGAATGGGGGACTATTTTACCTCCAGAATACTTTACCCGAGAAAACACCATCATCATTTAACCACACACTACAGCTGCATGTCCTTGGGAAAAATTACAGCTATAATTTCTCCTTGCTTTCAGTGGTTCACAGTACCAGCACAGCAAGGCCACTTTGGTTGATGTTACAAGGCCAGATCAGTCAATCATAAGGTGTTGCCCTTGCAACTACTGGAAAGGCTGCTGCTCCTTTCCAGGAACCACACATTTGTCTGGTCTCTCAACAGATACCCCTCTGTTGTGAGTATACCTGCAGTACGGTTATCTGTATTGCTCTTTTGGGCAACCCTGTCTGCTGCCCCCCCCCCCCCCCCCTTTTCGCTCCACACCCACAAACAGCAACACTGTGCTAGACGAACCCACAATGCCAGGACTGCTAAGCAAGTAGACCGGGGTTAGGTGTGGCCTCAAGTGGAGTGTATAGAGAGAGAAAGAGGAGGAGGAGGAGATGTTGGGGAGGGGTAGCTGATGGCTCGGAGGGAAGCAGAGGGTGTATGTGATAGGAATGTCGGAGGGAGAGGCAGCAAGTGTACAGGACAAGAATGCGACACAGGGACCAGACCCTGCGAGTTTGTGCACTGCACGATGGTGATGACATGGAGATGTGGATTAGGAAGGGAGACTGTTGGGTAGAGGGTGTGAATGCAGTGGGTTAGCAGAGATTGAGGACAGGAGGATTACAGTAGCATAGGATGTGTTACAAAAATGATTTCCCATCTGTGTAGTTTAGGAAAGCTGGGGCTGGGGAAGGATCCAGATGGCACAGGCTGTGAAGCAGCCACTGAACTCAAGCATGTTGTGCTCATCAGGATATTCCACCATTGAGTGGTCAACTCTGCTCTTGGCCCCAGATTGGCAGTGGCCTTTCATTCTGGTAGCCAGATGGTTGGTGGTCATGCCTACTTAAAATGCTGTGCAGAAATCTTAGCAAAGTTGGTATGTGACATGGCTGCTTTCACCAGTGGCACTGCCTCAGATGAGATAGGGAAAACATCTGACAAGACTAGATCAGGATGTGCTGGGTGAGTAAATCAGGCAGGGCTTGTGCCTGGATCTTGCACAGGGATATGACCCTTGTGGTAAGGGGCTGGGAATGGGAGTGGTATAGTGATCGATCACAATGTAGTATAGGTTGGGTGGGTGGTGGAATGGGGAGAATCGTGGATAGTATGTCCCTCATTTCTGGGCATGATCAAAAGCATCCAGACACCCCTAAAAACATATGTTTTTCATATTAGGTGCATTGCGCTGCCACTTACTGCCAGGTACTCCATACTAGCGAGCTCAGCAGTCATTAGACATCATGAGAGAGCAGAATCGGGCTCTCTGTGAAACACACGGACTTTGAACGTGGTCAGGTGATTGGGTGTCACTTGTGTCATATATCTGTACGCGAGATTTCCACACTCCTAAACATCCCTAGGTCCACTGTTTCTGATGCGATAGTGAAGTGGAAATGTAAAGGGACATGTGGAGCACAAAAGCGTACAGACCAACCTCGTCTGTTGACTGACAGAGGCTGCCGATGGAAGATCACAAATCACGCCGGTAAATGCAAATGATGCCTCGCTTGGTATAAGGAGTGTAAACAATGGATGACTGAACAGTGGAAAAAAGGTGTGTGGAGTGATGAATCATGGTACACAATGTGGTGATCCAAGGCAGAGTGTGGGTATGAAAAATGCCTGGTGAACGTCATCTGCCAGAAAGAACTAACAGGCAATTTGAACACACCTTATTATCATTAAAGAAAAACACCTTTTTGGCATATACTAAGTGTTAAACACAAGAACAAACAGAAAAAAAGCCCACAACTCTTGTGATGGCAAACCAGATAAGGAAACAAGACAATGGAAGAAATTACTGACCAAAAGCTACACTGCACAATACAAAATACAATGTGCTACTAAATGTTACGGTGAGTGAATACAATGCCAGGGCCACTGTAAGTACTGGCACGAGTTGTTCTGGCAGGAGGGTGAGAAGCCTCGGGAACCAGAACAGATAAGGAAGAGCGGAAAGGTCGACCTGCACTTTTACCAGCATGAGGGGCAGCGCGGTATGTAGCAAAAAAACGAAGCACTGCATCTTCCAGCAGGTGATGGCTCAGCAGCTTATCGAGCTGCGTCTTGAATGTCCACACAAAACGTTCTGCCCGCCTGTTTGACGCAGGATGCAATGGGGCGGTATGGATGAGGGAAATTCCACTGGCAGTACAGAATCGCTTAAGCTCGGTCGAAGTGAACTGTGGACCATTATCAATAACAATTGTTTTGTGGAGGCCCTCAACAGCAAAGAGGTGCCGGAGAATTTTGATAGTCTCTGCAGAAGTGGTGTTCATCATGCGGGAGTCATAAGGCTATCCCGACCTGTTGTTGATCAGTATGAGCTACTGGGAACCATGAAACAGCCCTGCAAAATCCAAATGGAGACGTTCCCACAGAGCAGCTGCATCCAGCCACAAAAAATACTGGCACAGGGGTGCTGCCTGATGTGTTTGGCACGTGGTGCAGGCAGACACAAGGAAGGCAATGTCTTTATCCAAAACGTGCCAATAAATGTGCTGGCGAGCCAACTGTTTGGTGAGGACGATGCCCCAAAGGCCTGCATGGAGGAGGTGGAGGACACGGCAGTATGACCACCTGGGAATCACTACGCAAAAGGATGACTCCACTGCAGAAAAAAAGAGACTGTGCTGATGATCCCAAAAATGCTGGACCACTTTATCATGGACGCTACAACTGGTCGAGCAACCTGCAGCAATTTGGCGGTGGAGAGCTTGCAGCATCTGATCCTGAACAGTGGCCTGCCAGACCACAGTGGCATCCAACAGCAGCACGTCCAGAGCTGTGTCCATGTGGAAACAAGCCAAGGGGGAGGCGCTAAACTCACAGTCCGCCCCAGCAGGCAGCTGGGACAGAAATTCAGCACTTGCATGCCTTTCAGAGGGTGCGGAAAACAATATCAAAGTCGAACATCGCCAGGAAGAGTGCCAACACTGGAGGTGGCGCACCATCTGGGTGGACACAGAAGCACCCACCAGGTGAAACAAAGAAACCAAAGGTTTGTGGTCGATCTGCAGTGTGAAATGATGACTATACATGAAATCGTAGAATTTCACCAGGGTGAAAACCAGCACCAAAGCTTCCTTTTCAATTTCATTGTATTTCGTTTGAGTGTTGGTCAATTTTTTGGATGCGAAAGCCACCGGCCTCTCAACACCGTCAACCACTTGGAAGAGACCACACCCAGGCCATAGTCCGAGACATTGGCAGTGACGATTAACAACCAAGGAAGGATTGCAAGTGGCCAGACAAGGAGTGCTGGAGAGAGCTGACTTGAGACATGTGAAAGTCTGCTCCCATGCTGTGTCCCAAACCCAACACACACCCTTGCACAATATCACAGTCAGGGGTGCTGAAATCTCTGTGTCGTGGGGTATAAAATGCCATTAATGGTTGATTTGACCAAGGATGGATTGCAGATGGTTCACATTGGTGGAGCGACGCAGGTTTTGAATCACCTCAAAATATTCCTTAGATGCGTGTAGGCCACAGGCATCAATCGTGAACCCAAGATAGATGACCTCTTGCGCAAAAAAGTCACACTTTTCTTTCCAGCAATGCAGGTTAGCCTCAGAAAAAACCGAAACAGCCGATCCAGCTTGTATGCAAGGCTCACCACGGACGAGCCACCAACGATAACATTGTCCAGATAACTGGCCGCCCCGGGCACCAGGCTTGTGAGATGTTCCAAATAACGTTGGAAAATGGCAGGGGCGCTGGCAATGCCAAATGGGAGGCGGTTGCACTGGAAAAGGCCACAGAGGGTATTAATGACGAGGATCTGCTGCAATTCCTCGTCCAATGGCAGTTGCAAATAAGCATCACGCAAATCAATTTTGGCGAAAACAGTTGAGCCCACAAGACGTGTGACTGTGTCATCCACCGATGGGACAAGATATGCATCGATGACAGAATGAGAATTGACTGTGGCCTTAAAATCACCCCAGATGCATAAAGCACCATTCCGCTTCTCGACTATCACGATAGGCATCACCCAGTGACTGTGCATGATGGGAGAAAGGATGCCTTCATCTTGTAAGCAGCAAAGTTACACCTGGAGCCTGTCTCGGAGAGCAAAGGGGACCGGGCAGGCCTTAAAAAAAATGAGGGACGAAGTTGAGCATGACAGTGAAACCCTTCACCTCCGGTGTGGAGGATGCGAACAACGTTTCATATTTGCTGAGCAATGGAGTCAGGAGGGTATCTGATGAGGGAATCAACACCGCCTGTACCGCATCCAAGCACCAAAAACTGAGTAGTGAAGGAATGACCGTTGTAAGAGATAAAGCTGGCAAGCCCAAACGTTGGTATGTGGCACCATCCACAATAGAAATGGATGACACCAAGCCAATTTGGAAGACCACCGGAATATGCATGACCTCCAAGGTAAGGAGAAAACAGGTACCCAACTGGGGAGTGATGGAGAATACTTAGCCGTCAATGGAATGTGAGGCTTCCAAGTCCTGAGGTGACGATTCGTGACGAGCCTGTGCGTCCACATGAAGCGTAGCATCTATGCGATGTTTTTGTGAAGCCTGGAACACCACGGCAATATGGCCCACTCGGCTGCAAGCTGTACATCTCGCTCACCGCTGGGTGTGCTCCGACCGTTGGTGAGTCCGGAAACAGTCCAGACAGGATGGAATCTGAGTGAAAGACTTCCTGTCATGGAGTGGACGAACGAATCAGTGAGGCTCCCGCTTGCCACTAGGCAACTGGAGAGCTGTGAAAACAGTGGGATCAAGACGCAGTGGTTGTAGCTGGCGAGATTGTTCAAATGCACGAATGATCAGCAGACAGGTGTCGAGGGACAGATCCTGTAACTTCAAAATATCAGCCTGAAGACCCTCGTCTGGTGCGTAAAACACCACCATATCGCAAATCAACGAAGACGCGTAAGATTGCTTGCAGGCAACATTGGCGTACCAGAATTTACAATCCCGGGACAGACTCTGGAGTGTCGTAATCCATTCCTGATAAGTCTGACCAGGGGACTTTCGACAAGAAAAGAAAGTCTGATGTGCGGAGGTGACATGTATTTGTGCATCAAAGTACTCGAAAAGGCAACCCCTAATGTGAGTAAATGAGAGATCTCGAGGGGACTGCTCAGGGTTCATTTGTTGAATTAGATGATACATCTGTGGACCAACTGTGGCTAAAAGAAAAGCTCAATTTCAGTTTTTGTCGTGGATCCCAGTGCCAGTAAATGTTGTTCCAAGCATTTGACATAATTTGACCAAGGTTCGACGGACCTATTGAAAGCCAGAAATGTCAGTGGAGCCATGGTAAAAGTGTTCAATTTTCCTGTGATGGAATCAACTCTATGAGCTATCTCCTGCAATGCTGGCAAGTTAGAGCACATTTCTGAATGCATGAGTGTTGCCTGAATCTACTGTAGAGTTTCCACCAAGGACTGAAGAATCTCCTTGAAGGAGGCCATTCCGTTCAAAAATGAAAATTGCATCTTCGTCGCCAATAACGCAATAACAAACAGATAAAAAGCCCATTACTGTTGATGTGGCATACCAGTTAAGGAAACAAGACAATGCAAGAAATTACTGACCAAAGTGACATCGCCTCTTACTAAGTTTTCTCTTCTTCCACAGAATGACCACAGCATTTACGAAAAGTATATGTAACATCAGTATGACCTTATTGTAAAGTTGTCTTTGTAATGCCTTTTTTAAGCCTGAAGATAAGGTACTCCCTTGAAACATGTTGCTAAATAAATAAGTAATGCAATAGTCAACAAAGTTTGTGACTGGTAGAGGTAATTTAAAGAAACCTTTACATGTTTCTTGAGACAGTCACGGTCGAAAAATAGTCAAAATGGCTTCAAATGGGGAATTTGGATGATGCGTCGATCACTTATGAGAGTCGGCTACATTCCCAGCAACTGTGGGCTTTGAGAGAAACTGAAAGATGGCTTCTTACAGCTCTTTGAGAGTCTATAATAATTTATAGTCAGATAATAATGGGAATCTGAATGCATCTGTGATCTCACACAAATGTGAGGTACCCATTGATGCAACAATTTTTCAATATCTTTAAAACTGCAGTAGTTAATATTTCACAGTGAATAAACATTTACACAATAAACATCTGAAACAACAAACCTTAATTACTTCACGCAATTTCAACAAATGTTATCTCAAACAATAGCATTGCACTATAGCTATCATCACTGAAAGCTAAGTGTCTGTATCTACAGTATTTTATTTATTGATTTACAATGTCTTTTAGTTTTATTATGCAAACGTTTGCCAGAACAACGCATCCACCACAATTAAACATCAAATGAATACAGCATGAATACTTATATTTTGTCATACTTCTGAATTTACTTAATGAACAGTTTACTATTTTGCCAGTAACTTAAGTGCTATTAAAAAACTGTGCTAATTTAAAAGTGGTCAGCTTCATGTGTTAGCAGATACCACAATTAAAAAGAGAACCACAAGCTGCTTCTGCTAAGAAGACATAAAGAACTGTTTAAATAATATTTAATGGTAATCTGCAGTCATTTAGTGTGAGCGCGCGCGCGCGCACGCACGCACACACACACACACACACACACACACACACACACACACAAGAATACTGGCTTATTTATGTATGAACCAACTATTACCTATATTTGTTATCAATGAATGTAACTGAATGTTTATAACATTTATTTTATTTAAATATTGTTATAATAGGTTGGTTAGTGTGGAAAAGTGGTCAAGATGGGTCAAATCATGCCTGTAGCATGTAAGAATGATGTATTTTTGGTGGGGATGGCCTTCAGCTGAACACTACAGGAGTCAAGTAGAGACTGGAACTTTTCGAGCTCAAGGATGTGATTCTAGACACTTTGCGTCGAGTGCTGGAAGAAGGCAGACCTGCCTATTGTAACATCCATGATTCAGTCATATAGGTGTTTGATTCTGGGCAGTGAACAGCCACTACCATACTTTAACATCTGATGGGATTTTATATTTCAAGAGGTCTGAACCTGCTTCATAGTAGGACTCTCTAACATTTTCTGCTTAAATTATGCAGCTGAGGATAGACAGAGAATGAGTAACTATTCTTCGTATCGCAGGTGATAATTTGTAAATTATGGTGAATTTTTCATATATTGTGATTATGAAATGGACTTGATTTTCACATATCTTCTATGACTATTTTGTTTGAGGATTTGAGGATGAGATGTCCTTTATTGAACAAACATTCTTCAACATAATTTTCTGTCATCTATATCAATTACAGATGTTAGAATATAACCCTTGTTATTAAAATATTCCAGCTAGCGCATAGACTATTTGACAGCAGGGTCTCAGCTACAGGTATTATTTTGCAGTGAATTCGCTGCTGCACATGAAAGCAGACATGCGCAGCTCGACCCCATGATTACATCGAGCTATTCTTTTTAACATACAGATGAAAATGCACCTGGTTTGTTGTATGGGATGCTTTTTAGAAAAGCAGCTACTCAGCAGTAACCATTAGGTACCATCACAATTCTCATTTAAGGATAAATTTGCACATAAGGCAAAAAACACAGGTCAGGAGTAATAACATCTGTTTATTAATTTTAATATTTACAGGAGGCAATTACCTCAACATCTCATAATCAATGTGCTTGTTTGCAAAGAGAAAAATGAACAGCCGCCAGCACTAGCTCTACTGAACGACACAGATGGTAGCTATCCTTGCACTATTTCCCTTTGCTTCCATAATCCTCCTGGTATCATAACATAAACAGCAGCAGTTGTACCTTAAATCAATGATTCATGCATGTGCAGAATGAGATAATCAATCTCTGGTTCCTGACATACAGTAACAGAAAACACAAGGCAGTTTTAGCTGAGATGCATGGATGTTTGAAAGTCTAGAGGGACATAAAATTCTAAAGATGGGAACAACATAACACTCAAAAAAATCTGGCAGCAGGTAAAGAGACAATGGGCTATCTCTGTTGCAATCAAGAAATGAAAAATGAGGGTGGAGCCAATAAATACTGGTTTAAGGCACTTTTCTTAGCAATCATATACAACTGTTCACTTGACGGAGGGTCTGTTCCTAAAGACTGGAAAGTAGCACAGGTCACACCAATATTCAAGAAAGGAAATAGGAGTAACCCATTGAATTGCAGACCCGTATCACTGACCTCAATTTGTAGTAGGATTTTGGAGCATATACTGCAATCAAACATTATTAATCTCATTAAAGAAAATGACTTATTGATACATAACCAACACGGATTCAGAAAATATTGTTCTTGTGCAACACAGCTAGCACTTTATTCCCATGAAGTAATGAGTGATGTCAACAGGGGATCTCAGATCGATTCCATATTCCTAGATTTCCATTCCTCACAAGCGACTATTAATCAAATTGCATGCATATGGAGTATCATCTCAGTTGCGTGACTGGATTCGTGATTTCCTCTCAGAGAGGTCACAGTTCATAGTGATATACGGTAAATCATCAAGTAGAACAGAAGCGATATCTGGCATTCTGCAAGTTAGTGTCATAGGCCCTCTGCTGTTCCTGATTTATATAAATGATCTAGGTGATAATCTGAGCAGCCCCCTTAGATTGATTGCAGATGACGCTGTAATTTACTGTTTAATAAAATCATCAGATGATCAATTCCAATTACAAAATGAGAGAATTTCTGTAGGGTGTGAAAAGTGGCAATTAGCACTAAACAAAGAAAAGTACGAGGTCATCCACTTGGGTACTAAAAGAAATCTGATAAATTTTGGGTATACGATAATTCGCACAAATCTAAGGGCTGTCAATTCGACCCAATAACTAGGAATTACAATTATGAGCAACTTAAATTGGAAAGACCACATAGATAATATTGTGGGGAAGGCAAAACAAAGACTGTGCTTTGTTGGCAAAACACTTAGAAGATGCGACTAACCCAATAAAAAGATAGCCTACATTACACTTGTCCGTCCTCTGCTGGAATATTGCTGCACAGTATGGGATCCATACCACGTAGGATTGACAGAGGACATCGAAAAAGCGCAAAAGAAGGGCAGCTCATTTCGTGTTACTGCGCAATAGGGGTGAGAGTATCACTGATATGATATGCGAGTTGGGGTGGTAGTCACTGAAACAATGGTGGTTTTCTGTGCAGCAAGATCTATTTACGAAATTTCAATCACCAACTTTCTCTTCCGAATGCGAAAATATTTTGTTGACAGCCATCTACGTAGGGAAGAATGATAATCATAATAAAATAAGAGAAATCAGAGCTTCAACGGGAAGATTTAGGTGTTCCTTTTTCCCATGTGCCATTCGAGAGTGGAATGGTAGAGAAGTAGTATGAAAATGGTTTGATGAACACTCTGACAGGCACTTAAGTGTAAATTCCAGACTAACCATGTAGATGTAGATGTAGATGAAAGGCCACATCATCAATCTGCATCTCAGAACTATTATAATGCTTTATGCAAGGAACACAGATGACAATAGATTAGTATGTGGTGTGGATGACGGTAATTTAGAACATGTTGCATTGCTACAGTGGAGAAGTGTCTTAAAGTGGCTTTTGATTAGATTTGCATATAACTAGCTTTTAGTGGCCAATTGTTATGTTGCCAACAAAGTTGGAGATATCAGCTTATAATGAATAATCATCCTCTAACATTTTCTTTTTTTTATAGAGATAACCAATACCATGTATACTATCAATTCTTGCATAGGTTAAAATTACCTCAGCTGTTTCATTAAATAATTCATATCATATCATATACGATGTATTATATTTCACACTAAACTGTATAAAAATGAAATTAATGTGTTACAATCGATATGTGCTAACAGTTAAAATTACTCTTCTTTTAAGAATAACTGAAATTACCAAATTTCTAGCGTACTTAAAATTCATATTATTAATTGCACAATCTAATGTGAATTATTAAAATTATTTCTGCATTAATTTTTTAAAATAATGATATATTTTAGCGATGATTCATCTTTCATTTTGTAAACCCTTTTGCTTTGTAAACTCTTTGGAAATTGTGAGTAAGGCAGACTGTAAGTTGTTGTGGGCATGCCTCAGATGGAAGCACACATTTTTATAAGTTTGTCACCAACAATGTAACTATTGGTTTTTTTTTAAAATGTGGAAATTACAAAGTTGGTGGGATTTAGAAGAATGAGATAAAATTAAAAGATATTCACTGCAACAGGCAACTCTTCATCAGTTATTTCATCTTCAAGAACCTGCTAGATTAAATCAAAATTTTCAGCAGCAAGAATGTACTTCTAAACACAGCAAGATTTTAAACCAGCAACAACAACAAGTAAAAAGTTATTCTTTTAAAATCCTACTCCTCTCGAAGTTTTCAAAATTTGTGCAAAGAATGAAAACTTTATGGTGATGTGTGGGAGGGTAAGATTACAAGCTGATGTGTCTCTCTGAGGTTTTAAATCTGAATTCCTCCCCCCCCCCTCCTCCCCCCCCCTTCTGTCTTTGAACTTCTCTTGGTTAACTGGTTGTTAATTTTGTGACATTTGGCCACTAAATTTTTCTTCATTCTAAGAAATCACAACTAATTAACTTCGTATGGATACAAAAGAATATATCAAATTATTCAGTGAATCAGACTCTTTAAAATTGTGTACTGTGAGCTTCTGATCTAATATGATTGCTACAGAATAAACATATACTGATATTACAAAGCACAGGTGGCCCAAAGTCATGAACAGTTGTTCCATAACTCCGACTGGCAGCCAGTTTTGACAGCAGCAAGAAGAGCTGAAATTGTCCACTTCACTGGATGCACAAACCAAACAGCTAAACTTTGAACTTTTAGAGGACATCACGTTTTCATGAAAACAGTCTTTTACTAGTCAGCTTCAATGGCTTCACCTGCCAGTATCAGTCTGTATATCCTCAGTGGACAAATATTTTGTGCTCATTGGACAGTTCAAGGTGTCATTAATTCATGGCATTGGAGATACATCATTTTTAACAATTTTGTACAGCCACTGGTAACTGACATAGAAATGCCTTGTGCCTTCCTTTTTCTTCATGAGGATCACAGCTGAGGTTCAAAGACTTCTGATGGCAGAATGTTGTTGTCTCATAGCAACTTCTTCACCTCTTGTTGAATTATTTAGCATTCAGTTGGGGATACCCTACATGATAGGTGACTGACAGGGGAGGGGAGGCAGGGGTGGGGGTAGTGATCCACAGTATTTATGTGATGTTTCACACTGGCTCTGGTCCGCCATGTCTGCACTACTGACTTGAATGAACCTCAAAATTAACACAGGATGGTCAATACTCACAGACATTCTTACTCAGTGAAACCAAGACCTGTTGGCAAGTGAAGAGTCAAGTCTACCATATAGTAAAGCAAGATTCTCCAGTGATGGTACTGAGCTATCTTCTGGGACTCATTCATCTGTATATACATACATACCCTTAGCAAAATGGTTGCAGATATTTATGAGAACTGGTAACCCACAGCTCTCTCCTTGAATGAGATTTTCACTCTGCAGCGGAGTGTGCGCTGATATGAAACTTCCTGGCAGATTAAAACTGTGTGCCCGACTGAGACTCGAACTCGGGACCTTTGCCTTTCGCAGGCAAGTGCTCTACCACTGAGCTACCGAAGCACGACTCACGCCCGGTACTCACAGCTTTACTTCTGCCAGTACCTCATCTCCTACCTTCCAAACTTTACAGAAGCTCTCCTGCGAACCTTGCAGAACTAGCTCTCCGGAAAGAAAGGATATTGCGGAGACATGGCTTAGCCACAGCCTGGGGGATGTTTCCAGAATGAGATTTTCACTCTGCAACGGAGTGTGCGCTGATATGAAACTTCCTGGCAGATTAAAACTGTGTGCCCGACCGAGACTCGAACTCGGGACCTTTGCCTTTCGCGGGCAAGTGCTCTACCATCTGAGCTACCGAAGCACGACTCACACCCGGTACTCACAGCTTTACTTCTGCCAGTACCTCGTCTCCAACCTTCCGCAATATCCTTTCTTTCAGGAGTGCTAGTTCTGCAAGGTTCGCAGGAGAGCTTCTGTAAAGTTTGGAAGGTAGGAGACGAGGTACTGGCAGAAGTAAAGCTGTGAGTACCGGGCATGAGTCGTGCTTCGGTAGCTCAGATGGTAGAGCACTTGCCCATGAAAGGCAAAGGTCCGGAGTTCGAGTCTCGGTCGGGCACACAGTTTTAACCTGCCAGGAAGTTTCAGCTCTCTCCTTGTCCACTTGTAATGGCTGTGATCATCATTGGTATATAGATTACTTTTGTGAAGATAAGTATCTTTTTGCACTTAACTACAGCTTCATAGTTTAACCAAGTATCCATATTATTCACTAGAACTTGGACTTGCTGATCCCAGTGGTGAAAGTGTGTCTTCAGTCGTAGATAAGTCCAGAACACTCCGTTTCTTGAACTTGTTAGAGGAGCTTTTTCAATCTGGATATCAAATCTTCCGTAGGCTACTAGTATCATCACTGGATTCAGACAATGATATGGAGATGCATGCAGCAGACCATCCAGAACTGAATAGTTTCTTGGCTGCACTGCAGGCTGCATGGGCACTGTGTCACATGGCAAGACTCCCTGGCAGCACAAGCCACAAGGAAAGAGCATACACATCCCTCGAGCAGTTCTGCTGATGTATCTGAAGCTTTCCAGTTGGCAACATCACTATTTGCACACAGTGACATGCTTCTTCTTAGTTATTTCTCTCAGTTTTCTATTCAGGTTTTGTTTGTATGCTATTGACAATTGTTGGTCTCATGTTTGAATTCCTACTGGTTTATCTTTTCAGATTTGTGTACAGTTAGCCATCATTCACTCTTCTCGGCCACTTATCATTTTTCAGAGAAACCACCTAGTGGAGTTCTACTCCTGGTAAAGGGTTGCCAAAGTAGAATCTCGCGTACGAAATAGGTGGTAATGATGGATCAAGAGTTTCTGGGGATTTCACAGAATTGAATAACAGCAGGAATGGGTGTGGTTGACATCAACCCCTGCAGCAGCAGCAGCAGGTGCAGAAGTTGATCCAGCAGAATGCATAGCTAATATAAAACTTGAGAGTGCAGCCTGTGGGTTGAGCACCTGTGGGGCAACCTCCAACCCCCCCTCCCCCCCCCCCCCCCTTGCTGTTTGCCACACTTGACATCACTGTAGACTAGCAACACAGCATGAATCAACTAATGCTATACTGCTAGTTAAGGAAGATATCAGATACCACACTCCAGAGGCCTCTATTACTTACAACTAGTAGCAGTCTCTATAAAACAGTTCAAAAGCTGTGTCTGCAGACTGACCCTGGAGTGTTAGAATTTACAGAACTGTGCAAATCCGCATAGTGAGCATCTCTACCATCAAACTGATATTGTTGCAGCACAGCTGCAGTTTAACCAATATGGGAAGTGTAGTAATCAGTTTCATACATCCTGGATAACGTGTTTGCAAGGCCTCACCTGCAAACGCTAGTTTGAATGTACGAGCTGTTGTGTCTCATATGGTGATTTTGTAATCACAGATGTAGTTGTCCGATTAGCACTGGACAAGAAGGTCTAGATTAGAGCTTTGGAATCATCCAACCAGGAGCTAAGTGCAATCACAAATAATGATAATATGTCCGTGTCAGCAACAGCTCAAAATGCATTTTCAGGTAGTTGGCAAATAGATCAGCTCTCTACCAAGTGCCGACATGTTAGTCCTCTGGATGGAACTAAGGGTGTAGTCCTGCACAATGAAACATTTCTTGCTCCCAAGTAGATTTCAGTGAACTTTGTAGACAGCTGCAACCCAGTCACATGTTTCGATATAGATCATGTTCTTTATATAATGACAGAAGATCCCCTCAGTGAGTGTTGGATTCCCCCTCCCCCCCACCCTCTTGATGCTTAAGTCTTGTCCTGCCTGCTGCATGCACCACGAGCGTCACCAATGTCCAGAACCTGACCAAACGTCGGCGTTCACTTTAACGCCAGTCTTGGCACAAACTGACCATGCGCTTGATAAAATCCTGAATGAGTTGGATATCAATGGTATTAAGTTCCAACCTCAGGAAGATATGTGGGCAGCAGTTTTTCTTATCAACCAGGAAATCTGTCGGTGTTTGGGCTCCCCACGGCTGCAGCCACTGCTGCGGCAAATTATTTCATGTAACTTGCCAAAGATCCCTCTGTGCAGGCAAATTACTGTACAGGCAAAATCCAAGAATACAGAAAGGGAAATCACTTTGTAGGTCACAAGTTTGCCATCGGCTTTAAATATCGTGTGCTTAAATATGTTTGCTGCAATTGGTTTGGATGTGATGAACCTGGTGATCAGCTCTATACTATTCCATGATTTAAACTCATTATTAGATAATTATAAGCAGTTATTTAGTTAAATGTTGGGTGCAACCAAAGATTTTGAAACACACATTTCACTCAAGCAGTCCATGGCCAGTTCTGGGGGCAATGCGTAGCACAGCAAAACCAAGTTATATAGGTTACAGAATTTGGAATAATTGCACCAATCTCAGCAAGTCAGTGGGCAAGTCCCAAGGTGGTTGTAAAGAAAGCAAATGAGCACATCAGCATTTTTGGTGACTTTAAGGACACAATTAAGACGCAAAGTAAGATCGTCCTTCAGCCAAAGGAACTTTCACCAAAGTTAGCAGGGAATGGGATTGTTTTTCAAAGATAGATTTGAAGCATGCATACTTGCAGTTACCACTAGACACAGACATGCAGATAATCCTAGCACTAAAGACACCTTTTGTAATGTATCGACACAAGAGGTTGCCTTCTGGGATCACTTCGGTGCCAGGGATTTTCTAAAGATAAGTAGAGCAACTAATTCATGGCATGTCAGTTTGTGTAAACAATTTGGATGACATGTGGGTGAAAGCAGCTATTAGGGAAGAGCACATGCAAAATGTTAATTTCAGTGGCTGCTGGAGAACAGGCTTCATTGTAACCTACACAAATGCAAGTTATTTGCACCATCCGTGCAGTATTTGGGGCAAATTTTACATAGCAAACGGATCACGCTGATAGCAGAGCACACTAACATAAACAAGAAACTACCAGACCCCAAAAACTTAAAAGAATTACAGTCTTTTCTTGAGGAAAGTGAGCTAGTAGCCGGTGGTGTGACACACCCCACCATCCAGGAGAGCTGCCACACTTGAATGAATTTCGTTAGAAAACCAGCACCTATTTATGCTTGGCTGTGTGCGTCTGTTTTGCCAATGCGCCACTTTGCATCACATACACAAAACACTTAGGTTGGCCAGTGGCCCCCTTCTGCCTGTGACTTGCGCCATGAAAACTGCTGTGTGTGCCCTCTCTGGCAGTTCTACGCCCCTGTTGCCTCTATTTGCCTTCACAACTCACTGCAATCTGGCCCATACCTGGTTATAACTTGTGCTCAGAATATCGCACAAAACTGACTTTCCCTACCCTAAATGTTTGTGCCACTACATTATTCACCTATTCCGAAAGACCTATCCAACACACTGGGACTTGGACTACCCTTGGTTCCCTTTTGGAATTAGCTCTCTGCCTGATCAGAAAGAAAATGACACATAACAAAGTTAAGGCTGCGATGACACTTGGCACACAGGTGCTCAAAATGATTGTTATTTGCGGTTGCCTTTCCCGATACTGAATAACATGTTGAACAAGCTGTTCGGCTGATATGCGCCCCTCTTGTTATGTTATGTTATGTGTTATGTTATGTTATGTGGTTTATTCATCTCATTACATACAATTTTCAAATCATTTGATTTGATGTACAGGAGACATGTCAAGGTTTACAAAAGAAACTTTTTTCTCTTTTTTAAGATAAATACAAAAGTTTACATTATATTTTACATTTCTAAGTTTCAGCTACACATGTACATAAAATAATAAATGTATTACAATCCCTGTGTTCAGATTGTGAAGCTGTCCTCAATGAATTCATCGACAGAATAATAACACTTTTCCACCAGTAGAGTAAAGAACAATCTTTTCAGTGAACCAATCTCCATTTTAAATATATTACTGCCTTTTATTTTATTGAAAATTTTTAACCCCATATACTCTGGCGTTTGGGCATAAAGTTTTAAACGATGCGTTGGAAGTTTGAAGTTATCTCTGTGGCGAGTGCTGTAGTTGTGGTCAAAACGGAAATTGTCTAGTGTATGTTGATTTCTATATAGGAACACCACCATCTCATATATGTAAAGTGAGGGGATAGATAGTGCTTTTAAATTTTTTAACAGTGGTTGACAGGATTCCCGTTTTTTTGCAACACACGTTTCTAATTACTTTCTTTTGTAATACTAGACACCTAGTGACATTTGCTGAGTTTGATTAACAAGGTCAGATTCTGCCATGGCAAAAACTCTAAAGTGGTTTCTGGACAGTACAGCTGTGGCTGCGTAACATTCAATTGCATGACTCCTGAAACTGATGCTGGCAGGTTGAAGGTTGGTCCTATTATGTTACACTTAGTTCCTTTGATTAAAACTCTGCTCCCCTCGAGCTCTATATGTTTTGCTTCTGCAGATACTACCTGCTCAAAACAAATTGCTACTATTACCAAATTCTCATAGGTGGAGAAGATCCAATGCATCCCGACCCGTTGCAAGTTCAATTTTTGCTCCACGATGTCCCTTGGACAGTCTATTCCTTTTCCCCTGGCTAAAAATAACTGCACCATGCATGTGTGACATATTTGTAGCTTCAAAGCTTTTCCTCCAACATTCACTATTTTTTATCCAAACTTAACACCAACTGTGTGACTACTTTCATGCTTAAATTTACATTATATGAACTGGTGCTATAAACATGACTTTCCTGACCCAGCACTGTCTATAACTAAAAATTTAAACAGGAAATCGTATGACTCTCTTATTGTTCAACACATATTTATTACAGCTTTGCCACAAAATTTACTCCGACGCATTTATTCCTCCAGAACTACGTTTGATATCTCCTCCAACAACACCCCATGTACATCAGATGCTATACTTCCCTTTTCAGTGACCTGAGGACAGGGAATACCATCACCCTTCCTCCCTCTTCAAAAAGACTGCTGCCCCAGCAGGTTCACAATACTCGAACACACATATAAAATACAATGCCCAATTAATCTATGTAGACCCAATGATACCTAACCAGAAAAACAATAAAAACTACAATTACTCTACTACTATCTGGATCTCAAAGTATACGGTACTTCATGCTGTCTCTATCTTCCTGGTTTTCTCTGTGCTTAGCACCTCTCTTCACTCTCTCTTTCTTCCTCTTTCCTTCCTGTAACACACCTGGAATCACATCTGGGCAACCCTTAAATGGCCGTAATGACCCAACGTTTACTATCATCATTCTAGATGCCAGCTAAAGCTTAACATTAATGGGAGATGTGGTTTCAACAACTTGGTATGGCCCTTGATACCTTGTGAGGAACTTCTTTGTTTTCCCTTTTTGTGTGTAGGGACTGGACAGCATTACCCATTGCCCCACTCTATACTGCAGTAAACTCCCGTTCTGCTTTACCGCATCTTCCTGCCTTTCCAAAGACTTCATATTCGCCTTTTGAACCCGTTTCCAAACATCCCAAATTGTCCTTGCAAATTGACGTACAGATTCAACAGCCCTTCCTTTTTGTAGCTTCACTAAATCAAATGGTGATGGCATTTTTCACCTGTACACTGCCTCATATGGAGACAAACCAGTATTTGTATGGACTTTTGCATTGTATGTGCATATAATATGCTTCAAATACTCATCTCACTGATGGTGATGAGAATCCACATAAAAACTCAGCATCTTCCCGATTGTTCTGTGTACCCGTTCTGTCCTTTCGTTGACCAGTGGATGCAACGCGCTCGTCCTCAACTTCTTTATGTCCAACAATTTACACAGTTCCTTTATCAAATCCGACATGAAGTTGGTCCCTTGGTCAGTAATTATTGTCTCCGGTAGACCAAACTTCAAAATCCAATGTTTACTAACACTTGCATGACTAATGCTGCCTGTTAATTTGGCATAGCCACCATCTCCACATACCTTGAAAAATGGTCTATTATTGTCAGGATAAATCTGTTCCCCGATGGTGTGCACCTAAAAGGTCATAAGACATCAATCCCCAGCAAAGAGAATGGACATATTCCTTCCAGTAATCGTTGTAGCTGTATCTGTTCCCGACTCAAGCCTACTCTCTGCGCACATGGTATACAATTCTTGACATACTGATCCATATCTCCTTTCCTACCTCTCCACCAATACCTCTCCACCACTCTCCTATTCGTCACTCTACACCTTCCATGACCAGATAACACATGATCATGTGCTTCCTTTAAAACCTCATCCCTCAACTTCACTGGTCTACTACCCTTGGCCCTAACTTAGTTTCCCTGCACTGAAGACCGTCATACATATTAAACTGTGGTTGTGTCCGGTACAAGTTACAATCGTTGTCCATGTCCTGTAATTCTTGCCATACCACTAGGTCATACCTATGACTTCTACTTTTGCCACGTTACTACTTAGTGCATCTGCATTACCGTGCTGCTTCCCAGGCTTGTGCACCACCTCACAGTCGAATTCACTAAGCCTCATAGCCCATCTGGCGAGTCTAGTGAACGGATCCTTCAATCCCAATAACCACTTCAATGCAGCATGATCTGTCACTACCCAAAATCTCCCTATAAATAACATTTAAAGTATGTGATTCCATAGATCAAGCTAAGCATCTCCCTCTCTGTTGTTGAGTAATTCCTTTCTGCTGCATTCAACTGCCTAGACGCATAGGCTACAGGATGTTCTTTCCCATCAATTTCCTGACTAAGAACACACCCTAATGCTTGATTCAATGCATCGCATGCTAGTATAAAATCCTTTTCAAAATCTGGAAACACAAGAACCAGACTTGATTTTAATTCTGTCCACACGGAATGACTGCACTTCCTTAACTGTTTTCGGTTCCTGAATATCGCTTACAGCCTGTACCAACCTCAGATCTGTTCGCACTCCGTCCTTACTGATAATAAGACCCAAATATTTTACTTCTAAAAATTCAAAATGACTTTTCGCCAAGCTCAATGTCAAATGAGCTGCTCTTAACTTCATAAAGATTTTCCTTAATCACTGTCTATGTTGCTCCATACTACTTGAAAACACTATAATGTCATCCAAATAGACCAGACACTGCCATTGTTTCAAACCCCTCAAGACACTGCCTAGCAACCTCTGAAACATTGCCGGAGCATTTTTTAAACCGAATGGCATCCTAATGTACTGGTAATGGCCTCCAGGAGTAGAGAAAGCTGTTTTTGGACGATCCTCTGAAGCCGCCTCTAACTGGTGATAACCACTTGTCAAATCCATCGCAGAAAAGTACTGGCATTGTCCGAAGTGATCCAAATTCTCCGATATGTTTGGAATGGGGTATGTGTCCATTACTGTCTTATTATTGAGGTATCGGTAACACAACAGAACCTGTATTTCTTAATTCCATCCGTAGACTTTTTAGGCACAACGACAATGCCTGCTCCCCAGAAACTATTACTATGCTCTACCCCAGAAACTATTACTATGCTCTATAATACCGTCTGCAAGCTCCTGATCAATGAAATCCATCACAATCAGCTGCAAATATCTAAGTATTCTGTATGGTTTACGGTAAACAGGTGCTTCATTCCCTGTCGGTATCCTATGTTGAACTAATGGAGTTGCTGGTAACAGCCCTTGTGGAAAAAAATAAATCCTTAAATTCCCACAATAATTGTTCCATATGCTCACTTTGTCCTTCTTTTAAATGCTTAATTTTGTCACACAATGCAGTTCTATCAGCAGTTAGTGGTTGATCGCTTCGCCTACCTCTCAAACACTAGTCTTTGTCATCTGGCACATCCAAATTTGCTACTAAAACTCCTTTCCTCAAATTCACATCTACAGCCCTAACATTTTCCACGTTCACGGGAACTACTCGCCTGCCATTCCCCTCCTGTTTCACAAAACAACCCAATGAACCCAAAACTTCATTATCCTCCAATGGTTCAATAACACACACTGTACCCACAGGTAGATTTGACTCCACACCTAACCAAAGTGACTGCCCGGTGCCACTAGACACACACTCATGCGAATTAAGTCTTAATGCTAATGTACGCAGTCCAATTGGTCTGTTCATTATGCTGAAGGCCCCTCGTGACAGCTCTGCATTGACAACAGTTTCCCCTAGCTGAAATAACATTCCACCAAGTTCCACAGTTCATTGTCCAAGGTCAATTTTGTCATGATGTTGATGCAAGAAATCTACTCCTAGGATCATGTCATAGCCCTCACTTACCCATGGTACTAACTCCATGCATGCATTAAATCACACTTTCTCTATTCGAAAGTCAACTGTCACCGACCCCAAAGGAGTGACCTCCTTATCCCCACTCCATGCAACCTAACTTCCTTCGTCCCATTATATTCTTAGTAGCCACTGACACTTGCGCCCTTGTGTCCAACAAAATCTTAAACTTTTTAGTTCCTATGGTTCCTACAACTGAACATTCCACCTCTGCATATGTATTCGTATCATTGACATTAAAAAGGAACTCCCTTAGGTGGGTCTTGGGCCTCCTCTGCCATTTAACGATTGTCCACCTCTCCTATCTCCACTTCTCCATCCTCCACGCTGCTGATCTCCACCTCTTCCTCTATTCCTTGGTGACTAGGTACATTGCCTCTGCACATGTCCCATACGACCACACTTATTACATTTTATACCTGCTGTAAACACTGTTTGCCTCTCGCGTGTCCCTGCTGCCACGTCTATTTCCTCACAATGAATTGCCAGGTGAATGGCTGAATACAAATCTTTCGGATTCCCTTCATGCACTTCCCATGACATGTGTGCCGGTAACCCTCTCAAAAATACATCAAGTGCCCTTTGCTCAGCCCCCTGCAACAGAACACTATTCGCTTCTTCGCTCTGACCCAACTCGTAAGTATATTCATTAATTTCCCTTATCCTGTCCGCAAATTTCTCCATCATCTCCCCCGTCTCCTTGTATTGTACTTAACCTCTCTCTAAAGTACCAAGCTCTATTCTATTTCTTGTAACTTTGTAAAAGCCCCTCCTTCAACTGCTTAAAATGTCCTGCCTTCCTTAAGGCCTCAGAACACCTTACATAGATTTTCGCTTCACCCGTTAATATAATCTTGGCTACATGTAACAACTGTTCATCAGACCAACCATTCATCACAGCTGAAATTTCCAAGCCCTCCACAAATGAACGCACATCCTCAGATGCCTTGCCAGAAAACGGAGTAATCAAACTCGCGGCAGCTGGATCAATCTCCTACTGCGGCATCCTAGGCAACGACAACTGATCCGATGTGGTTTCCTGCTCACTTCTAGATGTTAATTCACTTCTCAACTGCATATTGTCCACTGTCAATTGTGCTATTTTTTCCATCAAAATCCGCACTGCTTCTGGTTTCGACACTCCTTGCGTCCTTGACTCTGGCATTGTAACGCTTTCGTTCCCAGTTAGTCCCGGAACGAAACATTTAAGTACAGGAACAACCTGACTTCCTACAGTTCCGTGTCATCACACTCAGTATCATGATAAACCAATACAAAAGTAGTCAAATGCCATGAAAAATAAATAAATAAATAAATAAATAAATGTTACTGCCTAAAATACACTAACACTTACTCTGACAACAAAAAAATACTATGCCCATGCAGAACATAACATTTAGGTTGGCCAGTGGCCCTCTTTCCGCCTGTGACTTGGGCCATGAAAACTGCTGTGTGTGCCCTCTCTGGCAGTTCTATGCCCTCTCTGGCAGTTCTATGCCCTGTGGCCTCTCTTTGCCTTCACAACTGCTGGTATGCATAACTCACTGCAATCCAAACCGCACCTGGATATAACTTGTGCTCAGAATATCGCACAAAACTGACTTTCCCTATCCTAAATGGTGGTACCGCTACAATGGGAATAATTTCCAATTACTTACAGACCACAAACTCCTCTTTTCTCTTTTTGGTCCACACTGTCACCTTCCAGACAAAAAGGCACAGTGTTTGCAACATTGGGCTCTGTTTTTAACAATTACTATTATGTCATTCATTTTTGCCCCACTGCACAGCATACAAATGCCGATTTATTATCACACCTCCTCAATGGCTCCAATGTTGAGTTTGAGCAAACGGAAAATGTGTTTTTTTGCTCTGGATAGGACTATTCACCATGGCTTGCAAGATTTCCCTATCACTGTTCACAAAACAGCAGTGGCTACCAGCCAGGAGCCCCCTCCTGTGTAGTGTCTTGTCCACAGTGCAAAGTTGTTGGCCACAGAGTCTCCTAAAACTTTCGGGCCCATTGTTGCAAAATTATTTTGCTATGAAACACAGACTTAATGTTGCTCAGAGATTAATGTTGTTGTCAACAGAGGGTGCCGAATGTCACATTGTTGTTCCACCTCCACTCTGTGGTCACATCCTTCAGCTGCAACAGACATTCCACTGGAGCATGTCAAGGATGAAAGCTATGCCTCTGTGCCACATTTATTGACTAGGGAGAGATGGCACATTGAGGATACAGTGCATATATGTCAGGCTTGCACTTGCAACCAAGCCTACCCAGCGCAATGTTTTTTTCCATGATCCTGCACTAAGGTCCTCCAGGAGAGGGTGCACATCGACTCTGCTAGTCCTTTTCAGAGTGCAGTGTGGTTTCCTGGTGAAGGATGCACACAATAATTTTCCTTATGTGGCATAAATCACTTCTACAGCTGCACATGCTACAATCAGAGCACTAGCTACCTTTTACGACATACAGGGAAGCCCCCCTCACACGTTAGTATTCTACAGCAAACCTCAGTTTGCTTCAACAGAATTTGAGGCTTTCTGCCAACACAATGGAATACAACACCTGGCACTGCCCCTTTCCACCCGGCATGAAACTGGAAGCAGAATGGCTGGTCGGAACCCGTAAGGCATAAATGACAAAGTCACTGGTATCAATTCCCACTGATGAGGCCTTAACAGTTTCTTGCGACTTATCAGTCAACCCCAATCAAGGTAAGTCCAGCTGAAGTACCACATATGGCACAGCCAGTGCACACTCCAATGTCTGCTGTCTTGAGAGCTTAGAGCCCAAGTTACATGCCCTGCTACTAGCAGGGTGCCATCATGTGTGCTCGCGCATTCGGCCAGAAGCCAGGTTGGGCACCTGGCATCATTCTAGGCCACAAGGAGCATCAAATGTTCCTCGCTGCAGCCAGCCAGGAGCACCTGAACTTGATGCATCAACGGATCAAGTTCCAGCCATGACAAATGCAGAAGCCATCTCCACTCCTCAAGCCAGCACAGGAGACTTCCAGTACCATCATTCTTAGCAACCATCCTTTCACACCATCCCTGCCAGTTGCTGGTGCTCTTAGATTCATACCCTGAACATGACCACAGCTCCATTACAAACTGCACCCATGTCATCATTACCAGCAGCAGCAGTCAGCAACCAAACCAGCACAGGGTTGGAAACACATGGAGGTTGAGTCACGTCCTCCAACACTGCAATCATCAACACTCTCAACTCCTCAGCAGTAACTGCAGCCTCTAATGAACCAAGTAGCAAGCAAAGAAGATGCCACAGGGAAGGAAATTGTGATGCTGTTGGAGCCACTGACGGAGCTGCCTACAAAACACTCATCATTGCCAAAGAGAGTGAAACACAGATCTGCTCATTTCCAGTTCTACGTGTGTATTAAAGGGGAGAGGGATTTAGAACTGTCATCAGATTGAGACACTGAATGAACACACCAGCATCAAAGTTGTATAGTGTCATGGATGCACTGCAGGTGGCATGGATGAGAGCTTCTACTGGCATTTGGAACGAAGAAAGTGCATGTGCATTCCACAGGCAAATGTGTTGATGTACAAAAATCTTTCTGGTCAATGACGTTACTATTTGGTCACAGTGAGATGTTTGTTCTTTGTTATGTATTTCAGTCTGCTACTCCAGTTTTGTTTGTGCACTGTTGGGGATTCTTGGCTTCACGTTTGAATTAATCTGGGTTTTTCCTTTTTGGTTTTGTGTATGGTTAGTGATCACCCACTTGGTCTTTCCAATCACTTACAGTTTTCCAATGCAAACTGCATAGTGGCCCTCCCCCATCTGTATAGTATGTAACAGAGGTCTAAGACTGTTTGTATTCTTCTAAGAAGTCTCACTCAAGGACAACATCATGACTGCATCCTGGTAATATGTCAAAAATCCGATGAGCTGTCACTAATAGTTATTCTAATTATTCTCATAATGCAAGTTCGTATCCATTTTCAGTCTTCAGTACAACAGCCTATGAATCTTGGAAAGTAATATATCTGAGATGCCATTGATATGCGTATGATATCAGAGAAAACAATGCCTCAGAACTGATTAGTGTCTGTATAAGTCAGAAAGAGTATGTAAAAAGTAATGGTAATTTTTTTTTAATTTCACATATTGTATTCTACATCTACATCTACATCTGTACTCTGCAAACCACCGTGGCAGGGAGTATGTCCCACTGTACCAGTTATTAGGGTTTCTTCCCATTCCATTTACATACAGAGTGTGGGAAGAATGACTGGTTGAATGCCTCTGTGCATGCAGTAATTATTCTAGTCTTATCCTCCCTATCCCTATGTGAGCAATATACATGGGGTTGTAGTATATCCCTAGAGTAATCATTTAAAGCCGGTTCTTGAAACTTTATAAAAAGACTTTCTTGGAATAGTTAACATCTATCTCCAAGACTCTTGCAGTTCAGTTCCTTCAGTATCTCTGTGACACTCCCCAAGGGATCAAACAAACCTATGACCACTCATGCTGCCTTTCTCTGTATACATTCAACATCCCATTAGTCCTATTTGTTGTGGCTACCACACATCTGAGCAATATTCCAGAAATGGTTGCATTAGTGACTTGTAAGCAATCTTCTTTGTAGACTAGTTGCACTTCCCCAGTATGCTACCAATAAACCAAAATCTACCATCAGTTTTACCCATGATGATGACGATGTCTTATGGCGGAGGGCACTAAACAGCTAGGTCATCAGTGCCCACCGCGGGCACGGCTTTACCCATGACTGAGAATATGTGAACATTCCATTTCACATCCCTACAAAATGTTACACCCAGGTATTTGTACGAGTTTGCCGATTCCAACAGTGACTCATTGGAATTATAGTCATAGGATACTACATTTTTTCGTTTTGTGAAGTGCACAATTTTACATTTCTGAACATTTAATGCAAGTTGCCAATCTATGCACCACTTTGATACCTTACCAAGATCTGACTGAATATATACACAGCTTATTTCACATATTACTTCTTTATAGATAATGGCATCATCTGCAAAAAGTCTGAGGTTACTGTTAGTGTTGTCTGCAAGGTGATTACTGCACAACATGAACAACAAAGATCCCATCTCACTTCCCTGGGACAAACGCAAAGTTACTTCTACATCTGCCATGACTCTTCACTCCAGATAACATGCTGCATCCTGCCTAGCAAAAGGTTCTCAATTCAGTCACAAACTTCACTTGATACCCCATATGATCATATTTTTGACAATAAATGTAGGTGTGATACTGAGTTAAATGCTTTTTGGAAATGAGGAAATACTGCAACTACCTGGTCGCCTTGATCCAGAGTTTCCAGTATGTCATGTGAGAAAAGTGCAAGTTGGGTTTCACATGATCAATGTTTTTGAAATCCATACTGGCTGGTGTTGAGGTGGTCATTCTGTTCAGGACCCCTCATTATGTATGAGCTCAGAATATGGTTTAAGATTCTACAACAAAGTGACATCAAGGATATTGTCAAATGATATTTCACTAAACCCAATTCTGGTCATATGTAAGGGCTATAGTGGTTTCCGATATGAACTGAAATTGGGGGTAGCAAAGCAAAAGCTGAAATGATAAACTCTGTTTTCAAATGTTCCTTTATAAAGGACAAACCAGCTTCTGGACCACTTCTACTACCCTTCTTGTAGACAGGTGTGACCTGTGCTTTCTTTCCAAGAACTGGGCACAGTTTTTTGTTCAAGGGATCTACAACAGATTATAGTCAGAAAAGGGGATAACTCAGCTGCAAATTCAATATAGAATTTGACAGGGATTCAATTGGGTGCTGGAGCTTTGTTCAATTTTAACAATTTCAGCTGTTTATCAATACCACTGACACTTAATACTTATTTCATTCATCTTTTCAGTAGTACAGGGATTAAATAAGGAAAATTCTACTGGTTTGTCCTTTATAAAGGAACATTTGAAAACAGAGTTTATCATTTCAGATTTTGCTTTGCTACCCCCAATTTCAGTTCATATCGGAAACCACTATAGCCCTTACATATGACCAGAATTGGGTTTAGTGAAATATCATTTGACAATATTCTGATACAGCAGTCATTGAAGGCATCATGCATTTCTCTCTTGACAGCCAAACGCATTTCATTCAGCATCTGTATCTCATTAGTGCAATTTGCATTTTTTTTTTTTTTTTTCCGATCTTCTGTTGGTGAAAATAACTGCAAATTAGCAGAGAATGTTAGTCATATTGGATATTTAGCATGCTGTCAGCTGTCTAAAAGTTGCATGTGCTTTGGTAGTACTCATGATTACTTATTTTGTATAAAATTGGACCAGAGAATCGGCATTAAATTTTGCTGTAAGTATGGAATGAAGCACAGCCAAGTTTCATAAATGTTAAATATTGCTTTTGGCGAGTGTGTTACAAGTAAAACATGGATTTATAAGTGGTAGAAACATTTAGGAGGAGACCATGAAGGTGTTGAAGACAAGGAGTACCCTGGAAGCCCTGGCATATCATTAACTGATGAAATCATGGAGAAATGAAATAAATTATTATGAATGATAAATAAATTTGCCATATCAATGAGCACATTCCATGAAACTTTTTGAATGCTTTTGATATGAAACATGCGACAGCAAAGTTTATTCCAAAATTGTTGAATCCTGAATGAAAAAATCAGTGAATGAAAGTTGCAAAGTTGTTCAGAGTCACAAGGTGAATTCAACAGTAATACAGAACTACTGAAACATTTCAAAACTGGTGATGAAACATGGATTCACAGATCTGCCATAAAAATTATGGCTGTCTAATACCAGTGGATGTATTCTGGATTGCCAAGACCAAATAAAGCTCAACAAGTGCTGTAAAATGTGTAGGTTAAGCTGATTGTGTTCTTCAATTTTAACAGCATAGTATACCTTGACTTCTTGCCACAGTAAGGAACCTAACCTAACCTAACCTAACCTAAATTTCCATAAATTTCCATGCTATTTGCATGAAGCAATCTGGAAAAAAAAGTCTGGATTTGTCATGAAACAATTCATGTTCTTTGCGCCACAATAATATATATGCTCACACTTCATTGCTTGTTGATGAATTTTCCACCAAAAACATACAGTAATTATGCCGCAACCTCCATATTCACTAGACATGGCCCTCCAAAACTTTTTTCTATTTTCCAAAAAAAAAAGGGGGGAGTGGGGCTCTCACTTCAAAAGTGTATATGTTACTATGTTATTGAAGACACATTGCTGTAAGAGAGGTAAAGACTACACCAAAAGTGTGTTGGGATTAGGGGTAACATTAACACAGATGAATAAATAAAATTCTTTCCATAAAACAAAACTTCATGTTATCTTTTGAACACACCTCCCATCTTCTCTTCTACGAGGAGTACCCAAAACAACTGGTACTATTTTTTAAAACCTATATACTTTCAAACTTTTCACAAAACAACCTTATCCCCTTCAAAATACCCTCATTAAAAATAATATACTTGTCTCACCACTGTTGACAACATTTTTGCAGTAATTTTTAGAAATGGCTGACAGCTCCTCCCTCCTTTTTTTCTTGTGTTCTTCAATGTTGTCAAATCAGTGTCCTTTCATGTCACTTTTCAGGTGTGGAAATAAGAAAAAGTCGCACGGAGCCAGGTCAGGCAAGTAAGGTGCTTGGGGTAGCGGAATCATGCCATTTTTAGCCAAACATTGTCTCACAGAGATGGCTGTATGTTCAGGTGTTGTCATAGTGGAAGAAATGGTCTCCTGTCTGCCACAAATCATGTCGTTTTTGACAAACACTGTTGCGCAGTCTTCTTAAAAATTCCAAATAAAAGGTCTGACTGATGGTCTGACCTGGGGGAACAAACACTGAATGAACTAGGCCCTTGGCATCAAAAAAATCAAATCAGCATTGTTTTGTGTTTGATTTGACTTGACAACATTTTTTTGAAAGGGGTTGAAGATCACATCTCCCATTGGCTTGACTGTTGCTTTGTTTCTGGGTCTTAACCATAGCACCATGACTCATCGCCAGTAATGAATGACCTTTGACAGAAATTTTGGATCAGTTTCGAGCTATTGTTTCAAAGCACAACATGTTTCAACTCAACGCCCTTTTTGATTGTCAGTTAGAGCCCAAGGAACAAACTTGCCAGCAACCCTTTCAATTCCAAAATCTTCTGTTAAAATTTGCTGAACTGAGCTCCAAGATAACCCACTAATCTCTGACAGCTGATCTATTGTCTGTTGATGGTCTGTGTGCACAAGCTCTCGAATTTTTTTAATATTTTCATCGATTCAGGCAGTTAATGGACGTCCAGAACAAGGTTTGTCATCAATTGACATGTCACCATTTTTAAATCGAGAAAACCCTTTGTACACTTGGGTTTTTCCCGTAGCATCATATTGGCACGTCGTTTTCAATATTAAAACAGTTTTAGCAGAATTTTTACTGAGTAGAAAGCAAACTTTCACAGATTCACATTGTTCACTTAAACTTGCCATAAAAAAAAAAAAAAACAAGAACAACACAGCACTAGCAAAAACAATCAATGCAGATGAACAGAACAAGCCAGGTTGACAACAGAGGTGACACTGAACTGGCAATGAGTTGTGCTGTACATGCCTAGCAGCAAAAATGTGTACTACACAAGCTTTGCCCATGGCAATGTTATTTTTTTTTTTTTTTGGGGGGGGGGGGGTGGGGAGGGGGGGGGGGTGTTTACCCACTCATATGAATCCTGATGACAGCTGCACCTATGGGCTTCCTCATAGTACTTGACACAGCAAACCCCACTGGGTCGAGAGTTGGTAGTGAGACCTATACAGACAAGCTCCACCCAGAACCATAAGTTGTAAATGTGGGGTATAAGTCCATCTTAAGCCAGTTCATCAAAACAGCACTTTGAACTACTTGTTAAATAAATAACATGGTGTCTGCATGATGGCCAGGTTGAAGTGATTTATGAAATTCATGTAGAAGATAACAGAGTGTGGCAGAATTGTCAGATTGTGAAATGCCTGCAACACATAGACATTTCAACAGAAGACTTTTAGTAAGATGACAAACTACAATAATGAGAGAGATTGGCAGAAAAGTGGCACAGGTCCTTGTCAAAAAGGTTCCTAGTGATCAACACAACATTGAGGTCAGTGTAGTTGTAATGGGAAGAGCAACTGCTGTTAGATCAATATTACTTTCCCCCACTTAGGCTGTTATTTATTTAAACATTGCTTTCATTTTACAACTGGTTTTGCCTTTTTATAAGCTTCTGACCAGTGAATACCTGTACAGAAATGCACCTTATATTACTGTTATGAAATGGCGTTGCTTATAGTACTGACCCAAGTGCTGTTGGATAATGGGCAAGTAGTGCTTGGCTCACTGTGGTCTCCTGTCTCCATGAAGTGCAGTCAGGCAGATCATCATTAAACAAACATGGGTTTGATTCAAAGACCATGTCTTTGAACTGATGACAGCACAGGAAACCTGTGAGAGTTCTCTAAAGCTAATGACCTTTACACATGGGGCTAAATACAGGTACCTGTGTCCCTCAATGTTGGGTCTCACTGATTACTCTACTCACTGTATCATGCTGGCAGTCAGCAGAAATGCAGTCACTTGCTCCTTCATTTGATGCTCCATTTTTCATTGAAGTGATAAAGTTTTATCTTGAATCGCCTACTACAACTGTCCACATAACTGATTCAGTTCTGAAATAAGTTGGCTGCAAAAAGATCCCATTCTTGAACAAAAATAGTATGATGTGATTACAGCAAGCTCTAGTCAGCTGCAGTGTCTTCAGCATCCTCACCTTCTATAGATCATCACATCATTTACTTTTCTTAATTTTGACTGCCATGAGAGCAGCTGGAGCCTCTGTACTAAAATGGGGATGACTGTGGCATACTGAAGAGTGATCTCGCCAAGGGTACAGCAATGGGTTTCATCCCACAGGTAAGCTGTAGTCATCTGCAGTTACCTAGTGTACATAAAATGGCCTTATTGTCTGAAGATTTGAAGCATTATATTTGGCAAAAATTCTTCTTCTTTCTTTACAGTAGCATAAGACATTCCTAGGTGTCCACAATGGAAACATACCTGCATGTTGCCCCCAGTTCTCTAAATGTCCATTTTTGTGGATGGCAACTGAATTGGTATGGAATATGGTTGCATCTGTATTATCAAGAACTTTGGATGTTGCCTGATAGTTGCAGCATAAACCTGAGATTTATATTCCTCAATGTAAGCCTGTCTTGTGGAGATCAGTGCCAATGACCAATCAACCTCTTATTGAATTAGCAATGCTACTCCCATCTGTCTGAGTTCGTCATTCAACACTGATACTTGTGACCCTCTGGATTCAACATTAAGAGATGTCATAAACCCTCCTCTCTTTTCTCTGACTTATTACTGTATTAACAATGTGAAGTACATATAGGATTCCATGACAATGGTTGCATTCAGAAGATTGTCAGATATGTTTCAGCATACTCTTTCTGGTGCATTGTCTCAATGTGCTGGCACTACCTGATGAAGTGTACTGTGGAGTTGATACACTTCAAAAGAAGCATTTGAAGATGAGCTCAGTCACATCCTTCATAAGTTGTGAAACTCTGTCAATTTTCATCATATTTCAGTTCATTGTATGACAAAGCACTAGAATTCCTGGTGTTAGGCTCTGTTCTTTAGTTGTTTCTTGTGTACGCTGACCTGCTGCTGATTATCACCTTATGTTTCAATGTTTTCTAAATTTCTGTCTGAAATTTGTCCTGTCTCTTGAACTCTTTTTCATTGTTCTCAAACCACTGTTGGGCTATGCTGTCCAAATATAAGGAAAGATTGAAAAGAAACACCATTTCACCCTTACAATTGTATCTAAGCAACACAGTCAACTCCTTTCAGTCACTTGATCGAATCCTGGCCAGTGCCTCCCAAAAACTATGCCGGATGCCTGATATGCATCTTATTTATGTATAAGGTTTGTAAAAAGTACATAAAAAATAAAAGAAATATGGTCGCCATGCTACAATTTAAGCGCCGTCCATCCTCAAAGTAGTTCCCTCCACTGGCAATACACCATTCCCAATGCTGTTTCCATCTTTGGAAGCCTCTCAGATTGCACTTTGTGAGATGGTACGTAGGTATCATCACACTGCCCTGAATCTCCTCTAGGGTTTGGAAATGATGTGCTTTCAATGTGATTTTATTTTTGCCAAACAGGAAAATCTGCTGGATCTGTGTCCAGAGAATAGGGTAGACAGTCACAATGGGAGTAGGATGGTTAGGCAGATAGTATGGACAAAGAGTGGTGCATGGGCCAGCAGATAGTTGTGAGTCTGGTTTTTGCACACAATTCAACCCTCTTCCTGTGCACATATTCCTCAAATGTGCTAAAATTCCCTGGTTGATTTCCTTGTTTACCATCTGACTAGGTGGTACAAGTTGCTGATGGACAGTGCCTTTGTAGTCAAAAAACATATGTGCTTTTTTTGGATGAGGAATCCCTTTGCCCTCTCACTGCAATGGCTGCATCTTCATTTCAACATCATAGTCATAGACCCATTTCTCATGTTATGATGTTCTCAAGGATGTTTTCACTGTCATTTGCAGTGGCAAGCAGTTCCTGGCTGATTTCAACATGGGTCTGTTTCTAATTGCCAGCCAACAAACACGGCATTAATTTTTCACTGACATGATACATCACACATTTTTCACTCACAATTTGATGGCATGATCCTACGCTGATGCCCACTTACTCACCAGCTTCTTGAACAGTTAAACAACAATTTCAAAGAATCACAGCACAATCTTTCTCAACATGGTCATCATCTGTTGATGTGGTTGATCGTATAGGCCTGTGATCCTCAATGACCAGCATTCTGCCTTGTACAAAATGCTTAAAACACTCATATCTCTGTGTGCAACTAATACTGTGCTCACCATATGTTTGCAAACCAGTCACAATATCTCTGTAAAAGTTGCAGCAAGTTTGTAGTAAAATTTCACACACACATGCTGTCCTTCAAACTCTTTCATTGATGCTTTGTCACTAATCTGACAAAGACTTTGTGCATGTGCTCACTTCAGCAGTTGTAGCAACAACCAATAGTCACAGCAAAACAAGGCTAACAGCAGTTTGTTGTGCAGACTTGCCACTAGGCGTGCATAGTAACCACAGTGCGCCACCTCTGCTAGTCAGCATGCTATTTCAAAAGTTCAGTCTCTCTCTGAACACAAGTTGGATGGTTTTGTATCCATTATTCACTGACAATGCAAGCCATATGTAGAATGCATTGTTTGTATTTGGATTTCTGTTTGTGAAGGCTACAATGTTTGCATAGCCTTATTGCAGCAACAGTAGCATTGATGTCAGAGGTACCTAGCCTCCCCACAAAACTGTGTCATGTAGAATCCGAAATAAAGTACCAGTTGTAAGAACAGACTCATCAACAAAACTAATACTTCACATTGAAAGAGTGTTTGTTGAGCACACACAAAAGTACATGTGCAACTGAACTTCCTGTCTCTGGAGAAAGTGCTCCTATACGTACAAACTTGGAATGTTCTAGCAAATTACATTATACCATGAATAAGTAATCCCAGAACTTCCAAAAACTACAAATTTAAATGATAAATACTTGCAAAAGATGGGAACTGAACTGGTGATTTGCACAGCACAGCCTGCAATTATTCATTATGTCTCAGTGGCTGACACAGGGTCTGGGGAAATATTAACCTCTCACTTGTAAAGTCTATCACATAAGGTAACACATTTTTGAACAGATGCTGAGGTGTGATAATTATTTTACAATAAGAGAATTTAGTCTGTACTTGTATATCAGCTTCAATTTAATAACAGAGAAATTTAATCAAGTCTAGCACATAGGGTTAAAAAACATTAAGAGAAATAACTATTCAAATAATCAAATAAGAGCTACCTTCTTAGATTGACAGTAGTGTAAATTAATGAGAGTAACAGATAACACTATTAAGATAGCAGAGTTCTTGCCTTCATTAACATCATAGAAGTAAGAAGCCACCCTCAATGTCCCACAAACACTCAAGAAGACATCAATAAAACTGTAGTTTCCTAATAACCATCCAAGCATCAACCACTGCAATAACAAAAAATACAAAAGGTAGAACAAAATCTGAGGGTTAAAGGTGCGGTTAGAAAGTGTACTCTTACCTTTAGAAGCCAAGGATTCTTTGGTCCAGCCTGGAATAAAATTTCCTTTCCTCCTGAACCTGCTGCTTCCAAGTTTATAAATGCTTTGACTTCAGAAGCCCACTGATGCTGACTGATAAATCCATGGGCTCCCTGGAAATATGCAAATGCCCAAGTATATTTCCAAACAGATAGGTAAGACATTACTGGTAAATCATTGCCCATTTGGAAGACAACTGAGAAGCAAGAACTTAGCCTATTTAATTAACAGTTTAAACATGTCATTTTCAAACTAAGGCTTTCAGACAGTGTGAAGAATGTTGGTGTTGTTAACAGGGCAAGGGAAAAGATTACTATTTGCAGTACTGAATATAAAATATATCTGAGTTCTCTGATTTGGATTAAAGTGAGGGGTCTCAACCACAAATCATATAATTCAGTGATGTTCTTAGCTCTGGATTTCTTGACCTTTCACTTTATTGGTCAGGGACACAATGCAGAAGGCAGCAACTTTGGTAGTATAAAACAAGCAGCATGTCACTGGCAGTTTTGTGCTGTTGTGTACACTCAACAAGTCTCATTAACAAGCATCAACAGAAGAAGTATTCAGTATTTTAAATTACACACAATGGATGAAGGACTCTTAATATTTAGATGGTAGACATAAATAAAGAACATATTAACTCCATATGATGAAATTTCTATTACATATCTGTCAAGGTTCCTTATGAACACTGGTTCTCATAAATCATGGAAGAGTCACAAACATACTTAGCCAAAGAATATAATGCACAACCTGGCATAAACAGAGAAAAACACTCTTCGAGACAAGCAATTTAGTTTAAATTTTGAACAATGTTGAAAGATATGAAACTGGATATATTAGCAGGTCCATGTTAAATAACACAGTATGATTACTTATGTAGCAATACAATAGTGTGCAAGGCTGTTAATAATGTGGTCCAGAAGCTCTATGGCAATTTAATACCTCTCTCTTTGTAGAACTGCTGCCAGCACAGCACAGGTAGAGTGCGGACTGCAAGTGGTAACACAATTCTCAAGAGTGTGCCATGCATGCTATGTAGAATTCAGTTCAGGAGACTGAGCTAGTGAATTTACAGGTTAGTTCTTACAATAAGCTAAAAACAGCAACCATACATTGCTGATAATTCTATTTATTAGAACAAATAGTGCCATTATGGTTTCGAGTTGACAGGCTCAAATTTGTAACTTTGTTATGCTGTATATCTAATTTTTACAGCGTAATGTAATTTTAAATGCGTTCTAAACAGGCAATGGTGCTATTTCTTCCTAATAAATAGAATAATGAACAGGGGCTGTTTGCTGTTTTTATTTTACTGTAAGAATTAACCTGTATTTTCACACATCCCAAGTCTCACCATATCGATTTTTTTGACAAAATAACACACAATGAAATGTTCCCTGTTGAATACTTTTATTCATAAGATTTGCTCTGTGTGGGATATGTCATTTTGTACAATGCATTTACCATCTACTCAATTTCGTATGGAGAAGCATGGCAGTCTGTGTGTCTATCTTAAGTGTTCACACCTCCCCTCCCCCCCTCCCTCTACAAACACACACACACACACACACACACACACACACACACACACACACAAGTCCAATAATATCAAATGCACTCAGACTCAGGGACCAAAGGTGTTATGTGCATGCTCTTCAGATCCACCAATAATATGAACAAGAAAAGGTTTCATGGTAATGGCATATTAAGGACAGGAATTAAAAGCAGTAGTACTGTTGGATCCACTGAGCATAACCATTCATAAAGCATTACTCTCTCAATGTTTGCTTATTGATGTCAACCATGCTTGGACCTAGACTTGCATATGGACCTCTGTCTGCAATGTACATGGCATGACAGATATGTCTCTACAAAATTGTTAAGGCTTTCGTGGCCACTTGTTGACAAACTGCCTATTGGCTTCTGTCTCGGGTTCTTCGGCCGACGTTCATCTAATGATTTTTCTGACGTTTCGCCAGCACGAGTGGCTGGCATTGTCAAAGCTTCACCCTCCATTGCTGGTGGTGGGTGAAGCTTTGACAATGCCAGCCACTCGTGCTGGCGAAACGTCAGAAAAATCATTAGACGAACGTCGGCCGAAGAACCCGAGACAGAAGCCAATAGGCAGATATTTCTCTGCTTTATGCTACAGTATTAATTGGGCTCACATTACATACAAGCACTCATACACTCACCCTCATCTCAGTTACTAGGTCTGAACCTGGCATGGACACAGAGCACTGCCATACTCCATGTCTGTCTCAAGAGTACTTCATATTTTATGGCATGGCAATGAGGCTGAAAACAATTGCATATTCATCAGTGCATCATGGCTACAATATTTTGAAATAAGGACAGCAGCACTATCAGCAGCTATGTTATTTCAAGCACCTACAGTAGAATGAACAGCTGAAATACATAATCAAGCAGATAAAGATCCCCCAATAACAATAATACTTCTAGCTGCTGTGCCATCACCCAGAACAGCTCTCTTTCTGGCATTTTACAAGATACAGAAAACTTTTAATATCCAGCTTCAAAGATTTCTGCTGTTTTGCAAACCGAGGAACATTTTCGATATTAGTGATCAGCCAGTGTTACTGTTGTTTTATAGTTTACAAGTTTGTTTGCAAATTATGGACACTCATGGAGCCCAGAAGATTGTCATTTGGTGACTAGTGCAATCAGCTGTCCGTACATGAAGTGAGTGACAAGACTAAGATTTAAGTAGTGTGAAAATACAGTGAACAAATCTTACAAAAGGAAGGAAGGAGGATTAGGCCGTAATATACTGTTTACATCATGGTCCTTAGAGATGGAGCACAAGCACAAATTGGGGAAGTTTGGGGCAGGAAATCAGCTGTGCCCTTTCAAAGAATCCACCCTAGCAATTGCCTTTAATGATTTAGAAAAGTGACCGGAAAGCTTGACCAGGAAGGCCAGACAAGAATTTGAACCAAATGAGAGTCCATTGTCTCACAACAGTGTCAGCTCACTTGGCACCTATCTTACAAGACTTTGTTTACCAAACCACTGAGCCTTAGCTGCCAGGGTTAACTTTCTTTGCTCACAGTGTAAGATTTCTGAAGTGAATCTTTAATTGTTGAAGTGGTTGAGCATCAGCCTCACAACCAGGGTGTGCAGGCTAGCATTCTGAGAAAACTTGAGCCCTGTCAAAGTAAGGATATAAAGATGGCATTTTTTAAAAATTCATCAGCTGCAGAATATATATTTCATGTTGACTTAGGTATGCCAAAAGTGTGCTCAAAACAACATTGTTCATTGATAACAGGAAACTATCATTATCTTTAGACGCCACTTGCCACAGCATCATCATATAAAGGTTTATTTATTTATTTATTTATTTATTTATTTATCTATTTTTTATTTATTTAGATTCTTTTGTGTGGAGTCGTCAATATGATGGCTTTTGCGAACATCAAGTATAGTTACGAACATAAAATACATTTAGATCTTACCTTCCAGGTAGCAATTAAACAGTAAATTGATGCATATCAAAATACATTACATCTTAAACATATTAATACAGCTAATTATTTTTATATATTATTTTACAGCTCTTAAACTTAACCATTTAAAATTTGCTGAGTGAATAAAGACACTTTTCAATTAAGAATTCTTTTCGTTTTGATTTGAATTGCTTTTTATTACTGTTTTTCATGGACTGTGGCAGTTTATTATACCATATCAGTCCATTAGTATATGGGTCCTGGTCCGTCATTTTTAATCTTGTTCTTTGTCAGTAGTAATTCTCTTTGGGCCTGGTGTTGTGGTCATGTATATCACTACATTTAGTTACTTCAGTTTTCTGTGAGACAAAACAAGTAACCAATTTATAAAGATACAAGGAGTATATGGTGAAGTACTTGTGTTGTCTGAAAACATCATGGCAAGAGTCTTTATAGCCTAGTCCATGTATAATCCTTAACCCTCTTTTTTGCAGTAATAGTACTTTGTTAAGGTGAATGTCTGCAGCACAACCTCATATTTCTATACAATAGCTGAGATGGGGCTAGATTGTCCCATAATACACAGTTTTAAGCTTGTGGATGGGCACCATTTTGGACAGTTGGGTAAGAAGATACAGCCCATTGCTGATTTCTTTACATACAACATTAACGTGGCTAATCCACCAGAGGTTTGAGTCCAGACAGACCCCCAGAAATTTACACTTGTTTGCTTCCTCTGCCACTGGCCACGTACCTCGTTTACACATGAGTGATGTGAGCTGCAGTTGTAAATATTAGCATCTGGGATTTATTTGCATTGACCTTTAATCCTTGTGCAGGAAAATATGAATTTAATTCTAGTATCCCATTACTTGCTGAGACTTTCAGTTCCTCACAGTCTTTACCATGAAATAAAAATGAGGAATCATTAGCATAATTTACAATGTACGAGTTAATGGAGTGTACAACGTCATTAATATGCACTGAAAAGAGGAAAGGTCCAATAATTGAGCCTTGAGGGACTCCCTGTGTCACTGTTTCACTTGTGGATTTAAAGGTTAAGATCTTACTGTCAATTTGATGTGTAAGTTTGGTACACTGTTTCTGATTCATCAAATAGGTGAATAGAAGTTTCATTGATGCATCACTGATATTGTACACCCACAGTTTTTTTTAAGAGAAGCTCATGGTTTACTGAGTCAAAAGCATTGTGTTAAATATTTCCTGTCGATTTACCTCCATAAATTCGAGCTCTATACCATCCGTGACCTCATTTGGTGTGCCAGCCTGTAGATCTATAATAGGAGCTGATTGGTCAAAAGGAGGGATAAAATGCTTATTGAATAAATTGCATACTTCATTTGGAAACTGCCTGCAGCTTAGAATCGAGTGCAAAGTAATCGGAAGTTCTGAAAAATGTTGGTAGGTGCCGCCACATCTAACTTATTCCATCAAATATATGTAGTGCAACACAGGCATGCTTGGCAGGCACGAAGATAAATATTGGCGCCAAAACCTCTTCGTCAGTAAATAAATTAAAAAAAAAAAAAGGTAGAAGACGAGCTTTTTTTCTCTGCCCCGAGTTTCGACTACTGGATTTTCATATATTATCCAAAGAAGTAAATAGAAATTCTGTATTGTTCGTCTTCGAATGTAACAGCCTTTCAAATATTCGTAGCAACAATAATAAATTTCTTTAAACAAAAATACCAACAATGTTGTCGTTCTTGTTGTTGTGGTCTTCAGTCATGAGACTGGTTTGATGCAGCTCTCCATGCTACTCTATCCTGTGCAAGCTTCTTCATCTCCCAGTACCTACTGCAGCCTACATCCTTCTGAATCTGCTTAGTGTATTCATTTCTTGGTCTCCCTCTGTGATTTTTACCCTCCAGTATTAAATTGGTGATCCCTTGATGCCTCAGAACATGTCCTACCAACCGATCCCTTCTTCTAGTCAAGCTGTGCCACAAACTCCTCTTCTCCCCAATTCTATTCAATACCTCCTCTTTAGTTATGTGATCTACCCATCTAATCTTCAGCATTCTTCTATAGCACCACATTTCGAAAGCTTCTATTCTCTTCTTGTCTAAACTATTTATCGTCCATGTTTCACTTCCATACATGACTACATTCTATACAAATACTTTCAGAAACGACTTCCTGACACTTAAACCTATACTCGATGTTAACAAATTTCTCTTCTTCAGAAACGCTTTCCTTGCCATTGCCAGTCTACATTTTATATCCTCTCTACAAGCTTAAACACATGTACACAGACTGGCTTTCGAAAAGCGACAGACAACTGATACTAACAGGATGTGTAAAACGCGCAAGTGTGCCAATGGATTTATGATGCATGGAAGTGTGTTCCAAATCAGACTGTGCAACAAGCATTTAAAAAATGTTTGATACCCAATGCACTAGATGGAACAGAGGACGATGCTCTGTATGAAGAAATGAGCAACAAAGAATGGAGAGATAGTGATTCAGAATCATGATTGATATTTTAAACATTTCGTAAAAGATGTATTACAAACCTAATAAAATTTTGCTTTTAATTTCAGCGTTTAACTTCTAAATTATTTTCATTATTTTTTTTATACGGGTTGCTACTCTGCATTGCACAGGATAGAAAAGAGAGCTGCATCAAACCACATGCAGTATGCCGGCCGGTGTGGCCATGCGGTTCTAAGCGCTTCAGTTTGGAACCGCGTGACCGCTACGGTCGCAGGTTCGAATCCTGCCTCGGGCATGGATGTGTGTGATGTCCTTCGGTTAGTTAGGGTTAAGTAGTTCTAAGTTCTAGGGGACTGATGACCACAGAAGTTAAGTCCCATAGTGCTCAGAGCCATTTGAACCATTTGAGCCACGTGCAGTATTCTCTTCACCATAAGAATAATACAAATGTAAACATTATGCCATGTATTCTTTCGTGTTTGCTGCTATCTCACTTAAATCCTGTCTGCCTAATAAACTACGAAACTAGAGTGAGACAACCACAAACGCGGAAGAATATACGTATCATGTCATGTTTATATCCGTATTATTCTTATGCTGAATAGTGATTTATTTATTTATTTATTTATTTCTTGTTCCGTAAATCCAGTTAGTGAGTCAATCACAAGGATATGGAACGTGTCAAATTGTACAGGTTTCAATTTAAACTTACAATAAATACAAGGGCAATTCAATGGCAAATTGTACATAGTTTAAGTAAGACATACTATAAATACAGTAACAGATAAAATGTCAGCTAGATAACATAATTACCATTTGACAGAAAAAGGAGTTTCAAATAAAGGTTAAAGATAAGAGCACAAAGTTAAATCAGATATTAGGCCTACAAGAGTAAATACACGTACAGCCAATCTGTTGTTACAAAAAGTGCGCTAATGCCCAAATGCACAATAAAATCAATTGAACTACTTCTAGACACAATAAGTTTAGTGATGGTATACATTTTCTTTCAGGTATTCATCCACAGTATAATAAGATTTCTCTGTCAGGTAATCTTTGAGAACTTGTTTAAATTTTGGCAGTTCTGTATGAACACATTTGATATGTAGTGGTAGAGCATTGAACAGCTTAATGCTGGAGTAGTAAACTCCTTTTTGTACCAGAGTGAGACGTTTCATTTCTAAATGTAGATTGTTTTTGTTTCTCGTGTTATAACCATGGAATTTACTGTTGTCTTGGTAGATGGAATAATTTTTGCACACAAAGGTGAGCAAGGAAAAAATATACTGTGAGGCAGTTGTTAGGATACCTATCTTCCGAAACAAGTGCCTGCAAGAGTGTCTTTGATGGACCCCACACATTATTCTGATTGCTTTTTTTTGGATGGTGAAAACTTTTTTTGCAAGTGGTTGGTTCCCCTAGAATATGATAGCATATGACATCAATGAGTGGAAGTAGCCAAAGTAGGCAACCTTAATAGTGTCAACTTCAGCCACTGAAGAAATTACCCGTAATGCAAATGTTGCCGAGCTAAGTTTTTTACACAGATGAAGAATGTGAACTGACCAATTACATTTACTGTCTATGTAAGCACCCAGGAATTTTGTGTCTTCAACTTTCTGTATTGGTTGATCTCTACATTTTATGTTAATTTCATTGGGATTACTTTGTGATGTATGGAACCTCATATAATGAGTTTTATCTGCATTGAGCGAGATACAGTCAGAAATTAAGCATGGCAACTGACTAGATTTTTAAATCTAAGATGACTCTAATTTCTGTGCAGAATGTAATGTACTAAAGAGGCATCTGCAAACATTTTCAACTGGAGAAAAATTTTCTCTAAACTCTCGTTCAGAACATCTTCTATCATATGCAGTCTATTAAATAGCAGTCTCTTGCCATTATTTCGCTAATGAGACAATTCCTCTCTTTTTTTTTTTTTTTTTTTTTTTTTTTATTGTAAGCGGCAGTAGCGCGCATAAAAGCAAGCCATGCCACGAGCGGCGACAGGTCGTAAACAGTCATTATTGGAATGCGACAAACAATGCATGACACAGTACAATAATGCATTTTCAGCTTAGAGTGACGCAAACACCTATAAGGAACAGAACAGCATGTATCAAATCGAAGCAAAATAAGCAATCGATTCAAACCAGACGAAGCACATGAAAAAGGAAGGGTGCCCGTATAAATATACGGATGGAGTGCCTGATGCATAGCAATGCCTACCTGGTAAAGCTTAACTGCTAAGCTTACGATTCAAACCAAACTACTGTAGCTGTATCTTCATCCATTCCACCTAAATTGTGTCTCATGTTACAATGGACCAACTTTGTTTCGATTTGGAGGTGAGGTCTAAAACTTTTCTCTCCCCTTGAATTTCGAGTCTCAACTTTCAGGTGCAGTGGAGATTCGGGAAAATTTTTTTCCTTGATTTCGAGTCTCATTTTTCAGGTGAGGCTTAGATTCGAGTGCGGCTTAGATTCGAGTGCGGCTTAGATTCGAGTAAATACGGTACTCTAGTGTCATAGTTCACTATACTTGTGAGATTACACGAGTTTAATATACCTGTTATTTTCAAATAGGTTAAAAAAATGGTTCAAATGGCTCTGAGCACTATGGGACTCAACTGCTGTGGTCATAAGTCCCCTAGAACTTAGAACTACTTAAACCTAACTAACCTAAGGACATCACACACATCCATGCCCGAGGCAGGATTCGAACCTGCGACCGTAGCGGTCGTGCGGTTCCAGACTGTAGCACCTTTAACCGCTCGGCCACTCCGGTCGGCTCAAATAGGTTATACTACAGGAGATTGCATCAATATTTAAGTCTCCAACTACACTAAGGTTAGTGGGGCCTGTTTGTCTAATTGCCCTGTTAAGTCTATCAAGATAGCACAGCACATCTGTATTTGGTGGGTGGTACATACCAATAACTTTATGTTTAGCAAACCTGCTTGAATGAGTGTTTATGTGGACCACAACAACAGCCTTTTCAATGGTTCCTTCTTTGCAGTATTGTTCAACAAATGAGATTTTCTTAAATGAATGATGTTCATTTACAAATATTGCCACCCCACCCCCTTTCTGTTGTTGTCTGCAGTAACTATCTGCTAACACATAACCATCTAATTTCATTGTCTTTTAGTCCATGTTCTGTAATTACTAACAGGTGTGGTGAATTCTCATCCACAAATACTTGCAGAAAACTGAGTTTATTCCTAGATGCATTATGCTAAAGGGCACTGATATTTTACAACACTTTGTGACATGGTATTCTGAATCAGTCGAATTATTACACAAGTCTTTAACACTGCACTGTAATGACAATTTACTCACTTCCAAGTCAGTTGCAGCTGCATGTGAACAGAGTTCTTTCCAATCCAAGGGGTCTAGTTCAGCAAAATCATGTTGCTTGAAACTGAGCCTAAAAAAACTTGTTGATTATAATCGAAGATGATTGGGTCCATGGTTTTATGCAGCTCCTTACAATGTTCCGTTATCTGGTTCACTAACTTGAGCTTTCCATTTCTGTTTAAGTGAAGTCCGTGACTGGTATGTTTTGACGTTTCAGTTTGCTTATGTCTAGCAAGTGCATATGATTTAGTTTTTTACATAGTTTCGGCAGTTCTAAATTACAGCACTTAATTTCTGTATTAATACACGACCACTGCGGGAGATCATGTCGCACTGGTAGGTTTATTAGGCAATACTTCCTGTAAACTGCGAGTGGTGACTTGCTCTCATTTTTGTAAAAACCATTGGCACCGTCAATGATTACAACTTGCTCATCTTTTTTTAGACTGTTTGTTTCTGATAAATTCTCAACTACAGCACTTAATGTAGCTCCAGGTTTAACTCTTGCGAATACAGGATAGTCATCGTGTATAGCTTCATGAAGGGGAGCTGGAAGGCTTTTTCTGTGGCTGTAATAACTTTTTTTGTGCTTACAGGCATTAGACATTGTTTTTGTTTCGGCCTTTATCAGAGGATTTGTTATATTTACTTTTGTTTACATTATTCACTGTTTCACTGGCTGAGTCTAGTGCTGCAAACTTATTCGATGTAATTGGTGCACCGTTTCTCGTGCTCTGTTTTTGTTTTTCACTTTCTTGATGGTTTCGTGTGCTGTTTTTGGGCTTTACTGTAGTCCACATAAATTTATTTGTAGTTTCAACATATTCTGAGTTCAATATTATGTTTGTTTCATCATAAAGAACTCTTTTTTGTTTTTGGTTTGCAAATCATGTTTAACAATATCAATACGACTGTTTTTGTGGCTATTTTCCACCACTGTTTCACTGTTTTCATTAGACACAAACTTTTTCCACTTAAGAGTTTTTTGTTTTCTTGTTTCAAGAATGTTGTTTCTTTCTTGAGGGTTTCAATATCACTATTTAATAACTTGATAATTTCGTTTTTTGTGTGTACCATGTTGAGATCTTCATGTTCGTCACGCACACAATCACCATAGGTCCAACAAATATTGTCATTTACGAACTTCAGGTTTATGTTTGCACACCTCTCATGTAACCAGAAGTTGCGCTTCACACACTGGATGCCCTTCATCAAATGTTTTTTACACAACGTGTTATTATAAAACTGCTTTTCTACTGAGACTGATGCAGCTCTGCACTGACCTGCCAGCGCAATCTTGCTTCTATTTTAAATTACAAACATAGTACTCCCTCTCCAATTTTAGTTAAAACAAAATTGCAAATTTATGTCTCACTACAGTGTGTGGCATCAAACAGTCACACTTCCACAATACTGCATGTGGATGTAAATTCTGCTAGTAAAAGAAGCAGCAGCTACCAAACTGAAGAAAAATGCAGACCAAGTGACAGTCACCATGACTGCCCACACCACAAAGTATTACTCTTGTAACATGCACATTGTTTGTAACAGTCAGTCAAAATACTTCACCTCAGTGCAGCAACGCACTTCATATCATCAGAGATGTGCCAGCAGCCAAAAACAGAAATCCAATCAAACTGATGATCTCACTGGCTTTACTTAGACAGAATAGCCCAGCAGTGGTTTGAGAACAATAAGAAAGAGTTCAACAAAGAGAAAGAGTTCAAGAGAGCACACAAAGTTCAGACAGAAATTAAGAAAACATTAAAACATCTGTTCAGGATAATCGAAAAACAACTGAAGGACAGAGTCCAACACCAGGGAGAAACAATATAGTCATATACACGGTGTGTTTTGATGCTTTGTCACTCAGTGAACCCAAATATGATGGAAACTGATAAAGTTTTGTAACTAATGGAGGACATGGCTGAGCTCATTGTCATCTGCTTCTTTTGAAGGATGTCATCACGACATTGTTGAGCTAGAATTCCAATGGTTTTTTTGGGCTTACTACTATTGAAAACAACAAAATAACATGTGTCAACACACACTATCCAGCATATTGCATTAGGCTTGGTGGCTCAATAGTTATGAGGCAGACTCTGATAAAAGTGTTTGGGGTTCAGTCCCCCTGGTCAATACTAGAATTTTTTGATGCTCCACTAATAATGGAGGTGACTTGTGTTCCTCATTGACACTACTTGCAATACCATAGGGGGTGCAACCTCACCAGAGAGCTATCTATGGAGAGGCCACTCTATCTAGGAGAGACGGGGGCGGAGGGGGGGGGGGGGGGGGGGGGGGGGGGGCAACCTTTTCAGTAGTTGCAGGAGAAACAGCCTGGTTGATTGATTTGGCCTTATAAGATCAGCCAACAAGGTCTTGTTATGTTGGTACTGCGAACAGCAGAAAGCAAGAGGAAACTACACGTATAGTATTTAAATATAATGAAACGGATAGTTGATACTCATCATATAGCGGAGATGCTGAGTCGTAGAAATGCACAACAAAAGCACTGTTGGAAATATGTTTAATGTTTTCTTAATTCCTGTCTGAAAATTGTCCGCTCTCTTGAGTCTGGCTCCAGTTGCCAGAGACTGTGCTCATGTGTATGTGAGTTGCGTTTGCATGAGCATGTGTATGCTATTTTTGACAAAGGCCTTGTTGGCAAAAAGTTAACTTTCCGACAGTCTTTTTGTTGTACCCTACCATGATTCAGCATCTCAAAAACAAAACTGACAATATTATGAAAAGCAAACACTACTACTCACCATACAGTGGAGATGTTGAGTCATAGAAGAAAAGATGGCAAAACAAGTAAGTTTTTTTGCCAAATGGCCTTCTGAATTCAATAAAAAACACACACACACACACAAACGTAACTAAAAAACACGTGATCACTATCCTCAGCTGCTGAGACCAAACTGGCCAGTCTCGCCTCGGAAGCCACAGACAGTGATCACATGTTCTTGAGTTACGTTTGCATGAATGTGTGTGTTTGTATGTTGTCTAAATCAGAAGAATGTCTTTTGGCCGAAAGCTTACTTGCTATGTGTGTGTGTGTGTGTGTGTGTGTGTGTGTGTGTGTGTGTGTGTGTGTGTGTGTGTGTGTGTGTGTTTTATTGAATTCAGAAAGCCATTTGGCAAAAAACTTACTTGTTTAGCCATCTTTTGTTCTGTGACTCAATATCTCCACTGTATGTCTTGTCTATGTCAGAAGAAGGGCTTTTGACGAAAAGCTTGTTTGTTTAGCAGTCTTTTTATTGGGCCTGTCTGTGGCTCCGCTATATGGTGAGTAGCAACCTACCCTTTTCATAATATTCTAATTATTCCATCTTGGATTTTACACTGTTTGCAAAAACAAAACTGATGTTCTTGAAGTTAAAGTAGGAGGCATTGGATCCCTTAATTTGGTACGTAGGTTAAAGAATTTAAAAAGAAAAATGGATATGCTGAAGTTCACAGTTATCACCACAATATCAAATAAGGGTAACACAGAAGTAGGTCTAAAAATGAAAATAAAAATAGGAATTTTGGCAAGTTCATATGAACAACACAGCAACAAGCTCCTATAAACAATGAGTGACACTGTGACTGTGTTACTGTAGCCAAGACACAAAAAGACAGCACCTACCACAGTACAAGTTTATATGTTAACTAGCTCTGGGGATATTGAAGAGGGTAAAAGGATGTATGGTGAGAAAAAAGAAATTATCCCAAAAGTTAAAGAAGACAAAAATACACTGTGAAGCAGTGGACAAAACATCCAACTACTTAAACATATCAATGAAAACAATAATTTTTTTTGAAAATACAGTCAGTCTTTCCTTCTCATCCTATTCGGTAAGTCTCCACTGACTCAGGGTTCTGGGCAACTTCCTCAAACTCTAGCCCTTTTCCTAAGCCTCACCAGTCTTTTTCCTTCATCCCTCTTCCTTCCCTTCAATTCTTCTGCCAGAAGAAGGGGCCAATGGCTCCAAAAGCTTGCAAACAGTAATACTTTTTACGTGTGTGTTCTACTGCCACTGGTTGGTGAGTAGATTTTTTTATCTATTGAATTACAACTTCTAAAAACAAAGAAGATGTGAATTATCAAACGAAAGCGCTGGCAGGTTGATAAACACACAAACAAACACAAACATACACACAAAATTCAAGCTTTCAGGAAAGAGGGAAGGAGAGGGAAAGACGAAAGGATGTGGGTTTTAAGGGAGAGGGTAAGGAGTCATTCCAATCCCGGGAGCAGAAAGACTTACCTAGTCTGTGTATGTGTGGATGGATATGTGTTTGTATGCGAGTGTATACCTGTCCTCCTTCCCCCCTAAGGTAAGTCTTTCCGCTCCCGGGATTGGAATGACTCCTTACCCTCTCCCTTAAAACCCACATCCTTTCATCTTTCCCTCTCCTTCCTCTTTCCTGATGAAGCAACCGTTGGTTGCGAAAGCTTGAATTTTGTGTGTATGTTTGTGTTTGTTTGTGTGTCTATCAATCAACCTGCCAGCGCTTTCGTTTGGTAAGTCACATCTTCTTTGTTTTTAGATATATTTTTCCCACGTGGAATGTTTCCCTCTATTATATTCATATCATTAATTTGAATTACAACTTCTTAAACAGATGTCTACAAGGTGATCATGGGTGAGCACCACTTATTATTCTTACAGCATGTTTTTGAGCAATGGAGACTTCCTTTCTTAAAGATGAGATAACCCTGAACATTATTTCACATTATATTGTTGAATGAAAATATGAAAAATATGTCAACTTACTGATTTGTCTCTCCCCATGATTTGCAACGCTTCTAAGTGAAAACGTGGCTGAAGTAAGTTGTTTTTGGAGTTCCAAGACATGCTTTTTCCAGTTTAAATTCTCATCAATATGGACACCTAAAATTTTTTGAAGTTTCCACCCTGTTTCCTGCTTCCCCACAACGATTTACACTCATAATTTGTGAAGTACCTGTAGATGAGTAGAACTGTAAATGTTATGTCTTTTTAAAATCCAGTGAGGCCATTCACAGAAAACCAGTGAAGGCAGTTCTAAGAACATAGTTCACTATTTCTTCAGTTGCTGTATGTGTGTTTGGATTAATTCCAATATCAGTGTCATCTGCAAAAAGAACTAATTCTGTTCGCTGCATATCAGGAAGATCATTTACATGCATAAGGAGCAATAGTGGATCTAAGATTGAGTCCTGGGGAACCCCATACATGATTTCTCCCCCTGGTCAGAATTGCATTTCCAGATTATATTGATCAACTTACTAAGTACAACTTTCTACATTCTTTTGGTTAGATGTGACATCCATTGTTTGGCTGTACCGTGAATTCCATAAAAAATCAGTTTACCCATGAGAATATTGTGATTCACACAGTTAAATGGCTTAGACAGGTCACAGAAAATATGAACTTCTGCTGTTTTGTGTAATATAATGCTTGTAAAATTTTGTGAGTCTATACAACACCTTCTCAAAAATTTTGGAAAATTATGTCAGTAGTCAAAAAGATCAGTACTGTCAAACGGGGTGATTTCAGACACTGGGGCGAATTCGGACAGTATGGCTTATTTGCTCTTTGCCACTGCACAGAATCAAAGAGTTACTTATTTTAATGTTAGTTATTTTAAGCGCAGCATTTATCACTTTCCACAACTTTTATTTTGTTGTCAATCGCTTCCCTAGGTGAATAATTGACGAACAGTCTCAGTGTTAAAAATCCATGCATTATCGTAAAGTGGAAACGTTCTATTGTTGCACCGAGTGGGAAGTTATTATAACTGTAATTGTCAATGCGCTTAGTAGCTAACAGCATTGAGACAAGTTCTGTACAAATTTGTCGAGTTTCTCGTGCAAGGTTATCAAATAACGACGGTTTTTGTAAAACTGTACACTGTGTGGGGTGATTTCGGATAATGTCAAGAATGTATAAGAGCAGGAGAGGTGCTACAGTACGGTGTAATTATGACCCGTAACTTTTAGACAAAGCTGTTCATGATATTCAGAGTGGTAAATTATTGTACAGAAAAGTGTGTGATTTGTATGGTATACCTCAATCAACCCTACAAAATAAAGTGCAGGAAGCACATCTGAAAAAAACGGGAGGACATCCAGTGCTAAATAAAGAAGAAGAAGAAATGTTGAGGTAAGGTATCTTGAGGGCTGCACATTGGGGATTTCCCTTCACAAAATTGGATATTAGGTATTAAGTTGAAAGCTACCTTGATAAATCTGACCGAAAAGAGAAGAAATTTCGTAATAATTTGCCAGGAGAAGAATGGGTGCATTTCTTCCTCAAACGACAGTCACAAGATCTTTACGTTCACTTAAGCGAAAATATTAAACGAGCTCGTGCAGAAGTGAACAAAGAGACTGTTAAGATGTTTTTCTCCAATATCAAGGCAAAGCTGGAAAATCTCCCTCCTAGCAACATGATCAACTATGATGAAACCAACATTTCAGATGATCCAGGCAAGCAGCAGATAATCACGAAATGAGGGAGTAAGCATGCTGAAAAAGTGATGGACTCATTAAAATCTAGTGTCTCAATAATGATGGCAACTAGTGCTGATGGTAAACTGCTTCCTTTGTACGTTCTTTACAAATCAGAGCATTTGTGGGACACGTGGCAAAAAGGTGGACCAAAAGGAACTCGTTTCAATAGGAACAAAAGTGGATGGTTTGACTTGCCAGTATTTGAAGACTGGTTCTTTACAATCGCTTTGCCCTATTTGAAGAGGCAAAATGGGCCAACAGTCTTGATTGGAGACAACTTATCCAGTCACATGTCTTTACGTGTTATTGAAGAGTGTGAGCGGAACAATATTTCATTCATTCTCCTTCCCCCCAATAGCACACACCTCCTCCAACCACTTGATGTAAGCTTCTTCAGGTCAATGAAAGCAGCGTGGCGAGCTGTATTAGCTGATTGGAAGAAACACACTCGTGGGACCATTTCCAAGGATGCCTTCCCATCTCTTCTGAAGCAGACACTGACTAAGATTTCAACAAACTCCAAGGAAAACATAAAGGGTGAATTTCGCGCCATGTGCCTAATCCCTTTTGATCCAGATCATGTCTTACAAAAATTGCCTGATAATGAAGAGGGCCAGCAAAGCAACGCAGACACATGGTCTTCCACTTTCGAAGAAATGCTCAATGAAATTCGTTATCCTCCAAATAAGCTTGGTAGCTCCTGCTGCTGCCGCAAACTAGACGTTCAACCTGGAAAATCAATCACTGGCCGAGATTTTCAAGGAAACGAAAACAGTGCTGAACCAAGTGACAGTGCTTCTAGCAGTAGTGAAAGAGAAAACGACACATCATCCAATGAAGTTTTACTGCTGAAAGAAGAGGCTTTTCTTGTTGCAGAGTACAAATATAAACGTGGAAACAGGGAGCAAACAAGGCAGTATGTTGGAGTGTCCACAAATGTTGGTGCTATGGAAGTAAGTGTGAAATTCTTGCGCCGACACGAGAACAGTAAAAACATATTTGTGTTTGCTAATGTCCCCGATGAAGACACAATACAAAAATTGCAAATTTCACGAATACTTTCCACACCAGTTGAGAAGAGAGGAATGTTCATTTTTCGAGAAGATGTGCTTTAGACTCAAAGACAATCGTTTATTTAAAGTGCGTGCAACTTAATTTAGAATGATGAGTGAGAAAAATTATTTTGACCTTTTAGTTAAATTACTTTGTTTGTTTCCATCTAATATTTCAGTTAAGAATTGTAAAAAAATTTATTTAAATTCTTGCAAAATAAAAATTGATCTGTAATATATAAAATTCATTATATCATTCCATATCACTTATTCGTAACAAAGGGCTACCTTAAAATGTGTAAAATGTCACCAAAATCAAATAAAAAGCATGTAGAATTCTTCTTTGATGGAAACATGGTTAATGGTCAGCAGTATCTCGCTATGTTATAAAACTGGTTGTTTTCGTGGCTGCATGAAGATAATTCCATTTTTCAACAAGACGGAGTACCCCCTCACTGAAGTTGCCAAGTGCATTAATATCTGAAAGAAACTCTACCGAACCGTTTGATTGGTTGTCAAGGAGCTGGTGACTTAGCATGTCTCTCAGCTGGGCTCCACAGTCACCGAATTTGACACCCTCTGACTTCTTCCTCTGGGGTTTCGTTAAAGACAACATTTATGTATCACCACTCCCAGAGAACCTGGAAGAGTTGAAGAACCGGATCCTTACTGCCATAACATCAGTGACAAAGGACATGCTTGCCCGAGTATGGGAGGAATTTGAGTATCATTGTGATATTGTTCACGTTGCTGATGGAGGACATATTTAATATCTGTAATCTGAACTTGAGAGGTTTGTAAATATGTGTGAAAAGTTTCATATTCACATGTCTTAAAGTTTAAGAAATATATGCATTCAAAATACATATATTCTTTTTGAAACATCCTGTATATTTCAGATAAGACAATGGGAACAAATCTTTAGTAGTACTCTGCTGGTACACCATCAAATCCAGAGGAAATTTTATTTTGGAGAGAATATATGTTATTGTTATTATTACTATTGTTGTTGTTATTGTTGTTGTTGTGGTCTTCAGGTGACTGGTTTGATGCAGCTCTTCATGCTACTCTATCCTGAGCAAGCTTCATCATCTCAGAATTACTACTACAACCTACATCCTTCTGAATCTGCTCACAGTATACATTTCTTCATCTCTATTTCTTCATATCTATGATTTTTACCCTCCACGCTTCCCTCCAATACTAAATTGATGATCTCTTGTTGTCTCAGAACATATCCTACCAACTGATCCCTTCTTCTAGTCAAGTTGTGCCACAAATTCCTCTTCTCCCCATTTCTATTCAGTACCTTCTCATTAGTTATGTGATCTACCTATCTAATCTTCAGCATTCTTCTGTAGCACCACATTTTGAAAGTTTCTATTCTCTTCTTGTCTAAATTGTTTATCGTCCATGTTGCACTTCCATAGCACTCCACTGCAAGCCAATATTTTATATCCTTACTATTTCAAACATCATCAGTTATTTTGCTCCCCAAATAGATAAACTCATCTATTATTTTAAGTATTTCATTTCCTAAGCTAATTAACTCAGCATCACCTGATTTAATTTGACTACATCCATTATTCTCATTTTGCTTTTGATGATGTTCATCTTATATCCTTCTTTCAAGACACTGTACATTTCATTCAACTGCTCATCCAGGTCCTTTGATGTCTCTGACAGAATCACAATATCATTGGCAAACCTCAAAATTTTTGTTTCTTCTCCATGGATTTTAATTCCTACTCCAAATTTTTCTTTTGTTTCCTTTTCTGCTTGCACAATACACAGATTGAATAACATCGAGGATTGGCTACAATCCTGCCTCACTCCCTTCTTAACCACATCTTCGCTTTCAAGCCACTCAGCACCTATAACTGCCGTCTGCTTTCTGTAAAAATTGTAAATAGCCTTTTGCTCCCTGTATTTTACCCCTGCCACCTTCAGAATTTGAAGTAGAGTATTCCAGTCAACATTGTCAAAAGCTTAATTTCAGAGGGAGAATTTAGTGATACATTCATATGATTGAATTTTATGGGATTTTCTTTGCCAGCATACTGCTGTGATTCTTCTCCATATTTTCTACTATATTTAAGAACTGATAATTATATAAGAACTTTGCAAAGAATTCAAAGAAAGCAGATACCGGTGTGCAAACAATTTCAAAGGCCATTTTGCCATACAACCAACCACAATGCCAAACTTTTTCAGTGCACGGTACTAATTCCACATAAAGCAGCAACAGAGGAAGAAATAGACCAACTTAAGAATTTCTGGTGTTATTGAACCTATAAATGTGAGCAACTGGGCCACATCCATAGTACATATCAAAAAATAAAGCAAAGCACCTTGATTACCATAATTAGCTGATTGGGAGCAATTTTCTAAGGTAGATTTATTAGACACCTGTTTGCAATTACAAAATTAAAATTAAAATACCTGCACCCATGCCTTTTGCATTTAATTTATTTACGCAACCTGTTTTGGTGTTCCATTAGACCATCTTCAGTCCCCTCGCTCAACACGAATTGGGAGGAATCCAATATCGTGAGCAGTCATAACAGGAACCAACTGCACACGAGATTGGATTCCTCCTAATTTACATTGGTCAAGGAGCCTCAAGAGTTGTAATGGAACACTGAAATTGGTTGCATAAATAAACCAAGTGCAAATGAGATGGGTGCAGATGTTTTAATTTTTATTTCATATTGAACAGTCAAAGTCCTTGTAACCATTTATTACAAGGATGGACATACAAGGATTACATCATGATGAGACAGAGATATCGAAATCAGATAATGGTTTGTAAAGCATACCAAGAGGCAAATATATAGACACTGGTCGCAATGAAGTAACGATGAAGGGTAAGATGAAGTTTAAGAGAATTGTCAGGAATGACCAATGAGCGAAGAAGTGAATACAGTAGCAATGAAGAACAATGGTGTGTGTTTGAAGTTCTACAAGGCTGTAAATACTGCAATAATGAATACCACAGCAATCAGTTCTGTTCAACAGGAACAGACATCTCTAAACAGTGCCTTCACAGAGGTTGGACAGAAAAATACAAATACAAGGAAGGCACCTATGAATAAGCTTTGGGTAACAGGAGAAATATTCAACTGATCAGCTAAAGAATGAAGTACAATACCTCAAGGAAAAAATAGGAACACAGCAATATAGGTCACTCAGAAATAAAAATAAATGGAAGTGCGAGGAAGCTAAGGCAAAATGGCTACAAGAAAAATATTAAGAAACTGATAGAGAAATGATTATCAGAGGGACAAATTCTGCATACAGAAGAGTCAAAACAGCCTCTGGTGAAATTAAAAGCAAACATGTCAACATTAAGAACGAAGGAGGAATTCCATTGTTAAAAAATACAGGAGAGACCAGATCGGTAGGAAGAGTACATTGAAGGCTTTTACTAGGAAGTGGAACTGTCTAGTGATGTGATAGAAGAAATAGGAGTTAATATGGATGATATAGGGGATCCCGTGTTGGAGTCTAAGTTCAGAGCTTTGGAAGATTTAAGATCAAACAAAACAGAAGGTATAGATAACATTCATTCCGAATTTTTAATGTCACCGGAGGAAACAGCAACCAAACAACTATTCATGTTGTGTGTAGAACCTACAAGAATGGAGACATATCCTCAGACTTTTGAATATCATCCATCCAGTTCCGAAGATACCAATGGCAGAATATGTGTGAATTGCTGGACAATACATTTTTGACACTAAAAAATACACACAAGAATGGAAAAGAAAATTGAGTATCTCTTAGGTGATGATCATTTGGATTTTAGCAAAGGCAAAGGCACCAGAGAGGCAGTTGATGCACTTGACAATGGAAGCAAGACTTAAGAAAAATAAAGATACTTTCACAGGATTTGTCAACCTGAAAAATATGTTTGACAATGTACAGTGGTGGAATATATTCAAAATTCTTGGAAAAATAGATGTATGCTACAGTGAAAGACAGGTATTATAAAATATGTACAAGTACCAGGAGGGAATAATAAGACTGGAAGACCAAGACCAAGAAGCTCAGATTAAAATGGGTGTAAGGCAAGGAAGCAATCTCTCCCCCTACTTTCCAGTCTGTACACTGAAGAAGCAAACATGAAAATGTAAGATAAGTTCACAAATGGGTTTAAAATTTGAGGTGAAAGAATATCAATGATTAGATTTGATGACACTGCCATTCTCAAAGTGACAAAAAATTACAGGATCTAATCAGTCTAATGAGTACAGAATGTGGACTGAGAGTAAACCAAAGAAGGGCAAAAGTAATGAGAAGTAGCAGAAATGAGAATAGTGAGCAACTTAACATCAGAATTGGGGATCACAAAGTAAACAAAGTGAAGAAATTCTGATACCCTTGTCAGCAAAATAACCCTTGACAAATGAAGCAAGGAAGGGATACAAAGCACACTACAGCACACGCACTTCCCATCAAAAGAAGTCTGTTATTATCAAACATTAGCTTTAACTTGAGGAAGAGATATCTGAGAACGTATGTCTAGAGTACAGCATTACATGGATGTGAATCATGCATCATGGGGAAACTTGAAATGGGAAGAACCTAAGTATTTTAAATGTGGTGCTGTAAAAGGATGTTGAAAATTAAGTGGCCTGCTAACATAAGAAATGAAGAGGTCCTTTGCAGAATCAGTAAGGAAAGGAAAATGGCGTCACACTTGAAAAGAAGAAGGGAGGGACAATAGGACATGTGTTACGGCATCAGAGAATAACTTCCATGGCACCAGAGGTAGCTGTTGAGTGTAAGACTGCAGGGGAAGACAGAGACTGGAAGATACCCAACAAATAATTGAGGACGTTAAGTGTAAGTGGCAACTCTGAGGAGAAAAGATTGGCACAGGAGAGGAATTTGTGGTGCGCCACATCATACCAGCCAGAAGACTGATGCAACACATTCAGCCAACTGCACAGCAAGAAAAAGGCACATTTTTGAAGAAGAAGTTGAGTACTTAGATCACATCCTCAGCACAATAAGTACTTAATCTACAGAAAAGCACTTAACAGAAATCAGTGCCTTGCCATATAATCTGAGAAAGAGACAGGGTTTCTTTTTCCCCAAAAATAAGTTATTATGCCAAATTTATTCCAAAAACTGCTGATATAACACATCCTCTAAACTTGTTACATCCAAAGAACATCACATTCATATGTTCAAAGGCATTTGCAAATGTATTTTAAACATCAAATAAAAAACTATGATTAGTGCCATAAACATGGAGACAAATTAGTAGTAGCAAATGGACAACTTTGAAGTATGGACTTGGAACAGTGTTAGTACACAGGAATGTACATGGATTGGTATAGCCAATCTCATCTGATCTAATACATCAACAGCAGCTCAAAGGAATTAATCCCCAATTGAAAAGGTTTCAGGAATGCTTCATGATGTAAAGAAACCCCAAATGTACTTATACTGAACAATTCTGACCATAAACTGCTTCACGCAGTGTTCGGCCAAAATGCTAATATTTCACAAAAAATATGCAGCTTACTCAACAAGGGACAAGATCTGGCATTTGATAAAGATGAAAGAACCTATTTCAATCTGAGTTGCAGGAACCAATAAATAATTTGCCACTAACAACACTAACCATAACTCAGGCAACACACTAATGATACCTAGTCCAAAGTGGCTAAGGGGTAAGAATAATCTGATCACAGAAAATGCTAATACACATACAAGTTTACATTTTTTATTGGATGCAACAACTAATGTTGTTAATAAACAGTGTCCTACTGTGGAGTCCAAACAAGGACCACCACTTAATTATCATCCCCAAAGTTATCATAAATTACATTCAGCATGCCCCCTCAGCATTGTGTCACACACACAAGAGTAGTGAGGCAGAGAGGATGGTCTGCACATTTAAGCATCAAACAACAAAGCAATAGAGGAGGTCCCCACACATGCATCCCTAACTTTGTTTCTTAGCATTTACAGGACAACACCTGTCAACAAGAAATCCTACATGGCTGCCATCCACAAACACCGTTCTACTTGCTGGGCCAGAAACAAGACCACCACTAGCATTGCATTCAGTGCACTTCCAAACTGGCTACATGGTATCTACATCTACATCTACATCTACATCAATACTCTGCAAATCACATTTAAGTGCCTGGCAGAGGGTTCATCGAACCACCTTCACAATTCTCTATTATTCCAATCTTGAATAGTGCGCAGAAAAAATGAACACCTATATCTTTCCGTACGAGCTCTGATTTCCCTTATTTTATCGTGGTGATCGTTCTGCCCTATATAGGTTGGTGTCAACTAAATATTTTCACATTCGTAGGAAAATGTTGGTGATTGGAATTTCATGAGAAGATTCCATCGCAACGAAAAACGCCTTTCTTTTAATGATTTCCAGCCCAAATCCTGTATCATTTCTGTGGCACTCTGTCCCATATTTGGCGATAATACAAAACGTACTGCCATTCTTTGAACTTTTTCTATGTATTCCATCAGTCCTATCTGGTAAGGATCCCACACCATGCAGCAGTATTCTAAAAGAGGACAGACAAGCATAGTGTAGGCAGTCACCTTAGTAGGTCTGTTACATTTTCTAAGTGTCCTGCCAATAAAGTGTAGCCTTTGGTTAGCCTCCCCCACAACATTTTCTATGTGTTCTTTCCAATTCAAGTTGTTCGTAATTGTAACACCTAGGTATTTAGTTGAATTTACGGCTTTTAGATTAGACTGATTTATCGTGTAACTGAAGTTTAAGAGTTCCTTTTAGTACTCATGTGGATGTCCTCACACTTTTTGTTATTTAGGGTCAACTGCCACTTTTCGTAACATTCAGATATTTTTTTCTAAATCATGTTGCAGTTTGTTTTAATCTTTATTAGTCGATAAACGACGGGGTCGTCTGCAAACAACCAAAGACAGCTGCTCAGATTGTCTCCCAAAACGTTTATATAGATAAGGAACAGCAAAGGGCCTATAACACTACCTTGGGAAACGCCTCAAATCACTTCTGTTTTACTTGATGACTTTCCATCAATTACTACGAACTGTAAACTGACAGGAAATCGCAAATCCAGTCACATAACAGAGACGATATTCCATAAGTACACAATTTTGCTACGAGCTGCTTGTGTGGTACAGTGTCAAAAGCCTTCCGGAAATCCAGGAATACGGAATCGATCTGAAATCTCTTGTCAATAGCACTCAGCACTTCATGTGAATAAAGAGCTAGTTGTGTTTCATAGGAACGATTTTTTCTACGCCAATGTTGACTATGTGTCAATACACCATTTCCTTCAAGGTAATTCATAATGTTCGAACACAATATATGTTCTAAAATCCTGCTGCATATCAATGTTAAAAATATGGGCCTTTAATTTAGTGGATTACTCCTACCACCTTTCTTGAATATTGGTGTGACCTGTGCAACTTTCCAGTCTTTGGGTACGGCTTTCGTCGAGCGAACAATTGTATATGATTGTTAAGTATGGAGCTAATGCATCAGCATACTCCGAAAGGAACCTAATTGGTATACAGTCTGGACCAGAAGACTTGCTTTTATTAAGTGATTTGAGTTGCTTCACTACTCCGAGGATATTCACGTCTACGTTACTCATGCTGGCAGCTGTTTTCGATTCGAATTTTGGAATATTTACTTTGTCGTCTTTTGTGAAGGCATTTCGGAAGACTGTGTTTAGTAAATCTGCTTTGGCAGCACTGTCTTCGATAGTATCTCCATTGTTATCGCACAGAGAAGGCATTGATTGTTTCTTGCCGCTAACATACTCCACATACGACCAGAATCTCTTTGGATTTTCTGCCAGGTTTGTTGTGGAAACTGTTATAGGCGTCTCACAATGAACTCCGCACTAAGTTTTGAACTTCTGTAAAGGATCGCCAATCTTGGGGATTTTGCATCTGTTTAAATTTGGCATATTTGTTTCATTGTTTCTGCAACAATGTTCTAACCCATTTTGTGTACCAAGGAGGATCAGCTCTGCCATTTGTTAGTTTATTTGGTATAAACCTCTCATTTGCTGGCGCTACTATTTCTTTGAATTTAAGCCACATCTAGTCTACACTTACATTATTAATTTGGAATGAATGGAGATTGTCTCTCAGGAAGGTATCAAGTGAATTTTTATATGCTTTTTCGAATAGGTATATTTTTCACTTATTTTTCGAAGATTTGGGGATTACAATATTCAATCTCGCTATGACAACCCTGTGTTCACTAATCCCTATATCGAGTTTGATGCTGGTCATTAACTCAGGATTATTTGTTGCTAAGAGGTCAAGTGTGTTTTCATAACCATTTACTATTCGCGTGGGCTCATGAACTAACTCCTCGAAATAATTTTCAGAGAATGCATTTAGCACAATTTCGGATGATATTTTATGCGTACCTCCAGAATTAAACATGTAGTTTCGCCAACATATCGAGGGTAAATTAAAGTCACCACCAACTATTATCGTATGAGTCGGGTACGCGTTTGAAATCAAACTCAAGTTTTCTTTGAACCTTTCAGCAGCTGTATCATCTGAACTGGGAGGTCAGTAAAAGGATCCAATTATTGACATCTTGGATATTTGGGAATCCAGCCGGATGTTCACGTCGTTCTCGCACGATATTTCAACAGCGTGCCTCGCAGTCTTCAAGTGCTATCTGAGACCAGTCTCAACAGATCGCCGGGAAAGCATGAAGAATTAGATCCAATTATTATTTTATTCTGGTTGCCAACAATAACCTCTGCCCATACTAACTCACAGGAAGTATCTACTTCAATTTCGCGACAAGTTAAACTGCTTCTAACAGCAACAAACACGCCACCGCCAACCATGTTTAGCCTATCTCTTCGGAACACTGTTAAGTTCTTCGCAAAAATTTCAGCTGAGCTTGTATCTGGCTTTAGCCAGCTTTCAGAGCATATAACGATTTGAGCATCAGTGCTTTCTATTAACGCTTTGAGCTCTGGTACTTTCCGAACACAGCTACGGCAATTTACAACTGTTATACCAATGGTTCCTGTATCTATGTTCTTTCTGTGTTCAGCCTGCACCCTTTGTGACTGAAGCCCATCTTGTGTTTTCCCGAGACCCTCTAACCTACAAAACCACCCAGTCCATGCCACACAGCCCCTGCTACCTGTGTAGCTGCCTCCTGCATATAGTGGACACCTGACCTATTCAGTGGAACCCGAAACCCAACCACCCTTTGACACAAGTCAAGGAATCTGCAGCCTACATGGTCACAAAACCGTCTGAGCCTCTGATTCAGACCCTCCACTCAGCTCTGTACCAGAGGTATGGGTGCCTGTCTTTAAGAACTCACAGCCTCAGATGCCCACTATGCTGGTAATCTCCCTGGCACATCTCATGTATGAGGTCACCACCAGGTACGGCTTACAATGGCAGCATCAGAACCAGCTGTGGCCACTGTGGTCACAAGTGCTTCCATGACTATCACTGCCACCACTGCATACTGAGCAGGTAAATGCACTGCAGCCACCAGCTCCAGCCTCAGCTGGGATCAGCAGAAGAGTGGCTACAAAGTGATGTCACACCTCACTGGCCCCAGCATCACACAGACTGAGTCCAGATTTGGACAAGCCAGGTACCGAGGCAAGTGGATGCCACATCCAATATAGCTCTTTCATAGTCGATGCCACATCCAACATAGCTTTCTCCTCACCTTCAACATCTTCACAGGACATCACGAGGGGTGGGCCACCGTCCTGCTCCCCAGCCCCTTTATACTACCAGATGCCAGGGCTAAAACTCTTCCCCCTCATCGGACCAGAAGGCGTTGTTCAAGTCTATGCACCAAACTCATGGAAAGTGGGATATGGTATCATACAGCAATATCAGTAATCGCTTTACATGGCGTACTTTCCTTTGTCGGAAAAAATCTATTACCTCAACAAAGTTTGTCAAACGTTTTGCAACATGAAAAACCAAAATGTGGTTTCTCAATCTGTTTATGTGTATTTTGTCAATGTCTGCTAGATAAAACAAAACATGTTGTTGTTGTTGTTGTGGTCTTCAGTCCTGAGACTGGTTTGATGCAGCTCTCCATGCTACTCCATCCTGTGTAAGCGTCTTCATCTCCCAGTACCTACTGCAACCTACATCCTTCTGAATCTGCTTAGTGTATTCATCTCTTGGTCTCCCTCTACGATTTTTACCCTCCACGCTGCCTTCCTATACTAAATTGGTCATCCCTTGACGCCTCAGAACATGTCCTACCAACCGAACCCTTCTTCTGGTCAAGTTGTGCCACAAACTTCTCTTCTCCCCAATCCTATTCAATACTTCCTCATTAGTTATGTGATCTACCCATCTAATCTTCAGCATTCTTCTGTAGCACCACATTTCGAAAACTTCTATTCTATTCTTGTCCAAACTATTTATCGTCCATGTTTCACTTCCATACATGGCTACACTCCATACAAATACTTTCAGAAATGACTTCCTGACACTTAAATCTATACTCGATGTTAACAAATTTCTCTTCTTCAGAAACGCTTTCCTTGCCATTGCCAGTCTACATTTTATATCCTCTCTACTTCGATTCCCTCGGCATCACCCGACTTAATTCGACTACATTCCATTATCCTCATTTTTCTTTTGTCGATGTTCATCTTATATCCTCCTTTCAAGACACTGTCCATTCCATTCAACTGCTCTTCCAAGTCCTTTGCTGTCTCTGACAGAATTACAATGTCGTCGGCGAACCTCAAAGTTTTTATTTCTTCTCCATGGATTTTAATACCTACTCCGAATTTTTCTTTTGTTTCCTTTACTGCTTGCTCAATATACAGATTGAATAACATCGGGGAGAGGCTACAACCCTGTCTTACTCCCTTCCCAACCACTGCTTCCCTTTCATGTCCCTCGACTCTTATAACTGCCATCTGGTTTCTGTAAAAATTGTAAGTAGCCTTTCGCTCCCTGTATTTTACCCCTGCCACCTTTAGAATTTGAAAGAGAGTATTCCAGTCAACATTGTCAAAAGCTTTCTCTAAGTCTACAAATGCTATAAACATAGGTTTGCCTTTCCTTAATCTTTCTTCTAAGATAAGTCGTAAGGTCAGTATTGCCTCACGTGTTCCAGTGTTTCTACGGAATCCAAACTGATCTTCCCCGAGGTCGGCTTCTACTAGTTTTTCCATTCATCTGTAAAGAATTTGTGTTAGTGTTTTGCAGATGGCTTATTAAACTGATTGTTCGGTAATTTTCACATCCGTCAACACCTGCTTTCTTTGGGATTGGAGTTACTATATTCTTCTTGAAGTCTGAGGGTATAAACAAAATAGGCCACGCTAATATTGCAGGAATTGCAACATACACTAAATAAGCAAAACTGTTTTGGCACAAATGGTCAATTTTATAACACAACGGAATATAATTCATGAAGTACCAATATCAAATGCCTGTTAGGCTTACTACAAGCCAAACCTTTATGTTAGGAAATAGTTTCACATTTCATTCATACATTCTAACTTCTGAAGCATGAGATCGAAAAGTAGAAGTACAAAATATTTATGTGAATTTAGAATTGTCATATTCTTTCACAATTTGCGTGATGTCCCCATTTCTTCTCCTCACTCGTTCTAACGAACAATCTTGTCGTCACTAATTCTGTAACTATTCTTACCAGCGTCAAAACTTATTCTCCGGTTAACTTCACTAATCCTTCCACAGTCACTGATACCTGCATTTATTCTCTAGTTAGGTGTCATTACACATTCCTACAATACGTTTCCTGCACTACTCCCAGAATAGAACTCTAGTGGCTGCTACTTGGGAACTGTTCAACTGGCCTTTACTAGTGTAGCGGTCTAGCCAAAAGTTTTCTTTCAAAATTTCATTTTCTTGGATACACCGACAAGATAATATGTAATGTTTCTTACTTTTTATTTCTGTTAGTCATTTATTTCCACTCTGGTAGTCTGAATCTATGGATTTCACTAGTAATTGTAACAACGCTGATCATTCGCAAACCCAGACAACCACACGAACAGCGATTGGCATTCACCCATTTGGCTTTATTCCGCTTAGCTCGCATAGCCCCATCCCCTTCTGTGTGCAGGAAAGTTAATTTCTACATGCAACGGGGATTCCACTGGCAGAGACATAATGTACACCATGCACACATTCAAAAATCAACTTATGATTCATTCAGAAATCAATTTGTTCAAAAATTCAAAAACCAACAGGAATGTATTTCAAAATTGTATGAATAATCACTAGACCAATGTGTGCTGGATGCTAGGCAGTTTGCAAGGCAAGGTCCTACTCCTGAAGAATATGAATTTGGCGCCCCCTGAAAATTCCACCTGGGGCAGACACCCCGGTTTTGCCCCCCGCCCCCTAGATCAGGGCCTGTTGCGCACTCATGAATCTGGCAGCTTAGGCGGGTGCCAGTAAAATTTTTCCGAGTGCATCTGGCTGCTTGCTGCTGTTGCTTATACAGCTAACTGCCACACTTCTGCAGCCAGAAGTGGGAGAAGGTATTACTCATATGCGACTCAACTGCACATATGCATGAGCTTGCTCGCAACTGCTCAAGCTAATCTAATGTAAGCAACTGTGAGTGATGTCACGCTCATCAGAGGCAATTTGTTGTTATGACACATTGCATAGTCTGCCCAAAGCCTTTGATACATTTTGCAGTTGGCAGACGCTTCTATGAGCACTGTGTTTTGTTGTTACATATGGCGTATTTCCTTTCCTTTTCTCTCCTTGTTCAGGTTTTATTGCTGCAGTATTATTCTGCAGTAGTGAGGTACTTTGTTAGATTATTGGTTCTTACCAGTCAAAGTTACAAAAATTTAACTCAAAACTAAAACAATGAAAAATTCCTGGGACTCTAAAAAATTCCCGGGTTTTTCCCGTTTTTTCCCAGATGAAAAAATTCCCGGGTTTTTCCCAGATCTCCTGGTTGTCCTGGGTCATATACACCCTGTGTATAGTTCATTTTATGCATCTTCTAGGACATTCCTGGAAGGCATACAGACATGAGATTTTGTGTTCAGTTCTCTATTATTTCTAGGGCTGAAGATCATGGATACAACACAAATGACAAGCTTCAGATTTTAGCACAATTTAGAACAATCTAGATGGAATTACTTGTAAAGGTCATTTGAACATGGACTCATATTAAGAATTTATTGTCTTTACCACTAAACTTTAGAATGCCTATAATGGCCACTCTTGCCCAAAAAATGCTAAAATTAGTACTCAAATTCTATCACACTTAACAAAAAATTATTTTTCATTGTGCCATACATATCCATTCCATTTCTAGTTAAAGTACTTTTTAAAAACACATTTTGCTCTGCCTTAGTAAACCAAATACTGTCCATATATAATTTTAACCTTCTTTTTATAATGTCTAATATTATATGAGACTCAGTCCTTTTCAGGTTGATTTAAGTTGTCTTTAGATTTCCATTTGTCACTACAAATTTTAGGGTTTGATACAACCATTTTTTTAACATCTGTTATCCAACCCACATGGTCTCCTTACTCAAGGAAATGGTCTTGCACATTATTATAGAGCTGCCTCTGGTGTATAAACCATGGAAGTCACTTTTAGGTATGGGACACAAGTGCCATTATAGGGACACTGTCATAGACTGTGAACATGGCATTCTAGATCTTCTCTGCCAGTCACATGTAGAACAAACTCCAGTCACATGTAGAACAAACTATGTTGCTACTATTGTGTGTGAGTAATAAAGGTACAAATTTACTACCAGACCATGATATTTTTGCGCTTGGTCTCTCACAGCTGTTATCAGAAACAACCAGTGGCCTTACAGTAAACAAGCACAGTGATGACAAAGGAAAATGCATCGCACTATGAATGATTTCAAGACAATTGTGCATGTACTATCTAGTGATTCAGCATGTACTTGTGGAATATCACAATACCAACGCACAACAATCTGACCAAAGTGCACTCACTCCCAGGTGCAATAATATTGTGGTCAACTATGGAGATAACTGTTACATATAAAGAAGGGAGCATGGATCAAGGCAAGCTATAGCATGCTAACAGCAACTGGAAGCAGTATATTTTTTTAAAAATAATACTTGAGGTCCACATTTCAGTAATGCTGCACTGTTCACGTTCTTCCTTGATTTACCTGCAAGGGGATTTCCTCAGCACCATTAAACAAGAAAATTACATTATGCTTCAGAGGCACATCCATCTGAGACAGTACTCTTAGTACTTCAAGCATGACTGCACAATTGATGCCATCATCACTGGCACCTGCAACACAATCATAACCAAATAAGCAGCAATTTCATATGAAAGTGGGTGTTTTACAAAAGATTATAAAAAGGCTGTAATGAACTCCAGTAACCAGCACAAACTTGACAACAAAAGAAAATTATTCAGTGCTTTTTAATAGTTGGCATATGTGAGCATCAAAAGAAAATATGCCTTTTCACATTGCTCATTGCTTGCCTACAACAGCTCACACATTTATGATAGGCAGATCAAATGAACAGTCTCAAAATGAACCATCTGGCAATAGATGAACCACAACCAAGAAAGTAAACATGTAAGGGAATACAACAAAGCCCAATTTTGTTTTTCTGCCCTTCAAGCTAAAATTATTAATATTTCATGTAAATAGAGGATAGTTTTTTAATGTAGAGATGAAGCTCCACTGGTGCAGATCAGTAGTGCACTGCCCGTTTTAGCAAGATGCAAATGGCTGAAACAAGTGATTTTTTCTTATTCATTCAACATACTGTAAGTGATTTTTCTTATTTGTTCAACATACTGTAAAATTCTAACAAGTGCAATCAAGAAGGCCAAACAGTTGCACTATGTACAAAAAATTAGCAACTCAAACAATAAAATAAAAACCATATGGCACAACATAAAAAGTGAGACAAATAGGAATATAAAACCTGACAATAATAAACACAAAGTTGCAGCCTCAGATTTCAACAATTTTTTTCTCACTATAGCTGAAAAAACAGTGAACCATAATAAACAGTCTCACATAGAAGCTATTGAACTACTTAACCACATGCAAATAACATCTAACGTAGCACTTCATTTCAGAAGTACAAACTCTAAAGAAATTGAAAAAAACCATAAAATTACTCAAAAACTCAGATTCCTGTAGATACAATGGCATATCAAGTAGGATTTTAAAATCATGTGCAGACTTAATCAGTTATATATTGTGCTATTTGTGTAACCAATCTATGGAAACTGGCGTGTTCCCAGATAGATTAAAACATGCAGTAGTGATGCCAATCCACAAAAGTGGAGCAAGGGATGAAATATCCGACTATCAGCCCATCTCTCTGCTGCCACTGTTCTCAAAGGGATTTGAGAGAATAGTGGATGATAGGATTTATAGTCACACTACACAAAATGGCTTGCTGGTGCTTATACAGTTCGGCTTTCGTAACGGCTCCTCCACAGACAGATCTATATTTAACCTAACAGATGAAATTTTAGGTGAACTAAATTACAAAAGGTATCCAATGGGGATATTTTGTGATCTCGCCAAGGCATTTGATTGTGTAGATCACAACACACTCTTAAAAAAGCTTCCACATTATGGCATTAAAGACAAATCTCAGTTATGCACAGAGTCTACTGTTATTATTACGACAAACAACAGTAAAGTAGTTAAAGGGAGTGTTAAAATGAAGGGATATGAATAGAAAACACAGAGTGACATCATCAAGAGATTATTTCAGCCAGAGGTTGAAAATACTGCTTCAGTTGTAAAGTTCTTTCATTATCACACAACCGGTTTCGGGGCTCTTATATGCCCATCTTCAGGTGTCGTAACTTGGTGCTGTGGTCCCCAAGCACCGCAGTGGATGTGTACTAGTGTGCTACCTATGAGTGCAGAACTGGGAGATTATTGATTGAACTCAAGCATTCCATGAAAATATTTGTACGGTATGTATGTTTTCACTGCATGTGGTTATTAATAATGGCACAAAAACATATCTCAGACAGAGGACAGCTCCACAATAGTCCATAATTCTTCAAGCACTTCAATTATTTCAAAAGTAAGTATTTATAACAATTTCCCACTGTCCAGAAAGTCATCACATTACTGACTTGATTCTCAGTCTCCTGTTTTCTTAAGACAAGTTAAGGCATCAATTCCACCCTGTCCTACATTTAAGAGGATATTGCAGCTCAAAGTCCAATGTGGAAAAACTGAAGTTCATTTTTCTTAAGACAAGTTAAGGCATCAATTCCACCCTATCCTACATTTAAGAGGATATTGCAGCTCAAAGTCCAATGTGGAAAAACTGAAGTTCATTTATCTGCGTGTGTTTATTGTCAAATGCATGCAAACCTCTTCCTATGTGTCTAGTACTTTTACAGTACTCAACTCCTATTTATGAAAGTAATACATTGTGCAATTTCAAAAGTCTAACTTACCTGGGCTTGTAGGAACTGAATCAAAATGACAGTTGAACATAACCGCTGATGAGGACCAATTTCCAGCTGAGGATAACTTCACAACAACATTCTGTATATTTTCATAACAATTTACAAAACCATATGGCCTGAAAGCCAGTATATAGCAGCCAGTTGGCTTTTGCAGATCAAGACTAAGCAGATGCTGTGGTTTAGCTCGCTGCATTATAAAACCTATTTCTCTCTTCAAAAAGTCAACAGCGAAAATTTCATTCTCATAACTGCCAACAACTCTTGGACCCATACTTGTCAAATGTTGAAGATGATGAATAGCATTTTCTGCTACAAACATTCCTTTCTTTGCATCCTTGATATAAACTGGTTTTGGCAGCTGATTATTTAACATTGTGCATCCAAGAAAAAGTATTACACCAATCACCAAAATCAGGACAGCAGAATACCAAGGATATGTGCCATTTTGATGGAATGGTCTTGTACTTTCTGGGAAAAATTCGGTTCTTTCATCTGTACTTTCTCCAAAGCGAGACCTTAAACGGATATTTCCAGTCTTCTGAAAAAAAAGAAATGAGAAAAACATTTAACTGGATACATGTGAAAAAGAAATAAATACAATCATGATATCATACTAATATTATCTACTATAGAGGGGGAAGCATATTCATTAGCACCCAAAATAGGAAGAACTGGAATATCGCTGATAGACGTAAGTTTAAAAGCATAACTGCATCTATAACTTTTGGAATTTTCTAACATTGCTTCACTACACTGTGACAGGAAACAAGGGAAGGAATGAGTGTATGTACAGAAGGTATAAGGAAGGGAGAGGCCAACAGATTACTCTTCATTAACTGTTACTTTCAGATAATTTCCTGTAATTTTTGCCTTTTCACATTTAGATTGTGGAACAACTGATTATTCCCTTTACCCCAGCTGCTCCAGTGCCCCTCAATATTCCACATAAAAGTTGTTTTGAGGCACCAAAGCTAGTGTCCAGTCCCTAGCGAATTAGACAGGAACTGAAATTAGTGGTACAAGGGTAATCCCAAAAGTAAGGTCTCCTATTTTGTTATAAGTACATAGACCTGTTTATTTCTACATTGGTTTACATTAGTTTACAGCTTGAACATTTATCTATTTTTCAACATACTCACCATTTCTGTCGATACATTTTTGTTGACGCTGTGGGAGTTTTTATATGCCCATGCCAGACAAGCTCACCGCTATGCTGTTCAGAAAGTTATGATCCTCCTCTTTCACCTCGTCGTCGGAGCTGAACCACTGGGACCACAATTAATGTTGATAGGTACTGAGAGACTCTGTAAAAACTCAAACGGGCAATTCAGAATGTTGAGCAAGGGTGTACACATTCTCCATGACAACGCTTGCCCATACATTGCTCGGCAAACCGTTGCTCTCCTGCAACTGTTTCAGTGGAACATAATCACTCACCCGCCCTATAGTCCTGACTTGGCACCCAGTGACTATCACTTGTTCCCTAGGTTAAAAGAACATCTGGCTGGAAAACGATTCAGCTCCAATGACGAGGTGAAAGAAGAGGTTCATAACTCTCTGGACAGCATGGCGGTGAGCTGGTACGACATGGGCATACAAAAACTGCCAAAGCATCTTTAAAAATGCATCGACAGAATGGTGATTATGTCAAAAAATAGCTAAATGTTCAAGCTGTAAACTGATGTAAATCATTGTAGATATAAATGGGTCTATGTACTTATAAAAAAATAGGAGACCTTACTTTTGGGATTGCTGAAATGCTTAATTCTGTTTTCAAATGTTCCTTTACATAAGAAACCCCAGAAGGACTGGCCCAATTTAATCCTAAAACCACTGAAAAAATGAGTGAAATAAGTATTAGTGTCATTGGTATTGACAAACAGCTGAAATAATTTAAATTGAAAAAAGCTCCAGGGCCAAATGGAATCCCTATCAGATTCTATATTGGATCTATGGTTGAGTTAGACCATTCTCTAACTATAATCTATTGTAGATCATTCAAACAAAAAAGCATGCCCCCTAACCCAAGAAACCACAGGTCACATCCATCTACAAGAAGGCTAATGGAAGTGATCCACAAAAATACTGTCCTATATCCTTAACACTGATTAGTTATAGAATCCTGGAACATATTCTGAGCTCAAACATAATGACCTCCTCCATGCCAACCAGCATGGATTCTAAAACATCAATCATGTGAAGCCCAACTCATGCTTTTGCCACATGGCATACTGAAAGCTTTGGATTAAGGCAATCAAGTAGATACAGTATTTCTTAATTTCTGAAAAGCATTTGACTCTGTACCACACTTACACTTATTATCAAAAGTACAATCATATGGGATATCAAGTGAAATCTGTGACTGGATTGAGGACCTCACAGTAGGGAGGATGCAGCATATTATCTTGGGTGGAAAGTCATTGTCATCCGTAGAAGGAACTTCGGGTGTGCTCCAGAGAAGTGGTTGGCACACTTGGTATTCATGTTGTATATTCATAAGACAATTGTAGACAATATTAATAGTAACCTCAGGCTTTTTGCACATGATGTAGTCATCTATAATGAAGTACTGACTGACACAAGCTGCATAAATATTCAGTCAGATCTTGATAAGATTTCAAAGTGGTGCAAAGATTGGTGAATTGCTTTAAATATACAGAAATGTAAAACTGCGCACATCTCAAAATAGAAAAAAAAAAAAAAAAACATTGTATCCTATGACAATAACATTAATGAGTCACTGCTGGAATCAGCCAACTCATAATACCTAATACTTTATAGGGATATGAAATTGAATGATCACATAGGCCCAGTCATGGGTAAAGTAGGTGGTAGACTTTGTTTATTGGTAGAATATTAGAGAAATACAACAGTCTACAAAGGAGACTGTTTACAAATAACTTGTGTGACCTATTCTAGAATACTGCCAAAGTGTGTGGGATTCTTACCAAATAGGGCTAGCAGGGGATATTGAATGTATACAGAGAAGGCAGTATGAGTGGTCTTAGGTCTGTTTGACCCATGCGAGAGTGTCACAGAGGTGCTAAGGAAACTGAACTCGCTGAATCTTTGAGATAATCATAAATTATCACGAGAAAATCTACTAACAGAGTTTCCAGAACCTGCTTTAAATGGTAACCCTAGGAATATACTACAACCACCTACTTATCACTCACATAGGTATCACAAGGATTTGATTCAAATAATTGCAGCATGCATAGAGGCACCCCATAAGTGAATGGAAAGAGAAGAAACCCTAGTAACTGGTACAATGTCTGCCCTATTGTCTGCCCAGCACTTCACAGTGTCTTGCAGAGTATAGAAGTAGATGTAGATAACTCAGTATCAGATACATTAAATTCAATTTATGGACTCGTTAGGGAATGATACTAGAAAAAAAACAAAGCATCAAAGGGAATCATTCTACACAGACTCAACAATGAACATTGCCATAGCAATTTACTGTCAGAAGTCTAGGAATTGTGTAGTGTTAATCAAATTAAGAATGCATCCCAAATAGAAGAAGCACTGAGCAGCAAACAGGTATGAAGAATTAACAACAAATTGTTCAGCTGGTCACTAGAGGAAGAATCAGATCTCAGTGCTATGAGATACCTGTTGAAATCAGTCACATATATTACTGAGAAGTGTGTTTCACAATTGGATGGCCCAGTTGACTGTTGACCATAATTAGGTAGTGACCATTCATCAGGGTGGTAATTTGTTATGGGTCATAGCCAAATAGAATTGATAGTAACTGTTCCCTCATATATGAACCAGTGATCAGCAAGAAAGATTATTAAGCTGTCTGTAATTTTAAAAAAGAAAGCTGTGCAGGAGGCAGTAACAACACTTACTACTGATGACAAGTGTACACATGTACACTTTACGATGAAAGCAATACCAGCAGTAAAGAAAAGGCCTGGTTAGGAAGTAGATAACTTAATAAATTTTGTTCATAAATAGAATTACGGTAGTAGTTAAGGAATTAACTGATAAAATTAACTGAGAAAATTCGAATGTAGCAAACACATACATATCACCAACAAATAAATAAATTACTTAAATCAGTTACACTAACCAAACATCTAGGGGTACTTGTGCAGCATAAATTTAAGGTGGAACCACACTGTTAATCTTGCTGTGGAGAGGCAAATGTCATAGAGATAAACTGGAAGATTCCAAAGGAAGCACATAATAACATTTAAGACGAAGACCAATCTAGAGGACTTTTATTTAATACATAGATTCTTGAGTATTTTATATCAGTCTAACACTCTTACTAATAGAATTAACAAAAGAGAGATAATGAATTTTAAAAAAAGAGGTGTACTATTTGTCACATGTTTGTTGAACAAGTGTGAAAGTGTCACTGAAATGTTCCCAGTCTTCACTGGAAGACATTACATGTATTGTGTTACATACAACAAAAGGGTGTACTCCTAAACTTCAGATGATATGTGTTACAAGATCAGTCTAGAAAATTATTATTTCTTCCACAAGTATTATTTTATCATCCTTATATTCAATTTACAGACAATGTTGAACAAAATTACTGCTGATGTTGGAATACCATCATGCAAGGCTGCATTTATCTTACTTTACTGTCAGTCATTTCACAACATGTATGTAGGTTGAACAGACAGTTTGCAGTATTTGCAGTAGAATGGCCTGTAAAGTTTATATACTTCCATCCAACTGAGCATGTTTGGGCACTAATGATTCAAAACTGGCTACTGTGTCATGAACATTCTCAAGAACAAGAGATACTTCAGAATGATGTTTCTGCCATGTGGGATAGCATTAGTTGACATCATCATATTTGTAGGTCCCTTGTCATCTCCATCTCTCAAAAACTCAAAACAGTGCTGAACAATGAAGGATGGCAGACTGTGGATTAAAAATGAAAGAAGTAACTTTTACTGGAAACTAGCTTCCTATTCATAGTTTCGGCCATGTACACATGTCACATATATTGTGCACTTGCCTGACTCTCTGCTGTTTCATAAAAATAATAATAAAATTTTAATCCCACCTCTACTCTACCATCCAAACCTCTCTTTTCTCTCTTCCACTTGTTTTAATCACAACCTGACCCTGATCCACCTACTTCCACACCTACATCCTGTATCTCATTCACCTGCCTCCTCAAACCCTGTACATCGTCCTCCTGACTCCGCACAACCTGTCTCTCTTCCACCTGACTCCTCGAACCTGTCCAACTTCCATCTGCTTCCACACACTCTCTCCCTCTTCCATCTCTCCCCTCCACCCCATACCTTTCCCCTCTTCTACCTACCCCCTTACCCCCTCATACACTCTTTCTTTCCCAGCTGCCCCCTATCCTTTTCCATCTTCCACCTGCCTCATCCCCCTCTCCCTGTCAATATCATCCTTCCACCGCTATCTGTCAATCTTCTAGTCCCATCTCCGTCTATCTCCTACTCCCCCGTCTGTCCATTCACTCTCCCACTCTCTTTGTAAAGCTCCTCCTTTCTCCTTTCTATGTTCATCTCTTCCTTCCTACTTTCTCTGTCCATCTCCTCCTCTCCCCCTCTGTCTGTCGATCTCCTCCCTCCTATGCCTTCCTCTGCTCAGCCATGTCCATCTGTACGTATACCCCATGGAACGCATTCCGCACAGCACATCATGTATATGGGAAATACAGTATGTAATTTAATTTCAGTTTCACATTTTCGAATTTTATTATTTTTTATTTTCTTTTCACAATGACAGGTCATCAAATCCCACTAAAAACACTATTTTCTGTGATCATATTTGCTATAATGCTGTATGTAATATTTGGATACTAGCCACAGCACAGTACACTTCAAATATTCCATCAACAGCATCTACATGGGCCAGCCACCAGAGGCTGCCTGCAGTGGGCCACTTGACTTGTGCACAGGGCACAACACCCACCATGCCGCTTACCATAGCCCTCCTCCGTGCACACGGCACGGCACCCATCATGCCGCTTACTGGAGACCTCCTTTTTATAAGCGCAGTGCAGCAGGCAGTCACTCTCATATTGTATTTACACTTATTGTCAGCAACTGTAACTGAATTGTTTCTTTGTTTGTGTATCTTCTGTCAACTGTTGTTCGCTTCTATGTGGAAGAAGAATAAACTTTGGTTCATTGTGGCCAAGCTGTTATTTGTGTCAGGCGATGAGAGTGGAGTTTACTTCTGCCTCTGTTTACTTCCGCCTATTTGGTTGTTCCTCCGAGTCTTCTGTCCATGGAGGCAGTGCTCCCGTCCATCCTCGAGCAGCAGGCTCCTATGGTTGCTGTACGAACTTTTCAGCCAGAGTGACTGTATAGGCTTCCATGCTGTCAGCATACCTGCCAATCTCCCCCTACGACGATGTAGCCGAAGACTGGGTGGCTTACGAGAAGTGACTTCGGCAACACTTTCTCGTCTTTGATGTCACTGTTGGAAACATGTAAGGCTTCATTCATTTCTTGGATTTCTCTTAGGTGCTATCCGGTGTTTTGCCTGTTAGCCCCACTCCACGAACCTGCACTGCTTTGGATCAATGGAAAGTGTATGTTATCAAATTATCACAGTAAATGATGATGATGATCGTCATACAAAGTCCAAATTTTTACACAGTCCATTTTTTTTACACAGTCCAATCTAGCCTCTGTCACAAATGATGATGATGATGATGATGATGATGAAATGATGAGGACAACACAAACACCCAGTCTTCGGGCAGAGAAAATCCCCAATCTGGCCAGGAATCGAACCTGGGATCCTGTGAACCACAGGCAGCAATGCTAGCCACTAGACCACGAACTGTGGACATCACAGTAAATGCACACATGTCATTGCAATGCATGTAGAATTCTATCATTGTCATAAAAAGCACTACCAGTCTTGATCAGCCAGACTCCAAAGCTGCAGTATCATATGTCAGTTTGTTACCAATGCACATCATGATTCCTATGCTGATTCCGTAGTCCATGATGCTATCATTCGGTTGGCTCCTGACGAGGAAGTTCATCAACACGCACTGTAGAGGGTGACAATCCATCTTTTGCTGAAGTGTTAAATATTGCTCAAACTTTAGAGATATGTAGTGCTCCTGTTGATCAGATTGAGGCCTGATGTGATACCACCTCCATGCTGCACTAGACAGCAACACAGCGAACAACAACAACCACAGCACATGCAACACTCCGCACTCCCATCTCAGCCATACTGTTTCGTGCAATATGTCAGGGCCACGTGCCCTAAGCATTGGGCATGTTGCAACAAGTGTAGAAAAAAAATACATACAGTGTCTGCGTGTTGTTCCCAGCCCCCTCCTGTGGGCATGGACATGGATGTTAATTGTGTATTTTCAGTGCTTATGAATTGTTATGAATCGTAACAAACTGTTTATGGAAGTGCAAGTGATGGACAAAATGCTGAGACTATAAGGGGACACAGGTGCAGCTGTGACTTTATTGAACTCAAAAACTTATGTGAATGTGTGATCTCTGGTGTTGTCTCAGTTACTCGATGTTTGGTGAATTACAATAAGCAGCATATTCCAATTTCGGGGTAATTTACGGCTCCCACTATGTATAAAACTTTGATTCATTCCTTGACTTTACTGTCACAGCAATTTTCTTCATTTTATATGCTTTCAGTGCTTTAGTATTTTCCATTTTGGATACAGTGCACCGCATTTCCAACCAGATGCCTTACCAGTAGTTAGAGTCTCTGCATTTCGAGTTCTCGTCTCTTTTCTCAGATGGGTTAGGTTGTGCCACTAATTGTGCAGCCCACATTACCCTGAAACCCATGGCATGACTGTGCTTTATTTTGTGCACGCCCTATTCTAGTACCTTTGCATGATCAAGTGAAATCGGAATTGGGCAGGCTGATGTCGTTGGGGATCATAAAACCTATTGCACTGAGTGAGTGGCCTACCCTCCTCATGATTGTTAAAAAAACTGACTAGTCAGCTTCGCTCTTGCAGTGACTTCAAAGTTTCAATCAATTCTCAGTGTCTCATTAATACTTACCCTTTGCCATGTCTGAACAAGTTACTGACTAAACTCACCGGAGGCCAGTTTTTCTTCAAAACTGATTTATCTGAACCCTATTTACAGGATCCATGGGATGACAATTCTAAATGGCTCCTTGTTACTAAGAAGACCTTTAAGTTGTAGCAATATCACTGCCTACCTTTCGGTGTCCCTAGTGCCTCAACAATTTTTCAGCATGTTTTTTTCTTTTCATTTTTAGGAATAACTGACAATGTCCATTCCGTGGTGCATCAACTATCTCAATAACATTGTTCTGATGGGTGATCCACAGAAGAGCATTCATATAACTTATGTACATTGTTCGTGGTGATACATACTGCAAGGTTGAAATGCAATGTGTCCAAGTAACACTTTTTTCAGTCATCCATTGCGTATTGGGGGTTTGAGGTTTCTCTAGATGGCGTTAAGCCTTTATGTCATCATGTTGCCACAGTCACAGCTTTGTCTTATAGCTCTGTGTTGTCCAACAAGTCAAAGAATTCCAAGCCTTTTTAGGAAAAATTGCTTACTATCACAAATTTATTCAGGGTGCAGCCACACTGGCCAGCCCCTCAGTGAACTGCTCAATAAACTAGACCTGCTTGAGTGCGTTCACACTTTTAAATCTAATTACATTCTGCTCCGTGGTTGGTCATTTTCCATACTGGTCACCACCTGGTTCAGGTTACAGATGCTTCTCAGTATGGACTTGGGGTCATTCTCACAGATCAGTATGAGGAAGGTTCCAAATGACTGATGGCTTATGGATGAAAAATGTTCAAGTCCACTCAGCAGCATGAATCCCACATTGAAAAGGAAGCACTTGATCTCGTCTACACCCGCAAAAAGTTTCAGGTGTTCATGTACCTCAATACTGACTGCAAGCCCTTGGTTTTGTTGTTTAATCCTTTTGCTTCATTGCTCAACAAAGCAGCACATCAGCTCCAGTGTTGGGCCCTGTTTCTGTCTCAACTATGAAAAACATTTTCGGCCTACCACGCAGCTTGTCCACACTGATGCACTGTCCCAGCTTCTGATGGGGCTGTATCCCAGTTTTGAATAGGATGAACTACCTTGTTTTCACTTAGATGTTGAGGCACAACATACAGTGGGAGGGTTACTTTTTATGGGCTCCTGGATCGCAGCTGCTGTCACTGCCGATCCGGTTTGGTGTCAAGTTGTTCACCTCATTCAGTACGGTTGGCCAGATAGGTCTCCAGTCACAGCTTCTGATCCTTTGCGAAACTATTTCACCATCCATATCTGCTTTTCATTACTTGATGATGTGCTCTTAGCTAGGGATGTGCTGTCGCCTGGGGTTGTGATCCTGGCCACCCTGGGGTGTAATGTGCATCAGCTCCTAAATCAAGAGCATTGGGGTCTCACATACCAAGTTCTGGCCCATTGACATGTGTTTTGGCCCAGTATCGACAGTGAAGTTGTACATTTTCTCGTGGTCTGCTCTTAATGCACTACCCAACAGGTAGCACTGTGGGCAACACTCTCTACATGGCCTGCACCGCAGCGTCTCTGAGAACGCATTCATGTCAATTTCAGGAGACCCTACCTAAATTCTTACTGGCCGTTAGTTGTCAATGATTTCTCAAAATTTCCACATGTTATCCACTGTCCTTCAACATCAGCCACAGCCATGATTCTAGCAATCACCAAGATTTTTTCTATTGATGGATCACCTTACATGCTTATGACAGATAAAGGTCCAAAGTTTGTGTCTCAGGCCTTCTATGTTTTCTGTGCCCATCAAGGCATTTGTCACATGAGTGCTCCTCTTTTTCACCCACAATCTAATGGCAAGGCACAATGTCTCATCTGCACGTTCAAGGTTCAAATGAAGAAGTAGTTCATGGGCTCCTCCATGAATGACACGCTGACACACTTCTTGAGTTCCTACAGGTTTATGCCACTAGGATCAGAATCCAACCAACATACTGCATTTCTCCCAGCCATGCACTCTCCTGCATATGCTCAGGTCAGCCCACCAACACCCATCAGTTCACTAATGGCTTGCAGTCTGGGCTCAGGGCTTTGGTAGCAGCCAAAGTAGTTTCTGGCCATGGGCCAAAGCTGCCGAGGTCGCCGTCTCTGTATGGTGCACACTAGTGATGGGCTGGTGGCACACCACCATGACCAGTTGCATCGTTGAGCCATGGCGAGGGCTGTGGATCTGCTGCTGCTACCTGCACCTCCTCCCTCAGCACCTGTCCCAGCCTCACAGGGCAGCTCCGCTGGGGAAAGGGGGGGGGGGACAATTATTTGTGTAGATGACACCACCTTCTGTCTCCTCTGGACTCCAGCCTCCCTGCAACTGATACTGGGTCTTCTCACAATGCTTCATTGCACCCAGCAATTCTGCCACAGGATGCACTGCTGACTTTATATACTTCACCACTGATGTCCCTGACCGAGCAGCTGGTGCCTTCACATGCTACCAGCACCCTAGTCATCAGTCCTCTCTTATGGTACTTTGCGGTGGGGCGGCCGCCACGCGTGTCCACAACTGTGCCACTTTTGCCAATATTCATCGGTTCTGGGCCAAAATCTCCTTCAGCCACTGCCATCATCACCTTTGGCATCCATTGTACAGGCGATGGATGTTTCAACAATCGCCCCGATGTCTGCATCAGCGAAGTGTCTTTTACCCAAGGGGGAAGAAGTGCTGTAACCCTGTATGTAACCCCTGGATATGCACCACAGCATGAGGCCATGGCACACTATACTTAGAATATTCCGCCAAGAGCATCTCTCCATTTCGGCCATGAGAGGCCGCCTGCAACGGGCCACATGACTTGTGCATAAGGCACAGCATCCATTGTGCCGTCTACAGAGGCCTCTTCTTTATAAGTGCAGTGCAGCAGGCACTCAGTCTCATATCGTGTTCATACTTGTTAGCAACTGCTTGTATCAGTACCTGGATTATTTCTAGGTTTGAGTCTATGTACTCGACTGTTGTTTGCTTGTATGTGGAAGAAGAATAAACTTTGGTTCATTGTGGCCATGCTGTGGTTTTGTCTTACAGTATTATACAATATTCTGACACACTTTTCAACAATAAAAAAAGCATTGCTCATTTTTACTATGCAACTACATGTATCCTCACACTATAAGCCTACCAATGCTGTAAACATTCTCATAAAACTGGTAGAGTGTTCTCCCCTTGTCTGCACTGTTCATCGCCCACGTTTCACTTCCATGTCATCCTGCACTCCAGACAAATGGTTTCAGAAAACACTTTCCAACAATTAAATTCATATTCAGTGTTAGCAAATTTCTCTTTTTAAGAAAAACTTTTCTTGCTATTACTTGTTGAAGTTTGACATTGTCTTCACTATGTATATTGTCAGTTATTTTGCTTCCCACAGTTCACCTACAACTTTTAGTGTCTCATTTCCTAACCTAATTTCTTCCACAATGCCCAATTCAAAATGTGAATAATTCAGGTGAAGATAAAGATTAAAAGTGTATTACACATGGTCAGCCAATGCTTTTATAGGCTCCTGCCTCAGGAGCAAAGTGGCAGAACATTTGAGGAGAAACTTGGAGAATATTTCCTTGTCATGTTATGGTATTAGGTGGACATTTCGACTTTGCAGATATAGGCTGTGAAACACAAGTGATTAAGGCATGTAGTAGGGATGGGGAATATTCTGAAATTGTTCTACGTGCCTTATCAGAAAACTACCCTCAGCAGCTAATTAGTGAACCGATGTGTGATAATAGTGTATTAGATTTGGTTAATACCAGACTCGACCGAACTTTTTGAATCGGTTAGCACAGAACACAGAATAAGTGATCAGAAGACCATTACAGCATCCCTGAATGTGGCTGTAAACTGGAATATAAAGAAGGATAGGAAGATATTTCTAAGTAGCAAGAGTGACAAGAGACAAATTGCAGATTACCTGACCAGTCAACATGAAAATTTCATGTCTAGCACTTACAATAGTGAGCATCAATGAACAAAGTTCAAGAAAATTCTACAATATGCTTTAGAAAGGTACATGCTGAGCACAGTTTGAGGAATGCAAAAGATGGGTTGGTTTGACAGGCATATTAGAAAGCTGCTACAAATGCAAGGACTGCTGCACTGTAAATTTAAATGTATTAAAACAAAAACACAATGAAGCCAAAATTAGCACAAGGAGAGCCATGCACAATGCGATCAATGAGGTTGGAAATAAAATTCTGTCTATCAATTTGACTGAAAATCCTAAGAAGTTTGGTCTTAAGTTAAATCCGTAAACACTTTGAAGCCATTGCCCAAGTACTGAGGAAAATTGCATTAGTTCCTAGTTTCAGTGACACTTTCACAACCAATGCCAATGTTATGAACCCCAAATTTACAGAACTTTGGTGGCAACAGCTGTCACTAAAACAGCAACAGCACAAAGAAGGACAGGCCATTCTTCCATAGCTTGCAGCTCTCAGCAGCAACAAAAAGTCATCAGTAACCACAGCTGCGTTCCCATCACCATTCGCTGCCTGATGAGTCTTCAGACAGCTGGGAAGTCCATGTCCGCCATTTTAAAATTTTTTGTTTATGGCATTTCTGGTAGGCAGCAAACTGCTTTTTGCTTTTTTTTTTGCATTTACCTACAGTCCATTTTCAAGAACTGTCGCCAAACAAACAAACAAAATTGAAGGTCTATATATCTGACGACAGTCTGTTGTAGAATTCTGGGACATGTTTTATGCTTGTGTGTTATGATATTTCTGGGGACCAAAAATATCCTCTGTAGGAGTCAACATGGATGTGGAAACAACTGTGTGAAACCCATCTGGCTCTGTTCATCTGCGAGACCTAGAAAGCAGTAGATACCAGTGCCCAGTTTGAGGTCAAGTTTCTAGACTTCCAGATGGCATTCAATGAAGTTCCACACTGCCACCTTATGAACAAAATATGAGCAAACAGAACATCAACCAGATGTGTGAATGGACTGAAGAATTTCTAGCAAACAGAACACACAGTGTCATTCTCATTAGTGAGAAATCTTCAAATCCAAAAGTAAATTCCCGCATACCCCAACAGTGTGTTATAGGACCATTAATTATTGCAATATATATAAATGATCTTGTGGATACGTTTGGCAGCTCCATGAGGCCTTTTGAAGATGATGCTGTTGTATACAGAGAAGTCGCAAGGCTACAAAATTGTAGCAGAATACAGGAAGATATACACAGGATCGACACTTGGTGCTAGGATTGACAATTGACCCTCAACATAAACAAATGTAACATATGCATATACATAGATAAAACACCATTGTTGTACAATTACATTATTTTTGCAGAAAATCACTGGAAGCAAGTACTTCTAGGAGTAAGTGGAATGACCACACAAACTTAATCGCACATACGGCAGATGCCAGACTGAGATTCATTGGGCAATAAATGTAGCCCAACAAAAAAGAAAGTAGCTTACAAAATCCTCGTGTGACCAATACTTGAATACTGCTTGTAAGTCTTGGCTCTGTCCTACATAGGATCAATAGTGGAAACAGAGAAGATCCACAGAAGAGCAGCATGTTTAATTAAAGGTTTAATTAGTAAGTTTGAAAGCATCATGGAGATGTTTGGCCAACTCCAGTGGCAGATGCTGCAAGAGATGCATCCTGCATCACGGTGCAGCTTACTGTTAAAGACCGAAGAGAATAATTTCATAGAAGAACCGACCAATATATTGCTTCCTCCTACTACATCTTGGGTGAGAAGTATATCAAGGTAAAATTAGAAAGATTCAGGGTGACATGGAGGACTATCGGCAGTCATTATTTCTACGAGTGATTCACAATCTGAACAGAAAAAGACGGGAGTGACAATGGTACACAAAGAACCCTTGCAACACACCATAAGGGGGCTTGCAGAGTATAGAGGTAGTTATGAAATGCTAATTTGTAATATAAGAAATTCTGATTTTGAATTATTGCTCTGCCTCTTACCTGCAGAAAAGTTCAATTTGTGGGTTATGAAAGTAATAATTAAGTATGGATCACTTATTAACGAACTATCTTTCACTTTTTGCAACAGAGGTACTTTGAAACCCTTGCAATACAGATTTATTTCAGTAAAACAATTCCGGCTATGTGAGGACATGTTCCATAGGCACAGGTGTTCATTAAACTATGAAAAAAAGAAATAAACTGAATCGCTAATATCATAAAATATTAACATGCATCTCCTAATCTCCCAACCACTCCCAAGAACCAGATACAAAGAAGCATCCCCCTTATCACCCCGATTGAAACAACATAACCACATCCTGCACCAGTGGGGCTACTTATCACTGAATGTGGAAATCAAGGACATCCAACCAAAATCCTTCCTGTCCCTCCCAAAGTTGTATTCTAAAATATGCTTGTCTATCACAACCACCTGACACAGGCTCATGCCTTGTGGAAGACCCGTTTGTGTGATGTGTCCTATGTTTAACCCTCTAACCGGAACATCGTTTACTCGGCGGTAAGATGGAACATCGGTCTGCTAGACCGCTAGGACATTTAAAGTGTATTTTTCTCTATTTTTATGACTTTTCCGCACTTCTACGTTGCTTCTCTCTCTCTTTAAGGTGTAATTAAACATAATAATAGGTTTTTGAACCATAATATTTGTTAAAATACCAGTAAATTCAAGTTTATTACTAGGAAAAACTTTAATTTGCAGTGTTTTGTTGTTTACACATTACTCCTTTAGAAATACTTTTTTTTACATTATTATAGTTACAACACAAAGAAAATGAATACTAAAATGTAATGCAAAGAAAAAATTTAACTTTTATTTTTAATTGCACAAGTCTTGCACACTTTTCGTGAACACTCCAAGCACGTTGGTTCTTCGCAAGAAATACACTTGTAGGCAGTTTTCCTCTTTTTTTGATATGGACAAAATCGACAGGTTTTTCTTTTACCAAGTGTGTCCGTCGGACACTCATCAACTCGAACAACAAATTTATTCCGTTGGCTAACGATTTGCTTTTCTTTTGCTGCCTCTTCTTCTAAAGATGAAATAATACTTTGTAGCTCTTGAGGCAGATTGGAGATTGCCAGTCGGGATTTTACGAAATCGTAGACCAAATATAGAGAAACTCTTTTCAGGAAATCAAAACGTGATACGGTTTTCTTCTCTCCAAAAAGTCCATAAAGTATACTTGCGTTTGATCCAGCCATGGCCACCATGTGGTAAAAAATAGCCAACGGCCACCTTCTTGTTTTGCGATTAGTAGAATAAACACTGCACTTCATATCTAGCGTGTCTATTCCACTTTTTGTGGCGTTATAAAAAGATATGATTTCAGGTTTATCATTTGAAACGTCAGTGTAATTGGAATGATGCATTGACGAAAGAAGTAGGACTGCCTTATTCCTTTTTGGGACATAAGAAAGCAGAGTCATTTCTTTCGTAAAGCCATAAAGGCTGGACCCAATTTCACGATCGCTTCTTGCTTGAAATTCTGCTGGTATCTGGGGTCTGTTTCTTTTTAGTGTCCCAACTAATGTCAAATTGTGAGCTAGTAGCTCCTGGGCAAGTTCCACAGAACAAAACCAATTGTCGCAACTAATATTTCTGTTTGTGCCATACAGCCCTTTAGATAGGCGGATTACAGACTGCGTGGGAATGCTCTTTTTCTTTTCTGCTGTAGAAAGTGTGGCTCCATCACAGCCTTTGCCGGAGTAGATGTAGGCATTGTAAATATATGCATTGTGTGCATCTGCCAGACCCATGACCTTAATGCCATATTTAGCCGGTTTATTCGGCATATATATACGAAATTTAACCCTCCCTCTGAAAGGCACCAAAGTTTCATCAACTGTCAAATGCGCTCCAGGGCTATAAATTTGTTGGCAGTTCCAAATAAACTTATTAAATATGTCTGTAATGGCAGCAGCTGGGTCATATTTTTCCCTCTGTTCCCTCGTGCTCGAGTCATCGAATCTAAATGCCCTAAGCAATATTCCTAATCGCTTTTCTGTTATTATTGATCGAAAAATTGGCCTCCCCAAGACCGAAGTGGAAAACAGCGAGGTCATAGGCTCCCTCGCAGATTTGAATATGCTGCAAAGAACTGTGACTCCAATCACAGCGTTCACTTCCTGCACAGTAGTGTCTCTGTAAGCTACACTTTCTTTTAGTTCAATAACAGAACGAATTTTGGCCAACTTTTCATTAGTATGCTTTACAATCGTCTCAATCATGTCGTCAGTAAACAAAAGGCGCCACACTTCACCTGGGAGTGGGTTTTTCCCCACGGTAAGAGCAGGCCCTTGTATCTTTGATAGCCGTACCTTTATTATATTGGATGCTGCTGTTCGCGTCTTAGAGCGAACAGGAGTTGATGACCATGTGAAACACTTGTTTCTTCCGTAGTAAGAAACTGGAAGACGACTCTCATCTAGAGTGTCATCAGAACGCGTAGATGAGCTAGCAACATCAGCAGGCTTCTGTGGAGTGATTAGTCTGCTTCCACCAGAAGTTATGTCAGACTGTGGTTGCTCTCCAGTTTCTTCGCGAACTGCGGTATTTTCGACTTCAAATATTTCTCGAATAGTTTCATCATCGCGATCATCATCATTGGGAGAGTCATCGTCATTATCTGTTTCATTGCGAAGATCTTGGATAGTAAGGTCCTCATCTGGAATGCATGATTCATCTGAATCCACTTCCGAGTCTGATTCTTCAAGGTAATTTTGAGAGCGTGCAAGGGCTACAATTCTTTTCGACCGATTTGAAACATATTTCGGACCTTCCATTGTAAACCTGCAAGGAAAAAGGGAAAAATTAGTTTTAACGAAATTTAATGGGGATAATTCTATCGCTGTAATAAGTTTGCGCGGTAAATTGGAGAATGTGTGTGAAAAACGGAAAGAGGAAAAATTAAAACGTTAAATACGAGTTGTTACACTTTTTTCTCGTTCTTCTATGAACACAAAAGTATTAAGCATCGTGTGGTGGCAAAAATTTCAATCAAATAGATGAAATGTTGCTACACAGAAAACAGAAGAGTTCAAAGAGTGGAACATCGGTCATACAGACCGACAAATGCGTGATACTTTAGGAACACCGGTCTGGGAGACCGGCAAAAATTTGACACTTTTAGGAACACCCGGTCTGTCAGACCGGGAGGGGAATGCATTTTTTCGGAACACGGTCTCACAGACCGACAATACGTAACAAAAATTCTACTTACTTGAAAACAATGCATGCGCCGACAATACGTTGTTGGCCAGCTGCGGTTCGGGACCCGACTGAAGATTACTGGGCTTCTCCCCACCCTCACGAACAATGCAGCGCCGTTAGCATTGTTAATGTCAACTATGGCGGTATCTCAGACCGATGTTCCGTTCAAAGGGTTAACATCCCCACCAGCAGAGGATATCTATACTGGTTCACAGGCACTGCAGCTCATTAGAGAGAAGTGCCACCACAGTTGTGGAAGGCAGATCACACGGAATGAGCCATTGCCAATCAGAGGCTAAGCAGGCTACCACGGCTCAGTCCACAACAGTACACCATATGTATAGTTACAAATCAAGCCTAGCTTCTATATGTATACTGACCCTGCTCTGGACCCTTTACTTGACAGCTATCGTTCTTGGTGTTTATTCAATGCTCTGAACTTGGCTTTGATCACGGATTACAAGCGCATAACAGGCACACATACTTCACTGGTGACAAAGACTTCTGTTGTGTTTTTGGTTTTTTGGTGACACGACATGTTATGGACCACAAGTTTATGGAACTTTTGCAGCAATTGCTGCCACAACTACGGCAACAGCATGAAGAACAGCAGGCCAATCTCCTGCAGCTTGTGACTCAGCAGCAACAACCACCTCTATCGGTGGCCACAGCTATGTGCCACTGCCATTTGCTGCTGACAAATCTTTGGAAAGCTGGTAAGTCTACCTCCCTATTTTGAATTGTACTGTTTTGGTTACAGCATTTCTGGTAGACAACACAGTGCCTTATTTTTGTCTTCTAGTAGTCATTTACATGACGTGGTACAGAAATTGCAGCCACTCTCAGACTCCAGCGAACTGTCTTTCAATGATCTCCGTGCATTGTTAAGTGAATACCACGGTCAGCAGATGCACCGTGTTATGTCATAACCAACATGGACATTCTTATGCAGCTTTGGCTGAAAACTCGCAGCATCTCACACACTATTGCAATTTCACATGCCAGAACAGTAAAGTTTTGAGCGTGGAATCATTGATTCGAGATGTGATTGTGAGCCTTGAATCTGACAGGAAGGCCACAGCTAAAGCTTTGTTTAAGCCCAATCCTAGTATTGGTGAAGTCTTTAAAATTGCTACACCTTTTGAGGTTGCTTCAGCAGCTCAGCATGCTTTTACAAATGAAATTCACATTTCCTACGTTGTTAGTTGTCACAGGAAGCAGCAGTCATCTTACGATTCAGACTCATCATCCTCTAATTCTGCCTCTGGGTCTCACTCGAGTTCAGGGTGTCCAGATTGCCAGCACTTCATAAGAGATTGAACTAAGTCAGTTATTCTGTTTCCTCCTCACCCAGACGACTTTTTTCTTAATGTTACTCGAATGGGTCAGAAACACCCTCCATCCTCAGCATTGAGAGGTACGTCACGCACGTTGAAACTTCAGTCCTGTCCTGACTGCAGTAATGGGCATATCAGAAGCCACTGCCTGCATCATGCAGTAGGCTGCTGGGCCTGTTGGCTGCTTGCTCAGCTGCAGCCTACACACTTACGACTGATGAGCAAGTGTATCCCCTGCCACCGCGAAATTTCACGTTGGACTTGATGCTATTCAGCCAATTTGTGGAATTCTAACTGGGCACTGGTGCTGCCATGTCTATAATCAAAGGACATGTCGCGAGCTCAGTTACCCTCTGCTACGGCAGACCTGGCACAGGGTTGTTTCTTACAGCCTCTCCTCTGAGAACTGTCATTGGCAGCAAAGTACAAATATGTGGAACACATACTAATCTTCTTAGTTGTGCATGTTCCTACACTATTAACAATTTCAGCTTAGATACCTTTACCAGTTTTGGATTCAGAGTAGAGGAGCAAGTTAATTTAGTGCCAGACACAAGGTCTTCTTATGATCTTGATGAACTTTGCATGACATGTAACACCAAAACTTGGGTGTGCCCATAACTTTATGGTTCACATTTCTCTGAGGCCTTCTGCAGTATCTAAATCTTACTGAGTTTGCCTGCTTCTATTTGGAGTTTTTGAGGCAGTTCAGGCTGAATTTGCATGGCTTCACGACCATGCCATTGTCTCTTCAACTTCCTTCAGTCAATGTGCAACACCTATGGCAGTCATTAAAATACCAAACATGTCGTTACATATCCACTATTGACTCCCATTGCTATATTGATGTTTACCCACCGCCTCAGCCAGAGAAGCTGTTGACTTAAATGGCAGGGGTCATTATTATTTAATTATTGATTTAAAGAATGCGTATCTCCAGCTGCCGCTTGATGATGCATCACATCAGTCGTTAGTTTTAAATATTTCATTCAGCTTGTACATGCACAGCTGTTTACTGTTTAGGGTTACAACTGCACCCACCATTTTCCAAAAGTATTTGGATAACAATACAGTCATGGGGTCGACATACTCAGAACATCACAAGCATTTTGAATCACCCTTTAAACAGTTCCAGGGAAATGGTTTATGTTGTCAGTTGAAAAGTGCTGCTTCTTTGACCCCTGCATTAAATATGTGGGGCACTTAATCACAAAGATATCACACCTATGGGCGACCATGTTAATGCAATCATGGGCACGCCAGCCATAACTAACCTTAAACAATTGTAATCATTTCTGGGTAAAATCACATACATCAACTTTATCCCCCAAGTGGTACAAATCACACACCTTCTCAACCAGCTGCACAAAAGGGGTGTCAACTCTGTGTCATCGGTCCCTGTCAACAGGCTTTTCAGTTCCTTGAGGTCAGTCTCAAAGTGGTGCATTGTCTGATGCCATACAAGCTGGTCCTGTCACTGACACTGGTAACGGACACATACAAGTACACCATAGTGGCAGTTTTCTCCCACAAGTTGTCAGATGATTTTGAGCACCCAATAGCCTTCGCCACCTAAGTGCTGAATGTTGTGCAACTTTATTCCCAAACATTTTGGGGCCGAGAAATTTCAAGTGTATTTACATGATAGCTAACTCCACCTGCTGACTGACTACAAATCTTTGATTTCCTTATTTTAACATCATCTCAGGTTCCAGACAAAATGGTGCAGCATCTGCAGTTCTTGAATGTTTTCACCCATGGCCCAACATGCCACTGCGGAAGCCCTGTCCTGCCGCACTGCTGGCCCCACTGTGGAATTCGATCACTGGGAAACTATTTGTTTTGCCCTGGTTCAACACCAAAAAGAACACTCAACAAATTCTCCAATGTCATGTGAAATGCATCAGAATTGTCCCACAATGAACACCTACAGAAGGTTTTGTTGGTGGTGCAGAAAGGGTGGTAGATCAGGTTTCCCATCAGGTCGACCAGGTTTTTTGAAATTATTTCGCACTCACTGTGCTACCAGCTCAATACCACACAGAACTTCTTAACATTGTCTATGATGGATTCTGACTGCTGGGCCATCATACTGCTGTTTCTCTAGGCTCACATCTTCCAGCTACTTCAAGATCACTGGGGTAATATGCCCATGAAGGATTGGCCTGGCAGTATGCCTACTGGTCTGCATCAATGCCAGCAATGGAAGCTGCTCCTGCTCCCTCAATCAAGGCATCCTCAGCACAACGATTTTCGGCATGGCTCCATCCTGATTTTGCCAGGCTATTCAGGGAGCTAAATGGCTGCTTGTGGTGGTGGTGGTGGATGCCTTCTTGTTTGTGGTGTGTACACTACCACCACCTCTGCTATCAACATGCCCTTAAGAGGATTTTCACTGTTGAGAAGCACCTTGTATCCTGGAGCTGAACAATGGGCCCCAATTTACGTCCCCTCTGTTCCAGGCCTTCTGTTGCCATAACAGCATCAAACTTTTGATTTCAGCCTCCTTTCACCATGCCTCCAATGCTGAGACTTATGGCTGGTTCACATATTCAAGACACAGATGCAAAATGCTTTACAGGTGTCAGTTTTACACAGCTTCCTTGTGACGTATAGGTCAACCCCCATAAATGTGTGTCTGTCAAATCATAATTTACAGGTGCCGGCATCACATCCTGTTAGACCTGTGTCCTGCGCAGTGCCCCATCCTGCATACAGGTCCACTTACGAATGGGGTGCCTATGTCTGGGCATGCACATCCGGCCAACCTCCAGGATAGACCAAAGCAGGAGCTGTCAGCTGTTTGACAATGCAGCTCGCCATGTCCACCGAACCTGTCACCTGTCAGTTCTGGCTGTGACCCCAGTCGCATTTGGTGCCTCTGGTCTTGCCTCTACCTCCAATCCCCAGACTGGACACCAGGAAAATGCAGCCGGGTCTCTGACACTCTCCCTGCTCCTCCTGCATCTTGGTACAAACTCCCCCCCCCCCCCCCCCAATGCCTCCACTCACAGTGGTGGGTGTGGGATCATGGTTTGGGATTCTATGGGGCCAGAACCACTACCTACATCCCAACTGTCCCTCACCCCAGTGGCACCTGAGCAATCCACTGCCACAGATGTGCTGCAATCCTTAACCACCTCTTATGTCCTCAGCTAGGCCTCCTGATGGATCAGCCCCAAGCTGATGATATTAGATTCATTGGTGGAGAGTTCTTCCATTCAACCCATCCACCCACCTGCCCCCCACTGCTGCTGACAACAGCATCAATTAGAACATTTAAGTAAGGGGGGGGGGGGGGGAGGGGGGACATTAGTATCCCCACCAGTGAATAATACTGATAGTCGATCACAGGTGTTGCAACTCACGTGCACAGGAACGTCGCCAGAAATGCGGAATGTAGGGCACGAGGGCTGAGCCACTGACAGCTATAGGCTATGCAAATCAATGCAACTAAGCCTACTATAACACACCAGACATGTACAGGGCTATTACAAATGATTGAAGCGATTTCATAAATTCACTGTAGCTCCATTCATTGACATATGGTCACGACACACTACAGATACATAGAAAAACTCATAAAGTTTTGTTCGGCTGAAGCCGCACTTCAGGTTTCTGCCGCCAGAGCGCTCGAGAGTGCAGTGAGACAAAATGTCGACAGGAGCCGAGAAAGCGTATGTCGTGCTTGAAATGCACTCACATCAGTCAGTCATAACAGTGCAACGACACTTCAGGACGAAGTTCAACAAAGATCCACCAACTGCTAACTCCATTCGGCAATGGTATGCGCAGTTTAAAGCTTCTGGATGCCTCTGTAAGGGGAAATCAACGGGTCGGCCTGCAGTGAGCGAAGAAACGGTTGAACGCATGCGGGCAAGTTTCACGCGTAGCCTGCGGAAGTCGACGAATAAAGCAAGCAGGGAGCTAAACGTACCACAGCCAACGGTTTGGAAAATCTTACGGAAAAGGCTAAAGCAGAAGCCTTACCGTCTGCAATTGCTACAAGCCCTGACACCCGATGACAAAGTCAAACGCTTTGAATTTTCGGCGCGGTTGCAACAGCTCATGGAAGAGGATGCGTGCAGTGCAAAACTTGTTTTCAGTGATGAAGCAACATTTTTTCTTAATGGTGAAGTGAACAGACACAATGTGCGAATCTGGGCGGTAGAGAATCCCCATGCATTCGTGCAGCAAATTCGCAATTCACCAAAAGTTAACGTGTTTTGTGCAATCACACAGTTTAAAGTTTACAGCCCCTTTTTCTTCTGCGAAAAAAACGTTACAGGACACGTGTATCTGGACATGCTGGAAAATTGGCTCATGCCACAACTGAAGACCGACAGCGCCGACTTCATCTTTCAACAGGATGGTGCTCCACCGCACTTCCATCATGATGTTCGGCATTTCTTAAACAGGAGATTGGAAAACCAATGGATCGGTCGTGGTGGAGATCATGATCAGCAATTCATGTCATGGCCTCCACACTTTCCCGACTTAACCCCATGCGATTTCTTTCTGTGGGGTTATGGGAAAGATTCAGTGTTTAAACCTCCTCTACCAAGAAACGTGCCAGAACTGCGAGCTCACATCAATGATGCTTTCGAACTCATTGACGGGGATTTGCTGCGCCGAGTGTGGGAGGAACTTGATTATCGGCTTGATGTCTGCCGAATCACTAAAGGGGCACATAGCGAACATTTGTGAATGCCTAAAAAAAACTTTTTGAGTTTTTGTATGTGTGTGCAAAGCATTGTGAAAATATCTCAAATAGTAAAGTTATTGTAGAGCTGTGAAATCGCTTCAATCATTTGTAATAACCCTGTAGTTACAAATCACACCTAGTTTCTGTATGTATACAAACCCTGCTCTGGGCCTTGACTTGGTGGTTGTCATTCTTGGTGTTTATTAAGTGCTTCTAGTCCCGTCTTATGCATAACTTATCCTAGAGTAGGGCCACCTGTGAAAGCCGACATATCATACATCCGTTGCATTCTAATCTTTCAACAGATTTTTATGTGGACAGACCACTAAGCAGCTTTCAACCTGAATGAATGGACTACATGAAACTGGGCCCTAGTAATAGAATAAGCTGCTGGACACAACATGCCCGACTTAAATGGTTGCTTCATCATCCTTGTCATCTGCATCGTCTGCCATCCAACCTCTCTAAATTACATAGATGGGAATTTTCCTTGCACCGTGTCCTCCAATCTTGCAAATCCTTGTTGCTTCAATCTGTGTTACCCTCTGTCCCCCCACTTCAGTCATTCTACAATTGCATTGTCCTCTCTGCAGTATACCTCTTTCTCTGTTCCACCTCCCACCCAATTCGCTCCACCATGTCACTCTTTGCCACATGCAACTCTCTTGCCTGCGGCAGAGCGAGATCACCTGTGCCAAACTCACTCTTCCTCCCTGCTGTCAGATACCGTTCCCTCCAACCCTCCCTCTGGTTATCTGCATCCTTTCTCTCCTGTACCACCAAAGGCATGGCTACCTGTAAATGCAGCCATGTAATCTACAAACTAAGCTGCAACAACTGTGCTACTTTCTACAAGGGCATGACAACTAACAAGCTGTCTGTCCACATGTATGGCCAACAACAAACAGTGGCGACAAGGCAGTTGGACCACCACTTGCTAAACATGCTGCCCAAAACAATGTGCTTCACTTCTATACCTGCTTCACAGCCTGCATCATCTGGATCCTTCTTATCAACACCAGCTTTTCTGAACTGCAGGGGTGGGAACTCTCCCTGCATTATATCTTTCATTCCCATAATCCCCCTGGTCTCAAACTTTTTTTTTATCTCCCCCCCCTACTTCTCTCCTTTTCCAATTCCCTTTTCCACCTCACCAAACCCAAACCTCCCACCTGCACCTTGCGGCCCCACCTTGTCCCGACCATGTCCCTGCCTGCTCCCACAAGCAGCACTACATCTTCCCCGAGCCCTACCCTATTATGCCTCCCCCCTCCCTGCCCCATGCCCCCTCTTCACCCACATCACCTACACCAGATTACTCCTACCATCAGGCACAATTGCTGTCCACAGTCCAGCTACAGCACCCAGAGACAGTGGTAATGTATGTGTGAAGATGTGTGTGTTATCTTACCTGTTGCAGCATGTTTTCAACTATCATAGACATAAGCTTCAATAGGTTCTTCAGAATCCAGCATTAGAATAGTTCTTAGGAATGAAAATTTACAAGAGCAATGCAAGGGATATCAAGGAGAAAATGTGCTACTAGGTTCCATTTTAAAGAATAAGGGATTATTACTTGAAAAGCAAGTTTACAGTATTTAAAATAAGGAAAAGGCAGTCACTTGCCTATAACAGACAGAAGAGTAGTGCACAGATGCACAGAACAGAAAACAGTATTCACACTGGTTTTTGAGCTCTTGCTCTTTTTCTAATAAAATACACACATTCACACCAATCACAGAGACTTGCAAATGAAAACTACCCCTACTGCAGCCAAGTATTGTTATAAATGTACAGTATTAATTTCTAAATCTGTCCTCATGACTACATATGGTTTTCCATTAAAGAGCTATACATATGAAACAATGTGAGAATTTGTCAGTTACACACTGCACAAAATGACCAATACACAACACATCCTTGAGTCACTGGATGAGAACTAAATATTTCCAATAAAAATAATTAGAGACTATATTCTTCCAGCATTACCCCACAAAATTCTATCAGCAAGTCAATAGGCATTCTCAGCAGTCAAAATATGTTAGCTTTAGCATAGCACTATGTGCCCAGATCTGGAGCTATTTCATGAGGAACACTGTTTGTGGCTAAGAGCCAAAAGGCTAGCCCCACAGTTTGAAAAATATGTCTGAGCCACTGCCTCCCACTGGTAATAAGACAGACAGGGGGCCTTGCCTCTCCTGTTCACGACACCCACAGAGGAAAAAGAAGGGGCTGTCAGCAGAAGGCAGTTCCAATGTTAGACATGTGATGGCTTCTCTCAGGGAATTGGTATCACGTAATGGAAACAAACCAAATGTCCAGTCAGTGTGTACACCAGGAGGAATAGTCTCTCAAGTGGAAGACGTCGTCCCAGAATCAACTGAAAGCACAGGTCGCAGTCAGCTGTAGACCCACATCGGCATCAACAGCATCTGTCACCCGAGTTCTGAGATCACTATCAGTTGTTTTCATAGTCTGGCGGAAGAGGTGAAGAAAGCTAGCCTCACTTGTGAGGTCTCTCGACACCTGTCAATTCACAGCATCATTCTGAGAACTGATTGGGTCTCCTGTGGCCTGGAGCCAAGTGTGGGGTCTAAATCGGAGGCTTCACCTGTTTTGTGATGAGATAAGCTGAAGGTTCTTCAACCTATGTTAAACAGTGGAAAGTTTGTAAAGTTGTGAAGTCGCCATCAGTAGCTCAGGTAAAAAATATATGCCAGAAATGGCCACTCACGTAGCAGATTACAGAAACATTTTTTTTTAATTAGATAAAACTTCAAGCACCCCAGCAGAAAAACAATCATCAGATAATCTAATTATTGCAACAGACCATGTAGGAAATACGGTAAGTGACATTTTCAAAACATTTGTTGCTAACTGGCATAGTATTTACAGTACAGTTCCAGAGCTCACATCCCTCCTAGAAAGTAGGCATCCATACATTACATTACATATTGAGAAACGGTTGACATCCTAGGTAGAAAATAGATAAATTTTCAACACTGCGTGGAACATACAAGGGAAAGATCGATTAGACTGTCTGGGAGTAAGAGTGTTTATAGTGATGAGCAGAAGAATTAGGTCTACAGAAGTCCAAAATGAATCTGACTGGGACAACTGGGGTTTGTGAACTTAAATTAACAAATCTGATCCTCTTACTGACCACCAGATTCAGACACAAAAGTCATAGGATCATTCAAAGGTAGCCTAAATTTGGTAGCATGGAAATACCCACAGCATATGGTCATAGCAGGTGATGAAACCTGCCCAGCATTGCCTGGGAAAATGATGAGTATGTTAACAGCAATAAGGGCACACAGACTTACACAATAACACTGAAAACACTATCTGACAATTTCTTCAACCAACTAGTACAACAACCCACCATAGAAGAATATTTTAGACCACCTCATTTACAGAATGCCAACAATGAGGGTATTAAAGACCATGATGCTATTACAGGAAGATTGGGCACCAGAGACAAAAATGCCACAAAGAAAGCTAGGAGAGTATTTGTGTTTATGCTTCATGTTTGGAAAATGCACAACAAATATGGTTGATACTGAAAGCCATTATAAAATGGAGTATAGGTAAGTACATTCCACATAAAACAATAAAAGAAGGCAAAAATGCAAGAGACAGACACCCATTCATACACACAAGCAAGCACACCTTATGCACACACAATCACCAACTCCAGCATCGTGCGACGGCATTCAGGCCCAAGTCGCTGAAGTTGGTGGTCATGTGTGCATGAGGTGTGCCTGCTTGTGTATGTGAATGGTGTGTGTGTGTGTGTGTGTGTGTGTGTGTGTGTGTGTGTGTGTGTGTGTGTGTGTGTGTGTTTCACTGATGAAGGCTGTAGCCAAAAGCTTTATGTAACTATCTTTTAATTGTGCTGTGTCTGCAGCTTGAATGATTGTTAGTAACACTTATACAATAATTTACATAGCATGATGCAAATTCCAATATGGAAATAACAATAAGAAAACAGAACACTCACATGCAGCTAATTGAAGTATGATGTGTAAACACAGGAACAGTGCACAGACCTTCCAACTTCCCATCTGCTGGTTTTTTTGTTAGTCTAAATATGGTGTTACTGTAGAATACTGAAGACGAGGGGTAGAAATGGATAATTAATAAAGAGGTTCCAAATCGAACCGTAGAGACAAGAACTTTACGTTGCAACTTGGCTAAAATAGGGGTAGGCTGTCAAGACACCCCTGAAGCTTCAAAGAAAAGTTAATTTGATAACAAAGGGTAGTGTGTATGGAGGGTAGAGGCACACTTAAAAAAAAAAGTGAGAAGTACTCCTCAACGTGTATTTTCCACAAGCTTTCTGAAGACTTCAAAGCTGTTAGTGGCAAGGTGCAAATTTCCTAGTGCAAGTTGAAGGCTTTTCTGTAGATATTCTCTGCAGAAACACATTAATTCCATTTCGTTGCTGACATTAAATACAGCTCCTGAAATTAATTAGCAAAGAAATCTGTAATGCCAAATTCAGTTCTTCGGATAATTTGGAGGGAGTATGTTAACAATTTACTGTGAATACAGCAGTATTTTCAGTTTTCTGCCTTATACCAGTAGCCAGATTGCCTAAGAGTTTTGCACCAATAATACAGGACTCTACTCGGAAACAAAAGCTTGATTTTCACAGAGCACACACAAGCAAACAAGCACCAACAAACAGAACATTCTCTTAGATGTAAATGGAAGGTAAGAGTGAGAGAGCAGCATTCAGTCATATCAAGTCCCACACTTACAGAGGCTTGCTTGTATTCTGCTGGTTGTCAATCTTTCAGTTTTCGTAAGAGCACAGGCAGCATTTTCTTTCACATTCTGTTGTTTTTCTTGCACAAATTACTTTTTTAATGAATGTGAGTTGTCTGAGATGGAGTGGTCAAAAGAAAATGTAATGTTACCACTAGAACGTAAATGTTACAAGTACTTATGGATCCACAAAATCCACAGGACAAAAATAAAAACTGACAACATAAAGCTTGACAGGAAGCTGCCAAACCATGCAAATGAGGAAGAACATTATATTCATGACTTGTTTACTGCGGTTGGGAAAGGAGTAAAAAGGACACAAGCTTGGGACTGGGTCAAAAATGAAACAACTAACTTGCATAACTGTCTCAGTTGCTCGGAATTGGAGATTACGTGTTAACCATTCTTCAGCGGATGTTGTTTGTCTGTAGTTAGTGCCCGGTTTCACAACTATACCCTCAATTACAGCCAGTGAAAACCTAGCCAATAAACACGTAATATTTTGGAACAATAATAAGAAGGCTGCAGGTGCAGTTAGTGGAAGGTACACCACTAACATACTTGGAAAAAAAAAACACAAACATTTTTCTTTTTATTTAGCGTACTTCCTTACCAACAGCATGCTAGACGAATCCTACCTGAGCATTAGTTCTGAAGAAGAAAATGGGGGAGGGTGAGAGACTGGGAGAGGGAGGGGGGATAGAGATAGATAGATAGATAAAAAAACATGCAGTCTCCCATCCTTCATCAAAGACACCAACCACTTTCTCGAACGCCTGGAATCCTTACCCAATCCGTTACCCCCAGAAACCATCCTTGTAACCATTGATGCCACTTCCTTATACACAAATATCCCGCACGTCCAGGGCCTCGCTGCGATGGAGCACTTCCTTTCACGCCGATCACCTGCCACCCTACCTAAAACATCTTTCCTCATTACCTTAGCCAGCTTCATCCTGACCCACAACTTCTTCACTTTTGAAAACCAGACATACCAACAATTAAAGGGAACAGCCATGGGTACCAGGATGGCCCCTCGTACGCCAACCTATTCACGGGTCGCTTAGAGGAAGCCTTCTTGGTTACCCAGGCCTGCCAACCCAAAGTTTGGTACAGATTTATTGATGACATCTTCATGATCTGGACTCACAGTGAAGAAGAACTCCAGAATTTCCTCTCCAACCTCAACTCCTTTGGTTCCATCAGATTCACCTGGTCCTACTCCAAATCCCATGCCACTTTCCTTGATGTTGACCTTCACCTGTCCAATGGCCAGCTTCACACGTCCGTCCACATCAAACCCACCAACAAGCAACAGTACCTCCATTACGACAGCTGCCACCCATTCCACATCAAACGGTCCCTTCCCTACAGCCTAGGTCTTCGTGGCAAACGAATCTGCTCCAGTCCAGAATCCCTGAAGCATTACACCAACAACCTGACAACAGCTTTCGCATCCCGCAACTACCCTCCCGACCTGGTACAGAAGCAAATAACCAGAGCCACTTCCTCATCCTCTCAAACCCAGAACCTCTCACAGAAGAACCACAAAAGTGCCCCACTTGTAACAGGATACTTTCCGGGACTGGATCAGATTCTGAATGTGGCTCTCCAGCAGGGATACGACTTCCTCAAATCCTGCCCTGAAATGAGATCCATCCTTCATGAAATCCTTCCCACTCCACCAAGAGTGTCTTTCCGCCGTCCACCTAACCTTCGTAACCTCTTAGTTCATCCCTATGAAATCCCCAAACCACCTTCCCTACCCTCTGGCTCCTACCCTTGTAACCGCCCCCAGTGTAAAACCTGTCCCATGCACCCTCCCACCACCACCTATTCCAGTCCTGTAACCCGGAAGGTGTACACAATCAAAGGCAGAGCCACGTGTGAAAGCACCCACGTGATCTACCAACTGACCTGCCTACACTGTGATGCATTCTATGTGGGAATGACCAGCAACAAACTGTCCATTCGCATGAATGGACACAGGCAGACAGTGTTTGTTGGTAATGAGGATCACCCTGTGGCTAAACATGCCTTGGTGCACGACCAGCACATCTTGGCGCAGTGTTACACCGTCCGGGTTATCTGGATACTTCCTACTAACACCAACCTATCCGAGCTCCGGAGATGGGAACTTGCTCTTCAATATATCCTCTCTTCCCGTTATGCACCAGGCCTCAATCTCCGCTAATTTCAAATTTCTGCCACTCATACCTCACCTGTCATTCATCAACATCTTTGCCTCTGCACTTCTGCCTCGACTGACATCTCTGCCCAAACTCTTTGTCTTTAAGTATGTCTGCTTGTGTCTGTATATGTGTGGATGGATATGTGTGTGTGTGCGAGTGTATACCCGTCCTTTTTTCCCCCTAAGGTAAGTCTTTCCGCTCCCGGGACTGGAATGACTCCTTACCCTCTCCCTAAAACCCACATCCTGTTGTCTTTCCCTCTCCTTCCCTCTTTCCTGATGAGGCAACAGTTTGTTGCGAAAGCTGGATTTTGTGTGTATGTTTGTGTTCGTTTGTGTGTCTGTCGACCTGCCAGCACTTTCATTTGGTAAGTCACATCATCTTTGTTTTTAGGTAGATAGATAGATAGATAGAGAGAGAGAGAGAGAGAGAGAGAGAGAGAGAGAGAGAAGTGTTTGCATGCTTCAAAGTTTGTTCTTTTGTATTCTCTTTCATCCTCCCAAGTGTAAACACTTCTTCATAGGTACAAGGAAAGCATAGTGAATACTGGGGAATTAGTCTGTAAATCCTTGTTCACACCTATTTACTTTGGTGTAAACTGGAATTAAAGGAATGATTTAAAGTCAACAAGGATATTATTTATATTCTGGTGTAGCAGTTGTGCATAGCACAGTTCTAGTGGCTTTGCAGCTAGGTGCCAACCACAAGTCAAGAGGCTCCAGATTATTGCCCTAGTTGGTCCTTCGTCACTTCTGACTTCTTTCACCTCCGGTAACATAAACATTTCAAGCTCCATCGAGATTTGGAACACATGTTAAACTGTGTGTCCCCTTTATATAACAGAGTAAGTCAGTTCAAACGTTAGAGGAAGGCAAGGGCATACCATCTCCATTAGGACCATGCCTAGTAAAAGACTGCAGTCCACAAATCAACTTTTGGCTTGTGTGCTGGTTTACTTTTCTTTTAGTATCCCAGTCAATTCCATTTTTAGTAAAATTGTTGATTGTAAGTGCATAAACAAGAGGAACATTGAAACACTGTCTCTCATGTCTCCAATTATTGATCTGGCATAATATTTTTACAGCTGCCTTTGCACATGTTATCCTTTCTTGGCACTTGCTGTAAGTGTACTTCTGAAAATTTCTTGGTGTTCATTCCGACAGTGGGTTGGACTAGAAAAGTCACGCTGCCCAGAAAGTAAAACGGTTGTCATCAGCAATATTTATTATAAGAGGTATCTCCTATTTTGGTTACTACAGTGTCTCAGCATCAACATATTCTTACTACTTTCATCCCATAACATGTTACAGCCTAATATTCAGAGGTAACATGCAAAAAAAAAAAAAAAAAAAAAAAAAAAAAAAAAAATCCTGAGATCAGAAAAGAGCAATTATAATCATGTTTGAGGTATGTCCCTGAACCTCATACCATAATCTTTTCAAACAACTTGTTATAATGACTATAACATCTCAGTACATTTACTGTCTAATGTGTTTTTGTCATTAATAACCATGCTTAGATTGAAATAAGTTTTTAATATTATGATCACAGCATTAGAAGGCAAGATGAATTCCTCTCTGAGCTGAAGTGTTTGTACTCACATAAAAGGTGATAAAGCATGATGGCAGTAAAATATTCAGTTCATTGCCTATAACATCGAAGGAACAAGAAGTAATACCTCTTTCATTAAAAATAGTCTAAGAAGTAACTGTGTGACACATCAGTTTACTCTATTCAAGAATTATTCTAAAATAATAAATAAAACATTTTATGTAAAGCTCTCTGTGCAAATAAAATTAAATGGAAAACCTAGCAAGTCAATTTCAAGTTCAGTAAATTCCTATTAATTTTATCCCTGTTTTAAATAATTGTAAGCTATTACTGCATCCCTCAATTATTCAATCATGCATTCATTCATTCATATGTTCTCTAGTTCCCATTAAGAATGTCACACTACACAGTCAAATAAGAGAAGAGACTCTCTCAAACCGTAGGCTTCTTTAACAATACACTATCAAATATGCTTCTTAATACAAATATGCTTCTTAATACGCCTCAGACTTGTTTTTGTGTGTGTGTGTGTGTGTGTGTGTGTGTGTGTGTGTGTGTGAGAGAGAGAGAGAGAGAGAGTGAGAGAGAGAGAGAGAGAGATCACCATCAGAGCCCACCACACGCCCCAGTCTATTTAAGCCTAGCCAAGCTACACTTGGCCTCAGTTCTCTGTGTGTATTGCTACAGTTCTTTGCCTACATAATTGGTTCCTGCTGAATGTTACTTAAATACTGTGTTCACTTTGTCTAGGCTTCCAGGGAATGAAGTTGTGTTCAGTCCACTGGTCATGTTGTACTTACACCTAATTACAACATGACTCACAGAGGCTGTGGTCCTGTTCTCCGTGCAAATTTCTAATCTGGTTCATCCTCCATTTATTCTCAACAATGGCTGATAGTGTTATGGAGGACATTTGATATTGGCTGGTCGAAAAGCAAGAATCATTCACCACGGCATTGCACCACCAATCATAGGTGCTGGACAGTCAAACTCAGGTACTTCAATCATTGGCAATTTTAAAGTTTCTGTGAACACACAATCTATAGTGGATGCATACCCGACACCGTGCCCAGACGAACTCTTTGCAAAGTTGTCACATAGTCAGTATCCCTCAAAAATTGACTTGTCGGACCAGTGTGTGGTTTCCACATACTAATCAGTCAAAGAACTTCAGGTTTTTCTAAGCAAAGTCACTTACTATCATAAATTATTTTCCTGGGGTAGTGACAATTGCACAGCAGGTACAAGTGTTGATGTGCAAAGGGACTCAGTTTCACTGGTCGCTGGCTTATGTAACAATATTTCCACCCTTAAGACCATGCTGCAGTCTGCACCCAGCTTAATAACGTACCACCCAGGCCTCCACTCGGTACTTGTGAATTACGCTTCAGAGTAAACTAGGTACTATCAGATATAACAGGAAGTTTTGGGCATTGTATATGTTTGGAGAAATTCCTAGTTTTTTTTGTCTATGGTACCAAATTCCATCTGATCACTGGTCACAAATCACTGGTTTCCTTATTCAGCCCTTCTGTGTCATTACCAGATAAAATGGCACATCACATTCAATGTTGGGCTCTTTTCCTTTTGCGTTACAACCACAAGACTTATTTCCACCCTATGACTCAAACCGCAAATGCCGATGCTTTGACCCACCTGCTGGCTGGTGCGGACCCAGGATTTGATCAAGAGGAATTACTTCACTTCCACATTATTGTTGCCGCACAGCTTTCCCATAACCAGCACATGGGCCGCAAAGGCTGTAGCTTTGGGTCCCATTTTGCACAAGGTCATAACATCTGTACAACATGTTTGTCCAAATTCACCACCTTCTCATGCTTCTGACACTCTCCATAATTATAAAATCAATTGACATAAATTCTCTGTTGTGGGTGGTGTTCTGCTTTTAGACACAGATCACACAGGCCCTTGGGTAGTGATTCCCTCAGTGCTTTGTTCGGTGGTTCTCCGTTTATTACATACAAGTCATTGGGGTGTATCACACACAAAAGCATTGGCCCACCAACATGTGTTTTGACCTGGCTTGCCTCTTGTTCACAGGGTGTAACACACCAGGCAGCTCCCCAGGTGTAGCATGTATGGGACTGTATACGCATGGATTTCGCTGGCCCTTTCTCACCATTGCTTGTTGACGCATATTCTAATTTTCTGTATGTCATTCATTGTGTTTCCACATCCAGAACTGGCACCATCGCAGCCTTGTCCAAAATTATTTTCACTTGTAGGCTTGCCCACAATGTTAGCGTTCAATAACAGTGCACATTTTTCATCGCAAGAGTCTGCAACATTTTCTGATTACCATGGCATCTGTCACGTCCTCACTAGAGATGGGTAGTTCGCGAACGAACGGGTGCAAAGGAATGGTTCACCAAGATGAACAAAAGGACCGAGAAACGAATTCCAAGGAACAATCGGTTCATAGTTCACTTCGGTCGAGCCGGTCTACTTATAGTTCCCGGGAACGAGGAACAATCGGTTCGTAGTTCACTAGTTCACTTCGGTCATGGCGGTCACTTCAGCAGTTCTCGTTCCAGCCCCGGTCGCGTGCTCGGTCTCCCTCGGCCGCACTCGTCGTTCTTCGCAATGACCACCTGCCTCAGTTCCACTTCCAACTGCTGACTGCTCCTAGTTGTTCAGCATCCAGTTGTTCGTTTCATTCACTGCACTCGCCCACTTTACATGTGTTCCAAACTGTTCTTGCACTTGGTTCTGGCTATTCAGCGACCACGACCGGTAATCAAAAAGTATTTTATAGTTACGTAAATTACATAAAAATTACATTGTATCAATAGGTACGTCTTTTCAGGTAACAAAAGGGCATATCAGCTCACTTCATTATATCGATGGACAGCAGAAGATATACTTATAACAAGGCAAGATTTTTTTGTTATTGATATATTTTTTGGTTTGTTCAAATGTGTGTGTGAAATCTTACAGGACTGAACTGCTAAGGTCATCAGTCCCTAAGCTTACACACTACTTAACATAAATTACCCTAAGGACAAACACACACACCCATGCCCGCGCGGCATTTTTTGGGTTCATCGACTTGATTTAGCAACTAACTTTCAATAATTTGCTTAATTTTTAGTGTAAGAAAATTCATATAAAACGATTTTCGTGTATCTTTCATACACGAAACATTACATTTAGGAAGGCTCTAATTATTTTTAAGTTTGGTTGTTTCCAATTTGCATTACCTGCTGGTTAGGTTACTTTGAAAAAAAAAAAAAAAAAAGGGTTTGTGGGTCATTGTGGCTCAGTAGGAAAAGCGGTGCCTCTCCATTTGAAAAGACATAGATTGCCATAAAATCGTATTTACTTAATATCTCAAAAACATTTGTTCAGAAGGAGTTTCCAAACCACAAACTTTATTACTGCGAATTAATTATTATTATTATTATTATTATTATTATTATTATTGCTCCATTAACTTTAATAATGCAACATAAAATCCTAGTTTTTACTAAGCGTGTGACGCAAGTATGATGAGAAAACCACATTTTATTTTATGCTTCCATAAAGTCTCTACTTCGCCTACGAACTCACAGACATCATGTAGTATATATAGGGTGTGAACGATTATTGTTTACAACATAGGATAGCTGTGTAGTGGAAATCGAAACGAAGAATTTTATACAAGACACTTGTGGTCTATTAAGTTAGGAAACAGGCACCAACACGAGCTACAGCCCATACGCATCGCGTGAGATTTTCATGTTCTCTTCTCCAGCTCTCTACACATCGTCATCGATTGTTTCGCAATTGTTGCTTGCATTAGCTTGTTATTTCTTCACTGCCTAATTATTACATGTTTGTCTGTTTGTGATGTCTGCTCATAACGGGCAACATATTGTCCGTAATTGGTGAGCAGTCGTACTCGGGGCCGCCACCCTATATTATTTCCCTGCGATCAGCCACACAACACTACAGTTGGCTAAATGAGAGTTTCTGCAGAATCACAGAAATTACTTCCAAAAGTGTGTAAGAATTCTGTAATGAATAAAAACTCTATAATCCAGGACGGAGGCAAGTGCCCCCTCTTGGTGCCCTCCATCATTCAGTCACCTACACGACTAGTTTTCAGTTTTTCATAAGAACCATATACCAGGCACAAATGAACGGTGAACAAGTAAAAATGAACGGTTCCCAAAAAAGAACAATCAGCAGTGAACTAGTTCCCAAGGATGAACGAGTTTGCCCATCTCTAATCCTCACCCCACAGTTCGATCCAGATCCTATCGGTGAGGTGGAAGGCCTCGTGCGAATGTTCAAAACTCAGACGAAAAAGTATGTTGCTCATTCTTCATCCGACGTTGACTTAGAATTGGCTTCTTTCCTCATACCATTTCATGCCATTTGCCAAGAAGAGCCCAGCAGAGCTACCCCATAGGTGTGAACAACCTGGACATCCGTGCAGCTGCCACACCTCTTCTGGTCACGTGTGGCTGTCTGGGTGTGTTGTTTCAGATACCGCCCTAAATGGATTTCAGCTGTCATCATTAGATGCTGAGGGCAGTGTCTGCGACATCCACACAAAGGGCAACCTCTGTTCGAGGCACAATGATCAGCTTCACCTTTGCATGGACAATCACATCATCTGCTGTTGTCAGTTCTCCACTCCCGTGTGGGCAAGGGCATCTGTCCTCGGTAGCCGAACTGGCAGTTCCTCTAATGCTTCTAACACCATAGGGATTCCGCCACCCATTCCTGAGCAATCACTGAAATCTTACAGGACTGAACTGCATTAGCATCATGAGCACCGTCACCAGAGTCGATGCCCGAGGTCGACATGGAAACAGCCTCGGCGATGCTGGTGTTGCCATATGGTTTGACACGGGAAGGTGGGCACAGAATGCAACCACACGTGAAACACTTCACTTCAGACCTTATGCTGCCATTGCAGCACGCCACCTTACCCAGAGCCCAGTGGACGAGAGGGACAGCAAGGACGTGAGGGAGAATGCGGCGATGTGTGCGCATACTTTCAAAGGCCCACACTTGCAGCAGTGCTAGTCATCCCTCAGACTGTACCATGTACAAGTTGTTAAGGCTTCCAGGAAATAAAACTGTGTTCAATCTACTGCTCGTACTAATTACAACAAGTTATATTAGATAACTGTTGTTTCTCTCCTATTGGCACCTTAATATTTACGTGAAGACATTCGTATCACCAAAGAAAAGAACTGCTCACATTTGTAACAAGAGGCCATTCTACGTGGCAGAATTGTTGTTTTCTAGTAGCTCGCATTTGTGATTTTAAGAACACTGGTAGTGCAAATTTGTGTCTAAAAGACAACAGGGTCATTTTCAGGGTTCCATAAATCAAAAGGTAAAAACAGAACCCTTATAGGATCACTTTGTTGCCTGTCTGTCTGAATGTTGAAAATCCTGTTTCTCGGGAGTGGATAGACGTATCAAGTTGAAATTTATGTCACATACTACTAATGTTTACAGTCCCTTGGGTTCCTAAGTCAAAGCAATCAAAATATATGGCCATTTATACCACATATTTTGATACTCACAGACTCACTCATTGAAACCTATGGGGTATCTCCCATTTGCCTAGAATAATGACTTTGGCATGAAGAAAAGTTTCACACTGAAAAAATAAATGGAAAAATCCAATAGCATTAATTTGTAATATTTTTTTTTTTTTTCGTCATTTGTTATTCGACAGTCTATCTATTCGTCCACCTGTTAAAATGCCTTTGTAATGAAAGGGTAGATGTAAAAAGTTGAAATTTACGTCACATACTAAGGTCTACATTTCATTGGTGGTATAAAAAGTTGAGCTTTTAAGCCAATGCAATCAAAAGATAGGCCATTTATGTCACATATTTTGATACTCACTAACTAAACCCTATAGGATACTTCTCGTTAGCCTAGAATTTGGCAAGAAGTAAGGTTTCACAATACAAGTAAAGGGAAAAATGTAGAAAATTGTTCACCTGTAATTTTGACACATGAAAAAAATATTTCTTTTGTCATTTGTTACCTGATTTCAAAATTAAAATTAAAAAATACTCAAAAGTCTTGGAATTCCTGGGACTGATATCTAGCCACTGTCAACATCAATAACAGGCCAAAATTGTTGAGATTTTTTATTCCCAAAACAAATGAACTGTCAACATACAAATATAAGTTTGTAGAGAGACCTCAGAGTGCAAGTCCTACTCACATCTGGCCAATTTTTATTTGTTGCCTTCATTGAAATCCTATTATTAATGTGGATATGGAGTATATTTGCTGTGTATGGATACAGGAGCTGTCTGCAGATCATGAACAGCACAAAATGCTGTTGGCCATAGTCACCTGTCTGCAGGCTGCTGCCTCAAGATGTGGTGGCAACGGAGAAACTGGGACACTGCTTCAGGCACGTCATGTGTTGTTTGTTTTGCCCAAGGGCCCTGGTGCCTAGGCACCTTCTGGCATACTCTGCAAGGGAAAATCATATTCACCTCAGGATGAGTGGCTGGTTGTAACCCATTTGCGCCACTAGAGATGGAGGGTGAATGAGTGGACTGACCATCCGGCCTTGCCCAACCACCCTATGAGTGAGCAAGTGGCCACTGCTTCAGCAGGGTCCAAGCAGTCACATGGTGGGTGGGAGGGGAGCTTTGCTAGTTATCAGGAGCTGGATCCCCTCATGGAAATAATGTCCAAGGCTGGAAAAAAGTTTGAAGTGCACTCAGTATGTCTGCTGGAGGGAGAGGAGGGAGGGGGGGTTGAGGGTGACAGCAGAGATGTCAGGAACGCCCAGCCTGCAGCTATCAAGGGTGCAGTCAATCATCTGCAAGTTGTGATACGTGTTGGCATCAATTACTACTGTTGCTTGAGTTCTGAGGTCATTCTCATATCTAACACGTGACTGGTAGACGGGGTGAAGACTACTGGCCTTGCTTAACCCTTTCATGTACATGAGACACATTGGTCCCACATATAAATTACCTTACTAATTGGACTGTAATCACAGTTGATGTGCTGCAGATACTCTACTTGAAGTAGAGATATTTGCTTTCTTTAATATTGTACATCTTTGGTGGCAACAATTACTATAACTACCATTAGTCGTTGGTTATTGTTTGTGGTTCTCACTTCGAGCAGACACACAAATTTATTCACTTATTGTGTGTGTATTGTGTTCTCTGCCTCACTGTCAAAGCTTGAAAGTATATTCCAGTAAGTTTCTCTTTTACTTTAGACCATTCATTTGGAAAATAACTGTATTTCGTCAGTATTTCATCTTTATTTCCATTCTTTTGGACATAGTTGTCCCAATGTACCACAATGATAATTTGTGTATTTGTTTTTGAATGTCATGAAATCATTACTATTACATAAAAAAAAGAGCAGAATGGTATTTAAAATTCGGTTGAAAATATATTATCTATCATTTTATTAAATAAGTGGAAAAAATTTGTACTGGTATAATTTCAAATCTGCTTTTAGGTCATGTGCTCCAGAAAACGAGAATTTTTCATCACTGACGAAAGTGTTATGCAGATTTTGGAGGCTTGCAGTAGTGATGACGAAGATAATCTGTTATTGGATGCAGAAGATAAAATTTTTCTTGAAGGAGATATGGAAGATGAAAGAGAACATGTTATTATAGAAGATTCTGAAAAAGAAATACATAGCCCACCTAGCAAAAGAAGGCATACAGACGAAATATCAGAACCAAATGCTGAGGTACCTGATTCCTTTCCAGATTTACCATCATTTAAATGGTCCAGAACTTACCAACCAAGACAGTTCAGTGATAACATGAATCATGAATTTGGGAAAGTGAAATCGTGAAATGCCACAGCCATTTGAAATTTTTTCTTCCACTATTGGCCTAAAAGATTTGGTGCATGATATATTAATTCCTGAAAGTATTCGGTATGCAGAACAATCAGGCAACGCATTCAGCACAAATGTAGATGAAATCAAGGCATTTCTTGGTATGAACCTGTTAATGGGGTACCATATTTTGCTACATTTAGAAGCTACTGGGCAACTGAACCCGATTTAGGTGTTCCTTATATAGCTCAGATTCTGCCACTACATCGGTTTGAAGAGATTCGAAAGTACTTACATTTTTCCAACAATGCAGATCAGTCAATAAAGGAAGACCGCACATACAAAGTGAGACCTGTAATTACCCATTTGAACAAAATCTTCCAGGAATCTCTTAGTGCAACTAGGGCTAAATCTGTAGATGAGCATATGATCAGATTCAAAGGACATAATATTATCCGACAGTATGACAAAAATAAGCCAGTCAAATGGGGTTTCAAAATGTGGCGCAGATGTGATTCGGAAATTGGCTACCTATTTGAGTGTGATTTATACACTGGCAAAAAAAAAAAAACAGGTCCTGAAGTAGAGCTTGGTGAGTCAGTAGTTCTGCAACTGACAAAATCACTATCCGGAATGGGATGTGAAATTTACATAGATAACTTTTTTAACTCTCCAGCTTTGCAGTATTACCTTGGTTTACAAAATATCAGATCATGTGGAACAGTGCGCACCAGTCGTAAAAACATCCCAAAGACATTCCCTCCAGACAAGGAAATGAAAAGAGGTGATTCATACAGTCTCAGTAGCAATGGTCTGACAATCCTCAAATGGATGGATAACAAGCCAGTTTTTCTACTGACTAATTTCATTTCCCCAATATCATGTACGACAGTGAAGAGCCGTCAGTCTGGTTCTTCTGAAAAGATCAGTGTTCAGTGTCCTCTTATGATAAGAAAGTACAACAAGTGGATGGGAGGGGTGAACCTTATGGACCAGAAGAAAGTGACTTATGAGTTCGACAGGAAGGCAAAGATTAAGTATTACCTGAGAATTTTCTTTGATCTTCTTGACATTGGTGTAAACAATGCGTATGTAATATATTCAAAATTGGCAGGAGAATCAGGATTCAAATCAACACTATCATCCCTAGAGTTCAGACAATGCATTGCGAGAAATCTAATTGGAAATTATTCAAGTTGACAAAGGAATTTATCAACAGTAGTGAAAACATCAAGAAGGTTGCAGACCAGTTGCAATCCAAAGAGTCCAGAGCACCGAATGATAAAATCTGATGTAAGGAAGAGATGTGTTCATTGTGCTTCAAAGTGTGTTGAAAACCGCACTTACAATATTTGTGAACAGTGTGGTGTTAATTTATGCTTTACTTCAAGCAGAAACTGTTTTGCAGAATTTCACATCAAATAAACAACATATACACAGCCTCTGTAATTTTTCGATGTATTAAGTGTAATGTGTTCTGTGACTGTCCTTTAAGGGCCACAGGGACAAATACATCCCAGCTTTTTTTTTAGCAGTACAAATAAAAATGTTTGAAATAATAACATATTCTGTTTATAAAACCTCCAGTTACCACAGAGGTACAAAAAATTTTAAATCACTAGCACTTTAGTTTTCTTATGTACCTGAAAGGGTTAAGGGGTGCAAGTAAAGCTTACAATTTGCAGTATTGTAGCCAGAATTGATATATGTCCTTTGTTCCAGAGGTTCAGTAGATTCTGCAATGGTCTTGGCTGCAGATTTCTGGACCTGCAGTATGTGGTGGAGAATTGTAGGTTAGGGGGCGCACTACACAGAGGAAGCAGTTACTCGAGTACATGTCAAGTGCACATGTTTTTCATTAGGATAGGTGACAGTTTGAAGTCCTATGATGAACACTCATCAGTCAATATACAGAGACTGAAATCAGATTGTGTTCTAAGTAAGAACACTTTGAATGATATTTCCAAAGCATTTGTAACAAAATTGCTCAATTTACCACCACCTGGAATGCTGTTGCACCCAAATAACACTCGGAACCAAGAGGTGGATGAAACCCAAGATGGAAAGCTTTGAAATATGTAATGAGGCATGGAATACATATCGTAAAGGCAGATTAGACATCACAGAATGGAGAGCGTTCATTTTAATTGACAAACATATTATGTATACCAGGGTCAAGACTGAATCTGAGTAACCAGCCTAGGTGAATTCAAATTAATCCTTGGGTATTTATACTGGCCAACCGATTCTGTTTTAATAGTTGCAGGGTCATTCAAAGAAAGTCTACATTCAGTAGTGTAGAAATATCATGATAATACAATATTAAATGAAAAAAACTTTACCCCAGTGAGTGTCGACTAAGATTTTTATGGATTATTAGCAGATTGCATGAACTGACAGTCTTGGAAAGTACTTGCGAATGCTTCCTCAAAAAACTGTTTTGAACAAACAGTTTGACAAACCTAATGTTATGGAAATATTTGAAACCCTATACCTACAGACAGGTCTGACCTCACCAGCAATATTAGTATAGAAACACAGATCATTAGTCATGTTGTCATCAGAGCCAGAACTGTTACTAAAGTTAATACAGGCTAAGGGAGTTTTCATGATGAGAAAAGCAGAGAAGCATATTTGTTACCTTTCTACTTAAACAATAACACCACGTAGTTCCACTCTGGAGAAGTGTGTACCAAATAAACAGATTTGAAAAGACCCTCTCCAGTTTAATAACAAAATTTGAAAATTGCTGAGATTGTTGCATTCTTTGAACATAAGAGAATGCAGAAATGTTGACAGGCAAAGATAGTAGAAATATTTATGTCTATAAAAAGATCAAAGTGTGAAGCAAACAACTACTCCACCATCAGACGTTAGCAAAAGATCCTGCTCAGAGTCCTCATTGGCCTGTCTGGTATAGCAATAGAAGACAGCAAAGGAAAAACTGATGTTTTACATGTTTAAAACGTATCTGTTTGGGAGGACTGCATTAAGTCCCACATGAAGAACACAGAACCAGGCAACCATGGCATTGAAAAGCAACAGAAATAGGTGAAAACAAATAAGTCAACAGGTCTGGATGAAACCCCAAGTGAGGCTTACAGAGAGCATTATTGGGCAATGGCCCCTTATTTGGCTTGCACTTATTACAAATCTGTCATCCAATGCAAAATCCCAAGGACTGCAAAAAAGCATAGGTGACTCGTGTCTATAAGAATGGTAAAGGAATGGACATGCAAACTACAGACCAACATCCTTAACGTCAGATTTCTGCAGAATTCTTGAGCATATTCTGAGTTTGAATTAAATATAAATTCCCTTGAAAGGGAAAAGTTACTGCGCACAAAACAGAATGGATTTAGAAATCGCTGATTGTGCAAAACTTGGCTCACACTTTTCTCCCATGACAGTTGGCGAACCACTGATGAAGGGCAACAGGCAGATTCCATATTCCTACATTTATGGAAAGCAGTTGACACAATGTGACACTCCGGACTTTCAAGAATGATCCAAGCATATGGAATAGGTTATCAAACATGTGAGTGTCTCAAAGACTTTTGAAGTAAGTATGCTGTCGTGGATAGTGAGTGTCATCAGAGACAAAAGTATTGTCAGGGGTGTCCCATAGAAAAGTAACAGGAATTCTCTTGTAGTCTACATACATAAACAACCTGATACATATGGTGAACAGGAATCTTCAACCATTTGCTGATGACACTAAAGTGTGGGAAAGTCTCTTTGTTGAGTGACTGTAGGATGATATAGTATGACCTGGACAGAATTTCTGTTTGGTGTGATGAGCAGTAGCTTGCTCTACACGTGATAAAATGTAGCTTAATGCCGACCTGTAAGAAAAATAATCCTTTAATGTTCCAATACAGTAGAGGTGTTAAGCTGCTATACACAGTCAAATATCTTGATATAATATGAAATGGAACAGGCACATAAGGTCAGTTGTAGGGAATGTGAATGGTCAACTTCAATTTATTGGGAGAATTCTAGGAACATATAGCTCATGTACAAAGTACGCCAGGTACAAAACATTTGTGCAACCCATTCTTGAGTTCTGTCTGAGAATAAGGGATTCCCGCCAGTACGGATTAAAGCAAAAAATCAAAGCAATTCGGAGACATGCAGCTAGATTTGTTACAGTAGGTTAAATCAGCACAATAGTGTTACAGAAATGCTCCCTGAACTTAAATGGGAATCCCTGGGGGGAAGATAATGCCCAATTTGCGAAACACTATAATGGGGAAGTTTAGAGAATTGGCATTTGCGATGGACTCCACAACGATTCTGCTGCCAGCAATGTAAGGATCCTGAAGAGAAGAGAAAACAGGGCTTGTAGTTAAGCATACACACAGTCATTTTTCCCTCGATCCATTTGTCAGTGGAACAGGTTGATTGGTTGGTTGGTTTAAAAGAGGGAGAGGAAAGGACGTAACAGTGAGGTCACCGGTCCCTTGTTCCCCGTAAAATAATTACACAAGGGAAAGAACAAAGGAAAGGAGACGTACAGCACAATAACAGGAGAAAGGAAGAACCAGAAGAATGACAGAAGGACAAACAACACTACCACGGACAAAACAGGAAAAGAAAACCACAAAGAGAAGCAAGGTCGGTTGGTTGGTTGTTTTGGGGAAGGAGACCAGACAGCGAGATCATCGGTCTCATTGGACTAGGGAAGGAAGTCAGCCGTGCCCTTTCAAAGGAACCATCCCGGCATTTTCCTGGAGCGATTTAGGGAAATCACAGGAAACCTAAATCAGGATGGCCGGACGCGGGATTGAATCGTCGTCCTCACGAATGCGAGTCCAGTGTGAGAAGCAAGGAACAGTTAGAAGGGATAAAAACAAGAGAGCAGATGACCGTGGCTGGCTGACCAAGAGACTAAAAAGGAAAAGCCAGCCACTCTGCGACACATTAAAACATCCACCCTAAAAGCATTAGAAAGGAGAACACAAAGGAACAAAGGACATGGGTGAAAACTTATATAGAATGATAAAACCCACCATCACGTATAAAACATAAAACTAAATTAGCTGGTGAGGCGTTCTCAGCTAAAATTAATGGCAATGAGTCTGGTAACTGAAGACTCCATCGCAGGGCAGCCAAAGGACAGCTCACCAAGATATGGGTCACTGTCAGCCAGGCGCCGCACCGACACTGAGGTGGGCCATCATGGCACAGGAGGTAGCCGTGTGTCACCCAAGCGTGGCCAACGCGGAGTCGACAGACAACCACAGAGTCCCTGCAAGAGGCCCACATGGAGGACTGCCACACATTCGTAGTCTCCTTAATGGCACACAGTTTGTTGTGTGCACTGAGGTTATGCCGTTTCATCTCCCAAAGTCACAAAACCTTGCGGCATAGTAGTGTACGCAGGTCAGTTGCAGAGAAGCCGATCTCCATAAGCAGTTTCCGCGTAGCCTGTTTGGCTAGCCTGTCGGCAAGTACGTTGCCTGGGATTCGGACACAACCTGTCATCCAGACAACCACTACTGAACAACTGGACCATTCCCGGGCATAGAGGGACTCCTGGACGGTCGCTACCAAAGGATGACAAGGGTAGCACTCGTCAATAGCTTGTAGGCTGCTCAAGGAGTCAGTACACACACGAAATGACTCTCGAGGGCATGAGCGGATGTGCTCAAGAGCACGAGATACAGCCACCAGCTCGGCAATGAAAGCACTGCAGCCATCGGGCAAGGAATGCTGTTCAATATACCCTCCATGGACATACGCGAAGCTGACGTGAGCATCAGCCATCCAGCCATCAGTGTAAACCACTTCGTGGCCTCGGTACACATCAAGAATCGAGAGGAAGTGGCAGCGGAGAGCCGCGGGGTTAACTAAGTCCTCAGGGCCATGTGAAAGGTCCAGGCGAAGCCGCAGCCTAGGTGTACACCGCAGAAGAGTATGTGAATGGACCTCAAGTATATGTGGTAAAGGCAAGGACTATAGTTTGGAAAGAATGGATCGGACACGAACTGAAATTGGAAGCCCTGACCCAGCCCGCCGATGCAGGAGATGTACTGCTGTGGGAGGGAAAAGGAGACAGTGATTCAGATGCGCAGGAGAACTACGAATGTGTGCAACGTAACCGACCAGCAGTTGTGCATGCCTAACCTGCAATAGAGGGCCTCCAACCTCCACAAGGATGCTGGTCACTGGACTCACCCTAAAAGCTCCTGACACTATGCGAACACCACAGTGGTGCACTGGGACGAGTAAACACAACACTGAGGGTGCCATCAAACCATAAACCAGACTCCCATAGTCAAGGTGGGATTGAACAAGGGTTCTGTAGAGCTGCAGCAGCATAGAGCGATCTGCACCCCAGTTGGTGTAGCTCAGGCAGCGGAGGGCACTGAGGTGCTGCCAGCACTACTGCTTAAGCTGATGAAAGTGGGGAAGCCAAGTCAATCATGCATCGAAAACCAGTTCTAAGAATCAATATGTCTCCACTATAGTCAGTGGATCGTCATTAAGGTAAAGTTCAGGTTCTGGATGAAAGGTATGACGCCGTCAGAAGTGCATAACACACAACTTTGCGGCCGAAAACTGGAAACCGTGGGCTAGAGCCCATGACTGCACCATGTGGATGGCTCAGCAACACCAGTACTTGTGGAGCAGTAGAAATGCAGAAGTCATCTGCATACAGAGAAGATGAGACAGACAGCTCTACAGCTGCTGCTACACTAAAAAAATATTTACACTAAAAAAATATTTACACTAAAAAAAATTTACTAAAAATAGAGGGATACTCAATACAGAGCCCTGCAGGACCCCATTCTCCTGGATATCGGGGGAACTATGGGAGGCAACAACTTGGACATGGAAAGTATGAAGCGACAGGAAATTTTGGATAAAAATCGGGAGTGGGCCTCGGAGACCCCACTTGTATAGAGATGGCAACAAGGTGTTGGCATCTGGAAAAGGCTGTTTGGATGGCAGACTTGAGGGACACAAGATTATCAGTGGTAGAGTGACCCTGACGGAAGCTGCCCTGACATGGAGCCAATAGCCCACGTGACTCCAAGGCCCAACCTAACTGCCGACACACCATACATTCCAGCAGCTTACAGAGAATGTTGGTGAGGCTGATGGGCTGGTAGCTACCCATATCAAGTGGATTTTTACTGGGTTTTAGCATCCGGTTGAAGATGATGAGGAGAAGTCGCTTGTAGGCACATGAGAGATGTTTAGTCATCTGACTGTGGATCCGATCTGGCCAAGAGCTGTGTGGGGGCAATATGCAAGGGCACTGAGGAGCTCCCACTCTGTAAATGGGGCATTATAGGATTACCTGTGGCATTTAGTGAACGAGAGGGCTTTCCCTTCCAGCCGTCATTGGAGAGTGTGACAGGCTGGGGGGTAATTTTCCGACACAGAGGCTCGAGCATAGTGCTCAGCAAAGTGCTCGGCAATCACATTTGTGTCGGTAGATAATATGCCATTTATGGTAACACCTGTTGGGGTCTGGTACCCGAAAACACATTTGATCTTTGCCCAGACTTGGGAAGGTAACATATGGCACCCAATGGTCAAGACATATCTCTCACAACACTCCTGCTTCCATTGTTTGATAAGTTGGCGAACGCAGGCACGGAGCCGCTTAAAGGCTATGAGGTGCACCAGGGAAGGGTGCCACTTATGCCACTGTAGAGCTCGCCGATGCTCCTTAATTGCTTCAGTGACTTCCGGCGCCCACCAAGGGACTGCCTTTCACAGGGGCACACTAAAGAGAGGATTGTGTTTTCTGCCACAGAGACGATTGTTGTAGTCACCTGCTCAACCATCCACATTGATGTTACTGTGTGGGGGAGATTCAACAATGACAGCAGAGGTGAAAGTTTCCCACTCCGCCTTGTTTAAAGCCCATCTGGGCAGGCGTGCCTGACACCAGGACATTGACAGGGAGCTGGGGAAATGGTCACTATCACACAGGTCATCATGTGCTCTCCAGTGGATAGATGGGAGAAGTCCAGGGCTGAAAATTGATAAAGACAACTGTTCTCATAGTGGTGGCGTAAGAGGTCACAGCCATAGGATATAGGTGCTCAAATTTCCTCTTAGCCTCAGTGTAGGTCAGTCCGTGCAGGGTCTTATATTCCATGATTTTCCTCTCTTTCTGTAAAATCCCACAGTCTGGCGAGCAAGGTGAATGATGCTCTCTGCAGTTGACACAGATGGGAGGTGGGGCACATGGAGTATAGGGATGTGATGGACGTCCACAATCTCGACATGTGACGCTGGAAGTACAGCGGAAGGATATATGGCCGAACTTCCAACACTTAAAGCACTGCAATGGAGACAGATATATGGCTTGACACCTCAGTGGTAGACCATCACCTTGACCTTCTCGGGCAATGTGTCACCCTCAAAGGCCAAGATGAAGGCATGGGTGACAACCTGAGTATCCCTTGGACCCCAATGGATGTGCTGGACGAAATGAACACCTCGCTGCTCTAAATTGGCGCGCAGCTCGTTGTCAGACTGTAAAAGAATGTCCCTGTGGTATATAATACCCTGGACCATATTTAAGCTCTTATGGGGTGTGATAGTAACAGAAACATCCCCCAACTTGTCACAAGTCAGTAATGTCTGAGACTGGGCAGAGGATGCTGTTTTTATGAAGACTGACCCAGAGCACATTTTGGACAAGCCCTCCACCTCCCCAAACTTGTCCTCTAAATGCTCCACAAAAAACTGAGGCTTCATGGACATGAAAGACTCTCCATCAACTCTCGTACATACAAGGTACTGGGGCGAATAAGTTTCACTGCCATCCTTAACCTGGCGTTCCCTCCATGGTGTGGCCAGGGAGGAGAACAATTTGGAGTCATACTTCTTAGCATTGAAGTTAGACTTTGCCCGCTTTCAGACTGCTGGCGGCAGACCACCAGCAAGAGATGACGTACTATGCTTCATGGTGTGTCATCCGCCCTGATGCCACCAACTCCGAGCAGGGGCACTCCCCACGGGCACCACCCAGCCTCAGCAAGGGCCACCTGACAGGATGGCCATTGCCGGGAGTGCCGATGCCCGAGGGAGATGGGCATCTACTCCATGGCATACATGGGGAGTTAATGGCACAGGCATCAGTAGAGCGATCCCTGTGTTGTCAGGGAGCTACAACCAACAGGGTACATGACGGCTCCACCACAACAGACTGGCTACCATGCTGGATATGAGGTGCTAACAAGTCCATGGTCATCATTGGCACAGAAAGCGATACTGCATAATTCATGGTGGAAAATGCACCCATGAAGGTGTCCTCACCCAGGAGATGATAATTGAGAATGAGGGGGGCTGCAATGCGACAACAAGAAAGTGGGCTTTTGTTGTGGTCTTCAGTCCTGAGACTGGTTTGATGCAGCTCTCCATGCTACTCTATCCTGTGCCAGCTTCTTCATCTCCCAGTACCTACTGCAACCTACATCCTTCTGAATCTGCTTAGAGTATTCATCTCTTGGTCTCCCTCTACGATTTTTACCCTCCACGCTGCCCTCCAGTACTAAATTGGTGATCCCTTGATGCCTCAGAACATGTCCTACCAACTTCTTCTAGTGAAGTTGTGCCACAAATTCCTCTTCTCCTCAATTCTATTCAATACCTCTTCATTAGTAATGTGATCTACCCTTCTAATCTTCAGCATTCTTCTGTAGCACCACATTTCGAAAGCTTCTATTCTCTTCTTGTCTAAACTATTTACCGTCCATGTTTCACTTCCATACATGGCTACACTCCATACAAATACTTTCAGAAATAACTTCCTGACACTTAAATCTATACTCGATGTTAACAAATTTCTCTTCTTCAGAAATGCTTTCCTTGCCATTGCCAGTCTACATTTTATATCCTCTCTACTTCGACCATCATCAGTTATTTTGCTCCCCAAATAGCAAAACTCCTTTACTACTTTAAGTGTCTCATTTCCTAATCTAATACGCTCAACATCACCCGACTTAATTCGACTCCATTCCATTATCCTCGTTTTGCTTTTGTTGATGTTCATCTTATATCCTCCCTTCAAGACACCATCCATTCCGTTCAACTGCTCTTCCAAGTTCTTTGCTGTATCTGACAGAATTACAATGTCATCGGCGAACCTCGAAGTTTTTATTTCTTCTCCATGGATTTTAATACCTACTCCAAATTTTTCTTTTGTTTCCTTTACTGCTTGCTCAATATACAGATTGAATAACATCGGGGAGAGGCTACAACCCTGTCTTACTCCCTTCCCAACCACTGCTTCCCTTTCATGTCCCTCGACTCTTATAACTGCCATCTGGTTTCTGTACAAATTGTAAATAGTCTTACGCTCCCTATATTTTACCCCTGCCACCTTTAGAATTTGAAAGAGAGTATTCCAGTCAACGTTGTCAAAAGCTTTCTCTAAGTCTACAAATGCTAGAAACGTAGGTTTGCCTTTCCTTAATCTTCCTTCTAAGATAAGTCGTAAAGTCAGTATTGCCTCACGTGTTCCAGTATTTCTACGGAATCCAAACTGGTCTTCCCCGTGGTCGGCTTCTACTAGTTTTTCCATTCGTCTGTAAAGAATTCGTGTTAGTATTTTACAGCTGTGGCTTATTAAACTGATTGTTCGGTAATTTTCACATCTGTCAACACCTGCTTTCTTTGGGATTGGAATTATTATATTCTTCTTGAAGTCTGAGGGTATTTCGCCTGTTTCATACATCTTGCTCACCAGATGGTAGAGTTTTGTCAGGACTGGCTCTCCCAAGGCTGTCAGTAGTTCCAATGGAATGTTGTCTACTCCGGGGGCCTTGTTTCGACTCAGGTCTTTCAGTGCTCTGTCAAACTCTTCACGCAGTATCGTATCTCCCATTTCATCTTCATCTACATCCTTTTCCATTTCCATAATATTGTCCTCAAGTACACCGCCCTTATATAGACCCTCTATATACTCCTTCCACCTTTCTGCTTTCCCTTCTTTGCTTAGAACTGGGTTTCCATCTGAGCTCTTGATGTTCATACAAGTGGTTCTCTTATCTCCAAAGGTCTCTTTAATTTTCCTGTATGCAGTATCTATCTTACCCCTAGTGAGATAAGCCTCTACATCCTTACATTTGTCCTCTAGCTATCCCTGCTTAGCCATTTTGCACTTCCTGTCGATCTCATTTTTGAGACGTTTGTATTCATTTTTGCCTGCTTCATTTACTGCATTTTTATATTTTCTCCTTTCATCAATTAAATTCAATATTTCTTCTGTTACCCAAGGATTTCTACTAGCCCTCGTCTTTTTACCTACTAGATCCTCTGCTGCCTTCACTACTTCATCCCTCAAAGCTACCCATTCTTCTTCTACTGTATTTCTTTCCCCCATTTGTGACAATTGTTCCCTTATGCTCTCCCTGAAACTCTGTACAACCTCTGGTTCTTTCAGTTTATCCAGGTCCCATCTCCTTAAATTCCCACCTTTTTGCAGTTTCTTCAGTTTTAATCTACAGGTCATAACCAATAGATTGTGGTCAGAGTCCACATCTGCCCCTGGAAATGTCTTACAATTTAAAATCTGGTTCCTAAATCTCTGTCTTACCATTATATAATCTATCTGATACCTTTTAATATCTCCAGGGTTCTTCCATGTATACAACCTTCTATCATGATTCTTAAAGCAAGTGTTAGCTATGATTAAGTTGTGCTCTGTGCAGAATTCTACCAGGCGGCTTCCTCTTTCATTTCTTAGCCCCAATCCATATTCACCTACTACGTTTCCTTCTCTCCCTTTTCCTACACTCGAATTCCAGTCACCCATGACTATTAAATTTTCGTCTCCCTTCACTATCTGAATAATTTCTTTTATTTCATCATACATTTCTTCAATTTCTTCGTCGTCTGCAGAGCTAGCTGGCATATAAACTTGTACTACTGTAGTAGGTGTGGGCTTCGTATCTATCTTGGCCACAATAATGCGTTCACTATGCTGTTTGTAGTAGCTTACCCGCATTCCTATTTTCCTATTCATTATTAAAGCTACTCCTGCATTACCCCTATTTGACTTTGTGTTTATAACCCTGTAGTCACCTGACCAGAAGTCTTGTTCCTCCTGCCACCGAACTTCACTAATTCCCACTATGTCTAACTTTAACCTATCCATTTCCCTTTTTACCGCTCTCCGATCCGCAGAACGCCAGTCTTCTTTCTCCTGATAACGACATCCTCTTGAGTAGTCCCCGCCCAGAGATCCGAATGGGGGACTATTTTACCTCCGGAAAATATATATATATAAAAAACAAAGATGATGATGATGTGACTTACCAGATGAAAGTGCTGGCAAGTCGACAGACACACAGACGAACACAAACACAAGCAGACATATCTCTGCTTGTGTCTTTATATGTGCGGATGGATATGTGTGTGTGTGCGAGTGTATACCTGTCCCTTTTTCCCCCCAAGGTAAGTCTTTCCGCTCCCGGGATTGGAATGACTCCTTACCCTCTCCCTTAAAACCCACATCCTTTCGCCCTTCCCTCTTTCCTGATGAAGCAACCGTGGGTTGCGAAAGCTTGAAATTTGTGTGTGTGTGTGTTTGTTATTGTCTCTATCAACGTACCAACGCTTTCATTTGGTAAGTTACAGAATCTTTGTTTTTATATATATCAGTGCTCACCTATGTGCCTGAAACATGGGTAATGAAGAAAAGAGATGTGAGCAGATTACAGGCCTGTGAAATGAAGATCCTCAGAAGTAGGATAGGGGTAAAAAGGAGAGATAGGGTAAGGAATGAAAGGGTAAGGGAAATAGTGAAAGAGGAATCCTTGCAGAACATGACAGAAACATCAAGGCTAAGATGGATGGCAGTAAGCACTGAAACAACTGGTTCTCAGTTATATTGTTGTATTTCTTTCTTTTTTCTTTTTTTTGCCCCCAGTTCAACTTCATTGTTACAACTAGTCAGAATAACCGGTTTCTGAAATAAATGATTTTCGGTTTTTTATTCCTATTATTTCCTGTAATAAATGTAGAAATCAGACAGAGATTGAAAATTATATAAGCAAATAAAAGAAAACTTTGCCTGTCTACTGTTCACTGCTTTTCTTCAAAAGTGAGGAGCTGTTGATTATTTAAAAAAATCACGAGTCACTTACTGATTCTAATTTTTTGAAACTCCACTCAAAAATCATGTTGCAATCAGTGATCAAACAACTGTTTGGGTATTTCAGTACTAAATTAAAGATTAAAGAACTGGGTGAAAACTAAGATTAAAGAACTCTATTTTTCATGTTAATTTGTCCATTTTCAATCGCTACAAGCAGATAAAGCATATTACGTAGACACAGGCAGCAGATAAGTTACTTTATGTTTTTATTGTAAACTAAGAACGAAATCTTAAGTTTTTAATTTATTGCAGTTACCATAATTTCCTTGCTCTTTTGTTATGTCAAATAAATGACAGATCAAGGTTAATCTTCTAAAGCAAATTAAGCATTTTACTTCATTGCTACATCACTTTCTACAATGTTTCCAGACAAGAGTTGGCGCCACTATGATATACTGTGCATGTCCTGCGATGACAGTGAGAAAATACCATACAGATCAGAAGGGGGCAAGTCTTGCACACTGCACACATAAGTGTATCCTAAGCCACAGCAGATGGCAACTGGGACATTATTGTTGCAGCAATGCTGTACTTATTCTTACGCCATGTATCTGTTGCTCACTTCTGTTGGCACTGTTTTTAATATAGCTCAACATGTTCAGATGTGTGTGAATTCCAAAGGGACCAAATTGCCAACGTCATCGGTCCCTAGACTTACACACTACTTAAACCAGCTTAAACTAACATATGGTAACAACAACAACAGACACATATGCCCGAGAATGACTCGAACCTCCGGTGAGAGGGGCCACGCAGTCCATTACATGGTGCATTAATATAACGCTGATAGCTTTCTCATTTTCTATGAAAACACAATATTTCAAAACAATGAAAATTTTATGAATGAAAATTACCCTTTTGTTATAAAAGGTTAATTTAAAAATGAAAAGTTTTAGCACAGCTGATATGGCTAATTGATATTTCAGATTCTTATCCGCTTTTTAGTAAAAAAATTCCTGTTAAAACTGACACCAAATAAATTCCAAAAAATACCAGTTACTCAGAACTAATATACCGGTATCACTTTTAACCTGTCAGTTTTCCCATCCCTATGGTATGGGCACTGAAAGTGAATGGAAAACGGGAGGATTTTCAAGAAGATATATGAAATGGAGATGCAAAGGAAATGACCAAGGGATAGATGGCTGAAAGGTGTGGAGGAGTGTGTTGAAAGAGAGAGGCGAGGAATGACCAGAGTGAACGCAAAAGGTTGTGGAAGAAAACAGGACTAAATGGCAAGCCTTAGGTTCCAAACAAACCCAACCTGGAGCCAGAAACTGTTCAAGATGAAGATGATGCGCATATACTACACTACTACCTGTCATGCAATTTCATAATGAACACTGCTACTTGCCATGGAAAAAACAGAAATTTTCAATTCTTAAATCTATATAATTATTTGTAAAAGTGGCCAACGACGTTATAGAGCGTCAAAGTTATAGGTGCTGGCGCCTGTAAATGTATGTACATACAGGGTGATTCCATGATGCTGTTACATACTTTCAGAGATGATGGAGATGGATAAATGTATCCTTTTGAGGTTCAGAAATGAACAAGTTGAAAGTGACAAGCGAAAATCATTCTGATATCTCTGACAGTGGAATACAAGTACCAATATTGTTGTTGCTAATGTAGAGCATGCAAATTTCAAAGCTGTTAGTATGGACCAAGACAAGAAAAAAAATGTCAAGTAAACAATAGCTTTAAAATGCATACCTGAGCAGCTATGAGCACTTGCTCATCTTCACTAGTGTGTAACGCACCTCCTCTGTTGAACAAGTGCTCGTAGCTCTTTAAGGTATGCATTTTAGAGCCCATGTTTACTTGACATTTTTTGCTTGTTTTGTTCCATACTACCACTTTTGAACATTGTCTACCCTACGATTTTCACAACAACAGTGCTGGAACGTATATTCCACAGTCGGAGGCATCAGAATTGTTTGCACCTATAACTTTCGACTCATTCGTTTCTGGTACAGGAGCCCTTACCTCAAATTCATACATTTATCACTCTCCATCATCCCTGAAAGTTTGTAACATCATCACAGAATCATCCTGTATATACATATATTTACAGGTGCCAGCACCTATGACTTTGACAATGTTTAGCGTCATTGGACGACATTTATGGAAATGCGTTCCTACGTAAAACTTGATTTACTAAGTTCCCTCTACAATCTTGAGAAGTGTGTAACATGACCCGGTATATCCATTCTGAACCCTATTCATGGGGCCAAAGTCTACAAGCAAATTATTTTTGTATCTCGTCTTGCGATTGTGTCTTGTCTTGTGAGTCACGATTCATTTGAAAATGATTTTTACTACCAGAAACAATGTCCATTAAACAGTAAACAGAGTCAGAAGTGTGAGTTAGAATATGAACTTTGTTAAACAGGCCACTTACAAGTTGTTTTGTTATCTACTTTATGCAATATTTTTACTACTCACTTCCGCTGAACAAGTATCTCACTCAAACTATATGCACTACCTCAGAAGCAGAGCCTATAAGGCAACAGGCAATGAAACATGCAAAATAAGCAAGCATCCCACTCCTTTGGTGAACACAATGAAAACACATATCACATTGTAGTAAGTTTCTTAGTTAGGCCTAGATAGTTTGTTCATTCATCTGTGTATCGACTTCATTTACACATCCGACTGATTAGCTAGGAATTTTGTGCACAGTGTTTCATTTTGTCTATGACCATTAATGTCTACATCTGCATTACACTATTTGAAGTTAAATTACAGATTTTGAACCATACTTTAAAGTCAGTGGAACATAATTTAATTAGGCCAAGAAGACGAGCAGTGCCAGTTGCAATCTTTACAGGAGCCCACATGTTATGTTCCTTTGCTCTGAGTTTAGCTTCTATGACACAGTCTATCAATATCACTCTCTGCTGTCTGTTATGAAGTTAAGACTCCAGCCATGCAAGCGAGAGGAAATTAATGACATAACATTTCAGTTTCCCAGCTATCCATACAGTTTAAACTTTTTACAAGATTCTGAACGATCCCACGGGATATATTTACTTGTTTAGGTCTTCCAGGACTTCATTTGTAAGTTGTTGCAAGGTTTTTCAGTGGTGAATCCTACACAAAAACCCAACCAAGTGCATAACAAGTGCTGCTTAGAAAAATGTGTCAGTATTCTGTCACAGGTCACTGTCTGACATCTTCTTTTTGAAAACATAAATAAATATAATGGAATGGCTCTGTAATTACTGGCAATTTGTTTGTTTACAATTTTATATATGGGTGTTGCTACAACATCTTCATGCTGTCAGAAAATATAACCAGCTATTGACTGATCACAAACATTGCTCAAGGGTAGTCATAATCAATTCTGCAGTGGAAACATTACCATACCCAAAAATATTACCATTTTTAGTGACAAATGAATTCCGTAATGTCCACGGTGTTTGTACATTTTTGAAACTAAAAGTATGTTGGTGTGCTAATAGCCTTTATTGAGGTCAACATAATGCATCTAAATTCCAATGTTTATTAGTAGATACAATGTTTGAGGTCACTGTGAGGATGTCATCATTGAACTTGTTGGTCAACAATTTCAATGTGTAATATTTTCTGCCATAGTTATTTTCTGAGAATTGAATATTATTTAAATCATTGTTTTTGTTTGCTTCTTGTTCACAATGGTCCACACTGTTTTTGCTTTATTCTAGGAATGTCCTCGCTTGCCCTCTGAGTTAAATAGAACACTATCACACGACACCTAAGATTTATTCATACTGATAGGAACACTCAACTGCTTTTAACATACTGAGATATTGAAATGCCGCTAAAATTCACTTAATGTCCAATATGCTACATTAGCTGTTTCACTGCAGTCGCTCAGAATCTGGTACAACTGGTTTCGAACCATGCACGTACATCATCTGTTGTATATATGATCTAACGTCTCACGTCATCTACATGGCATAACATCTGCTCCACGGTGCAAAATGTGAATTTATGCTTAACAGATTTGTTTGCAACATAAAGATAATTCTTCTGTTTTGTGTTCACTGAATGGATGGGGATTTCTTTTTAAATAAATTCATGTTGTCAACCACAAATCTCAAAGGCGGTTAGATGTACGGCGATGCTACTGTAACAATGAATAGTGTCTTAAATTAAGTCCTGAATATAGATTCATTCTACTATATTAACAAGGAGAAACATAGGGCCGTCCCGTCGATTATATGTTCAGCTTCTTCCTTCAAAATCACTATTTCTGTCTTTTCCCACAAGCAATTTCTGAAGCTTTGATTTATCTAAAATTTCCCAAAAATCGTACGTTTTTACGGCTAAGATAATGATGATCATGGGTATACGACCTATTGTGTTAAATGTTTATGATTTATTGCTTTAAATGTTTACAGACTTATTATAAATACGCGTTACTACACAAATATAAACACTATTGCTGCACCAGCTATGTTCAAATCAACACACAGTAGTTGAGACGCGAGTAATCAGGTAACAAAATCGTACCATTTCTTGGGGTAAAGCCTCTCAGCTCACAAAGGACAATACTTCTGCACTTTGATTCCCTCATCCACTTTGCATTGCTGCACTCCAGAACACTCCTATCAGATATTATAAAAAGAGACAAAAATGTTTGTCACGCCCTCTTGATACAAAGTAAACAAACAACAGGTCGATCTTCACTGTGCGACGGTCTGCGATTCCTCAACTGTACGCTGAGTATCGACGTCGAAGCAGAAGAAAAATATATTCCCAGCACTTCTCTACAAACACAGACTATAATTTCATTTGGATTCGTGCTAAGAAGTTGAATTTACCATATATAACAATAAGATTAATTTCTACTGGACTACAGGGCCATTATTAACACAAATAGTGGAAAAATAATTTCACCGTTTACACTTGTATTTAAGTACGAAAATGTTCACCTGTCATAGAAACTTACAAAATTTGTGGACATATTTTCTTTAGATATTACGTATGTAATGCTTTCGTACTACCGTGAATAGAACTTCCTTTCAAGAATTTATGCAAACTTCACATTGGAAGCTACACAGAAACTGTTGATAAATTGTGCCTCTACGTCCTGAAGAACAAAACAAAAGTCACATTGCTTAGAAGATTTACATGCTTAACGAAATGTCAGTCTCTATATTCAGTCCATCAGTTTTCAAAACTACATCATCATAATTTATTTGTCCGTTTTGATTCATTACTTGCTGTAACAGGACACTGGATATGAACAACCCAAATTCAAGAGAGGGGTGGAACAGAGACAGTACAAATTTAAGTTTATACACAATAAACAATGCAATTTAAATTATACAAATTTCTAAATGTATGAATTTCTGTTTGTAATAGTTGTGGTTTATAATTCAATAAATTTTACAGAATAAAAGCAATCTTCTATTATAAATTACTTAGAATACTTTTTAAATGAATTTTATTGTATTGTTGTTTTAATATACTGGGTAAGTTATTTAATAACTTAACTGCTATCACTTTTCTGCAGAATACTATTCTAGATTGGAACATGTGGATATCACAGATATTCCTCATGTTATGGCTGTCCCGTGTTTCTTTTACAGGACCCCAGTTCTGTTTAAAAGATACTTAAAAGATACTAACACGAAAAAGTGATGGAAATGTGCACGTAAAGAATGGGTGAGCTCAATATTTTTAGCTATAGTACATGAATTATGGACTACATGACTCAAGTTCCTAGAAATTACAAATATCTCTGACTGCTTTTCTCTGCATCCTAAAGACATTTTTATCAGGGGCATAGTTTCCACAGATGATCATCCTATGCCAAAATAATGGTTGGATTGCACGTATTCTACTTGCAGGGCTACTGGACGAACGTAAACCTATGATTATGAACTTTATAAATAAAAAAGATTTGAAAAGATGTATTGTATGCTGTAAAGTATAGTTCAGATATTTAAATTGTTTCTGTTTAGTAGATTTTCTGTAACAATCCACAAGAGAAAGACAACTCTTACTTGATGTCATAGTCACAGGCTTGGGTTCAATTTCTGTTAGATCAGTGGTTGTTATTTCATTCTGTTACTATTCTGTAAATGGAATGGAAGGTCGACGTGCTTCTCGGTGCCTTCTTTGGTCACATGTTAATTAGGAGACAGCAGTGGTGACTGTTTCTGCCCAAAATTCATTTGGCATATTTGATTCGAATTACCTTTCCTAATATTATGCAGTTATAGTGCTTAGCCACTTCGTTTTAAGCTGACTAGGTAGTGTGGTCCGATATCAGATCCCTTCTAGCCTGAAAAAGTTTATAAGATAATTGTTCACATACTTCCTCCATTATATGTGCCTAGAGTTTAGATGCTTTGTCCAATTTGCTTTTCAATCAAGTTTACAAAAACAGCAGTTAGTTGTGATACTAGTTTTTTCTGAGAGTATATACAGTTACTTTCCTGAAATAGTCGCCAGTTAAAGCAAAAAAGTATTTGGTCACACCAACTGACCTAGTTTGCATTGGCCCTCACAAAACTGAGTGTACTACCACGAAAATTCCCAATGCTGTAGAGCTAGAACTTGAAGAGAAATTCTTGTTTCTATGTCCTGTGAGCAAATTCCTCATGAAGTGTTAACTGCTCCCTCATACAAAATGCCAATAGGCAGACATTTACATAGTGCATGGATTGCTTCAGATTGCAGATAACCTAGTCTTTAACGCTAAAAGTCTCCACAATTCAACAATACTGATTTTCCTTCAAACTTCTGGTCAAATAATTGGTCTAGTACGTAAGTTACGTTTGCTAATGTCGCACTAGGACTCACATTTTTGGATGTGCCATAAATACAACTGTCTTGCCTGTCAAATAAAATTAAATGACCTCTTCCCACTATTTTACTAACAGATAGTATATATATATGTGTTACCTGTGGGAACATCTACATATGAAGGTTTTCTTGTTTTCACAGGTAAAGGCCGATTCACGCCAGATACCAACAGAACGTCACGTCACGTCAGGATGTATTCACACTGTATGTCACATCAAGTCACATCATTCTCCTGGTCACAGTAACGAACAGTGAAAGTGAAGTTATGAGATAGCATCTATGATACAAAAAGTCGGAATACGACTATAGTACTAGAACTGAGGCACTAACAACGATTAAGTTTATGAATGGCCAAAGCAGACTTCATAACATGGTTCTTGACCGATTATTTTAACACGGGTAATGTATCACGAAGCAAATACTTCCGCACTGGCGGAATGTTACGTGATACCATGTACTTATATGTTTGCGACTATTACAGTGCGCACTATCACAAAGCAAAAAAAAGTGGTCCAACTAAAACATTCATATTTCTTTACGTGCTACAAGAATATGTAATAAAAAATGGGGGTTCCTATTTTTTTTAAATGCAGTTGATATCCGTTCGACCTATGGTAGTGCCATCTAGTGGGCCAACCATAGCGCCATTTGGTTTCCCCCTTCAAGCTAGACAAGTTTCGTTCTTTGTAGTTTTTTCGTTTGATGTCTGCCCCCTCCACTGCCACTGTGTATTGGCCACAGGATTGCCAGCCACAGTGGTGTGGGTAATCAAATGGCATCTTTGTATATTATTTTGTGGTTGTTTTTCAGTAACTCTGTTCCCCAGAAGACATGAAGATCTTTGTAGACTTCCTGTAACTTGTCCCACACTTCTTCAGCTGTAAAGATGACTTGCAGATGAACATACATCGACAGATGGATGGAGAGTATAATTTTTCTCCTTGCTGCGCAAAATTTATTTATACATTATTTTTCCATTGACATGATCCCACGATTGTTCATGTTCAGTTCCTAAAGCTAATTACCACATACTATAGTTTTCTCTTCCCACCATGTTTTCAATCATAGGCAGTGGAATGGTATTTAGAAAAAGCATAGTATCTGTGATTACATTGTTCCAACTTGCTGTGTGCTGTCACTAGTTTCTGCTAACCAATGATTTTGTATTTTTTAGATTGTTACCATCAAGTATACAGCCTTAGTCCATAACCTGGTTGCAAAGTAATTTACGGGCGTTATCTGATTGAAACAAATGCATTTATTGCTCACACATTTAAGATGAAGTATTCTACAATATATTGCATGGAGTAAAAACAAAAAGAGGGCCCTCAGTTGCACCATGTTTGAGGACCCTATACATGTACTGGTTTCTCTCTATCTGATATTTGGTTGTAAACTTATCGACTTGCTTCATCACAGATTATGTGTTATATTACTGCAACTACTACTGGTTTAGCTGAGTCCAGCATTTGCACACTGACAATGCATTTTGAAGTAGTGTTTGTTGTTGCTTGATATGAGTTCTTGGAGTGGCAGTCTGGAACTGAGTTTCATATAGACTTTGTGTGTGAGCTTGCTAAGTTGGAGGTGCTCGATAATATGTTATTGGGATAATTATTTGAGCCATGTTTTGATGAATGTAAAGTCTGAGTGTGAAATGATTAATGTTGTATAGTGGGGTGTGATATTTTGGTAAAATTGAATGTAATTAAAACATTTAAAAGGAGAAAAATTTTCGGTAATAAGCTGTACAGTCTATGATTCTCTAATAACTATTTTCAGTTGAACCCACCATTGTCATGTTCTTCAAATTACCAGTAAATGAAATATACATATATTAGCTCCTTGAAGTGGAGTGAGGTGGCAACATCATTGACTGCAGCATACTGGCGTGTTGTGTTATATATGGAGACCAGTGGTAAAGATGTTGCATCCTTCAACAACCTTTGAATATGTAGCCTGATTGCCAATGTCAACATACGGTGAATGAATTTGAAGTTTACTGTGGCACCTCATTGGACAGGAAAAAGGATGTAGAAGGTGAACTGTTACTTTGATTACAAATTGTGTGTGCAGTGTAAAATGGTCAGTCAATGGTAATGTAATTAATGGAGAGGTCAGTTGGTTGACTGATTGATTGATTTTTATTGCCCAAAAACAAAACATTTACATGGCTATAAACCTTGTATAAGGAACGTCAATAAATGTACAAACAACAATGACTATAAATACACAAATAATTAATCTATGTTAGAAATTATACTCACAGAAATCTTCCATTGTATAAAACTAATTTTGAATTAATAAAGTTCTTACAAATATCTTAAATTTTTTCAGCTCCAGACTCTTAACTGACTCTGGTAGTTTATTAAATAGCCTTACAGATGTGTATTTGAAGCTGTTTAGAGTTTTGGTATATGAGCAGTAGTCTTTTCTTATATCATTACAGTGTCGTGTGTTATAACTATGTATACCAGAATTCAGATCAAAACTAGACAAGTTCTTTTTAATGTACAAGAGACATTGAAATATGTATATAGATGGCAAGGTCATAATACTAAGTTTAATAAATAATTCTCTACAGTGACTTCTAGGTGATGCTTTACATATCAGTCTGACAGCTTTTTTCTGGGCTGTAAATAAGCATTTTGAGAAGCATTTATTTCCCCACAAGATTGTCCCATATGTCAAATGAGAGTGAATATAACTATAATAGACAGAAAGCAAAATTTTCTCATCTACTGTTGCTTGTAATTTTCTGAGCATAAATATTCCTTTAGAAATTTTTGGTGTTAAATAATTCACATGTACCTGCCAGCCTAAATTATTTTGCAAAACAATGCCAAGAAACTCTACAGGAACTGTCTCTAAGGTGATTCTATTGTTATAAGAAATGTTTAATTCCTGTGTTTTATTTATGTTCATAGACAGGCTATTGACACTGCACCAGTCAGAAAGTATATCTATTTCAGCCGTCTTTATTCACAAACATACATGTGAATAACACAAGTAAATAAACACTCTTAGGAGCTAGTGCGCCGTACTCCCCGAGAGGAGCTCACAAGGGCGCCGGTTACCGCTGTTGGTGTAACCGCTAAGACATTATATTATTCACAAGTACAAAACACATTACAATTTAAGAATACAAAGACGGTATTGCTCCTGATATTGAAGCCCCAGGAGTCAGGGCAAACTAACCTAAAAAACACCAACTCACTAGCCCACGCCCTCCCTGTACTTCGGCCTTATCGACGTCATATTTTCAAAGATTCCGAAGATCCATGTAGTCCCTCCGAGCACCCGCGTGCTTATGGTGCTTAATTCCCGCCTGCGGAAGCCCAATAGCAGGAGCTGGCGGGCAGATGTTGGTGCCCAAGTCCCCCTCCAGTTTAGGGTCACTGTCTTGAACTGTAAGCTGCTGGTTGTGGGTCGGAGAGCGCCGACAGCACGCCGCACCGACGGGACATCATACTTCGCCGCCTTCTGCCAGTGACACCAGTCGGTGTCGAGGTGGTCGCCGACTATTTGCGCATCGATGACATGCGCCACCCCGTCCTTTGACGCTACGGTGTCGGGTTTGCGGACTCCCTCTGGCGTTCGGAGGTGTGGCTCGACAGACACGTCGAACCCTCGTTGAGCCAGCCCGCGCGCGACGTATTTCACAACCGCGTCGTGACCCCGCACCCGGGCTCGGCTGGTGAGCCCGCAGCCCTGGACGACGTGGTTCGCAGTCTCGACGGCGTTGCACCTTGCGCGGCACATCTTCTCCCTGTCTCGGCCGCGACTCCTGCGCGCTTTGGTTGGTAGTGCGTTTATCCGCGTGCGAATGCACGCCACATAGTCACGGCCCGACAGGAAGCGACTGGTGTCCTCGACCCAGCTGTGTTGGCCCGATGTCCTGGCCGACGACGAAAGGGCTGCCCCGTCGAAGGTGATGTGCAGGCGTGCCGCCCACATCTCACCAACTTTTGCAGCCGATTGCAGCAGATGGCCCTCCCACGTGAGGTGTCGTTCAAGCGCCGCCACTTCGTGTCGCGCCTCCCCCAGGTCTGCGTCGGTGGTAGAAGGCTCGAGCTGCAACAAAGTGAGAAGCCTGCCCCGCCTCAGGGTTGGCCCCATCCAGCGAGCGGATGGAATCCCAAGGCCCCCATGGGCTATTGGAGCGTGAAAGTAGCCCATGGGGGTGTCCGCTGGGAGGCGGAACCATTTCCTCACCGCAGCCCGAACACAGATGTCCATGGCCTTGAGCGCACCGATGCGGGTGCGGCTCAGGGCGAGGCCATGGTACAGGCCCGGGAGAAGAACCTCACGCAGTGCATACAGCCGCTGCTGCGGCTTCAGCGGCGCCCGCGAAATGATGGTCAGCTGCTCTTCGATGTGGTGCCTCGGATGGAAGAGGCACCGCCCAGAGGAGGAGAACTGCAGTCCAAGATAGCGGAAGGTCTCACCCACTCCCAATGCCGGCATGGTGGTGTCCCCAGCATTGAAGGTGACGCTGGCATCCACCTTCACATTCTTCTCGCGGCCGGACGCCACGAGTGCGAGGGTGAGACACTTCCGCGGGTTGACTCGCAGCCCCAGTTGGTCGAGGGCTGCCACCGCTGCGTTGATGAGGGACTGCAGGCCCCCCCTTGTGGAGGCGAAGAGCAGGATGTCGTCCGCGAAGGCCGCCGCGTTGATCTGGCGGCCCAACACCTTAACACCTATGTGTGAGGGCAGCTGGTTTCGAACACAATCAACAGCGAAGTTAAAAAGGAGAGGAGACAAAGGATCACCCTGCCGGACACCTCTCGCTGGCCGCACGGCCGGGGACTCGTCGCCGCCCCCCGCAATTACCGTCGCGCTGTCCGCATAGCAGCCCTCGACGTATTCGATGAATTCGTCCGGAAGACCATGGGCTTTCAGCACAGGGCGGAGGGCCACATGGTCCAACGAATCGAACGCCTTGGACACATCGAGTGATGCCATGAACACAGAGCGACAGCGGCGGACGGCGCCGACGAGCACCCGGTCGAGAAGGAAGGTATTCTCCAGCATCCCATCCCTTGAGATGAAAGCCCGCTGACGTTCGTCCACAGCACACATCCGCATAAGGCGAGTTGCCAGAACCTTATGAAAGGTTCTGGCTAACACCGAGCAGACGGTGATGGGCCGAAAGTCAGCGGGGGATGCTGGGGCGGCTGTCTTAGGGAGCAGGGAGGTCCTGGCTCGGAGGAGGGATGAGGGAAGCTGGCGGGTCAGCAGGAAAAGGTTGAACAGTTTGGTGGTGACCTCCGCTGGAAGGCGGCGCAATTGCACCGGCGAGAGGCCGTCAGGGCCGGCAACGGAACCTCTGGGCGGCAAGGCTGCCGCGACCTCTTCTGCAGTGATCGGCCCCCACAGGCGCTCAAAGTCAACGGACTCCGAGCGCGGGAGAAGCCGGTCCGGGATGGAGCCTGTATTGGAGGGTGGCTCCGTCGTGAAGAGGCTGCGCCAGAAGTCCACCAGCCCAGGGATGTTCGGCGGCGGCTGGAGCAGGGTGCCATCCAGGAGGCCACATACACATCGTGCATGGTTCCTCCTGAAGCCATCCTGGCATCTGGCGTACTCCCACCGGCGGCGCTTCCGCTTCGAAAGCGGAGGACCAGCATCTGGCCACCGCTTGGATGGCGGGCGCGGCTTCTTCCTCCTTGATCCTGCTTCCTCCGAGCCGACAGCACGGAGGGCCTCAGGCAGCCCAGCCGTGACCACTGCCGACGGCGTACCCGGTCCCAAACACACAAGGTCATCCAGGGCCGAGAAGCGCGCGGCCGACCGCGGCAGACCGCCGAGGTGTCTCCATATGGCTTCGTCGACAGCAGATGTTGGTGGCGTGCGCTCTAGCTCCGGCGGAGAGGGTGGCTCCTCCGGCAGCGACTCCAAGGCGGGTGGGTGGTGCAGTCGTTGCTGCGCCTGTTGTTCCCGCGTCAGCTCCCCCACGTACTCCCGCACCATCGCCTTGTGCGCCGCCGTCCTCCTCCTACACTTGATGGCGTCCAAGGTACGGTGCGGAAACAGGGGTAGAAGCTCCTGGTTTGCAAATAGTAGTTTGGAGTCGCTCGCACAGAAAAGCCTAGCCTCCGCCAGGGCGAGCTCCCGCATCTCCTCTTCCGCCCACCGAGCTCGCTTCCTGTCTGTGGTGATCTCCGCATTTGCCGCTTCCGGATGGGCGCGGCGGCGGTGTTGACCGAGCCCGATCTTGCTACGGAAGGCACGGCTGCAGATGCTGCAGTGGAACCATGGATCTCCGGCTTCCTCTACTTCAGGGACGGTTGGTAGGCTAGCAGTTGGGACTGTTGGGTCGGGTCCTTCAGCGGAAGGCCCAGTACCCGTATTCTCTTCTTTTGTTGGCCCAATGTTGAGGGTTATGCGATGGGGAGCTGGTAACCCCCCAAAGCCCCAAGTGCGGACTTCCACTCAGCTTACCAGCCCCATGAGGGCTGGCGTATCGGCGGGCCCACGGGAAGGGGGGAAGCCGCAGGCAAGGAGAGGCTAAGAGGGCTAGGCCCATGTATTGCGCTTCACTTGCCCAGTAACTACGACCTTAAGAGAGTCATAGTTACTCCCGTTACTTACGTTATTGTTCATAGGCACTGTAACACTTAAACTGATATCATCTGCATACAAGTAACAGTTTGTAGTATTATCTATTACATTGCTAGGTAGGTCATTCATATATAATATGAACAAGAGAGGGCTCCAGATTGACCCTTGAGGAACACCATGGATAACGGGTAAGAAACTAGAATAATGGTTATCGAAGTAAACAGTTTGAGATCTATTAGATAAGTATGACTGAATAATTTTAACAGCCGAGACTGAGAAACCTACAGTTTTTAATTTCATCAGCAGAGTGTTGTGGCACACAATGTCAAACGCTTTTGATAAATCAAAAAACTTTGTACTTTCAATAAATTTTTCTTCTTTTGCTTCAAGACAGTTACATATGTAGCTCATAACAGCATCATATGTTGATAGATTTTTCCTAAACCCAAACTGGCTATTTGAAAGTAATTGATGAGAATCTAGAAAATTGATTATTTGAATACTCTTTAGTTTCTCAATGATCTTGGATAAAAGTGGTACAAGAGAAACTGGCCTATAATTGCTAGGCAAATTATTGTCACCTTTTTTGTGGACTGGGATTAATTTAGCTACTTTTAATTTTTCAGGGAAACAACTTTAATCAAAGCAGTAGTTTATGATGTGACAGAGAACCTCTGCTATACTATGATTAGAGCTAATATTGTAAATATCCAGTGAATCACTTTTGCTAAGAGAAAGAATGACAGAGTGTACATCTTCTACACAAATGTGTTCAAAATAAAACACATTTTCCATAGCATTTTGGTTTTTACGGGCAACATCCAAAATAGTAGCTAGGTTCATGTTTACTATCAGGTATCCTAGTAACTACACTATCTACACTGTTTACAAAATAATTATTAAAACTATCAGCACTAATTTTAGATCTGGATACAAATTCTTTGCTACCTGATGCTAGATTCTCATTAATGTTTTTCCCATTTTTTTGTTTATTAATAGCTTGTGCAACCAATTTGCAGTTATTTTCTAATTTAGCTTTCTTAATACCCATTCTGTACTGATATTTGCATTCTTTATATCTTACTTTGGCATGCAGACAAGATGAATTCTTTGCTAGGTAGTAGAAATTGTTGCATTGATCTTTAAGTTTTTGTAGTTCCTGTGTGTACCACTTATTTTTATTTGTAGTCGATACCCTGCTCATTTTAACACATTTGTTCTTTAGTGGCAGGCCAATGTTAACTGCCCACATGAATAATTCAAGAAAGTTGTTGAACTGGTTTCTGCTCCACTGTTACCATACGCACACAACCAATTAATTTCTCTGAGACATTTTAGAAAAACAGATCTATTACAGTCACTAATTGTACGTTGTGTCTTATAAATCACAGATGGCTTGGTGACATTAAAAATCATTGCATCCATGTTTTCATGAATAATAATTCCATGATGATCAGAAAGAAGAGTGTCAATCACATTTGTATCGTATTTTGAAGAATGAAAAGTTGTAACAATATTGACTATACAAGTACCCATTTTTACACTACCAGGTCTGGTGATTACATTCCTCGGCATGATATTCATCCATAGCTTTTAACTAAGCTATTTATTTCCAAGTTGTTAGAAGTACTGGAGTTGAAATTAATATTAAAATCAGCCATTGGAATTACATTAACTTTCATTAAAAACAATGTGTTTAATAAGATGTCCAACCTTTCAAAAAAATCTCTCTTATTTTCCAATACTGGGTTTCTGTAAATACAGATAAAGACTGTTCCATAAGTCACAATGTAACAGGCAGATATTTCAAAAGTTTCCTCCACAGATAAAATTGTTACACTAAGTAGTGGCTCAAAAACAAGGTGCTTCTCAATTAAAATGGCAGAGCCACCTCTTTTCTTATCTTTACGGCATAAGAAAAAGGCTACTTTAAAATCTGGAATGCCTTTCAAGTTGATGCCATCAGAGTTCATTCAATGTTCAGCTAAACCAAGGACTTCTATTAGCTTTTCCTCGATCAGAACATGCAATGCATCTGTTTTATCTAATAAGCCCTGTATGTTAAGAAACATAATCTTAGTAGTATAGTTAAGTATAATGTTATTGGATTTGGAGATACTGCCTGCTGAACTACTTATTTGCTGTTTTTTAGTATGGGTTAGGCCCTGGTCAACAGGAAGTGACCAAGCCTGGTCTGGACTAGGCTTGGTTAGTTCTTAAGCCTGCTTTCATTTTACTATATTGGACTGATGTAGAACTACTCTCACTTAATTTAGTGCCAAAGTCTAATACTACTTTTTTGGAAAATTCGAGAATTCTTTCACTTACATATTTTTTACCAAGACTGTTCAGGTGAAGTCCATGTAATCTATGAAATCTACTTCCTAATCTACTGATGTCCACAAATAATACATTTGTATATTTCTTACAAATATTAAACATAATTTCATTTCCAGAATGAGATTTTCACTCTGCAGCAGAGTGTGCGCTGATATGAAACTTCCTGGCAGATTAAAACTGTGTGCCCGAACGAGACTCGAACTCGGGACCTTTGCCTTTCGTGGGCAAGTGCTCTACCATCTGAGCTACCGAAGCACGACTCACGCCCGGTACTCACAGCTTTACTTCTGCCAGTATCTCGTCTCCTACCTTCCAAACTTTACAGAAGCTCTAATGCGAACCTCGCAGAACGAGCACTCCTGAAAGAAAGGATACTGTGGAGACATGGCTTAGCCACAGCCTGGGGGATGTTTCCAAAATGAGATTTTCACTCTGCAGCGGAGTGTGCACTGATATGAAACTTCCTGGCAGAACACTTGAACAAACATGTGCAGATTTAACTGCTGAGATACACAAAATCAAATCGAAATATCAAAACATTTCTGAAGATGTAAAAACACAAATTTTTGATCATTTTCAGCCTACTTTTCGTGACGTGAAGACACATTACAGAACCATGAAGCAGCAATAAAAGAACTTCAGATCATTATACACGAAAAACACAATACCTTGCAGGGTAAAACTGATCCTGTTGTGCAACTTGTAAAAAATGAGGAAAACTTAAAGGACACAGTAGATACAATTACGACACAAATGTACACTAAAACTCGCCTCAGAAAATCACACGGAGGAAATCAGCACACTATAGGAAAAATAGCCGAACTTTCGGATCAGTTAACAAATTCATGTACAAAGGTTGATGATGATTTGAATGATTGTTACTGACACATAGGAGTACGAGGAAATTAGGAAATATAAAGAGAGTCAGAAATAAATTAATACGCAACGCAAAAGAGAAGTATGGGAAGTACAAGATGATAGGATTACATATTTCAGAGGATACTCCCTCTCTGACATGGGAAGGAGGATTCAGAAATATGGGAAAGTCACACGGTTATAATACATGGTGTTTCGGAGATCTTGAAAGGAGTTGGCAGGGTGCACCGATCCTCGAGATGGAACCACCGGTACGACATAACAATGACCGATTTGCGACTCGCCAACACGATGACTTTGACTATAAGCTCTTCATCACAGCACTTAAATTTAAAACATTGAAGAATTCTAGTAATGACATACATCCACAAGCTTGACTTCATCAATTTTCTCATTTTTCCTCCTAACTGGTCATTAGGGCATAGATTAGAACTGATGAGTAGCAGTTTAGAAAATGAATCAGATGTAAGAATGCGATCAGTTATTCGCGACTGTCACAGTGAGAAGATTTTTATCATGCCTTCCTTTCTGCTTATTGGTTTCAGGCTACAAAAGATCGAGTAAAACACAGTATTACAATGATGAAGCATTTCGAACAGTCTGAATTTTCCAGCCCTGTAAAATATTTTGAAGCAATGTTACACAAGAATCAGTATTTGTCAAACCCATACAATCCCTTGTAACTTATTTGCATTTGCTTAATTAAATTGCCTGAACACTTAACACGTACTATTTTGGCTGGACGTTGTAAAGATGATATCGAAGCTTTTCAGGGACTTTTGCAAAACTGGAAATCGAGATGGATAGTCGCATGATGCGAAAACAGAGAAACAACAACAATTACAGGTCACATCCATCACAATTTCGTGGCGACAGAAACAATAACCGTACACGACAAGTCTACCGTTATAACGAAAATAGTGAGCAAAACAGATACCATCTATATGTCAACAATTGGCAGAATAACAATAATTACAGAGACCATTTACATTTCCATGGTAATGACTACGACAGAGACAACTGTAGCAGTAGACAATATGGGAACCAGAATAATTATTATCAAGTGAGACCAAATTACTTCAAATGCAACAGTTCACCTCGTAATTACGATTCCGAGAGAAATTCTCCACCACTTAAAAGACAAGAAAGAAACTGCAGAAATTACCGACAATACGACAGACGTTATAGTCATGACAACAGACCTGAATTTAATCAGAAGTGGCGTGATTCAAATAGGGCAGGGTCCTTTTGACAAGTTGAAATTGTAGACAGTAGACCTCCAAATCCCAGTAACAATGTGCGAGAACAAAGAGATAATAGACAATGACTCGCACCGCAGGCAGCTGCAAAATGTACTTACGAGGCTGACGAGTAGCTACCATGACTACCAATTATGTGAAAATGAAAGACATTAGGGACATTTTAGTACAGGAACATGACATGCACCAGAAAAATATTGCATATCCTGTAATTCACATCACAACAAATGACATAAAATTTAGGGTAGTTCTTGACTCTGGCAGTTCTATTTCAGTAATTAGTGAACCAACTCTCAGTAAATGCAACAAGTCGAACGACTGCCCCACACTTCCTTTAGATAAAATTAAATTACAAGGTGCAATTTTTGGAAAAAGTGTAGATGTACGCCAACAAATCAATTCTTTAGTCAAAGCCACAGATTTACTATGAATTTTCTTATTGTTCCATTATTGTCGTCAGAGATTATTTTAGGTATAGATTTTTTGAATGGTTATAAAGCAATTTTAAACTTTCACGACACTGAAATAATTTTAGAGAAAGAATATAAATCAACAGCTTTGAAATTTGAAGATTGGCTTTCAAAGCATCATGAGGAAATCAATCGGCTTTACCTTATGTCAGATCACAGTTTGGAACTTTCGACAGAATTTGACACTAATAATCACTCTGCAAGTACTGACAAGGATGATATGGATGATGTAATAGATACTAACGTTTTAATTTAGAAAAATTCAAACAATTGGGAACTTTAATGACACTGATAGGCAGGACCTTTTTGACATCTTACATATTCCACAGTCTTTACTCACAAACCAGGAACAATTAAAGGATTTCAGTACAAATCTCGTGAGCATACAAAATTTTGTGTCAGATCATACATAATTCCAACACATTATACAGACCATGTTAGAATGGAAAGACAATCTATGCATGACAAGGGCATTATTGAACCAGAGTTAAGCTCATAAAATAATCCATTACATGTTATTCAGAAGAAAAATTGATCGATGGGGCTTGTTCTAGATTCCAGACAAATAAATACCGCAATCATTCCTGAAACAGATAGGCTGCAAACGCTGGAAGAGCTTGGCGTAAAAGTGTTGTCTTCTATTGATCTTGGATTCAGCTTTTGGCACATTGAACTTCATCCAGAATGTAGAAAATGTACAGCTTTTGTTTGTTTCGGCGTTTGTTATCAACTTCGGAAACTTTTTAAACCGAGACATCACTTCATACGTGGACGAAATTTTAATAGCAGAAGTCTCTTGGGAACAACATAATTGCACCCTCAACAGTTTGTTACATATTTTTGCTGAATCTGAAATTCAGTTCATTTGGAAAAAACTGAACTTGGTAGGACAAAAGTTAAGATTTTTAGTCACATTGTTTCTTATGAGGGCATTCAGCCGGGTCCTGAAAAAATGGGTGCAATCAGCGCTATTCCTGCTCCATCCACAAAAAGACAGGTTCACAATTTGCTAGGTCTCGTGAATTTCTACCGTCGTTCCCTGGATATGCAAATTCTAGTAACTCCAAAACTTGGGTTGTCTCACTGGCAAAAACACTATTTGGAACTGGGCTGAACAGGCACAGTTGGAACTTGATTCTTTGAAAGAAGCACTACTTAATGGGCTCAATCTCAATCTTAGTTCACCCACATCTGTCACAGGATTTGTGTCTTAGCACGGATTCTTCTAAAGTTGGTCTTGGTGAAGTTATAGAAAATGACATTACTTTTCAAAAAACCACATGCTAACAGAATCTGAGAAAAATTATTCCATCATAAAATTCGAAGCTTTAGCTATCGTTGGGCATTTGAGAAATTTCGTTTCTTTCTTTCTGACAAACATATAAAAGTTTATAGTGATAATCGAGTATTGCAATTTCTTATGTCTTCAAAATTAAATCATGACAGGTTGAAACGTTGGGCATTATTTCTGCAAGAATTCTGCTTCACAATAGTCTACATTCCTGGCATGGAAAACATTTTTGAGGACGCACTTTTACGTGCATCGGCTGGCCTTGAGAAAAGCAACACAGGAAAATTTCAGTATTCTTTACATTCAAAAAGTAGCTTTTGAAAACTTTCCCACTGCATCTTTAAAGGACGTTGCTCATGAGCAAGACAAGGATCTGATTTGAAAGATATTAAAAGTAAATGGCGTGAAAAGACACAGATGCAGATTCGTAATTATTATCTGGTTAGAAATAACACACTCCTTAAAAGTTGCACTGTTGTTGACAAGCTTTGGGTACTTTGTATTGCTGACGATTTTGTTAATAAGCTCATCTGGTACATTTATCTCAGCTACACACAATTTGGTGCACGAAAATGTTATCATATTCTTTGGACGACTTGTTATTTTAACAAAATGGAAAAAAATTAAAACAGTTCTGTGTGTTTGCAAACTTTGTGAAAAACCTAAACTGTATATCATCTCACATCGAGCTCCATAGTTTCCTATTATTCTTACTACATTAAAAGAATTAGCTGCAGTTGTTCTTCTGAGACCTCTTGTTCAAATATTTAACAGATTTTCGTACGTTTTCGTCACTCTTGAACGTACTTCAAGATTTGTTTCTTTCATATTGTTACACGAAGCCACTGGACGTTCTGTATCAAACGCCTTTGCTAAAAATTTCTTACATGGAGTTGTTCACTTTGATAAGTTCATTTCAGATATCGGACCACAATTCAGATCTGCTATTTGGTCACACATGCTTTGGAATCATAGAATCAAATCTGTTTTTATTACATTGTACTATCGACATTGTAACCCATCTGAAAGCATTATGAAAGAAATTAATAAGCTTTGCAGACTTTATTGTCACAAGAAGTATCAGTACTGGGACAGATACTTACACTTATTTCAAAATGTACTGAATGAAATGCCTGATGACTCCATTGCTTTACCACATACTCTTGTACTGAAGGAGGAGGAACCATCAAACAGAATCAATGAGCTTCCGAGTACATGTAAACTGCGATATAAAGAAATAAGGGTCAACAGAAGCGTCCGATCTTACCCGTCGGCTTTGACCCGTGACGTAAGCGTGTTGTGGTGTGTGACGTCATTACGGCGCGGAGTTTGATTTGCGATTGTGGCGTGTTTGTAGATGTCTTGTTTTTGTTTGTCGTGCTCTCTGGTGGTGTGTTCATGGTTTTCGTTTGTTTCGTTTGTTTCGTGTGGTGGGGTCAGTTTTCTGTTGCTCAGGTGTTGGATTTGAAGCGGAATTTCTATTAGTGAGTTAATGGTTAATTTAATGCTCATTGCTGTACGTCGGGTGAGTTTGTTATTGAGTGTATTTGGTTGTGGTTTTTTGTTCAGGAATGGATATGAAAGACCGCCTTAACAGTGTTTGGTTGAGGGCGATGATGGGGGAGACAGCTTTAGAGCTGATTAAATTTCTTCAGCTATTTGGCTTAATTGCCGAGGTCGTGAAGTGCGGTGTGTGCCGTGAACCTATGAAATTGGTTAAAGTTCCGGACTCTCGGACCAGGGACGGATACATGTGGTGTTGCCGGAAAGATGGCGTATGGCGTTCTGTAAGGCGTGGTACCTGGTTCGAGAAGTCTAGATTGGCCATGCGTGAGATTGTGCTTATTACGTATTATTTTTGTTATAGTTGCGGGCAGAGTTTTTGCGCGTTTGAGACTGGTGTGAGTGAGAGGACTGTTTTAGACTGGTATTCCTTTTGTCGTGAGGTGTGTTCCGAATTTATTAAGTACAGGGGTAAGTTGGGTGGGCATGGGGTGGTTGTGGAGGTGGATGAGTCGCAGTTTGGTAAAAGGAAGTATGGGAGGGGGAAGTCTGTGGCTGGTCTTTGGGTGTGGGGGGCTGTTGTTCAGGGGGGTGGGGGTACTGAATGTGTTTTTAGGGTTGTGGAGGGGAGGTCGAAGCCTGAATTAGTGGGGTTAATTGAGGAGTATGTAGAGCCGGGGTCCACAGTAGTTTCAGATGCGTTTTCTTCATATAGGGGGTTGGGTGAGAGGGGATTTAATCATTTAGTAGTGAACCACAGTCTAGAGTTTAAGAATTATGATACTGGGGCTTGCACTAACACAATTGAGGGGATGTGGGGAGCGGTTAAGTCAGTTCTTGGGAGGGGGAAGAGGCGCTCTTCCAACCTTCAGTCTCATTTAGATGAGTACTGTTGGCGGAAGAGTGTCCCAGAGGGCTATTGCATTCTTCGGGTTTTTTTAAGGGCTGTGGGTAAAATGTATAGACCGAAAGTGGTTAGTTAGGGTGGGCTGGGTAGGTGGGTGGGTGGTTTATTTTGTTGTATAGTGTTTGTGTGTTGTATTTTGGAGTTGTGGGGGAGGGGGTTGACGTTTGGGTGGGTTGGGTTTTTATTTTAGTTCAGTATTTTTTCGTTGGTGTGTGTGTGTGTGTTTTTGTATGTGTGTGTGTGTGTGTGTGTGTGTGTGTGTGTGTGTGCGTGCGTGTGTGCATTTGTGTGTGATTGTGGTGGCCAATCTAGTTTGTGGAGCTGGAACTTTTTTGAGGTAAGTTCCGTTTTTTTTTTTTGGTTATTTATGTATGTTTTGTGTATTGGGTATAGGTTGGAAACATCCGATCTCACGCGTCGGCTTTGACCCGTGACGTAAGGGACCTACACATTGATCTGTAGCGTAGCCCTGAATACGAGGTTAGGTTGGGAGTTTTTTTTTGGAATGCGGCCGCGGCAGCGGCCGCCTATGATTCGAAAATATTGATTTGACACTAATGAACATGTATACGTAATATGAAGCAATTTGATGAACATATTGATCTGTAGCGTAGCCCACTTGAGGTTAGGCTGGGAGTTTTTTTTTGGAATGCGGCCGCGGCAGCGGCCGCCTATGATTCGAAAATATTGATTTGACACTAATGAAGCCTGTGGGGGGATGGGGGGGCACTGCAGACTCCCCCCACCGCATAACGACACATGATGATCAAATTTTGAAAAAAAATGAAAAACTTTTTCCGTACCTGCTAAACTGCATAAGTGCCGATGTATGTAGGTGTAAGGGAAGCTTCGTTTCTTAGTTTTCTATTGGGGGATGTGATCGGTAGGTTCTGTTGAGCTATATAGGTTAAGGGAAGTGTCCGATTATGGATAGGAATGTGTTTTTTGGTATTTGGTCAGTTTTGTGATGTTGATTTATTTCGTTGTTTTGCGTGGTTTTGAATGGCGGTCGGTGGCTACATTTCTGTATATTTAGTTTCTCCACACCCAAAAACCCCTAATTTCCCACGCTTGTCCCGTTACAGTCATTAGGCTTTTTGTGAAACTTGTGTATTTCAGTGTTTACAATACGTATGCGATGTTTTTATATCCGCCATATTGGAATTGTTTATAGTCGTTTCCGCGGTATTTGTGACGTCATAGGTCAAAGCCGACGGGTAAGATCGGACGCTTCTGTATTTCCAGAAATAATTATTTTGGCTATTAAAAATATAAATTCTGCAGTAGAAAAAAGGAGAAAACTACATGGTAAGACAAATTCAAAGAAACAACACAATGGTAAAAATGTTCTCGTCAGAGCCCAGTCATTGTCACATAAGAAGAAACATTTGAGTCACAAATTCTTTCTGATTTGGAATGGACCTTACAGGATCCGACATATACCGCATAATAATTGCATTGATTTTGAAACACTGTGTACTAAGAAATGTTAAGGATTACACCACATTTCTCACTAAAACCGTTTATGGAGAAATAATTTGCTTTCTGACTTAGTCTTTGCTATAAAATTTTTCACTTCAAGTAACTATTGTGCTTTGTCACATTTAAAAACTGTTAACATGCAGTGATGTTTTGAAGTTAACTATACAGTCACGAACCTATGGAGCGTATTAAGACAGTAATTTTATGAGTACATTTTTTGAGGGAATAGACGACACAGCCTTATTGTCAGTATGTTTTCGCTTCCAGTTGTATGACTATATCACGACTATAATGTTCACATTCCTGGAACACATACTGGTAATGAGGTTTAATAGACGTCCAGGCAGCAGATGCATCTCGAAACTTTTGTATTATGTATGGGGAGAGCGCATCGTGCCAAAATACGTCAGAAAAGTATTTTCTCCATTCGCTGTCGTGTGGTAGTGGCATTTTCTTCTTCTCCAAACCTTGTTTGACAGCTTTAACTCAGAACAAGTTTTCTACATGCATGTAATCAATAAACTGCATGTGCATTGTCAGACTGTCATAGGTAACATCGCAGAATTCGCATATATCGTTGATGATTAATTTCTCTGTCATGTTTGCTATTGTTTTAACAACACTAAAAGAAACCTTACGAAAATTGTGCACTGTAAATATAAGAAGTGAAATCGTTACGACGAAAGTCTGTTTCAATAAAACTGAGTATCTCTATACAAGCATGCCTCTATTGGCACGAATTAGTAAAATACTACTCACTTAGATTTCGATTGGGTCTGTGGTTAATTGGTATGCTGTTGCACACTCTAAGAGGTATGCAAATGTGGTATTTCATAAATAAAGTTATGTATTATTATGTCAGCAGCGGAAAGGGGCGTTACCTGTTGTGCAGCTCTATATGTTTTTCAACATAGCACTATTAGCCGAAGGTATTTTCTTGCGATTTCGTTATCGATATTTGATCTGACTGCTTGTAGCTCTTTCACAGAAGGGATAAAAGTTTTACAGTCAGCGAAACTGGAACTGCAAACTATAACAGACGCTTTTCTTTTACAGGTCAGAACGTTACCACAGAGCTATCGAAGAGGTATGTGTCTTGTTTTCCTCTTACGAGGCCAATAGTGCCAAGGACTCGTAAATCGCTACTTAAAGGACGAGATTAGTTTCGATTTCCACGTGCAATGACTTTCCTGGGCTGAAAACCGCCAATTTACAATCTTTTGTTGCACCTCAAGCGATAATAACTCTGAGTATTCAATGAAATGACAGGAAAAATCAAGTGAATTTTGAGGCTTAATTCCGTGCACACCAGGAAGTATCTCGTCGATTACAGAGTTGCCAAAAATACCTTGCCTTGTTGCCAAATCTCAGTTACAGTACCAGCGGGAAGAAGACGAACCAATGTGATCCTACAGCGGGCTGGGAAGTAACCATAGCTGGCGTCTCAAAGACGCGGCTGCTATGGCCTGGAATACGTAATGCGTCTGATTCGCATTTCTGTAACTAGGTTTAGGGACTGGAGCGTAGTTTTTAATAGTAATCAGAACTGACTGCAAAATAAGTGACACAAATCGGAAATACGGAAGCGTCCGATCTAACCCGTCGGCTTTGACCCATGACGTCACAAATATAGCGGAAACGACAATTCCAATATGGCGGATATAGAAACGTTGCATACGTATCACAAAGACGAAAACACATAGAAAAAGAACACACACAAAGGTTTCACAAGAACAATCTGCTAACATTGATAGCAAACAAAGATAATAATAAACATGTGGTACTCAAGGCCAGGCAGGGGGTGGCTGCGCCCCCCCCCCTGACCCCCCCGCCAAAAAAAAACTCTCAACCTAACCTCGTATTCAGGGCTACGCTACAGATCAATGTGTAGGTCAATCAAAAGATAAAAAAAAGAAACAAATAAAAAAAAAAGAAAAAAAACAATATTGATTCATTAGACATAACGAGTAGCGACAAAACATATAGACCATAAAGATTGAAATGACGTCACACACCACAACACCCTTACGTCACGGGTCAAAGCCGACGCGTGAGATCGGATGTTTCTGTTGACCCCACAAATCAGTAAATCTCATAGTTGTTTTTATATTTCTTTCGTAAGTGTACTCAAAACTAAGAAGTTCATTCATGGAAGTTTTCGTGCCTCGCCGATAGTCGAGTATGTAAGAAATTGTTGTAAAGAAATTTGATCATGGTATGTAAAGAAATCTTTCATTAAAATGACATATTCCACATCATTACGAAATGTCGTATTTATGATCTATGGGACAAGTATTAATCTAATCTAATCTAACCATATCGTATTGCTGACTGGCCATGAAGAGTCAAGAATTACCGAAATTTTCGCCAATATCAGTAACCAAATCTGAAGTTGGCAATAAAAGACAACAGTCTTTCTAATAAACCAGAACTCCTATCAAGACCCTTTCGTGCCTGTTAAATAACTATGAAAGATGTCTGATATACCTCCATTCAGAAGTAACAAAGTGTGCATGCATTTAAAGATGAAGCGCATGATGTGAAGTTCTGTGATGGAGACACAAACCCAATACGTAATCAGATTGTTAACTAAGTAAAATTTAATGTTATGTATCAGTTTTCTTACCAGCTGCTAGGTGTTTGAATCTAAAACAAGGATACAAAGTTTTGTGCCTGAGCAACAATCGAACCGCACACCTACCGTCTTTCTTTATCATCCATGAATATATAGCTTAAGCATCAATTGCTTACTCACCAGCAGTCAGATGTGTGCGTGTTTGACCAGAAATGACAACAGCTATTGCGATTGTTGGCAACACATGAACAGACATTAAAAATGCACATTAATTTTCACTTGCAGGCCGGTGTGCACATAATAGTGCCTGAAATGAAATTGTGAGTATTTTTGTACTGGATCAGGATTCGGACCCACATACTTACCTTTGGAGGAGACATAGAGAAGATTGAGCTCTTGGGAAAAGGAACGAAATGATTGAACTATACTGTTCTGAGAGATTTAGATCTTCGAAAGAGGAGATACGAATTCGAATCAAAGTCCAGCACCAAATTTTTCAATGTCTCTAGTTCAATCAAGTACAAGTTAAATTAGAGCCCTGTTCCTTTAAATGGCTATCTGTTCATCAAATAAAATAAAATTTTCTAATGTAAGTAAGTTTACTGGCGACAGTATTTCTCTTTACCATGACTTCCGCCTATGTCATTTCCCAACGTAAACCGGCTCTGCCCAGTTGGTAATGAAGGAACGTGATGTTTAATGCGGACTCTGGATTATAACGTCTTTTTCTTGAGGTTACCAGAGGTAAAGTAAATCTGTATGTACCTCTTAAAAGTAAATGCTTTAACCCACGCATTGCGTCTGTGATAGTTCGTTCAACCAGAGCATTGTGGCCACATTTCCCAGCCCCAGGAGTGTGGTGTAACTTAGCGCTTAGCTTGCAAAATTAGTCATGGTGGGAAAATGGTGAGTCTATTAAATGTTTAAGTAGAAGCAAGCTTCTGATGTGGAGTTTATGCTACTCTAATGTAAGCAGGATGTAAAGACTCTCCTAGGCATCATAGCCTCCCTGTCTAAGGAATCCTTTTCATGTTAATATCAAACATCAGCAATTACTGGTAGATTACATTAAAACTAAAGTAAATAATGAAGACATTACTTGATGACCAAAACGAGCCGTCTTTCTTCATTTACTTGCGCCTAGAAATGGCTGTCGAATACTGTCAAACCAAAAGCCAAGGGATCTTACTGCCTTCTGATATACATCGCTGTCATTTCTTCCATATGATATGGTCGACATCACCTATTTCAAGTTGTGTATGACAGAGAATGTTTTAGAAAACCAATTGTTTTCCTTGGCAATAAACAGATAGATTTTCTTTCTAAGCTGTCCAAGTTCAAAATTTTCGCAATATTAGTTCTAATTTAATATTCACTTCTATAACGTAGGAAAGTATTGCACAGTTGCAAAACCCGCATCCGACTCATTGACCTTACACTTAGTCGCTGACCATAAATTCTAGCTCAGAGTGACCCAGTTTAAGTAACCTAATGTAGCAAAGAATGAAGAGCGTTCCTAATTTCTACTGTGAACATTTATCATATAGGCCCTATAGTAACCAAGAGGTTCATTTCCAACACCCTGGCATGTGAGTCTTACGTGAAGAACAATACTGAAATTCGTATCATTGACGTTCGATTCGAATTTCTTCAGAGACGCTTCCATTGTGAAGCAGCTTGGCAGTCAGAAAGCCGAGATCTATGCCCATTAACACAACTTACTGAGTTGAGCTACCAAGAGGACTTGATGTGTAAAGGTTTTCTTCCAATTTTGTTACAGAATTTTTCTGGAAATTCGCAGCTCCATAAAAGAAACCAGAAGAAAAGCTCGCACACGCTGGCCAATCCCACAGTTAGAACTGATGACTCATTGAGCCGCTGTGACACGAGACACAGGTGGTACCATGGGGCTACAGACATACTGCTGCCAGCATGCCACTCTCATCATGGTATTGGTCGCTCAGCCTCATAACGTATTGTGAAAGATAATAAAAGTCGTCACTTACTTGAAGAATAGCATTTCTTTATCCAAAAAATTGAATTTTCTGTCTCGGTGTCTTAGTTTACAAGTGAATTATATAGCACAAGTCATTAAAATGGAAAGGTAATATCAAGTGAATGTAGCAAGTCAGTTCAGTACCATATGCTGAAGTGTTTGCACTGTCATAGTGTTACCAAATGTTTGTGATGATGTTGCCAATTCTCAGCTGTGGTACGAACAGCTCTGCAGCGGTATGTGAGGAGAATCCTGTACTCGTGTCATAGGAGGATACAGAGAGAATGCGCGAGGTTTGGTTAATACGCAGCGTTTTCTCCTACCAGTTGTGTCAAACATTCAGGTGTATAATCTTGCATCACGGTTACAGTTTCCCACAAAATATATAAGAATAAAACACTTACCTAATTATTTTGTGACAAAGATTTTTTCAGTACAATAAAAAGTCTTTGGAAATCAAATTTGCCCACCTTTCACGAAAAGTAAGATAACAAACACTTTGCACCTGAAAATCGATTGCATCTATGTGCAGTCTTGTGATCATACAAGTAGGATTTCATAAATTGCAAGAGAATGTAGAAAAATGTTGGTGCGAATGGAAGCTATAAGAAACACAGTTAACTAATCATTCTGTACCATGTAATATCAATTCATTTGAAAATTCAGAAGAGAAAAAACAAAAAAGTATGCCCATTAAGACAGAAACTAAAGTGCAAATGCGGGCACTGTGCAGATCTGCGGTTTTTCATCTCCAGATCTATACAAATAATCTATACTAACCAGCGTATTCATTGTTTTTGTGATGTTTCCCTCTTGTTTAGTCTTATAATGATGAACTGGATCAACACCCATGAGTCTGATTGTTTCTTTGTATCCTTCTGTCTACTACATTTGTATGTTATTGCTCGGTGTTCAAAAAGCAAAATATTATGCCTGCCCCCACGAGGTATTAGAACGAGGTCGCAAGAAGGCTAACGAATTATAATCAAAATACATTGAGACGCCAATTAATCTGTCGTCATGGTGTTCAGTCGACAGAAATAGTTGGGTATTATTGTCTGCATCACTGGCATCCCCTTGTCGTCTTCTCTTACTGAGATTTTCATATTACTCTGAACACAAGACGCCGAAATAAATGTGCACTTGCTCCATGATGAAACATCCCACATTCCATTCATCCTGATCCATTCGTTATGTGCATTGGCAGTAATGAGTGATAGGAACTACCAATGGTAGTAATAACAAAGCAGTAATTAAGGATGTTTACTGCATTACAGACAATTGTTAACTATTAACAAAATAAGCAAGAAAGGCTGAGTATTAATTCACGCATGGCATAGGTGTCTTACCACTTTGTTACTGAATTCTATTCTGATTGTTTGTAGAGAGAAAAGAAATAACCCTGTAGCCATACATATCACTAGTACAACGAGATATTACCTATCAACAGTATTTGCTTTACATCACGAGACGAACATGGCGTCACCGGGTTGATATTTGAAATACACTCCTGGAAATGGAAAAAAGAACACATTGACACCGGTGTGTCAGACCCACCATACTTGCTCCGGACACTGCGAGAGGGCTGTACAAGCAATGATCACACGCACAGCACAGCGGACACACCAGGAACCGCGGTGTTGGCCGTCGAATGGCGCTAGCTGCGCAGCATTTGTGCACCGCCGCCGTCAGTGTCAGCCAGTTTGCCGTGACATACGGAGCTCCATCGCAGTCTTTAACACTGGTAGCATGCCGCGACAGCGTGGACGTGAACCGTATGTGCAGCTGACGGACTTTGAGCGAGGGCGTATAGTGGGCATGCGGGAGGCCGGGTGGACGTACTGCCGAATTGCTCAACACGTGGGGCGTGAGGTCTCCACAGTACATCGATGATGTCGCCAGTGGTCGGCGGAAGGTGCACGTGCCCGTCGACCTGGGACCGGACCGCAGCGACGCACGGATGCACGCCAAGACCGTAGGATCCTACGCAGTGCCGTAGGGGACCGCACCGCCACTTCCCAGCAAATTAGGGACACTGTTGCTCCTGGGGTATCGGCGAGGACCATTCGCAACCGTCTCCATGAAGCTGGGCTACGGTCCCGCACACCGTTAGGCCGTCTTCCGCTCACGCCCCAACATCGTGCAGCCCGCCTCCAGTGGTGTCGCGACAGGCGTGAATGGAGGGACGAATGGAGACGTGTCGTCTTCAGCGATGAGAGTCGCTTCTGCCTTGGTGCCAATGATGGTCGTATGCGTGTTTGGCGCCGTGCAGGTGAGCGCCACAATCAGGACTGCATACGACCGAGGCACACAGGGCCAACACCCGGCATCATGGTGTGGGGAGCGATCTCCTACACTGGCCGTACACCACTGGTGATCGTCGAGGGGACACTGAATAGTGCACGGTACATCCAAACCGTCATCGAACCCATCGTTCTACCATTCCTAGACCGGCAAGGGAACTTGCTGTTCCAACAGGACAATGCGCGTCCGCATGTATCCCATGCCACCCAACGTGCTCTAGAAGGTGTAAGTCAACTACCCTGGCCAGCAAGATCTCCGGATCTGTCCCCCATTGAGCATGTTTGGGACTGGATGAAGCGTCGTCTCACGTGGTCTGCAAGTCCAGCACGAACGCTGGTCCAGCGAAGGCGCCAGGTGGAAATGGCATGGCAAGCCGTTCCACAGGACTACATCCAGCATCTCTACGATCGTCTCCATAGGAGAATAGCAGCCTGCATTGCTGCGAAAGGTGGATATACACTGTACTAGTGCCGACATTGTGCATGCTCTGTTGCCTGTGGTTCTGTCAGTGTGATCATGTGATGTATCTGACCCCAGGAATGTGTCAATAAAGTTTCCCCTTCCTGGGACAATGAATTCACGGTGTTCTTATTTCACTTTCCAGGAGTGTACATTTATTTTCTCTCGCTGTCTCTTTTTATTTTTATTTTTATTTTTTGAGGAAAGCATCACGAAGCGCGAGTACTAAGCAAGTAGGCATATAATCTATTTACAGTTATTTTCATGGAGATACATAATGCAAAAATACACCTTTTAAGTGTATTAATGCTTAATTCCAATTATTGATGGTCTATTCGTGAGCTTGCTCGCATTCAGTGGGATAAAACCTATCACAGAAGCAAGCAAAACAGAAATATTTCTTGCACCATGTGCAACACGCAAACGAAATCTCGCTGCACTGTCGTGTTGTCCAATATATTGTTCGGAAAACATATTTGATTCATGTTGCTAAATACAACTTTATCAGATATCAATTTGAATGAGTACCAAGTGTATAAAAGTATATCTTGAAATACACAGAAAGGCACATAGAGGTATTCGACTGAAACATAGCCATGACCACGATTGTAACTGAGGCGACAGCATCGTCGTCTACCACCTTGACAACTCGAACGAAGACAGTGCTCGGCCAGTTACTTACGTTTATGGGTATCAAAGCTACAGCATGAAAACACAAAAATGTTAATAACCCAGAGATCATTAACTTTGGAACCCACAGTAAAGTAAAGCAGTCAACAGTCAGAAGATTGGTTTGAACACCACAGTGCTTTAATAGGCACAGTCTTGTTGGAGGTGGTATGCCGTTGCTTTCCTTCAACCTTTGAGTTGAATTACCTAGTCAGTTAATAGGGGAACCTACAGTTTAACATGGCTTTCGGACCATAGTGCAACTAGGCTTTTTTCACATAAAAAAACACTGCCCGAGGGGAAATAAGTGAAAAATGGCACATAAAAATCGTGGGACTGACCATGGATCAAACCTGAGACCTTTTTATTTATAATCTTGCTCTTTACCACTTTGCCACCACATAACAGCTGGAACCAATAACGTACTAATAAAACGTTTTATTTATAGACGCTCTTTCGGTGTGCAACATTGAAAATACGATTGTCTTCAACTTTGGCCTCGATTTTTTCAAAAGCTAGGGAGTATCTAGCAGAAAGCTAGAACGTGCATACCATATTTGATCAAAATCGGTAGCGCACATGTCAGAGCCTCTCCTTGTGAGACTTGTTTACAAATCGGAAGTCTGTGGAGACTGTTTCCCCCTGCTCCCCACAACAAGAGTTCTAAGTCAGACACAGCAATGTAGGCAATACCTCGAATACACTGAACGCCACAGTTTACTATAGTCTTCTGTACTAAAACATGTTCGTTCCTTTGAGGTATTAGTTACAACTAAAACATATTTCTGTTTGGCCTGAATTATGTTAAACAGATATAAATTGTCATCTAACACATCTCCTTAAAAATAGTTCTGTCATGGTTGAGCTCTTATTTTTTAAGACATTTGTGGTGAAATCAACAGATCCGTATTTCAGACTAGTGATTTTGGCAGATATGCCCATAAACTGAACCCACCTTTCTGTTATAACTGTATCAGAAACAATAAAATTAATTCTGTGCCACATTGATGTACTGCATACTAGTGTAATAAAAACTCATCAAATAAAAACGGTTTTGTGCCTCCGTTGCTATCGAGTGTGAAACATAAATCGTAGACAGATTTTATGGGTCACAACTCGACAACATTAAAGCGTTTTACACCGTCGAGAGTGAGGAATGGAGCAGACGCCGGCAGAAGGTGAGGAAGCGCTGTGCCTCAGCCCCCGCCGGTAGGCAGCAAACGGGTAACAGAGAACTCAAACGCATGCGGTGTTCATAGGCAGATGGTCGGCCAAGAAATCTCTCGCTAAAATATTGTTAAGCCAAACTGTTATTACCAATGAGACAGAAAGAGAAATATATAGTATATTCGCTTGAATTACACACATAGCTTCAGCACCGAGAGGAAATGGGCAATAAAGGTTTTGTCGACATGTGCTTTCAGTTGACAGACGTCGTATTAGCTAGTCTCGCATTTTACCTCAAGACTAGAGTCATAGTCAAGAGTTATGTACTCAGACTGCAATCAAGACTTCCTCCAGGAAGTGCCAGAGTCCACAATGTTGCCAGATCGAGCATATTGCCGCACATAGAATTCTGAGGGGAGCATGGCTGTATTGTCCACCTTACGTGAACGACTCGGCGGACAATTGTTTTGTCTAAGACTGTATCTACAATACATATTGCGTGTTGAAGACCCAGAAGAATTAAAAAAACAAAATTAGTTTATGAGAGCAACGTTAACAATAGCGTTCAAAGTATTCATAGTAATTTATACGTGTGTGGAAACACCTTCCAAGGCCCACTCAAGGAAGACAAGGATACACAGTCTAGCTTCAATATTATAAATACACCTCAGTTTGTGGATGAACTCAGACTTAGGTTGATACTCATTTTGAATATTTAGCAGTACTGTACCTATTGGTGTTAAACTCCTTTTCAACCAATGATTCCCACAGCTACAGGAACACTGCTTGTGATACCTTGTAGACAAAATACTTATGCAGTGCTATCAGCACCACAAAATTCTACAATCCGTATGCATTGCATGCACACTGAAATTAGTGTTACAGTGTAGTTATGGAGCCTAATGAGTGAATTGCGTATTTTAGGGCGATAAAGAGCACCGGCAAACAGTCTTTCCTACATTAGGTTGCTTAAACTGGTGTCACTCTGAGCTAGAATTTATGGTCAATGACTAAGTGTAAGGTCAATGAGTCAGAAGCGGGTTTTGCAACTGTGCAATACTTTCCTACATTATAGAAGTGAATATTAAATTTGAACTAATATTGCGAAAATTTTGAACTTGGATAGCTCAGAATGAAAATCTTTCTGTTTACTGCCAAGGAAAACAATTGATTTTTTTATAATATTCTCTGTCATAAACAACTTGAAATAGGTCATGTCGACCAAATCATATGGAACAACTTACAGCGACGTATATTGGAAGGCAGTAAGATCCCTTGGCTTTTGGTTTGACAGTATTCGACAGCCATTTCTAGGCGCAAGTAAATGAAGAAAGGCGGCTCGTTTTGGTCACCAAGTAATGGCTTCATTGACATCTTGGGTTGTCGGGTGTTCTGCCGGATATCAGCATTGTACTTGCACGATATTTCGGTCACGTAGCTCGTGACCTTCATCAGGTGCGACCTGAGACTGCTCCTCGAGTGGACCTGGTCCAGTATTTATGCCTATGGCCTTCCCCCTCCACCAACGGCTGCAGGCGCTTCCTCTGTGTTCCGCGCCCATTCCCTGCGACCTGCTGGAGTGTTGCTGCTCCGTTTTCCCTCCGCTGCGGTTCTAGGTGTTCCCTCTGCGGTCCGTGCCTACCAAACCCGCTACTGGGGGTTTCATCTACGGTCTGGGGTACCAAGTGTTCCCCCTTCGGTCCACGCCCGCTCACCACGACGTGTTGGAGCGTTGCCACTCCGTTTTTCGTCCGCTGCGGCTCTGGATGTTCCCTCTGCGGTCCGCGCCCACCAGTCCCACTTCTGGGTGTTCCATCTTCGGTCTGGTGCGCCTGGCAGTCCGTCAGGGGCTCGTTTTCCATCTCCATGTCTCTCGTTTTTCTGTCTGTGTAGTGTTGCAGCTGGCGCCGTTCCTCCTTTAACAATTCCAGAGCCGGATCCCAGGCTCTGCTTAGCTGGTACCCTGTGTCACGGTTCATAAGATCGTCAGCCATTTTAATTTCTATCGATTCTCTTATAACACTGTCCCAAAATCTGGGTGTTTGTGCTAGAATTTGGTATCATCATACTTCATGGCATGATCTAGTTCTAGACAGTGTTCAGCAATGGCTGACTTAGTCACCTGTCGTAATCTAGTGTGCCTCTGATGTTCTTTGCACCTGATCTCCACAGTTCTTGTCGTCTGGCCAATGTAGGACATGCCACATTGACAAGGTATATTGTAAATCCCTGGTTTTCGTAACCCCAGGTCGTCTTTGACACTCCCCAGCAGTCCCCCGATCTTGTTGGATGGACAGAAAACCCACTTGATATTGTGTTTACGACGGATCGTACTGATTCTGGCAGAAATAGAGCTAGCATAGGGCAGACATGCCACGTTCTTTGCTTCATCTTGGTCTTCTTCATGAACCTGTGGTATAGTGGCTGGTTGGAGTGCCCTCTCAATTTGTCTGTCTGTGTATCCATTCTTGGAGAAAACTGTTTTGAGACGTTCTATCTCTATAGGTAGATTCTCTTGGTCTGACAGGGCACGTGCTCTGCGAACCAAAGTCTTCAGAACCCCATTCTTCTGTGCAGGGTGGTGACAGCTGCTGGCCTGCAGATATAAATCGGTGTGGTTGGTTTTCGGTACATACTGTGGCCAATTGGTCCATCTGCTTTCCTCTGGACTAGTACATCCAGAAATGGCAGCTGGCCATTCTTCTCCAGTTCCATGGTGAACTTGATATTAGGGTGGCATGAGTTAAGATGTTCAAGAAACTCATTGAGCCTGTCCATCCCATGTGGCCAGATCACGAAGGTGTCATCCACATACCTAAAGAAGCATGTGGGTTTAAATGTGGCTGGCTCCAATGCCCTCTCCTCAAAACTCTCCATAAACATGTTGGCAACCACAGGGGACAGTGGGCTGCCCATAGCTACACCTTCAGTTTGCTCGTAATATTGGTTTCTGTACAGGAAATACGTGGATGTCAGTGTATGACTGAACTGGTCCAACAGAGCACCGTCAAATTCCTCTGCAATCAGTTCTAGTGAGTCCTTCAGTGGGACCCTGGTGAACAGCGATACCACATCAAAACTAACCATGATGTCCGAATCTGTGATGTGCAGTTGCTTGAGGCGTTGCAGGAAATCTTCTGAGTTGCGGATGTGGTGAATACATTTCCCCACATATGGAGACAGGAGACCTTTCAAGTACTTGGCTGTTGTGTACGTAGGTGCCCCAATATTACTGACAATAGGACGTAGGGGCACGCCCTCCTTGTGTATTTTAGGCAGACCATACAGTCTAGGTGGCACTGGCGCTTTTTCCCGTAGTTGTCTGATGATCTTATCGGGCATCCCTGTTTCCTTCAAGAGAGCACTTGTCTTCTTGGCCACCTTGTCCGTGGGGTCACACTCCAGAATTCTGTATGCAGGGTCCTCCAGAAGTTGGCGTACTTTCTCATCATAATCCACCCGCCGCAAGATGACAGTGGAGTTCCCTTTGTCTGCTGCCAGTACCACAATGCTGTTGTCTTCCCGTAGTTTTTTGAGTGCAAGCCTCTCCTCGGTTGTGATGTTCGATTTCGGCGGCCTGGCCTTGGTGAGGGCCGTGCAGGTCTCTCGGCGGACTTCCTCTGCCACATTAGGTGGAAGTGTGGCTGCAACTTGCTCTACTGCACTGACGAAACCTGAAATGGGTACGTTTCTAGGGGTCGTAGCAAAGTTGAGACCCTTGCTGAGTACCTTTAAGGTTGTATCACGAACTGTATGCCACTCAGATTCGTCACAGTGCGTGTTTCTTCTATCTGCTGTGCTTTCTTACTCATGCGGTCAAACTTTGCAGATTGGCAAGATGAGGCATTCCTTCTAGCACACTCAGCTAAAGACCAGGAGGTACGGTCTACCCAATCCCAATCTTCTCTTGTTAAGGAGACTGCCATGTACAGATGAATGTGTAAGAGCTCCCTGGCCACAACATCTAACCTGTGGCGCATATCTCGAATCCTCTCTCTCACCAGTGCCATGCTGGCTCTGCGTTTTATCTTGTTCGCCGCTCTGGAGTTGATGTGATGTTTAATTCTGGCAAATACTGGTACCACTTATCCATCTCGACACCTCAGCAAAAAACTGAGAGAACTCAGCATCTTCCCTTTCTTCTGCCGTAGCTTGTCCAGCTTCTTGATATTCTGATAAATCTCCTCCCCGTAGAGACTTTTGATGTAACTCTTCAGGCTTTCCCGGCGATCTAATGACATCTTGGGTTGTCGGGTGTTCTGCCGGATATCAGCGTCGTACTTGCACGATATTTCGGTCACGTAGCTCGTGACCTTCATCAGAACCTTCATCAGGACCTGAAGAAGACCAAGATGAAGCAAAGAACGTGGCATGTCTGCCCTATGCTAGCTCTATTTCTGCCAGAATCAGTAGGATCCGCCGTAAACACAATATCAAGTGGGTTTTCTGTCCATCCAACAAGATCGGGGGACTGCTGGGGAGTGTCAAAGACGACCTGGGGTTACGAAAACCAGGGATTTACAATATACCTTGTCAATGTGGCATGTCCTACATTGGCCAGACGACAAGAACAAGAGATCATGTGCAAAGAACATCAGAGGCACACTAGATTACGACAGGTGACTAAGTCAGCCATTGCTGAACACTGTCTAGAACTAGATCATGCCATGAAGTATGATGATACCAAGATTCTAGCACGAACACCCAGATTTTGGGACAGTGTTATAAGAGAATCGATAGAAATTAAAATGGCTGACGATCTTATGAACTGTGACACAGGGTACCAGCTAAGCAGAGCCTGGGATCCGGCTCTGGAATTGTTAAAGGAGCAACAGGGCCAGCTGCAACACTACACAAACAGAAGAACGAGAGACATGGAGATGGAAAACGAGCGCCTGACGGACTGCCAGGCGCACCAGACCGAAGATGGAACACCCAGAAGTGGGACTGGTGGGTGCGGACCGCAGAGGGAACATCCAGAGCCGCAGCGGACGAAAAACGGAGCGGCAACGCTCCAACAGGCCGTGGTGAGCGGGCGCAGACTGCAGGGGGAACGCTTGGTACCCCAGACTGTAGATGAAACCCCCAGGAGCGGGTTTGGTGGGCACGGACCGCAGAGGGAACACCTAGGACCGCAGCGGAGGGAAAACAGAGCAGCAACACTCCAGCAGGTCGCAGGGAATGGGCGCTGACCACAGAGGAAGCGCCTGCAGCCATTGGTGGAGGGGGAAGGCCATAGGCATAAATACTGGACCAGGTCCACTCGAGGAGCAGTCTCAGGTCGCACCTGATGAAGGTCACGAGCTACGTGACCGAAATATCGTGCAAGTACGATGCTGATATCCGGCAGAACACCCGCTACCCAAGATGTCATTAGATCGCCGGGAAAGCCTGAAGAGTTACATCAATGTCTTCATTATTTACTTTAGTTTTAATGTAATCTACCAGTAATTGCTGATGTTTGATATTAACATGAAAAGGATTCCATAGACAGGGAAAGAACCTGTTCTTGGGTAACTACTTCTATAATGACCAAAATGCGTGAAATGATCTTCAAGCACATGCGTTCCAGCAGCGATATGAAGAAAATGACAGTAATAATGACGGTAATAATCGAAATATCCAGTAAATTCACACTTCACAGTCGATCTTCTCGAACTAAGAAATTTGCTGAATTAGTGAAAATTTCAAAATGGTTTCACATCGAGGCTATGATGCCTAGGAGAGTCTTTACATCCTGCTTACATGAGAATAGCATAAACTGCACATCAGAAGCTTGCTTCTACTTAACCATTTAATAGACTCGCCATTTTTCCACCATGACTAATTTTGTAAGCTTAGCGCATCATCCATTACACCACACTCCTGGGGCTGGGAAATGTGGCCACAATGCTCTGGTGGAACGAACTATCACAGAAGCAATGTGTGGGTTAAGGCATTTACTTTTAAGAGGCACATACAGATTTACTTTACCTCTGGTAACCTCAAGAAAAAGACGTTATAATCCAGAGTCCGCATTAAACATCACGTTCCTTCATTACCAACTGGGCAGAGCCGGTTTACGTTGGGAAATGACATAGGCGGAAGTCATGGTAAAGAGAAATACTGTCGCCAGTAAACTTACTTACATTAGAAAATTTTATTTTATTTGATGAACAGATAGCCATTTAAAGGAACAGGGCTCTAATTTAACTTGTACTTGATTGAACTAGAGACATTGAAAAATTTGGTGCTGGACTTTGATTCGAATTCATGTCTCCTCTTTCGAAGATCTAAATCTCTCAGAACAGTATAGTTCAATCATTTCGTTCCTTTTCCCAAGAGCTCAATCTTCTCTATGTCTCCTCCAAAGGTAAGTATGTGGGTCCGAATCCTGATCCAGTACAAAAATATTCACAATTTCATTTCAAGTACTATTATGTGCACACCGGCCTGCTAGTGAAAATTAATGTGCATTTTTAATGTCTGTTCATGTGTTGCCAACAATCGCAATAGCTGTCGTTATTTCTGGTCAAACACGCACACATCTGACTGCTGGTGAGTAAGCAGTTGATGCTTAAGCTATATATTCATGGATGATAAAGAAAGACGGTAGGTGTGCGGTTCGATTGTTGCTCAGGCACAAAACTTTGTATCCTTGTTTTAGATTCAAACACCTAGCAGCTGGTAAGAAAAACTGATACGTAACATTAGATTTTTCTTAGTTAACAATCTGACTACGTATTGGGTTTGTGTCTCCGTCACAGAACTTCACATCATGCGCTTCATCTCTAAATGCATGCACACTTTGTTACTTCTGAATGGAGGTATATCAGACATCTTTCATGGTTATTTAACAGGGACGAAAGGGTCTTGATAGGAGTTCTGGTTTATTAGAAAGACTGTTGTCTTTTATTGCCAACTTCAGATTTGGTTACTGATATTGGCAAAAATTTCGGTAATTCTTGACTCTTCATGGCCAATCAGCAATACGATATGATTAGATTAGATTAGATTAATACTTGTCCCATAGATCATAAATACGACATTTCGTAATGATGTGGAATATGTCATTTTAATGAAAGATTTCTTTACATACCATGATCAAATTTCTTTACAACAATTTCTTACATGCTCGACTATCGCCGAGGCACGAAAACGTCCATGAATGAACTTCTTAATTTTGAGTACACTTACGAAAGAAACATAAAAACAACTATGAGATTTACTGATTTGTGTCGCTTATTTTGCAGTCAGTTCTGAGTATTATTAAAAACTACGCTCCAGTCCCTAAACCTAGTTACAGAAATGCGAATCAGACGCATTACGTATTCCAGGCCATAGCAGCTGCGTCTTTGAGATGCCAGCTATGGTCACTTCCCAGCCCGCTGTAGGATCACATTGGTTCGTCTTCTTCCTGCTGGTACTGTAACTGAGATTTGGCAACAAGGCAAGGTATGTTTGGCAACTCTGTGATCGACGAGATACTTCCTGGTGTGCACGGAATTAAGCCTCAAAATTCATTTGATTTTTCCTGTCATTTCATTGAATACTCAGAGTTATAATCGCTTGAGGTGCAACGAAAGATTGTAAATTGGCGGTTTTCAGCCCAGGAAAGTCATTGCACGTGGAAATCGAAACTAATCTCGTCCTTTAAGTAGCGATTTACGAGTCCTTGGCACTATTGGCCTCGTAAGAGGAAAACAAGACACATACCTCTTCGATAGCTCTGTGGTAACGTTCTGACCTGTAAAAGAAAAGCGTCTGTTATAGTTTGCAGTTCCAGTTTCGCTGACTGTAAAACTTTTATCCCTTCTGTGAAAGAGCTACAAGCAGTCAGATCAAATATCGATAACGAAATCGCAAGAAAATACCTTCGGCTAATAGTGCAATGTTGAAAAACATATAGAGCTGCACAACAGGTAACGCCCCTTTCCGCTGCTGACATAATAATACATAACTTTATTTATGAAATACCACATTTGCATACCTCTTAGAGTGTGCAACAGCATACCAATTAACCACAGACCCAATCGAAATCTAAGTGAGTAGTATTTTACTAATTCGTGCCAATAGAGGCATGCTTGTATAGAGATACTCAGTTTTATTGAAACAGACTTTCGTCGTAACGATTTCACTTCTTATATTTACAGTGCACAATTTTCGTAAGGTTTCTTTTAGTGTTGTTAAAACAATAGCAAACATGACAGAGAAATTAATCATCAACGATATATGCGAATTCTGCGATGTTATCTATAACAGTCTGACAATGCACATGCAGTTTATTGATTATATGCATGTAGAAAACTTGTTCTGAGTTAAAGCTGTCAAACAAGGTTTGGAGAAGAAGAAAATGCCACTACCACACGACAGCGAACGGAGAAAATACTTTTCTGACGTATTTTGGCACGATGCGCTCTCCCCATACATAATACAAACGTTTCGAGATACATCTGCTGCCTGGACGTCTATTAAACCTGAAAAGAAGAAAATGTCGCAGAAGTTAGCTCCTTTTCCACACGAGACTATTTTGGGTTGAGAAGTGGAGGGAATTATGTTCAAAGTTCAATTAGTTTGATAACTTCAGCAAACAGCAAAATTGCCTTTTAAAAAAGTGTAGTAGTCGGTCAACCAAATAAATGAATGTACTGCACATGCTGCAAACCACTACAAGGAGCCTGTGTGTCAGAATTCTCATGCAGTGTGGCGCAGCAGCATTAAGACAGAAAAATGAGTCACAGAGGAGATGGTTTGGTGGTCTGTTGGATTGATGATAGGTTCATATACTTATGGTCTGGGTTTGAATCCAACTTCTGCCAATTATTTTTGGTAGGGAATGACAGATTCTATTCTCTTCTGGCTACGCCAAGAAGTAAAGAAGGTATAATGGCATTATGGTCTGAAATTCTCATTAAACATGATATTCCTTCTCTGCCAAGTAGACGTTATGTTGAACCGCAACGAAGTCAGGAGTGGCGACATGTAGAAACTGTATCACCAATAACCTCTCTTATACTAGTTATTTATTTCTAGTGACGAAACCAACGCTATGTAGGGTCACAGGACACTTATTCCACCTTTTATTTGAGCTTCTGTTTGTTGATAAAATTGGTTCTGAACTGGGAATGCAACTCAACCCGCCCTTAACGCGGAATTCCCTTCATGACAATACAGCTCTACTACAATTTGTCGTTGGTTCAAAACTGTGGATTCATCAACAGCTCCACATATTGCGCATGAATGGGTTCGAGTCCTGGCCCAGCACTGAAGTTTTCATTATATATTGTCAAGCTCTAGCATGAGAACACCTATCTGCTGGTGGATAATAATTTTGATTTTTAACGTATTTTCATTCGTTGTCAAAACTAACGATATCTGACGTTTTTGACTCCCAGTGAGACACAGAACTATTTGTGAGATCACTGTAAGTTCGAGGATGTTATTCCAAGCTGCTGGTGGAGAACAATTCTGTAGCTGACGTCTCTTTGTGTGTAGTCAACAACGATATGTGTGGGGTTCGATTCCCAGTCAGCACTGAACTCTTCTTTATATTAATCCTAGTGCAAACATGCTTACATGTCATTGATAGTGTAACAAACCCATATTTAACGTTCGTTTTCTCTACAATATAACAGTGATATCTGCCAGGTGGGAGTCCTGGGAAGGAAAAAATTAATGTTTCGTCTCGTCATGTCAGTGAAAACATCTAGCTACTGCCGAGAAAATCCGATATGTCACAGTTGATTGTGCTTCGATATTAATCCGATTAGGTTCTGGGTTCGAATCGCTGTACATCACAAAGCTGTAACTCACGGCATTTCAAGTAAGTTACTTGTGAAGAAGCAATATTTAACATCTCTCATAGTTCATTAACAGGGACAATAGGGACTTCCCAATCGTTAAAAATGTTTGTGTTATGTAATTTAAAGTTGATATTTGCTAACTGATACTGTCTAAAATCTACATATATCACTCTCTGTATGCCTAGTCAGGAATGATTGTTAGTTTCCGTCAGTCACAAAATCTTTGCTTAGTCAGCATGACCTGGCTTTGAATTCATATGCAGAATGAGATGGTTCCTCGTGTCATTTGTTGTTCATACATATTCTCAACTAGCTGCTCATGAATGACTTAAATTTTTAATGTCGTTTTGTGTTAAATAATAAGTACGGTATTTTACTTTGATGAGGAAATCATGAATACGAGGATCATACTACATGCATTACCTATCTGACGTAATAATGAAAGTGGTAACATTTCAGGTATGTCATTTATTGTAATAAATGTGAGCTTACAAGCCTTAAGGACTGTCTTATCTTTGATAAGGTGTTCCCTGATATTTGCGGTATCTTGGAATTACTTTACATCTTGAGTTATTGCGATACAGAGCAGTGTTTTCTAGTGGTGACTTGTTGGAACCATTTTCAATAGTCAAACGATTGTACCCAGGAGCGATTAGAGGGCAAGCTAGACAGTTGCATTATGCAGGTTGCATGAGAATCGGGCGAAATGCAATTCAGGTCGTTCGGATAGTTTTGAGCATGACTGCACATGCTCTAGGGGCAACAATTCAGGCTGGTTTCGGACCAAAAACTTCTCACAGTGCATTCCAACCAAAACCTGAAAAATCCTCACCACGCCAGTTCCGCCATTTAGATTTCATTGGAGAATTCCCAACCACGATTGTAATGTCGGTAGTGAGAAGAATGTGCCAGCTGACGCCCTATCACGCATTCGAGACATTACAAGTGCTGTGGTGAAGCCGTCGCAGAAGCACAATAGCTTGACACAGAGGCGCGAAAGATTTTGGCAGAACACGCCGGTCTATAGGTCTGACGTCTTCCGCTGTCAGCATAAAACACCTGTTTGTATTGCATTGTGTCAACTTCAAGAGCGCATCCTTTTGGGACGAAGGGCTTCCACCGGCAAGCAATAAAATTTTCGTGAACCTCTCGGCACATTTCTTCCACCCAATCAACGTTCGAGCATACATTTGTGTGTAGTAGGCCCTCTCCCACCATCTGAAAGTTTGACCTACTCTTTGACCGCAATAGATCGGTTCACACATTGGGCAGGGGTTTTTCCCGAGGCACAAAGCAAAGACTGTAGCTACCACCTTTTTCTGTTTCGTCGTTCCCCTATGCATCACGACGAATTGAGGTAGACGATTCGACTCACATCTGTTTAAGGTCCTCGCTTCCCTGCCAGGGGCAAAGAGGATTAGAACCACAGCGCACCTGCCAGCGGAAAATGGACTTGTGGAATGACTGCATCGAGTGTTAGTGGCGCCCTTATGTAGTTGCAACTCATAACATGGACCGAGTCTCTACCTATCGTTTTACTAGGCATCCGTGCAGGCATAAAGGAGGGTGAGGAAGCCATGGTAGCCGAGATAGTATATGGACAAACGATTCGTCTGCCAGGGGAATTTTTCGACCGTACTCCAAGTTATGTGATCGACGCCTCGGACTTTGTTACGAAACTGCGGTCGCGTATTGGGCAACTGCGCCCCATGCACCAAGCGAACGACAGTCGCATCATTCATTTGTATTCCGCGAATTGTCAAGATGCAAACAAGTTTTCGTTCGTCACGACGCTGTGAGCAAACCATTACAGCCGTCTTATGATGGACCCTTCAACGTCCTCAGTAGGGACGACAAACAGTTTAAGGTAGACATTTGCTATAACCTGAGGACGATTTCAATTGAGAGATTAAAGCCCGTTTACAGCTCCATCTACACCAGCTGGGACAAGGAGACTGGACAAGCCATACATAAATGTCAGCACAGCTTCGCATTGCACATCCGAGTGCAGGCGCCACGCAGCCGAGATCAACCAAAGACGTTGGTGACGCCGAATGAAGCGACACAACTGCAAGCATTGCAAAGCAAGTTGTTATGCAGCCTGGGCGTCGTGCGCAATTCAAGCCACGATATTGCTAACACTAGGTGGGGGAGGGGGGGGGGCGGAAGGGGGAAATCCTGTGGCGATGATGGAAAATTATCTTGTAGCAAAGTGTTGCTTGTCAAAGAAGGACGTGATGCAGTCGTAGTGTTGATTACTCTTTGTTTTTACTTTTGGTCACTATTTGTAACCAGAGATGTATTTTACGCATTGTCTCTATAGTTGCATTTTGTAAATGCTGTTATAATTTTTGTCACATACCCAACGAGACAAATAAATCCGACGACCGTTGCAGGAGTGCCCTGACGTCGCAAAATCACGTCAACCTGCTCGTGCCGTGTGTCGCCAGCACTGTGCCTTGTGACGTGGGATGTCCCGTCTGGGTGCACGTCAACGTTAGCTGCCTCGTCCGGTGTGCCGACGGGTTTGCAAACAACACTTAGAAGACTATATGCTGACGCTTTCTCTCTTCTGACGCCACTCTCTGAAACCAAGTATCTCATGTCATTTTTCCAATTGATGTGTTTAATAAAAAGTAATCTCTTGTATATATTTGCTAGAGAAATAGCGAATATTTTATGGAGACCAGATAAATAAATTAAATATGAGCACAATCTTTGGTTTTCACAAGGATAGAAACTTTGATTTATATCTGCCGCCGCATAGTGACTTTCTTTGGTTTTCAGTTCTTTGGTGGAAGTGGTTGGTTGCGTCGGGAGTGAACAAAGTTTTCTTCCTTTCTTCAACGAATATGGCGGACCAAGTAAGTATATTATGTTTAATTTATCGTGTGCTTAATATTAAATTTGATATTGGTTTTGGGTTTATGAACTTGTTTGAGCATTCTCTCTGCAGTATTGAGGTTATTATGCAGTTTCGATAGCGTGCCGTTCTTGGTTCCTGAGCACGTGGCGTTATCAATAAACTGGTTGCCGCGTATGTTATACAGTTTTAGGGTGATCGAGTTTCACGGACTTGTTATCTCCAATATTTACCCTTTGTCGCATAGTGTCAGGTGTCTTGCGGATTGTTGATCTAGGGGAAAATTGTTATACACTAGTGAAGCTTCATTACTGAAACTTAGCATTTGTTCTTCCAGGAAGTGTTTGGTCGTGTTAAAGTTTATGGGTAAGGGTACTAGCGAAACCGTAGTAATATTTATATGCGTCCGCAAATCGTAAGTTTGAGTCGCTAGTGTGTCATGTGGAATACAAATTCTGTTACTTACTGTGGTTACGATTACTTCCACTCATTAGTAAACTTTCGATTGTTGCTAAATTTGCAGCTTTTGAGTTATATGATGATATTGACGACGGTCTTCTGAAAATTCGTGAAGAAACTATGTCAATCTGATAATTCAGCTGCTGTAACCACACGTGAATTGTTGTGCAAGCTGGTTCAGTATGGGCCGGAATTGTGGGGAAAGTAATGGACAGACAGATACGTTTTTTGCCGCTTACAACAAAATCCAAAGAATGTAGTGTACTGCAAGGTTTGAAGCAACACACAATTTGCAAAATAAAATTTTTTGAAAGCAACTTTTCAAGCAATTTAACACATCTTGATGGGATCATTATGCAGCCACGTTAGTTTAGTGCATTATGTGAACTGGAATTGGCTTTGGTTTTATGTTTGTAGAGTATTGACATGTTAAAATTTTAGTTGCTTGATTGAGGAAAGATAGCTTGTCACTTCAATGTCAGCTACTTAACACTATGAAGGTAGTAAGTCGTAAAGAGATACAAGTGTCCCTCATTCATGCTTCTTTACACACGGTTTACATTTGTTTTTCTTAGTGGGATTTTGACACTGTGAAGAAGTCCATACCACATGGGAGTCTCTTGTGGTCCCTCAAGTGATCACAGGTAGATTTTTAATGTACTTGTGGATACCATGTTTTGACTTACTGTTGGTAACATTTTTACAGTGAACATGAGTAATAACTTGGAATGTTATTAGCTTAAGCAATGCTGAATTACATGCAGTCTTGAGGACACGGGTGCAGAGGAGATTTGTTGTGGCTGCTATATTCATCTTTTCAGGCTGTCTGAGTATCCTTAACACACGACATTTGTGTACAGTGGATAAGGTAGGCCAGAAAATTCAGGACTGACTTCTCCATCCCCAAAAGGTGGGGAAGGGTCTTTGTCCTGGGTACATGAAACAACAGATATAGCAGCCAAGTCAAGGACGCATGTAGTGATAATCAGATGTTAAAATCGTCATTATTGAGGTGCAGAGCTTTGCATAGATTGGAAGCAAAAGATTTGTGTGAGCAGTTGCTAGACAACAGGCTGTACTGTGCGTGTGTAGCTATGACGACGTAGGCAGACCCTGCTTGGTGCTTGCTCTGCTCATACACTTTTCGACGCATTTTTGTGTGGAATTTCTTGCATGGTGGAGCATCCGCAAATCATAAGTTTGATTCGCTAGTGTGTCATGTGGAATACAAATTCTGCGACTTACTATGGTTATGATCACTTCCACTCATTAGCAAACTTTTGATTGTTGCTAAATTTGCAGCTTTTGAGTTACATGATGATATTGACGACGGTCTTCTGAAAATTCATGAAGATACTAAGTCAGTCTGATAATTCAGCTGCTGTAACCACACATGAATTGTTGTTAAAGCTGGTTCGGTATGGACTGGAATTGTGGGGAAAGTAATGTACAGACAGATAAGTTTTTGCCACTTACAACAAAATCCAAAGAATGTAGTGTACTGTAAGGTTTGAAGCAACACATAATTTTTAAAATAACTTATTTGAAAGTAACTTTTCAAACAATTTAACACATCTTGACGGGATCATTATGCAGCCACGTTAGTTTAGTACATTATGTGAACTGGAATTTGCTTTGGTTTTATATTTGTAGAGTACTGGCATGCTAAAATTTTAGTTGCTCGATTGAGGAAAGATAGCTTGTCACTTCAATGTCAGCTACTTAACACTATTAGGTAGTAAATCGTAAAGCAATAAAAGTGCCCCTCATTCGTGCTTCTTTACACACAGTTTACATTTCTTGTTTTTCTTAGTGGGATTTTGACACCATGAAGATGTCCATACCACATATGGGAGCCTCTTGTGGTCCCTCAAGTGATCACAGGTGGCAGCCCTGCGACATGTTGAGAGGACCTAGGGAGTTGTGCCTAGAGCAGTTGTTTTATCAATTCTACCCAGATAAGGAAGCAGTACTAGGCGTATTATTCATTTCAAAACTCGACTCAACTCAAAGTACCATAGCATTTTGCTGTGCAGTGACTTTGACAGATTTTTTTTCTTTTTGTAAATTCGTACCCTGAAATATTATGTAGCGTTCCGATCAGGTTTACATCTACACAGCACTGCAAAAATCTAGTAAGATGTAATACAAATTTCTTGCAAAAAAAAGTTTGTGTAGCTTACACCAGAATAAAGGATAATAAATTTCATGACTATTTCAAAATGTGTAAAATATTAACAAGGTTGTCTGGGAGGCAAAGAAACTGTACAACTGACAGTTTATATTCTACTCTAGGAATATATATAAAGCCATGTGGGGAGTTAAAACGATAAAACACAGTATGCTGCCAGTCTACAATGTAGCATAGAACGCCATTCTATAAATTTAAAATGTAAACACAAATTAAGAAATAACTTAAAGCCTAGAGGAAGTACTAAACAAGTCCGTTGTGGTCGAAAAGAATTGTTTCATAGAAGGCAGATTTGTAAAATTCTGCTACAGTTGTCAATATATTTGAAACAAAATATTTAGTTGAAAACTACTGACCAAATTTGCTTACCTAGTCAGCTTCAAGTCAATGTTTACGTATGTTCCTTCGTATATAGCATTAAGAGATCTTACAGTGTCTTTTTGGAACAGGACATCAGACTACTCCAACAGCATCGGAATTTCATAAACCATACTAAAATGCTTCATTCCACTCTAATTGCACATTTCTATTTCCAGATGCATTCTGAATTACCTGATATTCAGCTTTTCTAGGTGGTTTTTGTGATACCAATTTTTTTTTTTTGATGTCCAGTACTGCATTCTCATGTTTGGTTCTTTATTACAGTATGTCATTCGTCCCAGAAAATGAATATTTGCACTTGAAATAACAAAGTTGAAAGTAGCCAATAGTGCGGAATGAAACCCTTTGTTTCAAATAAACTAACTGCCGCACGGGAAAAAGTAATAATCAAATTTCTATACAAAATTGACAAATACCTTCATTAAGGTATTAATGGTTGATTGCAATAACATGGAAATGATATAAAATCAGAAAATTGGAACTACTTATTTTGGTCTTTCATGATTATCAGAATGTATATTGATTCACTTGATGGCTCCTTGCGCCACAGAAATCTGTTTTTTTCATTTGATTTGGGAGTTGTAAACGAAGACAGAACAGCTATATGACGGAACATATACATGGGTCATATTGAGAATGTCCACCCCCCCCCCCACCCCCCCCCCTACTGCTCTGCGCATGCGTGTATCTGGCAGCCTGGGTGCACCGGAAAAATTTTCCCAGGTAGAATCTGGGTACTAGCTGCTATTGCTCATACGGCAAACAGCCACACCTCAAGTAGCCAGAACTGGGAGAAGGCACTGCTCATACGCGAATTCAGCTATGCGCATGAGCACGCTGGCATTCCTTGTGGGGTCAGGGATTTTCACGTGTCTCAAGGTGACAGGGTGTTCGTGTTGTCCTCGTCATTTCATCATCATTCATGAAAGTGGCGAGTTTGGACTGAGCAAAAGTTGGGAATTTGTAGGGACGCTGAAAACCATGCAGTTGAGTGCCCCACAAACCAAATCATCATCATCAAGAGGCTTACTTTTTTCTGAGGTTATTTCTGAAATAATTGCAGGTATTTTAAATTTGTCTTGCAACTCCAATGAAATGTGTCTTTTTGTCACCAAATATGTTAGGTTTTATTGAAATTAAACATCAGTGGTCTTAATGAAACATACATTCCATTTGGTTTGTTTTCTCCATCTAAAAAAAATCATTACAAAAGATGTGAGTTCTTAAGATTTTTGTCCACATGTTTAGGTATACAGAAGTCCTTCATTTTTTGTCAACGTCACCTTTGCTTACTCTTGATATCTAAAAATTGTCTCAAAATTGGGCAGTATCACTTCAGGAAACTTGTGACAACCCTATTTAAGGTTCTGTGAAATGTCAGTTTTATTCCTCGGGAAATTGTCTTACTTGTGTTTCAGTGAAGTTTTAGAACACCTGACCATTTTAATGCTATCTGAAAGGGTGTGACATAGTTTCTACAACACATGCACATGCATACTTTCATACAGAATGTTCAGAAAACCCCATATCATTTTAATAAATGTTAAATGTCAGGAACTTAGAGTTCAGCTGGTGTTCATAGCAATGGAGGAGTCTGGTGCATGGTGAGTTTCCAGTGAATCAAAACTAGTTTCTGTTCTGGTTTCTAATGTACCCCACTAGTTGTGGATAATTTTTATATATGAAAACTAATATGAACTGTTTGATTTTGCAGAGTGAGCGCTCGTTTCAAAAACAGCCAACAATATTTCTTAACCGTAAAAAAGGCTTAGGTGCCAAGAAACGGAAGTCTCTCCGTTACACTCGTAACATTGGTTTGGGTTTTAAAACACCAAGAGAGGTATGTCATTCTTTGTTATTGTGTATTAATGTTTTCTTTTTTTCCTTTGTGATGTAACAGACAGAGAAGGCATTCCAAAAGCAGCCGCACCTCAACCTTAACCGGAAAACTGGGTCGAAGAAGAAAGTTCTTAGGCGCCATCGTAATATTGGTCTTGGTTTCAAGACCCCGCGAGAGGTTTGTTAGTGGAATCCTAGCAGAGCATGGGGTTACTTGGGACAGTAAAAGGGTCAGCTTTGGTGTTGGTTATACAGTGATTAAGAAGTTAAGGTGTATCTGGGTCTGTATTCTTGTGAATTGTCAGCAGGAATTTCATGTGAAAGTCCTTGTGCTGTGCTCGTCATTTGGAAGTGGAAAAAATTTGTTGTTTTTACGTACTTGATGAACCAGAAAGATATTGTGGGAGCTCTACTTGGAAGAATTGGCTTGGCAGCACTTGATAAAATGTGATTCTGGTGTTGGATTGTAGTTCTCATTTGTCTTGCATGCATTATTTATATTTTTCATGTTTTGGAGAAATTTGTATTGGTATGTATTTTATGGTGTGGTATGTGCATGGGACTTCTGGATATTGCATGACTTAAGTATGCTGTTGGCTGTTGAATTTTACATATTGTATTATGGAATGTAAATTCCATTGAACTTCTTTCTAAAAGACAATATTCAGCAAATCTGTGGATGCTGTTGAGGTGCTATTTTAGGACACAAGGATACACTACCAGTTGCAGTATTTTATTAAAACAATGGATGCAGTTAATTTAATAAAATCTCATTAAGTGTGTGTTGGATTGTAGTCTGTTGAATGGTTCTATGGTTCACTGTGATGTGTTGTGTGTCCTAAATGGTCATCAAACAGCTGCAAATGTTTTTACTTGAGTGGCAAACATTTAATCTGCCATGATCACCCATTTGCTTTCTCATGACATCAAAATAGCAGAGTTGAAATACTCATTGAAATGCAATAGGTATAAAATATGCACCATAACAAGAATTGTCATATCACATTAGTTACCTTTCTCTACGGAACTTGATTAAAAGATGTCCACATACTGCATTTGTTGGCATTATAGAGCAGTTGTTGACAACATCTCCATGTCAAATTGGACACAGCCAGTCGGATGGGCTGACTAGTGAATAGCTGATGATATTTATGCTGCTTGACATATGAAGGAATCAAATTTGATGCTGGCGTTGCATTAATATTCTAATCGTACTATATATTGATGTTTCTGTTAAGTATACCACGTATCTGCATCTTTTCTGTGGAAATGTTGTTAATGATCTCATATCGGAGGCAGAATTCTGGTTGAGGTGCGACATTGATACATGGTGTCACAGGAGTGCTGTTAGATTGGAAATGTGTCATTTCATTTTTCCATTATTTCCTGTTTGTATCGGGAATCTTTCAGAATACGTATATTAAACATCAGTAATGCCAACAGATGCCAAAAGCTGAGAGACAACTGTTAAATAATTCATTGCACATTTGTGTTTGCCTCTGCAAATGAATAGTTCCCAAAATTCCTTTAGTTTGTTAAGGTTGTAATGTTAAATTATTTCTCCCACAATGGAAATGAAATCTTCATGCCATTTGCTATAAAAAAATCTTTCCTGGCATGACTTCCCATGATTATCCAGGACAATGTTATTGCCATGTGCTCCACGGTATTTACAGTCCTTGTCAAGTTTACAACCAACAGGCATCCAGATCATATTTTAAATCAACCCATTCTTGAAGCTGTGCTACAGCCTAGTGTCACCACCTGACCTAACCACGACTGTGGCCTACATAGGTCAGTGAACACAACCTGTTCCAATAAATAATATAGAAACAATATTGTAGCTGTTCTTTCTGTAAATGCTCTTTTCTCATACACACACAATTTCATGTGCCACACTGTCACATTCAACCCACTGTTGAGGTACATTCCGAAAACCTCTTGTAACATTCGTGCAAGGTTACTAATTATCTAAAAATGGGAGCTCCTCATACGAATATTTTATTACTAATTTCCTGTGTGTAAATCTTACCCAATAGACTGTGAGTAATCTTTTTCTTCTTCTTGAGTAACATTAAATCAGTTCTGTTAGTGGTTATTTTGTGATACCAGAGGTATTTATTAGTGGTTCAACTGTGTGTGTGTGTGTGTGTGTGTGTGTGTGTGTGTGTGAGTGAGGTGTGTGTGTGAGTGAGTGAGTGAGTGAGTGAGTGGAAGGATTTGGTTTAATAAGAATGTTAACTTTGTAGGAAGAGAGAGAGATCTGGCAGCGACTTGTGGCATAGCTGTTAATTTGATGTTTATAATCATCGATACACTATTAGGAGTTTGCCGTAAGCTTATGTCGTGCAGTGTACTTTTATAGGGTGAGGAAAACTGTTGAAACAAAGGCCATTAATAACTTCTCTTGTGTAGTGTGGTATTTGATGATAGTTGTGAGCATGAACAGTTATTAGTAAAAAATCTTTGTGAGATGTGCGGTACTTCTTTTTAAATTTATTTAGTCTCCCATTCTCTACTTGGAAATCTCTAACAAATGTTACACATAATTTGAACTCCATACTGAAGTACCCTATTGTCACACTAGTAAAGTAGAAGTGACTAGTATTACATTTCTCCCTCTTTGTGCTGCTGTTATTAATATTGCAGATATAAGTTGCTGTGGGTTGTACAGTTGTGTGATCTTGGTCATGAATGAACCTCACAACATAAATAAGATAAATTTAAAACTTGATGTAGGCTATATATGGTATAACGATGGTATGGGAGCCAGTGTGTGTGTCGTTACCATAGCGGTGCAGTTTGGTGACAGGCAGAAAAAAAGAAGGGAAAGATTGGATTGGAGGACACTTACTAAAATGTAAGGAAGTGGAGGCATTTAAAAGGGAAACCTAAGTAGATTTAGACTGAACTATATTGAGCAACAGTCCCATAAAACTTTCCCCACCTCCAGCTGGCAGAGATGTTTTTTTTGCAACTACTTAATGGAAACACTCACTGTGCCAAGTGAGTCAGTGCAACAAAAATTGAATATATTTTGCATTTGTTGTGTATGGCTTTGCATTGATTCTCAATCACAGTGAAAAGGGTAACATGCCATTACCCCAAGCAGTGCTGTTTTGGACTTTGTGTACTATACTGTGTAGTGTATGATACACATGGGAACCAGCAGAAAAATGTCTTGATTGGAGCACAAAAGATGTGAATACGCTCTTGTTTAACACTATTGTTTTCCTTCTTTACTCTGATGCAGCAGGATGTCACCCATGTGAAAAGAAATGAATTGGTCTGCAACACAAATCTCTTCATTCTGTGACACATATGTTTTCATTTGACACTACATTTTTACATGTATGTTGTTGTGTGTACCAGTAGGGTAGAGTCCACACAGGATATAGTGGCCGATGCACAGGACCAATTACTGTCCAAAGCACTGGGCGAGTTAATTTGTTCATATTTGTTCATTTATAAGGAGAGGCCCACAGTGTGTGCCACCTTTTGACCATTTGGCGATGACAGAATCGAGGTGCATACTCTATCTTTCTCAAATGATTTTACAAAAGTGTGTAATAATCATACCTTGCACTGTGAGATAGTGACATTAAGATGACGTTTCTTCTGTTGGGTGTACAAATGGCCTCTAGCTCTGTTACCAATAGAATCCGAGGTATGAGCCCCAGAAAAATACCATTTTTATGCGCAATATTTGGAACAGTATTTGTCAAATGTTGTTGCATGCATACCGATTGAGATGTGTACCTTTTACTGAGTCACAAAGTTCTAACCATTTCCATAAATGAATAAACTGACTAATCAGTAAAAACAGACTTAAACAGGAAATGGGATGTCAGGGGAGTGAAAGTTGAAGTTCGTCCTGCGTACCAGCTACCCAAGTTACGCTGCTGAGCTGATAGAATCCTCTCTAAATTATATGTTCTTAATTTTCCATTCCAATAATGGAAGCACTCTGAAGAATGCTAAGATTTGTGCTGTTTTGTGGAAAGTGTCTTAGTAACCTTTCCTGTTTCATTATGTATGCTTAAATTGCTGTTTTTAATTTTATTATGAGCATTTATGTTAAGATGGAATTACGTTGCTGAAGAAAACTGCGATAAGTGTTTTGAAATAGTATTTATCTCGAGTGTTTTTCTGGGTTCTGTGGGGAAATGACTGCTTCAAGAATGTCTCTAATTTGAGTTGTTACCTGAAATAGGTGTAACATAAGCATATGAGTCAACATTTATTGATGGAAAAAGTTGCCATGCCACCAGTTACCTTTAGGCCTGACTGCAGTGCCAATTTTCACTGTCCTGAAAAGAATCTCGCACACTATTGTAGAGAGATTCACATATTGTATCCTGATGTTAGTAGTCTTACTTTTGTTACCCTGAATTTGTGATTGATTCATCTGGCTTAATGTTGGAAGTAATGAGATTTATCACGATACATGGGTGCGTATTACAGTTGTATCTTTAGTCACAATCTATCACATCGAAATACTGTGTGTGAGGTTGCATTAGTCTATGTGCTTATATTAGAACATGCTCTATAGCCCTCGTTTCTCTGCTGTGACATGGATGTTGACAGCAAAAGTCAATGTACAAGCAGTTACTTTTCTGTCCAGATGTATAACTTTCATGTGACTGTAGATACAAGGGTTGAATGAAAAGTAATGCCTCCACCTTCATTAATTGGGTTTGGATGGGAATATTTTAATAAATCAAATGTAGAAATAATACTTAGAATGTGATCTTTAATTACCAATATTCACTTTTCCATATAATCACCAGCCAATTCGATGCATTTCTGCGAACAATCAAGTTTTCTGGAATAGTCACAGAAAAAGTCAACACACTGTTTCTGCAACCGCAGTCACTTAATGTCTTTATCAGAAGCATAATGATGTCTCCGCAGATTGTCTTTCATTATCGGGAACAGATAAAGTCAAGACTATGCTAAATCTGGACTGTATGGAGGACGTCGTACGATAGTGAGATTCAGTCTCTGAAGTCTGGAGTCAGCATCTGGGGTACCCACCGTGCACAGATCTTCCAATAGCCAAGTAAAGCAATAACATGACCCACAAGTTCTTGTGAAGTGCCAATTGTGCTTGCAATTCCTCGGAGTGATAAAAGATTGTCCTGAATCAGTCTGTCAACATTTTGCTTGTGAAACTCGGTGGTTGCTGTCACAGGACATCCAACTCTTTGTTCGTCACTGCAGGTCAGATGTTCCTGCCTCCATGTCTTTAAACATTTGTGCCCAATGACACACAGTACTCACATCAACAAAATCACCATAAACTGCTTTCATTCTCTGATGAATCTCCTTTGGGGTGACACCTTCTGGTGTCAAGAATTCAATGACTGCATGTTGCTTAAATCGCATCAACCGTCTGTCTGCCCAGGGTTCCATACTTTACACTGTAACAACACACGCGTTCAGTGCTAAGGCTTCCCGCCATCTGGAACTGTAGAGAAGAGGCTACCATGTGTATTTTTTGTTATTACACTGGAAAATGTTTTAAGGAAATGTGGATGTATTGGTGTCCAACACTTGTTCTAAGACAAGTGAAAAAGGCTGATTCAAAATATACAAACCATTTCTCTCTCACACCCATTGTTCAGATGTACTCCTTGAACATTCTCCTTGAACAATTCATATTTCACTAGAACAATTATTGTTACATAGAGTAGTAATGGACTCGGCATTAGGTAAGAAAATTGAGAGATTGAGTCATGTGGCACATAAACTGTGTATTAATATCTAGATTTTAATATATAGTATACAAAATACACTCTGAAAATACTTCTTTAATTTAAAGTGTATTTGCTTTGAATTTCTTGGGTGCAGATTTCTTTGTTATGCCGTGGTCGGTTGATGAATTCTGTGTCAATTCCTCAGACATGACATTTCTGGCCGTGAAAGTCTATATTTTAGTATCAGACTTGTTTGTGACGAGCATTTGGCATGTCATGCTGAAGTGTCCAGCAGTAATCAACCATCAGAGCTGCATCACCAAGATGTCCCGGTGAAAATGTTCACTATGTTCGTCACTGAGTGAACCTAGATTTTTGGGAAAGATGTGAGAGGTTTAGAATTTCCAAGGAAATTCGCTAAAATTGATTTGAATGCCATCCATGCATTTCTTCCAGTATCATTAAGTTAGTTTTGGAGGGGGTGTTAGCAATTACCTTCCTTATTTGTGGACCTCTGAACACACCACTTTTTCGTAACTCAACTCTGGAAACATGTTGCACAGGTACTGAAAAGCATGTGTTGTCGTCTAATGCCTTTATGAAATTCATGAGCCCACCTTGGTACCTTGGTGTGAGGCGGTAGCATGATTTATTTTGTCATGGCCAATCAATGGCACACAAAGAACATATTTATTTCCTAGCTGCATTGTTTCTGATTTGCCAATATTTCTTTATGTAGTGGTGCTTTCTACCTCTGCTGTCCTGCACACAGATAAAATAGCAGTACTTGTGGTAACGTGTCTGCATTCCGATGAGTGGTGATAACTTTTTAGTCAACACAGATATGCCTTTCAACTCGTGATACAGTATTTTTTCAAGAAGTAGTGACATAGTTCTGTATCTCTCTTTCAGGTGGGCAGATCCAACCAGTATTGATGCATATTTGTTTCCATTGTGTGCTAATGCTGCTTTCAAACTTGTTTTAGGCGAGTCAGTGAAAAATTACCATGCTTTAATGTTGTTCCACCCCAAGGCTTGACATGACATCGAATGTTCGTATAGTAGCAAATAGCCTCACTCATTGCTGAGGATTCCACAAGTTCTTTGTGTTTGTGGTGAAAATGCGTAGTTGTACCCAATTGCAAACAAATTAAATTCTTTAATACATGAACTGAGCAGTTCAGCTTGAACTTTTGTTAGTGCCAGGTCCGATATGAGGTCATTAAGGTCAGCATTGTTTATTAAATGAATACCTTCTCCAGATTGGTAATCAGGATCTGATGCGTTACTGGAAGAGGAAAGCAAACCATCTTCCTGTTTCATCATCAGCTTTATATTCTGTATGTGCTGTTGGTATTGGCAAGTCATGTGGACTTGGTTTACAAACTTAAGCAATGTCTGGATGCTTTACAGGTGTGAGTTTTGTTATAGGAAAATCTGATGACATTTGCTAAACAGAAGTCTGTCTGTAGTATGTTGTTGAACTCATGCCATTTCATAGGAATTATGAATGTCTGATACTGTTCTTCTCCGCCTTATCCAACTGCACAAGTTGCGTGTAGATAAATTGTAGTGCTCACAGTTTAGCAGCAAAATCACCTTTGAATTGCACTACAGTTCACATACTTTCTTCCCCCTATGGGCCCACTGTCCTTTTGTGGGTGTGGGTGGCACAACCTATTGTAACCTTTTTTCTATTCCAGGCTGCATTCTCTTCCTCTAACTCCTGCCTTCCCACCACCATCACAACCACCAGTGTTTCCCTTTGATGACCCGGCTGCTTCCCTTGGGGTTTGATCTCCCTTTCTAAATTGTTTCTGGGAAAAAAGAACTACTCTTTGGTGTGGGTTTCTCTCCCCCTCCTCCCCTTCCCCTTTTCTTCCCCACTTAGCCCCTGCCACTCGCTAGGTCACCAGCATATCTAGCCAGTTGACATGGTGGAGCTGTTGTGTACCCATCTGCCTGAGGCCCCTAACAACATGGTAATCATGCTTGTGGTATCTGAGCTCACTGCCTCACATATGCCTAGGACTGCTTGCTCATCTTTTTGGAGCATTGGTACTCACAACAATGACTGAAGTGTGCTAAGCTCCTTACTTCTGGTTGCTCTCCTGCAGCTGGATTTTCGGGCAGGAATGTTCTCTCTTACTCTTACCTTTGCTTCCTTAGCCTTCAGCTTGGAGTGAAACACTTTCCCCATTGCTTGATTTGTTCCAGGACAGATGGGGAGACCAAACAACTGTTTTTCTGTAGAACAGATCAAAGATAAGTTTGGCAAAGATAGCACAATTTAGTATGGTGGGATCTGGTTTGCTACTGAAATAACCCCTTATGCCAGTCAGTCGGCTTCCCTTTGCCTTGCAAAAACTTTGACATCCTGGTGGGCATGAGTTCTCACTTGGATCCAGGGCCCACACTCTGGGCCTAAGGCCACTTGGTCTCTTCAGATCTTGATATTGGTGCGACTTGTCTTCCTGACCACGCCTCCCATCACTGTTTGAAGGAGAAGAAGAAAAAGAAAATGCATTAATCTCTGAATGAGGCACTCCCTATCCGACATCCCAGGGGGTGTTGCCCCCTCCATGTCAATCAGGGTCCAGTCTTAACATTTATAGGTGTCTCTCCGTCCATACCAGTGATGGACACTGATGTGACACAATGACCCATTCTTAGCTGTTCTGTGTACTACTATTGTCCATTGTAACTGTGATGGTTATTATTGCCACCTTCTGAAATTGCACTCTTCATTCTCTCTGCTCTGTAGCTTGTGTCAGATTGCAAGAATTTTGTTTTGTGTACACTCATTCGCCAACTCTTCATCGCTTCCAAGCTTTGTGCCAGAACTGGATAGGTCCTTTGTGAGCCTCCAGTGGTGTCTGTGTTTTGGTCCACACAGACAGTTAGTTCTTGGGTTTCTCTTCATACTGTGCTGAAAGTTGGCCATTCAGATCCATTTAAACTGTTACAATATGCAGTCTTTACCTCCTCCCCTGCCTGGCCTTCTACCCTTCCTGCTCACCATACCTTCTTAGACAGCTCTTGACACATGCCATTCTTTCGGCAGCTCCATCTGTGATTCCTTCATCTTTGGGTTCTTCCCGTCGGAAGACTGTCCCTTGGTAGACCCTTGAAATAACTATGGCTGTTAAAGACCACTGTCGTGCCTCCAACACTGCAAATGGCATCCATCTCTTGACCATCTTTTGGCCTGTAGCTGGCTTTGTGCCCAGGCCTGTTATAACAACACCTTGTCATCTGCACATCCCATACAAATTTATTCGCTTGGCGCCAGCAGTGCTAAGTCAGATTACTTGGCTTGTCGCTGGGCATTGTCACCTTTCCGTTGATGACAAGCTTCAAACACACAGACTTTGCGCGCTTTAATTTTCCGGAAATCCTCTGTTTTGCCATATTGTTCCACAAAATCTAATTTTCTTTTCAAGTATCTACTCTGAAAGTTCTACAATGTTATAATAAATATCCATGCAGAGGTGATGCCACTTTCCATCAGAAGGTGTCAGTAGTTCCGTCACTGTTTTTGCTAAAGGCTGTCCAGCGCCGCAGTATATCTTGAATGACGAAATGTATCCTGTACTCAAATCACACAGCTTCTGAATGAGTATGCTGTATTTCGCAATTTTCGACGAATTGTGAACTTTAAAATTTAATCGTCCATGCTGTGGTATCATTCCTTCATCAATTGAGATGTTTTGACTTAGATTAAACATTTCTTTAAACTTTTTCGAAAAAGAATCAATTACGAATTGCACACTGGCAAGCCGGTCGGCACCATCCAGTTTATTGTTGCTTTCGGAAAAAATGTAAAAATGATATTTGTGTGAATCTGTTGCAGGACATCGTTTTACGAAATATCGGTGTGTCTGTCAATGGATTTGTTGACCAATAATCGTTGATCCTTGCTTTTCTTAAAATTCCCATAAGGATAGCAAGCCCAAACCATTTTCTAAGGTTGGGTCCCGTAACATTGACAAATTTGGCATTTTTGAAATCCAATTTCCTTTTATTGCAATTTTGGCTGTAGTACTTTTTTGTTCTGTTGCTAATATATTCAAATAGATCATTCCCAATGTGGGGATCCTTCAAATTTATTATTGGTCCTCGGTAATTCGAAGTGTGACCACTGTGCACTGTCTTCTTCGTCTGATTCAGCCGAATCAGTTGGTAATCGTAGAATTCGCTGAATTCTTCTTGGACATATTTCACTATCTTCTTACGATTCTGCTTGGCTTTCATTTTTTTGACATCCAATGTCTTCTTCCTAATCGGCCAAGTCGTCCGGAACGTCAGATGAGTCATCCTTGCATTCATTGTAAATAATCCAATTGTCTCTTTTGTCTGCCATGATGAAAGGGCACAAGTACTTACAAAAACAAAACACTTGTTGACGTGTGTAACTTATTGTTACCTAAACAAAACACCAACAGAATGCAAAAGATACTAACGTGCTGTCACCGGTCACTGCGCGATACTGTGCTCACGACACTGCTATGGTGTCGCCGGCCACTGAGCGATACTATGCAGACGCACCACTGTGGTGTCACCAGCCGTTGACTGCTATTTCACGCATGACACTTCCACCTCAAATCCTGTGTAAGTTCAGTGACACCCTCTCCCCTATTTTGCGGTTATACGAAACATGTTGCCCTTCCCTGTTTAGCCTTCCCCACAATATTTTCTGAGTGTTCCTTCCTATTAAGTTGTTTGTAATTGTAATTCCTAGATAATTAGTTGAATTTACAGCCTTTAGATTTGATTGATTTTATTGTGTAATCGAAGTTTAATGGATTCCTTTTAGCACTTATGTAGATGACCTCACACTTTTTGTTGTTTAGGGTCAATTGCCAACTCTTACACCGTACAGAGATCTTTTCTATATTGTTTTGCAGTTTATTCTGATCTTCTGATGAGTTTACTAGTCGATAAACAACAGCATTGTGTGCGAACAACCTAAGACGGCTGCTCAGATTGTCTCCTAAATTGTTTATGTAGATAAGGAACAGCAAAGTCCTGTAACACTACCTTGGGGAGTGCCAGAAATCACTTCTATTTTACTAGATGACTTTCCATGAATTACTATGAATTGTGACCCCTCAGACAGGAATCATGAATCCAGTCACATAACTGAGACGATACTCCATAAGCACACAATTACACTACAAGCCACATTGTATGGTACAATGTCAAAAGCCTTCTGGAAATCTAGAAGTACAGAATCAATTTGAAATCCCTTGTCAGTAGTATTACTCACTTGGTGTGAGTAAAGAGCTAGTTGCATTTCACAAGAACAATGTTTTCTGACTGTTGACACTGTGTCAATAGCCACTCTCTTCAAGGTAATGCATAATGTTCGAACACAATGTATGTTCCAAAATGGTGCTGCATATCAATATTAATGATATGGGCCTGTAATTTAGTGGATTACTCCTACTACAGTGTGTTTAAAATTAGTTGCGACTTCTGACAGTTTAGTGCAGAGTGAGTGAAGGGAAGCATAGTTGCCAGTGTGTGCAAGGTGCGTTAGCAGGTGACCACAGTAAAATGGCAGGTTTGCTTGACTGTGTGCTAAGATCTTTCTCAAACGCTTTTCAGAGAAACCAATCAGTAATACTCTCATTCTTGCACATCTTGAAATTTAATAGTAGTAAGCTTCATGGTGAAAAGCCTATCATTTCGTTAATAGCCACAGTTATTGTGATATTTCATTAGTAGGTAACTACTGCTAGAAATTCTTAGTTTGCAGTGAAAAACAGATATTGTGTTTGAGTTATGTTAAATGTTGCTGTGTATTAAATGAAGATAACATATTGAATCAATCTTTAAACTTGGAACGATACCACTGTTCGTTTCCAATCTCGAGAAAATGGAATGTATGTAAAGCACCTTGTCACGAGCTCATGATCAGTGGGGGAAAAAAAACTAAAATGAAATATTCATAAATTCCTCTTGTCTCCCATAGAGGGTCTGAGATATCGAAACAAGATTTTGCCAAATGATAGCACGCAGACAAGAGCATTTTGCCATATGATTAATATGCGAAACTTCTATATCTGCTAAGATATTCAAGTGACTACAGATTTTTTGAATGAAGTAATGTAATTATTGAGGGCAGTTGATAGCTGGTGAAACGAGAACTTCTGTGGGTTTTGTAACAATACAAGTGAAGTCACACATTTATTTTTTACTTGGAATAGGCCATTTCACAAACTATTGACCTGACACACTCAGTTGCTAGTTTAAAAATGCACCATTTCAGGATTTTGTTGCAAATTCAACTGCATTTGAGTGTTAGTGAGATGAATTTTTCTGAACTCTGCTGTGTTTCAACAAGAGAAGCCGATTTTAACATGGCAAGACTCTCTACAGTCCTCCATGTATCAGTGTGTCCTCAGCAAAGTTCTTGGTATGGTCAACACCTCAAAACCAGTCCTGTAGTGTAAAATTTGCAGTGGCTTTTGTCAGCATTCCAACCTCACTGAGCGTCAACTTCTTGCTGTTTTTTGACATTACTTTTCACCTAGGCCCATATATTCTCAGTCAGATTTAAATGAGTGTGACACGGCGGAAGCTTGCTGAAACTATGCCCTTTACCATTAGTCTGTTCGTTGACCTGATAGTGTTAACTTTTGGCGTGTTCCATTAACTTCACCTTATACATGCTGTGTTCAACTTCATCTCGTGGAACATTTCTTTGTGTCCAGAGCAAAATAAGCACTTTCCTGAACTGCATTGTTGGAGCTTTGTGCATCACAACAGAGTGGTATGCTGTTTCCTCCATTACTATTGTCGAACTCCAAGGAGTGTATTGCAACAGAACGTTATCTTCCCAGCCAGTGAACGTGTTCTCGGATGACACTTTTACTAAAATCGTGTATCCAGATGGCACTGCACTCTTGTTAATAATGCAGTGCTTACGCAAAACACTTGTTCACAATACCTGATAACTACGAACATTCTAACGCCAGTAAATACGACTTTTAATGAGAGCTGATGAACATTAATTCATCTAATGCTTGACATCATGTGGTGCTGTTTAATCATGGTGTGGCAACTGGGGAATTTTGTTAGCAGGGCAGCTGGCAGCCTGGTAGGGAAAATCGGCTCGCCGTTGGTGTTGCCCGGGCGATGGCGTCATGTCCCCCTCCGTCAGCCAAGCATCAAAAGTTGCGACTAATTTTAAATGCACTATATCTTTCTTTAATATTGGTGTGACATTGACTTTTCAGTTTTTTGGGTATGTATCTTTTGTCGAGTCAAACCTTACATGGGTGGGGCCTCTGTGGTTTGCACCTGATTTTTATTCTCAACTTTCATTGACGTTGCACTTTCCAGGCACAGGTTAATGCCTCCCTTAGCATCTTCTATCTACAGGAGAATGGGGTTCTACAGGCTTAATGTTTTGAGCATGCCTTTCTCTTTAGTGGCTATCAATGGTTTGTTGGTGGCTGTGTGGCCTACCGTATCCCTCTCTTTCTAAGCTGATGATTTTTGCTCTCTTTCTGTTCATCCGCGGTGTACATTGTGGAATGCAGACTACAGGGAGCAATACACTGAGTGCAATATTGGGCTCTCACTCGCGGCTTCCATTTGTTGGCAGCCAAGATATGCTATGCATGTCTGTCATTGCTGTACAGTCCATCCCCATCCAGATCTGTACTGTGATGGGCTTTTCCTCAATGTGATGAAGTCTCATCATTCTTTGGGACAGATCTTTGATGTCCAGTTAATATGGTTGTCCCATTTTTGTCAACTAAAGTGGATATATTGGTTGTACCTCACTGCTCTTCAATGCCTCAGCAGCACCAACTGGGGGTGTCAGCTGTGCTCCACTCTGATACAACTCTACATGGCATTTGTCAAGTTCATCTAAATTACAGGAGTCTCACGTATGACTCACATTGCCTTTGGTGCTACAGACGCTGGACCTCATACACTAGTATGACTGGCAACTGGTGCCTTTCAGACTAGCCATGTGATCAGCCTCCTCGTGGAGGCAGGAGTTTCACAATCTACAGTTACTTAGATACTTAGTAAGCCACCGTACAGCCTGTGGTGGAGGGTACGTTATACCACTATAGTCATTTTCTTTCCTGTTTCACTTGCAAGTAGAGCAAGGGAAACACAACTGCTATATGCCTCTGTGTGCGCGCCACAATTTCTCGTGTCCTATTTTTGTGGTCATTACACATGTTCTCATGGTTGTGGCAGTAGAATCAGGGTGTATACGATCTGGGAAAGACCCGAAAATTTTTAGAATTTTGGGAATTTTTCATTATTTTTGTTTTCAGTTAAATTTTTGTAATTTTGACTGGCAAGAATCGATACTCTAACAAAGGATATTACTGTATCCCGCTACTGCAGAATAATACTGCAGCAATAAAACATGAACAAGAGAAAAAACGAAAAGAAAACTTAAATTGCAAAGGAAATGCGGCATATACAGCAGCAAAAACACAGTGCTCATACAAGTGTCTGCCAACAGCAAAATGTGTCAACGGCTTTAGGAAGACTATGCAATGTTCCATAACAACAAATTGGCTCCGATGAGTGTGACGTCGCAACTGTTTACATTAGATTCGCTTTAGCAGTTAAGAGTGGGATCATGTGCAGTTGTAGTATCTTCTCCTGCTTCTGGCTACAGAAGTGTGGCTGTTGGCTGTGTGAGCAGTTGCAGCAAGCAGCTAGATGCTACAGGGAAATATTTTACTGGAGTGCCCAAGCTGCCAGTTTCTTTCATGCGCAGCAGGCCCAGATCAAGGAGGGGGGTGGGAGGCAAATTCATACTCTTGAGAGTAAAAACCTTGTTTCACAAAGCGACTAGCATCCAGCACACGTTAGCTGCCCTCCAGTGGCCTCGTAAAATCTTCCTGACACTCTGCACTTGGTGTTAGTGGATGGTGCTTCAGTGGCGGATCTGGTTTTACAGTTTATTCATGAAAGGGGTTTTTACCATTCTCTCTAAGGGAGGTCCCTTTAGAGACTTCCTCTACCCCGAATGGGCACCAGCTGTCTGAGCTGGGTGGTCTGCCTCAGACCTCGCCCTACCCCTCTTTTGTTCTTCTTCCACCTTCTTGTGTCTTCTGTTTGATGTGGTGTTCTTCCTCTGTTTCCCTATGCTTTTCTCGCCATCTTTTGACTATGGTGCCTCTGGTAAGTGGTGGGGGGCCCCCATACCTCTTTGATTTTGGAGGGCTCCGGCTGCTTCCTGGACTGCTGGATTGGGCACCTCACCCCCCACTGTTTCCTACCTCTTTTTCTTCTTCCTTGATCCTTTCTGTAGGCTTCAACCTTGGGGTTTTCTTTTCTTGGATTTCATAAACTAGGCCCAACTTTGGTGTGTAATTTTGATTTGCCTGTTCCTGGCAGGAGGGAGTGATGACCTCACAGTTTGTTCCCTTTAATCATTAGACCAACCATCCAGTCATTTGCTTTCTTCAGAAACGGTGTAAAAGTCTTCCAGTGTGATTTGTCTATTAGATAGCTGCACACACAACAAAACAGATTTGGTGAATTATGGAAACTCTGAATGCCATATCACCTTAAATTGAAAATTACTTATTGCCTTATCTTAAATTTTTCTGTTTTTACAGAAAATGAAAATATATGTTGTTGCATGAAAAATTACTAGAAACATTTGGATAAGAAGATAGTGTTTCCTGAAAATTAATTTTTGGAGGCATTTTCAAAAGCTCATGTGATGAGCAAAATGGTTCTCATAGTTGGCAGTATAAGACATTAGAAAAAGAAAAGTCAATACCTATTATCAGTGTTACTTGAAGAAATGTTAATCGTTCTACAAAATTGTTGAGATTCTGCTTCCAGTACTTGTATTCCATCCAGCACTGTCTGGTATCATCGGTCTCAAATATTATGATAAATAATAATGGTAGTTGTTAAAAATGTAAAGTGGCAGAATAGAAATGGAACAGGAAATATAAATGTTTTTGTGGTGTAGTATTGACCAAGTATTGTAACCTTTATTTTTTCTTCGTTATTGCCCAAAGCAGGATCATTTTTCTACACATACTGTTCCTGAACATAATTTATCCGAGCATTCACATTACTAAATTACAGGAAGTATAATTAGTCAAAAGATACACATGGAAAGCAGATACACATTAATACGTCAGGTAAAACGAATTTGTGACCCCCAAACATCAGTTTTGGCCAAATTACTGATGGTTCAAGGTGTGTGTTGGAGGAAAATAAGTGGTAAGGATTTTTCAGTTGTGTTGTGGCTGCAATAATCTTTAAACTAAAAAGCTATGTGGTGTGCCTTTTGTGTTCTGCAGACAAGTTGCCTGTTATTAATACAGCACTTAATTTGTACTTGAACCTGATGTGAAGTATTTATGTACCTCCCGCCCCCTCCATCATGAACCATGGACCTTGCCATTGGTGGGGAAGCTCGCGTGTCTCAGCGATACAGATAACTGTACCATAGGTGCAACTACAATGGAGGGGTATCTGAGAGGCCAGACAAATGTATGGTTCCAGAAGAGGGGCAGAGGCCTTTTCAGTAGCTGCAGAGGCAACAGTTTGGACAACTGGCCAATCTGGCCTTCTAACATTAACCAAAACGGCCTTGCTGTGCTGGTACTGCATACAGCTGAAAGCAAGAGGAAGCTACAGCCGTAATTTTTCCTGAGGGTATGCATCTTTACTGTACGGTTAAACGATGGTGTCCTCTTGGGTAAAATATTCTGGAAGTGAAACAGTCCTTACTTGGATCTCCAGGCGGGGACTACTCAGGGCGATGTCGTTCTCAGGAGAAAGAAAACTGGTGTTCTACAGATCAGGGAAATGAATAGGTTAAAATTAAATATAATTGGAATTAGTGAACTTCAATGGCAGGAGAAACAGGACTTCTGGTCAGGTGAATACAGGTTTATAAATACAAAATCAGATAGGGGTAATGTAGTAGTAGTTTTAATAATGAATTAAAAATAGGAGCTACTACGAACAGCATAATGACAGCATTATTGTAGCCAAAATAGACAGAAGACCGCACCTACCACTGTAAGGTTATATGCCAACTAGTTCTGCAGGTGAAGAGATTGAAGAAATGTATGATGAGATAAAAGAAATTATTCAGATAGTTAAGGGAGATGAAAATTTTAAGTCATGGGGGACTGGAATTCGATAGTAGGCAAAGGAAAAGAAGGAAAAGTAGGTGAATGTGGAATGAGGGTAAGAAATGAAAGAGGAAGCTGTTTGAGGAGAATTTTGCACAGAGTATAACTTAATCATAGTGAACACTTGGTTTAAGAACTGTGAAAAGAAGGCTGTATACAAGAAAGAGGCCCCGAGACACGGGAAGATTTCAAATAGATTATATAATGGTAAGACAGAGATTTAGGAAACAGGTTTTAATTGTAAGACATTCCCAAGGGGCAGGTGCGGATTCTGACCACAGTTTATTGGTTATGAATTGTAGATTAAAATTGAAGAAACTGCAAAAAGGTTGGAATTCAAGGAGATGGGACCTGGATAAACTGAAAGAACCGGAGGTTGTAATGAGTTTCAGAGAGAGCATTAGGGAACAATTGACAAATACAAGAGAAAGCAATACAGTAGAACGAAAATGGGTAGCTTTGATAGATGAAATAATAAAGGCAGCAGAGGATCAAGTAGGTTAAAAGACGTGGGGCTAGTAGAAATCCTTGGGTAACAGAAGAGATACTGAATTTAATTGATGAAATATGCAATACAAAAATGCAGTAATCAAAGCAGGCGAAAAGGAATACAAATGTCTCAGAAATGAGTGACAGGAAGTGCAAAATGGCTAAGCAAGGATTGCTAGAGGACAAGTGTAAGGATGTCGAGGCATCTCTCACTAGGGGTAAGATATACTGCCTACAGGAAAATTAGAGACCTTTGCAGAAAAGAGAATCACCTGTATGAATATCAAGAATGCAGATGGAAAACCAGTCCTAAGTAAAGAAGGGAGAGCAGAAAGGTGCAAGGAGTATATAGAGGGTCTGTATGAGGGCAATGCAATTGAAGACAATATTGTGGAAATGGAGGATGTAGATGAAGCTGAAATGGGATATACGATACTGAGTGAAGAATTTGACAGAGCACTGAAAGACCTAAGCCGAAACAAGACCCTGGGAGTAGACAACATTGCATTAGAACTACTTATAGTCTTGGGAGAGCCAGCCTTGACAAAACTGTACCATCTGGTGAGCAATATGCACAAGACTGCCAAAATACCCTCAGACTTCAAGAATAATATAATTCCAATCCCAAAGAAAGCAGGTGTTGACAGGTGTGAAAATTATGGAACTATCAGTTTAATAAGTCACAGCTGCAAAATACTAGCATGAATTCTTTACAGATGAATGGAAAAACTGGTAGAAGCTGACCTTGGGGAAGATCAGTTTGGATTCCGTAGAAATGTTGGAACATGTGAGGCAATACTGATCCTATGACTTACCTTAGAAGATAGATTAAGGAAAGGCAAACCTGTTTCTAGCATTTGTAGTCTTAGAGAAAGCTTTAAGATAGATTAAGGAAAGGCAAACCTGTTTCTAGCATTTGTAGTCTTAGAGAAAGCTTTTGACAATGTTGACTGGAATACTCTTTCAAATTCTAAAGGTGGCAGGGGTAAAATACAGGGAGCAAAACACTGTTTACAATTTGTACAGAAACCAGATGGCAGTTAGGAGTCGAGGGGCATGAAAGTGAAGCAGTGGTTGGGAAGGGCGTGAGACAGGGCTGTAGCCTATCTCCAAATGTTATTCAATCTGTATATTGAGCAAGCAGTAAAGGAAACAAAAGATAAATTCTGAGTAGGAATTAAAATCCATGGAGAAGAAATAAAAACTTTGTGGTTTGCCGATGACATTGTAATTATGTCAAACAGCAAAGGATCTGGAAGAGCAGCTGAACGGAATGGACAGTGTCTTGAAAGGAGGATACAAGATGAACATCAACAAAAGCAAAACCACGGTAATGGAATGTAGTCGAATTAAGTCGGATGATGCTGAGGGAATTAGATTAGTACATGACACTTAAAGTAGTAAAGGAGTTTTGCTATTTGGGGAGCAAAATAACTGATGATGGTCGAAGTAGAGAGGATATAAAATGTAGACTGGCAATGGCAAGGAAAGTGTTGTTAAAGAAAAGAAATTTGGTAACATCAGGTATAGATTTAAGTGTCAGTAAGTCTTTCCTGAATGTATTTGTATGGAGTGTAGCCATGTATGGAAGTGAAACATGGACGATAAATAGAAATCAGAGAATAGAAGCTTTAGACATATGGTGCTACAGAAGAATGCCAAAGATTAGATGGGTAGATCAACTAACTAATGAGGAGGTACTGAATAGAATTAGGGAGAAGAGGACTTTGTGGCACAACCTGACTAAAAGAAGGGATCAGTTGGTAGGACATGTTCTGAGGCATCAAGGGATCACAATTTAGTATTGGAGGGAAGCGTGGAGGGTAAAAATCATAGATTGAGACCAAGAGATAAATGCAGTAAGCAGATTCAGAAGGATGTAGGTTGCTGTAGGTACTGGGAGATGAGGCTTGCACAGGGTAGGGTAGCATAGAGTGTGACATCAAACCAATTTCTGAACTGAAGACCACAACTACTTATGGATGAGGTTATAAAAAAGAGCTTAAAATACTACTGTCAAACATTCACAAACCACCGTTTTAACAAGTGATTATTGTGTATGAAACCTGAAAATATTTGTAGCTGCGATCTTTAATCCTTTGACTGACTGCTCCAGATGAGTTAACATGTCATGCTCTGCTGCTGCTCAGCCAAGGATGTATTTAAACGTGGTTCCTGGTTTTCGTTTAAGCGCTGTTGGTGTGTGTACGTGCCCTGTTCTGATTGACTTCTCCCTGCTGTGGACAGGTTATTGCCATATTTCAGCAAATAAAAAAATTCTAGTATTTATCGTACAATATATGTGGATTTTCATGTGCTATCATTTGCAAAAATTTCATTTCCCGTATCTTGAACTGTTTATAAAATATTATGATTTTTATAACATTATTCCCAATGTGCAAGGAAGGAAATGGGTGCCTCGCAGGGGGAACTTCTGAGCAATTTGAGATATCATTCTGTAGTCAGTTTCAAATAATGTTGAAATATCTTGTCCACATTTCATACATAGGAATGTACAAACTAGAGTTGATCATAAGCAAAATTTAAGCAATGTGTCTTTCCATCTGCAAACCCTTTTAAATGTTGTGCAGTCTTGTACTAAATTGGATGCAGCACAGTAAATATGACGAATAAGAAAAGAAATTCAGTCCTTTCTCAAGCGAAGATATCAGACTCTTAAGATGGCAATTTTTTTTTTGTTTTTTTTTTTTTCTTTTCTCCCTGGGAATAGTTTTCTCAAAATCAGATAAGTATTCCATACTAGCTGGAAGGTGATCTCTTAGCAGAGGTAGCATATCTGGTGAGCAGTACAGAGGTTACAAAGCCATGTCCAGCACGGAATGTAGAGCGCATGTCTGTTGCAGAAAAGGGGTAATCGAACTGAGGAGAACTTTTTATTGTTTATACAGGACAGTTCATTGTGCTCTAAGAAAGTTGAAGAAGAAGAAGAAGAAGAAGAAGAAGAAAAAAAGCTCACCAGAAAACTTTTCTTATCTTGAGGGACTCCAAAATGTCATCTAGTACTAAGAATTGCTCTTTCTATTGAAACAACAATAAAGAAAATAGTGATGGTATTTAGCAGTCATAAAGAGGTTTATGTATTTGATGAGAGAGGTTATAAATTTGGTCAAAATTGTCAGATCTTGCAACTCTTCAATGAAAGCAACCTACAACACAATCTAGAGTTCAAATTTTGTGCAGCTTAGTTGTAATCTATAGAGTATCTTTGTGCAAAGTTTCATTCGCATTGGTGAGGTGAGTGTGATTTCTAAAAGTTACTCTCTATGTAGTCACCCTTTGGCTAATGTATCAGTCTGGTTTTTTTTTTTTTTTTTTTTGCAGATGTTGATAAGCTGTGACCATTTGGGCTTTTGCCACTTGTACACTATTTTTAACATTATGGTGCTGATACAGTAAAAAGTAATAGGTTTGTTTTGCAACTGGAAACTAAACCATATGAGAGTCCATCCTATTTGGGTATCTTAAACAATTCAGCAAAGATTGAGCTGTTGGAAAACAGTGGTCTGCTGGTTGCATGCAGTTAGTCCTAAGCTTAACAATATTAAGATAAAAACATATACTAAGTTGCTGAGGCATTTGGAAAAAAAAAATTGCATCTGCAGTGCATTCATACAGAAACTTGTACTTTCTCCACAGGCAATTGAGGGTACGTACATAGACAAGAAGTGCCCATTTACTGGTAATGTGTCCATCAGAGGGCGTATTTTAACTGGTGTTGTGCAGAAGATGAAAATGCAACGTACTATTGTTATCAGGCGGGACTACCTGCACTACATTCGTAAATATAATAGGTTTGAGAAACGCCACAGGAATATGTCTGTCCACTTATCACCTTGCTTCAGGTAATTGATATATATTTGTCTGTTAACAGTACCTTAAAGCTATGATGATAACATTGACGGTCTTCTGAAAAAATGATTAAAATTTCTTCATCTGAGAAATTTCTTTTAATGTATTAAGTTCTTGTTACTTTACATCGTACTACATTAGGATTTTTTCTTTACAGGGACGTGGAGATTGGCGATGTGGTAACTGTTGGTGAATGCAGACCTCTTAGTAAAACTGTTCGCTTCAACGTTCTAAAAGTGTCGAAAGGAACAAGTGCAAAGAAGAGTTTCAAGAAATTCTAACTGTATGGATTCCAATCAAAATAAAAACATATAAATTAGGATGTTTCTTATCTTAATTTGTACATGAAAACCAACTATGTAAATCTGTATTGAAATAGAGTTCCTTGTTACTTGTGGCGTCATTCAGAAATAAAACTGGCCCCATTTCTTAAGGAGTAGTAGTTGAATGGACTGATGATCTGTCTTAGTGATTCCTTTAATGAAAGAATTGACAACAGGATAGAATGAAATGCAAAAGAATAATTTTTATTATCTGATTTCATGAGTAGCCCAAATTCTTTGAAGTCCTGTTTTCTCAAATTAAAATAAGGTTTGTTCTGAAGTAAACGATCAGATTTGTCTGATTTTAATATCCAGTAATCTGTCGTGTGGTAAGTGTTAATCTCATATTTGTGATCTTATAGAGAGATGGAAAATGGAAATGCCATGTGGCTAGTGCCTCCTGTCAGGTAGACTGCTTGGTGCAAGTCTTTCAAGTTGACGCCACTTCGGGGACTTGCATGTCGATGGGGATGAAGTGATAAGGACAACACAACGCCCAGTACCCGAGTGGAGAAAATCTCTGACCCAGCCAGGAATCGAACTGGGCTGTTAGGTATGACATTCTGTCACACTGACCACTTAGCTACCAGGTGCGGAAATTAAGAGATGTAAGATTTACTATTGTTGTTTTGCCTTGTCTTAATTTAATGGAACAGTGGAAGAGGTTAGGAAGAAGATTATCCACATCAAGAACACCTATGCAATGGAAAGTTGATATTATGTATTTGCTTCAAGAATAATTACGGAAAACAATAACTATTGGATACTTTGAGGAAGTCATCACCAGAGCCAGATCAAAATACCATTGATTGACGCAGTAATTTACATCAGAGCTACTGTAGCCACAACCAACTTGTGAATGAGCTTGTGGGTGTGCCTTCTGTTTTATTTGCCATTGTATTGATTTGCAGAGGACAGTTCTGACTGCTAACATACCTGTTGATTCATGTTTGCTGTGCACTTTGTTTCTTTGTGCTGGTTCTTTTTTATAATGTACAAAAGAATGTAAGCAGATAATAGTGGAAGTTGGCAGAAAAGTGAGAAAGGTATTGGGATCCTGCAGTGAACTCAATGCTGCAGGTTAACTGGGTAATGTACGAAGGATGTTGATACCGAGTGGCACAGCTGACAGGGCTGCAGCCATATTTGGCATGTGGGTAACAGCAAACTGACATTATCCTTTTCCGTGTGTATCACTTTTATTTTTTTAGTATAGATATAGCAATAATAAATACCAAAGTTTTGGAAAGCATGATTACAAGCATATACATTCCTAAAACTCCACAGAATCTTGATCTAGAAAGATTTGAGGAGCATATCTGCTACAGAAAAGTTTATTATGCCACTTTACAACAGCATGATGATTTATCCAGTAACAAAGTACATTAAGACAGGCCATGGTCATAGGAATTGGTGTCTTATAATACTGTCAATATGTTGTGTATTTCTATAATATTAATTTGCATTGAGATACGGGTTTCACCCCGAACAACAAATTTTCTGGCAATTTTTTTTTGTTCTCATTCATAGTGGTTACATGTGGATGAGCAAGGAAATGCTTGAAATGTCCTCCATAATACTTGTTTACCGTTGGAACTCTTTTGATGTTCCCAATTTGTAAATGTATTTTCTGCTTGTTAGGCATGCATTATGCTGTTTTGCTATTGTCAGTTTGGCCGATTTGGCAGTTGGATCCACATGAACAAAGTTTTATTCCTTCCCCCTCCCACTCCTTATCCTTTGCAAAGGTGTTTCATACCCCCATTTACCCACATTTTTTCCTTTGGCGGGCTCATCTCCATTAAGTTTCTCAATGTTAACTCGTTATACAGCCAACAGGAACAGTGCTCCACAATAGTAACCTTCCAAATATAGATCTTTATCGTGTTTATTATCACAGGGACCTACTTTGTCTTCAGTTGTTTGTTTCAAAATTCTTTCAATTTGTGATGATAAAGTTTAGTACAGTTTTGAAAATAATTTTTTCACAGTACATTTATGCAAGCAGTGTTACTTGGAAGTTGTATCTTCAGTTTGAAGTTCATTATGCAGTAGGTGTTAGTCAGCAGATCATCTCGTGTTTTATTTTCAGTTCACTCCTTTCGTAAAGTTTCGTTATTCTTTTCTTGGAATGTCTACCAGAAAACTTTCCCTTCTCAAACTCATCATCTTTTCTTTAGATTTCTTCTTTTTAGTGCAATTTTCTTCATATTTGATGATTCTCACCAAGTTACTTTCTAGTATTCTTTCATTTCTAACATCAGTTGTAGATTTCAGAATTCTTCAGTCAGAGGTTTACGAAAGGGGTAGATTCGCAAAAGTCACCCAGAACTGCGGATCAAGGGAGACTTGACAGACAGGATGAAAAGAAAAAACTGACTGGGGAACTGCAGCAGAAGAGATTTGAAAACCTTTCCTTATCATCCAATCCGGTAAGTCTCTTCTGACTGGCGGTTCTGGGTCCCCTGATCTACGGTTCCGGGTGACTTTTCCAAAATCTGCCCCTTCTCATAAACATCTCCAGCCCTTTTCCTGTGCCCCTCTTCCTTCCCTTATAATCTTCTTTTACATGTGTGTTCTCCTGCCACCATTTGGTCAACGGATTTATCTATCCAATTACATTTTCACTTCTATATTTTTGTATTATTTAATAGATTCTCTGTACCTCTAATACTTTACCTACTGGATCAAATTGGACAATTGTGCAAAGCAAGAACCAGATTGTTCAGAATTGTTAGTAAACTTGTGCAACCCATGTCCCAGTTAATCTTATGTGCCATCTGAATTGCACGTTTAGCTGCTTTACTCATTTGAAACAGTTGCCAATTTTTTTATATTTGGTTACATGTGCTAAAATGTACAAACTGGGTGTTCAATTGAAAAAGAAACTGTTGTGGCTACTGGACTGTTACGGCGACTTCTGAATTTGATGACTAGTTGTCAGTTCCTTTTCTAAGAACACTTTCCATTACTGAGCGATGCATAAGTAAAAACCCATAATGGGTGAATGACAGGTGGGAAAGATTCTGTGATCGTGATTACTGTGGTATAAACATGCATCTTGTGGATTCATTGTACATTGCATGCTCTCAGTATTGCAATGGGATGTGCTAAATTATTTGGGCAAGTTAATGAGCAAACATGTGGGTGTCTGGTGGCCCTTTATAGATACAGAAAGGTGAGACTGGAGAGAACAATGTAGCTAAGAGAGAACAATGTAGCTAAGAGGGAATGAGTATGGGACAGGAGCTTGCAGATATTAAACCCAGAAGGATAATGGCATCTAAGGATGTGTAGTACAGACATTTTCTGTCCATGTAATTCAGGGGAGCTGGGGTTGAGGGACGATCCAGATGACATGGGTTGTGAGATGTCATTGAAGCTGATTTTCATGCCAATAGTGTGCTCTGCCACTCAGTTTTCCTGTTGTTAAGTTTGAAATTATTACGAAATTGTAATTGCTTTAAAGATTTGCCTGTAGAACCAGTTTTTGTAAGTAGCTACACATCAGTTTCACTTTTTTAATCGAAATATTGCGAGTTAAATTTTCAGCTGTTGATTTATGTGATGATATTGACGACGGTCTTCTGAGTGCACTTGAAGATAGAAGTCATTCTGATACTTCAGCAGCTGTGATTACATACATGGGGATTAAATCATCACTGTACGAACTTTCGGTGTTAATAGAAGAGAGCAATCTGTTCACATTTAATAATGCACTAATGGTTGTCTGAAGGAAGAAGTGGAGTTTAAAAGAATTGTGGTGAATCATTTCAGATTATGGTAATTGATGAGGAGTGTAAATAATGAAGATATGAGTAAACAAAGTATTTGATGGTGTTTAAAATGAGGGAAATATTGAAATTTGACCCACGTAGAGAAAATCTGCGCGGTAGGAAGTAGCAACTTGACGTGGAATATGATTTGCAATGCCATATCCCTACACTGTTATGATGCTTGGCTCCCCTAGCCTTGACAGGCTGCACAGTGGTCAGGCTGTGAACACATTTGGGAGTAGTGAGATTCTCATGACTGTCAAGCAGTAACTATTCAGGATTTCTCAAATGTAGAGATGTTACTGTTGGGAATAGACAATTTCTTTTCCCATCCTTATCCATTCTTAGCTTGTGGGTAATCTCTAATAACCGTGACTACATTGTCTTATAGTTGTACATGTTTTGTGCTGCAGCAGCATGTGATACGTTCAATGATAAAAATATGATGGTTTCAGGAATCTGAAATAATACTTTGATACAGAAATGTTTCAAGACCAGACTAAACTTATTTGTGTATTTTATTTGGTCTAGTGATGCTATAGTAAGTGCTCATCTGCTTATCTGTGCATTTCCATTTTTTCGGCGGTTTTGAGTAGCTTCAAACAAGACAGTGTCTACATTAGATTTAATTTTAATTTCTTTTTGTAAATAAACTGTTTCCGTATTAACTTAGCAGAAGTCGAAGTAGGTCACCTGAAAAGAAGCCGTATTCAGCCACAAGTCGGTACTCTCAACTTGTCAAGAATGACCCATCCGCCCTGGTAGCTGAGTGGTCAGTGCGAAAATGTCAATCCTGAGGGCCTTGGTTCGATTCCTGGCTGGGGCAGAGATTTTCTCCGCTCAGGGACTGTGTGTTGCATTATCCTAATCATCATTTCATCCCCATCAATGCGCAAGTCACCGAAGTGGCGTCAAATTGAAAGACTAGCACCTGGCGAATGATCTACCTGACAGGAGGCCCTAGTCACATGACATTCACATTTACAAGAGTGACCCTGTTTTGCCTGCTTATCTACCATGTTTGATACTTCGCCATGTGTAGCTAGTCTGTCCGCTACGGTCGTATTCTTGAATAGTAGTTCTTACATTGACAGTATGTTGATTTGCATACCTGATCAAGAGAGGGCAACAAAGTTGAACAGATATAGAGATTCCTTACAAGGCTCTTGAGATTTGGCTCTTTTTTTCATGAATGAGTCCAATTTCTATCCAAGTAGCAACTTACCAAACAGTTGTCAGAACTGGAAAATTAGCGCATGCTATAAAGTTCTTGTAAAGAATTCCTCATGGGACACACTACATCGTAATTGTGCTTCTGAAATCACTATACTGTAGCATTCAGAGCCTGTAGACAGCAGCAGGCTCCCATTCTTGTGGAATGAGCCAGTAGGCTGAGACATTAATGAAACTGTGACACCCTTCACAGCAAATAGCATGTTACCTGCTGAATTCAGTCATGCACGAATGCTAAAAGATCAGATTTGGGTGTGGGAACATGGTACCTGCAGTATCCTACATCAAAGATACTATGAAAATCAGGTAATTTAGTTTGAGCTTTATCATTCATTTGGTGTGAGCAGTCAGCTCTACTAAACTCAATACTTTCAGCACTTGATGACAGCGAAAAGGAAGTAATGAGCATACTTCACAGATGTACCTGAAATTAAAATAAAACAAAACGTACAGACTACAGAAAATTTTGAAACACTTTCAATTATTTATTGCACAAGAACCAAACATTGTACAGATATACATATATCATTTTGAAGAGAGACCCTAAATGCTTGTTTTCATGTATACCACCACAGCGTAGTTTGGTAATTTGCTGATAGTGCTAGTCACAAACATGGCAAATTCAGGTGCGGGGCGAGCTTTCTGTGTGTTGTTTGACAAAAACAGGTCTGCTACAGCTGTTCAACAAATGTTTAGGAGCAAGTATGCTAAGAAGCCACCAACAAGGAAGGCCATTTACCTCTGGCACAACAAATTTGTTATGATGGATTGCTTGTGCCCGGCAAAGAGAAGTGGATGTCCCAGTGTGAGTGAAGTGAATGTGGAACATACGAGAGTCATTCATAAGGCATTCAAACAAGTCAGTGCATCATCCATCTTTCAGTAGGATGGAGCTCCACCCCATTTTCATCTTAAAGTTTGTGGGTACCTGAACAGAGCTGCCATATCAATGGATCGGCCATGCTACAGAAGGGGACAGCTGTTTCATGAAATGGCCTTCCTTGTCATCAGACCTCTCGGAGTGACTGTCTTCTGTGGGACAAATTAAAGATCAGGTGTATTTACTGCCTCTACCACATGATGTAGCAGAGATACAGCAGAGAATACGGGAATCAACTGCCACAGTCAACAATGCCATACTGGGACAGGTATGGCAAGAATTTGATTACCATATTGACATCTGCCGTGTAGGGATGGTCTATGATCGCGCTAGAGAAACACGTGACGCGAAGGCAATTTCTCAAGAATATCTTGGGTACGGTGAGAAGTTGACAGTGCTGTGCTCTCTGAGAAATTGGGCAAACCTTCAGTACACGAAGCACTGAGCTGCAGCAGTCGTACTTGTCGTACGTACATGCACGGAAAACTGAAATTCTATTATTCATATCAACTGTACTACTGTTATTAATGTGTGCTGAAGTATTACTATGTCTCATACGACAAAAATCATAGAATTGTCGTTTAAAACAAAGCACGGAATTTGCATGAAACAGAAGCTTTTTTTCTTACAAAATAAATTACCTTGTAGATTCTGAATGTATGTATGCATGCATGCTTAAATGTAAAAGAGAAGTGCTATAGCCTTTTATATACAGAAACTGCGTACATGTGTTTACTTACTGAAGAAAGAAAGGAAACAAAAGTTGTTCAGCAGAAGGCATTTTTACACCCAGTTGCTGCACTGCCCTCGACTTTTGTGCAGAAATATGATTTTATTAACCAATTGGCCTTTTAGTCTGCTTCTTTGTTTACAAACAGTCCTGTTTTCGAAAATATTCCTTCACTGGGAACAAAAGTTGCAGGTACTGCAAGATTTTTTTTTTTTTTTTTTTTTTTTTTTTTTTTGCTGCAACAGCTAGACCTGGGTAACCGTTTTCATTTTTATCCAGTAGTGTAAAGGATTATCTGTGTGTTGTAGGTATGGTTCTTCCAAATATCGTTTACCTCCAGGTCTATGCTATCACAACTGCTTTAATTAGATTTTTATTGGAAACCTCTTCATTGAAAGAAGCCCATAGGGAACTACTGGCGGCTTGTTCGAAATGGTACTCTTGGCTAGTGTCGTTAGCAGCCGAATGAGTAGATTGTAAGGTCTCTACCATGTTTGTGCACTCTGCAATTAGGCTTGCAACGGCATGTTTTGAATGAGTGGGATTCGTAAATGGTAATGTTTTGAATCTTGGGTTGAAAACTGTGGCAACGACACGTACTTTGTTTCTATTAAACTTAGCTGGGCTATTAATGAGTTGTGCAGATGTTGCTGTAGTTCTTCCGCTGTCATGGTAGCCCACTTCCCATTGCATACGGTTAGGATTAGCTGTCTGATTATTGGAATAGCTTTCGAAAGAGAGGTTTAGTTTTCAGTTGATATTTCACTTGTTACCACTTCAAATGGCTCCAGTACCCACAAACATTCGCCCAAAATTCGCCACTCCCCCCTGCGGGTTCGGAGGTTAGAATAGGCCCGCGGTATTCCTGCCTGTCGTAAGAGGCGACTAAAAGGAGTCTCACATGTTTTGGCCTTATGTGATGGTCCCCTCTCGGGTTTGACCTCCATCTTTCTAAATTATTCCGAAGAGCGAGCCAATTGGGGAAGGGCGCCTTACATGGTGCACTGTATCCGTCGTGCAATTAGACCTTTAGCCGGCTTTCACGTCGTTGCAATGGTGTCCCGCTCGTTTTCGATCTTTAGGGCGGGGATACGTCCCTGGGTGCGATTACCACGCTGCCCTCTGCAGTGTTTCTTTTAACTGCGACGACGACCTTGGACAGTTTTGCACCTAAGATCCAGCACGGTAGCCAGTCCGTTGTGGTGGGGCCGCCATGTACCCTCTTGGTTGTAGCCCCCTGACAACACAGGGATCGCTCTACTGATGCCTGCGCCGTTAACTCCCCACGTATGCCAAGGAGTAGATGCCTATCCTCCTGGGGTATCAGGACTCCCGGCAACGGCCATCCTGCCAGGTGGCCTTTGCTGTGGCTGGGTGGCACCCGTGGGGAGGGCCCTTGGTCGGAGTAGGTGGCATCAGGGCGGATGACCCGCAATGAAGCGTGGTACATCATCTCTCGCTGGCGGCCAGCAGTCTCTAAGCGTTCTCGGGCTCAATTTAATGCTCAGAAGTACGATCCGAAAACGTTCCCCTCCCTGGCCATGCCGTGGGAAGAGCGTAAGTCCCAGGATGGAGGTAACAGTTATTCGCCCCGATTCTTAGTTTGCACGAGAGCTGATGGGGAGTCTTTTCTCTCCACAAAGCCTCAGTTCTTCGTCGAACATTTAGAGGACAAGTTTGGGGAGGTGGAGGGCTTGTCTAAAATGCGCTCTGGCTCAGTACTGATACAAACGGCATCCTCCGCCCAGTCACGCAGGTTACTTGCTTGTGACAAGTTGGGGGATGTTAACGTTACTATTACTCCACATAAGAGTTTAAATATGGTCCAGGGTGTTATTTTCCATAGGGACCTCCTTTTGCAGTCTGATGACGAGCTGCGCGCCAACTTAGAACGTAGAAGTGTTCATCGGGGTCCGAGGGACAATCAGGTTGCTACCGGTGCCTTCATCTTGGCCTTCGAGGGTGATACGTTACCGGAAAAGGTCAAGGTGATGGTCTACCGATGTGACGTCAAGGCCTATATCCCTCCCCCGATGCGGTGCTTCAAGTGCTGGAAGTTCGGCCATGTCTTCCCGCTGCACTTCCAGCCTCACATGTCGAGATTGCGGACGCCCATCTCATCCCGATACTCCATGTGCCCCGCCTCCCATCTGCGTCAACTGCGGGGAGCACCATTCACCTTGCTCGCCAGACTGCAGAATCTTCCAGAAAGAGCGCAAAATCATGGAATATAAGACCCTGGACCGACTGACTTATACTGAGGCCAAACGGAAATACGACCGATTACATCCAGTGAGAATGACAACTTCCTACGCTGCTGCTACAACACCTGTGCTAGCCCCATCAGTTTCGCGCCTTTCGGCCGGATCGACGAGTGGTACAACTCCTGCCCCCTTGCCAGTGGGGGGCTCTACCCACCCGATTGCTCCTGTGCCACCTACCTCAGGAGCAACACCATCCCCCCCCATCGGGGACGTCGGTCCCCGCTTCTAAGCCGGAGAAGTGTCCAACTTCTTCGGCTTCTCACGCTCGCAAGGGGTCCCTTGGGTCCCTCCCTTCCCAGGTTTCCACCGGCGGGAAGGCTGACGATCGACAGTGGCGTAAGTGCCCACAATCTGCAGGTCGAAGGGCTTCCCGATCCTCCTCAGTCCCGGAGACTGAATCGGTGAAGCCCTCCCAGCCAGTTAAACCCAAGGAGCAGCGTGAGAAATCAAAGAAGAGCAGCTCTAAGCCCAAGGAACGCGCGGTGGTAGCCTCCCCATCGCAACCTTCTAGCTCTGCGTCTGAGGATGCGGTGGAGATTCTGGCGTCCGCTGAGGACCTCGATCTCGCTGGTCCCTCAGACGCCGTGAATAGCAATAGCACTAGCACGGGTGCTCAATCGGAGGCAGCAGGTGACCCAGCGGCGTAATCTGCCGTCCCAGTCCCGGCACGCCTTTCTCAGCCATGGACAAAACCATCCTCCAGTGGAACTGCAGCGGTTTCTTCCACCATCTAGCTGAGCTCCGCCAACTTATCAGCCTTCACCCTTTCCTCTGCATTGCTCTGCAGGAAACTTGGTTTCCAGCAATGCGCACCCCCGCCCTCCGTAGCTATCGGGGTTATTATAAGAACCGAGCAGCTTATGAAAGGGTGTCTGGTGGTGTCTGCATCTATGTCCTTAACTCTCATCACAGCGAGTCTGTCCCTCTCCAAACAGCTTTAGAGGCTGTCGCTGTTAGGGTGTGGACGCCGCAGGCTCTTACCGTCTGCAGTCTTTACCTTCCACCGGAGGGTGATGTCGCGCAGCATGTCCTGGCTGCGCTGATAGCCCAATTGCCGCCACCTTTCTTATTACTGGGCGACTTTAACGCCCATAACCCTCTGTGGGGTGGGTCAGTGGCAACAGGTCGAGGCGCCACCGTTGAGCATTTATTGTCGCAGCTCGATCTCTCGATTTTGAATGATGGTGCCTCCACACACTTCAGTGTGGCGCATGGCACCTACTCCGCCATTGACCTTTCAATCTGTAGCCCTAGCCTCTTACCATCTGTCCACTGGAGTGTGCATGACGACCTGTGTGGTAGTGACCACTTTCCGATTTTTCTGTCACTACCACAGCGTCACTCTTCTGGGCGCCCTAGCAGATGGGCTATGAATAAGGCTGACTGGGACTTGTTCTCTTCCACTGCCGCTATTGAGCCTCTCTCAACTGATGCCATTGATGTGGTGGTTACATCAGTCACCGCCGGCATCGTCACTGCCGCCGAGTCTGCCATTCCCCGTTCTTCTGGGTCCCCTCGGCGGAGGGCTGTGCCTTGGTGGTCACCTGAGATCGCTGAAGCGATTAAGGATCGCCGGCGGGCGCTCCAGCGTCACAAGCGACATCCCTCCATGGACCACCTTATCGCCTTCAAACGGCTGCGTGCGCGGGCCCGCCTCCTTATCCGCCAAGGCAAGGAGGAGTGCTGGGAGCGGTATGTGTCCACCATTGGACTCCATGTCACTCCATCGCAGGTCTGGGCCAAGATTCGACGGGTCTTCGGCTATCGGACCCCTGCCAGCGTCCCTGCGCTCTCACTGAATGGAGCAGTTTGTACTGACTCCGACGTCATTGCAAACCGCTTAGCAGAGCATTTTGCTATGAGTTCCGCTTCTGCGAATTACCCCCAGGCCTTCCGCTCCATTAAAGAGCGGATGGAACGTCGGAGCCTTTCTTTTCGCACCAACGCTTCTGAACCCTACAACGCTCCATTCAGTGAGTGGGAATTTCAGAGTGCCCTTGCCGCTTGCCCTGATACCGCTCCCGGGCCAGATCGCATCCACTGTCAGATGCTGAAACACCTTTCAGTGGACTGCAAGCGACGCCTCCTCGACCTTTACAACCGTCTCTGGGTCGAGGGTGAGTTTCCGTCGCAATGGCGGGAAAGTATTGTCATCCCCATTTTGAAACCTGGAAAGAACCCTCTGGAGGTGGACAGCTACCGTCCCATTAGTCTCACCAACGTTCTTTGCAAGTTGCTTGAACGGATGGTGAGCCGGCGCTTAAATTGGGTGCTGGAGTCTCGGGGCCTTCTGGCTCCGTCTCAGGGTGGGTTCCGTAAAGGCCGCTCCGCCACCGACAATCTGGTGAGCCTTGAGTCGGCCATCCGTACAGCCTTTGCCCGCCGTCAGCACCTGGTCGCTGTCTTTTTCGACATGCAGAAGGCGTACGATACGACATGGCGTCATCACATCCTTTCTACTCTTCATGGATGGGGTCTTCGGGGCCCTCTGCCGATCTTTATCAGAAATTTTCTGTCGTATCGTACCTTCCGCGTGCAAGTCGCGGCCTCGTATAGTTCCTCCCTCGTCCAGGAGAACGGGGTACCCCAGGGCTCTGTCCTCAGTGTCTGCCTGTTTTTAATTGCAATAAACGGTCTCGCTGCGGCAGTAGGAAATTCTGTCTCCGCTTCCCTGTATGCTGACGACTTCTGTCTTTACTATAGTTCTATTAGCATTGCAGCAGCTGAATGTCAGCTACAGGGCGCAATCCGCAAGGCGCAGTTTTGGGCTGTAGCGCGTGGTTTTCAGTTTTCGGCTGCCAAGACCCGCGTTATGCATTTCTGCCGGCGCCGAACGGTCCATCCTGAGCCGCGGCTTTATCTTGCCGACGAACTTCTTGCTGTGGTGGAGACCCACAGGTTTTTGGGTGTCCTTTTTGATGCCCGGTTGACTTGGCTGCCTCATATCCGGCAGCTTAAACAAGCGTGTTGGCGGCATCTCAACGCCCTGCGTTGTTTGAGCCACACCCGCTGGGGCGCCGACCGATCTACCCTGTTGCGGCTCTACCAGGCGTTAATCCAGTCTTGCCTGGATTATGGGTGCCTAGCTTATGGCTCAGCATCCCCATCTGCGTTGCGGGTGCTGGACCCAATTCTCCACAGCGGGATACGCCTTGCCACTGGTGCTTTCCGCACCAGCCCTGTGGACAGCGTCCTAGTGGAGGCAGGTGTACCTCCACTGCGGTTCCGACGCCAACGTTTGCTGGCCGCTTATGCTGCCCATGTTTTTAGCTTGCCCGGGCATGCAAATTATCGTGTCCTGTTCCCGCAGTCAGTTGTCCATCTGCCAGACCATCGGCCCCGGTCGGGTTGTCCGATCGCTGTACGCATCAAGGAGCTTCTCTGCGGGCTTGGGTTTTTCCCAGTTCCACCTCCTTTCCGGGCGCCTCTGCGTACACCCCCGTGGTGTGTTCCTCGCCCTTGCCTTCGGCTCGACTTGGCACAGGGCTCGAAGGACTCGGTCCCTCCAGAGGCCTTCCGCCGCCGCTTTTATTCCATCCTGGCCACGTATCAGGGCTCTGGAATTGTTTACACCGACGGTTCGATGGTTGCTGGTCGTGTCGGGTATGCGCTAACTCTAGGGGACCATTCCGAACAACGGTCCTTGGCGGCTGGCTGCAGCGTTTACACTGCTGAGCTAGTCGCCATCTTTCGTGCCCTAGAGTATATCCGCTCCTGCTCAGGTGAGTCCTTCGTTATCTGTAGCGATTCCCTGAGCGGTTTACGAGCTCTCGACCAGTGTTTTCCTCGTTCTCGTCTGGTGATGGCTATCCATGAGTCCCTGCATACTCTTGCGCGTTGCGGCCGCTCTGTGGTCTTTGTGTGGACCCCCGGTCATGTCGGTATCCCGGGCAATGAACATGTTGACCGCCTGGCGAAAGAGGCCACGAGTAAACAGTCTCTGGACGTTGGCCTCCCAGAGACTGATTTGCGGGCAGTCCTCCGCCGAAAAGTTTTTGCGCTTTGGGACGCTGAATGGCGCAATCGGATCATGCCCAATAAACTCCGTGCCATCAAGGAGACGACGACTGTGTGGCGGTCATCCCTGCGAGCCAACCGCAGGGACTCTGTCGTCCTTTGTCGGCTCCGCATTGGCCACTCCCACCTGACACACAGTTATTTACTGCGCCGGGAGGACCCTCCTGTATGTCGCTGCGGGGCGGCTTTGACAGTGGCCCACATTTTGTTGGCCTGCCCTCTTTTAGCTGTGGTCAGGCAGACATTTGCGCTGCCTGATACGCTCCCTGCCCTCTTATGTGATGACCCTGGTATGGCTGACTTAGTTTTCTGTTTTATTCGGGCAGGGGGTTTTTATTATTTACTCTGAGTGTTTGTTCTGTTCTTTTGTGTTGATTCTGGCCATTGGCCTACGATTTTACGCTGAGTTTTTAATGTGTTCCCGGTGGTTGGCTTTTCCTTTTTATCTCTATGGTCGGCCAACCACTGTCACACTCTGTGTGATTTTAATTTGTTTCGTCTGATCTCTGTAGGGGTATTTCTTGTCCAGTGTCGTCTGATGTCTTTCCTGTTGTTCGTTTTTTATTCTCTTTGGGTGGTTTTACTTTTTTTTTGGAAAAAGGGACCGATGACCGTCGCAGTCTGGTCCCTTTACTCCCCCCCCCCCCCCCCCCCCCAAACCAACCAACCAAAATTCGCCACTCATCAGCTGTGAGGTTCTCTACACCGGAATACAAAGATGAAAAACAGGCTGCAATGCATTCCTTTTGCTCCACTAGACGTTGTAGCATATAAAATGTACTGTTCCATTGGGTTTAGGTTTCCTGAATCAATTTATGAACAGGTTTTTTCATTAGATCCTGGATCTCGTGGAGTTTTTAATTAGCATTGCAACTTATTTTAAAATAGCTAACAATTTTTCTGGCCTTTTCCCGCATTATGCAGAGCTCACTGATGCTGTTAAAAGAACTTTTCACAAGTAAAATGATTGTGTGTGCTAAACAAGGCACATGTTGCACATTTATGTTTCCACCGTGAATAATTTGTACGGTTGCTGTCATGTTACTGGCATTGTAAGTTGTGATGCTTACAACTTTGTTTTCAATGTTCCATTTTGAAATCACGTTATGTAACGCCTCACTAATATTTAGTGCTGTATGCTTTTCCAGGAAACGGAATGTCTTGAGAGCTAAAGCTTTCAGGCACCAATTAGTGTTAATGAAATGACCAGTTACAGCAATATATGCCTCACTATTGAGTGATGTCCAAATATCGATCGTTAAAGAAACAAGTAGTCTTCCATGGCCAAGTTTACAGCCTCTTTCTGTTTATGGTAATGGTCCTCAATCATGAGGAACAACGTTTTTTGATTTGGTATCGAGTATTGTGGGTCCAACAGTGAAACAAAACGTCGAAAAGCAGTGTCCTTGATGATTGAAAGCAGTTGAAAATCGTGTTATCATGGCCACCAGTGCTTCGTCTAGCTGCTGTTGCTGTTTACTTCCCTCTATGAAGAGAAATGTAAGATTTAGATCAGTGCTCCTGCAATGGAATAAGTTATGCTTGACAACTAGTCCAATTAAATTACATATCGTATCGTGCAAAAGCTAGGATAGTATAGGTTTGATTTTGGGGTAGGTTGTATGCTATCGGTGTACGAATAAAAAATCAAGGTTTTTTCAGTGTGGCGGACCGCTTCAGGCACTACCCGAACATTTGCTCAGAATTCACCTTTTGTACTATACGTACCTGGATATTTTGTCTGCCTCGCACTATTGGAAGAATGAGCCTCTGTATCCACGGATGTCGCTGTTTTATTGCTCGATAAATTGTGCAATTTAAGATGTCTAGTCATGCCCATTGTATTTTTTGATGGATTTTTACGACAAATGTTCAAAGTAACGTTACCTCCATCCTCCGTAAAGTATTGCCAGCACCATGATGTTCGTTTTCGAGTGTCTACTCGAATGAAACCTGAGACACTAGTTAAGAGCACAGCGAGCAGTGAGCATGTTTGTCTAGTATTCAATTCATAAAACAGCGGCGCGGTGTATGTTGTCACAGCCAACTGGCGCGCAGCGGCACACGCCGCTGAGCCGTTTCTCGTGAGCTTCTTGAGAATTGCTAGAGAACTACAGGCTCGAGGAATTCTCGGTGTGCTTGAGTCTCCGCACCTTGCCATCCCATCACTGCTGCCGTGTCACTCATTGTTCGCATATCAAATGTTTGTAAAAAAATCTTTCGGAGTTTCTCTTCATATTGCAATATGTATGACATCTGTGCAATGTTTAGTTCTTGTGCAATAAATAATTTAAAGTGTTCTGGACTTTATGCACACCCTGTATTTGCAGTTTGTTTATTTGAAGTCTTAAGTACATTGGGCATGAAATGCCATTTGAAGAACTGTGGAATATTAAAATGCAGTAGGGCATTAACTGTTCTCTGTAGGTTGCTCGTGCAGTTCATTCTATTTTTCTGGAAAGTTCATGTACTGAAGTAGTAAGTGTAGCCGTAGGTATGGTACCTGTCAGCTGTAGCATATTTCGGTGTACTCTCAGTGAAATATATATTCAGACATCTATTTCAGCTGTGGAAATAATTGAGGAGATGAATCACTCTGTTAACAAGAATATGTGGTGAAGATTGTAAATGCTCTCATTTGCTTTACATATGAAAAACTTGATATAAAACTTCATATAGATGTTTTAGACACACAAGTGTTTGTAAGCTTAGGTTTTTCATTTAATAATTCTGTTGGTGATATTCACATGCTAAAATTGAGTTTGGAAAAATGTTTTTTGGGCTTAAAGGGTAATTGAAATTACGATGGTTTGTCACACCCAGTGCCTAAACAGAATAATTCTTTCTTCTTAGCAAGTGTTATTTTAGACTCTATTGATGACTGTGTTGCCCATATTTTGCCACAAGCATGATATTTTTCTTTTATTTACAGTACGATCACATTTTTCCATAAAATTTCAACATGTGAATCAGACTGGTGCACTTATAATTGTATATCATACAGGGTCCACATATAGTTCTCTTAATGTAGTTCTGCACCACCATTTGCAGGTATGTTCAAGAGACTGTAGCACAGTACTGCACTCCTCGATAAGCTTAGAAGTTCTTGAGACTGGAACACAATCCTTGCCCCTAGCTGATAGTGTGTGATAGTTCAAAAATAAAACAAAATAGGTTTGTATTAGAAACAATGGTATGTCACATCTACACCCGGAAAGCCACATTAGTGTGAGATTGTCAGGAAACCTGCATATGAGCTCTAATTCCTGTTTTTCTCATCATTTTGTGAGATGTTGGTGGAAGTAATATATTGCTAGACTCTTCCCCCTCAATAGCAAACCTCTCTGTGATGCACAATGCATCTCTTATAGCATCTGCCACTGGACTTTCAGAATCTCTGTAATGCTGTTGGAGCGACAAAATGACCCTGTGAAAAACCTGCCACCGTTCTATTAATCCCAACATTGCAAGCGTCTAACAGTGATGAGCAGTACTCAAGAATCGATCGGAGAAGTGTTTTATGAACCACTTCTTTATGAGTGAATTATTCCTTAAGATACTTGCTCTGAATGTCATGTTTTCCCACTATCTGTATTATGTGATCATTTCGAGCTTGTCGCTCTACACGGTTATTCCTAGGTATTTTATGGAAATTTTTCCAGCAATTTGTTACTGTATTGGATTTATTCTATGTATGTGCAGTATGTTACATTTATTTACATTCAGTCCATACACCATTCATAATCTCCTGCAGGTTATTCTGTAGTTTGCTAGACTACATTTTGGAAAACACCATCTGCAAACAGCCTCATGGAAACTGTAATACTTCACTGTGGTATTATTATTTTTACATGTGTTGGGTTTATTCTGTGAAGAATGACGTGCTGTTTTATATGTGAGAAAATGTTGGATTCAGTCATCCAATACTCTTTTACTTTTAAGCTTGTATTGTTATTTCTTCACTAAATGACTGCAGAATTGTATCAAATCCACTCAAGTCAAGAAACACACTGAATCAACCAAAGTGCCAAGGTATGCAGTGTTGTGGATTTCGTATATGAACAGAGCATGCTGACTTGCACAAGTTGTCTGATATGCTTGTTGATTTTCTATAGTGAAGAATTTCATTCTTCAATTATGTTGATACACGAGCATAAACATGTTCCATAATCAGTAGATTGATGTCACTGATATAGTGCTGCTGCTCTACTGCTTACAATAAATTTTCTTGCAGAGGTGTAAGATGAGTGATTCAAAAAGTTTGAAGGCCATACAGTCAAGGATCAGTATTCCACTCAGACAAAACTACTGTGAGCTTTGAGGCAACCATCCCATAAGATGATACACCTGGCTGGAGATACGCATTTGGTAAAACACTGTTTACTGCTGTGTAAAGGAGCTTAACTGCCTGCTGCACGTTCTAGTCAGGAATCATTGACACCATCAGGGTGCAATAGGGAAGAGACCAGGACTATTGGGTGGATGCTAGTGTCTCCCACTTCAATTGTACTTTCCATTTGTAATATGGAGCATGCATTATGAAGCAGCAGCACCCAGCATGGAATTTGCAACACCATTCCAGAATGGTGGTGGTTGACAGGGATGTTCTCCCATGCATGTTCCTCATTGTCCAGTTGATGTCAACAGACATTTGTTCAGCAACTGAGAAAAGAATAACTGGTGGTCATGTTATATCGCCATAGTGAACATTCCTGAGTTGTTACAATGCATGTATGCTGCATCAGTGCCCTCGAATGGAAACTTTTACTGCCCTTGATATAATCAGGACAAATGCTAGCAAGCATACTATAATTAGGTTCCTGTATAAAACTCCTAAATGACAAAAGTTATATCTTGTGCAGGGGTATGACCCATGTAGCATGAGGTTGGATTAGACGTGGTGTAAGGATATTTTGTCAATAGTGTTGCTAAATGAGTCACGATCTCTTGAATTCCTAATTGGATTACATATTAGCTGTTGGGGTAGTTTGAATAACTCCGTTTCATTGTTCTAACCGATAAACTATTGTTACTAAGTTGGCAGCTTTTGTTCTTTGTGATGGTATTAATGACAGCCTTGTAATACATTTGAAGATTGAAAGCAATTTTGGTAGTTCATTAGCTGTGATCAGAAAACCACTCCGCTCTCTCCAAATGTAAGAAGCGCCCAAAAGAAGCCCTAAACTCCTCTGCACAGGCAGTGATTAAAACACTAGACGAACCTGCCCCCATCCCAGAAACAACCAATCAACTTGTCACAGAAGTGGTAATGAGGGAGGACTTCATCCGAACTATAACCGTCCTGCTGAACGTAATCCAGGACAGGAAGCATGAAATAAAAACTGCAATAAAGCAAACCACCAGACAACTGCTGGGAAAACACCTTTAAATCACGCAAAGCATGAACAGGGTCCACATCAGTCACAGACATCTGGAAATAAGCTCCTCACAAAGACCCTAACCCCGTCAAGCTTCGCGATGGCAGGCCAAGACACTAGAAATGACAAAATGAACGTGATGTTCGTTAATGTTCAGGGACTCGAGAACAAAACACATACGCACACTCTATACACAGAGAACATACACATTCTTGGAGTAACAGAAACATGGTTGAAACACAATTAAAGCTGCAGGCTAAGCAGATACAACCACTACTCCAAGAACAGACATGATGCCAGAGAAGGGGTGGCTATCTACACAGACACCAACATACCCACAGTACAGATATCCCTCCCACAACACCTCCAAGACACAGAAGCCATTGTGGTGCAAATCTGGAGGCATTGACAATGCCGACTAACAGTCGCCTGCCTCTATAACCCACCAGGACACCCAATCCCATATGACTTCCTACAATACCTAATGACACAACAAATTCCTCCTCCTAACAGACATGAATGAAAGACACACTCAACTTGGAGACATTGCAACAAACGCCAACGGCCGCGTCTTTTTTGACATGCTAAACACCGTTCCTATTACGAGACTAGTACTGGACCAACCAACCTTCATAGTACAACAGGGCACCTCTACACCAGACCACATCCTACATAGTCCCGTCCTATCTGACACCCTCACAGAACCCCGGTGAGGAGACCCCACAACCAGTGACCACCTCCCCATCCTTTTCAGCACCTCAGCAATTAGCACCCTTAACCCTCACCCCACACAATGCACTATCTGGCTACACTCCAAGGCAGACTGGGCCAAGTACAAAACAACCATACAAGACGATCTAGACTACATAAACACCCAGCTAGAAAACGCCATCAAGAAGGCCACAGACGAAGCAGTTCCAGAAAAAGGTCAACAACTGGCACCCCACCATACTGGCAGATGTGCTAGCAATCATCCAACAAAAAAGAGACTACATTGCGAAATGACGACAACCTAAAACCCAGATCTCAAAAGGCAATGGAACCGCCTCAACGCTCAGGCAAAATGACTCGTCTCACATCACAAACAAAAAGAATGTGATGTGACATGTAGACAGCTAAATTACATAGAGGCCGCAAATTTTGGAATAAGTTTAAAGCGATTACAGGCCAAAAGAAACCCTCCAACCACATGCTCCTTATAGACAATGAACCAACCACAGACTCAAAAAAACAGACGCCTACCAAAACATCCTCCAGTCCATACATTCCTTCCCAATCGACAACGAATTCTGCCGACCCCTGAAGATCAACTCCCCGACCTTCTCAACAGCCTAACAGAAGACACCGCCGAACTGACAAAACCAATCACGGACACAAATTATAAATGCAATGATGACAGGACGAAACTCTGCCCCTGGACTGAACAACATCAAACACATACATATCCAAAACTCCCACTTCCCCACCATAATACCAATCCTATCACTAATATTCAACTACTGCCTGACAAACGAAGCAAGACAAGTAAAACCATAATGATACATAAAGCCGACAAACCAACTAACCCCCCCCCCTCCCATAGACCAATATCACTACTAGACGTCATAGGGAAGACATGAATGCATCCTCAATCACAGACTACAAAAATATGTAGACAGAAAGCAACTACTCCCTCTCCTACAATCTGGATTTCGAAAGCACCACTCCACCTCCGACCCTCTCCTCAAACTTACTAGTGACATCACCAAAGGATTCAACAGATCCCATTGCACACTAGCCATATTTTTAGACATAGAGCGCGCCTTCGACTATGGCACAACGGACAGCATTACAAGCTAATTAAACTAGGCATCCCACCCAAACTAGTGCTCCTCATACGCATCCAGATCATCGGATTTCCAGAGTCCATGTAAACTACCCAGCATCAGAACCATTTACCCCAGGGGCAGGCGTCCCACAAGGAGCTATGCTATCTCCACTACTGTACATGCATGACGTACTGACCCGAAGAGACGCCAACGAAAAGTTGGTGCTATATGCGGACGACACTGCCTACTGGTGCATAGGCCTCTGGACAGACACCATACAACGAAAAGCCACAAGATACTTGACCAAACTCGAAGAATGGATGACAAAATGGAGGATAAGACCAAACCCCACGAAAACACACGGACATCACCCTCAAACTCTGTAACCAACTGCTATAACTCACAGGCTCTGCAACATATCTTGGGGTATTCCTTGACAAACACCTAAACTATGACTCATCTTAAGCACCTACTAAACAAAACAAGACGAAGTCAAAACCTCATCAGACAAGTCAAAGGCCGACTGTATGGATGTTCCACCAGGACAGCCATACACAGGTGCAAAACATACATCAGACCTATTTATGATTGTCTCAGCACCACTAGGCAGTATACCGAAGACTATAGTAAAAAAACTATACACAACAGAGCAACGACTTGCGCAGCGTTGCAAAACTACCACCTCGCACCCCAAGCAACAAAGTATACCAGATCAGACATGACACCGCTCCAGACAAGGCTCGCCAAACTCAGAGCAAGATATGGATCCCATATCCTCCACGAAAGACCAGACATGGAAGACATACTGACAAACAAACAACCGACGACCAAAATTTAAATACATCTATGCAGCGCGTACACTAGCTCAAAACACCTCCAGAATATTCCCCGACCTAGCACCAACAATGACACAACTGACTCATCTTGAAACAACCCCACCTCACCTAGACAAAAGGCCATAACAAAAGCCCATGACATGAAGTATAACGCACCAAAACCCACATCCAAAACACTGCAATGGCTCCACACTGCACAAAACACACAAGTATCACACAGAAAAACACATCAACACACATGAAACACAACAAAAGAGAAAAAGAACAATTATAGACTAAGGAAAATATTCTAATACACAACTCCGAGTACTATAGTAACAGGAAAGGAGAACCTGTTATGTAGAAGTAAGTGAAAACACAAAAATACAAACACCACTCCTGCACAAGCAAGCAGGGGAAAAAAAAAAAACAATGTAAACCATTACTCAATGGCACATCACTTATATATTTTTATTTAGATTTAAATTATTTTCATTTATAATGTTACCAATCACTTATTTATATGTTAAGGAACCGAAAAAAAACCACTATTATGTATAGCATGTGTTCAAAAATATAAGTTACGTACAATAAATAAAGATGTAAACCTCTGGCTGATGAAGGGCACTGAGATAAGCCTTAAAATAGCCCACCTTCACCCCTCAGGAGAAGGAATGAAACGTGGCAGTTTATGTACAGTAAACTCCCGTTTATCTGAAATCTGCTTTATCCAAACAAATTTTTCTGATTTTCGTGGCTCACATTGGCTCTGGCTCTGTCTCTGTCTGATGCATCACGCAGCTACGTTTTTTACTAGCTAGACTGAGACTTGCCGGCAGCTGGAGCCATGCATTCGCTGCTGTTTTTCGGCAGTTGCTGCTAATCAGTGCACTGGCACCTCAAAAGTCTGAGTGTTGTCAATTTGTGTGTGTTGGTTGAAGTTTTAGCGCGTCTTGTTCGTTTTGCACGGTGGTTTCATGACATTGCTTTCTATTGGATCTCCTTGGACGTATAGTATTGCTCTATGCAATGCGACATAACCCTGTCGAAACCGACAATTAGAGTGCAGCACCAAACACATCTGATGAAGCCAAGCACACTGTTGTTGCCATGTGGGCTTGGGTAGAACAGGGGAGAGGGGGTGGGTAGATGTATCGAATGTTTTCATTTGATGGCTGCCACAGCCTGGTTTCAAAAGCTTTGTCTAGTGTGTCTCCAGTGTTGTCAAGTTGTGCATCTGTGTTTTCGATTTAACATTTCATGCTTGTGCTGCATGCTTTAAAATGCCCAGAGATAAAAGTGGCCAAAAACCAAAAAAGTCAGTAGTGTCACTAAAAAACGCTGAATGTGACTAGGGGCGTGAAACGAAAAAGAATGTGATCTCATTGGAACAAAAGCTTCGTGCTTTGCAGAGCTGGTGAGCCACCTACTAAAGTTCCTGCAGATTTGAACGACGGTAGGAGTACGATTACTGACTGGAAGACAAATCGATCAGAAATTGAAAAAAAAAAAAATTGTTCCACTCAAGTGTCAGGCAGCAGAGTGAAATCTCGAAAAACAATGAGAAAAGGTGCACATCCTCAGAAGAGGCCTTATTTTTTGGCATGAGCAAATAAGAGCCAAAGTGTGCCAGTTGCAGGTCCTCTACTTCGTCAAAAAGTGATTAATTTTTATGAGCTGACTGAAGGAAAGTAGCAAGAATTCCTTGGAAGTGATGGCTGGCTGGATCGGTTCAATAAGTGGCATGGCATTCATGAAATTGCTATCATCGGCGAATTATTATTCGGGGATGAAGTGCGATCAACTTTACAACTGTGATGAAACTGGGCTGAATTTACAAAGTGTTGCCAACAAAACTCTTGCCTCTAAACAAGAGAAAATGGCATCTGGGTATTAAAAAAGCAAAGGAAGAGTTATTGTCTTCGCATGCAGTAATGCCACTGGCAATCGTAAACAGTGTCTTACTTCAATCAGCAAATCCAAAAAAACCAAGAACATTTAGACAGCAACCAGCTGATAAACCTCTGCCATTGTGATATGTGAAGCAGTCTAAGGCATGGATGAAAGGTGTCATTTTCAAAGAGTGGTTCCAGGCAGAGTTCGTTCCAGCTGTAGAAAATACCTGGAGGAGAATGGACTTCCTCAAAAAGCACTACTTCTTGTGGACAATGCTCCCACACGCAGTTGGTTACGAAGAAATCCAAACCGCCCTGGAGTACATCAGCCAACAGGAGGCGACTTATCCCGAGAACGTTTGTTTCCAACTTTCGAGATCCAAAAAACCATTAGACTTTTTTTTACCAAAAATAAATTCTAATGAAGTGTCCTAGATCTTCAACATCCATAAGTTAAGTTTTTTTTTTTCTTTTTATATAGTTTAAAGTTCCTCTAGACAAACTTTTCGTCCCTTTGACTAATCTCTAGGTTTTTAATAATTTTGTACACTAGTTCTTTATTCAAAAGAGTAGGTAATAAAATTAAAACTCCTGTTTTTTCATGCTGCCAAATAAGACTGATTTTTTCCTCTAAGAACACAAAATAAACGAGCTTTGTTATTTAGCATTTAAAAACTTTTGAGTTTTCAATCATACTTTGCCATCTTCTTAACACGTCAATGCATATTTTTTCAGTAAAAAAACGTGCAGGCTTACTCACAACCACATCCATAACATTCTACGTACCCTACTACGTTTTACGATCATATTTCGCGATATTGACGAAATTCAAGGTGTTTCACACCTAAAAACGGGGAACTTCAGTTTATCCGAAATTTTCGTTATCCGAACCGGCCGCAGTCACGATCATTTCGGATGAACAGGAGTTTACTGTTCTCTGTATGTGCTTGATTTGTACTTGTGCAGCCCTGTGCTTATTTGTTATTCTTGGCTCCCTAGCCCTGATGAAGGTTGAACAGTAGTCAGGGTACCGACTTTTCTGATTAGTGAAGAGATCTTTCTCTCACCAGCTCTTAGATGTGTGTAGCACCTGTAAGAAAGTGTCTATTGAAGCTGTAATATTTTCTTCCCAGATGTTAATAACAACTTGAAGAACTGTGCTGTAAATAAATTTCGACAATAGCCATTATTGGAAGAAAAACTGGAAGTACACTAGTTGTAGATGCCAACAATGTAGTGATATGATATGCTTGCATGTTATGGTGCAGGGGCAGTGTGAGGAATATGCCTGAAAAACTGTGTGCAGAGCCAGGGTTTGGGTGGTTGTTGTGCTCTGTTCCTATTTGAGCTAGGAACATTGATGAAAAGTCTTTTGGCTTAGCCTGGAGCAGTGGCTGTTTGTATAGCCAGACAGCTTACTGTAGCTATTTTACAGTTTATTAACCCTTTAACGCCGAAGATAGCTGAACATCGTGGCCTTGCTTGGTACGGTGTTCTCCAGTCAGGTGAGCTGCACCGTACGGAGAAAATCACGGAGCTGATGTGCAAAATGAGAGTACATGGGAAAAAACAAATGTTTCCCACCCTCCTTTTAGGCTAGCACTGGCTAAGTTAGAAGTACACATTATTGGTGATACAGTGTTCCATAGTTTAGTTATTACATATCGCGGTTTAGGTGAAATGTAGGATTATTAATTTCTGAAAACGAACATCCAGTTATGCTCAGCAATAAAAATACTTTTGATTTAACTAATTGCTTTGTTTTCCCATAGTATGTGATGGTTGGTTCAGATACTATTATTTCTGGGTAGTTATTGCATTTTGTTGTCTATATGGGATTACTCTATTGGTCTGTCTAAACAAGCTATGGTTTCATCAATCGACCCTGTAGAAGCAGAAGAGAAAGTTAACAAGGTGAGCTAAACTGTGCATTTCAATAGATGAAATAAATGACCGAAGAAAATGAGGTAGATTGGCAGGGTTGATTGTACTGCATAATTTAAACATTTCGTTTTGTGGTATATTGTGAAGCAGGGCTCAATAAACAATCACATATTTTACACACGAAACTAGTATCTTTCCTAATTTTTTTTTTTTTTTTTTTTTTTTTTTTTTTTTTTTTTTTTTTTTTGCACACAACCCATCTGTGTTGTTTTCGCCCACTTTTAGGATTAAAGTTTGAACTTGGGAAATGATATTGCGTTAACCAAAGGGGTGACACACTTGCCGACAGTTTGCTGACGGCAGGTTTAGTTTTTTTTCTTTGCAATACATTTCCAAAATTTCTCTTAAGAGAAAAATTTGTTCCAGTTTCAAGTTTGTATATTATGTATGCATTTAAGACAGACATGTCCAAAATATGAAAAAACAACTTCCAGTACCGTTTAATTTTTTTCAAATATATTATGTCGAACTTGTTATAATATCTGCTCTGTCCATGGCTCCCATCGACTCATTGTAGTCAAGAACACATTTCAGTTTCTGGATTTTCTTCTCGTTTTTGTTGTCCATTTTTTTCTATCAACTGTCTCTGCTATGTTGCAGGTTGTTAGCATCCACACTTCTCTTATCACACCATTTCACTGCCAATAAAATGTCAGGTGACCTGCATTGCACCTCACCTTTCTTCATGTGTGTGTCCATTTTGGGCAAATAATGCCTTTTTTTGTGGACAGTGCCACAAGCATTTGTACCTCTGTCATGCAACTACGTAAATAATGCAGGACTCGAGTACTAATTATCCACATACACAGTATGTCCTTTCTGAAAATATGGTTGCAGAAGTGGGGCCACCATATCCCCTGATTTCCCCAGGCCGTATTCCTTAATGTCACTGGTGGCTCCTGTATAAACAATGAAATCCAGAATGTAGCTTGTCTTGCAATAACATAATACAAACAACTTGATTCCAAATCTACTTTTCTTGGAAGGAATTTATTGCTTGAAGAATAAGCTTCCTTTGAACAGAAGCAAACTTTCGTCTATATTTAACTTTTCATGTGGGGGGAAAACACACTTCCATAGGCCTGACATATTATATCAACAACAGGTCCTACTCTGAAAAGTCGATCATAATTAGAATCTGTTGTGCTGTCGGCAAAATGAAGTACAAACCAAATTGGTCTCTCAATATCACTTCTCTGAAAATAGGCATTGTTAGCAAAGAATCTCTTGACCAATACTCGTAGTGACAACTTCTTTACACGAGGAAACAATAAAATTAATCATTTTATATCTTCCCACATAGTCATATAAGAAAGAACGGGACGTTTTTCCGTAGAGTAGCAGAAAAACGTATTGGTTTCTTGTACAATAAATTCCGCCAACAACGGTGACATAAATAACTGAAAACAATTCAGGGGTGAACATCCTGTGTCTAAATAACAAGTAACTCCTGTATTCGCTCCATGGAAAGGATGCACGACTAGGTGGAATTCGTTTTGTGACCAATATGTAGTAAGTGGACGCTTCGCCGTATTCGTTGAAAGTTCACATTCATTATCACTTTCGTCGTTGTTGTTGGACAAGTATTCCGAAATCACATGCGTATGGGTTTTGTGAGTAATACCTGTTGAGGTTGAGGTGACATGAGTCTTCGTTCAGGGCAAGCATCTTCATCTGACAAATCCTTAGCATCACTTTTGGTAAGTATGTTTAGCAACTCCTACTCGGACATTCAAGGTTGTTTCACCATCCTAAACAGTTGCATATTGTTAATCGTGTGTAACATGCACAGATTGACAAATGCTCAGGTACTCTTTATACATCATCCAAAGGATGGGGAGGAAGCACGAACAGCAGAAAGTGATGGAGACAACACTACAACTTCTGTTTATGAGCAACAGCTATCGGTGGCTGTCACATAAAGGACCTCTTAGTGGGGGCACGCTCGCATTCATCCATTTTATGACGGGCCTCGTAGAAAACACATACTGCTGTTGGCCCGTCATATGATGGGCCTCGTAGTGAGGGCACATTCTCATTGGTCAGTCATGACGGGCCCTGTGCTTAGAGGGTTAAGTAAGTATTGAACGACAATGTGGAGCTGGTGCTTAGGAAAGTTTCATGAACTTCTTAATTCCTAGCGCAAAAGATTTTATTTGGGCTAAAATTAATGTTCAATTAATGGCATCATTTGTATGTGCACCATAAGTGTAAAAAAAGTTTTTTTTAGGAGGTTTTTGAATTGTGTCACTACTGTAAACTTGTACTGATTAGTTAAAACAGGATGTAAACGCACACAAAGAAACAAAAAAACCCAACCTTTCCCTGATGAAAATACACTTTTTCTGTTTTAGCACTCAGATGCTGTCGCCGGATCTGAGAGTTCCATTCACTCAATTTAACAATACCATAAAAATATCACGTATGGATGAGCTCCAGGATCGTGGGAGGCACTATACTTTTAATAATTCTATTACAGAACTATTTGATAAATGTACAACATAGAAATAACAAACTACCCTTGGAAAAGTATAATGTTCAGGAAAAGTTTTACATGGTATGTATGACATACAAAGTCCTGAAAGATAACGTACAACTAAAAATATTACAAATAAGAGAAGTTTTCATGTTTCTTCTGGAGGAGCACCCAATTCACATCCTTCAAGGCAGACAAAATTGGTGTTGAAGACAGATATTGTCTGCATGATTTACATGAGTATTTCACCAGTTGTCTTGTACTAGTTGTGAGGCAGGGTTTGAAACAAGACAGCCATCTGGCTGGCTGCCAGCATATATCTCCATGTTGCAGGTGTAAAACAATTTGGAATCAGCTGTAGCAAATATTTTTATTCCATGTTTTCTCGACTTCAATGGTATATATTGGTTAAAAGAGCAATGTCCTCTAGAGGCCTCGAGTTTCTCATCAATGGTGACGTTTTGGCCTACAACATAACAAGATTGGCAGCTCTGCACAAACTTTTGAAATAAATCTCGAATTGGCACCAGGCGGTCCCCTACTCTGCGTTCGCTGCATGATTGTCTATAATAAAATTACAGAGTTTGTAACAAAACTAAACCTGTACTCATTCATGGTCAATGGAAATATCTCGATTCTGAACCCCCTTGGAATCCCACAAATCTTGAAGAATTCCTTCCTGCCTTGTGCATTCCAGTTACGTATAGAAGTCCAATGAAGGTTTTTATCTCGACTATGTCCACTGGGCAAGTGTTTTGTTCCTGCTGGTAATTGCTTAGGATAATTTCAATGTATTGGTTCATGTGCTTTACAATCATTTCCAGCATTTCCTGGTCAAATAAGCATTCCCATGATTTTGAAATTCATTCAGTATTTTTTGCTTTCCCAGTGACACCATGAGGCCTTATGTGGAGAATGTTGTTTTTGGGTTTTCCTGCGGTTTGTGTATGGTGTCTTTTTTCCAATTGAATGATTTATTTTCTTTCCTTTCCTTTCTTCCTATAACGACAATACAGAACGCTATCTTCCTCACCTGAACTTACGTCTGTGTCGGTCTCTGAGTCGTCTCTTTCTTCTATGCTTTCTGAGGCATCAGTATTGATCTCTGTCTCCCAGATCGAGAACAGGAGCACTGAGTGCAGCATGTTCAGTCATCATAAAAAAAAAAAAATTGTTGAAAATCTGTAACTTCTGGATTGTATGTATCCCAAATTTCATTTGATACCATGTCTAGACAAACAACAGACCTGTAAACAATGTTAACATCCTATAGTTGCAAAACAAAATTAAAATAAAAAAGAGAAGTTGAGACCATTGTTAAGGAATGAGAAAGACTAGAATGCAAATGGTGGCACTGGATCAGAGAGATCCAGTACCAGTTTTTACTATTTAAGTGCACAATAATAATTTCCACTTCACATACAGAATGCTTGAATGTAAAACACAAGGAGACACTACTTTGAGGAAAATTCGATGAATCAAGAATGATGCTGGTGTGGTATCTGTGCGATCTATCACTCTTCAAAGGGTTAAGTTTTTAAACAAGACATAATTCATCTTGTGTAAAAGGAAATTTACCTTGAAAGTAACACTTTCCAAACCACCATTCGCAACATTTTCCCAAGACATGTTAGAAATAGTTTTGTTTCAGCAGTTTAAAGAGTGTGCCAGAAAACGGGCATTACTGTGCGTGTGCAGCTATGCTAATGCAGAAAGCATGTTCATATGTATACAGCATTAAGACATCTTACTTTATGTCATAAGGAAACAAGAAGTCACAGGATACTCTAAGAGCATTGGAATTTTGTAAACCAAACTAAAATTCATAATTTGCACACTGATTTCAAGATTCACAATGAAGTAGGCCCCAACTTGACATTAAGCTATTCACTGTAGTTTTCAGTATGTAAATTTTCTTGGGGTGCCTGTACTGTACTATCTGATGTTTGGTTCTTTATTATGGCACAATGCCATAAGCCAGAGATGAAAACGTGCACGTGAAATTTGGCAAACAGTTGGAACTGACCAATACTGTGGAATGCCTCAGTGGAAAAGATTAGTAAAAGCAAAATTTCTTTAGCTAACTGACAAAAATAACTTCCTTGTTCTGCAAGGAGATTTAATGTTTGTCTACTAAAAATGTTGAAATGAAAACTGGTAATATATTTTAGCATTCCATAACTATGCGAATGTTTTTAACTCACGTAATAGCTCCCGGCCATATAAATGCATTTTATTTTCGTCTGCTGTGGGAGCTGTAAACAGAGGAAACAATAAAATCACAAAACGTAAACAAGGGTAGGAGCAGACTTTGCTTTTCGAAGTAGTCTCCTTGTGACTAGGCTGCTGCTGTGAGGCTCCTTCAGTTATAGTTACAGGGGGAGTTATGTGCAATACATGGGCCTCCCCTCCCCTCCCCCTTGATCATGCTGCCCTGTGCTAAAGACGCATGGTCTGCTGGGTTAATTTATGAGAGATGCTACATGGGCAGTGTGACTTTGGTAACAGGTGGCACCGGCATGGGTGTGGCCATGCAGCCATCATGGGGTGTATGTCAGGAGGACCCTCCCTTCTCCCTCCCCCCCCCCCCCCCAATTCAATTTTGATGTGGACTATGTTCTAGAACAACTTCCCTCCCACATTGGAGCTCAGATCCTGGGCCACAAAGTCAATGCTGCGGCCTTTGCAGATCATGTCCTGCTGTTTACATTGACCAAGAGGGGCCTGCAGTCCCTCATTGATGCAGCAGTTGCAGCCCTCGTATATCTGAGGCTGCACATCAATCCAACGAAGTGCTTCACCCTCGCCTTGGTGGCTTCGGGCAGCGACAAACAGCTAAAGATGGAGGTGGACGGCAACATCACCTTCAAGGTTGGCAACACCACTGTGCTGGCTACTTGGCAGTGCTGTTCTCAATGTCAGCTCGATGTCCTTTTAATCCTCAATGTCATCTGAGGAGCAGCTGGACATCATCTGAGCTCTGCTGAAGTCACAACAGCACCTCTACATGCTCCTCAACATGCTTGTGCCTGGCCTGTACCACAGGCTGGCCCTCAGTCACACCCGTGTCAGTGCCCTGAAGTCAGTGGACATTGCAATCCAGGCCGCTGTCAGATGGCGGACCCCCCCCCCCCCCCCCCCCCGGGCTACTTCCATGCTCCTGTGCCCCAAGGAGGACTTGGTGTTCCATCATGCCGCTGTATGGGGCCAACCCTCTGATGCTCTTGTCTCCTGGTGCTAAGGAAGATGGGGCCAGCCATCAGTGGTGTGAGCCTGGGCGAGGTGCAGCACGAGTTCATGCCATTGGAGCAGCACCTTATATGGGAGGGTTACCTAAGGACGTCAGCACAGGTCAGGGAGATGTGGGTGGCACGCCTACACACTGCCATCGGCAGGGGGCTTCTCTCTTCATCTGCCTCCATCCAGGGGCGGCATCAGTGGGTTGCTGATACCAGTCGGCCACTATCTGGGTAAGAATTCATCAACACCATACGCGCCTGCATCAACACCTACCCCACAAAGGCACAGTGCAGTTGCAGGTGGGAGGTAGACACCAGATGCTGTGCGGACTGCAGAGCTGTTGAAATCGCCAACCACGTCCTCTACATTTGCTACCAGACACATGGTTCCTGAGTGAAGCGAGACAGCACCATTGTCAAGTACGTCACCTGTGGACTCGTGCAAAGGGGCTTCAGTGTCACCATGGAGCCACACCTCTGCACACCTGGGGCTGCACAAGCCAGACATGGCAGCCAAAGACACCATCGCCCGTGTGATCGACACCCACGTAGTCAGTGACCATCTCCGACAACGTGTCACAACAAGGAGGTAGCCTACTATGACATGTCATCCATCCGGCGTGCTGTCTCCGACTGGCATCCAGGCTCCAAACGCTCAAGCAGTACTCAAGAATAGGTCATATTAGTGTTTTATAAGCGATCTCCTTTACAGATGAACCACATCTTCCCAATATTCTACCAATGAACCGAAGACAACTATCCGCCTTCCCCACAACTGCCATTACATGCTCGTCCCACTTCATATCGCTCTGCATTGTTATACCCAAACATTTAATTGACATGACTGTGTCAAGTGCTACACTACTAATGGAGTATTCAAACATTACAGGATTCTTTTTCCTATTCATCTGCATTAATTTACATTTATCTATATTTAGAGTTAGCTGCCATTCTTTATGCGAATCACAAATCCTGTCCAAGTCATCTTGTATCCTCCTACAGTCACTCAATGATGACACCTTCCCTTACACCACATCATCAGCAAACAGCTGCACATTGCTATCCACCCTTTCCAAAAGATCATTTATGTAGACGGAAAACAACAGCGGACCTACCACACTTCCCTGGGGTGCTCCAGATGATACCCTCACCTCCGATGAACACTCACCATCGAGGACAGCGTACTGGGTTCTATTACTTAAGAAGTCTTCGAGCCACTCGCATACTTGGGAACCAATTCCATATGCTCGTACCTTAGTTAGGAGTCTGCAGTGGGGCACTGTGTCAAATGCTTTCCGGAAGTCAAGGAATATGGCATCCGTCTGATACCCTTCATCCATGGTTTGCAAGATATCATGTGAAAAAAGGGCGAGTTGCATTTCGCAGGAGCGATGCTTTCTAAAGCCGCGCTGATGCATGGACAGCATCTGTGGGCTCATCTGCAGCAGATGAGAATGAATTCATCGTAGGAGCCACCTCCCTAGCCAGATGGAATTGGGCGGCTGGTGGATGGTATTTGTGCTAGCTGGAATCAATCCTTCTCACAGCTGCTTGTGCATTCTTTGACATCACTTCCCATCTATGGTCCTGATTCATTGATCACTAGTGTGCCATCTGATTCAGAGTCATGATTTGGTGGTTTGTACTCTTTAACCTGGATGCTTTCAGAGGTCTTAGTTTTGAAGTTTTTATGCCTGCACCTACTCTTCCTGTGTGTGGTCATGAGCTTTACATGAGGGGATGGTGTGTGTATGAATTTAACCTCGGTAGTGGTTTTAAGGGGGAAGGGGCCTTGGGTGGTGCTGTGGAAGAGGGTTTGGGTGAGATTTTGACTGGGAGGCAGTCCTCTTTCTCCCATGTGCACCTGAGGTAGGAAATGGGATTATCTATGCACTTGCTGACAGAGTTGGCTGATGCAAGGGGTTTTTATGGTGCTAAACTTACTTACAACATATATTGTTGTGCCTGTGTGCTATGAGATGGTGTTAGGTGTCTTCACTGGATTGGCGAAATCAAGGGTTGCCACGGGGGTGCCATTCACAGCCAACACCACAGGTTTTCATCAGATGATTCTGACCTGAACACAATGACATCTGTGGGTGACTGGCTGGTGACCAGGCTCTGGCATGCAGTTTCCCTAACACTGGGGGGGAGGGGGGGGGGAGCAGAGCGTGGGCCTGTTGCAGCTGCAGTGCTAGATTCAGCCGGAAAAATGGCTCACGACAACACGGAGAATAAGGCAGCATTGCCTGAGAATGTGTACTGCAAGCCCCGCTCATCGCATACAGCATTACATCATTGATAACCAATCATGCACTTATTACATGAGATATGTTACATTAAATAATATAGTAAAAGCAATATAAAAATTACATATTTAATGATGGAAACATGTACCATTCTGAATATTAAAAAAAAAAAGAGTTAATTATGGAGTGGCCCAGGGCTTGGTATTGGGACCATTGTTATTTTTGATTTTTATTAATGACCTACCACAACAGTTTTCAACAGCTGATATCAAATTATTTGCTGATGATTCCAGGTTCATTATAAAAGGGAAGAATGATTATGAGATGCAGCAAAAAAATCGACAAAACAGCAGAAGTAGCAGAAAAATGGTTTAAAGATAACTGTCGTATTGTCATTGACAAGAAAACTGTATGGATTAACTTCAACCATATAAGGAACAAAAAGAGGACCAATGTAAAATTCACATTATCGAATAGCCAAATTCAGCAAAAGAATCATATAAAACTTTTAGGATTATGGGTGGATGAGTATTTACGATGGGAAAAACATGTAGAAACGCTTAACAAAAAATTAAGAAAGTACTGTTACATATTAAGATTGCTCAAAGATTTCTGCAATACCAAAACAGTGTTAAATGCTTGTTACCCATACATGCTATAATATCCCTTGGCCCAGTTCAGTGACCTTTCTACTGTTACTGGTTTAAAGTGAAGATATATAGCGTCGTGGCGCATTTCGCCTGCACGGGCGAAATGTTTATTCATAGACTTAGTGTTGCTCCATGGTGAGCGGAGAAAAGTAAGAAAATCGGAATTTGATGGGACTTGGTTATGAGACAGCATAATGAGAGGAGGTGCAGGAAGTGTGTCCAATGAAACAGTCATTGTCAGCCACCATATTGTATAATTTGTGCTTTTTAAGGTTCACAAGTGATATGTACTGTTAACGTGGAGTTTAGTAATGGCCATAATACAGTCTGTTGTTTTTCAAAGGTAATTGCATGTATTTAATTTTGATCAAAGGATTCTGTGATGAACTGTTATGTACTACAAGCTTGTATAGGACTTTGAACATTTGGTGGTCGATGTTTGCTGTGGAACCTGCTTCAAAAACACGGTCAAAAGCATAGAGAAAGTTTTCTCTACTACAAGGAACTCATTTCATTCACAGACAATCATCGAATGACCAAATGCAAATGGCAGTGTTCCAATTCGAGAAGATCCTATAGAAATTTTCTTTCTCTTACATTTCAAGAATTTCACAGGCAAACGTCGGAATCGGCAGCTGCTTCTCCACCAAAAGAGTAGCTTGTCTATGTGTACAAAATTACGTATGTTATGGAGGTCTCCAACGCCGCACAGAATATTGTACTTCACAGACATACACACAGAGACACTACATGTATGTGTTCAATAACCACGAGTGTAATATTACCAGCTAGAAAAACCCTAAATTCGTCTTATGAGCAGTAAAATGTAGTAAAATGCATAGTCTACGGAAGTGTGGTATAGTGTTCTGGGGAAATATGTCTTTTTGCAAAGCAGTCTTTTAAGCTCCAAAAGGAAGCTGTCAGATTAATAAGTGATGTTGCTTACGGAGCACCATGTAGAGGTATCTTTAAGGAATTAAAAATCATGACCTTACCATCTATATTTATATCTGAAAGGATCTGCTTCATTAAAAAATCATGAAGTTTCAGCTTTGAATAGTGGGATCCACAATATCAAACAAGGAACAGGGATGAAAAAAACAAACAAACATTAATACATTCAAAAAAGAACTTCAAAATCTACTAATAAACAACAGCTTGTATGGCATTAATAAAATTTTGTTCAAATCAGTAGCTCTGCTTCATAACACTCTAAGCATAAATTCATAATTAGCAACCATTCCAGGATAAAAGCAAACCTCTTTCACTCATGTATGTATCTAATCATGCACCTAGCTTTTGTGCTGTATGTTACTATGCCTAGTTAACTAAAGTACAGGTATTTAAAAGTTTTAGTAAAATCAACCAAGGGTTTCGCAAGCTTTTATTCTATCTGTATGTACATACAGGGTTATTACAAATGATTGAAGCGATTTCACAGCTCTACAATAACTTTATTATTTGAGATATTTTCACAATGCTTTGCACACACATACAAAAACTCAAAAAGTTTTTTAGGCATTCACAAATGTTCGATATGTGCCCCTTTAGTGATTCGGCAGACATCAAGCCGATAATCAAGTTCCTCCCTCACTCGGCGCAGCACGTCCCCATCAATGAGTTCGAAAGCATCGTTGATGCGAGCTCACAGTTCTGGCACGTTTCTTGGTAGAGGAGGTTTAAACACTGAATCTTTCACATAACCCCACAGAAAGAAATCGCATGGGGTTAAGTTGGGAGAGCGTGGAGGCCATGACATGAATTGCTGATCATGATCTCCACCACGACCGATCCATCGGTTTTCCAATCTCCTGTTTAAGAAATGCCGAACATCATGATGGAAGTGCGGTGGAGCGCCATCCTGTTGAAAGATGAAGTTGGCGCTGTCAGTCTCCAGTTGTGGCATGAGCCAATTTTCCAGCATGTCCAGATACACGTGTCCTGTAATGTTTTTTTCGCAGAAGAAAAAGGGGCCGTAAATTTTAAACCGTGAGATTGCACAAAACACGTTAACTTTTGGTGAATTGCGAATTTGCTGCACGAATGCGTGAGGATTCTCTACCGCCCAGATTCGCACATTGTGTCTGTTCACTTCACCATTAAGAAAAAATGTTGCTTCATCACTGAAAACAAGTTTCGCACTGAACGCATCCTCTTCCATGAGCTGTTGCAACCGTGCCGAAAATTCAAAGCGTTTGACTTTGTCATCGGGTGTCAGGGCTTGTAGCAATTGTAAATGGTAAGGCTTTTGCTTTAGCCTTTTTTGTAAGATTTTCCAAATCGTCGGCTGTGGTACATTTAGCTCCCTGCTTGCTTTATTCGTCGACTTCCGCGGGCTACGCGTGAAACTTGCCCGCACGCGTTCAACCGTTTCTTCGCTCACTGCATGCCGACCCGTTGATTTCCCCTTACAGAGGCATCCAGAAGCTTTAAACTGCACATACCGTCACCGAATGGAGTTAGCAGTTGGTGGATCTCATCCTGAAGTGTCCTTGTACTGTTATGACTGACTGATGTGAGTGCATTTCAAGCACGACATACGCTTTCTCGGCTCCTGTCGCCATTTTGTCTCACTGCGCTCTCGAGCGCTCTGGCGGCAGAAACCTGAAGTGCGGCTTCAGCCGAACAAAACTTTATGAGTTTTTCTACGTATCTGTTGTGTGTCGTGACCATATGTCAATGAATGGAGCTACAGTGAATTTATGAAATCGTTTCAATCATTTGTAATAGCCCTGTATATAGCTTTATGATCTAATTAAGCATAATAATGTTTCTGTTATAAAGATGTATTGATACCAATGATAAGATTTTGTACTTGATGTAAATATGTAATATTTTATACTGTTCTGTATTGTGACAAGTCCAATATCATGAATGTGAAAATATGGGTGCTAAACAAATAAATGATTTACAACACTCCTTTCATAATCTTTTTACAACAAAGAAATGCAATGACAGAAGTGATTTGATTGGTTTTGCGAGTAGACTGACCTCTATGGGCATTTGTATGAACTTGTTGAAAGTAGTTTTAGCAGAAATGGCTGTACTGGTTACCATGGCAATGGCTTGCCGATACCAATAGTTGTGCTCTAGCAAGGCCCACCGAAGACACAATGGGGAGGGGGAATTCTGAGAAGGCAGCGGTTATCCAATAACTTGGAAGTAAACCATTGTGTTTCAGCTTTGATAGATGAAAATAATGTGATCATAAATGTGTCATGTTGTCACCTACTTAAGTACAAGAACACATTTTTACAATCTATGATTCATAGAGCATTGAAATTGGCCCTTGAAGCCATTGATATTCGTAGAGAATGTTATTTATAGCATCAGCCATAGCCAATCATTCTGACACTAATGTAGATGACACTTTACTTCATAAATTACAGGAGTCCAATAGCATTCCTGTAGGTCCTAATAGAAAAATTTACTAAAATGATTTTTATTGGAACTATTTCAGACAGAAGAAATAGATTATATAAAAACACTGAAGTGACCACTGCTTTCACTGCTAACAATCTGCCACAAACTAAACTGAGGCATATGATTGATGAGTGCAATAACAGGTATATCAATTGAGATATACATAAAATATTGTCCATAACTGTGACAAGCAGTATATTGCCAAGACAGAAAGAAACATGAATTTGCAGTTTAAGGAGAAAACAGTTGGTGCCTCTCAATAGAAATCATTATCTGGTCAGCATTTGACACAGAATAATCATTCAAAGGGTTCCAGTGACAATAGCTTGAGAATTATCATAACATATCTAAGGGATTACTCCTTAATACCTTTAGAAGATGGAAATTATGTACATTTTAAAAATGAACCACTATTGGTGTTAGCTGAACAGCTTCATTTTAACGAAAGATACTTCTTTGAACTTTTGGATGATTTACTGTAAGACTGCTGCAAACTTCTCTTTATACTTTTGTAGTAAAAAAATAAAGAGCTTTATTCACTTACTATTGAAACTAACAATATTATTATCACTTAAATTATCATACCATTGTTGTAATCACAGATGGCCGCTTAACGTCTCTCTCTCTTAACCAAATATTTTAAATTTTAATATAAATAGTACATGGTTGACGAACTGTTGTCTGTAACAGTCATTGATTTTTACTGGTCTAACAAGTGACTGACACTGCCCAAACTCTTTGCCTCTGTATATGTATATGTGTGTGTGTGTGTGTGTCTATATATATATATATATATATATATATATATATATATATATATATATATATATATATATATATATAATAGAGGGAAACATTCCACGTGGGAAAAATATATTTAAAAAGAAAGATGATGAGACTTACCCAACAAAAGCGCTGGCAGGTCGATAGACACACAAATAAACACAAACATACACACAAAACTCTAGCTTTCGCAACCAACGGTTGCCTCGTCAGGAAAGAGGGAAGGAGAAGGAAAGACAAAAGGATATGGGTTTTAAGGGAGAGGGTAAGGAGTCATTCCAATCCCGGGAGCGGAAAGACTTACCCTAGGGGGAAAAAAGGACAGGTATACACTCGCACACACACACATATCCATCCATACATACAAGACACAAGCAGACATGTCTGCTTGTGTCTTGTATGTATGGATGGATATGTGTGTGTGTGCGAGTGTATACCTGTCCTTTTTTCCCCCTAGGGTAAGTCTTTCCGCTCCCGGGATTGGAATGACTCCTTACCCTCTCCCTTAAAACCCATATCCTTTTGTCTTTCCTTCTCCTTCCCTCTTTCCTGACGAGGCAACCGTTGGTTGCGAAAGCTAGAGTTTTGTGTGTATGTTTGTGTTTATTTGTGTGTCTATCGACCTGCCAGCGCTTTTGTTGGGTAAGTCTCATCATCTATATATATATATATATATATATATATATATATATATATATATATATACCCGTCCTTTTTTCCCCCTAAGGTAAGTCTTTCCGCTCCCGGGATTGGAATGACTCCTTACCCTCTCCCTTAAAACCCAAATCCTTTCGTCTTTCCCTCTTCTTCCCTCTCTCCTGACGAGGCAACCGTTAGTTGCAAAAGCTAGAATTTTGTGTGTATGTTTGTGTTTGTTTGTGTGTCTATTGACGTGCCAGCGCTTTCGTGTGGTAAGTCAAATCATCTTTGTTTTTAGATATATTTTTTCCCACGTGGAATGTTTCCTTCTATTATAAACACATATTTTAAATATACTAAATATGCTACCAGAATGAGATTTTCACTCTGCAGCGGAGTGTGCGCTGATATGAAACTTCCTGGCAGATTAAAAGTGTGTGCCCGACCGAGACTCGAACTCGGGACCTTTGCCTTTCACGGGCAAGTGCTCTACCATCTGAGCTACCGAAGCACGACTCAAGCCCGATACAGCTTTACTTCTGCCAGTATCTCGTCTCCTACCTTCCAAACTTTACAGAAGCTCTCCTGCGAACCTTGCAGAACTAGCACTCCTGAAAGAAAGGATATTGCGGAGACATGGCTTAGCCACAGCCTGGGGGAGGTTTCCAGAATGAGATTTTCACTCTGCAGCAGAGTGTGCGCTGATATGAAACTTCCTGGCAGATTAAAACTGTGCCCAACCGAGACTCGAACTCGGTTCGCATGAGAGCTTCTGTAAAGTTTGGAAGGTAGGAGACGAGATACTGGCAGAAGTAAAGCTGTGAGTATCGGGCATGAGTCGTGCTTTGGTAGCTCAGATGGTAGAGCACTTGCCCGTGAAAGGCAAAGGTCCCGAGTTCGAGTCTCGGTCGGGCACACAGTTTTAATCTGCCAGGAAGTTTTAAGTATGCTACCTTTATTACACACTCTTCTGTCACCAGTAAACATTGTGAAAATTTTACATTTTGATTTGTTTTTTAAAAATCTGAAGGAAATTGCTTTCATGTTATTTTGCTCAGGATTTATTTATAAGGCCATTGAACTATACCTTATAGGGAAAATTTCATGTAATGCTAAACAGTACATAGAGATTTTAAAGCCAACTCTTGTCACAATTTTTAACCAGTTTCTTTGACAGTAGTGTACAGTGCTTGTGAGTGATCAGTTCAGCTGTTTCTTCTGACCACTGGAACCTGAACTGTGGCCGTCAGTTTCTTCATTATTTTCATTTATCAAAGCTGAAACGTGATGACTGATGTCTCAGCATTCCGTCCTCTACCACAATACCTTTGGTGGCCCTCACTGGAGTGCAAATATCAATATTGGCAAGCTACTGCCATAGTAACCAATACAGCCATCTCCACTACAACTACTTTCGACTTCATACAAATGCCCATAGAGGGCAGTCTGCACACAAAACCAAGCAAATCGTGTCTGACACTGCATTTCTTTATTTTAAGAAGATTATGAAAGGGTTTTTGTGAGCAATTATGTATATAATTTTTGTATATTTTTATGTACTTTACCTGTAAATTTTAACAATACTATTTAATGTAGCATATCTTATATAATAAGCACATGCCTGGTAGTCAATGATTTAATGCTATATGCAGTGAGCAAGGCTTACAGTGTACAGGTATATTTTCAAGTAATGCTGCCTTATTCAGCAATTTACGTCTGTGATCCTACATACCTTGCTCCATCCATCACCACCAGCCACCATCATTGGTGTAACATTTTATTCTGTTATTATTCTAGCTTATATTGTAGACATGTTTTTAGCCACGTTACTCTCTCTTCTTACAGAAATCCTCCTGAATATGTATTACTATTGTATTACAATGTCTACAGCCTGAAGATGGTCTAAATTATTGACCAAAACTGGGCGCCATCCAAAATAAGCAGCAAGACACAAAGGAATTAAATATATTAGACGCCAGTGGGCAGTGATTTATATCAATGGGGCAAGCAGAAAATTTATTCCTGACTGGGATTTGAACCTGAGTATCCTGCTTACTAGGGAAATGCCCTGGCCATTATGCCATCTGGACACAAAGGATGCCTCTACCACATGGACTACCCTAATGAGGCTGATGAGTGGGGGCACTAAATCAGTAGTGTGTGGTATATGTTGAGAATTTGGGTCTGATGGGAAGTGTGCTAAGGTAGTCCATGCTGTTGGCAGTGACCACTGTGCCTGGATGGTGCAGTGATCAGCACATCTGCCTAGTAAGCAGGAGACTGAGGTTTGAATCCCAGCCTGGCACTAATTTTCACCCTGCCTCATTAATATACACTCCTGGAAATTGAAATAAGAACACCGTGAATTCATTGTCCCAGGAAGGGGAAACTTTATTGACACATTCCTGGGGTCAGATACATCACATGATCACACTGACAGAACCACAGGCACATAGACACAGGCAACAGAGCATGCACAATGTCGGCACTAGTACTGTGTATATCCACCTTTCGCAGCAATGCAGGCTGCTATTCTCCCATGGAGACGATCGTAGAGATGCTGGATGTAGTCCTGTGGAACGGCTTGCCATGCCATTTCCACCTGGCACCTCAGTTGGACCAGCGTTCGTGCTGGATGTGCAGACCGCGTGAGACGACGCTTCATCCAGTCCCAAACATGCTCAATGGGGGACAGATCCGGAGATCTTGCTGGCCAGGATAGTTGACTTACACCTTCTAGAGCACGTTGGGTGGCACGGGATACATGCGGACGTGCATTGTCCTGTTGGAACAGCAAGTTCCCTTGCGGTCTAGGAATGGTAGAACGATGGGTTCGATGACAGTTTGGATGTACCGTGCACTATTCAGTGTCCCCTCGACGATCACCAGTGGTGTACGGCCAGTGTAGGAGATCGCTCCCCACACCATGATGCCGGGTGTTGGCCCTGTGTGCCTCGGTCGTATGCAGTCCTGATCGTGGCGCTCACCTGCACGGCGCCAAACACGCATACGACCATCATTGGCACCAAGGCAGAAGCGACTCTCATTGCTGAAGACGACACGTCTCCATTCGTTCCTCCATTCACGCCTGTCGCGACACCACTGGAGGCGGGCTGCACGATGTTGGGGCGTGAGCGGAAGACGGCCTAACGGTGTGCGGGACCGTAGCCCAGCTTTATGGAGACTGGTTGCGAATGGTCCTCGCCGATACCCCAGGAGCAACAGTGTCCCTAATTTGCTGGGAAGTGGCGGTGCGGTCCCCTACGGCACTGCGTAGGATCCTACGGTCTTGGCGTGCATCCGTGCGTCGCTGCGGTCCGGTCCCAGGTCGACGGGCACGTGCACCTTCCGCTGACCACTGGCGACAACATCGATGTACTGTGGAGACCTCACGCCTCACGTGTTGAGCAATTCGGCGGTACGTCCACCCGGCCTCCCGCATGCCCACTATACGCCCTCGCTCAAAGTCCGTCAACTGCACATACGGTTCACGTCCACGCTGTCGCGGCATGCTACCAGTGTTAAAGACTGCGATGGAGCTCCGTATGCCACGGCAAACTGGCTGACACTGACGGCGGCGGTGCACAAATGCTGCGCAGCTAGCGCCATTCAACGGCCAACACCGCGGTTCCTGGTGTGTCCGCTGTGCCGTGCGTGTGATCATTGCTTGTACAGCCCTCTCGCAGTGTCTGGAGCAAGTATGGTGGGTCTGACACACCGGTGTCAATGTGTTCTTTTTTCCATTTCCAGGAGTGTAAATCACTGTCCAAAGGCAGCTAGTGTATTTAATTCCTTCGTGCCTTGATGTATACTGGCTACAGGATCAAAATAATGCCTGTTCTTTCAGACAAGTCCAAAAGAACAGACACCACATATAGAGTAAACAACTATTGCAATCAAGATTGTTTTGCTGAGTTTTAATTACAAATTTTTACAAGTGTATTTCATTAGTGACAAACCGAATTTGCAGAGTTTTCTGTGGCACATAGGATTTCCAAAGTTTTGTTTAACTTTATAAAATATTTTTATGAATGTTTGGGAATGTTACTGAATGTTTTAGGATGTTCTTGAATGTTTCGGATGCCTTTGGTGTTCCATAAAGAAATAATAAGCAAGTGCCAGACTATTTCATATCAAATTATTGTTGAATAATTAAGTGTATTTAAGAGCATTTAAAATATTTTTGAGCATTCAACAGTATTTTTCAGTGTGAAATACTAACATTTTTTATTATTTCTTTGAATGTTTATTATTACGACGTCCTCCAATGTTTTCAAGTGATCTGGAATGTTTACAGAAAACAACTGAAAATAAAGACCAGATGAAGTAGGTCTTTCTCAGCTAGTTAAGTGATAAAAGACAGAAAAGGCTCACCATGCTTTAACGGTAATATTTGGAGAATGTTGCAATGGTCATTACTACACTCCTGCTACAAGGCGGACTGCAGTGAAATTGATAGAGAAAACTTTATAGCAACTCGTGTAAGAGGAACCTACGATAATTTTCACTGTCAGATTCTGGCAAAAGAGCTATCAGAAAATCTTAGGAAGTTCTCGTCATATACAAATCTGATGAAGAGATCCAAACATTCCATTCAAAGTATTGAAACTGAATGCAGCAGATAGGAAGCAGAAGTATTCAACTGCATATTTAAATGTATTCACACAGTAGTAAACTAAAGTCTTCTTCTTCTGCCAATCCAGAATTAGGCTTTGCATTTGACCTCTGTAAATTCATGAATTTCAGGTATTGCTATTAGGATCCTTTTTATTGAAAAACAGTCAAGACTACTGAGAGTAACAAATGCATCAGCCCCTGACAGAATGTCAGTTATATTTTACATTGAATACATTCATGGAATTAGCTCCTATCCTAGCTCACATTTATTGAGATTCTCTTGTGCAGTGAATAGTCTTGCATGACTGAAAAAGAGCTCAGGTGACACTTGTTTACTAAAAGGGGCGGGGCGGGGGGGGGGGGGGGGGGGGGAGCAAAAGTTTGGATGCACTGAATATGACTGACTTCTATCCATTGTAAGTGCCTATTGCATGTTATACAGTCAAGCATTGTCATTCCTTGAGGAAATACTACTGCTATTTTACCTATCATTTATACCGTTTGCATCTGCTGGATAAACACATTATTTACTTCATGTGCAATGCTCCAGAAGATAATTTTGTGACAATGGGGAATGAAAATGTGCAAAATAAGTCTTTATGTCAACATAGTAATAAGTAGTTAAAAGAGAATAACACACTGTGATTAGTTTATACATGTGTTGACTGTCTTTTTAATTTATTTTTCATCTTGAGCTTCATCCATTATACGACCATTAATGTGTACTTCTGGTGCTAAAAGGTTATTCTTGTTTGTTTGGAATTGCACAGTGTGAGTCTTTGTGAGATTAAGATAAGCAATTAACTGAGTAAACCACTTGCAGAAAGGTTGAGTATCAAGTCTTGATCACTTTGCTTGTGTTATCACCGAACATTACAGTTTCTGAAATGCCCTTTAAAGTAATTGGAAGACCATCTTAGGTTCGAAACAAGACAGCCTAGTACTGATTCTTGCAGCATGCCACGTGCTACGTTCCCCATTCTTAGGATATTTTCAAGCCTGACATATTGTCTGTTAACGAGACCATATGATTTGTATTATGGAGGAGGTATGATAGTATTCATGTACGAGGGTCATAATTAATGCCTTAACACCTGAGTTTGCGAAGTACAATTCAATGATCTAACCAGTCAGGTCACAAAATATGCCAACAGGTTTTTTGTGTTCAGAATCTTTTATGAAAATCAAATCAGAAGTGGTTAAAATGATCTGCTCAGTTAACTCTTTCAGCATTCTATCATAGGCCACTTTTGGAAAGATAGATTGATATAGTTCTGTAATTATAGGTAGACTGCTTATTTTGAGTATTATAGATGGGTGTTAGTACAGCATCAGAAAATATTCTGAGTCATTCACCATGTTGTGTATGAGCTTTAGGTAGGCCTTCAACCTGACATTCCAGCCAGTCTCCAAGGGTCTCGAGTACAAACTTGGGGTGCCTACACATTCCTACCGGCCACTATGGGCCACAGCTGACCTAGACTAGCTGGTGGTTTAGTGATACGAGTTGACACAATACATGCTCAGCAAGAACACTTAGTTACCACCCACTGCAAGCTGCTTCAGAATTCCACCATTGGAGACGTCTCTTGCTGCCTGCTAGTTGTGAGTGGCTCGTGGATTTCTAATGTCATATTGCAATTGTAGCAGCATTGGAGAACCCATGTGTAGTTTCCCGCACACATTTGCCTCTGCAGATGGAACCAGAACAGGCCAGCCAATTAGAAGTGGCTGCACTGCAACTATTTATTACAAAGTTAACTTAGGGGTGATCCTATCAAATCAGCATATGATTTTAATATACTGCTGAGATCATCATCATACCCAGCAGAGTTACTATATACTTTTTAATGACCTGGTGAATTCTGTAATCTCCCCTTGTTTGTATTTTTGAAAGTAATGTCTGCTGATGGTGCATTCAACATCTGCTGAAGTATATGTGATGCAGCTGTACTTACTGGCTGTATTGTTTGCACCACACTGAGGAAGTAAACATTGACTCTGGGACCAATGATTTGAAAATGTCACCTTTTCTACAGAGCTGTTTTGTGAAGGCTTATTTTCATTTGTATGACTAGTTTTGTTTCTTTTTTAGTAATATTCCATCCAGTTTTTGGCTTATTCTTGGAATGTTTTATTTTTTAAGTATAGTACATGAGTTTTGCTTTTTTAGTGACAGAGTGGATGATTCAACACTGGTAGCAATGGAATTTGAAATCTCGACAACTGCTTGTTCTCTGAATAATGTTGAGCTCCCTCTCCTTAGGACAAAATGCTTCAATCCACCCCTATCTTGGCTTCTGTTCAGTTTTGCCCTTATTTGTCTCCACCTCACTTACATTGACCATATAATCACTCTATCTCACATGTCTTAAGACAACAGAGAAAGGTGCTATAATTGGGGTTAGAAACAGATATAAACTGATAAAAGAGCTACAAGGAAGGCACAGGGAAATGTGACGACTTACAAAAAACATGAGTGAGCCAGTCATCTTGTTAACACATTAAAAACATCTCACTACAATTTTCAGAAAACATGTTGGATGTCACAAACCCTTAACACAGACCCAGTGTTGAACCCTGTCTAGAACAGTTCCGACCGTCTTCTCAAAGGGATGCCCCTCCCCTCCCCCAAAACCATCCCTTGCAGACATTTCAGGAATTCCTGACATCCAGTGTTGCCTCCCAGTCCTTCTTGAAGAACATCCCGACAACCCCCAACATCACCCCAGCTGAATCCCGTGCCATTAAGGAGCTGAAAACAGACCACTCTATTGTCATCCTCCTGGCGTATAAAGGCTCCACAACTGTGGTACTTGACCGTGTGGAGTATGTGGCAGAAGGACTGCGTCAACTCTCTGACACCACAACCTACAAAGCTGTTACCCAGGATCCCATTCCCTCCATCCAGACTGAGCTGCAGAAAATCCTAAAAATTCAAGGTCCCTCACACGGCCTCGCAACGGCTTCCATAGATCTACTCACTCCACCTGAGCCACGTACCCCTACCTTCTACCTATTACCCAAAATCCACAAAGAGAACCATCCTGGCCATCCCATTGTGGCAGGCTTCAAAGCCCCAACAGAACGTGTCTCAGCTCTGATAGACCAACACCTCCAACCTATCACCCGCAGACTCCCATCCTACATCAAAGACACAAACCACTTCCTAGAACACCTCAAATCCATTCCCACTCCCCTCCCACCCGAAACCTTTCTTGTCACCATAGATGCTACATCCCTTTACACAAACATCCCACATACCCATGGTCTCTCTGCCCTTGAATACTACCTCTCCCAATGCCCACCTGAAGATCTTCCAAAAACCTTGTTCCTTATCACACTTACCAACTTCACCCTCACCCATAATTACTTCACCTTTGAAGGCCAGACCTACAAACAAATCAGGGGAACAGCCATGGGAACCAAGATGGCTCCATCCTATGCCAACCTCTTCATGGGCTGCATGGAAGAGGCTTTCCTGAAGACCCAACAGCTGCTTCCCCTGGCCTGGTATAGGTTTATAGATGACATCTTTGTGGTCTGGACTCATGGTGAAGAAACACTCCTTAATTTCCTCCATAACTTCAACTCCTTTTCGAATCTAAATTTCACCTGGTCCTTCTCCAAAACCCAAGCCACCTTCCTGGATGTTGACCTTCATCTTGTTGAAGCTCACACCCACACCTCTGTCCACATCAAACCCACAAACAAACAACAGTACCTTCACTTTGATAGCTGCCATCCATTCCACATCAAACGCTCCCTTTACTACAGCCTAGGTATTCATGGCAAACATATCTGCTCCAGTGACGAATCCCTCAACAATTACACCAATAACCTGACCAGTGCTTTCCTCTCCTGCAACTATCCTGCAGACCTTGTCCACAAACAGATTTCCCAAACAATACATTCCTCCCCATTCAAGAACAATGTTCCTACCCCCAGACCACACAGAAGCATCCCCCTTGTCACCCAATATTATCCTGGCCTCAAATACATCGACAAATTACTCTGCCAGGGATATGACTTTCTCAAGTCAAGCCCTGAAATGAGATCATCCCTTGATAATATTCTCCCCACACCACCCAGAGTTGCCTTTTGTCGCCCCCCTAACCTCCATAAAATCCTTGTCAAACTCTACAATATTCCCAGACCACCTTCTCTACCCAGCGGTTCCTACCCCTGTAACCAACCCCACTGCAAAACCTGCCCCATGCTTCCCCCCACAACCACCTACTCCAGCCCCACTACTGGTAAAAATACACAATTCAAGGCAGGGCCACATGTGAAACAACACATGTCATTTATCAGCTGACATGCCTGCACTGCACAGCCTTTTACATTGGTATGACGACAACTAAACTGGCTGAACACATGAACGGGCACAGACGAACTGTCCGCCTAGGGGATGTCCAATACCCAGTAGCAGAGCATGCCCTCCAGCATAATTCTAGGGACCTAGGAACCTGCTACACCATACGTGCCATTTGGCTTCTCCCCCCCAACACCAGTCTCTCGGAACTGTGGAGATGGGAACTTGCACTCCAACACATCCTTTCATCCTGCCATCCCCCTGGACTGAATCTACATTAAACAACCTCACTCTCATTTACTCTTCAGTCTTCTCCTCTTTCCCTTTCCTCTTTAGCGATTCACGCATCTTTTCATCCTACATAGTTGTGTTTATCTTTGTACTATATATCTCTTTACTTCTGTATGCATCCTCTTTGGTTTGAAGCTGGCACAGTACTTACAGTAAAATATCTTTGGCTTCCCTCTGACACCCATGCCTCCATCTTTGCTACCCTCCCTGTTTACCTTTCCCCTGTTGCTTCATAACCGGGGTTGTGAGTAACTGAACCACTTTCCCTTCTTCCCCCTTTTTCCCCCCTGTCTCTTCCCTGACGAAGGAACAAAGTTCTGAAAGCTAGGATACGTAAATTTTGTGTATCTATCAGCTGTACTGAGCTGAGGTAAGTACTGGTCAGCCCCTCTATCTCTTTGTTGGTATTTGTTTCAAACCTTTAACACATTCATTTGAATGTTACTTAAAACAGAGGGCTGATCTGTTGGCAAATGTGCTGCTGTTCACTGGTCAGAAAATAAAACACAATCTAATAAAATGTGATGCACAGTGATCTGTACGCCACAAGCACCACACATTGGAGGATCCTCTCACCAGAGCAAGAAACCATGCATCATGGGCCTGTGGCCTATTTGAAGACGAGTCAGGAGAACCTTGCCCCATCAATGTGGCTGAAAGGAATTATGCCACGGGTGCTTTGTGGGCTTTAGTAGAGGGTTGTCTGTCACTTCCAGCCATTCATCCGCCCACTGAAGCAAGACTGTGTGTACCTCAATAGCGAGGTGATAGCATGCAGGGGGGAGACACACGAAACTAACTGAGCAGTGTGATACATCTCCTTGGCTGCTACATCTGCCCTTTCATTCCCTGCAGTACCCATGTGCCCTGGCACCCAGCACAAAAATACCTACTTCCCTTGTAATTGGAGGAGAGCGTCCTGGACTACTTTTATCTGCTGGGTACAAGCACTATATAGAGAGAAGGCACTCAGAGAATCAGAACAGACAAGGAATTTAGTACTTGAATCACATCTCATCTACTCCAGTGCCTGCAATGCTGCATACAATCCTGCATCAAAGACTCTAAAGTTTTGAGGCAGTCATACCTTGAGGACATGATCAGGGAAAACAACAGTGTGACCAACAGAGTACCCCTGCTTCGACTCATCTGTAAAGGTGTGGTTTTCAGTTGAAATATCCTTAAATAATGTATTAAAAACATAAGCAGGAGTGCAACCACTCCTGCACTGCACTAAATCTAAAATTACTCTGGGCCTCTGCAGTAACCAGGGTGGCAAATGGATAAAACCCCGGATTTGGGGTTATATCTGCTCCATACCAAGTGACTCCAGCACATGCAGTACACAAATCCCAAATGATCTTGTTCCTTGTGGACGATTGGAGAACAGGCGTCCCAGAGGTGGACAAGTAACAGTATGGTATGCAGATGAATTCAGAGCTGTGAGGAACTTACATGCCTTATGCATGACGAGGAGTTTCCATCAGATTGTAAGTGGTGATTCATCAGCCTTAGCAGATAATAGGTATGGGGTTGGTCCAAAAGAACCTGTGGCCAGCCTAATATACTCATAGTGGAAAGCATCAATGATTTTTAAGTAAGAACGCTTCACCGATCTATACACTGTGCACCTATAGTCTAGCCATGAATGCACAAAAGCCCTGTTTCCCAAGACCTGTGGCTAAGGCACTTTGATATTCATTGCCTTCAGGGTTCTGGCTTTCAGGTCTATCAGGTGTGGCAGCAACTATAATTTGCAGTAAAAAATGAGGCCCAGAAACTATTGTGAGTCCTTCAAAAGTAGAACAATGTCCCTCACATTCAACTCAGGTAAATTAAAAATATGATGAGAACAGGTAAAATGAACACACACCACACACATGCTTACTTGCGGAAAACTACCTTCGCAGCCCACTCCTCTAATCTCCACACTGTAAGTTGCAACTGGAGAGTCGCTGTTGTAACATTGGACAAGGAGCAGAAAACAGCAAGATTGTCCACAAATAAAGAGCATTGTACAGGACTATGTACAATAGATGTGATACTGTTTATGGCTATGGCAAAGAGGGTAACATTAAAACTCTGCTCTGAGGAACACCATTGTCCTGCTCAAAATGATCTGACAGCATGTCACCAATGCAGGACCTGAAAAATCCACTTAAGCAGGAAAAGACCATTTGAAGATGGGGAGGTGGCCATGAAAGCCCCACTGATGAAGTAGGTCTAGAATACTGTTTTGATGAATTAGCTCTAGAATACTCCGTCTCCAGTAGAGTTGTATGCTTTACTAATGTAAAAATATAGACACTTTTGTTTACACAGGAAAGTCTGCTGAATAGCCACATCTAGCAGGGTCAGGTTGTCAACAGTGGACCAAAGTCTGCAGAATCCACACTGAAGAGTGACTAAGAAGTTGCCTGGTCTCTAACAATCAGACCAGATGACGGTTAACCATTCACTCCAAGGTCTTTCTGACACAGCTTATTATGGTGATACTCCAGTAACTACTAGGACACGTGCTCCTTTCCAGGTTTGAGGAGAGGAATCAAAAGTGTCTCTCTCCAAGAGTTGGGAAAGTGACCCATCTGCCATATCAAATTAAAACATTTGAGTAGGGTTTCCTTTGACACTGTAGGCAAAGGTTGAAGTACACAGTACCAGATTTGGTCATGACCACGTACAGTATCAGAAGTCCCAGACACTGGTGATTCCGGCTCCCACATTGAGAAAGGAGAGTTGCAGGAGTTTCAAACACAGCCAGCTGGCTGAACATGGGGTTTATAAGCCCGCGACAACAGGGAAAAACGCAGGAATTTTTTCACCTGGAAGGAAACCGGAAAAAACCCATTTTTTAGAATTCCAGGAATTTTTCATTTTTTAAGTTTGAGTAAAATGTTTGTAATTTTGACTGGTAAGAAATGATATACTAACATAGAATTTTACTGTAGCCCGCTACTGCAGCAATAAAACATAAATGAGAGAAAAACACCAATATAAAACTTCTATTGCAAAGAAAATGCGCCATTTACAACAACAAAACGCTGTTTGCACACAAGAATCTGCCTATAGCAAAATGTGTCAAAGGCTTTACGACAAAACCTATGTGATACTTCATAATAATGAACTGCTTTCGATGAGTGTGGTGTTGCAACTGTTTAAATTAGATTCGACTGAGTAGTTACCAGTAGGCTCATATGCATCTGCAGAGCTGAATGAGCAGTGCCACCAGTAGGCTCATATGCATCTGCAGAGCTGAAATCTTGTATGAGCAGCGCCTTCTCCCACTTCTCACTACTTGAATTGTGGCTGTCAGATATGCAAGCAGAAGCTGCAAGCTACCAGGAAAAATTTTCCTGGTGCGCCCAAGCTGCCAGATTTGTGCATGTGCAGAGCAGGCAGAGCTGTGGAGGGGGGAATTCCCCACAAGACTCCCATTTATGTTTCATGATTTTGCTGTTCTCTCTTCTTATGCAGCCCTCACGTCAAATGAAAACAAAACAGATTTCTGTGGCTGGGAGCTATCAAATGAATAAAATACATTCACATAATTGTGGAAGACTAAAATATGTTATTAGTTTCAGTTTTCTGATTTTATTAATCTTTTATTTTATTAATCTTTTCCACAGAGGCAGCCAATTTATTTGAAATGAAGTGTTTCATTCCACACTATTAGCTTGTTTCAGCTATTCGATGGATTTCAGGGGCACATTTTCATCTCTAGCATGCATGGTATAATGCCATAATAAAGAACCAAGCATGAAATAATACAGCAATGGTACTCCAAGATATTTGGCTTTTCGATAACTGCACCGAAAAGCTTTAGCAGAATTTTACATGTCTGCCTTCTGTGAAACACAATGTTTTTTGATCACAAGACATGTTTCAACACTTGTCTGGTACCTCTTGTACGCTTGACGTTATTACTTAATGTGTGTTGGTTATGTCTTAAATTTCCAGAACACCATCCTTCAGTAAATTACAGACTGGCAGCACACCGTGTTTTATCGTCGTTCGTGCTGCTTAACAGTGATGTTGCTATTGGTGACTACATCAAGTGTCCTATGCTCTGCATATTTCCTGTCATTTGCTGGCGATATGACATGACGTGATCTCTGATTGGCTGACAAAAGTGGATCACAATCTCCATTTCAGTGCTTCAGAAACTAAAATTCTGTGTGTGGTCGAATTCGTATTTATACTTTTGTAATACGAAAATATGCACTGTACGTATTGCTGCACATAAAAGATCTTTCCAAAACACATTATTTTTTTCCTGTGTGTTGTTTTCTAAAGTGACGGGAAGTTCTACAAGTCACTTAAAATGGAGAAAGTGTATTTTCACCCAGAAAATGTGTATTTTCACCTGGGAAAAGGAGTTTCTGCAACTGGGAAATCTGGGAAAAATCCAGGATTTTTTTTTCCTTCTTCTTGTCCACGTATACACCCTGTGAACAGCATCCAGTTAGCCATGCTGAACATCCATTTTGGTTCTTGTATGTCTGTCTTGTGACTGGAGGTGTGGGGGAATTCGGCTGTTCACTTATGTAAGAAAATGAAATGCCTACAGCCGTCATTAATTGTATGGCTATTAGTTTTGGTGCTTCAGTGCACCATCTTTAGGCCTTAGCTGATGCTGAGAAGGTAAGGCCTCAAGGGAGTAGTCACTGGAAGGAAGCTCATCAGTTGCTTCCCATTCAGCTGAGTCTGCTAGGGTGGAAGAGCAGAAAGAGTGGCCAATTGCTGAGGATTATCCAATAGCAGCCACGAAATGAGTGGGACTGTCCTTATTGAGGATGCATAGCTCCTGAGACATTATGAGATTCTCCAAGACTTGACCTCTAGCGCAAGTGGGCATTGTGGTCTCCCAGGACAAGAGGCCAGAGGAGTGGTGCATGTTACTGATAAACAAAGCGACCTCTCTCTTGGCCTTTTCCACAGTCAGGTCATCCTTGAGGAGATAGTTGATTTGGGGGAGGACCAAACAGTGAGGTCATTGGTCCCATTGGATTAGGGAAGAATGAAGAAGGAAGTTGGCTGTGCCATTTCAAAGGAACCATCCCAGCATTTGCCTGAAGCGATTTAGGGAAATCATGAAAACCCAAATCAAGATGGCCACATGCAGGTTTGAACTGTTGTCCTCCTGAATGTGAGTCTAGTGTGCAACCACTGTGCCACCTCACTCGGTCTCTTGCGATAGAATGTATAGTCCTATAGGATAGGGGCATCAGATACAATTAAATGTGTTTCCTGCAAACACAAGCACAGTTTCTGTTCCTCCTGTGTCCTGAAACCATTTACGTTCCATTGTAATATTGGAGCCATCTATCATGGGGGTTGCACTTTCAACTTGTCTTTCCACCATGGACATGGGTCCATAGTGGGTGGGGTGTTTTTTGCCTGGGTAGGTTTTGGAGCCAGAGTCACGGAAATGGTAGTGTTAGTGCTGGACAGTGAACCAGTCTGAACCTGTGGAGGAGCAGGGAGCTCTGCAATGTTGGCAACCATGGCCATATCTGATGTTCTGGGAAGCTTTGAAGTAACTGCAGCAGCATAACTGAATTGACAAATTCTTGACAGTTTTGACACTTCATGTTTTGGAGCTGATTTCCGTCAACCAAAGTACTCAACATCATGCCCAATTGTTCACTCTCGCCAAACTGCCCCACTTTTAATTGGTCAATTCACTTCCAGTTCCTTGTCTGACTTTCTTTCTTGATGTGCTTGGATCCCGAATCCTGGGTCTGACCCTTTTATTTCATATTTCATCATACGTGATAAACGTACCACAAATATATATATATATATATATATATATATATATATATATATATATAGAAAGAAAGATGATGAGACTTACCAAACAAAAGCACTGGCAGGTCGAGAGATACACAAACAAACACAAACATACACACAAAATTGAAGCTTTCGCAACAAACTGTTGCCTCATCAGGAAAGAGGGAAGGAGAGGGAAAGACGAAAGGATGTGGGTTTTAAGGGAGAGGGTAAGGAGTCATTCCAGTCCCGGGAGCGGAAAGACTTACCTTAGGGGGGAAAAAGGACGGGTATACACTCGCACACACACACATATCCATCCGCATATATATATATATATATATATATATATATATATATATATATATATATATATATATATACACCTAAAAACAAAGATGATGTGACTTACCAAACGAAAGCGCTGGCAGGTCGACAGACACACAAACGAACACGAACACAAACACACACACAAAATTCAAGCTTTCGCAACAAACTGTTGCCTCATCAGGAAAGAGGGAAGGAGAGGGAAAGACGAAAGGATGTGGGTTTTAAGGGAGAGGGTAAAGGAGTCATTCCAGTCCCGGGAGCGGAAAGACTTACCTAAGGGGGAAAAAAGGACGGGTATACACTCGCGCGCACACACACACACACACACACACACACACACACACACACACACACACACACACACACACACACACATCCATCCACACATATACAGACACAAGCAGACATATTTCAATATGTTATATTAGTTATAATAGAAGGAAACATTCCACGTAGGAAAAATATACCCAAAAACAAAGATGATGTGACTTATATATATATATATATATATATAATTGGTATCTATCACACAATACTAATGAAATACGTTTCATACAAGCACCAACCAAACACTGGTGGATCCTTCTGCACAAGATGTAATTCAGCATCAAATATACATTTGTTATAATTACAGAGATTGGCTTACATTAGAAACCTTCACAGGACATTGCATGAAGCCAAATTTTAGAAGGCCACAACTCAACACTATGACAGGATCATGAGAGTTTTAAACATAACAATGTCATCCAGTATAGATTTCTGATTACCACAAAGAAGACAAGTCAACGGATTGTGCGTGTCTGCAAGTTGACGTGTCTTCTTTCCAGTAAGTGGCAATCTGTCTTTTCCTATGTTGTTGATATTCCTACCTAGTTTCCATTGTTTTATTCATCCAGTATAGTGGCGAAGTGCAGTGGTTAGTGTATAAACCCTATGTGTTGAAGGTCGTAAGTTCAATTCTCATGAGATGTTGTAACATTTTTTTATTTGTAAATCTAATCAAAATACTTTGATTATTATTTTTATTCAGTTAATTGGTATAAACATTCTTTTTATTCTTTAATAATTTGCCATTTAATTTTCATTGTTGTATTGACATTTTTTATGTGCTCTTTTCTTTCCTATGATTCTGTTTTCATTTGGAATCTGTTTGTGTCGCCAACAGCTGGGAATGTGACAGCTCATGTAACCAGTGTGAAGATAGTTTCAGGTAAACAACAATAGCAAGCAATTACAATTTGCTGTAAGTGCTGAAACTGACATTTTTCTGTCTCGAGTTTGGTCGTAGAGACTAGCTTTAATCATGGTGTCCAAACAGATTGCAATTTTAGTTCTGCCGCAGATTGTTGACCACTTGTTGACCACTGTTTTCTGGGATATATTGCACATCATGAGGTTGTGATTAGGTTAGGTCATGAGTTTAAATTCAGGGCTACAAAACGCATCACCTGCCTCAGTTCAATCGTTAGTCACCAAAAACCAATTATTGACAGAGCATCTTGCATTTCTATCATACCTTGTGGTGGCTGCTTCCAAAACTGCTATGCGCTAAACTTTAACAGCATTTGTGAAGTGACCTACCGTGTTTTTGTGTCATCTATAACTGAGTGGTAGCAGGCAGCTGAAGTGACAACACTGTAGCAGAAAGTGATAGAAATAAACTGTCCAGTGATCAGACTATAGTGCGAACACTAGTAACCCCCGTTTCTGTAGTATCACCAGGTTTTTGAACTGGTGTTTGAGATCAGACGCAAAGGAGGCAGTGAACTTTGGGGACTGTATGACATTATAGATATTTTTCTCCTCACCATGTGAGTTACGCATAGTTGTTTTAATTTTCTGTATTGTCCTTCCTTCAAGGAAGACACTATAGTCCCTATTCCAGACAGGGTGATAACCAGAGCAGTTTACACACTTCAGAGGTGGTGAACAACCAATTTGTTCATGGGCAGCCTTACCAGATTTGCCACAAGTGGCTTCTCCCTTACAACCTAAGGTGATGTGCCCAAAGTGTTGGCATGTGAAACAGTGCACTGGGTTGGGAAAATAACACCACATGCTGAGGCAAAGGAAACTGCACTTACATTCTCTGGAAGTTCCGTGCTGCTGAAAGTCAGTCTAAACTAGTCTGATCTCACACTTCATTACTACTACTCAGCAATAAGATGTTCCTGGCGTTCTTAACCTTTAACTCATGAGCAGTGATCTCTCAGATCACACAAAAATTTTCGAACTAACTCTCCAAGGTCAGTGGGGACTGGGTGTTTGTGTTGTTCCCATCATTTCATCATCATTCCAGAAACTGGCTAAACTGGACTGTGTAAAGATTGTGACCTTGTACGGCCACTGGTGACTGAGCAGTTGAGCGCCTTGCAAGCCAAACATCAGCATCATCCAAGGTCAGTTGTGGTGGAATGCTTCTATACACCCCCCCCCCCCCCCCCTTTAAATTGCCAACCCTACAATGTTTGTTATTGGCTGCATTATCATCTTGTTTGTTCCTTGTTGACACAGATTACTGACAGGTGTTAGGGTCTCCTAGACTGTGCCTCACGAACTACACACCTGTTTTCTTCAGTATGGTACATTATAGTACAAAATGTGTTCAGGAGAACGCGTCAGTTTTAACTTTCTTGAGTTTGATGAAACTGTTAGTTGGTGGATGGAGGAAGGTGTCAATCACATATATCAAGAAATAGATGAAAAAGACAAAGATTTTACAGAAGCCAGTGATTATAGTTCTGTTATTGAACAAGAGTATCATTAAGAGAAAGAACTTCAGGATAACTGTGTTGGGGATCTGTCAGTTTCTCCAGCAATGTACTTAAAGAATTATTTAAGTGTTTGTGCGCCCACACACACACACACACACACACACACACACAATGTATGTATTGTGTGTGATAAATAGTAGAAGGCTGCACACTTTATTTAGTGCAATAAAATAAACAGGGAGCATTCACACAACACTACATAAATTATAAATTTCAAATACTTGTGCCTCAAGTCTCAGTTTAAACATAGGAGTGCCAGAGATCCCATCTAATAGAATACGTTACAGGAAAGCCACCTCGTAAGTTAAAGGTTAAAACTTTCCTCATAGACATAGCTTGCACCTTATGCTTTGTAGTGTCAGAGAGCTATGGAACTTCTGGATTTCTGAATGCTTTTGTCCTCATTCCCAAGAGCAGTGAAGCTATTGGAGACAGGCAGACTGAAGCAATCAGACTTTCAACCTTTCCTGGATAATTTCACTGATTTATAGGGCTTGGTTATAAATCAGCCTTCTGTTCTAGACCTAACATTACTATTGCTTTATACAAAGCTTGCTAACTCTTCTTGTGCCACTGTGGAATCAGCTTGCTGTTATTCTAGTATTGTGTAGGAGCAGTGATAATCACTGCATCTACAGAAACCACCAGCATCATTTCTCACTTGGGTTGTATTAACATCATTCATGAAAATAACACTGACCTTCCTCAGATTGATTGCCACACTTGATGATTATGCACCAGTTTGCATACTTGTACGTTGTGAGAGTCAGGGATTTGATTCACAAGATTTGTTGAAAGGATAATACCAAAGGGATATTGAAAACTAATGTTTTGATAAAATGTTTTGGAATGAGAATTGCTTAATGAAAACTGCATTATGAAATTTGAAGGTACAATAACTTTTAAGCTTAAATAATTTGCATAATCAAATTTACTTATGACCAAAATGAAACTGATTCATGAAAGATAATTTAATTGTAGAAAAAGTTTTATTTATTTATTTATTTTTTTTTTTTACAAAATATTATGTTTGCATGATTAGTAAGAGTAATGTATCTGATTGTAAGTGTTTACTGCCAGAAAATTTACTGATATTTTTGTAAAGTTAATTATTGTACTATATCAAACAATGAAAAATCCAGGCTGGAATGTAACAACATTATGAAAAGAATAGTTGCTACTCACCATACAGAGAAGATGCTGAGTCAAAGACAGGCACAACAAAAAGACTTAGAAAATAAGCTTTCAGCCAACAAGACCTTTGTCAAAAAACCAGACGACACACACACACACACACACACACACACACACACACACACACACACACACACACACATAAACACAACTCTCACACACACGGCTGCAGTCTGGCGGCTGAAGTCACACTGCGAGCAGCAGCAGCTGCAGCAGTGCATGATGAGACCGGCAACTGGGTGGGGGTAAGGAGGAGGCTGGAGCAAGGAGGGGGAGAGAGATAGTAGGGTAGGGGTGGTGGACAGTGAAGTGCTGCTGGGGAGTGTGCAGGGACGAGGTGGAGAGAAGGTAGGGCAGCTAGGTTCTGATGGGAGGTTAGACAGAGGGCAGGGGGGAGAGGGGGTTAGTGAAAAAGGAGAGAGGTAAAAAGACTGGGTGTGTTGGTGGAATGAGGGCTGTGTAGTGGTGGAAAGGGAACAGGGAAGGGGCTGGATGGACGGGAACAACACTAACTAAGGTTGAGGCCAGGAGGGTTATGGGAATGTAGAATATATTGCAGGGAGTGTTCCCACCTGTGCAACACAGTAGTTTCAGCCCTCTGAGACTGCAGGCGTATATATATATATATATATATATATATATATATATATATATATATATATATATATATATATATGATATGGTTATAATAGAAGGAAACATTCCACGAAGGAAAAATATACCTAAAAACAAAGATGATGTGACTTACCAAATGAAAGTGCTGGCAGGTCGACAGACACACAAACGAACACAAACATACACACAAAATTCAAGCTTTCGCAACAAACTGTTGCCTCATCAGGAAAGAGGGAAGGAGAGGGAAAGACGAAAGGATGTGGGTTTTAAGGGAGAGGGTAAGGAGTCATTCCAGTCCCGGGAGCGGAATTTAAATATGTCTGCTTGTGTCTGTATATGTGTGGATGGATGTGTGTGTGTGTGCGCGCGCGAGTGTATACCCGTCCTTTTTTCCCCCTAAGGTAAGTCTTTCCGCTCCCGGGACTGGAATGACTCCTTACCCTCTCCCTTAAAACCCACATCCTTTCGTCTTTCCCTCTCCTTCCCTCTTTCCTGATGAGGCAACAGTTTGTTGCGAAAGCTTGAATTTTGTGTGTATGTTTGTGTTCGTTTGTGTGTCTGTCGACCTGCCAGCACTTTCATTTGGTAAGTCACATCATCTTTCTTTCTTTCTATATATATATATATATATATATATATATATATATATATATATATATATATATATATATATATATTTTCCATGTGGGAAAAATATATCTAAAAAGAAAGATGATGAGACTTACCAAACAAAAGCGCTGGCAGGTCGATAGACACACAAACAAACACAAACATACACACAAAATTCTAGCTTTCGCAACCAATGGTTGCCTCGTCAGGAAAGAGGGAAGGAGAGGGAAAGACAAAAGGATTTGGGTTTTAAGGGAGAGGGTAAGGAGTCATTCCAATCCCGGGAGCGGAAAGACTTACCTTAGGGGGAAAAAGGACAGGTATACACTCGCACACACACACATATCCATCCGCATATACACAGACACAAGCAGACATTTGTAAAGGCAAAGAGTTTGGGCAGAGATGTCAGTCGGGGCAGAAGTGTAGAGGCAAAGATGATGTTGAAAGACAGGTGAGGTATGAGCGGCGGCAAATTGAAATTAGAAATTAGCGGACATTGAGGCCTGGCGGATAGCGAGAAGAGAGGATATGCTGAAGGGCAAGTTCCCATCTCCGGAGTTCTGACAGGTTGGTGTTAGTGGGAAGTATCCAGATAGCCCGGACGGTGTAACACTGTGCCAAGATGTGCTGGCCGTGCACCAAGGCAATTTCAATTTGCCGCCGCTCATACCTCACCTGTCTTTCAACATCATCTTTGCCTCTACACTTCCGCCCCGACTGACATCTCTGCCCAAACTCTTTGCCTTTACAAATGTCTGCTTGTGCCTGTGTATATGCGGATGGATATGTGTGTGTGTGTGTGTGTGTGTGTGTGTGTGTGTGTGTGTGTGTGTGCGCGAGTGTATACCTGTCCTTTTTCCCCCTAAGGAAAGTCTTTCCGCTCCCGGGATTGGAATGACTCCTTACCCTCTCCCTTAAAACCCAAATCCTTTTGTCTTTCCCTCTTTCCTGACGAGGCAACCATTGGTTGCGAAAGCTAGAATTTTGTGTGTATGTTTGTGTGTCTATTGACCTTCCAGCGCTTTTGTTTGGTAAGTCTCATCATCTTTCTTTTTAGATATATTTTTCCCACGTGGAATGTTTCTCTCTATTATATTCATATCATTAATTTGAACCCAACAATCACGTTTGTTATTGTTATTGTTTTTGTCACTGTTACATTTCGTAGTCTTTTCTGTCGTCTTATTTCCTCCTCCTGTTTTTGCCAGCAGTTTCACTTTCTATTCACCTTCTCCTTTTTTACCGTAATCCAGTATACAATTTTATCCCGCAGATTTATACTCAATAATACGTAACCCACTTCCAAACCATAACCAAAAAATTTGTTTCCGCTTTCAACACTACCGCTGCTATAAAATCCACCGTTTCCAGTTCACAAACAGTTCCTTTCAGCTATTAAACAACCTTTTTGTCTAGTTTTAATAACTTTTGCTTTATTTCCATTTCCGTTTTTCTCACATCACCGTTCATTTTTAGCCGCTTCCCAGAGGTTTGAACGTCATTATTTCTTCATCAGACAATTGTTAGCTTCATTTCCATAATCTGCCACCACCAAACCACTCCTTTTAATACATCCTCACGTAGTTTTTTCGAAATTTTCCCGTATTTCTCCACCCTTTAACGTGTTTTGGCGGCAACACAACCACCTAACCTTTATGCACATCATTATCTACCTACACAAGTTCACCACAGGATGAACATAGCCCAGCTCTAACCAACCCTTTTTCGCCTTTTTTTCACACCAGATCTCCATTTGCTTTCTAGTTTTACCTTTATCTCTCTCCATATATTTATTTTCATTTTCATTTCAGCCTCGTGTTCCACTTTCCACCTTCTAGTACCATGTCACCCTCACACCTCCACAACGACCCCATTAAGTTTTATTTACATTCCCTCCGCAAACATGCCTTCGCCCTAGCCAGATTACACTCCCATATTTTATTTTCTCAGGCTTGTCTGACATTTGGCATCACCCCCAAAGGCCTCACACTTGAAGTTCCCATCTCTGGCTGCAACCCTTCTTTCCATCAGTCCCTATACCAGTTCCAAACCGAACAATCCATTGCCCTCACCCACCTAATCCTTCACCTACACATCCACTCAGCCAATCAACACACCCATAAACTCCTATCCTTAATAAAAGTCCTCAATCTTTCCTCTCCCACATCCACACCGGTTGTTCAGAGCATCCTCCTACAGGCCAACCGCAAATTAGAACAGCATGCCACCCTCCACCTTAAAAAACTATCCAATCTCCTGGTTTCCCACCTCCGGAAAGGCAACTCACTCACCCTTCACAACCTTTCCAGCAAACCTCAACCTCCTCTCATTGCACACAAACCAAGTCTCTCCCATCTACTCAATCTCCCACTTCCAGCTCCACTCCCTCCAAAACCTCAAAATTCCAATCAACACAGTCTGGAACCACAACACCCCAATTCAGTAGTTAACCTTTCCTCCAAACCTCTCTCCCAATCCGAAACCTCTGTCCTATCCAAAGGCCTCACCTTCAGCCTCACCCCCAGATTTAACCAAACAGCCCTCGTCAAAGATTTACTGTCCTACACCCGTACTCTCTGCTGGAAATATCACTTTGCCACGAAGAAAAATGATCCTAATCCTACTCCTAATGATCCAACTCCCCAAGACACTATCCAAATTGAACCATGCCTGGAACAGTTCCGTCCTCCGTCACAGCGGGACCCACCACCTCTTCCTCAAAATCACCCTCTCCTAACCTTCCAGGAATTTCTGACTTCCAGCCTTGCCTCTCAATCCTTCTTAAAAAACCTTAATCCTACTCACAACATCACCACTGCTGAAGCCCAGGCTATCCATGATCTGAAGGCTGACCAATCCATCGTCATTCTTCCGGCGGACAAGGGTTCCACGACTGTGGTACTTGATCGTCGGGAATATGTGGCTGAGGGACTGCGTCAGCTTTCAGACAACAATACTTACAAAGTTTGCCAAGGTAACCCCATTCCTGATGTCCAGGCGGAGCTTCAAGGAATCCTCAGAACCTTAGGCCCCCTACAAAACCTTTCATCTGACTCCATCAACCTCCTCACCCCACCAACACCCCGCACCCCTACCTTCTACCTTCTTCCCAAAATTCACAAACCCAATCATCCCAGCCCATTGTAGCTGGTTATCAAGCCCCCACAGAACGCATCTCTGCCTACGTAGATCAACACCTTCAACCCATTACATGCACTCTCCCATCCTTCATCAAAGACACCAACCACTTTCTCGAACGCCTGGAATCCCTACCCCGTCTGTTACCCCTGGGAACCATCCTTGTAACCATTGATGCCACTTCCTTATACACAAATATTCCGCATGTCCAGGGCCTCGCTGCGATGGAGCACTTCCTTTCACGCCGATCACCTGCCGCCCTACCTAAAACCTCTTTCCTCATTACCTTAGCCAGCTTCATCCTGACCCACAACTTCTTCACTTTTGAAGGCCAGACATACCAACAATTAAAGGGAACAGCCATGGGTACCAGGATGGCCCCCTCGTACGCCAACCTATTCATGGGTCACTTAGAGGAAGCCTTCTTGGTTACCCAGGCCTGCCAACCCAAAGTTTGGTTCAGATTTATTGATGACGTTTTCATGATCTGGACTCACAGTGAAGAAGAACTCCAGAATTTCCTCTCCAACCTCAACTCCTTTGGTTCCATCAGATTCACCTGGTCCTACTCTAAATCCCATGCCACTTTCCTTGACGTTGACCTCCACCTATCCAATGGCCAGCTTCACACGTCCGTCCACATCAAACCCACCAACAAGCAACAGTACCTCCATTATGACAGCTGCCACCCATTCCACATCAAACGGTCCCTTCCCTACAGCCTAGGTCTTCATGGCAAACGAATCTGCTCCAGTCCGGAATCCTTGAACCATTACACCAACAACCTGAAAACAGCTTTTGCATCCAGTAACTACCCTCCCGACCTGGTACAGAAGCAAATAACAAGAGCCACTTCCTCATCTCCTCAAACCTGGAACCTTCCACAGAAGAACCCCAAAAGTGCCCCACTTGTGACAGGATACTTTCCGGGACTGGATCAGATTCTGAATGTGGCTCTCCAGCAGGGATACGACTTCCTCAAATCCTGCCCTGAAATGAGATCCATCCTTCATGAAATCCTCCCCACTCCACCAAGAGTGTCTTTCCGCCGTCCACCTAACCTTCGTAACCTCTTAGTTCACCCTTATGAAATCCCCAAACCACCTTCCCTACCCTCTGGCTCCTACCCCTGTAACCGCCCCCGGTGTAAAACCTGTCCCATGCACCCTCCCACCACCACCTATTCCAGTCCTGTAACCCGGAAGGTGTACACGATCAAAGGCAGAGCCACGTGTGAAAGCACCCACGTGATTTACCAACTGACCTGCCTACACTGTGAAGCGTTCTATGTGGGAATGACCAGCAACAAAGGCAGACATTGTTTGTTGGTAATGAGGATCACCCTGTGGCTAAACATGCCTTGGTGCACGGCCAGTACATCTTGGCACAGTGTTACACCGTCCGGGCTATCTGGATACTTCCCACTAACACCAACCTGTCAGAACTCCGGAGATGGGAACTTGCCCTTCAGCATTTCCTCTCTTCTCGCTATCCGCCAGGCCTCAATCTCCGCTAATTTCTAATTTCAATTTGCCGCCGCTCATACCTCACCTGTCATTCAACATCATCTTTGCCTCTACACTTCCGCCCCGACTGACATCTCTGCCCAAACTCTTTGCCTTTACAAATGTCTGCTTGTGTCTGTGTATATGCGGATGGATATGTGTGTGTGTGTGTGTGTGTGTGTGTGTGTGTGTGTGTGTGTGTGTGTGTGTGTGTGTGCGCGCGTGTATACCTGTCCTTTTTTCCCCTAAGGTAAGTCTTTCCGCTCCCGGGATTGGAATGACTCCTTACCCTCTCCCTTAAAACCCAAATCCTTTTGTCTTTCCCTCTCCTTCCCTCTTTCCTGACGAGGCAACCATTGGTTGCGAAAGCTAGAATTTTGTGTGTATCTATCGACCTGCCAGCGCTTTTGTTTGGTAAGTCTCATCATCTTTCTTTTTATATATATATAGTGACTCAGCATCTCCGCTATATAATTAAAACATACATTTAATCAGATTGCAGTATCTGTTGAATGAAGCCAATAGACAGCAGACGGAGCAGCATTAATAAATTCACTGAATGGTCCTGTGTACTTTCTCAGAGGGCAGTGTCTGACAATATGATGAACAGTTTGTTCCTGGGCCTCACAATCACTGGCTGGAGAGTCTCAAAGTCCCCACTTGTGCATCAGAGCATTGTACCTGGTGTTACTGGGTCTTATCATGTTCTGCTGAGTTCACTCAATTATCTTTAGATCAAATCCTGGTAGAATGGCAGATGGATCTTGAACATCTTGATGTTTTATTGTTGCAGCATTCCACTCCTGCACCACTCATCTTTAAGGTGAAATGTAAGATGACTATTAAATGTGAATACTTCAACAAACTAGCCATTGATCATAACACCGATATCATAGCTCTCCAAGAATCCATTCTAAATGGAGCAGCAATTAAGGACAAAACGTGAGTAGGTTTATGATTTGCAAAGAATTGGAATGCATTTATAGTGCAACAGCTTTTTATAATGACTGAGTATTTAGCTATGATTGACATCTGCACAATGCCATTATTCTAAAATCGAGGCAGCGGGCTGGGCAATTGTATATCCAGTCCAAAAGTGCCATGTTTTCCTTTATGGCATGAAATTCAGTCTCATCCTAATTATAAGCTGCTTGTGGCAGTTTTTGGTCATCCTCTGCACCTCCCAACAGGACCATACAATAACTCCAGCATATCACTATGAGATTTGCTACAGATCATTAGCACAGAATGCAGATGTCCATGGGAACTTATCCAGTCTTTGACAATACTGAGGTTGTCTGTTTTCAGACTGATGATCTTTCACAGTAAATGGTTGATTGACTACCAGTAACAGCCCACGATCCTGTACTCAGTCAGGTGGCTCAGTTTGTGTGTGATGGCTGGCCCAAGCATTTTACCACCAAGGTGTCTGGTCACTCCACAAATACTTCGTCATCGGCTGTCAGGTGTTGATGGCATGCTGCTCCTTAGCACCAACTCTGATGAACCCCATGTAGATGTCCTGTTCCTGCTGGCTCGTATACTTGCACTCCTACACCGTGGTCACTGGGGCATGACCCACATGATGGTCCTTGCATGGCCTGGCATTGATTCGTAAATTAAGAAGGTTGTTCATGAATGCAAACAGTGCGCCGATCAGCACGCAGCACCACCATGAGCAATACAATTGCGATCTTACACTCCATGACCCATGCCAAGTCAGCTGTGGGACCACATCCACGTCAACATCAACTTTGTAGGCCCCTTCAGTAATTCCATATGGCTGATAGTATTGACGCACTGTTCAACTATCCATATGTTGCGGGCATACGTTCTACCACAACAGAAGCTTCTGTGTGGCCTCTCACCTAGATTTTTGTGATCAAAGTGTTGCCCTGTATGATCATCTCCAATAATGGCCCACAGTTCACTTCGGCATTTTTTAATACTTTCAGCACCCACAATGGTGTTACCCACCTTACTTCTTGTCTGTTTCACCCATAGTCAAATAGGGAGGTGCAGCGAATGGTGCCCCCATTTAAGACTCAGTTAAAAAAGTGCTTGTTGGGTTTGTCAACAGGTTTGACGTTTGTCTCTGTTTCTCAGCAACTACAGGACCACCCAGCTGAATGGCCTTGGCCTGGAGGAAATCCTCCATGGCTACAAGCCTCAAATGTTGCTTCATCTGCTCTGCCCTGCTCCCCATGACCTGAGGTGCATTCACGTTATGCTTCGGGTGACCCTGTCTGGGTGCGCACATTTGGTCGGCAGTGCACGTGAATGCTGGCAACAGTGTGTACGATGGGCGATTGGTGGATTTTCAGAATAGAAGCCCATAGGGTGCCCCTGTCCTGCCATCAGAACCAACTGTGCCCTCAGTGGGGCTCTGAACTAGGTTATCACAGCCACTGCTGGCAGGGAATCCTTCCTGATCTTACTGGCTTCAACCTCCAGATGCTCTGTGGTAGTACTGCCAAAATTCAGATATTTGGTTTTTGTCATGCTTATTATGAGGCCCCACTTTTCACACTCCTCTTTTATCTTCCAAAACATGTACTCAGCATCATTCTAGTCATCAGCTATGATGACCTGGTCATCAGTGAAGAGAAGTGTGTACAAGATTTTGTCACCGACAGAGACTCCCATGCACACAAATCTGTTCCTCAGGCTTTAAGTGCTTCCTCCCCACAGATTTTAAATAGCGTCAGTACTGAAGCACACCCTTCGAGTAGCCCTTCTGTGACAGGAATCTCTGGTGACACTGAATTTCCTACTTTGACAGAGCTCACAAAATTCATATAGAAACTGTTTTAATTGCTTTTGAAAATAAAATGCAACTGGATAGATAAAAAATGTGGTGGCAAGAGAACATACTTATAAAGGTATCTGTTAGATTTTGGAGCCAGTGGCTCTTTTTTCCAGCAGAAGGGTTGAAGGGGAAGAAAAAGATGCAAAGGAAAAGGACTGCTGAGGTTTGGGAAATGGGGAGCTTGGAAAAGTTGCCCAGAACTCTGGGTCAGGGGACGCCCACCAGACGGGATGAGAAGGGTAGGCTGATTTTTGGGGACTGCACCTGACTAGATTTGAAAACCCAAGACCTTAAGTTTTTGGTTTTGTTTTGCTTTAGGGAGCAAGAAACAACTCGGGTCATATGCACCCAAATCAAAACTATAGAACATGAAGACAGAGAGGAGTTAAAAAATCAGTCCCAATTGACATAATAGAAGACAGCTAAAAACAGGCATGTGGAAAAAGAGCTAAGAAGGACACCATACAGAAACAGAGGTCCAAAACTAAGAATTAAATGGTCTTCTCCATATTGCTTTGGTAGATAAAAAGTAAGACGCGGTTGATAGCCCGTGTGTCATTTTCTAAATGACTGATAACTCAGATGGCAAACCCAAGCAGGAACATAAACAGTTAAAGAATGGACATTCCATTAGAAAGTGGCGGACAGTTAAAACTTGAGCGCAATGTGTACATAGTGCTGAAGTAGCTCCACTTATCAAACGACGATGGCTAAAAAGGCAGTGCCCAATATGCAGCCTAGTTAAAATGACCTCTTCCTGGCGGGAGGGCCGAAAGGAGGTCATCCAAGCTGCTGGGAGAGGCTTAATAAGGTGGAGCTTATTCCTGTGAAGGGAGGACCATTGGCGATGCCAAAGGGACACCACCACCTGATAAGACGGCAACAAAGAGATCATCGGAGGGAACACAGGAACTCACAAGCTGAGCTACGAGGACTGCAGCCTTGGCAGCAGAGCCAGCAGCCTTGTTTCCTGGCATACCGACATGACCAGGAAACCACAGAAACATCACACTGGCTCCACCAAGAGTGAACAAGTGATAGTTATCCTGGGCCTACTGCTCTAAGGAATGTGTGGTGTAAAGCACAAATAGACTTTGAAGGGCGCTGAGTGAGCCTCAGCAGAGTACACAACTGAAAAGGCTGTGTCACCTGATGTACTCCGTGGCCTGAAACAAAGTGAAGAGCTCGGCTGTAAATACTGAGCAGTGTGCTGGAAGCCAATATCGAATAAGAGCTTAAGGGTTGAAGATAGGCTACTATGTAAGACAGAGATTACTGCCGAATCATCATGCACGAGATAATATGAGCGGAAAGTTATGTGCATTGTTTGTGACAGGGAAAATACACAGGTCAGAAAATGAAAGATACAGAAAACTAAAAGGGTGTAAAAGAAGGAATAGTTACTGTCAAGGAAAGCTGAGGCCAAAGAAATTAACATAAATTAAAGCCAGGTGGGTGGCAGGCACCAAGGAGTGTTGTAACACCAGTTCCCACCTTAGCGTGCTCTGGAACAGGATGTTGTGTGTTGCCAGTATACCCCCTCTGCCCATGCCCATTCATCCGAATGGATAATTTCCCCTCAAGGGGTCATCACTTTTTGGCGGGTGCGAACTTCCGCTCAAGGGGGTCACCAGTTTTTGGCGGGTTTGTACTTGGCTACCACAGCATCTTTTCCCTTCCATGCTGCATGTCTTTCTTCTTCTTGTTCTTTTTCCCCTCCCTTGGGGAACATGTCTGCACTGTTTTCGGAAATGTATCTTGCATTTTTGTAGTCAATATCAGAATACCCTCCACTATTTTTCAACCTTTTTTTCTTTCTTCGTTTACCTTCTCTTGTCCTTCCTCCGCTTTGGCATTTGAGGTTCCTCTTTTTCTTCTTTCTCCCTGTGCACTCCTGAAGGCCGGCCCAGGCATCTGATGTGTAACAGGTGACTGGGTAACGCATAATTCCCAGCCCCGGGTTGACACATTTACCCCTGATACAGGCCAGGCCTGAGCTGCTACCTTCCGAAACTGCCGACTGGTCCCTCTGTCATATGTTCAGGAGGTGTGAACAATCACCTAAGGTGGGTGTGCCCCCATCTCAAGGGGAACCCATGTTGGATGGTGCGCACCATCAGAGACGCTGGCAATCATCTTCACAGTGAACGGCTACGAAATGTAAACAGAATGAGGCTAACTATTCAAAGACCCCACCCAGCAGCACCATGGTTCCTCATGGTTTCATGTACTGAAGATTGTCAGTCTTGCTATGGTAAATCCGTTTATTATTAAGAAAGGTGTTAATGCAATTGTTGGCCCTGTAAATCCTGCTCTCGTTTATGCAATGGCATTTTGCATTTGGAGACCACTTCTGATTTTCAAGCACAACTGCTTGCAGCTTCGCTCCTCCACGGCTATCCTGTTCATGTCGAGGTGTTGAGGCCCATTGAATGTTGAATTCTTCCCATTGTGTTACTTACAACAGGCTTCTTGATGGTCTGATTGAGGCAGAAATCCAAATGTACCTCTCTGAGCAGGGTGTCATTGCAGTCCATTGGGTGATGAAAAAAGTAGATGCCTCCTTAGTGCCCACCTGCACACTCTTTCTCACTTTTGATAGAGTGGTTCTTCTGTCAAAGATCAAACCAGGTTATGAAGTTATCACAGTCAGACTGTATATTCCAAACCTGATGCGCTGCTACCAGTGTTGTCATTACAACCACACTCTAGAGTCCTGTTGACATGCAGCCAAATGTGTAACCTGTGGTAGTGATGCTCACAAGGGCACCTCCTCCCACGATTGTCCCATGTATTGCAATGAGCAGGCTGTCCAGGAGGTCCAGGTGAAGGAAAAAGTGCCTTACCCGGTTGCTCACAAGTTGTTGCCTAGTTGGAAACCCTGCATTCTACCATCTGGCAGCTACAGTACTGTTCTTGCTACATCTCATTCCACAAAGGACATGGTTTCGCAAATATGCGACCTAAAATTTAGCACCACGGTGGTGAAATTGCCAAGCGTCATCTCATGGTAGTGTTCCTACGTCCTCATCCAGCGGTGCAGTACGCTACCAAACTCTCACTTCATGGGTAGGTGTCAGTAAATGGATAGCACATGGGAAGTGGTCGCTCAAGTATGTGTCAGAGAGAATGGACCACTCAGAACGATGGGCAAGCTGGGCAGTGCAGGAGGATAGGTCCAAATGGGAATAAATGTGCATGGAGTCTGAAAGGACCATCATGTGGGTCATGCCCCAGTGACCACGGTGTAGGAGTGCAAGTATATGAGCCACCAGGAACAGGACATCTACATGGGGTTCATCAGAGTTGGTGCTAAGGAGCAGCATGCCATCAACACCTGACAGCCGATGACGAAGTATTTGTGGAGTGACCAGACACCTTGGTGGGAAAATGCTTGGGCCAGCCATCACGCACAAACTGAGCCATCTGACTGAGTACAGCATCATGACGGATGGTCTGGGCTTTGCGATGGGCTGTTACTGGTAGTCAATCAACCATTTACTGTGAAAGATCATAAGTCTGAAAACAGACAACCTCAGTATTGTCAAAGACAATCCTGATCCTCTGTCCCAGGGCCAGACAGTGTTCACATTAAGGTGTTGCAGTGCCTTTCCCTTGAGGGCAAGCACTTTCTGCTTCATATGCACAACTGCATCTGGGCAGAGGGCTCGTTTCCCAGATGCTGGCGTGAAGCCACTGTCATACTCTTACCTAAGCACAGTAAGGACAAACACCTTCTTTCCAGCTACCACCTTATTTCTCTCACCAGCTGCATCTGCAAGGTGATGAAACGTATGATTCATGCTTAGCTGGTATAGTGGTTCGAGTCTCGCAATTTACTAACCACTGCATAGTGTGGATTTCGAATGCGCTGTTCTGCAGTTGACCATCTTGTCACTTTGTCCACCCATATCATGAATGGTTTTCAACAGAAATATCAGACTATGGCCATGTTTTTTTTTTATTCAGAGAAAGCCTGCAACACTTGCTGGGGGACTGGTATCCTCTGTACACTCTACATGTGGGGCTTCCTTCAGGAATATTGAAAAGACCGAGTTTTCTAGGTAAGTGTGGGTTCTGCCGTGTCAGACACCTTTGTCCACGAAAACGGTGTGCCTCAGGGTTCCATCCAGAGAGTCGTCCTCTCTGCTATCACAATTAACGCTATGATGACCTGTCTCCTGCCGGGCATCTCTGGCTCCCTTTTCGTTAAAGATTTTGCAATCTATTGCAGTTCTCCATGAACTTGTCTGCTCGAGCGGCATGTCTCGATCGTCTTTACTGATGGAGCATCGGCAATGGCTTTTGATTTTTTCACTGACAAGACAATTTGTATGAATTTCTGATGGTGTGATTCTTCCACTGTCTACATTGTGGGCCGGTTGCTCTTCCATGCTTTGAAACTACCAAATATATGGGGCTCCTGCTCAATAGGAAACTTTCTTGGCCCTTCCATGGTCCTTGCCTGGCAGCCCACTGTATGCTGTCCCTCAACATCCTGTGTGTCCTCAATGGTACTTCCTGGGGAGCAGATTGAACCACCCTCCTCCGTTTGCATCAGTCCCTTGTCCACTTGAAACCTGATTATTGGTGTTTTGTTTATGCATCTGCATGTCCAACCCTCTTAATCCATCTCAAGCCATCTCAATACTATCCACCAATGTGGCATGCTTTTGGCCACTGGCACCTTTTACACTAGCCCGGTTGCGAGCCAGTATGCAGAAGTAGTCGAACTACCGCTGATCTACCGCCATTACTTTCTCCTCAGCAGATATGCACGCCATTTGTGTGCCATGCATGGCCACCCACCCTATGCCGCCTCCTTCGATGACTCCTCTAATTACCAGTATGTTAGCTCATGGAGTTCGCTTTTGGCTCTTGCTCCACCAGCTTAACTTCACGCTACCTGCAACTTTCCTGGTGGGTGTGAACCCTTGACCAGCTTGGCTTCATGCAGCAGCCAATGTTCACCTTGACCTTCATTCGCTTCCTATAGATACTGCTCCAGCCTAGCTCTATCACCTTCAATTTCAATGTTCACGTGGAACTTCGCAATAGTACCTTTGTGTACACTGATGGCTCTTTGACTGACCGTGGTGTTGGGTGTGCCTCCGTCATTGGTGCCAACATTTTTTGGTATCTGCTTCTGGAACACTGCGCAGTATTTACAGCAGAACTCTTCGCCATGTATCAGGCCATGCAGTACATCCAGTGACACAGGCTTACCAATTGTGTCATCTGCTCAGACTCTTAATGCCCTACAAAGCTTCTGTGTGCTGTAACCATCCATCCATTAGTGCAATGGGTCCAGGAAAGCTGTGACTTGCTCTCTCTTGATGGAGCCAATGTGATGTTTATGCGGGTTCCTTGTCACATTGGTCTAACAAGAAATGAGGTCGCTGACACTGTTGCCAAGGATGCAGTCCTCATACCTCAGCCCACTAGTTCCTACATTCCCTCTGATGAGACCTGTGTTGCTGTCTGTCAGCAGGTGGTGGCACTTTGGCATCACAACTGGTTCTCCTTCGATGGGAACAAGCGCCACGTTACTAAGCCTCTCCCAGCAGCTTGGACGACCTCCTCTTGGCCCTCTTGCTGCTGGGAGATCATTTTAATTAGGTTGCATATTGGGCATTGTCTTTTTACCCATTGCCATTAATTAAGTGGTGCTCCCTCACCACTTTGTGCACACTGCACTTGACTTTTGACGGTCCACCATTTCCTGATGGAATGCCCTTTTTCTAACTGGTTACATTCTTGTTTGTGTTTGCCATCCGAGTTATCAGCCATTTTAGTGATTGACGCGCAGGCTATTGACTGTGGTTTACTTTTTATCTGTCATAGCAATATGGCAAAGGCCATTTAATTTTTAGTTGACCTCCGTTTCCGTATGACATATTTTATAGACCTTTGTCCACGACTCTGTTTTTAGCTGTCTTCTCTTCCGTCAATTGGGATTGACATGTAGTCATTTGTAAATCCTCTCTCTGTTCTAGTTTCCACATGGGTGCGTATGATCCTAGTTGTTTTTGCGCCCTAACACAAAACAACAACTAACAGATAACTTGGTGGTAGTCATGTGGATGTAAAAGGCCAAACGGTGTTTACGTAACAGCTGGTATACAACATGTGTCCTGCTCACATTAATCAACTTTATATGTTCCAATGACTACTTTACCTTTGAGGGGCAGACACACAAACAGACCAGGGGCACAGCCAAGGGAACCATGATTGCTTCTTCATATGCCAACTGTTCAAGGGTCAATTGGTGTGGGTTTTCCAGGGATCCTTAAGCCCTCAGCTCCTCATTTGGTTTATATACATTGAAGACATCTTTGCCACATGGACTCATGGTGAGCTGTTGACCTGTTAAAATTCTTGGAATTTCTAAATACATTCTCCCTATTAAATTTCACATTGTCCTATTCAGAATCCCATTCCAGTTGCCTCACCATTGACCTCATCCTCATCTAAGGTCAGCTACACACTTCTGTTCACATAAAACCTACCAACGAACAACAGTATCTACATTTTGATAGTCTCCATCCTTTCCACATCAAATGTTCCCTCCCATATAGTCTTGGCATTTGAGCAAACACATTTGTTCAGATGCAAACTCTTCACAACAATACACCACCACTCTCACCTCAGCCTTCACTGGATGTAATTACCCCACTAGCCTAGTTCAAAAGTAGATTTCCTGCCCCATCATATCTAATCCTGGTACTTCTGACTCTCCAAAAACAATTTAAGATTACATCTCTCGTCACTCAGTATCACCCTGCTCTTCAATGGTAACAAGACTTGACATACTAAAATCATGCCCCAAAATGACATCCAGTCTGTTCGACATTTTTCCCACCACACCTAGACTAGCTTTTTGTTAACCTCAAATTTCCAAATTGCCTTGATCAGACCCTATGCTCCTTCTGCACCCATTTCCTGCCATATAGCTCCTACAGCTGTGACCATCCCAGCTGTAATACTTGCCCTACACACCCTCCTACCATCACTTGTATCTCAAGCATGTTGTTTTGGCAGAAATCTCTGTCTTTCGTAGTACCCTGTCTTCCACCTTTAAGCTCGTAGGTTTTCAAATCTTCTCTGCTGCAGTCCCCAACAATCAGTCTTTCCTTCTCATCCCATCTGGTAAGCCTCTCCTGACCCCCAGTTCTGGACAACTTCTGCAAACACTCCTCATTTACTAAACCTCGCCAATCATTTTCCTTCACATCTCTTCCTTTTCCTTCAGCCCTTTTGCTGGAAGAAGGAGTCACTTTGTGTGTGTTTACTCCTGCCACCACTTCTTGAGTAGAGTTTATATCTATCCAATCGCATTATGTTTAATTGCTTTTATGTAAATAGTTGACATGCTACTATCCCTCATGGTTGTCCACAGATTGTTTTGTCGTACCATATCATAGGCCTTCTGCAAATACATGGAGACTAAATGGGCCTCTATCCCTCTGGCAATTCGCTATGAGATTCCATAATGTGAATATTCCGTCAATGGTCTTAAAACCATTCTGTTCTTCAGGTATTATGGCCTCCATCTCTATTCATTCTTTTAAAGATTCTCCCATTCGCACTACTGATAGTATCAAATTTATGCCCTGGTAATTCCCACAGTCCTGCCTATAAAAGCTGACAGGGTCTGGACACACAACAACATCGTGTACACCTTGTTTTGTGAAGCAAAAAGGGGTTTGTAAAACCAAAAAGACACAAAGTACATTTAATGTGTGTGCAGTGCCCACAGAACACAAAAGAAGAAGGATCAGTCACAACAAAACATGACAAGCTTATCAATGCAGGACACCATAAAGATGGTCCTGCAAAACCATGTAATGTAAAATCAAGTTTTTCAATAAACAGAACCCACTGATAATGACACAGAGTTGCTGAAACACATATAGGTAACAGGGAAAAACAAAAAAACAGTATTTTGCACAAAAGGCGGAACCTATATCCAATAATTTTAACAGCAAATACGAAAAAATACAAGAGCTGTAGATGCAAAAGATGAGTTTTCCCCTTCTTGCAGATTAAAACAATAATAGACTTTTTCCATTCGTTGGGTACCTGATCTCTTTTCGAACACGTATGGTTTGGTTGTTAGTTTCTTACATGTTCCATAGATCATCTGAACAATTCTTTAATCAAAATGATGTAGGACGAGTCAGTTTACAAGATACATATTATTATTAGTGTTAATATCAACGAACAAACTTACTTTTAATCCTACGCATGCAACTACATTTCTTTTATTGGCGACCAGTTTTTACGTAGAAATTTGTGGGTGGAATAGAAGGAGTTTTACACGAGAAATTATTTTAAATTATATTTAGAACTTGTTTTGCTTCCTGTCATACATTTTATGTTGTTGGGCAAATGATGAAAATTTTTTGTTCCTGCATATTGAACTCCTTTCTGACCCAGTGACAGCTTAACAGTGAGTAATAAAAGTCATTTCACCCTCATGTGTCGTAGATATGGACATCACTGTTGTTCTCCCAATGGTGATGGCACAGTGAAAAAGCTTAGCTTCTACATTTACTTTCAAGATTAGTAATTATATGAAAAGGTAGCTGAACTTAATTGCTTGAGAAGCTTAGTAAAATTGTTCTTCCAGTTCAAGTTTTCCTAAATACGTACACCCAAAAACATGGAGCACTCTATCCTATTTACCGATTCCTGCTCATATGCTACAATCTGTTGTACAGAACTGAATGTACAGTGTTTTTTCTAAATTTAGGGAGAGTCCATTATCAGAGAACCACTTAATTCTCTGGAAAATGCCAGTAACTCTTCTTACACTTTATCTCCAATGGAATTTGTTATAACACTAGTATTGTCAGCAAAAAGTACCAATTTTTCTTGTTGAATGTTAACTGGAAGGTCATTCACATACACAGGGTGATTCACAAAGATAAGCAAATATTTTAATATGTTATTCTACAATTAAATCTAAAGAAAACAGTTCAGATAAACATAGGTCCACAAATGTTTAATTGCAGAGTTATGGCTAATAAAAGATTTTGCCTGAAATTTAGCAACTTCGCTAATATGAAGCCATCACAAAACTGTACGAGGTTAAAGCAAGGCACGATTTCCATTTATTTTGTTGTTATTGATCTGGTGAATCTAATAAAACATCTCTCAGAAAATTCTCTTCAGTAGTTATCCAGAACATCCAGAGAAGTAAAGATGTAATTTCATAAAATTTTTAACTAACTATTAGGCAATTTTTTTTTTAAATTCCAGACAATTGCACAAAGTTTTCAACAGAAGTTGTAGAGAATTTAATTTTGGAAAAATGATGGTGATAATGTTAACTGAAACTGTATGAAAGTGTCAGATAATTTGCTTTTATTAGTACCATAGCACACACGAATTAATGTTAAACCAGAAAAAACAAAGCTCATTGTTAAGGAAGTTATGCAATGTACGTACAATTTCTCAATACATTCACAATAAATGTTCAGAATGTCTCCACCGAGTTCAATGCATTTAGCTGCACGTGTATGAAGAGATTTTGTTACTCGTTTCAGTTTCATACGGTTGTTCTTAATTTCATCTATTGCATTCATAATGCAAGCAAGTAATGCCTCATGTGTATTGACTTTGTCCTCATAAGCTATGTCTTTCATCCATCCCCATACACAAAAATCCATTGGTATTAAATCAGAAGATCAGCTTGGCTACAGACGTGTAGCACCACGACCACTCCGTTTCTGGGGAAAAATGTTCATTTACATGTGTAGTAACGGCAATGGTGAAATGTGGAGGTGCACTGACATGTTGAAAATATATTTGCAATTGCGTAGCAAGTGGAACATCTTCAAGCAAGCAGGGCATTTCTTTTTTGAATGAACTGTAAGTACATCTCACCAGTTAGATGTTCTGGGAAAATGAATGGTCCAATAAAGTGTGTGTTGATTATACCACACCAAACATTTGTGCTAAATCCCTGCTAGAAATTTCATTGCACTGTTGCATGTGGGTTTGTTTCAGACCATACACGATTGTTATGTAAATCGTTTATACCATCTTGAGTAAACTGTGCCTCCATCAGTAAATAAAATGTATTTGTGTATGTGCCGATTAGTATTTAAACAGTTACACCACTCCCAGCAAAGAGCAGGATCTTCCGGATGTAAATGATGCACTTTTTGTTTATGGTAAGAATACACATTATTGTATTTCAGTGTACACCATACCTTTGTGAAATGCCTAATCATTGAGAGACATGTCGTGTACTGGTACCTGGGCCATGTTGAACAGCATCCATATCATCATCGCCTTCATGTATCGAGCACTCTTACTGATAATGAGTGCTAGATAGAGAACCTGTCTCCCGTGACATTAAGAATGCTCCACTACTGGTTCATACATTTGGAATCCTCCAAGTTGGATAATGTATGCAATATTTAACTGCAGCCGTCACATTACCTTCACATTTGCCATAAATAAACACCATACCGGCATATACCTCTGTCATACATTTGAAAGGCATCCCTATTTCATAAATAATCTACAAACTACAACAGTTACTATGTGGTTTCACTTAAATACACTGTTATGTTCTTTCACTGAACAATACACAAAACTAATTTGTTTCAGGATTAGGAAACGACAAACAACTCGCTTAACAGTTGCCATAAAGACAAATGTTTCTACATTCTTAACGGAAGGTGAACAAATTTGCTTGTATAATAATCTTTGCTTCTCTGGATGTTCTGGAAAACTATTGCAGATACACATCTGGGACATGTTTTATTAGATTCACCAGATCAATAACAAAATATATGGAAATTGTGCTTTACTTTAACCTCTTACAGTTTTGGGATGGCTTCACATCAGTAAAGTTGCTAAATTTCAGGCAAAATCTTATTAGTCGTAACTAAACATTTATGGACCTATGTTTATATGAACTTTTTTCTTTAGTTTTACTTGTAGAATAACATATTAAAATATTTGCATATCTTCGTGAATCACCATGTATAAGGAACAGGAGTGGACCCAAAATTTAATCCTGTAGGACTCCTTTTGCGAATTTTCCTGTTACTAAAATTTTTCTACCTTTTCAACATTGCCTGAATTATTCAGTACAGCTTTTCGAATTCTGTTTGTTAAGTATGATTCAACCCATCTGTGTGTACATCCAACAATTACATAAAACATGAGTTTTTCTAATAGAGTAATATTATTTACACAATCAGATGCCTTGGCAGGATCACACAAATATACCAACTAGCGATATATTATTATTTCAGGCTTGTACTATTTGATAAATGAATGAACAATGAAACGCCAAAGAAACTGGTATAAGCATGCATATTCAAATACATCGGTATGTAAACAGGCAGAATACTGCACTGCATTCGGCAACACCTACATAAGACAAGTGTCCGGTGCAGTTGTTACACTGGTAACTGCTGCTACAATGGCAGGTTATCAAGATTCAAGTGAGTTTGAACGTGGTGTTATAGAGTACGAGCGATGGGGCACAGCATCTGTGAGGTAGTAATAAAATGGGGATTTTCCTGTATGACCATTTCACGAGTGTACTGTGAATATCAAGCATACGGCAAAACATGAAATATCTGACATCACCACAGCTGGAAAAAGATCCTGCAAATACAGGATCAACAATAACTGAAGACAATTGTTCCACGTGGCAGAACTGCAACCCTTCCGCAAATTGCTCCGGATTTCAATGCTGGGCCATCAACAAGTGTCAGCGTGCGAACCATTCAATGAAACATCATCGATATGGGCTTTCAGAGCCGAAGGCCCACTCGTATACCCTTAATGGCTGCATGACGCATAGCTTTACGCCTTGCCTGGGCCTGTCAACACCAACATTGGACAGCTGATGGTGGGACACATGTTGCCTGGTTGAACAAGTCTTGTTTCAAATTTTATCGAGTGTATGGACTGTATGGATATGGAGACACCTCTGGGACTGTTCAAGCTGGGGAAGGTTCTGTAATCGGGGAGGGGGGGGGGGGGCTGCGGAGTTGGAGTGGTATGGGACCCCTGACAGGACTAGATATGACTGACAGGTGACACATACGTAAGCATCCTGCCTGATCACCTCTATCCATTCAAGTCCATTACGCATTCCGACAGACTTTGGCAATTTCAGTAGGACAATGTGACACCCCACACATCCAGAATTGGTACAGAGTGGCTCAGGGAACAAACTTCTGATTTTAAACACTTCGCTGGCCACCAAACTGCCCAGGCATTAACATTGAGCATATTTGGGATGCCTTCCAATGTGTTCAGAAGAGCCCTCCACCCTCTCATACTCTTACGGATTTATGGACAGCCCTGCAGGATTCATGGTGTCAATTCCCTCTAGCACTACTTCAGACATTAGCTGAAGCCACACGTCGTGTTGCAACACTTCTGCGTGCTCGCGGGGGACCCTACATGATGTTAGGCAGGTGTACCAATTTCTTTGGTTATTCAGCGTATAAACAGAATTCTCTGTAAAGCAATCCAAACTGTGATAGGTTAAGTAAATTGTTTCCACTTAAGTGTATGACTATTTTTGAGTACATGACTTTTTGGAATGATTCAGAAGAAGATATCTGTAAGAAAACTGGACGACCACTGTTAAAGTCTGTCTTTGTCACCTGTCTTATGAAGTAGTTTGGTAATTGCATATTTTAACTTGTCTAGAAAAAATTCCCTGTCTAGAGTGCATTATATATATATATATAAATAAAAAATAGAAAGAAACATTCCACATGGGAAAAATATATATATATATATATATATAATAGAGGGAAACATTCCACGTGGGAAAAATATATTTAAAAAGAAAGATGATGAGACTTACCAAACAAAAGCGCTGGCAGGTCGATAGACACACAAACATACACACAAAATTCACAAACACAAACATACACACAAAATTCTAGCTTTCGCAACCAACGGTTGCCTCGTCAGGAAAGAGGGAAGGAGAAGGAAAGACAAAAGGATATGGGTTTTAAGGGAGAGGGTAAGGAGTCATTCCAATCCCGGGAGTGGAAAGACTTACCTTAGGGGGAAAAAAGGACAGGTATACACTCGCGCACACACACACATATCCATCCGCATATACACAGACACAAGCAGACATTTGTAAAGGCAAAGAGTTTGGGCAGAGATGTCAGTCGGGACGGAAGTACAGAGGCAAAGATGATGTTGAAAGACAGGTGAGGTATGAGCGGCGGCAGATTGAAATTAGAAATTAGCGGAGATTGAGGCCTGGCGGATAGCGAGAAGAGAGGATATGCTGAAGGGCAAGTTCCCATCTCCGGAGTTCTGACAGGTTGGTCTTAGTGGGAAGTATCCAGATAACCCGGACGGTGTAACACTGTGCCAAGATGTGCTGGCCGTGCACCAAGGCATGTTTAGCCACAGGGTGATCCTCATTACCAACAAACACTGTCTGCCTGTGTCCATTCATGCGAATGGACAGTTTGTTGTTGGTCATTCCCACATAGAACGCTTCACAGTGTAGGCAGGTCAGTTGGTAAATCATGTGGGTGCTTTCACACGTGGCTCTGCCTTTGATCGTGTACAACTTCCGGGTTACAGGACTGGAATAGGTGGTGGTGGGAGGGTGCATGGGACAGGTTTTACACCGGGGGCGGTTACAGGGGTAGGAGCCAGAGGGTAGGGAAGGTGGTTTGGGGATTTCATAGGGATGAACTAAGAGGTTACGAAGGTTAGGTGGACGGCGGAAAGACACTCTTGGTGGAGTGGGGAGGATTTCATGAAGAATGGATCTCATTTCAGGGCAGGATTTGAGGAAGTCGTATCCCTGCTGGAGAGCCACATTCAGAGTCTGATCCAGTCCCGGAAAGTATCCTGTCACAAGTGGGGCACTTTTGGGGTGGTTCTGTGGGAGGTTCCGGGTTTGAGGAGATGAGGAAGTGGCTCTGGTTATTTGCTTCTGTACCAGGTCGGGAGGGTAGTTACTGGATGCGAAAGCTGTTTTCAGGTTGTTGGTGTAATGGTTCAAGGATTCCGGACTGGAGCAGATTCGTTTGCCACAAAGACCTAGGCTGTAGGGAAGGGACCGTTTGATGTGGAATGGGTGGCAGCTGTCATAATGGAGGTACTGTTGCTTGTTGGTGGGTTTGATGTGGACGGACGTGTGAAGCTGGCCATTGGACAGGTGGAGGTCAACGCCAAGGAAAGTGGCATCGGACTTAGAGTAGGACCAGGTGAATCTGATGGAACCAAAAGAGTTGTGGTTGGAGAGGAAATTCTGGAGTTCTTGTTCACTGTGAGTCCAGATCATGAAAATGTCATCAATATATCTGTACCAAACTTTGGGTTGGCAGGCCTGGGTAACCAAGAAGGCTTCCTCTAAGCGACCCATGAATAGGTTGGCGTACGAAGGGGCCATCCTGGTACCCATGGCTGTTCCCTTTAATTGTTGGTATGTCTGGCCTTCGAAAGTGAAGAAGTTGTGGGTCAGGATGAAGCTGGCTAAGGTAATGAGGAAAGAGGTTTTAGGTAGGGTGGCAGGTGATCGGCGTGAAAGGAAGTGCTCCATCGCAGCGAGGCCCTGGACATGCAGAATATTTGTGTATAAGGAAGTGGCATCAATGGTTACAAGGATGGTTTCCGGGGGTAAGAGACTGGGTAGGGATTCCAGGCGTTCGAGAAAGTGGTTGGTGTCTTTGATGAAGGATGGGAGAGTGCATGTAATGGGTTGAAGGTGTTGATCTACATAGGCAGAGATGCATTCTGTGGGAGCTTGGTAACCAGCTACAAAGGGACTGTCGGGATGATTGGGTTTGTGAATTTTAGGTAGAAGGTATGGGTGCGGGGTGTTGGTGGGGTCAGGAGGTTGATGGAGTCAGGTGAAAGGTTTTGTAGGGGGCCTAAGGTTCTGAGGATTCCTTGAAGCTCCGCCTGGACATCAGGAATGGGATTACCTTGGCAAACTTTGTAAGTAGTGTTGTCTGAAAGCTGACGCAGTCCCTCAGCCACATACTCCCGACGATCAAGTACCACGGTTGTGGAACCCTTGTCCGCCGGAAGAATGATGATGGATGGGTCAGCCTTCAGATCACGGTTAGCCTGGGCTTCAGCAGTGGTGATGTTGGGAGTAGGATTGAGGTTTTTTAAGAAGGACTGTTAGGCAAGGCTGGAAGACAGAAATTCCTGGAAGGTTTGGAGAGGGTGATTTTGAGGAAGAGGAGGTGGGTCCCACTGTTTGGGTCCCGCTGTGATGGAGGACGGAACTTTTACTGTCCAACACCCATACTCTCTGCTGGAAATATCACTGCCACGAAGAAAAATGATCCTAATCCTACTCCTAATGATCCAACTCCCCAAGACACTATCCAAATTGAACCTGCCTGGAACAGTACGTAATAATACGTAACCCACTTCCAAACCATAACAAAAAAAAAATTTTTCCGCTTTCAACACTACCGCTGCTATAAAATCCACCGTTTCTAGTTCAGAAACAGTTCCTTTCACCTATTAAACAACCTTTTCGGCTAGTTCTAATAACTTTTGCTTTATTTCCATTTCTGTTTTTCTCACATCACCGATCATTTTTAGCTGCTTCCCACAGGTTTTAACGTCATTATTTCTTCATCAGACAATTGTTAGCCTCATTTCCATAATCTGCCACCACCAAACCACTCCTTTTAATACATCTACACGTAGTTTTTTCGAAATTTTCCCGAATTTCTCCACCCTTTAATGTGTTTTGGTGGCAACACAACCACCTAACCTTTAGGCACATCGTTGTCTACCTACACAAGTTCACCACAGGATCAACATAGCCCAGCTCTAACCAACACGTTTTCGCCTTTTTTCACACCAGATCTCCATTTGCTTTCTAGTTCACCTTTATCTCTCCCCATATATTTTTATATTTATTTTCATTTTCATTTCAGCCTCATGTTACACTTTCCACCTTCTAATACCATGTCACCCTCACAACACCTCCACAACGACCCCATTAAGTTTTATTTACATTCCCTCTGCAAACATGCCTTCGCCCTAGCCAGATTACACTCCAATATTTTATTTTCTCAGGCTTGTCTGACATTTGGCATCACCCCCAAAGGCCTCACACAAAAAGTTCCCTTCTCTGGCTGCAACCCTTCTTTCCACCAGTCCCTATACCAGTTCCAAACTGAACAATCCATTGCCCTCACTCACCTAATCCTTCACCTACACATCAACTCAGCCAATGAACACACCCGTTAACTCCTATCCTTAATAAAAGTCCTCAATCTTTCCTCTCCCACATCCACACCGGCTATTCAGAGCATCCTCCTACAGGCCAACCGCAAATTAGAACAGCATGCCACCCTCCACCTTAAAAAACTATCCAATCTCCTGGTTTCCCACCTCCGGAAAGGCAACTCACTCACCCTTCACAACCTTTCCAGCAAACCTCAACCTCCTCTCATTGCACACAAACCCAGTCTCTCCCATCTACTCAATCTCCCACTTCTAGCTCCACTCCCTCCAAAACCTCAAAATTCCAATCAACACAATCTGGAACCACAACACCCCAATTCAGTAGTTAACCTTTCCTCCAAACCTCTCTCCCAATCCGAAACCTCTGTCCTATCCAAAGGCCTCACCTTCAGCCCCACTCCCAGATTCAACCAAACAGCCCTCATCAAAGATTTACTGTCCTACACCCGTACTCTCTGCTGGAAATATCACTTTGCCACGAAGAAAATTGATACTAATCCTACTCTTAATGATCCAACTCCCCAAGACACTATCCAAATTAAACCCTGCCTGGAACAGTTCCGTCCTCCGTCACAGCGGGACACACCTCCTCTTCCACAAAATCACCCTCTCCAAACCTTCCAGGAATTTCTGACTTCCAGCCTTGCCTCTCAATCCTTCTTAAAAAACCTTAATCCTACTCCCAACATCACCACTGCTGAAGCCCAGGCTATCCGTGATCTAAAGGCTGACCCATCCATCATCATTCTTCCGGCGGACAAGGGTTCCACGACCGTGGTACTTGACCGTCGGGAGTATGTGGCTGAGGGACTGCGTCAGCTTTCAGACAACACTACTTACAAAGTTTGCCAAGGTAATCCCATTCCTGATGTCCAGGCGGAGCTTCAAGGAATCCTCAGAACCTTAGGCCCCCTACAAAACCTTTCACCTGACTCCATCAACCTCCTGACCCCACCAACACCCCACACCCCTACCTTCTACCTTCTTCCTAAAATTCACAAACCCAATCATCCCAGCCGTCCCATTGTAGCTGGTTACCAAGCCCCCACAGAACGCATCTCTGCCTACGTAGATCAACACCTTCAACCCATTACATGCAGTCTCCCATCCTTCATCAAAGACACCAACCACTTTCTCAAACGCCTGGAATCCCTACCCAATCTGTAACCCCCAGAAACCATCCTTGTAACCATTGATGCCACTTCCTTATACACAAATATTCCGCATGTCCAGGGCCTCGCTGCGATGGAGCACTTCCTTTCACGCCGATCACCTGCCACCCTACCTAAAACCTCTTTCCTCATTACCTTAGCCAGCTTCATCCTGACCCACAACTTCTTCACTTTCGAAGGCCAGACATACCAACAATTAAAGGGAACAGCCATGGGTACCAGGATGGCCCCCTCGCACACCAACCTATTCATGGGTCGCTTAGAGGAAGCCTTCTTGGTTACCCAGGCCTGCCAACCCAAAGTTTGGTACAGATATTGATGACATTTTCATGATCTGGACTCACAGTGAAGAAGAACTCCAGAATTTCCTCTCCAACCTCAACTCCTTTGGTTCCATCAGATTCACCTGGTCCTACTCTAAATCCCATGCCACTTTCCTTGACGTTGACCTCCACCTATCCAATGGCCAGCTTCACATGTCCGTCCACATCAAACCCACCAACAAGCAACAGTACCTCCATTATGACAGCTGCCACCCATTCCACATCAAACGGTCCCTTCCCTACAGCCTAGGTCTTCATGGCAAACGAATCTGCTCCAGTCCGGAATCCTTGAACCATTACACCAACAACCTGAAATCAGCTTTCGCATCCTGCAACTACCCTCCCGACCTGGTACAGAAGCAAATAACCAGAGCCACTTCCTCATCTCCTCAAACCCGGAACCTCCCACAGAAGAACCCCGAAAGTGCCCCACTTGTGACAGGATACTTTCCGGGACTGGATCAGACTCTGAATGTGGCTCTCCAGCAGGGATACGACTTCCTCAAATCCTGCCCTGAAATGAGATTCATTCTTCATGAAATCCTCCCCACTCCACCAAGAGTGTCTTTCCGCCGTCCACCTAACCTTCGTAACCTCTTAGTTCATCCCTATGAAATCCCCAAACCACCTTCCCTACCCTCTGGCTCCTACCCTTGTAACCGCCCCCAGTGTAAAACCTGTCCCATGCACCCTCCCACCACCACCTATTCCAGTCCTGTAACCCGGAAGTTGTACACGATCAAAGGCAGAGCCACGTGTGAAAGCACCCACATGATTTACCAACTGACCTGCCTACACTGTGAAGCGTTCTATGTGGGAATGACCAACAACAAACTGTCCATTCGCATGAATGGACACAGGCAGACAGTGTTTGTTGGTAATGAGGATCACCCTGTGGCTAAACATGCCTTGGTGCAAGGCCAGCACATCTTGGCACAGTGTTACACCGTCCGGGTTATCTGGATACTTCCCACTAAGACCAACCTGTCAGAACTCCGGAGATGGGAACTTGCCCTTCAGCATATCCTCTTTTCTCGCTATCCGCCACGCCTCAATCTCCGCTAATTTCTAATTTCAATTTGCCACCGCTCATACCTCACCTGTCTTTCAACATCTTTGCCTCTGTACTTACGCCTCATCTGACATCTCTGCCCAAACTCTTTGCCTTTACTAATGTCTGCTTGTGTCTGTGTATATGCAGATGGATGTGTGCACGTGTGCGCCAGTGGATACCTGTCCTTTTTCCCCCCTAAGGTAAGTCTTTCCGCTCCCGGGATTGGAATGACTCCTTACCCTCTCCCTTAAAATCCACATCCTTTCGTCTTTCCCTCTCCTTCACTCTTTCCTGACGAAGCAACCGTTTGTTGCAAAAGCTATAATTTTGTGTGTATGTTTGTGTATCTATCGACCTGAGAGCGCTTTTGTTTGGTAAGTCTCATCATCTTTGTTTTTTTAATGGAAACTAAGTTGGAATATCAATAATTTAAGAAAAAGATAGATTGCTACTTACCATAAAGATGACACATTAAGCTGCTAAATGCTGACAGGCACAACTAAAAGACACTTCCCCCTTAGCTTTTGGCCACAGCCTTCATCACAAAAGAACAGACGGACGGAGGCGCACGCGCGCGCTCACACACACGTCCGCCTTCTCCTCATCTCCGGCAGCTTGGAACAAGCTGCCGGAGATGGTGGTCGTAAGCTAATGTGTGTATTTTAGTTGTGTCTGTCTGCAACTTTTAAGAATTATGTTTGAAATACCATCAACCCCACATGAGCTTTAGTTTTTTTTTTAGAAATTGTATGATTTTAACAATTTCATTGAAGGATGTTGGTGCTACGTCTTGTTACTTAAAGTTTTGTGGAATGACATTTTTAATGTATTCTCTTGCTTCTTCAACTAAACCATCTAGTCCTATATTTACTTCTACTTTTAGAAAGTAACTATCAAAAGAACTTGCAACTTATGAATTATCAGTCACACATTCTCATTTAGTTGAATTGTTATGGAATCTTTTACACTGGCTGCCCTATCTCCCATTTGATGATGTCCCATATAGTTTTGATATTATTATCTGAATTATTTAATTCTGCCCGGACATGCATATTTCTGGACTTTTTAATAACTTCCCTTAATATACTACAGTATTTTTTTTTTGTAGTATGCAAGTAATATCGAATTTTGACTTACTCTGGCCTTTCCATAAATTTCCCTCCTCCTCTTAAATGACATTTTAATTCCCTTGGTTATTCTTGGCTTACTATTTTTTGAAACGGATCTTCTGGATAATTTTTAGGAAAGTAACTTTCAAATACTGACACAAAATTACTATAGAATAAATTGACCCCAACATTAGCATCTTTTTCTACATATACCTCATCCCATACCTTTCCTTTTGGCTTACTCTTAAAACATTGTACCCCTTCTCATTAATAAGCCCCACTGCTTAGTATGATACTGCCTCATGGTGGTATGGTGCTACACCGTTTATTTCCATTAATTGTGCATCATCAGACAGTCCATTAACAACTGGATGCACTTTGATTGTTGTACTGTCTATTATACAACTGGGCCAGTGTATCATATTCAACCATAGGAGCTGCCTTTATTAATTCTATTTTTATTCCACCAGGACACTGTGGTTTCTCATTTTTGATATGCTTCAGAGTTTTACAAATTTCTTATAAAGTTATTTTTCGTGGACATGGATGTTCGTCTTCTTCTGTCAAATTTAATGTCTCTTGCATAAATTCTTCTCTCTTCTCCATAAGCAGGGCTTGGTAATTTTTCACCCACTCCTCCTAGCTTATTAAGATAATCCCAACATTATCTGTTTTCAACTCTCACCATCTTCAATATCTTCCACAGTGCACTTGCTCTAGTGGCACTTAAGTTTTCTTCTACAAGTTCTTCAACTTTCAGCTGTGCCTCATTTTTTGCTTCAGTAATGGCCCTTTGTACCAATTTCCATTTAGCTGCATACGTTTTACAGTAATCACCAAACCAAATGCTCAGCCAGCCATTTGTTGTTGGCCTCTGCTTTCATGTTCACTAATTTCTCTACTTCCTTGTTCTATGATGGATTCCTCCTTTCTTTTCCCAATTCAATTTTGCTTTCTCCATCTCTACCCATTCTGTGCACTGAAGTCCCAATAAGTATAATTTCTTTTTGATCACTTATCTTCTCCAGTGATCCCATCGGACCAGCAAAAATTTTTCTTCACTTGCATCTTGGTGTCTTTATTTCGTGCATACACAGCCATGATCACAACTGAGTGGCTCCTTAATTCTATCTGCACCTGAAGAATTCCACGATTAATTTGATTCCAGGGTTTTGTATCTTTCTTGTATTTTTTCATAACAATTACAGAGACCCCACTTGTGACTCTCTCCTCTTTAGGGACCCCACTGTGGAAATGTAACCATTCCATTCTTTCATACATTTTCCCTTTTTCTTTGTTTCATTTAGGGCTACTACAGCCATGTCATATTTCATGAAATGTTCTCTCAGTTTTAGAGGCAATCCCCCGGATGTTCCATGTACTGATATTCATTGTCCTTATACATGCCAAATTTTGTTTTCCAGAAAGATCTACCTGTTCAACTGAGGCTATTTTAATGGGACATGTCGCCTTGGAATTTTTCTTTACAGTTGACAGGGTAATTTTTACTTATGGTTTTCTTCCATTAGACAGACTGCCTTTCTGGACTACGGAAGTCAGTCTACCCTAGCCTTCTCAACTCATGCCATCTTGAGCAAAAGTAAGCTGCTGATCCTCCTACATCCTTGAAGCGGTAGGTTCGTGTATGCTCATTTGCTCTTGTTATTTAAAGGTGCAAGAGAATTGCCTTTCACTACCTTCAGTTAGCTGCATACTGCTCATCTACTGTACATCATCCATTGCCCAGGAACCAAGTGACTTCTGTATTCTTGGACATGGAAGTAGAATTTGTTTGCAGAGTTGACTTGAATACTCAGTCTTCAACCTCTGTTAACATATGGCCCTCTTATTGTAGCATTTCTTGATCTCCACTATTAGTTTTTACTTCTTAGCCTTTAGCTTTCCCTTTCCCCTCTCCGACTGTAGCTCATACTTCATAATTCAAATTATTAAATGATACATGCATATAAAAAAGAATCAATGTTCTCCTTCACATCTTGCATATAGTTTAGAATTAAGAAAAACAGAATTCTTACTAGTTGGGGAAGAAAGTGAGCACGCTCTGAATCTACCAAATTCACCTCTCCTCATTTACCCATTGAATTTGAATATCAAATTAATCACATGTCAATAATAATTTAATCTTTGAAACCAAGAAACTGTCACAAATTTCTCTTTACTTTGACCTTCCAAGTCTGATAGATAAATTTATTTTTTGTTAGGTTTCATTGTCTTATTAATGGTAAAAGTATTAGCACTTCAGCATTTGTTTACTGGAAAAATGTGGACAGCTTGCATTGGAGTAGCAATGATTAATTTTTAAATGGTTGAATCAACATCAAGGAAACTAAGATAACATGAATGTATGTGTTTCTTAATATTTAATAGGAAACTAAAATGAGTTCATTTGTAACAAAACAGTTCATATCAAACTTCAGTACAATTAAGTACAATGATATTTATAAATTTTATTTCATGAGCCACAGATATGATTTTTCAAATGACAGGCTCAAACTGCACTTTATCAAGTACTGATGCACAGCGTCTAAAATGTCATCTTAACAATCCCTTTTTTCTTAAAAGTGACTGGCTGATTACTTTGGTTGTAATTAGTTACATGCATACTACACAAGTACAAATAAATATATTGAAAAATTATTTTCACAAACACATAACATGAAAATATAAAATTTTCTTACAAATTTCCTATTTAAAATGGAGTAACAATGCAAAAACATATACATTTATCTAATCTCATTGATTGCACATTAATATCACAAACAAAAAACAAAATGGGAACATTGTAAATAAACACTACATAGGAAAAGGAGAGACGGTCACTAGGACACACTAATGTAAGTAGCAGATGGTACGTGGATACAGGAAGAGGCATACTTTTCTTTAGGTGCTGTATTTAAGAAATATTTAAAACAAAAGATTCAAATTTCTCTCATCCCTGGAGATTCACACGTCTTGTGTTTTCTTAGGTTATTGATCAAGGACAAAGAAAACAAATAATTTCTACCATTGGTTCTAACACTATCATTATAAGCAAACTTCACGAAATTACTTCAAGTAGTAAGAAGCTGTATACTGTAACAGAAACCAACTTTGAAAATCACTGGACTCAAGAACACATATGGGGTACCCTCACCGAGATACATGGAAAACTAAGCAAACAAGTAAACCAAATACATGGGGTCTGGTTTCTACCATTCAACGCAGTACTACTACAGTTAATGTTTCAAAAAATTATGTATCTACTTTGATGCACAGTTTTAAAAACAACAGACTGCTAAAGTTACATGTTCCTTTCTGATATGTAAACATACGTTCTTAATTGTGAGAATCCACAGCCAAATAAACTTGTGAAACAAAATTAATGCAGAATACAATGCTACTTGAGAAGTTCAAAAAACACAAAAGAATCTAGAAGGAATCAAGTCTTCAGTGTAGCACTAAAGTAATTTTTTCATTTAGAGAGAATGGCCTAAAGAAATCTTTCATCCTAAACACCACACAATCTAAAGCATAGTATCAAAACTGAACACTACAAATGTAAAGTTAGGTGACACCTAAAGGAAAAAATCAGTAATAGTGGAACTTTTATATAGCTCAACGAAACTATCAAGAATTTTGAAACACCTCTTTCAGGAGCTGACCAATAGGAAAGAAGTATAGGCAGATTGGGTGAGAATACAAACAGGAAGGGTGACACATATTTGAGCATTAAGTCAAGAAGCAATTAACTACCAAAAAACAGTGCACACAGGTTACATTTGTTCCAATCTGGGTTTCATTCCACATACCTTTTGGCTTCTAATTGGATATTTGGGTTTCATTTGTTATTTTACATTGCCTCTTTTACAAAACGCCTTTGTTCCTTTTTCATCTCGTGCACATATGCTATAATTTGGTTGGCAGTTCACAATCTTCTGTTTATAATGAGTCTGTCTGAGCAATAGTTCCACTACTGCTGATCAGCCTTTTTTATAACACATTTATAAATCACAGTAGTGGTGTGTTAAAATGGAAATTCAATACATGTTTTAAAATAAATAACAACTAAGAGAAAATATTCTCCTGCATTTACATGCAAGTGATAGCTCTCCTATAAGTTTAGCATAATAAATGAAATACCCTTTTCAACTACACTTTAGTTTTTTCTGACTAGGCTATCACATCTGACTAACTGTCAATTATGTATTCAATTTCTAGATCTAGAAATTATTTATAAATGACAGTACAAAAAACTTTAAACAATATGAGTCAAACTGCAAAACACAGTAGCTACTGAACTTCAGTACACTGTACAACAGTAGATGGTGTTTAAACCTCAGGAGCAAAATCCATTTCAATCATTATAGTAAAGAGTTTTCACATCACATCACACATTAATTAGTAGTTCAATCACTGACAGCTGCCTCCTTAGAAACAGTGAGATCACCAGCTGTTGCAGTAGGAATGTAGTGTTTGGTAAACGAGCAAACAATTCCTGAGCTTGGATGCAAAATTTCAGTTCGGCACACATTATCATCAGTCTGATGAAGAATAACCTGTAAAAGTAAGCCAACTCGTCAGTAGAAAAATGTTCTGCATCCAGAATTTACTTCTGTTGGACGGTATAGTTTGACTGGTAACCACCAGTTTCTAGAGACTGAGCACTGTCAATGCTGTAACCAGTTATGCTGTCAGGACTCTGCAGTGAAGCTGCATACAATGGGTTTACCGGAGTTGTCCCATTGTCAAACTGGGTGCTGTCATATACACTGTTATTCTGTGAAAGGAAAATTATCGTACACAGTCTTAATTAAAAAATAAAAACAAAGATACATACATTTACAGCCACTAATAGGTAAGGTAAATGAAAACTACCCTGAAAGCCCACAAGAAGTGAGAGGTGTTTTGCAGCCTGCTGATGGGATAGATTTTCACCTGTATCCCTGAATGAAATGACGAACAAGTCAAAAGATAAATACATATTTTTACAATTACTTCCACTTTGAGAAACAGACAGTGAACTTAGACAGTACACATGGTTGATTACTTCACAGTTTACTTTTAACAGCACTAAGTCATAAGGTAAGAGAGGAGTGCTAAAGGTCTATTTCTGTTTTGGCCTGCAGTGTTTTGCATATTTGAACAGATATGCTGGATAACTGTCCTGCATTAGTTGCCTTGTACTAGAGGAATCTAGCCCTGGACCAGAATACAGTATGTTACTTTTCTGGGTATTAGTTTGTATTTCAGTAAGTTTCTTTTTAAATATTTGATTATTGGAAGGGTATATTAGACACTATAGCATTTGATAAATATATTTAAGTAGTAATGATCATGGAGTCGCACCACACTTTTTTTCCATTGTAACGGTTACAGTTATTCCACTTCACCCACAACGATTTTTGCTTTGCTGCTTTATAAAGGCCAATTCTCTTAGGGTACATTATGTAATGATTTCTGCACAATTTTGAAACTGGGTTAAGAAATATTAAAAATTTTATGTGAGATATGTTAAGATGGATATCAACTTATTAACAACAATATGAATCAAGAAAGATCACCATGTAGAGGAGGTATTCTGAGCAGACAGGCACTTTTAAAACTAGACTAAGCTATTTAACACAGTCCTCTTGAGATTTAAGGACTGAAAGAGGACTGTGTCCAACAGTTTAGTCTTCTTTTAAATGTGCCTGTGTTAGTGAATGCTTCCTCTATATGGAAAGTAGCAGTCTTTCCCAATTTTATTACTGTTATTCCCACTGAGATTTCCATTTTTTATTCAACATCTTACCTGGTTAAGAAATGTGGCTCTGCCAACTTCAGAAATGTGACAGCGATTATGCCTATGTCTCAATCTTGATCATCTCAAAACAGTGATGTGTTATTAAAACAACAACACACACACACACACACACACACACACACACACACACACACACACACACAGAGTCAGGCTTTAATGTACGGCAGTTACTTCATCAAAGTATTCAGGAGCATGCCTCTATAAAACTTTTAATCCTTTATAGACTTGTGGTTAAGTTTTTGACCACGTGAAGTAAGGGTCATCATTTATCATTTTACCGATTTATGGTCAGATTTGATCTATGTGTCTGCAGTATCTCAGCAGTAACACTTTGTGAGTGAAACAGTAGGCATACTTCTCAGATGATGGTAGAGGTTCACTATTACTGTGGTTAACAAATAGCCACAAAGCATTCCCTATGACATCTGGTGTACTGGGTGCCTTTTTAGGTGTAAGGGGGGGAGAGGGGGGGAGAGGGGGGAGAGGGGGGAGAGGGGGGAGAGGGGGGAGAGGGGGGAGAGGGGGGAGAGGGGGGAGAGGGGGGAGAGGGGGGAGAGGGGGGAGAGGGGGGAGAGGGGGGAGAGGGGGGAGAGGGGGGAGAGGGGGGAGAGGGGGGAGAGGGGGGAGAGGGGGGAGAGGGGGGAGAGGGAGAGGGGGAGGGGGAGGGGGAGAGGGAGAGGGGGAGAGGGGGGGAGGGGGAGGGGGAGGGGGGAGGGGGAGGGGGAGAGGGGGAGGGGGGAGGGGGAGGGGGAGAGGGGAGAGGGGGAGGGGGGAGGGGGAGGGGGAGAGGGGGAGGGGGGAGAGAAGGAGAGGGGGAGGGGGGAGAGGGGGGAGGGGGAGAGGGGGGGAGGGGGGGAGTGGGGACGGGGGAGGGGGGGAGGGGGGAGAGGGAGGTGGAGAGAGAGTGTGTGTTACACATTTAGATTTCAGCTAAAGCCCTCTTCAGAAAAGAGAAGAAAACACACACACACACACACACACACACACACACACCCCCCTCACAACTGGCACCTAGGGCAGCTTGGACATGAATGCAAATGTCGTGTTGAATGAAAGCAGCAATCTGGTGTGAGACAAGGAATGGAGAGGGATAGGAGGGGGTGGGGGTGGAGATGGGGGGAGAGCACTGTGCAGTGGAGACTGCAAGGACTAGATGAAGGCATGACAAGACTGCTGGTGCAACATCAGGAGACTGTGGGGCACGGAGGTAGGGGGTGGTGTGAGGAGGGGGGGGGGATGCGAGCAGTGAAGGGGATGAGAGGAGCAAGGAAGGGGAAAGACAGGTGGGTATGTTGGCAGAAGGTAGTCCATAATGAGGGTGAGGGGACATAAAGAGGGAGGTGGTGATAAGGCAGAGAGGGTGGAAGCTGTTGGGTGGAGGGTGTGGGGACAGCAGGTTACCATATATTGAGAGCGCGATAATTCAGAGAGCAGAGAATGTGTTGTAAGTTCAGATAAGATGGTGGTGGAGGAGAGGGTCTGGATGGCCCGGGCTGTGAAGCAGTAACTGAAATCAAACATGTCATGTTGAGCTGCATGTTGTGCCACAGGATGTCTATCAGGATCTTTGCCATAATCTGGCAGTGGCCATTCATCCTGGTGGACAAACAGTTGGTAGTCATACTGATGTAGAAAGCTGTGAAATGGCTGAAGCATAATTGGTATATGACATAGCTGCTTTCACAGGTGGCCCAGCCTCTGATGGGGAACGATAACCCTTGGACAGGACTGGAATAGAAAGTGCTGGGTCAGTGGATTGGGCCGGAATGACACCTGGATCTTCCACAGGGATATGTCCTCTGTAGCAAGGTGGCTTTGAATGGGAGTGGTGAGGGATGGATTAGGGTGTTGTGGAGGTCGGGTGGGTGACAGACCATCATTTGGGGGGGCACGTGAGAAGGATCTTAGGTAGCATGTCTCTCTTTTCTGGGCAATATAATAGGTAATCAAAGCCCTGACAAAGGATGTGGTGCAGTCTTTCCAGTCCACAGTTGAACTGAATGATGAAGTGGCCATTCCTTTGTAGCTGCTTCTTGGGCATGGTGGGACAATTGGAGGGGGGGGGGGGGGGTGGAACAGTTTGTGGACTAGGGCTAGGGAAGTTCTTGTCACCATGCTCTGGCACAGCCACGGGCAACCGCATGGTGCCCTCCTATGCCGACCTCCTTATGAGACATCTATAGGAAACCTTTCTTGCCTCTAAAAACCCTAAAGCCATGGTCTGGTTCAAGTTCACTGATGATACCTTTATGGTCTGGACTCAGGCCCAAGACACCATGTCCTCACTCCTCCATTACCTCAACTCTGGTCCTCCTCAACCAAGTGTGCATCCTTCCTGGACAGTGACAACCACCCCAATCCTTCCACTATCCCCTGAAATCAGCTACAATAGAGTGCTCCCTTAGTCACCCAGTACCAGCCTGGACTGGGACAACTATATCACATCCTTTGTCAGGGCTTTGATTATCGATATCATGGCCTGAAATGAGGGAAATCCTACCAGACATCATTCCCACCCCTGTGAAAGTGGTGGTCTGTCACCCACTCAAGCTCCACAACATCTCAGTCCATCACTAGGTCACTTCCAATTCTAACCCCTCCCCACAGGAATCATATCCCTGTGAAATAACTGTCCAATGCACCCATTCAGAGTGCTGAGCATGCTGCTGCTGATAAAAGTGACAGTAGTATTTTCACTCCCAGTGGTATATTAAGATCATCAGTCTTTCCTTCATAAATCTCTGAGTGGAAAGTGGAGGGGGGGTCCATGGAGGAGAGAATCAGAGAACTACTACTAACTATTTCTCTGAAACTATTTCAGTTCTATCACAGGACTATCTTACACCACCAGAAGCCGTGCCTCCTTTAAAGCAGCCATGTCGTACACCAGCTCTGCTGCAATCATTGCACAGCTTTCTATATTGTAATGACTACCAACCAGACATCCTCCAGGACAAACAACTGCTGCCAAACTTTGGTCAAGAGCATGGTAGAGCACCCTATGGATCAACATGCAGCTGAACATAGTATGCTTGATTTCAAGGACTGCTTCACAACTTGGGCCATCTGGATCCTCCCCTCCACCACCAGGTAACCTAAACTGCACAAATGGGAATTATCCTTCTCTGTTCCTGATATTATCCCAGTCTCTACCTCTGGCAACTTACTATCATCACTCCCTCCACTCAACAGCTTCACCCCCTCTGTCCTATCACCTCCTCCCTATTCACACTCACTCACCCTCTTTTTGTGGCAGCCTCTGCGAACACACCTTTCCCCTTTCCTGCTCATCTCGTTTTCCACTCCCCCCCTCCCCACATATGCCTCCCCCTATCTACCTGCCACACCGCCTCTTGATTCTGCACATGGCAGCCTTGTCATTCCTCCATATAGTTCCTGCATGTTCCACCAAACAGTACTCCTCTCTCCTTCCATCCATACACTGCTATCCTCCATTCACCCCACTCCAGATTGCTCCTTTCATTCATTATGACAGTTGTATTCTGGTCTGAGTTGCCAGAGGTAGTGGTCTGGAGCATTATGGGTAGGGCCCTCCAATCAGCTCAGGATTTTGACAATCTAATGCACCAATCTGACAGAATTAGGCACAATATCCCTCTGTGGGACATCCAACACCACCATCAATCAATGTCAAGCTGAATAACTACTTGCCTAAGAGTCAGAGGTGGACCAATGTGGTGAAGCTCTTTCCCTTTAATAAATCATTCAGTTTCTCTGAAATTATCATAATTTGTTTGTCTGTATATGTACATCACATGGCCGGACAGAAGTCAAGATGATACTTATTCACAACTCCCTCTGATGTCTACTGATGATGCTCGTGCCAGGAACGCCAATGAAACTGTGTATGCCAATTGAACACTGACTGTCCAAGAGATTTCAGAAGAATGAAACATTTCAGTTGGGTCATGGCATGAAATCCTGACACAGCATCTTCGAATGCATTGTGTTGATGACAAGTTCAATCCACAGCTCATGAGTCAAGACCAGAAAGACATTCGCCACGCAACCTGAAGAGCTTTTAATAGCACAAATGAGAATGAGATGTTCCTTACGAGAATCATAACTGGTGATGAGATGTGGGCCAATAGTTATGATGTTGAGACCAAGGTTCAGTCTTCACAATCGGATGGGAAAGGTTCTCCAAGACCAAAAAAAGATCATCAGGTCAGATCAAATGTCAAAGCCATTCTAGTAAGTTTTCTTTAACTTTGAAGGATTAGTTCATCATGAATTCATGCCACAGGGACAAACTTTTAATCCATGTTAAAACTGGGACAAGTTGCAATGCCCGTGAGGAAATTTGAGAAGGAAATGGTCCAAAATGTGGCGAGACAATTCATGACACTTGCAACATGATAATGCACCCACACATTCATCGCTGTTGGTGCATGAATAATGCACAAAAAAATAAAATCACTATGCTACCTCCTCCTCCGTACTCTCCAGACTTTTTTCTTTCCAAAATTTAAAACCCCATTGTAAGGATGAAGATTTGCAATGACAGACGACAAAAGAAAATTCGCAGACGGCGCTTCACGCGATTCAGCAAGAGGCGTACCAGGACTGCTTCCGGAAGTGGAAACGGTGTTGGAAGCAGTGTATCAATCATGGAGGAGAGTATTTCGAAGGAGACCATGCACAATAAGTAAAAGATAAGAGTAGAAAAATTTATGGAAAAGTTCTAGAATTTTCAAAACAGACCTCATATGTCTGAAATTTGCATAAATTATAAAGGATTTTCACGCTTCAGTTTTATTATTTAGCTGAAACTGCACACTATTTCTTTAGAGGCAACTGTGTATTTCTGCCCTTGATACTTTTTCTCTTGCAGACAATTATCATCAATTTATTCTGTTGTCAATCATACCTTTGAACCAGCTGGGAAACACATTCAGAAGTGAAATACATAAAATAAAAAGTACATTGTGTGTTCACAATCTTTATGTTCAATGTAAACAATGCCAGACGGATAAAGTCAAAAACTGTATTTGATGTGGACTTTATGAATGTATAAGATAATTTCTCTCTGAATAAAGTATTACCATTGATTTTTAATACCATTAAAAAGTTATTCTAATGGGGGTATGCTTTTCTTGGTCTAAGTTCCTCTATTTAAAAAAGTGTTTATCTGGAAAGGTACATGATCCAGCTCAGCTTAAGTGACAATATCTGCCGATTGAAGACTGGGGCAGTAACTTGGGTGAGGAAGGATGCAAGGAAGGTGGAGGGCATATCTTCCTAACTTGCTCTCCCAGCCACTAATTCTTCCACTGGTATATATGTATTTTCAGTCTAAAGCTACTTTCTTTGTAAAGGAGTTCATTTCCATCAACTATACAATTTAATGTAGTGCATTTTGTTTGCAATCTGCATCATCCCTAATAATTTTAGTGAACAGTCTTCTATACTAGACTGCACATACTAGCCTTTACGGACTTATACTTTAGCTTACCTGGTATATATAATCTGAGTCAGTCTTCAACGATGAGAAAGATTGCTGATGAGGAAGCGAAACTGTATCATCTTCCATGTTGTCATCAACTTGCGCTTTGTATGAGAACATTATACTTGGCTGAGAGATGCTAAGGAAGAAAAATAACAAAATAAACAACTATACAAATACAGGATTAAATTAACTATTTGGTTATGTTAAATTTTACAGGCAAATATTTTTTTTATTTCATTGGAAAAAGTTGTCCCTAAGGAAACAACATTCCTCACTAATAAGATAAAAGCTGGTGCTTAAATTCACTAGATCATACAAACTCAAATATTTTCATAATTAAAAAGCCTAGCTGATTCTTTAAAAAATATCACTGCAGACTCAAACTAAAACAAACAGCTGAAAAATTACAAGAGAAAGACCTTAATAAAGGCATTCTACTATACACAAGAAGAACAATTAGGAAACAAAGACTAATAACCAAAAGAATCTGAGGTGACAAGACTATAATCAGCTGGTTTGCTCATTGTCACATCTTACTAAAAAAATAAAGTGACAGCCAAAGTTTTGAAGCTAATGACCAAGAACAATTATACAGTTTTACATTTAGATGCTAGAGGGTGACTAACCAAAAACAGTCATTAAATAATTTAAGAAATTTTAGGAGTACAGGCAACAACCCATAGAATAGTAGAGGTGGTGACTCATCAAAAGCTAAATGCTAAATGCCCCTATTTTCTAAGATAAGTCATAGGTCAGTATTGCCTCACGTGTTCCAACATTTCTACAGAATCCAAACTGATCTTCCCTGAGATCGGCTTCTACCAGTTTTTCCATTCGTCTGTAAAGAATTCGTGTTAGTATTTTGCAGCTGTGGCTTATTAAACTGATAGTTCAGTAATTTTCACATCTGTCAACACCTGCTTTCTGGAATTATTATGTTCTTCTTTAAGTCTGAGGGTATTTCGCCTGTCTCATACATCTTGCTCACCAGATGGTAAGAGTTTTGTCAGGGCTGGCTCTCCCAATGCTATCAGTAGTTCTAATGGAATGTTGTAAACTCCCAGGGCCTTGTTTTGACTTAGGTCTTTCAGTGCTCTGTCAAACTCTTCATGCAGTATCATATCTCCCATTTCATCTTCATCTACATCCTCTTCCATTTCCATAATATTGTCCTCAAGAACATCGCCCTTGTATAGACCCTCTATAAACTCCTTTCACCTTTCTGCTTTCCCTTCTTTGCTTAGAACTGGGTTTCCATCTGAGCTCTTGATATTCATGCAAGTGGTTCTCTTTTCTCCAAAGGTCTCTTTAATTTTCCTGTAGGCAGTATCTATCTTACCCCTAATGAGATAACCCTCTACATCCTTACATTTGTCCCCTAGCCATCCCTGCTTAGCCATTTTGCACTTCCTGTCGATCTCATTTTTGAGACATTTGTATTCCTTTTTGCCCGCTTCATTTACTGCATTTTTGTATTTTCTCCTTTCATCAATTCATCTCTTCTGTTACCCATGGATTTCTATTAGCCCTCGTCTTTTTACCTACTTGATCCTCTGCTACCTTCACTATTTCATCTCTCAAAGCTACCCATTCTTCTTCTACTGTATTTGTTTCCCCCATTGTTGCCTAACGTTCCCCTAATGCTCTCCCTGAAACTCTTTACAACCTCTGGTTCTGTCAGTAGCAAATGTATAATGTTTCTGTTTCAGATAGTGGCCTAAGGCTGAAAGTTTACAATCATGCATGAAATAAAGAGAACGGCAGCTAAAGGCATCATGAAATCATTAAAAAAATTCATCACAGCTGCAGACCCGATTGCAAGGACAATTACAAATTTAAATGTTAGGATGTCTTTTCTGAAGATATTTGTATGGAGTTTAGCCTGGTACAGAAGAGAACCAAGGATGATAAAGAGTTCAGTCAAGAAGAGAATAGGAGCTTTCGAAATCTCATGCTACATGAGACAGCTGAAGACTAAATTATGGGTAGATCAAATGGAAAATACTACATTGAAAAGCAGAAAAAATTTATGACAACTTAACAAAAAGAAGGGATTGGCTGACTGGATACACCCCGAGACATCGAGGAATTGCCAGTTTGGTAATTAAAGTAAGTGTGATGAGCAAAACGGCAGAGGGAGACCAAGACATGAGTACAGTAAGCAGATTCAGAAGGCTGTAGGTTGCAGTAGTTATGCAGAGATGATGAAGCTCCCACTCAATAAACTAGTATGGAGAGCTACATCAAATCAGTTTTTGGACAGAAGACCATCACTGCTGCCACACAACAGCGAGGTTTCTTCTATACAGTTTGTAAACAGGATGTATAAGAAGGTGCCATGTGTATACCCATGGCCGTGCTACAAATCTGATTGTGTATCTTCAGTTGAGAAAAGCTTGTATCCAATCTCAGCTCTCTCAAGATAAGATTTCTAATTTTTAGAGGTGTGCACACATTTACTTTTCACCACGTGTGTGTGTGTGTGTGTGTGTGTGTGTGTGTGTGTGTGTGTGTGTGTGTGTGTGTGAAGTCAACCGTTCTAAAGGACACTAGTCAAAAAAGTAAGTTATTTCTGCAAATCCTCAAATACCTCATCAGTTTATGGGTCTAAGAATGGTGTGGTTTGCCTGAGATGATTGGACAAGTTGTTTTACATTAGACAAGTTGTTTTACCCCAGAAAAAACTAGTCAGTCACCATTAACAGACAAAATTTTGTTCAGATGAAAAGTAACCTACAATTACTGAATAAGTTTCTGTGAGACATATTGCAATGTTAGCCAATAAAGAGTTATTAAAGTTAGAAATTCCAGATGATTGTAATTCTCAAGGCCTATACAATTTTTGATGTTTTAATTGGATCACGAGTTGAACTGGCTAAACATGAAGATGCAGCCATGAAAACATGGATAAGATAAAATGCCAAGGCCATGTTCCCGATTTCCTCATCAGCAGACAAAAATCAAATGCAAAATCTGTTTGTTTGTGAGGTAGCACATGGAATGTGGACCAAGGCAAGATTTACACATGACCAACAATCACAAGCAAGTAAGTTGACTTTAACACAGAATTTTTGTGAATATCGGATGGACATGAATGATCCAGTTGTAGTACATGTAGCTAAAACTGAAAACCTGTCACTGTAGCTGGGGAAGGTAGAAGAACTGTATTATGAAGTGGATTTGAAAACTGCAAGTATATACTGACGTCAGCTGTATCATGCATTAACGACATATGAAAATTTGTGCTGGAGCGGGACTCAAACCCGGAGTTTCCTCATTACTGCAAGCCGTCACCTTTACCACGTTGGCTATCTGTGAGCAACTCGCAAATCAAATCAGACTTCAATATGTTATGTCTGTCCATACCCCTGTGCTTGCACTTCATACTTCCCACACAGGGAGGGAGAAATTTTTTATCATCATTTTAGCATTTAGAGGTATATTTACTAATGATTTACACTCCTCAAACTCCTATTCTGTCGAGGAGCTCCTGGAAGAGCTAAAAAATTAAGCAAATTCCCATGTTACATTGTTGATTTTCTTTATTTAAATTTACGACTTGTCACCTGAATGTTTTTTTATATTTCATTTTATCTGTTTCTAATATCGTGTTATAAATTCATGTATTGACTCATTCCATGACCATGGAGACTTCTCCTTAATTTGGTCCCACGGAACAATAAATAAATAAATATTTGCACTTGTACAGTGTTTACAGATTACACTACAGTGTTCTTCACACGTCTCTCCCCATACAGTAATCACAAAGCGCGAGCATAGGCACAAATGTGACATGGAAGGTTGGGTTGATCCAGGAGGTGTGCATGGATAGCTGATGGGATTAAGGCGACTGATTGCGGTAAGCAGGAAATACAGGTTCGAGTCCTGGTACGGCACACATTTTCGTGTGTGATTAATAAAACTTCCACCTAGCATCAATACATATATGCAATTTGTGAATCCAACAAACTTGCCTTGGACATGGATGGATAAAATGGAATACGAAAACTGCAAAGGACAAACGGCACACAATTTAGAAATTTTAATTTTGGATCTTGGAATATTCAGAGCCTGTATAGACCAGGAACCATTCAGACTATGGTCTCAGAAACTAACAGATATAAACTGGACCTGGTGGCAGTGCAAGAGACAAGATGGTTCGGAGAAGGAACTCACAAAGAGGATGGATACACACTATTCTACAGTGGATGTGTAGATAAACACCAATTCGGGACTGGTTTTGTAATACACAACAAAGCAGCAAATTAAGTGAAGGAATTCAAAGCTGTTAACAATAGAATATACTAAATAGTACTTGGAAACGAAGTGTCAGACATCACATTCATCAATGTTCAAGCCCCAACTGAGGATCAAACAGATGAGGAAAAGGAAGAGTTCTATGACCAACTAAAACAAACAATTGAGAGCACACCAACCAGAAATATCAGGATTGTGCTGGGAGATTTTAATGAAAAAGCAGGAAAACAAGAATTCTACATACCAACTATAGGAAGGCACAGTTTGCATGATGAGACCAATGAGAATGGTCAGAGGATTATCAACTTAGCTATCTCAAACAACCTGAGAGTAAGTTCAACTTACTTCAAACACAAGAGAGAACGTGGTGTTCACCGGATGGAAGAACCATCAACCAGATAGATCACATCTTGGTGGACTAGCGCTATAGCCATAGAGTCATGGATGCCAGTTCGTATAGAGGAGCTGAATGTGTGTCAGACCACTTCCTCATTGTGTGCAGGCTTAAACTCATGTTCACCTACATGCATAAGAAGGGGACACTAGAACCTGCTTTGAATGTTGAGAAACTACGAGAAAGTGCCATTAAAGAACAATATGCTATAGAAATCAACAACTGTTTTGAGGTCCTAGAGACCCTAGAACCAAGAGAGAACATGGAGGAAATATGGGAAGAAATAAAGTCCATGGCACTAAGTGTAGCGCAGGATATATTGGGAAGAAAGAAGATAATGAAGAAGAGGAAATGGTTCAATGATACACACCAGAAGGCTACAGAAAAGAGAAGGAAGATGAGAGAGAAGTGGCTAGCTGACAGGGAGATTGAGCAGAAAAGGGAACATTTTATCAACATCAGAAGGGAGACAAAACGAATCCTAAGAGCAGAGAAGAGAATATGTCTAACCAGTTTGCTAGAACAAGCTGAGGCAGACAGCCAAAACAAGAACTCAAGGCAATTCTTCCAATACATAAAAAATCGGAAACTTGGATTTCAGAGCCCAACTTTTTTCATTAGAGATAAGAACGGCAACTTGATAAATGACAAGGAAAGAATTGTAGAAAGATGGAAAGAATACTTCTCAGAACTGTTGAATCGCCCAGATCAAGATGGGATATTACCTCCAAACACTATGGAGGAAAGAAAAGATGAAGAATGGGAAGTTAGGGAAGAAGACGTGAAGATCGCAGTCAAAGGACTCGGAAACAACAGAGCCCCAGGGGAGGACAAAATAACATCAGAATTAATCAAGGAAGGAGGTGAGAGGGTTGGGTTGTTTCGGGAAGGAGACCAGACAGCGAGGTAATCGGTCTCATCGGATTAGGTAAGGACGGGGAAGGAAGTTGGCCGTGCCCATTCAAAGGAACCATCCCGGCATTTGCCTGGAGTGATTTAGGGAAAACACGGAAAACAGAAATCAGGATGGCCGGACGCGGGATTTAACTGTTGTCGTCCTTAATGCGAGTCCAGTGTGCTAGCCACTGCGCTACCTCACTCTGTGAGGGAGGTGAGAGCTTACACTTAGAGATATATAAACTGATCCAGTTGATATGGGAGAAGCAGACACTGCCAGAAGAATGGAAATTGGCTATAATATGCCCAATATACAAGTAGGGAAGCAAAATGGAATGTGATAACTACAGAGGAATCAGCTTGTTGAATGTAACATAGAAGGTGCTGCCCATCATTATCCTACGAAAATTGCAACCATTCATAGAGAACAACATACAGGAGTACCAAGCTGGCTTTCGACCAAACCAATCGACAATAGATCACATTTTTACACTAAGACAATTGTTTGAAAAACATTGGGAATATGATAAAGATATCTACAGCCTGTTTGTCAGTTTTCAACGTGCATATGACAGCATCCACAGGAATAGCCTATACAATGCAATGTGGGGCTTCAGAATCCCTGAGAAGCTAGTGAGAATGGTGCAAGCTTATATGGAAGGGTCAAAGGCAGCAGTACGTTTCCAACGAGCTACATCAGAAACATTCGAGACTGAAACATGCCTCAGACAAAGGGATGGTCTCTCGTGTCCTGTTCAGTGTCATCGTAGAGAAAGTAATAAAAGAGTGCAGGCAACAGGAATGGGCTGGAGTAGAGACGGATGGTAACTTCAATTGTCTCGCATATGTAGATGACATAGTACTATTAAGTGAATCAAAGCACAAGTTGAAAGAAATGTACCAGAAAATGGACAATTATGCACAGAAGGTAGGGCTCAAAGTGAATTGAGACAAAACAGAGTTCACGCAATTAGGAAGAAGACAAGAGCAGGTAGAATTTCTTAAGATAGATGGCAAGAGGTTGAAGAGAGTAGACCAGTTCAAATACTTGGGATCTTTGTTTACCATGGACAACATAAAAATGGACATCAAGGAAAGAATAGCAGCGGGAACGAAATGCACGCATTCCCTCACAGAGACACTTGGCTCTAAACGATCTCAGTGAACACTAAGATGAAAATCTACAACACAGTGCTATGCCCAGCAGTAATGTACGGTTCAGAAACATAGAGCATGACTACGTGAGAAAGGGAAAAACTACTAATATTTGAAAGAAGAGTAATGAGGAAGATATGAGGACCAGTTTTAGATAACGGAGAATGGAGGAGAAAAAACGAGGAAATCTACCTTCTGATGCAACAACCAACTACCCTACTGAAGATAAACAGCAAAAGAATACAATGGGTGGGCCATGTAGCCTGTATGCCAGGTGGAAGACAGGTGAAGATGACACCAGCGGGGAAACCAAACACCAAACGCCTCATTGGACGACCAAGGTAGCGCTGGATGGAAGACCTGGCGAAGAACCTAGCAGCCCTGGGAATTGAAGACACCTGGAGAAACTGGGCACAAAACAGGAAGGAATGGAGTCAGTTTGTGGAAGCAGCGTGTGGTCTGCAGGGCCTGTGATCATTGAATGTCTATCTATCTATCTAATAATATTTACAGCAACTGAATTGCTGTAACAGTGTTTTTTCTTTCAGGCAATCACTGCATCATTCCTTTTATGCCTCACTAACTACATCCTCACACACAACCACCATTCCCTTGACTGGAAAATGACAAGTTATTTAAAGATTTGCAGAGAGAAATAACATTTTTTTTATTAATTAAATATCTTAATTTATTTGACTAGCACCCCTTACAACAGTTGAATTACAATTAAGAATAAGCAATGATGAAAAGCAAAGAGTAAACACATTTCATCTCTGAAAATTTTGAGAGTATTGAAACTAAATGCAAGCATGCATAACTATTTCAACACTCCCAGTGATTTAGTGATTGTATTTGTCCTTTTACAATATCAATCTCTGAATGCAAATTAATTAAGTTTTGATACAAGATTTCCTGCATAAACAGCATCACATAAACCTACTAGTTTTACTTCACTCCCAGTGTTATGCTCTATACCAGCAGTCGTCAATTGTTTTTTCTCAAGAGCCAATACTGACATTGTGGGGTGACACGGAGGGCCACATATGTAACAATCTTCTTAGTATTTGTTAACATACATAAATTAGAATAAATCCTCAGCAGACTAACTTTAGTAAAAGCACAATAAGCTGCCCGCCGACCCCAATGTACTGATCATTGAAAGTCTGAACCATTCGGAACATTTCATCTCGAATGGTCTCTGCCTCAGACTGCTGTTGCCCCAAAGATGTGACATTATAATTGCCTGAGGAAGCGTTATTGTGTTCCCTGACTGAGCGGACGATTATTTGATTAACAACAGTAACTGTGCTCATATGTAAATGGATTATCCAATACGAGATACGATCACAAATGTTTACTAAATGTTATGAACATTAATTTTGCTCCACTCATTGCAATTTATTAAGACAGTCTTAATTTAATTTCATATTCCTGGCTACAAAGTTGTTTCACATTTGAAAATGATGGTTTCTATAACGTGATTCACGAATTCTGTGGCAAAGTTTAAACTGATCAGCCAAAACATTATGACCACCTGCTTAATAGCTTGTTTGTCTGCATTTGGACAAAATAGGTCTCTGATTCTGCGCATCACGAACCCAACAATTTGTTGGAAGGTTTGTGGCGATATATGACATTAGATGCCTATGCTAAGTACATGTAATTCGCGTAATAAATGATTTGTGTACGCGGTTATGGCATCCGATTGTGGTCCTGACGGCTTCCAAAGGGTTTACATCAGGCAATTTGGTCACCACGACATCAACGTGAGTACACAATACCACTCCTCAAACCTCTGTAGCTTGGTTCTGGCTCCGAGACACGGACAATTGCACTGCTGAAAGATGACATTGCCATTGAGGAAGACATCAAGCGTGAAGGAATGCAGGAGATTTGTAACTGTCAGTTTGTCTTCCACAGTTGGTCTGTAAGTGTAGGAGAATGTCTTCCATAGCGTAATACTGATCCCACCAGCCTGCGTCTGTGGCGTGCTGCTCGTTTCTAGCCGATGTTCACGTCGATGACTGCATTTGTGGAGACAACCATCGACCTAATGTAGCAAAATGTGATTCACCCGAAGAGCTGACACTTTTCCATTGATCGACAATTGAATCTCGATGTCATTGGGTCAACTTGTGAACACGTATGGGTGGTCTGCTGCAGGGTTCCACGTTCAACAATGTACGATGAATGGTGTGCTCCGAAACAATTGTGCGACCACCAGCATTGTGCTGTTTTGGCAAGAATGCCACAAGCCACCACCTAACTACTTTACAGAGTAGACAAGCGTACGAACCCTGTGTTCTGTGAAGAATCGTAGACGTCCAATGATTTAGCACCTAGTGGCAGTTTCACCGCCCTCCTTCCTCTTTCTGTGGATACTCACGACAGTAGCAAATGAATATTTGACCATCTTCGCCATTTTCGTGATCTTGTTCACAGACTGTGTAATATTAATCTGCCCTTTGTCAAAGTCACTTATCTCAATGGAGTTCCTCATTTGCAGCCCGTATCTTCGCTAGGGTGATCACTTGTGTGTGTCTGCTCGGCTTACATACTTTTGTTACCGCGTCACGTGCCCGCAACGCCACCACCCGGCATCCAATGCCATGGTTGGCAGTGGTCACAATGTTTTGGTTTATTAGTGTACACCTTAGTAACTGATTGCTAAAGTCGCATACGCCCACGAGTTATCAGTACTGGAAGACAAACAATAATACACTGCTCCTTTCACAATCTATAACTCTGCAGTGGAGTGGCCATGCTACTTACACCTCTACCTATGAGGTAAGTGGCAAACCTTACTGAACCATGGACCTTGCCGTTGGTGGTTGGTTGGTTGGTTGGTAGGTGGGTTTGTGGGATTGAAGGGACCAGACTACTAGGGCCATCGGTCCCTTTTTTCATGTCCCCACAAGAAATAAAAACAAACAAAAAACAATGGAGATGACAAAGGACAAGAAAAACAGAGACCAGAAAAAAGGAATTAAAATCACACAGAGTGTGACAATGGTGGGCCGGAGAAAAAAAAAAACCACGCTAAAAACCCCAGTCTAACATTGTAGGCCAAAGGTCAGACAACTCTCTCTCTCTCTCTCTCTCTCTCTCTCTCTCTCTCTCTCACACACACACACACACACACACACACACACACACAAACACAAACACAAACACAAACACTTGGATCGAGTGATAAAAACCCCCTGCACGAATAAAACTCAAAACTAAATCTGCCATCGCAACGTCATCTGATAAAAGTGCAGGAAGCGTATTAGGCAGCACAAACATCTGCCTGAACAGAGTTAAAAGCTGGCAGTCCAACAAGATGTGGACCACAGTCAAAGCTGACCCACAGCTACATAAAGGTGGGCCCTCATGGCGCAATAAATAGCTAGTGCGTTATCCAGGTGTGGCCAATGTGCAGCTGGCAGAGGACAATAGAGTCCTTGCGAGAGACCCGCAAGGAGGAGCAACACGCACCAGTAGCCTCCTTGATGGCCCGAAGTTTGTGGGGTGAAAGCAGGGCGTGCCATTCTTCACCCCAGGTGCGAAGTACCTTCTGCCCCAAAACTGACCTGAGGTCACTCTCAGAAAGGCCAATCTCCAAGGCTGGTGCACCGACAGCCTGTTTGGCCAGTGTGTCAATACGTTCATTTCCCGGGATGCCTACATGACCCGAGTTCCACACAAAGACCACAGAGCAGCTGCAATGGGCAAGAGTATGGAGGGACTCCTGCATAGCCATCACCAGACGAAGGCGAGGGGAACACTGGTTGATAGCTCGTAAACTGCTCAGGGAGTCACTACAGATAACGAAGGACTCACCTGAGCAAGAGCGGATATACTCTAGGGCACGAGAGATGGCGACCAGCTCGGTAGTGAAAACACTGCTGCCAGCCGGCAATGAATGTTGTTCACAATGGTTCACTAGAGTAAGAGCATAACTGACATGACCAGCAACCACCGAACCATCTGTATAGACAACGTCAGAGCCTTTAATCATTGCAAGGATTGAAATAAAGTGGCGGCAGAGGGCCTCAGGAGGGACTGAGTCCTTCGAGCCCTGTGCCAAATCGCGCCGAAGGCACGGGCGGGGCACACACCATGGGGGTATACGCAGAGGGGCCCGGAAAAGAGGTGGAAGACGGAAAACCTCAAGCCCAGAGAGAAGAGCTCTGACGCGAACCATGATCGTACACCCTAACTGGTGCCACCGTGCCGGAAGATGGACGACCGACTGAGGGAACAGGAGACGATAATTGAGATGCTCGTGTAGCATAAGTGGCCAGTAATCGTTGGCGCTGGAACCGCAATGGAGGGGCACTTGGCTCCACAAGTATGTTGTTCACAGGGCTTGTCTGAAATGCTCCAGTGGTGAGTCGGACCCCGCTGTGAAGGATGGGGTCCTGCAACCGCAATGCGGAAGGGGATGCCAAACGATAAGCCAGACTCCCATAATCTAGACGGGACAGAATTAACGCCTGGTACAGCTATAGAAGGGTAGACCGATCGGCACCCCCAGCTGGTGTGACTCTAGCAACGAAGAGCGCTAAGATGCCGCCAGCACATTTGTTTAAGCTGCCGAATATGAGGCCGCCAAGTCAACCGTGTATCGAAAACCACTTCCAAAAACTGATGCATCTCCACCACAGCAAGAGGTTCGCCATCAAGTTAAAGCCGAGGCTCAAGGTGAACAGTGCGTTGCCGGCAGAAATTCATAACGCATGTCTTGGCAGCCGAAAAATGAAATCCATACGCTACAGCCCAAGACTGCGCCGTTCAGATAGCGCCCTGCAGCTGCCGTTCAGCAGCTGCAATGCCAGTGGAGCTATAGTATATGCAGAAGTCGTTAGCATACGAGGAAGATGAGACAGACGTTCCCACTGCCGCAGCGAGGCCTTTAATTGCAATCAAAAAGAGGCAGACAATATGCAGATCTTTACAGTACCCCATTCACCTGAACTCGGGGGAACTATTGGAGGCTGCAACTTGTAAACGAAAGGAATGAAGCGACAGAAAATTTTGTATGAAAATCGGTAGCGGACGCAGAAGACCCCACCCCAACCATGAAGCATAGAGAGAATGTGATGTTGCCATGTCGTATCGTATGCCTTCCGCATGTAAAAAAAGACGGCGACCAGATACTGATGGCGGGAAAAGGCCATACAGATGGCAGACTTCAGGTGCACCATATTATCGGCGGCAGAGCGGCCCTTATGGAACCCACCCCGAGACGGAGCCAGAAGGTGCCGAGACTCAAGTAGCCAACTCAACCTCCGGCTCACCATGCATTCGAGCAACTTGCACGGAACATCGGTGACGCTAATGGGGCAGTAGCTGTCCGCCTCCAGTGGGTTCTTGCCAGGTTTCAACACGGGGATTACAAAGCTTTCCCGCCATTACGATGGGAACTCACCCTCAACAAGATACATTTGGAAAGGTCTAGGAGATGTCGCTGGCAGTCCACCGAGAGGTGTCTGAGCATCTGACAGTGGATGCGATCTGGCCCGGAAGCCGTATCAGGGCAAGCGGCTGGGGCACTTTGGAATTTTGACTCACTGAACGGAACATTGTACAATTCAGGGTGACGCGTATGAAATGAAAGACTCTGATGTTCCAACCGCTCTTTCAGGGAGTGGAAGGCCAGTGGGTAATTCGCAGAAGCAAAACTCTGAGCAAAATGCTCCGCTAAGCAGTTTGCAATTGTGTCGGAGTCAGACTGCTCCATTCAATGAAGGTGCAGGTATGCTGACGAGGGTCTGATAGCCATAGTCACCTAATCTTGGCCCAAACCTGCGATGGAGAGGTATGGAGGCCAATGCTGGAGACATACCTTTCCGAGCACTCCTGCTTGCATTGGTGAATGAGGCGGCGGGCTCGCGCATGAAGCCGTTGAAAGGTAATGAGGTGTTCCAAGGAGGGATGCCGCTTGTGACGCTGGAGTGCCCGCCTGCAATCTTTAATTGCCTCAGCAATCTTGGGTGACCAACAAGGCACAGTCCTCCGCTGAGGGGACCCAGAAGAACAGGGAATTGCAGATTCTGCAGCAGTAACGATGCCGGTGGTGACCGAGTGAACCACCACATCAATGGCGTCATTGGAAAGAGGCTCAATAGTGGCAATGGAGGAGAACAAGTCCCGGTCAGCCTTATTCATAGCCTATCTGCAGCGGCGCCCAGAAGAGTGATGCTGTGGCAATGACAGAAAGATCGGAAAGTGGTCACTACCACACAAGTCATCATGCACACTCCATTGGACACATGGTAACAAGCTAGGGCTGCAGATCAAAAGGTTGATGGCTGAGTACGTGCCATGTGCCACACTGAAATGTGTGAAGGCACCATTATTTAAAAGAGAAAGGTTGAGCTGTCCCAATACTTGCTCAATGATGCTGCCTCAGCCTGTTGCCACTGATCCACCCCACAGAGGGTTATGGGTGTTGAAGTCGCTCAGTAACAGAAAAGATGGAGGCAATTGGGCTATCAGCACAGCCAGGACACTACATCTACATCTACATCTACATCTACATCCATACTCCGCAAGCCACCTGACGGTGTGTGGCGGAGGGTACCTTCAGTACCTCTATCGGTTCTCCCTTCTATTCCAGTCTCGTATTGTTCGTGGAAAGAAGGATTGTCGGTATGCCTCTGTGTGGGCTCTAATCTCTCTGATTTTATCCTCATGGTCTCTTCGCGAGATATACGTAGGAGGGAGCAATATACTGCTTGACTCTTCGGTGAAGGTATGTTCTCGAAACTTCAATAAAAGCCCGTACCGAGCTACTGAGCGTCTCTCCTGCAGAGTCTTCCACTGGAGTTTATCTATCATCTCTGTAACGCTTTCGCGATTACTAAATGATCCTGTAACGAAGTGCGCTGCTCTCCGTTGGATCTTCTCTATCTCTTCTATCAACCCTATCTGGTACGGATCCCACACTGCTGAGCAGTAATCAAGCAGTGGGCGAACAAGCGTACTGTAACATACTTCCTTTGTTTTCGGATTGCATTCCCTTAGGATTCTTCCAATGAATCTCAGTCTGGCATCTGCTTTACCGACGATCAACATTATATGATCATTCCATTTTAAATCACTCCTAATGCGTACTCCCAGATAATTTATGGTATTAACTGCTTCCAGTTGCTGACCTGCTATTTTGTAGCTAAATGATAAAGGATCTATCTTTCTGTATATTCGCAGCACATTACACTTGTCTACATTGAGATTCAATTGCCATTCCCTGCACCATGCATCAATTCGTTGCAGATCCTCCTGCATTTCAGTACAATTTTCCATTGTTACAACCTCTCGGTACACCACAGCATCATCTGTAAAAAGCCTCAGTGAACTTCCGATGTCATCCACCAGGTCACTCTGCGGAATGTCACCATCCAGTGCAAGATATAGACTGCAGACAGTAACAGTCTGAGGCGTCCACACCTGAACAGCAACAGCCTCTAAAGGTGTCTGTAGAGGGGTAGACTCGCTGTAAAGGGAGTGAAGGACGTAGATGCAGACACCACCAGATACCCTCTCATAAGATGCCCTGTTCCTACAATAACCCTGATAGCCAAGGAGGGCGGGGTTCGCATCGCCGGAAACCAACTTCCTGGAATGCAGAGGAAAGGGTGAAGGCTGAGAAGTTGTCGGAGCTCAGCAAGACGGTGGAAAAAACCGCTGCAGTTCTACTGGAGGATGACATTGTCCATGGCCGAGAAAGGGGTGAAGGGACTGAGGAGGCAGATTAGCCACTGGTCACCTGCTGCCACCAATTGAGTACCTGTGCCAGTGACATCCATTGTGTCTGCGAGTCTGGCAAGATCTAGGTCCTCAGCAGACGCCAGAATCTCTACCTCGCCCTAAGACGCAGAGCTTGTAGGTTGTGGTGGGGTGGGTGCCACCGCAAGTTCCTTCGTTTTAGACGTCTTCTTCTTGGCCTTTTCTCGCTTCTCCTTGAGTTTCACTGGCTGGGAGGGCTTCACCGATTCAGTCGGGACGGAGGAGGATCGTGAAGCCCTACGACCAGCTGCTTGTGGGCACTTATGCCACTGCCGAGCGTCATCCTTCCCCCTTGTGGAAACCCGGGAAGGGAGGGCCCCCAAGGGACCCCTTGCAAGCGAGAGGAGCCGAAGAAGTTGGGCGCTTCTCCAGCTTAGAAGCGGGGACGGACATCCTTGATGGGTGGGGTGGGATGGGGGGGGGGGGGTGTTGCTCCTGAAGTAGGTGGCGCAGGAGGAGCAACAGGGTGGGTAATGCCCCCCATGGGCAAGGGAGCATGTGGAGTACTTGTACGGCACGGTGGGCCAACTAGAATTCGCTGAACTGCTGGGGCTATCACGGTTGTCGTAGCGGCAGCATATGAGGAAGTCATGAGCACAGGATGGAGTTGTTCATATTTCCTCTTAGCCTAAGTATAGGTCAGTCGGTCCAGGGTCTTATATCCATGATTTTCCACTCTTTCTGTAAGATCCTGCAGTCTGGCGAGCAAGGTAAATGATGTTCTCTGCAGTTGACACAGATGGGAGGCGGAGCACATGGAGTATTGGGATGTGATGGGCATTCGCAATCTCAGCATGTGAGGCTGGAAGTACAGCGGAAAGACGTATGGCCGAACTTCCAGCAGTTAAAGCACAGCATTGGGAAAGGGTTATATGGCTTGACATCGCAGCGGTAGACCATCACCTTGACCTTCTCCAGTAATGCATCACCCTCTAAGGCCAAGATTAAGGTACCAGTAGCAATCTGATTATCCTTTTGACCCCAATGAATGCTCTGGACGAAATGAACACCTTGATGCTCTAAACTGGCGTGCAGCTCCTCATCAGACTGTAAAAGGAGGTCCCTATGGAAAATAATACCCTGGACCATATTTAAACTGTTCTACATCTACATCTACATACATACTCCGCAATCCACCATACGGTGTGTGGCGGAGGTACCTCTTAACACAACTAGCATTTTTTCTCCCTGTTCCACTTCCAAACAGAACAAGGGAAAAATGACCGCCTATATGCCTCTGTAAGAGCCCTAATCTCTCTTATCTTTGTGGTCTTTACGCGAAATTTAAGTCTTGTGGGGTGTGATGGTAACTGAAACATCCCCCAACTTGTCAAAAGCAAGTAACCTTCGTGACTGGGCAGAGGATGCCGCTTTTATTAATACTGACCCAGAGTGCATTTTGGACAAGCCTTCCACATCCCCAAACTTGTCCTCTAAATGTTCTACGAAGAATTGTGGCTTTGTTGACATCAAAGACTCCCCATCAGCTCTTGTACAAATTAGGAACCCGGGCGAATAAGTGTCACTGCCATCCTGAGCCTCACACTCCTCCCACTTTGTGGCCAGGGAGGGGAACGATTTGGGATCATATTTCTGAGCATTGAATTGAGCCCGAGAATGCTTAGAGACTGCTAGCAGCTGGCCACCAGCAAGAGATGATGTACCACGCTTCATTGCGGGTCATCTGCCCTGATGCCACCCACTTTGACCAAGGGTCCTCCCCACAGGCGCCACCCACCCTCAGCAAGGGCCACCTGGCAGGAAGGCCATTGACGGGAGTCCCGATGCCCCAGGGAGATAGGCATCTACTACTTGGCATACGTGGGGAGTTAACGGCGCAGGCGTCAGCAGAGCAATCCCTGTGTTGTCAGGGGGCTACAACCAACAGGGTACATGGCGGCCCCACCACAACAGACTGGCTACCGTGCTGGATATTAGGTGCAAGGAAGTCCATGGTGGTCGTCTTCGCAAAAACCAACACTGCACAGTGCATTGTGGAAAACGCACCCAGGAAGGTACCCCCGCCCAAGAGATGGAGAATGAGCGGGACAGCAATGCGACGACGAGAAAGCTGGCTAAAGGTCTCAATGCACGATGGACACAATGCACCATGTAAGGCGCCCTTCCCCAATTGGTTCGCTCTCCGGAAAAATTTGGAAATATGGAGGTCAAACCAGAGAGGGGACCATCACATCTAGGCCAAAATGCTTGAGACTCCTTTTAGTCGCCTCTTACGATAGGCAGGAATACCGCGGGCCTATTCTAACTGCCGAACCCGCAGAGGGGGCCGTTGGTGGTCAGGCTTGCGTGTCTCAGCAATACATATAACCATACCGTAGGTGCAACCACAACGGAGGGGTATCTGTTGAGAGGCCAGGCAAACGTGTGCTTCCTGAAGAGGGGCAACAGCCTTTTCAGTAGATGCAGGGGCAACAGTCTGGATGATTGACTGATCTGGCCTTTTAACACTAACCAAAATGGCCTTGCTGCAGTGGTACTGCGAATGGATTAAAACAAGGAGGAACTACAGCCGTCATTTTTCCCTGAGGGCATGCAGCTTTACTGTATGGTTAAATGATGATGGCGTCATCTTGGGTAAAATATTCCGGAGGTAAAATAGTCCCCCATTCGGATCTCCGGGCGGGGAATACTCAGAAGGACATTGTTATCAGGAGAAAGAAAACTGGCGTTCTATGGATCGGATCGTGGAATGTCAGATCCCTTAATCGGGAAGGTAGGTTAGAAAATTTAAAATGGGAAATGGATAGGTTAAAGTTAGATATAGTTGGAATTAGTGAAGTTCGGTGGCAGGAGGAACAAGACTTTTGATCAGGTGAATACAGGGTTATAAATACAAAATCAAATAGGGGTAGTGCAGGAGAAGGTTTAATGACGAATAAAAAAATAGGAGTGCAGTTAAGCTACTACAAACAGCATAGTGAACGCATTATTGTGCCCAAAATAGACACGAAGCCCATGCCTACCACAGTAGTACAAGTTTATATGCCAACTAGCTCTGCAGATGTCAAAGAGATTGATGAAATGTAAAATGACATAGAGGAAATTATTCAGAGAGTGAAGGGAGATGAAAATTTAATAGTCAAGGGTGACTGGAATTCGATAGTAGGAAAAGGAAGAGAAGGAAATGTAGTAGGTGAATATTCAATGGGGTTAAGAAATGAAAGAGGGAGCCTGGTAGAATTTTTCACAGAGCATAACTTAATCATAGCTAACACCTGGTTCAAGAATCACGAAAGAAGGTTGTATACTTGGAAGAATCCTGGAGATACTGGAAGGTTTCAGATAGATTATATAATGGTAAGACAAAGATTTAGGAACCAGGTTTTAAATTGTAAGACATTTCCAAGGATAGTGTGGACTCTGACCACAATTTATTGGTTATGAACTGTAGATTAAAACTGAAGAAACTACAAAAAGGTGGGAATTTAAGGAGATGGGACCTGGATAAACTGACTAAACCAAAGGTTGTACAGAGTTTCAGGGAGAGCATAAGGGAATAATTGACAGGAATGGGGGAAAAAAATACAGTAGAAGAAGAATGGGTAGCTTTGAGAGATGAAATAGTGAAGATAGCAGAGGATCAAGTAGGTAAAAAGACGAGAGCTAGTACAAATGCTTTGGTAACAGAAGAGATATTGAATTTAATTGATGAAAGGAGAAAATATAAAAATGCAGTAATGAAGCAGGCAAAAAGGAATACAAACATCTCAAAAATGAGATCGACAGGAAGTGCAAAGGGTTAAGATAGATACTGCCTACAGGAAAATTAAAAAGACCTTTGGAGAAAAGAGAGCCACTTGTATAAATATCTAGAGCTCAGGTGGAAACCCAGTTCTAAGCAAAGAAGAGAAAGCAGAAAGGTGGAAGGAGTATATAGAGGGTCTATACAACAGCGATGCTCTTAAGAACAATATTATGGAAATGGAAGAGGATGTAGATGAAGATGAAATGGGAGATATGATACTGCATGAAGAGTTTGACAGAGCACTGAAAGACCTACCGTATTTACTCGAATCTAAGCCGCACTTTTTTTCCGGTTTTCGTAATCCAAAAAACCGCCTGCGGCTTAGAATCGAGTGCAAAGCATGCGGAAGTTATGAAAAATGTTCGTACGTGCCGCCACAACTAACTTCTGCCGTCGAATATATGTAGCGCCACGCAGGCATGCTTTGTAGACACAAAGATAAATACTAGCGCCAAAATCTCTGCATCAGTAAATAAATTAAAAAAAAAAAGTGGAAGACGAGCTTTTTTTCACCGCCGCGAGTTTCGACCACTGCATTTTCATACATTATCCGACGAAGTAAATACAAATTCCGTATTGTTCATCTTCGAATGTGGCACAATTTCAGTGTACTACGAAAATCTGACTGGCAAGACTGTTTGGAATGTTTGTCAATATGGCCAACTCTACGTTCTGAATTTTTTCCTAACTGTGAGAATAGATGGTTGCTAATAGGAACCTGATGAAATGTGAATCACATGCAGTATTCTCTTCACCATAAGAATAATACGAATATAAACATTTTGCCATGTATTCTTTCGTGTTTGCTGCTATCTCATTTAAATCCTGTCTGCCTAATAAACTACGAAACTAGAGTGAGACAACAGCAAACGCGGAAGGATATACGTATCGTGTCATGTTTATATTCGTATTATTCTTACGCCTAATAGTGATACAGTCAGAAATTAAGCACGGCAAGTGACTAGATTTTTAAATCTAAGATGACTAATTTCTGTGCAGAATTTGATGTAATAAAAAGCGGCCGCAAAGATTTTCAAACGGAGAAAAATTTTCGCCTAACTCTCGTTCAGAACACGTTAAATCATACGCAGTCTATTATATGATTCTTGTTGATAATTATCAAAGAAAGCAGCAGTGTAAGCAACAACAAACAGCAGTCTCTTGCCATTGTATCGCTAATGAGACGATTCCTCTCTTTTTTTTTTTTTAATTGTACGCGGCGGTAGCGCGCACAAAAGCAAGCCATGCCGCGAGCCGCGACAGGCCCTAAACACGCACTATCAGAATGCGACAAACAATGCATGACACGGTGCAGTAATGCATTTTCAGCTTAAGAGTGACGCAAACACCTATAACAAAGAAAACGGCACTTATCAGATCAAAGCAAAATAAGCAGTCGATTCAAACCAGACGAAGCACGTGAAAAAGGAAGGGTACCCGTATAAATACGGACGGAGCGCCTGACGCATAGCAATGGCTACGTGGTAAAGCTTAACTGCTAAGCTTACGACTCGAACCAAACTACTGTAGCTGTATCGTCATTCATTCGACCTAAATTGTCTCTCATATTACAATGGACCAACTTTTTTCGATTTGGAGGTGCGGCCTAAAACTTTTCTCTCCCCTTGAATTTCGAGTCTCAAATTTCAGGTGCGGCTTAGATTCGGGAAATTTTTTTTTCCTTTATTTCGAGTCTCATTTTTCAGGTGCGGCTTAGATTCGAGTGCGGCTTAGATTCGAGTAAATACGGTAAGTCAAAACAAGGCCCCGGGAGTAGACAACATTTCATTAGAACTACCGACAGCCTTGGGAGAGCCAGCTCTGACAAAACTCTACCATCTGGTGAGAAAGATGTATGAGACAGGCGAAATACCCTCAGACTTCAAGAAGAACATAATAACTAGAACATAATAATTCCAATCCCAAAGAAAGCAGGTGTTGACAGATGTGAAAATTACTGAACTATCAGTTCAATAAGCCACAGCTGCAAAATACTAACACGAATTCTTTACAGACGAATGGAAAAACTAGTAGAAGCTGACCTCGGGGAAGATCAATTTGGTTTCCATAGAAATGCTGGAATACGTGAGGCAATACTGACCCTACGTCTCATCTTAGAAAATAGATTAAGGAAAGGCAAACCTACATTTCTAGCATTTGTAGACTTGGAGAAAGCTTTTGACAATGTTGACTGGAATACTCTCTTTCAAATTCTAAAGGTGGCAGGGGTAAAATACAGGGAGCAAAAGGCTGTTTACAATTTGTACAGAAACGAGATGGCAGTTATAAGAGTCAAGCGCCATTAAAGGGAAGCAGTGGTTGGCAAGGGAGTGAGACAGGGTTGTAGCCTCTCCCTGATGCTATTCAATCTGTATATTGAGCAAGCAGTAAAGGAAACAAAAGAAAAATTCGGAGTAGGTATTAAAATCCATGGAGAAGAAATAAAAACTTTAAGGTTCGCCACTGACATTGTACTTCTGTCAGAGACAGCAAACGACTTGGAAGAGCAGTTGAACGAAATAGACAGTGTCTTGAAAAGAGGGTATAAGATGAACATCAACAAAAGTAAAACGAGGATAATGGAATGTAGTCGAATTAAGTCGGGTGATGCTGAGGGAATTAGATTAGGAAATGAGACACTTAAAGTAGTAAATGAGCTTTGCTATTTCGGGAGCAAAATAACTGATGATGGTCGTAGTAGAGAGGATATAAAATGTAGACTGGCAATGGCAAGGAAAGCGTTTCTGAAGCAGAGAAAATTGTTAACATCGAGTATAGATTTAAGTGTCAGGAAGTCATTTCTGAAAGTATTTGTATGGAGTGTAGCCATGTATGAAAGTGAAACGCGGACAATAAATATTTTAGACAAGAAGAGAATAGAAGCTTTAGAAATGTGGTGCTACAGAAGAATGCTGAAGATTAGATCAGCAGATCACATAACTAATGAGGAGGTATTGAATAGAATTGGCGAGATGAGAAATTTGTGGCACAACTTGACTAGAAGAAGGGATCGGTTGGTAGGACATAGTCTGAGGCATCAAGGGATCACCAACTTAGTATTGGAGGGCAGCGTGGAGGGTAAAAATCGTAGAGGGAGACCAAGAGATGAATACACTAAACATATTCAGAATGATGTAGGTTGCAGCAGGTACTGGGAGATGATGAAGCTTGCACAGGATGGAGTAGCGTGGAGAGCTGCATCAAACCAGTCTCTGGACTGAAGTCAATGACAACAAGCATGCGGCCCGCCGGCCACAGTTTGACAACCAATGCTCTATACCATAACCTTTTTTTTATGAAGCACTAAAAAATTCTCAATCACTTGCCAGTGTGCATTACTCTGATGATTCAAACACTGTTCACTGCAAATGAAATACCTGGTTGCAAGACAACAGAAAAAAAAAAAAAAATGAATCGAATGATACAATACTTTTACAATCTTGGGTCCTTTTCCAACAGGAAATAAATGCACATGAGGATCAGCTGGAACACTTAAATCATGTGCATCGTCCATTCCAAACTTTTCGGTTAGTCTTCTAGTATGTGTAGATTGATGTGCTAGCATTCACTTTCTCACCTGATCTTGTTTGAGTTCTACTCCCCCAAAATAATGATCATCTCTCATTGTAATATGAAAAGATTCTGCCAGTGAGATTAGAACTTTGCTAATCACTTTCACTGAATTTGATGCAACAAGTTCATCATCTATAAACAATGCTGACATAACTTCAGCAGAGATTTTGCCACGAATGAATGTGAATCAGTTTAATTTGCTTGAAAATTAAATTGCAAAAGAAAATTTAGAAAATTCTTGTTCAACCATCGAGGAATTTGCTTGACCTCGCACAGCAATTTCTCAAGCTTGCAGACAACAGGATTCTTTCTGTCAATCAACAGGCCCAAAGGTACTTCCGTATGGATTTCTTCTCAAAAGTTATTATTTAGAAACACAGTGCTAATGTCCAACTGTATCTTGTGTATATCGTTGCATGTGACTGGCGAATTGGTCTTGTAGTTGTTTTAGTGTTTTTCAATCCTGTTGTGCAAAGCCAAGCTTTGTACAGAGTGGTCCTACCATTTCCCCTTGAGGGAAAGAAGGCTGCAATAGCTTGGGGCCCTGTGCTCGCGACGCACGTATCCACAAAAGAATTGTGGACCCCGTGAGGGGAGGGGGGGCGTGTGGGCGGCGGGGCGTGTGGGCGGTGGGGCGTGTGGGTATGTAGTAGTATCATTGGGTTGAAGAGGGAAATGGATTCAGGGGAGAGGTTCTGGGAAGGGCCTTGTGTTAGACTTCTGGGATGGGATCCCTCTGGCAGATTTTATAGGCGGGGCTGTCAGATAACTGACATGTCTTCCACCAGATGTCACTGTTATTTGTAGCACTGGTGGAACCTTTGCAGATAGAATGATTAGGTCAGGATTTGTTTTGAGGTTGCGTATGGCTATTCTTTCTTTTGAGGAAAGGACCTGGGGAAGGATGGTGGTACTATGTTGGAGATAAGGAATTCCTGGCAAGTGACCAGCAGGTGGTTAGGTGGGAAAAGGGGGGGGGGGGATCACAGTTGGATGGTGGTGTGAACTGGAAGAGGCAAGGTTAAATGTCGGAATTAGGTTGGCTTTGGTTGGAGGGATTGGCAGCGAAGAAGTTTTTCCATTGCAGGGATCAGGATAAGGAGAGTATGTCTTTGACAAATCCAGCACCGTTAAATTTGAGTGTAGCACTGAAGGGGATGCTTTTGGATATGACAAATTTGTGTGGAGCTGAGGGTTTTGGTGGAAAGGTTAACAGCAGCATTACAGGAATGTTTTGACTCTGGATTTGATGGATTGATGCTAGGGAGTTTTGGGGGATGTGGCAGGTCAGCTAGTCAGGGTTTAGATGCTATTAAGGGGTGGACAAGGAGGAACACTGTGGGCAGGATAGCAGTTGGACAGTGGTGCCTCGAGATGGCAGAAGCATGTCACCAGGTTGGCTAACGTAAAGAGATGGTGTCTGGAATGCTCCTCCAGGTGCTGGAGAGCAAGGGAATCAATTTCAGAGATGTGATGTGTGAAGCAGGGATTGCATAGTAGCAGTATCTTGTGGAAGAAGCAGAGGTGGTTCTGGGATGCTTGTGCCATGGACATGTGTTTTTGCAGTACCAGGTTTATGAGGGCAGAGACTGGCAGAATCTGATAAAGTGAAGGTCACTGCAAAAGGAGGTGTTGGATACAGAGGTAGGAATTTTCATGGTTAGCCCATTTGGGGGGGGGGGGGGGATTCCAGCATTTGAGAAATACTATGTGGGACTGTGTTTTAGCCAGGGAAAGGGATATTTTTCTGAACTGGGGCACTAAGATGACGCAGGGGTCCATTGTGGCAATAACTATGTAAAGGAAATGTTAACGCAGTGGAAACGGGCAAAATAGGTGTTGATTACCACTAAATATTTCAGTCAACTATGCATTTGGTTATCAAGCTACTGGAAAGGCAAAAGAAGATGTGCATACAAATTTCAGGCACACTTCATAACAGAACTGCTGAAAACTTGTGGAAAGAGACTGATGTATGATTTTGAAAGAAAGTTTGCTTCACAGAATACTGCATTGAAAATTCATTTTATGTGATCACTTAAGTTTTAATTCCTGATAATTTCATTAATTTTTGACGAATTATTCCTGTGATAGAGCAATTTAAAAAAAAACTGTGAGCACATGAGATATACTACTGTTGTACAAGTTTATTATATTTAAGAACTCTGAACTACATGAAGTGTTCAGCATAAATACAGAACAAGAAGTGACTAAATGTTTTGATATATAGACATACAATTGAAATTATTTACAAAAAAATTATAAATTAATTTATTTTCTCATGTAAAATTCCCGGAACACACAAACCTACCTGAAAAACTCACTCAGAAATGTGTGATATACAAGTGGTGTTAACAGGGTGAAGTAGATGCATGTCGTGACATCAACCACACAGAGACCATCAACAATACCATAATTCAGAAGCCCACTTCCAATTGATTGTGTCAAATTCAGTACAACGAGGAAGAAAATGTAGAGGTAGAAGGAACGTTTAGCTGTTGGAGGAAAGAAAGACAGTTTTAAACTCAGTGGAAAAAAAGTGCAAAAAAGACATCATTTATCTTTGTCAAACTCTAGAACTAACTACTTTTAGAATTTATAATCCTACCACAGTTGAGAATAATAAGTGCTAATCAAGAAATAGCACCACAGACACAGTGCTAAATATTCCCATGTTTAGCTGTCAGATAATTATTATGTTCCTCATAGTTTTCCATCTTAACAACTTGCAAAAGATTTAAGAGTACGCTAAGTGCAAAACAAAGAATATAATCTATAACATCAAATTAGCAGCATCATAATCACAATATTCACTGCCTTGTAGTACTTACTTACAAGTACATACCAAGGCAAAATCTGGCCTCAGAGTTTTGAAGTTTTATAAATAATTATCAAGATTCAAGAAGACAGCTCTCTCTGAACTGCACAATGGCTTTACAACTGAATACTATGAAAATAACTTCTCCCAGTGTATCAAATGTTCAAATAATTTATGTGACTGCACATGCCTGTTGAGAATGTAAATTATTTGGACAAGTGGATATTCTACAAAAGATATATTCTGGCAACAATAAATAAGACTGAACAACATAGCTATTAACACAAGTGAAACCACCATTCCAAAATGATATCCTTATTTATTCTTCACAAATACAAAAGTTACATACTTATCACAACACTGTGACTGTATGATACATTTGAAGTTCACAAAAGCAGCATTTTAAGACATTATATCATGTTACCCGCTGAAAATAAATCTGGACAAATCTTGAAGTATGTGCAAGTTGTAGCAATATTCATCACTTCAACCAGAGTGACTGAGGATGATTACTTACAAAAATTTAATGCAGGTCAATCTTCAGATGAGATTGGGGAAGGTTTGTTGGTTGATTTCAGGGAGGTACCAAATAGTGGGTCACTGATCCCAACAGATTAGCGAAGGAAGTTGGCCATGCCCTTTCAAAGGAACCATCCTGGCATTTTCCTGAAACGATTTAGGGAAATCATGGTGTGGGTTCCTGTAGTCATGTCCTAGTTCATGAACCACGGGCAATGTATGAGTGGCCAAATAAGTGGTCCCGACAGTCTGAATACCAGCTACTTTGGAATAAGGCTGGGCACCTCGGACATATTCTGAGTCGTGGTCACCTTTGTGCTCATCCGGCAAAGACTACCAAATCCACCGGTTAGTCCCTCAACCGTTAGGGGTAAAACTCAATGGGACTCGGGGCAAGTAAGGCTAGCAACCTGCTTCCCTGGTACTTTAAATATGATGCTGGCAACAATCAGAGCAAAACGCCTCGGACCTTTGGTGACGGAGTCCCACCTCTAACTGACAAACCAGGCACTCCTAAGATACGACTTTGCAAACAAATGGTAATGAGATGGGGAGCTATTAATATCAATGGGGGCTACTCTGGGAAGAAGGTAGAGCTGGCAGAGGCTGCAAGTAAGATGGGGCTGGACGTTTTAGCTGTTAGTGACATTCGGGTAAGGGGTGAGAAAGAAGAGGAAGTGGAAGAATACAAGGTCTACCTGCCAGGAGTCAAGGCAGGAATAGCACAATGGGGTGTAGGGCTTTACATCATGAAAGAAATAGAACCCAGCGTAGTTGCAATAAGGTATTTAAATGAACGACTGATGTGGATAGATTTGACAGTGTCTAGCAATAAAATTAGGATTGTGTCAGTATATTCGCATTGTGAAGGGACAGATCAAGATAAGATGGATAGTTTTTATGAGGCACTCAGTGATGTAGTTGTTAGAGTAAAGGACAAGGACAGTGTTCTGCTCATGGGTGATTTTAACGCCAGGATTGGAAATCGAACAGAAGGGTATGAAAAGGTTATGGGTAAATTTGGAGAGGATATGGAGGCCAACAGGAACGGGAAACAACTCTTGGATTTCCATGCCAGTATGGGCTTAGTAATCACAAACTCCTTTTTTAAACATAAGAACATTCACCGGTATACTTGGGAAGGCAGGGGAACCAGATCTGTCATTGACTATATAATAACAGATCAGGAACTCAGGAAGGCTGTGAGGGACACACGTGTATTCAGGGAATTCTTTGATGACACTCATCATTATTTAATCTGCAGTGAAATTGGGATTGTGAGGCCGAAAGTGCAGGAGGTCAGGTCCATATGTAGGAGGAAAAGAGTGGAGAAACTTCAGGATAAGGAAATCAGGCACAAGTACATAACAGCAATCTCAGAAAGGTACCAGTTAGTTGAATGTAGTCAATTACAGTCATTGGAAAAGGAATGGACAAGGTACAGGGACACAGTACTAGAAGTTGCTAAAGAATGTCTTGGAACAGTAGTGTGTAAAAGTAGGATGAAGCAAACAGCTTGGTGGAATGACACAGTCAAGGCAGCCTTTAAAAGGAAAAAGAAGGCGTATCAAAAATGGCTACATACTAGAACTCAGGTAGACAGAGAAAGTTATGTTGAAGAAAGAAACAAAGCCAAACAGATAACTGCAGCATCCAAGAAGAAATCTTGGGAAGATTTTGGAAACAGGTTGGAGACTATGGGTCAAGCTGCTGGAAAACCATTCTGGAGTGTAATTAGCAGTTTTCAAAAGGGAGGTAAGAAGGAAATGACAAGTATTTTGGACAGGTCAGGAAAACTGTTGGTGAATCCTGTGGATGCCTTGGGCAGATGGAGGGAATATTTTGAAGAGTTGCTCAATGTAGGTGAAAATACGATCAGTAATGTTTCAGATTTCGAGGTAGAATGGGATAGGAATGATGATGGAAACAGCATCACGTTTGAGGAAGTGGAGAAAATGGTCAATATATTGCAGTGCAATAAAGCAGCTGGGGTGGATGAAATTAAGTCGGAACTCATCAAATACAGTGGAATGTCAGGTCTTAAATGGCTACACAGGATAATTGAAATGGCCTGGGAGTCGGGACAGGTTCCATCAGACTGGACAAAAGCAGTAATCACACCAATCTTTAAACATGGAAACAGAAAAGATTGTAACAACTACAGAGGTATCTCTTTAATCAGCGTTGTGGGTAAAATCTTCTCAGGTATTGTTGAAAGGAAAGTGCGAGTATTAGTTGAGGACCAATTGGATGAAAATCAGTGGGGGTTTAGGCCTCTTAGAGGTTGTCAGGACCAGATCTTTAGCTCGTGGCAAATAATGGAGAAGTGTTATGAGTGGTACAGGGAATTTTATCTATGCTTTATAGACCTAGAAAAGGCATATGACCGGGTTCCTAGGAGGAAGTTATTGTCTGTTCTACGAGATTATGGAATAGGAGGCAAACTTTTGCAAGCAATTAAAGGTCTTTGCATGGATAGTCAGGCAGCAGTTAGAGTTGACGGTAAATTGAGTTCATAGTTCAGAGTAGTTTCAGGGGTAAGACAAGGCTGCAACCTGTCTCCACTGTTGTTCATATTATTTATGGATCATATGTTGAAAACAATAGACTGGCTTGGTGAGATTAAGATATGTGAACACAAAATAAGCAGCCTTGCATATGCGGATGACTTAGTTGTGATGGCAGATTCGATTGAAAGTTTGCAAAGTAATATTTCAGAGCTAGATCAAAAATGTAAGGACTATGGTATGAAGATTAGCATCTCCAAAACGAAAGTAATGTCAATGGGAAAGAGATATAAACGGATTGAGTGCCAAATAGGATGAACAAAGTTAGAACAGGTGGACGGTTTCAAGTACTTAGGATGCATATTCTCACAGGATGGCAACATAGTGAAAGAACTGGAAGCGAGGTGTAGCAAAGCTAATGCAGTGAGCTCTCAGCTACAATCTACTCTCTTCTGCAAGAAGGAAGTCAGTACGAAGACTAAGTTATCTGTGCACCGTTCAAACTTTCGACCAACTTTGTTGTATGGGAGCGAAAGCTGGGTGGATTCAGGTTACCTTATCAACAAGGTTGAGGTTACGGATATGAAAGTAGCTAGGATGATTGCAGGTACTAGTAGATGGTAACAATGGCAGGAGGGTGTCCACAATGAGGAAATCAAAGAAAAACTGGGAATGAACTCTATAGATGTAGCAGTCAGGGCGAACAGGCTTAGATGGTGGGGTCATGTTACACACATGGGAGAAGCAAGGTTACCCAAGAGACTCATGGGCTCAGCAGTAGAGGGTAGGAGGAGTCGGGGCAGACCAAGGAGAAGGTACCTGGATTCGGTTAAGAATGATTTTGAAGTAATGGGTTTAACATCAGAAGAGGCACCAATGTTAGCACTGAATAGGGGATCATGGAGGAATTTTACAAGGGGGCTATGCTCCAGACTGAACACTGAAAGGCATAATCAGTCTTAAATGATGATGATGGAAAACCCAAATCTGGATGGCCAGATGCGGGTTTGAACCGCCATCCTCCTGAATGCGAGTCCAGTGTGCTAACCACTGTGCCACCTCACTTGGTAAGAGATTGGGGAAGAATCATATTCTAGAAACACTATAGTTTTATCATGTTGAATAACCCTGCAGATATGCTGTTTTCTGGATTCATAACGATAACATGAGCTGTAAAACGTGCTCCAAGAACACCCCCCACCCCTCTCCAAGAATCTCCCCTCTTTTGTTATCCTTCAGCATATTCACGAGGATAATACATAAATTTCATTGATTTGTATAGTATTTTTACACACATGGGCTACACAGACAATTAATAACATTCAAAATCCAAACTCATCTGAGAGTATAATTTGGAATCTCTCTTTTCATCTGACAGCTCTTAAGAGTGTATTATTCCATGTAATGATTAGAAGGCTAATTACATTACCATTATCACAAGGAAATGGAACTCAACATGCTGAAATATAAATGAATGCTTATAATCTGTTTTGTTACTGAAGTTAATAGAAAGAAAGTGCACAAGAATTTTTACATAAAGTAGGAGAGAAATAACATGGTAAAGTAAGAGGTATAACAACACGCCAGATATGCTATGCTTTCACATGTCGGAGGAGAGTCCATATTGCAGTTTTTCCATGGCATTACTAATTTTTCTAGACTGAAAATGTCCCAAGATAAAATGTAGGATACAGACTGGACTGAAGACACCTCTATTATTACTTCGTGGCATGCAAAATACACAGTAAAAACTAATTACTTATACGTGGGACAAACCAGTAGAAAACTGTACCTCATTCAGACAGAACAGTTATCTTTAGGATAACAATTCATTGCATTTATTTTACACGTGTTACTAGAATAATATACTGTAGGGAATAAGGAAGATGGTGTTAAAACAATACATATGGCTTACAAAGGATATCATGTATGCACAACTTATTGAAGAGTTAGACATTCCCACTCTCCATGTTGAGAACATCATTTCTATCTTAGATGAACAAAATGAAGTGAATAAGATATTCCTGTAGATTTTGTGGGACTCTTCATAGTGAGTGATTAACAAGTTCAGAATATTGGAGGAAAGTGTAGATTCAAGCCTATTTCAAATTATTTTAAAATAAAGATTTTACTGTGTTCCTCTTTATATAATGGTCTTTGCTGAGGTTTGTTGTGCATGCTTAGTTTACAATTTTCCTCCTCCTTATACATTTTCTCAATTTTTGTGCAGTGTTCCTTTGGGTGCCCACCCTGTCCTTGACACCTTGCCCTTCATTTTAGGGATTCCATAGTTCATACTTTCTACTTTATGTTTGTGGGTTACATTCCTTCTTTCTATTCATAGACTAATCCCAAATGTGCTTCACATGCAACAGGTTTTACATGTGCAGTTATTTCCTACTTTTGGACACTTTGGTGTGCTTTTGTACTAGATTTCTATCTGACCACACAGTGCTATGAAGACACTGACTGTCATCGTTTCACCAAAATTAAATATTCAATTAAGTGTAAGGTTTGAGTATTGTACTTTTATTTTTATTCTTGGTTTTGTCCTGTGTTCATTCTATAGGATATTTCAATTCTTGAACCTAATGGCATTTACACAGGCATGCTAGAAGACTGTCGGTGATCAAATCAGTTACCCAATAAAACATTGCTTCAGAAACAGCTTTTGGTGGTACTTCAACAACGTAGAAAAGACAGATTGCTACTTATTGTAAAGAAAACATGTTGAGTTGCAGACAGGCATAATTAGAAGACACTTACATACAGCTTTTGGCCACAGCCTTCATCAGTAAAAGAGAACACACACAAACTATTAATACATACAACAAGCACAAACATCTCTCACACACACATATCACCAACTCCAGCATCTCTGGCCAGAATTGTTTGTGTTTTTGAATGGTGTGTGTCTGTCTTTTACTGATGAAGGATTTGGCCGAAAACTTTAGTTAAGTGCCTTAATTGTGCCCGTCTGCAACTTAACATGTCTTCTTTACAGTAAGTAGCAATCCTTCTTTTCCTACATTGTTGATTTTCTCACTTTGAGTTTCCATAGTTTGATTTTGGTGTTATTTGCAAGATTTAATTCTTTAAATACGTACAGGCAAATTTTAGCCAACACGTCAAGTCCTGCTTCTTGCAGAATATTCAAATCTCGGTTAGAAGGTGAGGCTGCATTACTTCAAAGAAATGGTCCTGAAAACATATGGACAGGAAATATGGCAAAATACTTCCCTGTAGGCTTGCTACGGTTCTGAGGCTAGTAACTTATGAATTCAGGACCAAATCTAAATGTATTTACGACAGTTTTCTCATTGAAACAACGCTGTATGTCCTGTTTCAATACAAATGTCATTTAGGCAAAGTTTGAAGAATTTTTTGCCTTCAAGTGTCAAGTTAACTGTCTGTGGATGACTCAGATAAATTTCATACAAAACATCTAAAAAAGCTATGAAATTTCAACAGTGCAAGTTATTTTAAAAATCTACGAGGTTGGCCATTCAATATAACATGCGGGTGCCACTCTAGTCTCATTAGCAATGGTGTTTCATATACTTCTGAATGTACTATTATTTTGCCATAAAACTCTGAAAGCTTGAGCTTGTTTTACAGCCTGTTTGTCAAATGGAAACTAGGTCATTCAATGACTTACAATTATTTCCATAAATATACTTGCAAATACAGCAAGCAACAAATAGAACAGAACAATGAATGGACCAGATCTAAACATGTTTTAAAAATCTGTGCTTGTGCAGGGAGACAAGTTTACAAATACCATGTAGCACTGAACATGCTAAGCTGAAACATATTTGTTTGCTGAATCCAGTCAGACATGATGAGAGTGAATATACATTACAAAATGTGATGAAACACATAAAAATCAAATTTTATTAAAAATTACAGGAACCAGGAATAGGTAGGTACGTAGGTAGGTTGGCATGCGTATGTGTTTTGTCATCAGAAACTATGAGTAGAAAATGTGTTGATTTGAAAAATGCTTAAATGCTTTCCACAACATAGATGGAAACAGGTTTCACTGATACATGATGGAGCCATTTTTCTAAGCCAGCATCACAGTTGGATGAGACCTGGTGGCACCAGTTCAGTCCACAATCCAAGTGACACTGGAATGGTGTACATCAGCTTTTGCACGTTCCGCAAAGGCTGACATCCAAAAGTTCAGGATAAAGTTAATGTTTGTCACCATTTCTGATGACAAGGAATGATCCACTGCTAATTAGTACCCGAATGTCAAACTATCAGTGACAAATTTTATATGGCAGGTTAGAAATGGTTGCCCCTATGCATATGGTTTATTTGCTCAAAGTTCTATAGGACTGGAAAATGTATGACAACGTCCACCCACACTATGCAATCTTGTGCATAACTACTTGACTAGATGACTTAGTTTTTCTCCAGTGCACACTGTACTCCACAGCACTGGTACCTGTAGATGTTTTTGTTTCTCTGCCTCACAGAAATCACAGCAAATGCTCATTTTTCAGATGTTCTAGATGCCCAAAGATGTCTAAGCCCAAGTCTCAATGTCTCCACATACTTCAAAGAAATCTTTCACTTGCAGTTTTCCATGACTCTTGCAGATGTAGCCAAAAGTGTATTGTACTTGATGGAGATTATTTTGAAGCTTAGTAAATGTAGGTAGTTTAAATCTTGCTTGCTTTGTTTTACAACAGCACCCACAGGAACTTTGTAAGACCACCTTTCCAACAAAACCTTTAGTAATTCATGCAGAATATTGTGGTAATAAACTTGCCAAATACTGAAGAAAAGAACATTAGATTTTTAAACCTCAATATAATGGTATCATTAGACAGAGCATACCTCTGTTGTACAAGTATGGGAAAGAAATTTGCCACGGTATTACTGAAGGAACCATTCAGGCATGCACCCAAAATGACTAAGATTTATTGTTTTTCTAAGGCAGTCAGCCAGATGCAAATCAAGTAAATGAAATCTTTACTTTTCAAATTAAGGATAAAACTTATTTTATAAAACTTTCAGGAACAGAAGTTAATGATGTCTCCAATTATTGTGCATAATACTGGCATACACTCTTCAATCAGCTTTTGCAGCTCTCTGAAAATGAAACAAGCAGTCTCTTCAGCTGCAGCACACTATTGTTACATCACTGATACTTTGAGACCAATGCCCGGGCACAGTATTAAAGCAGCAAATGCCCCACACCCAAGCTCCACTTTTTTTTTAACCATTCACACTGTTTTCAATGCACTCACAGCTTCTACTTGCGTTTAGCGTGCTCTGAATCAACCTCTGCACGGTATGGATGTTTCTGAAACTTTCTGGCATTCATGAAAGACAATGCTTGCTCAAAAACACTTTATCGACATATGGTGCCACAGTTCTCATATATTTCTCACTGGATTTTCTGATAAACCTTAAAAGAAAAAAAATGTGAATACAGTCATTTTGCCTCAATCAGGCTTGCATACAAAAATATGAATTCGGTATTACCTCTCCGTTCCTTTACATAATTCTGCTTGCAAAATTAGCTATGCAAGTTACATTCCATTCTGTTTTCAGACAAAATTTTATGTCCAATAATGAATAATACACTTCTTAACAACCAAGTTAGTACTTCAGATGTACTGCCATCTGTAGTGGCACCATGTAAGACTAAGTCAGTCTACTTTTGCAAAATCTTCAGATGCTGAATTAGGATGGACCACATTCGATGACACGCACACTGCAAAGGGTGCGGGGACAATGTGATAATGATCCAACATTACGAACATTCTTCAAGATGAATTTCTGTAGTCGTTGGTCCTAGTTGTCATATTCAAGCATTGCAATTCCTCATGTCACTGTGTCTTAAAACATTCTCTCCCTCTGATCCCTCATACCTCAACATCCATTATTCCAAGTTCTGTAATGGCCAGTGGCCTGGAATTAGTAATATTTCTTTTGAAAGTATCAATGTACATGTATTCAATAACAGACCAAGGGATGAGTTACCTCCTTTCCCCAGGTATATTAATCTTGCATCCCAAAAATGCTCTGAATGCAGAATTGAGAACTTTCCACTCTATGTTTGCCTCACATCAATTTATCATCAATTTGGTGGATCTGAAGTGGTGTTTCACATTCCTGCTCAGTTTGTTGTCCTCTCTTACCCCTACTTCATTTTGATGCACACATAGAAATACATTCACTTTAGATTGCATTTGCTCTAAGGCACTCATAGTTACTAAATTCAGACACGAAGAGAGTCTATGAGAGATGTGTTCCTCAGGTGCTCCAGTTTCATCGATTTATTGAATGACATACCTGTGTAAGTTCATTCAGTCAATTTTCTGAATTATATACTGTTGTCTGAACAAGTGAGTGCATTGCTCTTCAGTGCACACTACGAGTGTAGTGAAAGCGAGTCACATTGTGGGCACACATCTAGCAGGCCACACTGTTCTGTCACAATTATTGAGTAGCATAATTTTCTTATGTATGGGACTGTATGTATGGAAGTGGTTGTTAAAAAAATAACAATAGATGTTTTGTGGAGTCAATAAAATAAGCATAGTCTCTGTTCTGTATTGGTCAACTTGTGTGTTAACTCTTGACCTTTCTTGAACCTGGCAATACAGGATCCTACCAATAAAGTTTGTGAGATTGCTCTCTATGCAGGCAGCATGTTGGGAAAAGGGCAAAAATAATACACAGAGAGAGGATAATGGGAGGAGTTAACTAATATTGATAAATGGTGGTCATTTAATGTTGAAATTTGATTGACATTTTTAATGAAGGCAAAAGTTAATGTACAATATTCAAATGACAGTTAATTTCCCATGTAAATAACTGGTGCCTAGATGTGAGTCAGTCAGTAATAGTTTTACCTTCTGACATAGTATTTGCCAACCTTTTGCAAAAGCAAATCGCAGCAAAACTGATGCATTATGGAGAGATCTTTTATGCAGTGCGTCAATTTAACAGTATATTTTCACAGCACAAAAAAATTACAAGAGAAAACCACCAAATAGAGCCCTTTAGCTTTGCAAACACGCAAATCAACACAACACCTGCAAATTTTGCTTCTATCAACCAATCATACCTCAGACTACACTACAGAACAAGCCATCACGACAGACAGCAAAGTAGCATAATAAATTAATATTGAGATATTAATACTGAGATGAACATTCCCAGTGTTCTGTTGTACCTCCAGAAAATTGTTTGCATGGTGTCATATGACCTGTGCTGTTAATTGGCTGATAGAAGCAAATCAAGTAAGTGCAATGTTGCTTTATGAATTGTGCGGTTTTTCTGTTTATGCTTGTGTACTAGGAAAATAAGCAGTTTAACTAGTATACCACAATAATGATGTCTCCAAAACACATCTGTTTTTACAGCTTTATTGTGTGAAAGTGTCTGGAAACACAACATTTTCAGATAAAACTGTTGCCTACTCTAAGTTAAAATGGTTCATTATTATGAGAAGGAATTCGTAATAATGAAAGTAGCAAATTTTTGGAAAACATGAAAACAAATACTTCGGGCAGAAGGAAGGAAACAATGAAATGCGCTACAACGCATTTTCAGACTAGGCTGCCAACTCGTGTGGCCACAGATCCATGCAAGTCTGTGTTCACAGCTCTAGGTTCTTGGTTCAACCCTAAAATAATGATGATGATGATCTGTATTAACTCTCAAGTGGGCGCACCAATTTTTGTAACACAAGCGGGCACGCGGCGCATTTTGTACACATTTAAAGAGTAGCTGTGCTCATGTTACCAAGGCAAACATGAACGAGCAAAATCAAAGTTTAATCTTAGTTTAATTAAAACAACAACAAAATAAACTTCCATTATATTAGCTAAATCACTGTTCAATGAAGAAAATAACAATAAATTTTCATTATATCACTCTGACGCTGGGACAAGTCTTACTCCACAGTAATGACACACTAAGCATTAGACAGCACACCTGCATCAGATCACAGTCAACCACTTATTAGATTTCTAATTATCTCGTACACAGCTGCCTCATTGTGGGGTTGTGCCACTAAGTGCGGAATCGGGACATTTTCCTGCACAAATTTTACATTTTTTCTCACCTAGCATGTTGTTTATTTTATATCACTGCTGCTCACTTGGGTGTATGACAGCACAACTTAACACTGGGCTAGCTGGAGCAATAATTAAGAAATAGGCATGTAAAGCAACAATGGAATGGTACGAGACTGTGTTATTTATGGTTGGCAATGGATAAAATATACCCAAGAACTTTTAACACTACAATCAATATTGTTACTAATTTGTACTGATTAATTCTGCATAATGTCAAGTGTATATTCTTTACTAAGTGATTTACATTTACTCTTTGCAAGTTAAGTCCTTTGTATTATTTGTAGGGAAGTGGTATTTTATTATGTATATTTGTGTTGACTTGTTAAATTGTTTAAACAATGAGATTTTTTAAAATATGTTTGCTGTCAACTATGTAATAACTGGTTCATACATAATATGGACTTTGTATTGTGTGAAGAGGAACCAAAAGTAGTTACCCTCTACAACGAAAATGAGTTGGCACACTAGGAAAAGGTGGATGTGGCACTCAGTCTGGGCAGCAAGTGAGAGAGCACAGTAGTCAGTCGGTAGCAAGTAACTGACGAGTAAACATCGCAGGTGCTGAGTGAGGCTTACAAGTGGAATGGAATGGCCTCAGATTTAATATGTGGCTGTAAAATGGTGCTCTCGATTTTGGAAAAGCTCTAAAAATGATATTAACAATGCCAAGAAGAGGTAAATAGAGCTAATTATTGCCAATGCAAAGACCACCTAACCGTCACAAGCTTGTCACCACAATTGCGCAACCACTTTGTCACACATACGAAAGGTCAGAACTGTATTACTGTATGAACCAGTAATGTGTTTGGTTCTGTGCTAACATGCACTTATCCATGTAGGATCCTCTCCTTTAAGTGATGAAATCCGAGAGCGTCCTTTGCATAAAAAGCATTAACAGTTTTATAGTGCATTTTATTAATATGTGGCAAAGTTATGCCAGTACTCTTAATGTGCAGGGTAAAATTTACTTGTTTTTCATACATATAAAACAGACTATTTACGTTTGAGTATTTTGAAACTTAACTAGAAAATGAACTAGAATATCAGTTTAGGAAAGATTATTACTTGGAAAACAAGTGTTCTAATGTCTCATGTTTTAAAGTTGTTTTCAAAACTACTTGCTTCACAAGGTGTTGGAGGATGCTTGCAGTAAAATTTTACTGGAGATCTATGATTTGTAGAGGTTATTGTCAGGGTAAAGAGTGTTACATTAGTAGAAACGTAATGATCTCAGATGAAAGAGTAACCCAATTCTACCTTAACAAAAAGGATAAACCAGATTAGTAGGTTTCTAGCTAATGATTCTTGCAGTGATTACTGAGAAGCAAAGGTAGAAGGTTTGTATTCTGTGTCTCCTTATTGCTTTTGTACAACAAATGTGTGTATTAATTGTACTTTATTATTATCATGTGCTATCTGGTCTTGTGTGGGTTGTGAAGAGCAAGTTTAGGCTATATTAGTTAAAGGCAAAAGTAATGATTAAAGTAAACAAGAAAAAGGGCTCATTTGCAACTATTGTGACTGCTTAACTGCTAAAGTGACAACTGCTGTTAACCACTGTATAATTTGTCCAACTGGGTGTGTTCATTGCACTTCACAGAACAGTATTTAACGAAAGTTTGTTTTGAATTGGTAAAAATAGGTTCTTTATAAATAATGCTTTTACATTATTATGCCTAATTAGGCTGGCGACCATATAACTATTTCAATTAAGAGTAATCAGTTACTGTTACTTTTTGCAAAATTATTTTCTTTTGCTAACTACCTACAGCTATTCTTACGAAATTAACGTTCGATACCAACTTTCCGTAAAGCAATCTCAGTCAATTTTCTAAACTTCTCTCAGAGGGTAACATTTACTGAAAGTTTAGGCCATATTTGGTAAATTTACTACCGCAGTAGTGTTATAAACTGGTCAAAAAAAAAAATTATTTTTTCCTGTCTCTAAAGTCAATATTTTATGTAAGATTAAACTATTTTACACTCAGCCTTTATAGTCTGGTGTGTTGTTTTTCAACTATGTTTGCTGCCCTGGAACTGCAGCAACATCACAAATGCTGTAACTAAAGGAACCCAATTTAATTCCATTTTTCACAACTACTAAGGAAAAACTGACTTCCAAATATTGGTTCTGTTGATATGATTGCCTTTTCTGTCTTATTTACCCCTATATGCTATACATACAGATTTTATTGAATGGGAAGCATCATAACAACATTAATAAAATAATACAAATAACATCTAAAATCCAATGTCACAATAAAAAGGTATAAATTACTTTAGAGTGTAGTTATCTGTGTTCCAAGAAACTTTTCAATGCTGATTCCAAAAATATTTCATTGTCACCAGTTAACATAGAAAACTGGAAGCTTTACTCACTTGGCAAGGCAAGACGTTCTCTTAGTCTTGTCCATGGTAAGATTAAGATGACAAGATAAACCTACAACAGAAATTGTAAACACATTAACAGTTTTTTGCAGCACACACCCTTCACTCTTTCAGACTGATGGGAGGTGGTGGTGGTGGTGGGTGGGGGGAGGGGGAGGGAGGGAAAGGCTACTGCATATAATGAGGATTTCAATAGCAGGCAGCAAGTAAGTAGAAGTTATTCTTTTAACATCTGGCACTGCACTACTACATGAAGATTAAAGCCATACTATTCTAAATACTGCAATTGCTCACAAATGCGTCACTGAGCATTCTCCAATCAACATTCTTCCATGGGCTTAAATTACATAACTAATAATGCCCTCTTCTCCATGGTCATTTGCCATTGTTTTTCTGTGCATCAGGTTACATGGTGTGCAAAATCTTTCAAAGTCTGTCTCCTCATTTCATTCACTCTTTAGGAGTAGACTGACATACTGTATCTGCAGACAGTTAATTTGACTCCACACACTCGTAATGACTTGATCCAATGATTGGTTATACACAGATTATGATGATGTATTTACAGTGGCCTATTTGGTCTGTTCCCTTATTCCACAAAAACTGCAATCACAGACATTGTTTGTTTTTTATTTATTTAGTGCAAAAGAATGTTCATGTACTCTAACACTAAAAATATACTTTACCTTTGCTTTAAATGTATAGCTTCACTCTTATGTCCAAAAACTCTTAAGGAGTACACAATTAAGGGAACTATATCATGTGTGGTTTGTACCATCTGCCATAAGAATAATAAGATTTTCTTGAATTCTGGAGAGCCTGTCTAAATCAAACTCTCTCCATAATCTAACCCCCTACCTCCCCTCAACAATCCAACTTTCACACAGCATTGAATTTGCTTTCACAGCTCTAGAAAGGATCTACACTACACTGTGGCTTGTGCTGAATTTTATTGCGTTTTGGCTGTAACATACATTGCGTAACGTACAGTTTATCATGTAAGAACAACCACATTAACCATCTAAGTTTAAACTCTAGGTACCCCAAATTTTTACTTAAGATGACAAAACTCTTCTCTTGACTCTATGGACAACTTAAGCTTTTCTCAAATACAAGGATAATTTATAAGTCCTTACAAAATATTACCTTACATGAATCCCAATGCCCTACATGCTAGATACTTTTAAGTAATTTTAATATACAAATAAATTATCTATGAACTGTTAACAACCCATTATTTTTAGTGTGTTTCTTACCAATGTAAATACAACCGAACTGGTAAACCAGAAAAGCATTCCTCCATGTCCAAATAAATTATAATCTTTAGACAGGATGTGGAAGCTCTCATCTGGTGAAACAATCTCTAGCACTCCTTGGGTAATTGTGAATCCTAATGATATGAAGGATGTCGCTAGCAACACATGGCGTATGCTGCTACGGCTGTCCAGATGACCTGCAAGCACAAATAAGAGGACATCAAGCTCAAATGTATGTTAATGACATACTCTATCACTTTAAAATGGCATACAAGACCAAAACCTAGGTCTAATTAAATAAACAACAATACAGCCAAATGGTGGTGTGTTCATTTAAAAATTATTGAATGACTATTGCACAGCAACATCAAAAACAAGTAAGAGTGTACTTCTGCAATCAGTGTCAAACGTCTGGTCTCACCATGAGCGTTAGCACAAGAAATCACGTTCACATTATAGTTCACCCCCCCCCCCCCCCCCCCCCGTCTGTCTGTCTGTCTGTCTGTCTGTCTGTGCGCGTGCGCGTGTGTCATAATTAGTGGTGTAAACACATAAGTTGAAAGTACACGATACTAGAAGCAAAAAACTCTCAGTAAACATATGGGCGAAAATGCATACCTTAAGAGCTACGAGCAATTTTTCATCTCCGATACTGTGAAGCAAATCTCTTCTACTGCAAGCTCCTTACTTTCCATACTTTGGGAAGTGATAATATGGACCAAAACAGGAAAAAAAAGGTCCAGTAAACATGTGCTCTAAAATGCAAACCTTAAGAGCTATCAGCACTTGTTCATCTTTGGTACTCTGGAACATAACTCTTCTAATGAAGAAGTTCTCATAACTTTTGAGGTATGCATTTTAGGGCTCATTATTATAAAAAAATTTTCCTTGTTTTGGTCCATGTTATCACTTCCCAAAATATGGAAAGCAAGGAACTTGCAGTAGAAGAGATTTGCTTCACAGTATCGAAGATGAAAAATTGCTCGTAGCTCTTAAGGTACACATTTTCGCCCCTTGTTAACTGAGAGTTTTTTGCTTCCAGTATCGTGTACTTTAAACTTACGTGTTTACACCATCAATTATGATACACCCTGTGTGTCTAATTCATTTTTTCCTTGCACTAAATAAAAACACAAACAAGCACTGTGTAAAGAGCAAAGCTGTGTAGGTGCCTTTAGATACTCTCATTAACTTCTCTTTCCATTATATGCATCACACTAAATTTACACAGCTACAAAATGAAAAGTGAATAATACTCTGAATGACTTTTAGCGGCTACTTAATAAGAACACAGTGGTGCCACACTTCCACTGACAGCACCAAAACTGCTACTGGAAACTGCAACCCAAGTCAAAGTCCGGTGCACAATTGGTGCAAATGAAATGCAAGAGGAAGTTTTCCTGGATTGCACTCAGAACATGTGGAATAGTAGTTACTTTAAAAGTTATACAGAAATGGTCATGTCTGTATTCTAGACCTATAACGAGAAGGTACAAAAGCTTTTATGAAAATAAAATGCAGCATTTAATGCTACAGATTCACAGTACAGACCCTTTTCATAGAAATTTTTTCTGACTGTCATTAATCGAATGGTCACCCCCATAAGGCTTCCTATGTATAGGGGTAGAGGTTTGACTTCATGATAATGTGTAATAATTTTGTTTTCCCTCTTCCTTGCCATAAGGGACTTGTATGACATGAAAAATATACCTCTGTTGCAGCGATTTGCAGTTAATTTTCAACAACAGATGCGACAATTTAATAGAACGGCTAAGCTCATCAATAGTTGACTACACAGTCCATACTTGGATCTGAAAAACAAAGACTGACAGCTAATTGTTTACAGGACAGCTACCACAGCAACAACAAATCACAGCATGAGTTTGGTCATAACTGCCCTGTGTGCAGTTGTAATATTGTTCTGTTAGCTCAGTTACCGATTATCAGTCGGCTACAGATGTCCATTGGTCTCTAACATAATTTGTGTTTGTTAGTTACAGGTTTCAGAGATAATTTTAACACTTCTTTTATTGAAATAATGTGGAACAAGTCAGTTTACAAGATAAATATACATGATTACTGTTAACATTAACACCTTTTTTGTCCTACTCAAGCAACTACATTAAAAAAAAATTCTTATATGCTTTGTTTCTCAGCATGATATGTTTCTTTTATGGAATGTGTGAAGCTAACTGTGAAACTGCTTAGGAAAGTGTTAAGACTATCGCAATCCTGCTAAGCAAACTCAGCACTGCTTGCTAATAAGGAATGTCCTCAATATGAAATCACACAGCTGCTGCTACTGGTACTAGAAACATATTGTGCTTGCACATAATGGCAAAATGAGAACATCCCCCTCCGCCTCAATCAATTTGTTATTCTGATCCAGGTATACACAATAGCATCAGTACGATCACAGAGTTTTTCTTATGATAACATTACTGAATTCTGGGAAGGGGATGGTACACTTGACAAGCCACTGATTGCAGTGCAATGAAACAAACTGATTGGGGACTACTCTAATGCAAATGTTGTAAAAGGGTTCAGGGTCGCTAGGTCTTAAGTTTCTGAATAAATAGCTATGGTAACACAATTTTGTATTATCATTCAAGCAGTTTCTCCTTGAATTTTATCTTCACAGTGCATCAGGTAATAAATGTCATAAAAGCATTGAAGAGACACAAATCTTCCGAATGAGACAGTTTGGCATATATGCACATTGTTTTTGCCTGATAGGTGACAGAAAAGAAACTAATTATATTCGTGAAAATGTCTGAGCATAATCAAAAATGGCTCTGAGCACTATAGGACTTAACATCTGTGGTCATCAGTCCCCTAGAACTTAGAACTACTTAAACCTAACTAACCTAAGGACATCACACACATCCATGCCCGAGGCAGGATTCGAACCTGCAACCGTAGCGGTCACGCAGTTCCAGACAGAAGCGCCTAGAACCGCTTGGCCACACCGGCCGGCTGAGCATAATCAGTTAACAGTAAGAGTGTGTCTTAATGATGATAAAAAGTAGAATGCATTATGATTATCTGTAACTGCATACCACGTTATTGTAAAAAAAAAAAAAAAAAAAAAAAAAAAAAAAAAAAAAAAGTATGAGGCAGAATTGCTAGACAGTACTTACCTTTAGAAGACAAAAACTGAGTACTGCCAATAGGCTCATATAAAAGTACATGCCCCTATTTTAGCTTTCAGAACTGTTAGTTCCTTCCTCGGGAGGGAGGAAGGTAGGGACAGGTTGGGGAGATTAAAAGGTAAGATAGATCACTCAGGCCCAAGGATGAGAGAGACCAGCTATTCTGATGATGACAGGAGACAAAAACCTTTCAGGTCTGAGTGACCCATCCTTAATTTTCTGCAAATTAACTTTTCTCCCCCAAGAAAGCAACTGTTAGTTCCGAAAGCCAGGATAGTGCCATATTTCCATATGTGCCTGTTGGCAGTACTGAAATGTGTCACCTCCTAAAAGTATTGACCAGTAATTCTGTTTCAAAATTTTGTTGTTTATTCTTGCTTACATTATTATATTATCCTGTAATTATTGCACAAAGTAAAGGGTGGTGAAATACAGGGGTTTCCCTCATGGAATGGGTGCCCACAGTCACTACACAGAGGGTCTCCTGTACAGCAGGAAGACATATGCTCAAAACACAAGCACCAAAAGCACCTTATCGGTGAGGGTATCCCCTTCAAAAGACAGAATGAAGGTGCCAGTATCGGTGTGGTTGTCTTTGTGACCCTTCTGCAAAAGTCGAACAAAACGAACACCGACACGCTCCAGATTAGGCCGGAGTTTCTCATCAGTTTGCAGGGTGAGGTCCCTATGAAAAATCACTCCCTGGACCATCTGATCAGGTTAAATAAATAAATAAATAAATAAATATTCAGAGATTGGTGAGTAGTAATAGACACTGGGACATTGCCAAGATGATCACAAGCACGAAGAGCTGCAGATTGGGTGGCAGAAGCAGCTTTGATCAACAAGACGCCAGACAGCATCTTAGTAAGAGACTCCACTTTACCAAACTCGTCCTCTATATTCTCCACAAAAGATGGCAGTGAATGTGTCCCCATCTGTCCTAGTACTGACGAGATAGTGGGGAAAGTATTACATTCTCCCCCCCATGTGGAAGCTAAGGAAGGGAAGGGAAGGGAAGCAGCACTCAAGAGCTTTCACCATTCGAAGAGACGGCTGTTTGAGAACTGCCAGATTTTTGCAGCTTGATACGCTTCATGCGCCAAGGATTCACCCTGATGCCACTCACTATGATCAGAGGCTCTCCCCAAAGGTGCCACCCAGCCACAGCAAGGGCCGCTTGGCATGGGGGCCGTTGCCGGGAGTTCCAATACTTCAAGAACACAAGCAACCACCCCTTGGCATACAAGTGGAAGGAACAGCTCAGGTATCAGTATTGTGCACCACAACGACTGGCTGCATGTTCTGGTGACCTAGCAGGGTAGAAGGGGGGAGGGGCTACAGCAGGGGGTTGGGGGAGGAATCCACACCACAGATGCTAGGGAGGGAGTTCTTCCCCCAAATGGCTCACACTAAAAACAGAAAATTTAAAGTGGAGGTCAACCCTCAAGCGGGGACCATAATGCCAAAAAGGATGAAATAACAGGCAGAAGGAACAAAATTGCAAGCAATAAAGGGAACCAGGTGGATAGCCAGATCGATATAAATTGGAACACAGAGAGGGGAAGGAGGGGGCAACTGGAAAGGAGTGAGTAATGGAAGGGAAGGCAGGGTGAAGAAAAATGCAGCCACGGAAAGAAGAATGGGCTGCAACAGCTCAGGGCCTCCGTGTGCCACGCATGAACTCACAAAAGAACCTTGAGCCCCCTGGGCGGAGAGGTGCTATTACCTTCCCCTCCCTACCTCAACCTCCTCTTTATCCCCCACCACCCATACAGTTTCTCCTATCATACACTGCTGCTCGCAGTCTGGTCTCAGCAGGAAGAGACAGTGGTCATTTGTGTGTGAGTTGTGTTTGCGTGAATGTGTGTGTGTGTGTGTGTGTGTGTGTGTGTGTGTGTGTGTGTGTGTGTGTGTACCGGTATGTTGTCTAATTCAGAAGAAGGACTTTTGGCCGAAAGCTTACTTGTTTAACAGACTTTTTTGTTGTGCCTGTCTGTGACTCAGCATCTCCTATGTTCAGTAGCACAGTCATAATATTGTCAAAGTCTCAGGGAACAGTTTTTCTGCCTATGTTTATGTAATTTATTTAACGTTAGACCAGAGTTTCAAACACACAGTACATTTTGTACATCACAGTTACTTAAGAAATAATGATTTTAATATGGCAACTAGCATTAAAATGATCTAAGTGTCTGAAATGACATTGTGAGTGAATTAAAACTGACTATGAACTAATACAGTTACATGGTGTATACGTGGACAAGGAAAAAAAAAATTCCCAGATCTCCCGGTTAAAAATACATTTTCTCCCAGGTGAAAATACACTTTCTCCATGTTAAGTGACAGTATACTTTCCCTCGAAACTGTAAAACTTATTTTTTGAATGGATACAGTTTTATACAGCAGCGTAGAAATTCCCAGCACTTTAGAAAATGAAACTCAGGGGGGGAAAAAAAACACGTTTTGGAAAGATCTTTGACATGCAGCAACATGTGCACTGCATATTTTCATATTACGAAAATATAAATTTGAATTCCAACAACAGGAAAAGTTAACAGTTTAAATTAATAGACACAGTGTTGCTACAAGAAAAGCAAAGATTTTGCATATAATATTTGTCTTTAAGATTAATAAGCTACAATAGAAGCTAAGCTTTCACATATAATGTTGATCTGTTTAGCGGATGTTACACTTTGAGATATATCACACAAAAACGCCAGTACAATTTTTGATACCGACATAAATCTCTGATGATCTGCACTTTAAATTCTTCTAGATGGCTTGTCATCAAAAAGTTGATTTTTAAAAAGAGAGCAAATGCTATGTTGTTTAAGAAATTCATCTTACATTTTCGCACATAGTTCATCTTGTGTAAAAGGAAATTTACTTTGAAAATAATGCTTTTTGAACAACAATTCGCAATACTTTCCTGTGACCTGTTAGAAATACATTCATTTCAGCCAGGGAGCGCCAGATAAGAAGCGTCACTGCACTTGAGCGCCTACGGTGACATAGGAAGCCCTTATGTTCGAATGTATTAAGATCTTACATTATGTCATAAAAGAAAAAAGACGTAAGAGGATACTCCAAGAGCATCAGAATTTTGTGAACCATACTAAAATGCATAGTTCGCCTTACAGTGCACATTCGTATGTCCAAATTCCCAATGACGTAGGGTTTGACCTGATATGAAGCTTTTCAGTGTGGTTTTCGGGACGTAAATTTTCTTGGAGTACCAGTAGTGTATTATCTCATGTTTGGCTCTTTATTACGGTGTAATGCCATATGTGCTAGAAGAGGAAAACGTGCACCTGAAATGCGGCGAACAGTTGAAACTAGCCAATAGTGTGGAATTGAACACTTCGTTTCAAATAAATTGACTGCCTCAGCAGGAAAGCTTAATAAAAGCCAAATTTCTTTAGCAAACCGACAAAAATAGCATTGTTGTGCTGCAAGGCAATTAATGCTTGACTGTCAGAAAAGGTGGAAATAAAACAAAATCTGAAACTAGTAACATATTTTAGCCTTCCGTAATTATGTGAATGTATTTTAATTCATTTGATAGCTCCCAGCACAGAAATCCGTCTTGTTTTCATCTGACGTGAGAGCATTAAACGAAGAGGAAACAGAAAAATTCTTTCCATGTAGGCTTTCACGGCCGGCGTCTTTATCAGTAAACTCTTCCGGGCTAAGTTGCCGTGGTCGATCTGTAGAAAAATTCTTTCTTACCTATTAGTCGTTCTAGATGTGATGAGGATGCCCCTGGCAGAGACATCATGTACACTATGCACGTATTCAAAAATCAACTTATAATTCATTCAGAAATAAACTTGGAATGTGTTCAAAATTCAGCAGGGGTGCATTTCAAAATCATATGAATAATTGATAGACTGATGTGCGCTGGATGCTAGGTGCCTTGTGAAACAAGGTTTTTTTCCCCTCAATAATATGAATTTACCCCCTTCCCCCGAAATTGCCGCCCAGATCAGATACCCCGGTTTGCCCCCAGCCCCTCACTAGATACGGGCCTGCTGTGCATGCACGAGTCTGGCAGCTTGGGCGCGCCAGTAAAATTGTTCCGGGTACCGTGTGGCTGGTTGCTGCTACTGCTGCTTACACAGCCAACAGCCACATTTCTGTAGCCAGAAGCAGGAGAAGGTACTACTCACGCACGACTCAACTGCGCGTGTGCATGAGCCCGCTTGTAACTGAGTAAATGAGTCTAACGTAAACAGTTGTGACGTCACGCTCATTGGAGGCAATTCGTTGTTATGAAGCATTGCATAGTCTTCCGAAAGCATTTGACATATTTTGCTGTTGGCAGAAGCTTGTACGAGCACTGTGTTATTTTATATTGCACATTTTCTTTGCAATTTAAGTTTTATTTTCATTTTTTTCTCTCGTTCATGTTTTAATGCTGCAGTACTATTCTGCAGTAGTGGGATACAGTAATATCCTTTGTTAGAGTATCAGTTCTTACCAGTCAAAATTACAAAAATTTAACTGAAAACAAGAACAACAAAAAATTCCCAGAATTCTAAAAAATTCCCGGGTTTTTCCTGGATCTCCCAGTTCGTATACACCCTGAGTTAATATTGCCACAGCTACTGCCACTAATAGTGGTAGTACTAGTAGTAGTAGCAGTAATAGTAAGACAACAACAAAACTAATGATAGATGTTAACTAATACAGCAAGTTCTGGGGAAAGGAAATTTAAGGAGACTGCATAAGCTAAGAATACTGGGAAATAAGGAAAAGGGTGTAGAGAAACAATGGTTATCCTTATTGTTGCTTTAGAGATATACCTTAACTGTCTTCTGAAGCTGGAGATGTTATTCACTTCCCCAATCTAATGCAGGAAATTATTACAGAATCCTATACCTGTTCTGAGGACTGTGAGAAAATGGCTGAATGACAGAGTGGGACAGAAAGGCTTTTGCTCTGATGGGAGTGGTTGTTTCTGCATGTTGTTCAGACAAGAACAGAGGTTGAGGAGACATATGAGGGACAATGTTCATTGACAAGACAGTCGAGAAGACAGAGGGTATGGAAATGTCTGCACCTGTCAGCAGGCAACCACAATAGCTGTGCATATGATGGTGAAATGTGATCGAAACAGTCAAACATCACAAATACACTGAACAGCCAAAGAAAGTGCTACCCCTTCCCAATATCGTGTTAGGCACCCGGAACACACACAAGTGCCGCAACATGATGTGGGGTGGATTCAACTAATGTCTGAAGTAGAAGTGGAAGGAACTGACACCATGGATACTGTAGGGATGTCCATAAATCTGTAAGAGTACGAGGGGGTGGAGATCTCTTCTGAACAGCTCACTGCAAGGCATCCCAGATATGCTCAATAATGTCATTGTCTCACCAGTTTGGTGGCCAGCCCAAGTGTTCAAACTCAGGAGAGAGTTTCTGGAGCCACTCTATAGCAATTCTGGATGTGTGGGGGTTGAATTGTCCTGCTGGAATTGCCCAAGTCTGTCAGAATGCACAATGGACATGAATGGATGTAGGTGATCAGACAGGATGCTTATGTACGTGTCACCTGTCAGTCACATCTAGATGTATCAGGGGTCCCATATCACTCAAACTGCACATGCTCCACACCATTTCAGAGCCTCCACCATCTTGAACAGTCCACTGCTGACATGCAGGGTTCACCGATTCATGAGGTTGTCTCCATACGCGTACACGTCCGTCCACTCTATACAATTTGAATCAAGACTTGTCCAACCAGACAACATGTTTCCAGTCACCAACAGTCCAATGTCGGTGTTGCTGGGTCCAGGCAAGGCGTAAAGCTTTGTGTCATGTAGTCATCAAGTGTACACAAGTGGGCCTTCAGCTCCAAAAGCTCATATCGATGATGTTTCATTGAATGGTTCACATGCTGACACTTGTCGATGGCCCAGTATCGAAATCTGCAGCAATTTGTGGTAAGGTTGCACTTCTGCCACACTGAACAATTCTCTTCAGTCATCACTGGTCCCATTCTTGCAAGATCTTTTTCGAGCTGCAGTGATGTCGGAGATATTCACAGGTCACTCGTGAAATGGTTGTATGGGAAAATCCCCATTTCATCGCTACCTCAGAGATGGTGTGTCACATCGCTCACACGCCAACTAACACCACATTCAAACTCACTTAAATCTTGATAACTTGCCATTGTAGTAGCAGTAAACAATCAACAACTGCGCCAGACACTTGTTGTCTCATATAGGCACTGCCGACCTCAGCACCATTTTCTGCCTGTTTACATATCTCTGTATTTGAATACATATGCCAATATCAGTTTCTTTGGAGCTTTGGTGTATAATGAACACAGGTATTCATAACCAGACCCAGGTGCCATGAGCTTTCCTGAGTAAGGCATTGCAGGATAACATTGCTCTGCTCTAATCAATAGCTGCAAGTATAAGCGTTTGTTGTACAAGGTTTGTTTTCACGTCGAGAGGGGAGAGCCATAGTCTGTGCTTAGTTGTCTGACGTATGGTTTCAGATGGTGGCTATTCAACAGACACCAGGACCTTCTAATGTGAAAGAGTCGAAGAATGAGAAATTCACTAATGATCAATTAAAGAACAAATGAGACTTTCATTAATGATGAATTAAAGAGCAGATGTGAATTTAGTGACGAAGTTTAGAGACAACAAATAGGAGGATGATGATTGGATTCACCAGAATGCAAAAACTCTGTATAATTATGATAGTGTGGAAGCAGAACTTTCAAATACATTTCAAACAATTGAATTCCTGCCGGCAAAAATGTTGTAACCCTCATTTCTCTAAGAAATTTTTTTGTCACGTATAAACGTTGCATGTGCCAAGAGTAAGGCGTGTATGAAGTTATGTTGGCAAACATGTACATTAAGCGCCATTTTTCGTCTGTTTCCTATTCGTCATGAGGCGGTCGGATGCAGAAACGTTGTAAACATGGAGCAAGAACGTTGTGTGATTAAGTCAGAGCATGTGCGAAGATATAAATAGGGGCCAGAAATGGAAAATTAAGTACCGTATTTACTCGAATCTAAGCCGCACTTTTTTTCCGGTTTTTGTAATCCAAAAAACCGCCTGCGGCTTAGAATCGAGTGCAAAGTACACGGAAGTTCTCAAAAATGTTGGTAGGTGGCGCCACAACTAACTTCTGCCATCAAATATATGTAGCGCTACAACAGGCATGTTTTTCAGGCACAAAGATAAATACTGGCGCCAAAACCTCTTCGTCAGTAAATAAATTTAAAAAAAAAGGTGGAAAATGAGCTTCTTTCTCCGCCCCGAGTTTCGACCACTGCACTTTCATACATTATCCAACGAAGTAAATAGAAATTTCGTATTGTTCATCTTCTAGCAGCATTTCAATGTACTACGAAAATCTGACTGGCAAAACTGTTTGGGATGTTTGTCAATATAGGAAACTCTATGTCCTGAATTTTTTCCTACCTGTGAGAAGAGATGGTTGCTACTAGGAACTTTTATGAATTGTGAATCACATGCAGTATTCTCTTCACAATAAGAATAATACAAATATAAACATTTTGCCATGTATTCTTTCGTGTTTGCTGCTGTCTCATTTAAATCCTGTCTGCCTAACAGACAACAGCAAACACGGAAGAATACACATATCATGTCATGTTCGTCATATTCGTATTATTCTTATGCCTAATAGTGATACAGTCAGAAATGAAGCACGGCAATTGACTAGATTTTTAAATCTAAGATGATTCTAATTTCTGTGCAGAATATAATGTACTAAAGAGGCGTCTGCAAAGATTTTCAAATGGTGAAAAATGTTCGCTAAACTCTCGTTCAGAACATCTTCCATCATATGCAGTCTATTATTTGGTTCTTGTTGATCATTATCAAATAAAGCAGCAGTGTAAGTAACCTCCCACAAGAGCAAGCCACGCCGCGAGCGGCGACAGGCCGTAAACACTCATTATCAGAATGCGACAAACAATGCAAGACACAGTACAGTAATGCATTTTCAGCTTAGAGTGACGTAAACACATAGCGGCACTTATCAGATCAAAGAAAAATAAGCAATCAATTCAAACCAGACGAAGCACGTGAAAAAGGAAGAGTATCCGTATAAATACGGACGGAGCGCCTGATGCATAGCAATGGCTACCTGTAAAGCTTAACTGCTAAGCTTACGACTCGAACCAAACTACTGTAGCTGTATCGTCATTCATTCGACCTAAATTGTGTCTCATATTATAATGGACCAACATTGTTTCGATTTGGAGGTGCGGCATAAAACTTTTATCTACCCTTGAATTTCGAGTCTCAAATTTCGGGTGCGGCTTAGATTCGGGAAATTTTTTTTTCCTTTATTTCAAGTCTCATTTTTAAGGTGCGGCTTAGATTCGAGTAAATACGGTATAGTGAATGGAAGAGGAATGTGAAGAAACACAAATGGAATTCGGGGCAACCATATTTGGCCCACAATAGCAAACAAGTGGGTGCGTAAACGCTGTATGCCAATATAACACAATATTTCTGTGAAATAGGAGATTCCATCTTCGGCGTTAATGTGGTTAACCCCTTTATAACTCCCTTTACAGATTGCTACCTGCAAATGTAGATACCAGTGTAACACAAAAAATGGAGGACAACAGAGCTGTTTCAAGAATTCTACACTTTATAAACTATAAAGCACAAACCAGACAATTGGCTTCGTTGAAATAGTAGACATCAAACGTAGGGAGACGGAGACCATTTCGCGCAGACACTGCACATTCAAGTACTTTTTAAGAGGAGCAGAAAAATTGCAGGTATGTCAAAAAATGTTGTGCATGGTATATAGGATTACAGCTAGACGTGTAGAAATGCTTCAACGGAAGATGAAATGTGGTGTGCCATTAGAAGACAGAAGGGGTAAGCATGTGAATCGTCCAAATAAGCTGCAGGACAGCTTGAAGGACGTGATAAGAACCCACACTGAGAAGCTACAAAAAAACAAGAAAGCCACTACTCAAGACATAAGAATGAAAAGCTCTGCCTGAGATCCGATTTGAATATTTCTAAACTTTGCCGACTCTTTAAAGAAGATAATCCAACAGAACAGTGCAATGAAAAAGCTTACAGAGATATTTTAAGGGGACAATACAATTTTTGCTTTGGAGTACCACATTCAGATTCATGTGGGTATTGTGACACTGTTCCTGTAGTTAGTTAACAGTAAAAATGAAACAGAGAGAAAGAAAATCGACGAAGAAAGCAAACTGCACCATTAACATGCAGAAGTAGCATATTCAATGCTGGAGAAGGATACAGCTAAAGCTAAAGCAAACGAAACCTATGTTGTGATATGCACAGACCTCCAACAGGTGCTGTATTGTCCTACCCTTTCCCATTCTGCAGTTTTCGATCAACATCAGCTGTCAACCTATTATCAGGCAATACAGAACGTTGGTGACGATAAGGTGTGCATGTGTGTGTGGTCTGAAACTGTTGCTAAGTGGGGATCAGCAGAAATTAATTCTGAAGTATGTAACATCTACATTTTCAGTACTAAACCCATGTGAAGAAAGAACTTTAGTGGTGTGGTCAGATTGATGTACAGGACAGAACAATAACTGGAAAACCATTGTTTTGTATCAATATCTTCTGCACATGAAGTATTTCACCTCTGTGGAGCAAAAGTTTCTTATCACAGGACACAGCTTTTTGCCTTGTGGCAGGGATTTTGCATTAATTGAGAGAAATAATAAGAGCTACTCTGTATATGAACCATTTGAATGGGTTCAGGTAATATCTACTGCATGACCAAACAACTAGTTTCTGGTTTGTTACATGGGGTAGGACAATTTTATTGATTTAAGTAGTATTGAAAAGCACGTCCGCAAAGATCAAAACGCAAAATAACGGATTATGTTTGGATGAAGATATCTTTAAGACTCCCCAACAGTACTTCAGTACTGCAAGAGCCACAACTACTTGCAGCCTTGGTATTCAGCAAACTTAGCAAAATGCTCCAGGGGTAAAATAGTATTACAGTTCCGCCTGTGGTGTTAGCTTGAATGACCTACCTAGACTTTATGGTGAGCCATTGCCTGTCTCTGCAGGAAAGAAAGCTAATCTGCTGGACATGTGTACATATATTCCTGAAAAATACAAACAGTTTTATGAGAACCTAAAGATAAAGTGACAGTGTCATGGTCGGTCACACAAAATGTATGTTTGCAACAATACGTCTTGTGTGCCGTGAATAATTGTGTTATACAGTGGGAACTATTAATAATGTTTTGTTTAAACTGCGTGTGCAACATCGATCCTGTTTCGTTATATTCTTGTGTGAAACGAAAATGTGAACGTTTATCACTGCAAACCCTTCTTTTGTAACAATGTTTCCACCTTCAGTCGAACACCAAGAAGTTCCGACATTGTATAATGCAAGTTGTATTTACACCTAATCAGAATAAAACCAATAAACAGTATTAGAGGTTAAATAATATCAGTGGTATAAACGTTGTAACTCACAAAAATGTGCTCTTGTTAGACTTACAATGTTTTTGCATGGATGCCAAAAGAAAATCTGTAATATCTTGCTTTTCAGGTTGCGTACAGCCACAACTTGTACACATTAATCAGTAATGGACTCATTTCAAGTGATTGTGAATGCTATTTCTGCTGTTCGTAAACCAGTTGCATAGGTAATGGTTTTTCGCGCCTCCTGTACAATTTGTATTTTGAGTGTTACGTTTTTGCCGGCAGGTAATCAATTGTGATGGGTCATGAACCCACACTGGCAAAAGTAACTTCGCACTATGAATCACATAACAGTAGTATCACGAGTTTACAAAGCTCGAATCTTTACACGTTCATCCCATTAGCAATAAACCAGCAGATTTCTTTAAACTGCCACTTATAGATGACATCCTTCAGTTTGTCAAAAATCTGAACAATGGAAAATCCAGGATGGAATGTAACAATACGAGAGAAGGAAAGTTGCTACACACCATATAGCGGAGATGCTGGGCCGTGATAGGCACAATAAAAAGATTCACACAATCATAGCTTTCAGCCTTTAAGACCTTTGTCAGCAGTAGAGACATACATTCACGCACGCACACACTGATGCAAGCGCAACTTGAACACACATCTGAAGTATCAGAGAGCTGAAACTACACTGCGAGCAGCAGCACCAGTGCATGATGGGAGTGGCGACTGGGTGGGGTAAGGAGGAGGCTGGGGCAGGGAGGGGGAGGGGTAGTATGGTGGGGGAGTGGCAGACAGTGAAGTGTTGCAGTTTAGACGGAGGGTAGGAGTGAAGGTGCGAAGGGGGGAGGGGATAAGTAGTGGAAAGGAGAGAAATAAAAATAAAAATAATTAAAAGACTGGGTGTGGCGGTGAAATGACGGCTGTGTATGCTGCTTCGTTAGTCACTGTCCTCACCTATCCAGGCCCCTCCCTGTTCCCATTCCAGCATTACACAGCCGTCATTTCACTACCACTACCACTGCCAGTGGAACACAAATTTCATAAGAGCAGAAAAAATATTCACACACAATGTTGCACCAAACACTGGAATAACTTCAGTGGTTCATCTGTGCAGTCGAGGATATTGCTCTTGGGGTAACATTTTATACAACTCTCTTAAATTCCTGAACTAGATGAACAGGTCATTGAGCTGGGTGCTTCACTGCACAGCTATCACCTCAAATCTGAAGTAAAGAAGTACATTAGCAGCTGAAAGCTAAAATGGTCTGACAAATAAATCGAAATCCATCTTCAGTTGTGCAACAGCTTGCAATTCCTTTGAGAACTCATGATGAAACGTTTGTATTCAGTCATGTCTGGTCCACAAATGGCTGCCTTGAATCATAGGAAATTTTTCATGACATGAATTCTAAGCCGATTTTTTCACAGGATTAATTTTTGTTTAATAGCATCAGTCTTGTCTGCCACATCCATTACCAAACGATTCTCCCCTTGCATTAAGACCTTCAATGAATTCAAATAATTTTTTATGTCAACATTAAAAGATTTCATTACCACTCCACTTACTCTGAATTCAGTTTTATTCCCTAATGGCTGCCTTCATTCATAACATTCATCAGAAAACAAGTACACTGTACCATCTTTGTGGCTGATGTTGTAATTATCTTGCACTAAATGTTTTTCTAGCTCATAATTGTGAGTTGGCAAACAAAGCCCTTTGCTGGGCCTTAAAATGATACGAAAAGTAAGGCAATTTCCATTTGTCATCGAACAAATGATGTCTCCATGTTTTCTTCTCTGGAGAAGTGTGTAGACACCATAGTACTCCTAGTAGTAGTAGTAGTAGTAGTAGTAGTAGTAGTAGTTGTTGTTGTTGTTGTTGTTGTTGTGGTCTTCAGTCCTGAGACTGGTTTGATGCAGCTCTCCATGCTACTCTATCCTGTGCAAGCTTCTTCATCTCCAAGTACCTACTGCAACCTACATCCTTCTGAATCTGCTTAGTGTATTGATCTCTTGGTCTCCCTCTACGATTTTTACCCTCCACGCTGCCCTCCAATGCTAAATTTGTGATCCCTCGATGCCTCAGAACATGTCCTACCAACCGATCCCTTCTTCTAGTCAAGTTGTGCCACAAACTTCTCTTCTCCCCAATCCTATTCAATACCTCCTCATTAGTTACGTGATCTACCCACCTTATCTTCAGCATTCTTCTGTAGCACCACATTTCGAAAGCTTCTATTCTATTCTTGTCCAAACTAGTTATCGTCCATGTCTCACTTCCATACATGGCTACACTCCATACAAATACTTTCAGAAACGACTTCCTGACACTTAAATCTATATTCGATGTTAACAAATTTCTCTTCTTGAGAAACGCTTTCCTTGCCATTGACAGTCTACATTTTATATCCTTTCTACTTCGACCATCATCGGTTATTTTACTCCCTAAATAGCAAAACTCCTTTACTACTTTAAGTGTCTCATTTCCTAATCTAATTCCCTCAGCATCACCTGACTTAATTCGACTACATTCCATTATCCTCGTTTTGCTTTTGTTGATGTTCATCTTATATCCTCCTTTCAAGACACCATCCATTCTGTTCAACTGCTCTTCCAAGTCCTTTGCTGTCTCTGACAGAATTACAATGTCATCGGCGAACCTCGAAGTTTTTACTTCTTCTCCATGAATTTTAATACCTACTCCGAATTTTTCTTTGGTTTCCTTTACTGCTTGCTCAATATACAGATTGAATAACATCGGGGAGAGGCTACAACACTGTCTCACTCCCTTCCCAACCACTGCTTCCCTTTCATGTCCCTCGACTCTTATAACTGCCATCTGGTTTCTGTACAAATTGTAAATAGCCTTTCGCTCCCTGTATTTTACCCCTGCCACCTTCAGAATTTGAAAGAGAGTATTCCAGTCAACATTGTCAAAAGCTTTCTCTAAGTCTACAAATGCTAGAAACGTAGGTTTGCCTTTTCTTAATCTTTCTTCCAAGATAAGTCGTAAGGTCAGTATTGCCTCACGTGTTCCAACATTTCTACGGAATCCAAACTGATCTTCCCCGAGGTCGGCTTCTACCAGTTTTTCCATTCGTCTGTAAAGAATTCGCGTTAGTATTTTGCAGCTGTGACTTATTAAACTGATAGTTCGGTAACTTTCACATCTGTCAACACCTGCTTTCTTTGGGATTGGAATTATTATATTCTTCTTAAAGTCTGAGGGTATTTCGCCTGTCTCATACATCGTGCTCACCAGATGGTAGAGTTTTGTCATGACTGGCTCTCCTGAGGCCATCAGTAGTTCTAATGGAATGTTGTCTACTCCCGGGGCCTTGTTTTGACTCAGGTCTTTCAGTGCTCTGTCAAACTCTTCACGCAGTATCTTATCTCCCATTTCATCTTCATCTACATCCTCTTCCGTTTCCATAATATTGTCCTCAAGTACATCGCCCTTGTATAAACCCTCTATATACTCCTTCCACCTTTCTGCTTTCCCTTCTTTGCTTAGAACTGGGTTGCCATCTGAGCTCTTGATATTCATACAAGTGGTTCTCTTCTCTCCAAAGGTCTCTTTAATATTCCTGTAGGCAGTATCTATCTTACCCCTAGTGAGACAAGCCTCTACATCCTTACATTTGTCCTCTAGCCATCCCTGCTTAGCCATTTTGCACTTCCTGTCGATTTCATTTTTGAGACGTTTATATTCCTTTTTGCCTGCTTCATTTACTGCATTTTTATATTTTCTCCTTTCATCAATTAAATTCAATATTTCTTCTGTTACCCAAGGATTTCTATTAGCCCGTGTCTTTTTACCTACTTGATCGTCTGCTGCCTTCACCACTTCATCCCTCAGAGCTACCAATTCTTCTTCTACTGTATTTCTTTCCCCCATTCCTGTCAATTGTTCCCTAATGCTCTCCCTGAAACTCTCTACAACCTCTGGTTCTTTCAGTTTATCCAGGTCCCATCTCCTTAAATTCCCACCTTTTTGCAGTTTCTTCAGTTTCAATCTGCAGTTCATAACCAATAGATTGTGGTCAGAATCTACATCTGCCCCAGGAAATGTCTTACAATTTAAAACCTGGTTCCTAAATCTCTGTCTTACCATTATATAATCTATCTGAAACCTGTCAGTATCTCCAGGCTTCTTCCATGTATACAGCCTCCTTTCATGATTCTTGAACCAAGTGTTAGCTATGATTAAGTTATGCTCTGTGCAAAATTCTACAAGGCGGCTTCCTCTTTCATTCCTTCCCCCCAATCCATATTCACCTACTATGTTTCCTTCTCTCCCTTTTCCTACTGACGAATTCCAGTCACCCATCACTATTAAATTTTCATCTCCCTTCACTACCTGAATAATTTCTTTTATCTCGTCATACATTTCATCTATTTCTTCATCATCTGCAGAGCGAGTTGGCATATAAACTTGTACTACTGTAGTAGGCATGGGCTTTGTGTCTATCTTGGCCACAATAATGCGTTCACTATGCTGTTTGTAGTAGCTAACCCGCACTCCTATTGTTTTATTCATTATTAAACCTACTCCTGCATTGCCCCTATTTGATTTTGTATTTATAACCCTGTAATCACCTGACCAAAAGTCTTGTTCCTCCTGCCACCAAACTTCACTAATTCGCACTATATCTAACTTTAACCTATCCATCTCCCTTTTTAAATTTTCTAACCTACCTGCCCGATTAAGTGATCTGACATTCCACGCTCCGATCCGTAGAACGCCAGTTTTCTTTCTCCTGATAACGACGTCCTCTTGAGTAGTCCCCGCCCGGAGATCCGAATGGGGGACTATTTTACCTCCGGAATATTTTACCCAAGAGGACGCCATCATCATTTAATCATACAGTAGAGCTGCATGTCCTCGGGAAAAATTACGGCTGTAGTTTCCCCTTGCTTTCAGCCGTTCGCAGTACCAGCACAGGAAGGCCGTTTTGGTTAATGTTACAAGGCCAGATCAGTCAATCATCCAGACTGTTGCCCCTGCAACTACTGAAAAGGCTGCTGCCCCTAGTAGTAGTAGTAGTAGTAGTAGAGGGGTTTTTGGGCGCACGACAGCAAGGTCTTCAGCGCCCGTTCAGTAACAGTGAGACGGGTGTCAAGAAAAATCCCAGAACAGGAATATAAAACGGAACATAAAACACTGGTAACAATCGTTGAAAAATATGTGCTCACCCACACCGAAGAGTGGGATGAAGCAGGGTGTCAGCAGGAAAACATGGAAAACACAGGAAGAAAATGATAGAGGGAGCTAAAACAATGTAGCAGATGGAAATGGCTGGCTGACCGCAAGGAAAAAAGGGGAGGAGTCAGCCACCCTGCAATACACTAAAACCTCCAGCCTAAAAGTTTAGGCCAGAGTCCAGACACATCTCAAAACTTAAAAACCCTAGACACACACATCTCATCATTAGCTAAAACAGAAGGCAGATCCCCATCAACTTGTGCTTCTGCCCTTGCATCACGGTATAAAATGCAGTCTGTTAAAATGTGCCGGACAGAGATGTGCACACCACAAGCATCACAAAACGGAGGATCCTCCTGCCATAATAAAAAGCTATGTGTGAGAGGACAGTGCCCGATCCGAAGACGTGTGAGGGCCACCTCTTCCCGCCTGAGCAACCGGCAGGAGGAACGCCACAGCCGAGTGGTTGACTTTGCCAACCGCAGTTTATTGGCCAGCACCGCCAGCCATTCATCCATCCACAACTTCTTGCACTTCCTGTGGAGTGTAGCGATGACTGACTGCAAGGGGATAGGACACTGGACCACATCCTGCTCTCTGCAGACCTCCTTGGCAGCCCGATCGGCCTGTTCATTGCCCCATATGCCAACATGACCAGGCACCCAGCAGAAGGATACCTCTTTACCCCGCCGTTGAAGCAAGTACAGTTGGTCATATATCAGCTGGACCATCTCCTCAGTCGGATATAGGTTCTGCAGTGATTGGAAGGCACTAAGAGAATCGGAGCAGAGAAGAAATCGATCGCCCCGAACACGATGCATCTGCTCCAGTGCCTTCAGGATCGCGTGGAGCTCCGCTGAGAAAACAGTATATTCAGCAGGGAGGCGAATCCGGGTAACATGATCAGGGAACACCACAGAACAGCCAAGGAAATTCTCCTGTTTGGAGCCATCAGTGTAAACGACAGTGAAACTGTGATGCACATCTAAAATGTTAAAAAACAGAGATTGGAATGTAAAATCTGGTGTGCCATCTTTCTTAAAATTAGTCAAATCTAAAATAAGTTTGGGTCTCCGGAGGAGCCAAGGTGGAGATGTAAAACACGAAGACCAGCCATAGACATTGCGGAGAGGCAATCCTGTGCGCGAATCCCATAGGGCTGCGTCGCACGTTGCCGGTTATGAAATAATCGTGCCAGAGGAGGCTGAGCATCGGTATGGTATGCGGGGGTGTATGGTGTGGACAAAGTTTTATACGCCTGGTGTACCGTAAGTAGCCGTCGCCGCATATGAAGCGGCGGTTCACCAGCCTCTGCACAGAGGCTTTGTATGGGGCTAGTTTGGAATGCCCCAGTGGCCAACTGAAGCCCTTCATGGTGCACAACGTCCAAAATCTTTAAGTAAGAAGGCCTCGCAGACCCATACACCGTGCACCCATAATCGAGCCGAGATCGCACAAACGCCCTGTAAAACTGGAGCAGACAAGTCCTGTCAGCTCCCCATGTACTGTGGCTAAGACATTTTAAAATACTTAAAGCCTGAAGCGACTGCCGTTTGACGTCTTTACGATGAGGTAACCACGTGAGCTTCGAGTCAAAAATGAGCCCCATAAATCTCACCGTGTCGTTAAAAGTAAGAATAGTGTCCCTCATCCTCAAATCAGGAAAGGTTAAAATCGAACGAGAACTGTTAAAAAGAACACATACAGACTTCTCGGTGGAAAACTTAAAACCACTCGTCTGCGCCCAGTCATCCAAACGTCTAATAGTAAGTTGCAACTGACGCGTTGTCGTTGCAAGGCTTGAAGACAAGCAAAACAAAGAGAAATCATCCACAAACAAAGAACACGGGGCAGGACTTTTCACTATGGACGTAAAGCTATTAATAGCGATGGCAAAGAGAGTCACACTCAAAACGCTACCCTGAGGGACACCGTTCTCCTGCTCAAAGCGATCAGACAGGACGTCACCAATTCGGTATCTAAAATATCGTGGTGAGAGGAAAGACTGGATAAAAAGAGGAAGAGAACCATGAAAACCCCATTTTTGAAGTTGCTCCAGGATGAGACACCTCCAAGTGGTATCGTAGGCCTTCTCGATGTCGAAAAATACACCTAGAAGGTGATGACTGCGTAGGAAAGCTTATTGTATAGCCGCCTCCAGGAGGGCAAGGTTATCTAAGGTGGAACGAAACTGCCTGAACCCACACTGAAAGTGACTAAGGAGTTACCGGGATTCTAACATCCAGACAAGGCGGCGGTTGACCATCCGCTCCAAGGTCTTCCCCATGCAACTAGCGAGGGCAGCACTACGGTAGCTACTCGGGCTCGTGCGGTCTTTCCCAGGTTTTAAAAAAGGAATTAAAACTGCCTCACGCCACGCGTCAGGAAAGTGACCCGATGCCCAAATGGCATTAAAAAGTGTGAGGAGGATTTCTTTGTTGCGCATTGTGAGGTGCCATAGCATACTGTAATGGATCCTGTCATGACCAGGGGATGTGTCACGAGCTCCAGACAACGCAGAATCCAGCTCCCACATAGAAAATTGGCAGTTGTAAACTTCATGAGAGGTGGACTGGAAGTCCAGACTACATCTCTCAGCAACGGCTCTATGGCACTGGAAACCTGGATCCTGACTGGTTGTTGCAGTAACTGTGGCAAAATACACTGCCATAGTCTGGGCAATGTCTCGCGGATCCGTGTGTAGAGTGCCGTTATTCATTACAGCAGCTATGGGGCACCTCCCTCCTCTGCCAGAAATTCTCCTGACGGTCTCCCACACAATGGAACTTTTGGTGGAACGATTAATGGTGTTCAGGAACTGTTGCCACGACCTCTTCTTGCTCTCATGAATAATGCGGCGACATCTTGCCCTCGCCACCCGAAAGGCTGCAAGATTCTCAGCAGTCGGCCGACACTTATACCGACGCAGAGCTGCACGCCTGGTCCTGATTGCAGAGCGGCATTCGGCACTCCACCAAGGCACAGGTGGCCTCTTCCGGTAGCCTGTGGACTGTGGAATGGATGCTGCAGCGGTGTGGTGGACTGTTTTGGTAATATGATCCACCCACACCTCAACATTCGCACAGTGTTCGAATTGGGCCAACTGGCTATAAAGTGTCCAGTCAGCTCCACTGAGCACCCATCGTGGTGGTCTCCTTTCGGGGCCCACGCCATCTGGCAGGTGAATCCAGATTGGGAAATGATCACTGCCATGCAAGTCAGCGACCACTTCCCAGTGAGCACTGGCGGCAAGAGCTGGAGAGCAAAGCGAGAGATCAATGGCAGAGAACAACCCAGTCGCTGTGCAGAAATGAGTACTCTGTCCTCCATTGGGCAAGTAGGCACAGGATGACAGGAGAAGCCTCTCAATTGCTCTACCCCTGGGGCAGGTAATTGCAGAGCCCCAAAGCACACTGTAGGCATTAAAATCACCACAAATAATGAATGGCTGGGGGAGCTGTGTAAGAAGGTCGGTGAGGGCCGCTTCATCAAGTGCATCATGTTGGGGCAAGTAAAGCGAACATACAGTCAATGGATGACGCATGTGCACGGACACAGCGACGGCCTGTAAAGTCGTCGTAAGTGACAGAGGCGAGGAGTGGTAGTCCGTCCTGACGAAAATACCTACGCCGCCTCTAGCTCTCTCCCCACGCAGGTCGTCCTTTTTGTGGAGTGTATAGCCTCGTATCTCAGGGGAGTATGATGGATGGAAATACGTCTCCTGGAGACGTAGACACAGTGGTCTACCCTGAGAGAGTAGACGAAGTTCCTCCACATGCGTCCTGAACCCTTGCAAGTTCCACTGAAGTACGGGAGCCAGCTATGTTGCGGGTAGCACCTTCATCCTGTCTCTCCGACGGGGCGGAGAGACCGCAGCAGGTGGAGGGGCAGGCGTGGGATGAGATGATTGCCCCACGCATACATCGTATTCCATCAACTCTGGGGAAGAGTCAGATGAAGCCTCACGTTAAACAACATCCGCATGGTCAGATGGTTTACCACAGGATTTGACTCGCTGTTGCTGCTGTACAGGAGCTTTCTGTGGTTTGGTGGGCTTTGGGGGAGCTGATGTGGGAGTGGTAGCTGGCGCACTGGGCTTGGGAACAGCCTCAGCTGTTGGAGGCGCCAGGGGCTGGCCCAAGTTTACCACTGTACCTTTGTCTGTCGTTCGAGTAGGGGCTACAGGCTCTGAAACACTGGCTGCGTTGCAAGTGCACTGACAGCTGCAGGTGTTAGTGCCAACACTCACCACCTCGGTCTGTGTTGAGGCATCAACTTTTGGAGTAGGCTTCTGAACCAGGGATGCAAAAGATGTAGCAAATGTGGGAGGTTGCATCGACTTCTAGATCTTCTTGGCTTCATCATAGGGGATCCGCTTGGTTGTTTTTATTTCCTGGACTTTGCGTTCCTCTAAAAATATTCGGCAGTCCCTACTCCAAACAGGGTGGTTCCCAGAGCAATTAATACATTTAGCTGGAGACCAGCAACCAACTCCTTCATGAGCAGCCTTACCACAGTTTCCACAAGTCGCTTCGCCTTTACATCCTAAGGTGGTATGCCCAAAACGCTGGCATTTAAAACAGCGCATTGGGGTCGGGAAATAAGGCCTCACACTAAGGCGAAGGAAGACAGCTTTAACATGTTCAGGAAGTTTTGTGCTACTGAAGGTCAGAATAAAGGAGTCGGATTTGACAAGATTGCCATCAACTCTCTTCATGATGTGTTGACATCAACGATACCTTCCGGAGCCCACTCACATTGCAGTTCTTCCTTGGGAATGTCAACTAGATCCCGGCATGTCACAACACCTTTGCTGTAGTTCAAGGTGCTGTGCAGTTCAGTGTCTATGGCATACTCTCCAAGGCATTTAGCAGATTGGAGGTTAGTTGCTTGCTGGGAAGTGGAAGTTTCCACTAACAAGGTCCCATTACGTAAGCGCTTCACCGATTTTAAGGAGCCACAGATTCACTCCAATCCCTTTTGTATATAGAAGGGCGAAGCCTTCTCGAAACTACTTTCCTTCCGTTTCACAATGAGAAACACATTCGGATTACCAGAATGCATTCTGTTACCTAAGACTGAACTTGTCAAAGAAGTGCCGGAGTCAGGGGGACTGACTGCACGAGCCCTCTTAAGAGACTAGGCGTTAGAACCTTCCAGCGGCCAACCCTTTCCGCTGGGAGGAAGAAAAGAGGATTTCGAAGGATCCATCTCGGTCCCATGAGCAGCTAGGGAACTACAAGTCCACCTAGACAGACCCCCGTGTGCCTAGGTAAGCCTTATACAACTGAGGTGCGGCAGGTTCCCCAGAGGTTGCCCGCTAACGACTGTTCCACCTCAACAGCCATGCATCTCATCAGCGCGCAGCACACCTTGAGATTGAGGGGTTGTTTATAGAGGTTTATTCCATCCTCGCGATCCGGGCGGTCAAGCCAAGATCCCCACTCCCTGAGACACACAACATTCCACCGCCGCGCCGCACGGTGGTCGTTGAAGTATGCCCAGAGCTTACGGTGACAGAGGACTGGCGGCGCTTACCAGTCCCCAGCTCAGGAACCCCGGGGTCGCCAAGCCCGTACCCAGCAAATGAATGCTGAGCCCCTGGAGGCCATAGTACTCCTAATGCAGAGGCAAAATCTAATTTGATGCAAGAAGTATTTCAGCAAACTGCTTGCTCTAGTGGCCTCTGGATGCACCTTCACTGTCCTCTTCTTCCTCGCCCCTCAGTCCTACTCACCACTGCACTCTGAGCACTACGCAGCAGTGTGGTCAGAGCACTCATGGAATGCTGTACGGCCAGGCCTGCATTACACGATGTGCAGACAGTAGGCACTGTTGAAAACCTAAATCATTTCACCGAAATTACTTGAGTGTTGTGATAAGTGTCTTAGTTATACAGATGCTGCATCATGGAGGACTGCCCCATGGCGGTTGAGACTGGAAGGAGGGCCCACGCTCAAGTCCCGGTGTGATCAGTCAGCCTGCACCTCGCACACTGTACGGACATCTCTTGGGCAAGGGCAACCACAGCATATTGTGGCCAGTAACAGGTTCCAAGTAGAATCAGATGGCAGCAACTGCCTCTGTTAACAAGGCCATCATTGATCCTAATTCTGTCCTTTATTATACTGTCCCAAAATCCACTGGTTCTCCACACCACTCTCGTCTATTAAAAATAGACATGCAAGCTTTCTATTAAGCTACGTTCAGTGATCAATGATTTATCTTTCTGATCCAAGTAAATGTACACTGTTTGCTCCAAGCAGTGCTACTAAATGTGATGTTCTTTCTGCCTGAGGTACTGCAAAACGTACTCACATTGAATGCTATAAACAGCAGTTGTGCAGTCCCACTGGATACTTGAACGAGCCAATTCGATCATTAATCTTATGTGATGGTCAGAAGATTGTTTTAAAATAATATTTATTAACATCCTATTGATCTTCGAAGTTGGTTGTCCCTCTTATGACAGAAATACCAGTCACTTGTCTTTTTCTGTGATGTTTTGGAGCTGCACATTGCATGCATTGTCTGCTTAATTTATGAACCACTGAAGCCATTCCTCTATTGTATGCATTGTTTGCTTAATTTATGAACCACTGAAGCCATTCTCTGGAAGACTTCCCTCAAATGTTTCAGTTCAGCAGGTAGGCTTTTTGATCCCTTATGCTGGGGCATAATGGACTAGAAAGTCTACCTACCAAACTGAATGAGAGTCTTCAGAACAGTGAGTCTTTTGACTGGGAGGTGGCATTTAGATGCCTACAAATACAGGAAAGTGTGCATTAGCTTTCTATTTAGAGAAGGACCTAATATGCCATCTTGCTTCCTCTATACCCAATTGTCCAGGAATGAGAGAAAGCCATCTTTCTCCACACGAACTAAAACCACACAGAGTGTGACAGTGGTTGGCCGACCATAGAAATAAAAAAGGAAAAGCCAACCACTTAGAAACACATTAAAAGATCAGTTTAAAATCATAGGCCAAAGGCCAGAATCAACACAAAAAATAAAATAAAACAGAAACACTCAGATGAAAGAATAAAAACTCCCTGCCCTAATAAAACGTAAAACTAAGGCAGCCATAACAGGGTCATCAGATAAAACGGCAGGGAGCGTATCAGGCAGCGCAAATGTCTGCCTGACCACAGCTAAAAGGGGGCAGGCCAACAGAATGTGGGCCAACGTCAAAGCCGCCCCGCAGCGACATACAGGAGGGTCCTCCCGGCGCAGTAAATAACTGTGTGTTAGCCGGGAGTGGCCAATGCGGAGCCGACAAAGGACGACTGAGTCCCTGTGGTTGGCTCGCATGGAGGAGCGCCACACAGTCGTCGTCTCCTTAATGGCACGGAGTTTATTGGGTGTAATCCGATCGCGCCATTCAGCGTCCCAAAGCGCAAAAACTTTTCGGCGGAGGACTGCCCGCAAATCAGCCTCTGGGAGGCCAACAGCCAGAGATGGTTTACTCGTGGCCTCTTTCGCCAGGCGGTCAACATGTTCATTGCCCGGGATACAGACATGACCGGGGGTCCACACAAAGACCACAGAGCGGCCGCAACGCGCAAGAGTATGCGGGGACTCATGGATAGCCATCACCAGACGAGAACGAGGAAAACACTGGTCGAGAGCTCGCAAACCGCTCAGGGAATCGCTACAGATAACGAAGGACTCACCTGAGCAGGAGCGGATATACTCTAGGGCTCGAAAGATGGCGACTAGCTCAGCAGTGTAAACGCTGCAGCCAGCCGCCAAGGACCGTTGTTCGGAATGGTCCCCTAGAGTTAGCGCATACCTGACCCCGACCAGCAACCATCGAACCGTCGGTGTAAACAATTCCAGAGCCCTGATACGTGGCCAGGATGGAATAAAAGCGGCGGCGGAAGGCCTCTGGAGGGACCGAGTCCTTCGAGCCCTGTGCCAAGTCGAGCCGAAGGCAAGGGCGAGGAACACACCACGGGGGTGTACGCAGAGGCGCCCAGAAAGGAGGTGGAACAGGGAAAAACCCAAGCCCGCAGAGAAGCTCCTTGACGCGTACGGCGATCGGACAACCCGACCGGGGCCGACGGTCTGGCAGATGGACGACTGACTGCGGGAACAGGACACGATAATTTGGATGCCCGGGCAGGCTTAGAACATGGGCAGCATAAGCGGCCAGCAAACGTTGGCGCCGGAACCGCAGTGGAGGTACACCTGCCTCCACTAGTACGCTGTCCACAGGGCTGGTGCGGAAAGCACCAGTGGCAAGGCGTATCCTGCTGTGGAGAATTGGGTCCAGCACCCGTAACGCAGATGGGGATGCTGAGCCATAAGCCAGGCTCCCATAATCCAGACGGGACTGGATTAACGCCTGGTAGAGCTGCAACAGGGTAGAGCGGTCGGCGCCCCAGCGGGTGTGGCTCAAGCATCTCAGAGCGTTTAGATGCCGCCAACACGTCTGTTTAAGCTGCCGGATATGAGGCAGCCAAGTCAACCGGGCATCGAAAACCACCCCCAAAAACCTGTGGGTCTCCACCACAGCAAGGAGTTCGTCGCCAAGATAAAGCCGCGGCTCAGGATGGACTGTTCGGCGCCGGCAGAAATGCATAACGCGGGTCTTGGCTGCCGAAAACTGAAACCCATGCGCTACAGCCCAAGACTGCGCCTTACGGATAGCGCCCTGTAGCTGACGTTCAACAGCTGCAATGCCAGTAGAGCTGTAATAAAGGCAGAAGTCGTCAGCATACAGGGAAGCAGAGACAGAATTTCCCACGGCCGCAGCGAGCCCGTTAATGGCTATTAAAAACAGGCAGACACTTAAAACAGAACCCTGTGGCACACTGTTCTCCTGGACGTGGGTGGAACTATAGGAGGCTGCGACTTGCACGCGGAAGGTACGATACGACAGGAAATTGCGGATAAAGAGCGGCAGAGGGCCCCGAAGACCCCATCCATGAAGCGTAGAAAGGATGTGATGACGCCATGTCGTATCGTACGCCTTCCGCATGTCGAAAAAGACAGCGACCAGGTGCTGACGGCGGGCAAAGGCAGTACGGATGACCGACTCCAGGCTCACCAGATTGTCGGCGACGGAGCGGCCTTTCCGGAACCCACCCTGAGACGGAGCCAGAAGACCCCGAGACTCCAGTACCCAATTTAAGCGCCGGCTCACCATCCGTTCGAGAAGCTTACAAAGAACGTTGGTGAGGCTAATGGGGCGGTAGCTGTCCACCTCCAGAGGGGTCTTTCCAGGTTTCAAAACGGGGATGACAACGCCTTCCCGCCATTGTGACGGAAACACCCCCTCGACCCAAAGACGGTTGTAAAGATCGAGAAGGCGCCGCTGGCAGTCCACTGAAAGGTGTTTCAGCATCTGACAGTGGATGCCATCTGGCCCAGGAGCGGTATCAGGGCAAGCAGCTAGGGCACTGCGAAATTCCCACTCACTGAATGGAGCATTGTAAGATTCTGGGTGGTTGGTGCGAAACGAAATGCTCCGACGTTCCATCCGCTCTTTAATGGAGCAGAAGGCCTGGGGGTAATTCGCAGAAGCGGAACTCATAGCAAAATGCTCTGCTAAGCGATTGGCAATGACGTCGGAGTCAGTACAAACTGCTCCATTCAGTGACAGTGCAGGGACGCTGGCAGGGGTCCGATAGCCGTAGACGCGTCGAATCTTGGCCCAGACCTGCGAAGGAGTGACATGGAGGCCAATGGTGGACACATACCGCTCCCAGCACTCCTTCTTGCCTTGGCAGATAAGGAGGCGGGCCCGCGCACGCAGCCGTTTGAAGGCGATAAGGTGGTCTAAGGAGGGATGTCGCTTGTGACGCTGGAGCGCCCGCCGGCGATCTTTAATCGCTTCAGCGATCTCAGGCGACCACCAAGGCACAGCCTTCCGCCGAGGGGACCCAGAAGAACGGGGAATGGCAGATTCGGCGGCAGTAACGATGCCGGTGGTGACCGATTGAACCACCGCATCAACGCCGTCATTAGAGAGAGACTCAAGAGCGGCAGTGGAGGAGAACAAGTCCCAGTCAGCCTTATTCATAGCCCATCTGCTAGGGCGCCCAGAAGAGTGACGCTGTGGTAGTGACAGAAAGATCGGAAAGTGGTCACTACCACACAGGTTGTCATGCACACACCATTGGACAGACGGTAAGAGGCTAGGGCTACATATTGAAAGGTATATGGTCTCCGGCTAATTCCTAAAATAAGTCCATATATACGTTGGCAATGCCAGGTGCCAAAGGAGACCCCATGCCACTCTATCCATCTGCTCATAAAAAATGTCTGCCACACTGAAAGTAAGTAGGTAGGTAGGTAGGTAGGTAAGTAAGTAAATAAGTAGTAGTAATGACAGATTGTGATACATTCCCCAAGTATCACCATCTGAGGCTCTAAATGTTTTGCCAGCAATGCTACACGATTTTTTGGAGGGCACTCTGGTGAATAATGACTTTACATCAAAGCTTATCAGCAGTTCATCTTTCTTGAGACTGACCTCCCTCAGCAATTTTACAAATTCGTCCACATTTTTCACACAGCGTTTCAATAATTGTGGCAGATATTTCGCGAGTCATATGCCAGTGAGCTGACTGTGTTTGCAACTGGACACAAGGGAATTTTTTCTTTATGTACTACCAGAAGTCCATAAAAGTGAGGAGGTGCTGGAACCTCAGGTTGTAGCTGTAGTTCTTTTATAGATTCCAGTTGCAAATCAGTATCCTCCTCCTCCTCTTCATCTTCATTATATTAAATAAATAATGGAACTCCAGTTGTAAATTCTGAAGACCCTAACACACTTAGCCTATGTTTAGATAACAAAGAGTTCACTCCAGCCTTATGCGAATTTCAGCAATAAGTTTAAACAAATTTGGATGATATAGGTGGAGGACACTTATTTTGGATTTTGACTTGACATTTCACAGTTTCTGGAAAAAAACACTTCCACAGAATTTGTTGTTTTTATATTTTCAGCTAAATTTAGTCCCAATTTATAGCTTACAATTGCAAGATTTCCCTTATGAGCAATATTGTTGTAATCACAGCTACTCTATAATATGAAAACATGAAACGTGAAGTTCAATAACATTCAAGCAGACTTTACAGTGAAAAGAATAAATAAATCAATCACAAATAGTGACAACGCCTATATGAGGGGCGTTTGAAAAGTCCATGCAAAAATAAAAACTACTTACACGTTTGTCGAAAAATAAAAAAGGTTTACCCTAGAGTCTCCTTTTAGACTTATACACTTCATCCAACGCTGTTCTGATCTGTTGATCTCTTCCGAATAATAGGAATTGTCCAAGTCTGCAAAACAGTTATTAGTTGATGCAATCACCTCCTCGTTTGAATAAAATCTTTGTGCCGGCAGCCATTTCTTCAAATTGGGGAACAAATAGTAGTCCGGGGGAGCCAGGTCTGGAGAATAGGATTCCAACTTGTTTCACATCCCTCCTATTTCCATTAATTTTGCGACCACAACTGCTGAGGTGTGTGCTGGTGCATTGTTGTGATGGAAAAGGACTTTTTGGCAGTCCAATCACTGGTGTTTTTCTTGCAGCTCAGTTTTCAAACGGTCCAATATTGATGAATAATATGCACCTGTAATAGTTTTACTCTTTTCCAGATAGTCTATGAGGATTAGACCTTGCGAATCCCAAAAGACAGTCGCCATAACCTTTCCAGCCAAAGGAATGGTCTTCGCCTTTTTTGGTGCAGATTCTTCCTTGGTAACGCATTGTTTAGATTGCTGTTTGGTCTCAGGAGTATAGTAATGTATCCAAGTCCTGCGGATTCTTCCTGAACAGGTGCAGACCATCGTTGCAAACACTTCACACAATTCCGCTTTTGGTCAAGTGTGAGCAATCGCAGAACCCATCTTGCAGATAGCTTTATCATGTCCAAATGTTTATGCAAAGTATTATGTACCCGTTCATTCGAGATGCCCACAGCACTAGCACTCTTACGCACCTTAACTCTTCTGTCATCCATCATATCTTGGATTTTATCAATGATTTCTGGAGTCTTAACCTCCACAGGACATCCAGAACGTTCAGCATCACTTGTGCCCATATGGCCACTGTGAAAATTTTGAAACCACTTATAAACTGTTCTAATCAAAGGTGCAGAGTCACTGTAACCTATATCAAGCTTCTTTTTAGTCTCCTGAGGCATTTTGCCTTTCATAAAGTAATGTTTAATCACCACACAAAATTCGTTTTTGTCCACTCGACTTCCTTGATTCACACGAATACCAAACACAAGAAAAAAAAGAAAAGAGACCAATATGTCCAAAATTTGGTGTGTGTTCTTTCCAAAGATGCCACTAACTAAACATGACCTCGATACGTGCCAGTGGTGCAATCTCTGACTTTGCACAGACTTTACAAATGCCCCTCGTAGAAGCCACGAAAGCAAGATATACAATGTGAAGATAGGAAACTTAAGTATAACTCTTAAATACTTTTATTCTACATATACCAACAAAGTAGCATTACTCACCAAATGCAAGGCCAAAAATAACAACACTCAGTTCCATTGCTAACAGGAAGAATCTCACAATTATCCACAGAACTTTATCTGTGTAATCACCAACAGAGACGGAGGCATTTACTGTCATGGAAACCACACAACGAATTAAACTGATGACCACATTTACCAAAACCTGTGAAAAGTTAACATACAGTGCTTAAGTATGTATATAATAAACAATGATATGCTTTCATTCACACAAAGCAGGATATAAAACAACAACAACAACAACAACAACAACAACAACAATAATAATAATAATAATGATGACAATTATTGAAGTGTGTAACTGCTAATATCCTCAATTTGCATATGAAAGAATCACTGTGCTTTTAAGATAAATTTAATTCTGAATGAAAGGTGCAGAGAAGTGAAAATGAAATTAACTGAACTGCCAGCATTGATAGTCATATGTCCCTTGCTGTCTTCTTGGGAATTACAAAGAGGACATATCCGAGTCCAGTGAGCTGGCACCCCATTGCCACGGTCCGCATGATGATCTTAGCATGAACTATAGCTTTGATTGGACATTAGTGTACAATACAAAGTCATGCTCAGATATTTCCACTATGTACAGTTCCCTGTCATGTGATCAACTTCTCTGATGTTGAAGCAGAAAGGTCAGACCTGTGTCTTACTAGAGTTCAGTTTCATATGGTTTTCTTCACAGTGGAGGGAGAGTACATCTACACACTATGTCATTTTCTGTCTTGACTGCAATGCTCATGCCTTGAAGTGAATTGCTTAGTGGAATTTGATATTAGATGGTCGCTTGTGCACATATCATATTGCCCTGTTTCCGAGGAGCTTCCTTACTGTAATCCATTCTTCTGGTTCCTACCAACAAAAATGAACATGGAATTTTCTGCTATGATGGAAGGTGTCAACTAGGGATGTCGCGTAGCACTCTCTCATCAGGATGTACAGTTCAAACAGCACTATATTGTGGCTGACACTGTTATATGTGGCTTTTGTGTTAATGAAGGCCACTTCAATAATCTCCTTTTTAATGTAATGGCTTCTTTATTTGCAGGTTTCTCCATTATGACTGATAATCTTCATGCTATACCACTGTTTACAGTTCCACTACTCTGAATAAATCTGAACAGTTGTTCTAATCATATTCATTAGGTTTTGCAACAGACTGGACATTGCCCAGTTCGGCAGACAGATATACCCAGACAGAAATATCTAAGGTTAGTTGTGGATGCAAATTTTGAACTTTACACTGAGGTGACCAATGCGATATGTACATAGACAGATGGCACTAGTTTCACATATATAAGGTCTAAAATGTCAGTGCAATGGCGGAGCTGTCATCTGTGCTCAGCTGGTTCATGTGATTTTTATGGCCACATGACAGGAATTAACAGACTTTGAATGTGGAATGATAGTTGGAGCTAGACGTATGGGGCATTCCAATTCAGGAATTGTTATGGCATTCAATATTCCGAGATCCACAATAGCAAGAGTGTGCAGAGAATACAAAAATTCAGGCATACCTCTCAACACAGATAACATAGTGACTGACAGCCTTCACTTAACGATTGACAGCAGTGGGGTTTGTGTAGAGTCGTCAGTACTAACAGAGCAGCAACACTGCTTGAAATAACTGCAGAAATCAATGTGGGATGTACAACTTATGTATCTGTTAGGACAGTGTAATGAAATTTGGTGTTAATGGGCTATGACAGTGGACGACTGAAACTAATGCCTTTGCTAACAGCACGACACTGCCTACTGTGCCTCGCCTGCGCACGTGACCATATTGAATGGACCCTAGATGACGAATACAGTGGCCTAGATGAGTTCCAATTTCAAATGGTACGAACACATAGTTGCATTTGATTGTGGCACAGATCCTACGAAATTGAGGACACACACTGGCAATAAGGCTCTGGTGTAGTGGCTCCATACTGGTGTGGGGTTTGTTTACACGGAATGGACAGGGTCCACTGGTCTAGGTGAAATGATTGACTAGAAATGATTTTGTTCGGCCATATGGAGACCATCTGCAGCCATTCATGGAATGCATATTCTCAAACATATCACCATGCCACTAAGTTCATGACTGGTTTGAAGAACATTCTGGACAGTTTGAGTGAATGATTAGGTCACCCACATTGCCCGACATGAATTCCATCGAGCATTCATGGGACGTAATTGAGAGATCATGTTAGCGTAGAAAATTCTGCATCGGCAACACTTCTGCGATTATGGCCAGCTATAGAAGCAGCATGGCTCAATATTTCTGCAGGGGGCTTCCAACAACTTGTTGAGTCCACACCAGGCAAAAGTAGGTCGGACATGATATTATGATGTTTCCCACGACTTTTCTCATCTCAGTGTGTAAAGCAAGTTTACACAACGAGGCCAAATTTAAGGATTTAGAAGCATATTTCACTAGGAGAAGAATGGATATTGCCTTCATGAAAATTACAGAGGCCAAGGAGGAAAAGAAGTAGCTGTATGAGTATTGAGAACTCAGATGGAAAACCAGTTCTAAGCCAAGAATGGAAAGCTGAGAGATGGATGGAGTATACAGATGGTGTGCGAAAGGACTTGTAAGCAATATTACAGAATTGGATGAGGGCATGGATGAAGATGAGATGGGCAATATGATACTGTGAGAAGAATTTGATAAAACAGTGAAAGACCCAAGTTGAAACAAGTCCCTGGACTAGACAGCATTTCCTCAGAACTGGTGATAACCTTGAGGGATCCAGCCTTGACCAAACTATTCCACCTGGTGTGCAAGGTATACAAGAGGAGGGAATACCCTCAGACTCCAAGAAGACTGTAATAATTACAATTCCAAAGACACAGATACTGAGAGGTCTCCATCTTACCGAACTATAAATTTAATAAGTCATGGTTGCAATACACTGACACAAATTATTTACAGAAGAACTGAAAAACTGGTGGAAGCTGACCTCAGGGGAAGATCAGTCTGGGTTCCGGAGAAATATCGGAACATGTGAGACAACAGTGAACCTACGACTTATCTTGGGAGATAGGTTAAGGAGAGCCAAAACCAAGGTTAAGTGCATTTGTAGATATGGAAAACGCTTTTGATAATGTCAAATGGCATACTCTCTTTAAATTTCTGAAGGTAGAAGTAAAATAAAGGCTATTTACAACTTGTACAGAAACCAGATAGGAGTTATAAAGAGTCAAGGGGCACAAAAGGAAAGTACTGATTGAGAAGGGAGTGGGTCAGTGTTATAGCCTTTCCCCATCTTATTCAATCTGTGCACTGAGCAAGCAGTAAAGGAAACCAAAGAAAAATTTCAAGTAGGAACTGAAGTTCAGGGAAAAGAAATAAAAACTTTGAGGTTTGGCAATGCAATTTTAATTTTAATTCTGTCAGACAGCAAAGGACTTTGAAGAGTAGTTGGACGGAATGGACAGTGTCTTCAAAGCTGGATATAAATGAGCATCAATGAAAGCAAAACATAGATAATGGAATGTAGTCTAATTAAGGGGAGCCGGAATGATCCATCTCCTCCATGTTAATATTAGCAAATAGAAGGAACATTTTTTCTAAAACCATTAAACATATTACTCTGAAATTTGGACTACATGTTCAGTGTCTATTTCTCTACAAAGTTATAATATTATGAAATATTTACTGGTTTTTGGTTCACAATTTTTTTAAACAGATGCTTATTTTTTTCTCTAAAATTTTGCACTTTTTCTTCTATAACTCTTGAATTATACAATATTTTTTTTTACAATTTGTTACAAAAATGAAGGAAAAGAAGTAAACAATATTGTGTATAAATTTAATTGATATACTGGTAGCAGTATTTGATAAAATGTTCCTCAAAGATGAAAATTTTAAAGTTACGGGAAAGGGCTTCCAAAGTTTTTTTAATATTCCCTCCCCATATGACGGATTATCAGAATCCTCTTCTTTTTCCAGTGTTAGTTTCCTTTTCACTGGTCTTTTCTTCCCTTTTGCTGCATGTTGTAGGCTTTTGTCTCTTCTTCCTGCACCTCTTAGTCTTTCTTCATCAATTAGGTGCATTGTGGAAATGGTGGTGTGTCCTGTTTGGAAACCTAAACGTTTCAGCACATCACATTTGATAATGTTTCCTTCATGGTATGTTGCCACTGCATCATACACTCCAAAATGCAATGTTTTTATCTGTACAAACACTTTTGGGAATCCTAATCCAAACTAAATTATTTACACTTTCATCTGGATTTTGTGTTTTCGCATGTAAACACTTTTCCAATAAACTTGGCAGTGATAAATCTCTGAATATGGGCTTAATTACATCAATTACAACATTTGGCAAACTGTTTTTATGGGCATATTCCTTTCCCAATTGGTACTTACACCATAAATCATCACCTGTGGGGCACAGTGCATGTTGTGGCTGCTCATTTGTTGAGGCAGTATGTAAAAATAATGCCCATACTGCTCTCCTCCTATGCTCAATGCTTCTTTTATTTTGCCTAATTGCACACCCATAATACCTCTGCAATCTATCAATTGCTTCATTTGTCAATCTTCCTCTTCCTCCTAAGGTCTTACCATCACTAAGCTTCTGGGATCCTAATGTCTGCTGTTGTTTGTGCAAGCGAGCCCCCATGCGCTTCTGCACATGTCCAATGCACTCCTGTTTTCTAAGGTGAATTTCATTGCCATAAGGTTTGAGTTCCTCTACAACTTTATATCCCTTAGAATCACCCTCTCCCAGATAGATAGTGTATCTGTACATTATACCACTCCTGTGATCTGGAAAAAAATTGCTTTCACTCACTCTTCTTCCATCGCTCCACTCGTGCCGTGAAAATTTGCTTCACAACTTTCACTATGTTCATCCTTGGTATTGCCCTTACATCTACAATGTTTTGAGAGAATAGCAACATCAATTATTTTGCAACTGTCTCCACTGGTAGCTGTCACAACTCCATTTAGAGATTTATGACCTCAACACTGTCATGATCCATCTACAGCAACAGTTAAATCTCTACAATCCCATTATCTATCACAGCTTCTTCAACTGCTTTCTTCATTATTGCTTGAGCAATATCTTCAGCAGAAGATCCCACCAATTCATTATAAAATCTAAACTTGGTTGGTGGTTTTGGCAAGTTCATAATCCCACATAACATTGTCCCTGCAGCACTGCCCTTGCCAATGCAACGCAAGCCACATACTAGCCTAACATTTATATCATACACCTTCTTTCTACTATTACCACTACAAGGAATACTGTTAGAATTAGAAAATGAAACTTCTGCAGCACATTTATTACATTTCAATAACATTTTACATGACAAACCAATGTGTGAAGTTGTTTTCAATTCCAGTCCTCTTTCTTTGCAAACTTGGCATAATATGTTATGTTTCAAAATATTAGAGAGCAAGGAAATGTTCATTATTTTATTCAAATCATTACTGTCACTTTCACAGTTTTCAAATTTTTCTTTGCTGTCACAAAGTTCCTTGCTGGAAGAAGTTCTATCACATTCATTTGGTGTAGCCAGTGAAGCAGTCTGAGCAGCATCTCCCTTCGAAACAACAAAAGATTTCTTCTTCCACTCATTGTGCCTCTTCTTAAGCACTAGATTGCTAAACGGGACATACTGATATCCACAAACCAAATACATTAAACAAGTACAAGCAAAATTCGTCAAATATGCAAAATTGAACAGCTAAACAACACAAAGCAAACTCCACAAGTCAACACACATGGTATAGCATTTATGTTTACTGATATGAACAGTCACTTGTCACAGAGATAAAGCCATACAATGTTGGAAAACAAAAACACTGTCTAATTCCATAAAGATACCCCCTGCTTGCACCCAACGAGCGGCGCAGTCAGAGGTGACACGCCAAGTCGCTACAACTGTTTATGTGGTGCATCAATTTTGCAGCAATAAAAAAACACGCTTAGAATTCACTTAGAAGGGTGAAACTTCATTTGTTTTATTCAGAAAACTCCAAATAATTTTATAATGAAAAAACCAAAAAAACGTTAATTTTGTCATTTTCATCGTTCCGGCTCCCCTTAAATCAGATGATACTGAAGGAACTACATTAGGAAACGAGACATTAAAATTTGAAGACGACTTCTGCTATTTGGGCAACAAAATAAGTGATGATGGTCAAAGTAGAGAGGATATAAAATGTAGAATGACAATGGCAAGATAAGCATTTCTGAGAAAGAGAAATTTAAGCATTAGAGATTTAAGCATTAGAATGTCTTTTCTGATGATACTTTTGTGGAATAGAAGCGAAACATGGACGTTAAATAGTATAGGCAATAAGAGAACAGAGGCTTTTGAAATGTGGTGCTATAGAAGAATGCTGAATGTTAGATGGGTGGATCACATAACTAATGAGGTGGTACTGAACTGAAATGAGCAGACAACAAATTTGTACTACAATTTGACTAAAAGAAGGGATCAGTTGATAGGACACATTCTGAGGCATCAAGGGATCACCAATTTAGTGTTGCATGTAAGTGTGGAGGGTAACATTTGTAGAGGGAGACCAAGAGATGAATACAGAAAGCAGATTCAGAAGGTTCAGGTCTTAGTAGTTATCTGGAGATGAAGATGCTTGCACAGAATAGACTTTGATAGAGAACTGTATAAACAAGTCTTTGGACTGATGATCACAGTAACGATGACAACACAACTGTAAAGAACTAGAATGGAGAACATCCAACATATCAGTTTTGCGGATTGCTCTGCTATGTGAAGTTCATGAGTACCAGTTATTTTCTCTACAGCTTATATACAAAACACCAATAGAATGGAAGGAAGGATATCACAGTAATTCAACAATTCATGAAGTAGGGATGAAGATTAATATGGCATAAGAAATCTCTGCTTACACATGCCACCCTGTCACTGCCACCACCTGCTGTATCAGGAGCAAGGATTCCTCCAGGAGCAAGAGTGATAGTACCAGGTGTAGGTCACCACTTTAAACAAGAAATACCAAGAGCAACTGGAAGTACTGCTGGAGCACCACCACAGTAACATGCCTTTAGTGCAGCAAATCCAGTCACAAATAGGCCAGCAACAAATATGCATACTAAATGCAAGACAAGTCACTAACATAGATCACTTTAATCAGTCTCACTTGCACTGTTACATTCAGGTACAGAGACACATTATGTGGCTTTCAAAAGCACCACAGAGCTAGACCAATTGCCCAGCTCTACGATTCAATCATCGTGATTAGCATTCTGTCACTGCCAGCATTATGCAGGAAGCAGCAAAATATAGTCACATCAAGGCACTGGTTGACATCTGAACTGCTCTGTGATGTGACCATGAAAGCTCCTGGGAAGACTGATGTAAGCGGATTTTCAGGAACTATGGACAGACTTTCTGAGGCTACAGCTCCACAGGTGTTTACCATTTGCAGTGCATCATATAAGGACTCTATGGAAAAATTAACATCACGGCCTGATAAGCTCATGTGCCAGATGGTGGCTTTCTGAACATGAAAATGATGAAAAATTCCACAAGCAGCCCACAGGAAAAGGGGCTGCACCATTTCTTGTGGATGTGGCAGTGCATACCACTCTTATAGATGCTACATGGGTATATCATATCACCACAAATCACCAAGCTCATTGTCAGGAAAGGCAAATGGTATCCCCCTGCAACCAAGGGACAAGCCTGCCAGTAACAGCAGCCTAAGACCTGAAGTGCTAATCTGTAACAAGTAGAGCCAAGGTACTGCAGTTGGAAGCTCAAACTGGATCGAATGTATGCTTATTCATGCGGGCACTCTTACGGCAGAGGATATGGTGCAACAGCTTTGACCTTGCTGCAGTAGAGGATTCCCCATAGCAACCTTGAGCGCCACTTCATTGTTATCAACATCAATCATCCAATTATAGGACTGAATTTCTATCCTATGATCCCATACTCAACGTGCAGAATGGTTGCATCCTGGTATTAATAATCTCTGTAATAACAATCCGCAAGCTAGCACAATTTAGTGACCTGACTGTGCATTTTGCAACAGGTATGTCTCCAGTCTTGCACCTCTTAATATATTTTCTGTTACTTAGGCACCCAGCAGATGTGCTGCCTCATCGTCGTCTTAAGATCAGAGTAAGAGTGGAAGATTGCAAAGTCATCCACAAACTAAGAGCATTTGACAGTGCTCCTGACTGCGGAAAACAATGTGACATGAGGACACTGCTTTGGGGACCCCATTTTCTTGAACATAGCAGTCAGACAAGGCATCATCAATGTGATATTGAAAACGCTGGTCCTCGAGAAACTATTGAATAAGAAGTGGCAGGCGTTCAACAGTCCCCACTCACGAAGATGGTGAAGGGTGTAGTACCTCCAAGTAGTACTGTATGCTTTTCCAAGGTCAAAAAAACACATATCGCCATCTCCAGGGTGGAATGGTAGTGCCTCAAACCGCACTGGGAGCGGCTCAGGTAACCTCGAGACTGGAGCAGCCAGATGAGATGGTGGTTGACCATGCGTACAAGAGTCCTACCCATACAACTGGTACGGGCTACACTCTGGTAACTGTGAGGGGCACTACGGTACTTGCCTTGTTTCCAGAATGGAATTAATATTGCCTCCTTCCAAGTCATAGGGTACTGTCCATCAGACCATATCTGATTGAAACAAGAGAAAAGCTGTTCTTTCACTTCAGGGCACAAATGACAAAGCAAGGCATACTGAATGTCATCAGGTCCTGGAGCAGTGTCTCTGGCTGCAGACAAAGCTGATTCCAGTTCCCATATGAAGAATGGAAGGTTGTAGACTTCCTCATTATGCAAAAATAAATTGAACTTCACCATCTCCACAGTCCTACAGAATACCTGAAAAGTAGGAGCTTGTCTGGATGATGTAGTGACAGTAGAAAAGTGTTCAGGTGTGTCCACCAAGATCTCATTACTTCACAAGGCCCTTGCCTGAAATCTGCCTTATTTAGTCTCAAACTTGTGCAGTGACAGTGAACCGATTAATGGAAGTCATGAATTCCTTCCAGGAAGCCCTCTTCTGTTCTTTTATCACTTGCCTTGCATGTGCTCTCTCAGGTCTGAGTGCATTAATGTTTTCTGTTACTGGACGGTGTTTGAAGTTCCATAGGGCTGTTCATCTGGCCCTGACTGCAAATAGACAGTCTTCATTCCAACAACATAAGGCTGTTGTCTGAGGTGATTACTAGACTGGAGGATGCACTCCGCAGCAGCCCATTGGCCCCCAAGTGATATGGGCCACTGTCTCCTGTGCACAATCCTTTTATTCAAAAATAGCCTGTTGACTGTACTGCAACCAATTTGCCCCTTGTTTCATCCATCTTCGTGGTCTCCTGTCAGCCACCATTCTAGTCGGCAGACAGATCCACACTGGGAAGTGGTCACTAGACTGTAAGTCTGTAGCCTCTTCCCACTGAACTGAATCTGCAATAGTGGGGAACAAAACCAAAGGCCAATGGTTGAAAAATACCCTGTAGAAGTTGAGAAATGTGTTATGTGACCTGCATTCAGAAGGCAGATATTCTCAGAACAGATGAGTTGCTCAATCATCTGACCCCTGGAACAGGTGGAAGCCGAGACCCACAGCACATTGTGTGCATTGAAGTCCCCTACTAGGAGGAAAGGGCATGGGAGTGCCTATCAGTGCATTTGGACCCAAAGCATCATTAGGTGGAAGATACAAAGAACACACTGTGATATTAAAGGGTGCTAGAACTTTCATGGCAACTGCTTGTATGGTTGTAGTAAGAGGGTCAGGAGAGGAGTGGCATCTGTCATCAATGAAAACAGCCAATCCACCTTTAGCCCTGTCTCCAGCAATATCGTCCATCCTGTAGGGGCAGTAATCCTGTAATGCAGGTGTATCTGTGACTTTATGATGCGTTTCTTGTAAGCAGATGCAGAACGGTTTCTTCTGGACCAGGAGTTTTAATTCTCCCAAATGTGAGCGATATCCATTTAAATTCCGCTGTAACACAGAAGTCCCTGTGGGAGCCATTGTTTAGTGATGGTTATTGTTTACTTTTTTTCTCGGAGGCAGTGATTTACTGAGGAGGTCAGGGGAAACATTAGCCAGTTGCTGGCTCTCCAGTTCCTCCAACCGGAAGTTCATATTCGCAAGAGCATATTCCCCATCAAACAGGGAGAGAACTCTCCAATCCAAAGATTTAAGTACCACTTTCTTTGACTTGGAATTACTTTTGAAAGGACATTTTTCTTTATTATACATGGTTGCTTGGGTTGAGGGGAAGAGTTAGTAGGTTAATGATGGTGGGCACTGGTATGTGGCTTAGGTGGTAAGCCCATTGCCAATGGCTTCCAAATGACTTCTGTTTCAAGTGTAGCATTCCCTCCCTCCCCCCCCCCCCCCCCACAGGTACAACAAGTGCATGTGCTTGTACTTGATCTGTGGTCCAGGTTTAAGTGGAGGCATCACACTTGGCAACTGGTGTCCTAAGGGCTGGTGCAAAAGAAGTAGCAAAAACCAGAGGTTGCACAGCTTTGGAAGCTTTTTTAGCTTCAACATAGGGTATACGTCTTGACTTTCAACTCTTTAATTTTCCTTTCCTCGTTGTAAACCTCACACTTTCTGCTCCACACTGGGCGATCCACGGAGCAGTTTATGCATTTCGGAGGAAGTGTACACGTATTGCCTGATTTGTGAGCTGAGCCTGCACGATCGCCACACACAGCCCTCCCATTACATCCCATAGTGGTGTGGCCAAATCTTTGACATTTGAAGCATCGCATTGGGTTAGGAACAAATGGGCGAACCTTAAGATGGCTATAGCCTGCAAGGATATGTTCAGGTAATTCTTGAGTACTAAACGTTAGAATAAATGTGGCAGATTTTTTCGATCTGCCACAGACTTTCCTCATATAGTTCTGCACTTCTGTGATGCCCATATGTTTCCATTCTTCACATAACTCCGCAGGGTCCACCTCCATTGCATTGGAGCAGGTAACCACACCCTTACTAAAGTTAAGGGTGGTATGCAACTCAGCCTCGACTGGGTAGTCACCTAAGGCCTTACATCCCAGAAATTTAGATACTTAGTCTGAATTAGCACTTTCAACTAGAAGTGTTCCATTACGAAGTCATTGGACATTTTTTAGGGACCAAGCAATACCTTCCAATGCCCTGTGAATATAGAAAGGGGATCCCTTCTCAAAGGTTCCTCTGTTCTCTTGATTACAATGAAAGTGTTACGGTACACTAATACCCTGTTACTATGATTCTGATAGTTTTTTTGGGGGAGGAGGAGACCTGACCAACCGAGCTGTCTCTGATGATTTGATGAGTGGGTGTAGGTACTACCTGACTGTATACCCATCCTGTCATGGGTAGTAAGTTGAGACCATTCCATAGGGATCCCATGAGATGCTAAGGAAACAACTGTAGACCCAGGCAGAGCCCTTCATGCCTGAGCAAGCCTTATACACTGGAGGGTGGCAGGTGCTCCAGAGGTTGCCCGCTAGAGACTGTTTTACCTCAACAGCCATTCATGTCGTCAGCATGTAGCACACCTTGAGGTTGAAGGGTTTTTTATAGAGGAGTGTATCTTCCTCGCAGTCCAGGCAGTGAAGCCAAGGCCCACACTCTCCGAAACACACATTCCACTGCTGTGCCACATGGTGGTCACTGAAGCATGCCCAGAGTTTACAGTACCAGAGGACTGATGGCACTTACCATTCCCCAGGCCAAGAACCCAGGGTCGCCAAGCCCATACCCAGCAACCAAATGCTGGGCTCCTGGGGGCTCACCACCCTGAGAAAGTACACAGTCTCAACAAAAGAGTGAGAACTGTGTCAATACCTAAGGGTGAGGAACTTATGTTACCACTTTGCTGAAGTCAAGCATTACTTCATTTGTCACTTGGTGGGCAAACAGTGTAGGGTTTCACACTTCATGTGGATCTGCAGGTGTTTGAGGGGTACCAGCCAATCCAGACGCTGGTTGAACTACTTGCTCATCTTGTTGATGGACCCGCTATGGCAACATTCTCAAATGTGTTAGCCCTCACTGTCAGTCTGGCTCTACAGCAGTACATCAACAAAGCCTGGGAAACCACAAGTTTTTCCTCCAAAAAGCTGATACAACAGTTTTAACAACACAAAGTATTTTCATTGCATTTGTGTGACATCACTGGATAAAGACTCGCAAGTTAGCTCACTCAAATAGTTTACTGTAATCGAATGATGTCTGTGAAAGAAATGAAAATATAAAAGAGCAACTGTTATGAAAAAGATTAGTTGTCTTTTTGGTGTGTGAATGTGTGCTGCAGACTTTTCAGAGCAATGAGGTGAGGCCATGTAATGCAGCAGTGAATCTCTCGAGTTTGTACAAAGTGTGCCTGTCGTGAAGCTTCCAGTGTTCTGACTGATGCGTTTTCAAAATCCAAAAGTCCCATAACAAACACCACGAGCTAGGGTATGCTATAAGAAAAGATTTTTTAAGATTATTAATACTGAGAACTCTGGTCCAATGAGATCTGCACAAGCAACTAAGAACTGGATAAATTAGTCTGGTTCTCATAAAATTCTCTTCTCTGAAGTAATTAATAGCCAAATATTTTCTCAAATAAAGAAAAATCAACAACAATGTGCACAGATCCATCACATGTGGGTTCTGTCATCAGACAAACCTTTGGATTGGAAATAAGAATTATTGTTTGAGAATTTTGTCCACAGTGAATAACAGAGAAGCTGGTCAACAGTACTGAGCCCAACCAAGTGCTAATAGAAGAATAAATAAATTCTAATCTACATTCTGGTTATCTTATGTCTGAGCATATGCTAGAAAGCAAAGGAATTCCTAATTAATGGCAGTTTGGCAACAACACAAATGGGATCAGCCGTGTTCATCCATGACAGTAAGTAACAACTACACAGCTGGGGGTCAACCAAGTGCAACCCAGCATCACAGCCAGGTCTCCACTGATCATGAATGAGTCAATAAAAACATTGAGTAGCATTGCTTCTATTACAGCAACAGATTCATCGAGTGGACTTTGATGTGTTAATAGAATCACTAGTATTGATGACTACAGGGTCAATTTGCTTGAAGAGCTGTAAGTTGTTGAAAGAGGAATTTATTCTCTGTGGTGATGAAAAAGACAAAGTGGTGTTAAGCTGGTGTTTGATGCCACAACTTTAAATAAAATCATAATTATGTAATGGGGCAGACCACTTATAAAGTAAGAGTTGTTGGCTAAGTTTATAGTGGTAAAATATATGAGCACAATGGACTTGGCTAGTGATAAGTTCTGTTTACTGAGGAGTCGAGGCTAAGACAGGTAGTATTTGAAAAAACGAAAATTTTACATGTAGCATCTAAAGGAATGATGTCAGACATATTTGACAAATGGGAAATATATAAATGAGCCACACAAATTGATGAACAAACAGTCCAAATTTAAATACAATAATTTTTTGCTCTTTTTTAGAAATGATTGAAATTTTGTAAAGAAATTAGCTGTTGACATACCAGTAAGCTACCAAATAAAGTGACAATGTCCTAGACCTTTCTCAATACAGTATCTATGTATTTAATCTGAAGAGACAGACCATATGAACGCACAATAAACAGCTCAAAAATGGCTGTCAAATTTTATGTGTAAACAACTAAAAACACCTACTGAAACTTGAATGTACCAAGACAATCTTAACAGAGTCAAAACCAGTTGTTGTACTGATCTAATGTAGAAACAAATGTATTATACTAACGAGCCAAAACATTATGACTTCTGCCCACTGCAAGGTTGTATGTTGCCTGGTGGTGCTGAGGGCGCATGACGCAATGAGATAAATACATCAGCAGAGCAGAGGCGAATGGGGAAACAATCTAGTGGTGATAAGTGGCAGAAATACGGAAATCTGCCACTTAAGCGACTTTGACAAAAGCTAAACAATGGAAAATCCAGGATGGAATATAACAATACGAGAGAAGGAAAGTTGCTACTCACCATATAGCGGAGATGCTGAGTCGTCATAGGCAAAATTAAAAAGATTCACACAATCATAGCTTTTGGCCATTAAGGCCTTTGTCAGCAGTAGACATACACGCACGCGCACACACACACGTCTGCAGTCTCAGAGAGCTGAAACTACATGTGTGTATGTGTATGTGTGCCTACTGCTGATAAAGGCCTTAATGGCTGAAAGCTATGATTGTGTGAATCTTTTTATTGTGCCTATCGCGACTCAGCACCTCCAATATATGGTGAGTAGCAACTTTCCTTCTCTCGTATTATTTTGACAAAAGCCAGATTGTTGTGGCTTAGCACCTAAGAGTGAGCATCTTTGAAACAGCAAAGCTGGTCAGCCAATTGTGTGCTACCATCATGAGCCTCTTTGGAAGGTGGTTGAAGAATGCTGTAACCACGAGTAGGAGACAAGAAGCTGGACATCCATAAATCATCACAGAGCGTAGTGTTTGGAGGCTTGCCCGCTCTCTAAAGCAGAATAGGTGGCAATGTGGCAAATCTGCCAACGGAGTACAGTGCTGGTGCGGGCACAAGTGTTTTGAAACACACTGTCCACTGTATGGTGTTGAACAGGGTGTTGTGCATCAGAGGACCCCCTATGTGTTCCCATGTTGATCCAACAACGTTATCAATTACGATTACAGTGGGCACAGAATCATCAAGTTTGGACCACAGATCAATGGAATCTGTGTTACCTGGTTGGATGAATCCCATTTATTGTTTAACAAGATTGATGGTCGTGTCCAGACATGCTGTCATCCAGGTGAACAGGTGCTCGAAACATGCAGCACATCATGGATAGAGGCTGATGGGAGCAGTATTTGTTTTGTGGGACATTCACCTGGGTTTCTGTGGGACCTGTGGTAGTAATTCAAGGCATCATGACAGCTGTGGGCTACATGAACATTATTAGGGGCCACCTGTGACCCCTTATGCTTTATGTCTTCCCTAACAGCGATGGCCTCTTCCAACAGGATAATGGTCCATGCCACAAGACCAGAAACATGCTGCAAAAGTTTGAGGAGTATGATAGTGAACTCACGATGTCTTGGGCATCAAATTCGGCTTATCTGAATCCGATGAAACCCAACTGGGATGCTATCAGGTGCCAGCTCCGAGCCCGCAAACCAACTGCCTGCAAATCATGGGAAGTGTGCGACCTGTGCATATGCATCTGGTGCCACAAACATCTGAAAACTTATCAAGTACTTGTTGAATCCATGGCATGCAGAATCACTGCTGAATTGCATTCCAGAGGTGGACCAACTTGCTATGCAGGTAAGACATAAAAGATTTATTGCACTACTGTAATGTGTGCACACAATATCTTTGAAAATGTAGTATGTCACATTTTGTTTATAACATTGTACCTTTTAATGTAGGCAATGGTTTGAGAATGAATGAAAATGTTTGAAACTAGCTACTAATAAAAATATTATATGTATCATTGACAAACATATTTATTAATAAATTACAATTTTATATGGGTCATATGCCAATTAAAATATTGTTTCTAATAACACCTAAGGCTGCTGACACTGTTATATCAGTGGAAGCCGTACTTCAGCAACAGTTACTGACGTGCTGAACAGAAGTTGCACTAAGTTTTTAGTAGCAAGTTTGTAGTTACTGCAATACAGAGTGCAAGTGTTGTAAAAGTGTAGTTCAGAAATTAATTACAATAAAATGGAAAACTTAATTATTGGATGGAATTCGACTTCTCATTTCAAAAGTTACCATTCCCAAATTGAAAATTAGATACCAACATATTCCTACAGCAAGAACTTCTGAAGCAGCAGCAATCAGATAGAAATATCAACAGTTCTTGCTGACTAATTATCAGCTAAGTATAAATAACGAATGTTCATTATCTGTTCAAACAATTAGTAATACAAACTGTAAATACGCTTCACTCACAGCCTGTGGCATACACAATCAATAAATGGGAATTTTTTAGTTTTATTAATCTATTCTCATGACATTTAAGAACAAGAAATGATACACTACGGAACCATAAAATACTTCAGGATTACGCTCTAGGGCCACTACTTCACCATATTCGCCAAGCACTGGTTCCTGACACTTGCAGTCTCTGAACAACTATCTGCCAGTCCAATTGAACCACCTCATTTTCACTGCCCAGTTCGTGGGTTGGGATCGATTTGGGGGAAAAGACCAAACAGCGAGGTGACTGGTCTCATCGGATTAGGGAAGTAAGTCTGCCGTGCCCTGTCAAAGTAACCATTTGCCTGAAGTGATTTAGGGAAATCACAGAAAACCTAAATCAAGGTGGCCGGACACAGGATTGAACCGTCATCCTCCCAAATGCGAGTCCAGTGGGCTAGCCAGCCCAGTTCATAACTGACATTATTCACATAGCAGGAACAAAAATGCGGTTACTGTTTTTCTGCCTCAGTCAACAGATTTCAGTGAACGTCCAACAGTAACTGACAGGTTCACAAGGCAGCTGGATGTTGTACTGGTAAAAGGTCATGCAGCAGGTAGTGTGACCCGAATCTTTACCTCCAGTCCGAATGTGTGTTTTGGCAGCCTGGAATAGGTGACACCTGACCAATGTCACCACGGGAAGCATTGGGGCTCCCATACCGTGGAGTAATTTTACTGCTGGTAGACTTCACTGTTCGCTTTAGGATGCCACTAAGTGCCACATGTCCAAGTCTTAGTTATACAAACTCCCACTAGTATTGCTCAGACAGCACAGTGTACCAAACAATGACTGTCAGGTATGCACAGCAGAGCTCGTATATGGTGAGCCACTATGGCTGCTGAGAGAGTTCGCACTCCCATCCTGCACAACACCTCAATTCATAATGGACCTCTGGAATAGAACAACCAACTCTGCCTCGCACCACAACAAACGAGCCACATATGCTTCCACGACTTTATCACAATGAAACAAGTCTTCTTGCACTGAAACCTGGCACGTAAAACTTTGGAGCTGCCTGACTAACGCAGCTATGCAGTTGCAGAATGAGGGGATAGGATACAGACTTTCTGGTTAAAAGAGGAAAAGAAAGTCTTGTCCATCAATCAATGTAATATTGTGTACCTGAGTGCCTATGTCGTCACTCAACCACTGGACACCACCCCACAGGGCCGCGTGCTATCCTAAAACTCAGCAATTCAACTGGCTGCTGCCAAACCCAAGACATGAGAGCACCACAACGCCAAAAGTCAAGAGAATAGAGCACAACTGTAATGCTGCAATGCAGATGTAGTGCTGCGACTTGGCTTTGGTCAGAAAATTATCAGTCTTTAATGAAAGTAAGGGAAAGTAGCACTGAAGCATCACAGGGCATTCCATTAACAGCAACAGGTCAGCAGATGTGTGTGTGGCAACCGGTGGGTTAAAATAACAGATATTCCAGTACATTGTGCAGAAAGAAAAGTCTAGCTCAGTGATAAACAGTGCTGTACAGCTGCAACCCTTTAGCAAGTGGGGCAGTGTCACTACACCAGGGCAAATATCTCGTTTTGGCAACATGACTATGCACTGGGTTTTAGTGAAACAAATGGGCACTGAAGGCGTATAAATACGTCTGGATTTTAAGGCAGGGATTCCTTGTCATAAGCCAGCAGTACCACCATGACACCAGTGCAACATCAGACATCTTGATGACTGGCTCAACCAGCTGCAGCCATGGGTTTGAGACAGGGCTGCACTTGATGTCTGCAATCAGTCTTTCACAGGACTTGGCTTCTCAGCCATGGCTGTGCCTGCTGACTGATGAGTTCCTAGCAGGACTGTACTACAATGCCAGCTGTCAGCCAACTACTGTCCGAGGGCTGCAAGTCATACTGCATGCATAGCCGTCTTCGCATTCCGTTGCAGTGAAGTGAGGGTTCACTGAGACTACATGATGCCGACAGAAGAAGCACATATCAGCCTCCTTATGTCACCACTGTGGCTGCATATGAAGTAGAGGGGCCATCTCCCATGTGGGGCGCCACCTTGTCGCGACATAAGGTGCTGTTGATGTCAATGCCTACGTGAGGTATCACCCAGCAGCATCAGGCAGAAGCTGCCACCTGTTCATCAGCCCCAGCCATGGTCAGAGGGAGAGGAGTGCCTTGTCTTCCTTCGCCATGTACCAAGATCAGGATTAATAAAGTTCTTTGTAATTGTTAACAGTACCTGCTCTGAGCCCCACGGCCGGTCACCGCCAGTCATTTGTCCCCCCCAGTGTGCCCAGCACAGACTGGTGTTACTCATCAATAGTGTTACACAAGGGTCGACGTTGCCGTAACCTACAGCGAAGGTACCCACCACCGTAGTGCATCATTCGAGCTACTGCTCGCAGTATTGTCGTTAGGATGAATGAGTCTATTTTTAATTGTTGTGTGGTGATAGTCATGAGGTTGAAGTTTAGGAGGTGTAATTATAGGAGGGTTGCCTATCCAAGAACGGAGGAGCCACCTGACAAAGTTGAAGTGGAATTCCAGAGATGAGTATTTTGTGCCTGTGTGTTGTACTCAGTGTAATTTGCTAAGGCACTCAGCCCCTGTACTGAATCTCTAGCAGTGAATTACTTTCATGTAATTCTTTTGGCCACACAGTGTGGGGAGTCCGCTCATGATGAGACCAAAGAAGTAGACTGGCTACCTGTTCTATCTGTATAGTATTGTTATTTCTCTGTGTTTATCTGACTTGAGAGTGACAAAAATGAGTAAGGTCGAGGCACAGTCAAAGCAGGGACACAAGGTGTTGCCAGTGAGGTGGTTTTGTAATCGTTAGTAAATCAGGTGGCTCAGTAAGGAGTGGATAAAGTGGTTGCAAATGATGTATTGGCAGAGAAGGATCAGAAAATAGAATTACTGAGTCGTGCTATTGCTAACCTTGTTTCTCCCTTCTCTGACAGGGCATCTGAGAATGCGATAGCATTCGTGGAAGATCTCAAGCCATTAGCTAACTTAGAGGGTTGGCTGGATAAGCAGTTATTGCAGATTATGAGGTTACATTTGACAGGGAAAGAGGAGTTGTTCTTAAGGCAAACAGGTGTGTTATGTAAAGTCAAGACTATTGACCAACTGAGACATGGGTTGGAACGACGGTACAGGAAGCAGAATAGTGTGCAGGTTTTTTGGGAGCAGTTGGGTATTGTATCCAGAAGATAGAATGAGGCAGTAGAGGACTTCGTGGACAGAATTACAAGGTAGAATGTTCACATCTATGAGTTATCGCAGAATGACAATGTGAAGAAAGTGGTGTTGCACAAGGCTAGCAGTGAGCACTCTATGCTTTTCTGTAGGGTTTCGCACCAGAGATGTCCAAGAGGGTATTTATGGGGGCACCTGAACATCTCCACACAGAAATTAAGTTAGCATTGGAATATGAGGAAACAGATCTACAGGGGTGAGGTATCGAAGACATGTATTTGCATCAAATATAAAGTATTTTAATTGTAGACAAACAGGTCATATGCAGAGCTACCAGCAAAGGAGTGAATAAGTCAACAGGGATAGCCAGTGATTTAATGGGAATGGTAGCAGGGGGATGTAATCACCAACAGGGATATTAAGGTAGTAATACAGGTGGTCCAGAGAGAACAAAGGATCCATTAATCTTAAAGAACTGCAGGACCACTGACACGAGTTTACAGTAAAAATAAACCAACGGGAAAAAAAATTTGCAACACCAGAAAATAACTGATGTAGAGCAATGTAATTTCAGGAATACATTTGTCTAGATGGCTAAGTTACAGCTCTTTGACATTTGATAAAACCCACATCAAACAATAATGCATGTCTTAATATATTTGCAGTCTCAGAAAAAAATAGGGTGCATCCCATGACCAACAATACCTCAATATGTTTAAAACTACAGAAGTTACATCTCATAGTGAATAAACAATTCACAATGGCCCTCTGAATTAACAACTATAAATTGCTTCATGAGTTTTAATGATTCGTTATCTCCCATGATAGCATTGGACGATAGCTATCATCTCTGAAAGCTACTATCTGTTCCTATTTTATTTCTTTTTTATTATTATTTTTTATTGCATTATACACATTTTTCATAACTTCGGAGGTTCCACATTTACACAGCAAATGAACACAGCATCATTACCTCTCATTTTGTCATACTTTTACTTTACTTAATGAATAGTTTACTATTTTGCCAGTAACTTTATTTAAATTTTGATTCCAAGCACTATTAAAAAGACTGTGCTAATTTAAAAGCGGTCTATCACGTGTGTTAGAGGACACCACAGTTGAAAAGAAAACCGAAAGAAGCTTCTGTCAGGAAGGCATAAATAATTGTTTAAACAATATTTAAGAACAATCTGTTACCATTTATCAAGAGCAAACTTATGCAAGAATGCTGGCATATTTATTTAGAATCAACTATTACTTATATTTAATGTGAATGATATGAGTGTAACCGAATGTTTATGACACTTCTTTATTTAAATATTGTTGTAAAATATTAGTTTAGTCCTGGAAGTGGTCATGTTGAATGAAATCTTATCTCTAGAGCTTGAGAGTGTTGTATTTTTTGGTGGGGATGGCCTTCAGCCAATGTGAGTTGAACAGTGGTGAAACACAGCTAGAGTCAAGTGGAGACTGGGTCTTTTTGAGTGAAGAACTCAAGGTATTGATTATGGACAATTTGTGTTGAGCACTGGAAGACAGACAGACCTGTGTGTGGTAACATGCTTGTCTCAACCTTATAGGTGATTGTGGGCAGTGAACGGCCACTACAATACTTTTGAAGAGCCTTTATATTTCAAGAGGCCTGAATGTGCTCCAGAGTAGTACTCTCATTTAATTCCCACTTGCATTAAGGAACTGAGAACAGACAGAGTATGAGCTATTTTTTGTATCGTGTGTGTTAACTTATGAATCATCATGTTTAACTCTGAACTGTTTGGAGTTGGTAAAGTAAATATGTCATGTTTTGTAATTCTGAAATAGACTTAGTTTTCGCATAACTATGATGACTATTTTAGTCTGGGGAGTTTGCACCATTCTCTTAACTCTCAACATGATGTTACTGCTCTTGAAAAGGATATTTTCCATTTATATTCTAAATGAACATCATAGAACCATTTCCTCTTCATTTGCGATGTCCTTTGTTGAATAAACATCATTCAACATAATTCTCTGTGGTCTACATCAATTACAGACGTTACAAGAGAACCCTTGTCATTAAATTACTCTTTTAACTTCCATTTTTTATTTCCGTGCAAACCATTAATTCACAATTCTAGCCAATGTACAGACTATTTGACTGCAAGATGGTTATTAACTGCAGTGAATTATCTCAGGGGCATTAAAGCAGACGTGTGGCTTGACCCGATGACTACATCAAGCTAACCTTTTTCAAGCAGAGCCGTGCATAGTTGAAGTACCTAAAGCATGAGTAACTGCATGTAAAGCCACAACTACTTTGTTTATATGGGATGCTGTTTGGAAGAGAAATTACACAAGCAGTAACTGTTACGTACCATTGCAATTGAGGGCTCATCTGGGATACGAGCCTAATCCCCCAAACTGTAATTGTAATTCTAACCCATTACATTATTCTGTGACCCACATCCCAAATCTACTGCACGATGGGCTGTTTGCATGGGGGCTCTGACAGTAAGATTTTGCATCAGTTATGTGTGTGAGAATGAGTAGCAAAAGCTAGGTGTGGGGAAGTTGGTCATGGAACTTTAGAAAGAAGAAGAAAGCTATGCAGAGGTAAGCAGAGTTTGAGTCTGCAGCTGAGCAGCAGCAGCAGCAGCAGCAGCAGCAGCAGCAGAGGAGACCTCGATGACAGCATAGCAGCAGTGGCAGCCACAGCAACACGGGCCACCTGCGGCTACTTGGAATTCATCAGCATCAACTCTTTGGTCAGCAGCAGTACAGCAGAAGCAGCCAGTATGACAGACAAGTTAAGTACTTGCACCCATAGTGTTAACATGTGTGAACCCACAGGGTCATTGCCAGTGATGGAGCTTCCAATGATTAAGAAATCACCCAGCATGTTTGGTTCAGATAATGCGAGTGGGCTAGGTTTGCCCAAAATCTAAACTGTTAGTGTCGATATAGACAATACTAGTATGACAAGTAGTCCGAAATCAGAGAAGGGCGATGTAACTGCAGATGATTCAATTGCATAGTTAAGGGATATTATATCAGATTTGGACTCTAAAATGGGGGTACCGGATACAGAGATAGGTTCAATAATGAGATGTTCAGTAGAGATATGTGTAGCAGAAACAGTAAAAGCTGAGGCAAAGAAAATTGAATCAAATATAGAAGCGATGACTGAGTCAAAACGAGAAGCTATAATGACAGATGGAGGCAAAATTTCTGAAGAAGTTTGCCTGGTTAACACTACAGTCGACACAGTGGAAAAAAGATTTTAAGGACAAGTCAGAGAAGGTGGTGGCTATGGTAAGAATCGTGTGCTGAGGCAAAATTCACTTGAGGAACCGACCAATAAATAAGTCTATTAACAATTTGTCCAGTTGGGAGGTAGAGAGTGAAAAAGAGGTGGTGAAAAATACACAACAATTGGAAGCAGAGATTAATACTGAAGTGTTGGAGTGGGAACTGCAGATGGAAGATGTACGGGTAGAATTAAACACTTTAGCAGTAAATCAGGCTGTACTGTAATGGTTGTTCCATGAGGTCATTCAGGAACAAAAAAGTTTTTAGGAAACAATGGGCAATACAACTCACTCAATTGCTTTGTGTAGAGATGGTTTTGTGAGAAGAATGTTGGAAGAAGCAAAAATTAAGTTCGCCAAAAGACACTTCGAGGGCAATGCACAATCATGGGCAAATTTGTTGATTGCTTCATTTACTACCTATGAAGTGTATGAGAATTTTTTCCTAAACAAGTTCTGGAGCAAAGTGAAGCAAATGGGACTTCAGAATGAGTTACTGAATGGACCAAGTCTCAAACACTGAAGTGGGTCAATACAGGATTTATGAGCTCGCAAAGTTGACGCATATAAATTGTCTACTGGGAATGCTGACTGAAATCAAAATACTAAAGAGACCCTTACTAGAATATTTACAATGGTGTATCACCCACAGCCCAACAAATTCTATGGACAAGTTTTTAGATTTTATTGAGAGGCTCAAACAGGCATTGAAATTCAAGCCAAATAATGGGAACTGTATACAGGGAAATGTGTACCAGAACAGGAATTATAATAATGACCAAAATAGTTATCACTGTAATAATAATTTTTGCAGGGGAAATGGAAACAGGAACTTTCATAACGAAAATCAATATCGGGACTGAAGATATGAGATACAAGAGCCTCACAAAATGCAACACCAGAATATGAGGTTGGGAAATTAGAGATTGCCCCATCTCAGGTCCAAAGATGGCAAAATGAACTGGCATTGAAAAGGGCACATTATTTTTAAAAATTCTGTGGGTGTTGAAAATTCAGTAAAGAAGCCAAAAATGTTGGAGATGGAAGTTATAATAAGAATAAAACAGCGAAGCAGTGCAACTATAAATAGGGCAGAAGAAAGGTTGCAAATGTGTGGAAAAATTTGATAGTGAGGATATGGGGCTGGAAAGTTTATTCTGCGAAAATGAAATGAACAATGGAATGAATGTATTTATGTTGAAAGATTTTGTAAACAAAAAGAGAGGCAGAGGTGGATATGAATTTGGTGGAGGTGGAATGTATGACGAATTCTAATGAGACACTAATCAGTAGCAACATTTATAGTAATGTAGGCGAAAGTAATGTAGACGATTTTGTATCAGAGGACGTAAATGAAGTTGTATGTGAAGGCAGTAAAGCTGTAGACTTGTCAGCTGGGGACGAATTTTGTAGTGTATTGACGGAAGTATGTGAAGGTATTTGTGAAGACGGTACAGCTATAGTCTCATCAGCTGAAGACTGAACTTGACATTTTAGGTGCTGAAATTACGAAGTTTGAAGTTACTGATTTAGATATCTCTGAGGAAGGAATTTGTGCTTTTATTTCTATAGATGGAAGTGAACTGATGGTTCTTGATGAAAGCATGAATTACGAGTGGATGTGGAAGTATGAAAGTGAAAGTAATGTGTTATGTAGTAGATCAGAATAGAAAGTGTTGGGGAAATCTGAGAGTAGAGAAAATGTAACAGAGACAGAGGTAAATCCAAGTTTGACACAATTCGAGCATACTGTGAATTCTAATGTGGGACAATATCATAGCAGCAATTCATATGGTGTATCGGTGTAGGTTGATGGCGTTACTGGTGGTGAATTCTACAATGCATCGTTAGACATTATGGATGTTTTAAGGAAGGAAGCTTATGAGTTATCGATGGATGTTAATGGAGTTAATTATGATTAAGTTTGCAGTGTTTTGGTGGAAATAAGTGAGGATTTGTTTAACAGAGATAAAATTTTAAGGTGTATGGTTAGGTGTGAGAATGTAGCAGCTACTGATACTGTTAATTTGGAGGAAGCAAACAGTATATTTGATGCTTACAAGTATGATAAAATGATGGGTTTTGAGGGTGATTTAAATCCTACAGATGTGTTGGAGATGTATCAGGAGAATCTAGGAGTGAATAATGAAATAGAGGGTTGTTCTGAAATTATAATTTGTACCATAAATATGGAAGAAAAAGAAAGGGACATTGAAACTTATCATCTGAACTCACAATGGTTAGAGAGGGGTGAAATTAAAATCATGCAACCTGTAAGTCAACTGATCAATGTTAATGATGAAAGAAAGTGTGAATATATCAAAACTAAAAATGGTGTTCCAGTGGTTGTCAAAAATTTCGTATACGAACAAAAGAGTGACAGTGAACAAGGAAAGAGGGCTTTAATTTGAGCAATTCAAAAAATGTAGGAAAGTGCATTCAGGATATTCACAATGGCAGGATCAATGTAGGCAGTAAGAGTCGCAATGCTGCATCTTGTAAAAGAAGGATGGCGTGTGTAAATAAGTGTACTTCATGTGATGTTTTTAAGAATTTTGGCAGCTATTTCCGTTTGGTGTGAAAGGTAAATTTGGTGAATTTAAGTTGTATGTACAATGTAAGGTGGCATAACTTGGTGCACGATTTTTGATGTGCAGAGGTCGGCAAGACAATTTCATTATTTACATAAAAGAAGAATATAAATTGTTCTGTACGTAAGATTTGAGGGGAAAATTAAGAGGCTATTTATTTGTGTTACTTGTATTTTGGATGGGTTTTTCATGTAATATGTATAGTTTATTTGTAATTAATGTCCGCACAAAACTTAGTGCGCAGAGATCATCAGACCTCATTAAAATTTTAAATGTGCGTGCGAGTAAAACAATTAGTTACATGCCAAGTTTGAGGTGGTTTTTGATGGTATATTAGTGGGTTAATTCTATGATGTATGTTATTTTGGAAGGGTTTTGAAAAGATGCCTATGTAAAAGGTTGGCGACAAATTCATAATATGTTTTAGAGAAAAACTCTGGTGATAGGTGGTATTTTACTGTAGATATACGTTAACACTGCTGAATGCATTATGCAGTTATCTGCTGATTTCAAATGATGTGGGCAATTGCGGCACAGGGTAGTATTAGTTTTAAAGTTTCTAATCAGATGTGATAAAATTTTAGAGAAATGATAAAATGTTATTTGATTTATAGTGTTGAACAAATATTTCCTAGCACAAATATGTGTTTTCTAGTGGGAACATGAAGAGTGTTTGAAACATCATGATTCCACTGAGAAGGGTGTTCAGTGCCTGATCTATAGGGATCTCTAACTCTTATGATTACTGTTAATTAGTTGTGTGTTTATTTGTACATTTAATTAATGTGCCAAAATTTTATAATTTGTTTTACATTAGAAAATTTAAGATGATAATAGGACATGTCCTAGAAGGTACGTGCTGTTTCATACACCACCACAAAGATTATTACTCTTACACACAAGTACAGTATTCCATTTATTATGTTACATACTTACTTATTATGGTATGTATGTCGAATGTGATGGTACTTAATGTGCCAAATTAGTGGGCTAATGTGCCAAATTAAGTGAGAGTGTGTGTTACGTTACGAGAATGCAGGCGAGTTACTCGTCCACCTAGGGCTGTTATCAAGGAGAGCTGAATTTGCTTACTTGGCTGGGTACGAGCTGACGGAACAAGGTCATCACGTGACCACCTCAAACAAGCACAGGTGCAGAGACAAGAATTGCATGGCTCGAAATGGGGAAAATCCCTAAGCTGTTACCTGCATGGCCTTTGGGCAATAGATGCTCCAAGAAATGGAAGAGCATCAGATGATCTTAAAGCTGGTTAAGTTACAGCTCTCCGAGATTCAATAATGACTCACATCAAATATTAATGCAAATTTGAATGTATTTGCAGTCTCAGAAAAAATGGGGTGCATCCAATGACATAACAATATCTCAATACCTTTAAAACTACTGAAGTTAATATCTCACCGTAAATAAACATTTTCACCATGACCCTCTGAATTAACAATTTTCAATTGTCTCATGTGATTTCAACAAATGCTACCTCTGATGATAGTATTGCATGATAGCTATCGTCTCTGAATGCCACTATATTTTCTTATTTTATTTTTTGGTTTATCACATTTTTATATTTTTTATTGTGCAAATGTTTGTCAGGACATCAGTTTTCACCACAGCATCAGTACCTCTCATTTTGTCATACTTTTACTTTATTTAATGAATAGTTTACTATTTTGCCAATAACTTTATTTAAATGTTGATTCCCAGTGCTATTAAAAAAAACAGTGCTAATTTAAAAGCGGTCTATTTTGTGTGTTAGAGGACACCACAGTCGAAAAGAAAACCGAAAGAAGCTTCTGTCAAGAAGGCATAAATAATTGTTTACACAATACTTAAGAACAATCTATTGCCATTTATCATGAGCAAAGGTATGTGAGAATGCTGGCTTATTTATTTATAAATCAGCTATTACTTTATGATATGAGTGTAACCGAATGTTTATGACACTGTGGACAGTACACTGTGTCACTGTGGTGACAACTTCTGCTGAAATTGCTGCTGCAAATGCAGCAGGATGCGACAGAGCCATACATTGAACACGATGTACTTCCCTTCTGGCTATTTCTGGTGATTAAGGGTGGCAATGTGGTACTGGTGTGCAAGACTCACACTCCCCCTTGGCTGTCGAACTTACTTGGAGTTGCTTCACTGATCTTCTTTCAGGATAGTCAGCTGTGATATTCAGCCCAGCTTCTTCTCCGAAGAATAGATGCTAGTCTGGGGGAATTTTCTACACTTTTAAATAACTCTGTACACTTGAGAATACTTTATTTTCATAACACTGAAACATTTCCCGTAAGCTCGACACCTTCCGGTCCGACAGAAGCTATTACAATCATCTTTCTATAAATATAGTCTATAAATCTCTCCAAGTTTAAGACAACTGTCCAGACTTTATGACAGTAAGTGATAGAATGAATGAATGAATAAAAGTCCCTTCTTTTCTTTCAACACCCTTCAGATGTTCGCAACAATAATGTTTTATTGATTGGCGACTCCATGTTGTCTTGTGCACTACGACCAGTTAACAGGTATACTTGAAAAAAGAGACAGCATTGGTCGTATATTTTTTACTATTGCAAGATCGATTTTCTGTCACTGAGTGACCATCTTCAGTGCTAGAAGTTAAAAATTTTTTCACATTACAACCAGAGAGTACAACATAGAAAATCACAATTACATCTGCATATGAACATAACACATGTTAGAAACAAACCTATATTATATAACTTAAATTAGGATGCACTGTTGTCACTAAGCTTCCGGCAATCACATAGACTGAGGTCACTGTTTACCTGCACTTGTTCAGCAGACCTCTGTGTGATGGGGCTTGACACACCCTCTATGTGACATGTGTCACGTGAAGACATAGTATTACTGTTTTTGCGAATTATTAACACTAAATAACTCTTGTACTTTTGTGAATGGTGTAGTAATACAAATTTAAAATGTACGTACAACACATAGCAGACGCAGGGGAATACCTAAAATACATTAGCGTATTGTTTTTTATAAACTATAAAACATAAAATAGATCGATGATAAGTTGTTAGAGTGCAGAACATGTGAAAAGCAAAAGATAATGCAAAAGAATAATAAATGAATAACATAAAAAGAGGCGTAAACAGGTTTTTTAAAAAACATAATACCCACCATCTGGCGTGGGAAGTCAGATATTCCCCTGCGTCTGCTATGTGTTGTACGTACATTTTAAATTTGTATTACTACATCATTCACAAAAGTACAAGAGTTATTTAGTGTTAATAATTCGCAAAAACAGTAATACTATGTCTTCACGTGACATGTCACAGAGGGCGTGTCAAGCCCCGTCACACCGAGGTCTGCTGAACAAGTGCAGGTAAACAGCGACCTCAGTCTATGTGATTGCCGTAAGCTTAGTGACAACAGTGCATCCTAATTTAAGTTATACAATATAGGTTTTGTTTCTAACAAGTGTTATGTTCATATGCAGATGTAATTGTGATTTTCTATGTTGTACTCTCTGATCATAATGTGAAAAAAATTTTAACTTCTAGTACTGAAGATGGTCACTCAGTGACAGAAAATCGATTTTGCGATAGTAAAAAATATACGACCAATGCTGTCTCTTTTTTCAAATAATGCTTTACATCGCACAGAGTACGACGCGTTTACTCCTTGGGCGGGCCCTATAACTTCTTAGGTGGGCTCGGCGACTACATGCTTGCACTGATCATCCGTCCGATACACATCCATCCTGCACACACACACACACACACACACACACACACACACACACACACACACACACACACACACACACACACACACACACCAACACAGTGGAATTACGAGTGTGTCTAGAATCTACCCCGAAATTCTTGAGGCACTACACCCTCTTGGTAGCGCCACACGGCCATCTCGAGCCCAGCGTTCTTGTGAGTGTATATTGTCAAGGCCATCCCTGCCAGCAATCATGTACAGTGGCCACATTCATGCCAAGTCTTTCTTTCTTTCTCCTCACACCCTATTACTTGACCACTTGACTGTGGTGTTGATAATGGCATCTTTGTCACTTTAAAGGCATTCCTGACTGTCACCACCTCACCACATCCCATGTCAAAGGTAACTAACACTCATGACCATTACAGTGCGTATTTAAAGAAAACACAAATTGCAACATCGTAGTGTCACTACTAGTGTTGCACTCATGCCACTGGTGTGAAACTGAAAGAGTTACAATCTTTCAGATGCACAAACATGCCTACCAACTTTCATTTATGTGGCGCAACTCCTTGGTGTTGCAATTCTTCCCCCCCCCCCCCCCCCCCCCCCCCCATCAGTGTAAATGCAGTGAGAATGAATGCAGAATGGTTGTGGCAGATGGTAGGAAATATAAAGTTTTGTTGGACACAAGGGCACATGTGCCGGTGATCTCAAGAGAGCTAGTGGGAAAGAGGCACTGGAACACACCACATTACATAATTTGTTTGGGGTAGGGGTAGTGGTATACAACCATTAGGATCAGTAGGATGAGTGTTTTGTTCGACGCAACCAGGTTTCTGCGAATTGTAGAAGAGATGTCTCAGGTAAGTGAGGGCAATAGCACATCCTAGAGCTGGACTTTCTGTATCAAGCTCATGCCATAATCAAGCTTCAATGACATGGAGCAAAATTCGGTGGGAAGACATTCTGACTAGGTGAAACTGTTGTCAATGCTGATCTGCCACAATGAATGTTTAATGTACAAAACAATCAAGTTAAAAGTGCAAGCAATGAGATTAAGTAAGCCTAGGAAGTCACAATGGGTGACTGTCAAGCCTGAGTTACCAATAGATGTGTTGTGTGTAATACAGCCGTATGAGGTGGATGCAGTGTGTTGTTTAGTGGAACTTACTATTGTATACATACAAGAGAGGGACAGAGGCAAAGTTGTACCCATAAATGTGGATAACTTCAGTGTTGAAAAAGTTAAATTGTTGAAGGTAATATTTTGGCTACATTATAGAATCCGGATGAGGAAAATTGTCACATAGATGTTGGCTGTGATGAGGCACAGGATGCACTTAGGACAGCATTTTGTGAGAGACTGAAGCATTTAAGGGGAATGGATTTGATGCAAATGGAAGGTCTGATGATAGAATTTCAAGATTTGTTTTTTCACATGAGTGATTGCCAGCTACACCAGTAACACAACACAGGATTGCAACAGGAAAAGAAGCACCAGTGTGTCAGAGGTCATACAGAATTCCATGATCACTGCAACCAGTTTTGGAGGAATTTATAAGCCCATAGTTGGTTTAGGGAATTACAGAATAGAGAACTAGTCCCTGGGGACCGTTGCGATTGTGCCTAAAAAGTCTATCGATAGCTCAAAGAAGTGCTGATTTTGTTGCTATTACTTCCATTTGAATAGTAAGATTATGACATATGCCTACACAATTCCAAACAACATGAAGATGACACACAACCTAAGGCAAAGTCAGTACTTTTAGTCAATGGACGTAAGGGTTGGATACATTCAGTTAAAAGTTCCTCCAGAAGATAGACTGGAAATTGTGTTTATTTGGGATATATTTGGGACAATGTCCGTATATAACGATGCAATTTGGGTTAGAAAGCACCACCAACATTCCAATGGCTGCTGGATGGAATGCTAGAGAACTGAAACTACATCTATATCTCTCATATAGTGCTGATATAATCGCATTTTCAAGGGATACGCAAGAACACAGAATGTCTGAGAGAAGTGTTCAAAAGATTATGAGCAGCCCATTTGATACCCAGCACGGAAATACGTCACTTTGTGCTGGAAAAGGTTAACTATCTGGGATACATCATTAGTAGGGACAGGGAAAGGATTGATCTTAGGTTAACAGAGGTGATGCAAGAGTTTCCCGATACCATGAACAACCCAGGAATTACTATTTTTTTCTCTGTTGCACAAATTATTGTAGAAAATGCATGAAGGGTTTTGTGGATATTGCTGGGCCACTTACACAGCTGCTTAAGAAGTACTTGTCAAGTTGCAGAGCACATTAGCGTTGAGTCCAGTGTTAGTGTTTCCACACTTTCAGGAGGAATTCATATTCTAGTGTGATGTGTCAAATCATGCTCTGGGGTGCATTTTGAGACAGGAGATCAATGGGCAAGAGCATCATGTTGCCTATGCATCAAGACAGTTTAACACAGTGGAGAACAACTATTCCACAACAGAAAGGGAAATGCTTAGCTGATATACAGAGCAACGTACTTCAGGTGTTACTTGTATGCAAGGAAACGCAAGGTAGTCACAGCGTGTGCTGCTTTGGTTACTTGGTTTGAAAGACCCATACAGTAGACTGATGAGGGGGTTATTGAAACTCACTGAATTTGAGTATGAAGTAATCCAAAAACCAGGGAAGAAATACAGACAGGATAAACAGAAAAATCACTTTAATAGGCACTAGGGGTCTTTGAGAATGGTTTGTTGGCTGACTGAGGGAGCAAGTGAGGCAAGGAACCAAACAACGAGGTAGTCAGTCCCTTGAGAGTTAGTGGTGAATTCAGAGGTAGAGACATCCGCCACGAAAGTTTTCTCATCTAGCTGGGAGCTTCATTACAGTACAAGCTAGAAGGCCAAAAATGTAATAGTTATCTTTTGTAGTGTCAATTAAAAAAAGCAAGATGGAGGAGATAGTGAAGCCCGGAGGTGGGCGTCCTTGGAGCACTGATGCAACAGGAAGTATTCCACTACCAATGCGATTTTCACTCTGCAGTGCAGTGGAAGGTAGGAGACAAGGTACTGGCAGAAGTAAAGCTTGAAGACAGGGCGTGAGTCGTGCTTGGGTAGCTCAGTTGGTAGAGCACTTGCCCGCGAAAGGCAAAGGTCCAGAGTTCAAGTCTCGGTCCAGCACACAGTATAAATCTGCCAGGAAGTTTCAATCTAAAAGTGATTAAAACCAAGCAAAATAGGAAGTAGGATCTGGGATCCCCCAGACCTAGCATATGGTGGGACATACCCACCACAACCACCCTGGCTGTGCTCCAGAGGCAGATCAAAACCTTATAACTAAGAATAAAAAACATTTTCACAGAGAAAACTAAGAACCCGTTCAACCATCCGTGAATCATACAGAAGTCCGTTCTTATCATGAAGGGCCAAAAGAATGGTGCATTCCTCCTAGATATGAGCTATTGCCTCACAATGTGGGGGTGGCTCAGTACACAAGAGAAATTATCGATTAACCTCATATAATCAACGCGGAGATGATGCAGGACTGTGGATTCCTTCTGTGAGAAGTGGAAGGATGAGCACCATGTTGCAATTGTCACTTCAACTGTGGGGAGTTTATCAAATAGGCCAGCAGTGCACCAGACGTCATTGCATTTCAGAGGAAGCAGAGATCTCATATGCACCCGCAAATCCAGAACTGGGTTTTATAAAAGGAATGGGGGGTGAGTAAGTGCTCATCTAGCCATATCGTTGGCCAGTTCATTCCCACAGTACCCACATGATTTGGGACCCACAGAAAGACAATTGAGCAGGCAGCTCAGTGAGAAGATCATGAATAGTGGAGACCAGAAGTTGGAAGAATAGCATCACTCAATAGCCTGGAGAATGCTTACTGAGTCAGTACATATTAAAACATGGTCAGCAGTGACTTGTTTAATAAAATGGATGGCTCTGCTAATGGCTTTCAGTTCAGCCATACACACCCACATGTTCTTGGCAGTAAACGGTGTTTCACACCAGCAGATGTAAAAGCATGCCCCGTCTGATTCACAGGTTTAGAGCCATCGGTGTAAAAAGACAGTAGTACCCTGGAAATCTTAAAGGACTGTATGTAACAGACACAGAAAGGTCACAAGAGGAGGAGGAGGAGGAGGAGGAGGAGGAGGAGGAGGAGGAGGGGGGGGGGGGCAACTGAGACTTTGAGATCTATGAAGATACCAGATCTAATCTGAAGCCTGGGTACCACCCAAGGAGAAATACATGAGATAACAGAGAGAGCACAAGTCAGGGAGGGGAGATGGAGATCCTGGCAGAAGGAAGCAAGGTGCAATCCAATTGGTAGCCCCAAAAAACCACTTGTTCATAAATGGAATGGGATATTTCGGATGATCAAGGAATTGTCAAATGACAATTGCATAGGAGATCAAGAGCTGGTACCATCAAATCTGAAGGGGAAAGATCACTGCTTTGGCAAGGAGACTGTCTATAGGACTAGATTGAAAGGCACTGGTGGCCAGACGCACATCAAGATGGTGGAGTGGGTCTTTTAAAGCTGAAGGCGCTGCCAAGCCACAAACCTGGCAACAGAAGTCCAGTTAGGATGAAACCGGGGCATGGTAAATAATAAGGATAACAGTAGCATGACCTAAGCTCCAAGATGTGTGGGCTAGGAAGAAGAGAGTTAAGCTTCTGCATGCAGCTAGTCTTCAGGTGACAAATATGAGGCAGCCAGGCTAGGTCAGGAAGTCGAAGAAATGAGACTGCGCTACAACATAGAGGTGCTGGTACCAAAGTAGTCCCAGGTCAGGATGGGTCTTGGTATGATGGCAGAAATGCATGAACTGAATTTTTGTTTAGAGAGAACTGACAAGCACAGGAAAGTAGCCATGCAGAGGCCCGCCAGGTGGCACCTTGGAGTTGATGATCAGCAGAGGCTACCAAGTGGGAGTTGTACCGAATGCAAAAATTCGGAACATACAACCCAGAGGTGACCAGCACCCCAACAGAGTTCACTGATCCATGAATGGTGATGAGGAAAAGAGTGATACTCAATACAGAGTCTTGTGAGATGCTGTTCTCTTGGACCCATGAGGAGCTAAGTGAAGTGCTGACAAACATAGAACGACCAGTGGGATAAAAACTGATGAATAAAAGTCGGCAGTGTGTCTTGGAAACCCCAGTCATGGAGGGAGAGTGAAATGTGATGACACCAAGCTATGTCATATACCTTATGCAGGTCAAAAAGAACTGCGACAAAGTGTTGGCATTTAGAAAAATCCTGCCTGATTACTGTTCCCAACCTAAGCACATCGTCAGTTGTGGATTGCCCTTCCTGAAATAACACTGACAGGGGGAAAAAGGCCCCAAAATTTGAGAAACCAGCATAATCTGTGAGTAACCGTCCTTTAAAGCAACTTTTACAGTACTTTAATTGGGCTAATTAGCTGATAACTATCTAGAGACCTTGGGTTCTTGCCTGGATTAAGACTGCATCAACTATGCTATCTCACCGCTGCAAGGGGAAGTCATCCTGGAGCCAAAGGTACTTTAAGACCCTGAAGAGATGTTGCATTCGGGGAACATTCAGTTGTTGGATCATCTGACAGAGAACTGAACCACAGCCTAGGGCTGTATCGTAGACTGAGCCTGAAGTAGTTCCCAGTCAGTGAGGAGCTCATTATAGGATTCTGTTTGGTGGGGAGTTACACATAAGGGGAAGTCTTCGATTTGTCACTTTTGTAGTACAAAGGTATCTTGATAGGAAGAAGACACTGATACTGTCACAAAATGAGTTCTGAATCGATACAAAGATCAGACCCGGAACAGCTGTTACATGATGAAGGCCCCCACCCGAAATGAAGAGGCACATTTCAAACAGGGTGAGACATACCACTCCCAGCATTTCTTCTTACTGCGTTTGATTAAATAGCGAGCCTTAGCATGAATTCGCTTGAAAATGGTGAGGTTGGTCTGCAAAGGATGTCATTTGAATTGCTGCAGGGCTCATCCGTGATCCTGAATACCTACTGCAAAGGCTTTGGTCCACCACGCCACCGGCAAATGGTGAGAGGCTGAAGAGTTTTGCATAGCCTCATCAATACAATGCAACCAAAGTGGCAAATTAACAGCATAGGCATACCAAGGCCAGTTGGCTCTGTGAAGTGTCCAACATGGTAGATTAGGTGAAGAAACTGTTGATTGTTAACTAAAAGGTGCCACTGGTGACACTGAAGTGTGTAGGAGAACCATTACTGAGGAGGCACAGATCATGGTCTGTGAGAAACTGGTCAATTAGAAGGCCCCTACCATATGAATTGGTACTCACCACAGGGTGTGGTGTGCAATGAACTCCACAAACAGGAAAAAAGGGGCGGGGGGTGGGAGGGGAAATAGTTGGATTAATGTGGTCAATTCAACAAAAGTTAATGGCCTGCCAAGGCACTGCAAAAGGCAATTGCCGAGGCCCTTTGCACCAAAGCCACTATTGCCTCCACTAAGGCACGAAATGGAATCGATTCACCAATGACATCCGTATGAACCAAAGTACAGACCCCTCCAGATGCCCTATCGGGACCAGTGCATGTCCGACAGAACACACAATAGCCCTGGAGTGTTGGACAGTAGTCACGAGTGTAGTGTATTCTCGGACAGCATTGCAAACTGCAGAAGTGGTGTATTTCTGGCGTGTGAAAGTAGTACCCATTATAATTCCACTGAAAATCATATGACTGGTGGCCAGTTTAGACAGGAAGGGGCCTGGAAGGCCTCTCACACCGTAGGATCACTGCCTGCCACCAGTGGGGACGGAACCACATCCACAATCATCTGTTCAGAATCCAACAGCACGGAGGGATCTGGCACCTATGCGGGCAATGGAGGACCCTTTAACTTCTTCTTCTTCTTCTTCTTCTTCTTAACCTTTGGTGGGCAAGATCTGCTCGAGGCGCTATTCACACTGAGTGTGGGGACATATCAAGAGCGGACAGCCCTGAGACCCACATGCCATGACTTCTTTAGGCATTGTTTGGTGTCGCGCCTCATGTCCCATGGTTGATGGGGAGAGGAATCCCAAGAGGGTGCCCTATTATGAATAGACACAATAGACACTGAAGAAGGATGCTTCTCTGCCTGGGTGTGACAAGTGGCTCCTGAAGAACCTACTGCATGAACCACAGGAGAGGAGGTTGGTGAGAGATCTCTTTGGGGAAGGGGAACATTAAGGTAGGGGTGGGGGCTGCAATGGTCATGTTAGCATGACTGACTGTCATACCCATGAATGAAGGCATTCTTATCTCTTGCGTGCCTTAGCATATGACAGTCAACAGAATTGTATTCCTGGATCCTCTGTTCTTTCTTGCGTGCCGGTTGGTGGTCTGCCACAGCAATTTGAACTCCTGCTGTAATGACTTTTAGCACCCACACCCAAACCTCCAGATGTCAGACACTCAGATCAGTACCAAACATTTGTCAATAGAGTATCACTCAAAACACCAATTTAGTTCGTGCTGTGTGCTGTCATCCAATGGATGTGTAAATGGTAATTAAAAATAACACCAGAACTATGGAGTCTACCCAAACTATACCTGTGAGCACTGAATGTAAAGATCTCTGGTAGATGAATTGCTACAGCATCAGATTGTTGTACCAAAAGTCATGAGTTCGAAACCCACTGATTGTGATTTTTTTTTTTTTAAAAAAGATTATGCGTGAATATTGTGGAGAACATTTTTCTGCCACGTAAAAGTACGAGTTTACAGCAACGTTTTTTTGGCAGTCTGCTTTTGCTTCGTTATTTGAAAGTAGCAAACCTGTAGAGTACATTTGTACAGATGGGTGTGGTGTTATCTACACAAACATATGCTATAGGTTTGCTACTTTCAACTAATGACGTTAAAGCAGACAGCCAAAAGACTATCGCTACAAACTCAGAAATGTCTTTTACGTGGCAGAAAAATATTCTCCCGTATAATAATTTCACGTGTAATCTGTTAAATCACCATCTGTGAGTTTTGAACTCGAGACCTTTAGCACAACAATCTGGACACTAGCAACTCATTTACCAGAGATCTTCTTATTCAGAGCTTCCAGATATGGTTTGCCTATACTGTGTACTTCTAGTGTTACTTTTAATTACCATTTATGCATATTCTACTGGATAACAGCACAAAGTACAAAATAAATCGGTGTTTTTCTTGATACTCTATCAACACACGAAGTCTAGTACTGAACTGAGCGTCTGACATCTGGAGGTTTGGGTGTCAATGCTGAGGGTGCCACTCTGTGCCAGCAGACAATGGCAAGGAGTGGCTTGTGTACCAAGGAGGGGAAATAACATCTGGGCATCTGGGAGAGGGCATTTCCGACCAGTGGACAAGCCCAAGAACCTATGTTGACATGGTGGCAGAGTGTGCATTGTGGACTATGATTTCCGAGTCACACGGAGACTTGTCGTTGTGACTGACTGTTCATCAATGTTACCCAGTTCTAACACATCATTGCAGAAATGTGTCTGTTCTGTTCTAGGTGTTTGATTATCATAAGTATGTTCGCCAAAGTTTTGTAGTTGCTGATGGCTCGTTATTACGAGTTGAAGATCAGCCTACATGGCTTAGGGTTGTGTTTTTTCTTTTCTTTTTTTTTTTTTTTTTTTTTTTTTTGTCATTGTGAAGCTTATCTGAAGCACTGGCTGCTGATATTTTGAGGATGCTTGTTTTCTGGCGCATGAAGAAGTGAGGTTACTTTATGTAGAGATCATTGGGGGCAGCCTCTCAATTGCACCGTTGATTACAATTGAGTGATATGGTATGCCATAAGGGCACTTCCTGGTAGGTCAAAGTGATTGATCTGTTGGCTAAATACATTTTATGGTGATTGTTCAGACTATGTATCGTTTTCTGTGTTTGTGTGCTCCTGAGCAATCGATGACGGATGGGAAACTGAATTCTGTTCCTGCATGAGTGTTTCAACATCTACATTTTATTGCTAGTTGGGAGATGCTTTCTTGCTTGCTTGTAGTAAGCACTGGCTTCCTTGTAAGAAGAGGACACTATTCGGCCAGGCAGTCAAGTGATGGTGAATGAAGTAAATCACCGAAACAACAACGTGTATGCCTGCTGCCTTTTATTATTTTAAGTGGTTGGTTCATTGCTGTAGTGAAAGATCGGTAGTTGACTCCAAGTGTGCCATGAGAAACACTCTTGGCTGTATTGACTGATGACATGAACTGTGACAGTACAGAACCAAGTGAGCTTTCAGAGGCAGTACCAACTGCGTTATTTGTTGTTTCTCTTCTATCACGTGAATGGTTTTTAAAGCAAATGCTGCTGGCGTGCATAGTGATGTTGTATTAATGTGTACTATGGTGGCCTTGTGTTTTTGTATGAATGATGAGGAAAATGATGTTTCGTTACCCACATGGTTTTAGGGTACAGAATGGTTTTGCTACACTCAACCATAACTGCACGAGTAAATGCTGCAGTTACGTGCTGATGTACACCTTGCCAACCCGTGATAACTGTTCACCATCTTGCCCGGTGTGTATCTTAATTCAGGATTAGTAAGTCAGTGGTAAGTTTCTAAATCCTGCCCAGTATTAAGATCACCAGTAAATGTGAAGCTGCCGACAATGACAATTGTGCATGTTTTGTGTCTAGGACCATTCAAGGGTGTGTCAGAGGCAATTCCACAAGAGGTATTGGTAAAAGTGAGGAGACAGATGAAAAGAAGAAGCAGAATGATGAGCAACATGAGAGAGAGGGCCAGAAATCTCAGGCTCGTTGTGCATTAAGGCCGAAGAATTCATATATGGTATGACTTTTGTGTATACTAGAGGGTATTAACATTGTTATGTGATTGTTTAGGGTAGGTTTTATTGTAAGGGTATTTAGACATGCTGTTCTGAGACAGCAGGTGTCTTTGGGGAAATGAGGTGAGATCAGTCCCTGTCCTCAGGTTTCTGTACAGGGGAAAAGCTAAAAAAGGATGCTAGTTTTGATGGTGCTGTATCTCTTCACTGGAGATGGAGTGAGGACGCTGCAGGATCATCAGTTGGATGGAGGAGTTGTGTTTTCTGAGCAATCGGAGGTGGTGTTATCCAGCCATGTGTGTTCATTAGGTTTAGTGGTTAAAGTGTGGGAGATGCAAAATGAAATTAAGAGGTTGGAAGAAGTGTTTACTGGAATACAGCAATTAGCTGTTAGTAGGGAGTGAAAGACTGGTCTCTGAGGAATTCTGAAATTTTCTTGAAGCGTATGGATGATTAAATGAGGAGACACAGAAGTAATCTGAGTGGTTCACACAAATCCACGAGAGTACAAACATGATGGACAGATGATGGTGTGGAATATTAAAGAACATCTTTAAGATGGGAAACATGAGTAATGCAAGCAAGCGAAATGGCAGAGACTGGAAGGTGGTTAGCAGAGGCAAGTGAATTAACTGTGGAGTGGCAGATCATGAAGTTGGAGAGTGGCATGCTAAACAACACATGCATGCTCCAGAAACTGGCTAAGGAACTTTGGGATTATGCCAGGTCCTCGGTTAGCATTCTGACTTGAGATTTGGAAGCAGTACAAGCTTGAATACAGGTACTGGATGCAAGACTAGCCTTAACAAGGCTATTTCACTCCCTGGGTGACACTATTTGTGAAACTAGGGTGGAGTTAACCATCTACAAGTGGTAATCCACGAAGTGCTATGTGGGCAGTTAAGTCCCAGCTTGCTGTAACTCTAACAGTATTTGAGAGTATTGAGAAAGATGCAAGAATTGCCACAATTACAGCTACTAGTGGAGTGGAGCAGCCAAAGCTTGCCATTCTTCTAGCATGGTGCAATGATGGGTATAACAACAGAGAGTATGTATAGGTGAAAGTACAGGTAATCGGCAAGCATGTAGTGTTCAGGTTTTACATCATATATGCTTGTCCAGTGAAGTTAGTAGAAACTGGAAAATTTGTGCAAATAGCAGAAGAAGGGATGCTGTTACTAGCAGAAGATGGGGATCAACATGTGATGATGACCAAGGGTGAGCTCCAGCAACGCCATAGTGGGGTAGTGATCATATGTCAAACTTGAAAAATTTTGGGAAGTAGGAGAACATGCATCATGCAACTCTTCAGGGGTAAAAGAAGAGGGATATACTTGCAAAAAAGATGTGACAGAACCGGAACCATATTTTCAGAAGGCAGATTTATAATGGATATACTACTTTTACAATTATGTAGGGGTGGGCATTACCGTATTTACTCGAATCTAAGCCGCACCTTAAAAATGAGACTCGAAATAGAGGAAAAAAAAATTCCCGAATCTAAGACGCTTCTGAAATTTGAGACTCTAAATTCAAGGGGAGAAAAAAGTTTTAGGTCGCAACTCCAAATCGAAACAAAGTTGGTCCATTGTAATATGAGACACAATTTAGGTCTAACGAATGACGATACAGCTACAGTAATTTGGTTCGAGTCGTAAGCAGTTAAGCTTTACCAGGTAGCCATTGCTATGCGTCAGGCGCTCCATCCATATTTATACGGGTACCCTTCCTTTTTCACGTGCTTCATCTGGTTTGAATCGATTGCTTATTTTGCTTTGATCTGATAAGTGCCGTTTTCTTTGTTATAGGTGTTTACGTCACTCTAAGCTGAAAATGCATTACTGTACTGTGTCATGCATTGTTTGTCACATTCTGATAGTGAGTGTTTACGGCCTGTCGCCGCTCGCGGCATGGCTTGCTTTTGTGCGCACTACCACCACTTACAATTTTTATATATAATCGTCTCATTAGCGAAACAATGGCAAGAGTTTGCTATTTTTTGTTACCTACACTGCTGCTTTCTTTGATAATGATCAACAAGAACCAAATAATAGACTGCGTATGATAGATGATGTTCTGAACGAGAGTTAGGCGAAAATTTTTCTCCGTTTGAAAATCTCTGCGGCCGCTTCTTTAGTACATCAAATTCTGCATAGAAATTAGAGTCATCTTAGATTTAAAAATCTAGTCAGTTGCCGTGCTTCATTTCTGACTATCACTATTAAGCATAAGAATAATACGAATATAAACATGACATGATATCAAGAATGAGATTTTCACTCTGCAGCAGAGTGTGTGCTGATATGAAACTCGGGACCCGAGTTCGAGTCTCGGTCCGGCACACAGTTTTAATCTGCCAGGAAGTTTCATGACATGATATGTATATTCTTCCGTGTTTGCTGTTGTCTCACTCTAGTTTCATAGTTTATTAGGCAGACAGGATTTAAATGAGATAGCAGCAAACATGAAAGATTACATGACAAAATGTTTATATTCATATTATTCTTATGGTGAAGAGAATACTGCATGTGATTCACATTTCATCAGGTTCCTATTACCAACCATCTCTTCTCACAGGTAGGAAAAAATTCAGAATGTAGAGTTGGGCATATTGACAAACATCCCAAACAATCTTGCCAGTCGGAATATCGTAGTACATTGAAATTCTGCTACATTTGAAGATGAACAATACTTAATTTGTATTTACTCTGTTGGATAATGTATGAAAATGCAGTTGTCAAAACTCGGGGCGGAGAAAAAAAACTCATCTTCCACCTTTTTTTAATTTATTTACTGACGCAGAGGTTTTGGCATCAGTATTTATCTTTGTGCCTACAAAGCATGCCTGTGTAGCGCTACATATATTCGATGGCAGAAGTTAGTTGTGCCGGCACCTGCCAACATTTTTCAGAACTTCCGCTTGCTTTGCACTCGATTCTAAGCCGCAGGCGGCTTTTTGGATTACAAAAACCGGAAAAAAGTGCGGCTTAGATTCGAGTAAATATGGTAGTTGTTATAACCAGTGGAAACTAATGAGGGTGAGATGTTTGGAATTATGAGACAGCAGATTGTTTATCTATGGGGCCGTGTGTGATATTCTGGGACCCACATTTCATTTTCCAGCTACTATGACAGGAGTTACATCTACACCATCCAAATGGACCTCTAGAGATGCAGCAAACTAAACCTTACATTCCTTAACAACACCTGGGAACTTAGCCTGGACCGCTCACTAAATCGAATGGTAGCAGCCCAGGAGGATCACTGCAGACCTATTGTTGCAGCATGTGGAACAGTTCTGGTATGGTAGGCGTCAAGTAACTGAGCGTCACAATTCCCAATGCCAAGTGAGTTATTTTGCTCTGCCTCGCTTTCATGTATTTAAACGATAAACCATGGCAATACAAGATCCTACGACTGGTGAGAGGTGATAGATAGATTTATGGAGTCAGGGATGAATGCAGTAATTAGCACAGTAGTTAAAAATTGCCCCTTTTATGTATTGGCTATATGGATTGAGGGCAGAAGTAATTACAACAGAGTTCAGAGCTGGGGTAAGACCCAAGAGACAAGGTCTCCTACATAGGCAGTCAGAGTAGTGTCACAACAGTGATTAGTCAGAAAATGACTAGCCTTCATCAAAAGTAAGGAAAAGCAGCATGAAAGCACCATATGATACTGCGTTAACTGCTGCAGGTCAGTAGCTGCACATGTGCCTACAACACACACACACACACACACACACACACACACACACACACACCAGTGGATCACACAGCAAGGAAAGGCTTTTTCATTTTATGCGATTTCCTTCTGGCAGCGCATGATCAGGCTCATTTTGTTTTGGCCGATCCCTTGTAAATGTGACTATCTTTCAGTACATTAGTGAGAAACTATTAACTTTAAACATATATATGTGTGTGTTTAATTACTGGTTATACTGACAATATTTTTATATAATCATTTACAGACACATTTAGCTGAAATGTTATGCAAGCTATGCATTTTTGCATAGGCTGCAACTGTCGAATTCCACCCTCCTTAATGAGCACCAGCCATCTAAAAGGGAACCTCCTCCACTACATTAGTCTCCCTCCTGCCACGCCACTTGCTCAGCCAGGAACCAAATTATTTTGTGTGTACTGTAATGGGTGCATTCCTTTGATTGTACACAACTGCAGTAGCTTCTCATATTAGGCACATACATTTGATATCCTGTATAAAAACCTAGCTGGTTCATCAATAGTCAGATTACAGAACACATTTCATAAAAAATCGTCACATGGCGAGTCCATAAAAATGCAAGCTTGGGACCTTCTTGCAAGAGTATTAAGCTTCGCATGTAAGGATTATAATGGGGAAGGCAAACGGTCGACTTCGGTTTATTGGGAGAGTTTTAGGACAGTGTGGTTCACCTGTAAAGGAGATCGCATGTAGAACACTAGTGCAACTCAATCTTGAATACTGTTCGAGTGTTTGGGATCCCCAACTGGGAAGACATTGAAGCAATTCAGAAGTGGGCTGCTAGATTTGTTGTCGGTATGTTTAATCAACACGCAAGTATTACAGAGATGCTTCAGGAACTCAAACTGGAATTTCTGGAGGGAAGGTAATGGTCTTTCTAAAGAATGCTATTGAGAAAATTTATAGAATCAGCATGTGAAGTTGAGTGCAAAAGATCTTACTGCTGCCAACATTCATTTTGCGTAATGACCGTGAAGATAAGGTATGAGAAATTACGGCTCACATGGAGGAATGGAGACAATCACTTTTCCTTGCTCTATTTGTCAGTGGAACTGGAAGGGAAATGATCAGCAGTGGTTCAACACACCCTCCACCATGCACTATGTGGTCGCTTGTGGATTATGCAGGTAGATGCAGATGACTTTCCCTTGTGCAGAGATGCAAATGGCTGGTATTTACTAACGACAACTTCTTGTCCCTCTGCTCACACTACAATGTCATGGTTTTCTGGCTCAACTGAAAAATCACAGACTGTAAGAGAATTGTACATTGAGTCTCTGTAGGCTACTTTCACTGCTACAGCAACTTGTTTCCTTAAGAGTTCAATTTTAACTAATACCCACTAGTATTGTCAAAATGCTGAGGGAGACCTTTTATGTACTGGACAACTTTCTTTCCTGGGTAATAAGAGATATCACTCACAGTCCACTAAGTGGCTTGGAGAAGGTGATAAATTATTCTCTCAATGACTCATCTCCTTCAATACACTTTCAGGATTACATGTAGCTCAGCAATAAATTTTGTGGGAGATCTGCTCTCAAAAAACAGTTACGAAAGACAACGGAATTGCAACACAAGTTACCTTGCTTTGAACTATTGGCACATATTTTAATAAAACTGTGATGCTTATTTATTTATTTTACTTTCTACAGTCACACTTTGTGAATCACTGTTAAGTGCACATACTTCCTATTCTACCATTAAATGCTCCTGTGTGTGTTTTAATTAGTCTAAGCTTTCCTTCAGGGTCCATACAGAAATGATTGGAGGGGGGGGGGGGGGGGGGGGCTGAAGCAGTTACAGACTCCCACCACTTAAAATTGTTTCTCAAAACTTTCTGATGAGACTTTTGGGGATAATTGACGTCTATGTAAATTCAGGTTTCCTGGTCTTTCTGCGACACACACCTGAGAGTAATGCAAACCTGTGACCATGGTGTCCATCTCTGACCATTCACGCTGTCTGTCTCTTTACAAGTTAAAATTTCCCATTAGTCTGATGTAGTACGAGTTCTGCACACTTGAGCAATATTCTGGGATGGGTCACAAGTATTTGTAGGAAGTGTCCTTTGTAGACTGATGCAATTTCCCCAAATCCTGCTAACGAACAGTTGATACATTTTGGTATTAGTTTCATGAACAGGAAAATTTTACATTTATTAACACTTAAAACTAGTTTCTAATCTTTACACCACACTGAAATCTTGTCAAGATCCAAGTGAATATTTGTGCAGCCTTTTTCAGACTGTAATGCATTACAGATACCTGCTTCATCTTCAAAATGATCGAGGTTACTACCATATTCCAAGTCATCAACCTGAAGTACTAACAGTAAGAGTCCTCACATACTTTCCTGGGGCACATCTGAAGTTCATTCTGTTTCTACCAATGGCTCTACATGCAAGATAATGTACTGCATTCTCCCTACCTAGAATGCCTCAATTCCACCACTAATTTTGGGACCAATCCTGCTACACTTCTTGTAGAGAGGGACCAATCCTGCTACACTTCTTGTAGAGAGGTGTGATCAGTTCCTTCTTCCAACTATTGGGTAGTTACCTGTTCGAGTGACCTACAGCGTTTTATGTTTACAATAGGGTTAATTCAGCTACAAATTCTGCACATAATCTGACAGATATAACTGGGCCCTAAGGCCTTGTTCAGTTCAAGAGATTTCTCCTGTTTCTCAAAATAAGTGACAGATATTAATGCATCCATCTTTGCAACAATTCAAGAATTTAACTAACAGAACTTTACGATCTACCTTTGTAGAATTTCTGCTTTTGCTGTGTAGCGAATAATTTCAGCTTCTTTATCAACCATGAATGTCAAAATACTAACTAAGGTGCCTCTAATAAACTTTAAAATGTGACAAAATTGCTGGCCAAAGTGGCCGAGCGGTTCTAGGCGCTACAGTCTGGAACCGCGCGACCGCTACGGTCGCAGGTTCGAATCCTGCCTCGGGCATGGATATGTGTGCTGTCCTTAGGTTAGTTAGGTTTAAGTAGTTCTAAGTTCTAGGGGACTGATGACCTCAGACGTTAAGTCCCATAGTGCTCAGAGCCATTTGAACCATTTTGTGACAAAATTTCTTTTGTTTTTACGAGAGGTCCTTTGATTTTGTCATGTAGTCTGAGGAATTACATATTGCCCTTTTTACAACCAAATCAATTTCATCTACCCCCTCTATCCATAGTTTTAAGCTCTGTATGCCATTTGCACAATAGTTTATGTTTATACGTTACTTACTGAGACTTTCTCCTCTGTCACTTCTCTCGCTTTCAGTCTAATAAGTGAATTATCCTTTCAACATATCTTTATTTTCCTTATCTCATCCATCTTTACTTCAAATCCCATCATGTTTTAAATGGGACTGGCACAAAACTTTTTGCTGTATTATTTCTGGTTTCCTACTTTTGCCTCCCTTTCTCTTCATAGCAAGTAGGTTCCTCTTAACAATCTGAGTGATGACCCCTCCTCCCCCCCCCCCCCCTTTTAAGCAAATGTAGACTCTTTCACTGATAATTAAGTTTGTATCTCATTAGCATGAATTCTTGCCGTTTTACATAACACAATCTCTGTTTTATACCCTCGACTTTTTGGCGGGCGCTGATAACCTCGTTGTTGTGCGCCCTAAAACATTAATCATCATTGACTTTTTGGGATTCACTCTCTTCCTGTTGTGGTTAGCAGTGTTGAGACTGGTCATTCATTGGAAATACAAATACACTGGTGTAGCTCAGAGGAGAATTTTTCACGTTACCCCTCATCCTTGAGGCATTTCCATGCACAGTTATCTAAGGGGAGGGGAGCTGGCTAATGTGTGTGTATTCATTTAACCTCCCTGTACTATGGATGCAATGGCAAGGACGCTTGGCATTCCGCACATTCAAACATTTATTATTAGACATGGCAGCTTGCAGGTGTGTGTGTGTGTGTGTGTGTGTATTACAGATGCTAAAATTGTTAACACCTGAACATATGCAGGTTCTAATATGGTCTGTTGAGAGGTTCAGTGAGATGCAGCAAAGCAAGACAAAACCAATCTCAATTCTTAGTCCCAGCAACTACTGACACGGAGACAGATTCATTGGTAGGTGGGTGAAAATTACTTTTGGGAGTAGTAAATCCATACATTTGTTCTAACTTCTTACTGGCTCGCACCTGTAGCAATGGCACACTACATGCTGATTTATCACAACTGTAGCCTACACAGTTTTTAGAAAGGTACATGATACTTACCAGTCCATAAAACGCAAGAAAAATTGGACTGCTTGTTGCCCGAAGTTTCAGACGAGCTCTATTGAAACGGAATGTCAGGAACACAAGGAAAATAAAATTTGGCATCAAGATGATGACATCCCAAATTCGTACTCTGAAAATAGCAGAAGTATGTATTTGAAAAAAAGGGTTTTGTTTCCCATTTTCTCACACAAACTGACAAAGTCTACACAATAATAATAAAAACTGGGTTCTTTACGGCAATTAAATCAAATTTCGGACAAACAAGCCACTATTATAGCTGAAAATATATCATCCATATAAAATTATAATTTTTTAAATAACTGGTTAATTTTGAATTTTACCTGGCCATAATACAACAAACAACAATGCAACCATAACAGTACCACAGAATATATCAATAAAGGTCTTTTACCTTAAGATGGCAGCTGTCTTTAACACATTGACTGCAATACAACACTGAAATTACATTACAAAGCTTTTCTTTCCCAAGTACGATGTAGGCTTGTTGACGAAGGACAGTTTCAGTCATCTCATTCCATTGCTCACGTGGCAGTTATAATGGTTAAACAAAAGAACTGTAGAACATGAAAGCCTACGCATTTAATGTGGTACAATGAGCCATATTTTTGTCTGTAGGTGAATATTGATTGAAACTGAACAAATTTTAAGACACATAAGAAAATCAACAGCATATGTCTCAGAAGGAGGAAACTACTTAGTAATTGTGATGATGATGATGATGATGATGATATGATACCATGATTATTAGGAGGGTTAACACAGTCGAATAACAGGACCTGACAGGCAAACATTATTTGTTTGTGTTGTTACAAGGAAAAAAGTTAGCCCTAAAACTGTCACATGTATTTTCCTTCTTCCCTGGAATGTTTCGCTGATGTTTGCAGAAACTACAAAAGATGATACTACTATGTCATAGTAAACTACAGATGACATTTAAGGATGTGAAATGGTCAAAAATTCACAGGAGATAGTATAATCCACAAGCATGTGAAATCAAATAAGAAGACAAAGTGCTTCTATGGATACGTGAATCACGCCATACACATACATAAGAGTTCAAAAAATACAACAGTGTGAGTAGTGGGTAGTGAACACTGAATTGCTGTAAAAATTCTTCCTAAGTATACTAGCAAAGATTTGGCTGACGCGTTTTTGTATGACAATGTAGACGTTATATAACTTAACAGATGCGTTACATTTAACACTAGGTTTCTTTGTACACAAACGATTTGTGTTCCACCTCGCAGGTTGGGCATGAAATGTAATAATGAATATGCATTGTCAGTACCTTGAGTTTGCGATTTCGTAGTACAGTACTAGCTTACAAATATGTTCTTCCTGAATCGGTTCTGAAGGCGTTGTCGCATTTGGCTCCCATGTAGAAGACATCATGGTAATATATTCCACGAGTTCTCGGTTGAACAACATACGAGTGGATTCTCATCGAGTTCTGATCGCCTCCTGGCCTTAAATATTGCCATCAGCGATCGAATGATACTGTAAAACACAAAACAATATCTATTTCTTCTATTAAATTCCTCACAAACCACGGGCAACAAAACACTTCCTGTTCAAAGTTCGAGAACTATTTGCGTCACATTATCAACACCTAAACAAATATTACACACGTATCAAACGACTTTTGGGGAAAACCTATTACTGGGGATGGCAGAAATTGCTTACTACTCTCAAGTCTTCCTCCAGCTAAGTGACACATGAGGAGCTCGCAGTAATACCCGACACAACTTCAGCATTTGCAGCTTATCCTCCAGATAACATGCTTTGAGCACCCATGCGTGAAACCTCACATTTCTACAAACGTCAAACTTTTCAGTATTCTCCGCCAGTCCATGCCAACGATGTTATTATCAAACTTGTGCAATAATAAACCCACTGTGTACAGTTGTTTTGCCCTAAATCAAAGTTGGTATTAGTACAAGTACCAATAAAAATTGCAAACCATCGGCATACAGTGGACAAGTTGACAAACAATTTAAGCATTACCAGGATATATATCAAACTACAAATACTAGGACACTTTTTCTTAAATTTCGGACACACACAAAAAATCGTCTTCAGAAATAATTACAAGTGAATCGGAAAACATATCTACTTTGCATCACTAGGAAATTACAAAGAAATTTATAAAATTTCCTCCACGAAAATCCCTACCTTAAACAACGTTATTTTTTTCAGATATCAGCACACATGTTGATGACAGTCTGTTTTTTACTATTTTCTTAAAACACATAATCTTTTGACTTTGAATATGTGCCAATTAACGAAACAATTGATTATTTAGAAATAATATTCAGTATATTCTTCCATCTGAATAGGGACAACAAATACCAAAGATATTAGAAAGCCTTCTTAATAATAATAACAATAATAATAATAATAATTCAGTATATTTCTTTCTTTATTGCTTATTTAGCCTGAACATATTAGGGTCCTAAGAACCTCTCTTGAATCTGATCAGGGACAACACAAACCAAAGATATTACAAAACGTTCTCAATAATAATAATAATAATAAAGTAATAATAATAGACCTAATAATGATAATAATAATAATAATACCAATAACTTACACTAATGACAATAATAACTACAGTAAAGGGCATTGAGAATTAGCTTAGCACATTTGAAGCCACTGCAGTATCATATGTGTAAATTAATCAATATTGTGATTACTTGGGTCAGTAAAATACAATACAATACAATCTTCAGTATTATCAGAATTGGAATGGACAAAGGAAATGAAGAAGATTGAAATGACAGAGACAGTGGCTGATTAGGAAAGAACAATATGTAAATAGATAACTCTGCTGACAAGGGGTAGGAAGATGTTCTGGAGCAGGGTGACTGACGAGAATGAGCTGCACAGAATGTAGAAAAGATGGGTAATGTGATAGAAAGTTGACCATTAACTGTCTTTTGAAGATAGGAAGGAATTTAATTTCTCAGACTTTTGGGGTGGATTGTTCCAAAGTCAGATTTCTGATATAGAAATGATTCAGAAAACGTGTCAGTGCTATGTGATAGTACAGAGAGAATTTTAGTTTGCGTAAAAGGAGTATTTCTGCTATGCTGTTCAGACAGTATAGTAAGAGTAGAGGAAAATGACTGAGAAGACTATAAAGAAAATACAGAGTATGATAGTCCCTACATTTATCAGCACACTGCCCTGATAATTGTTTGTAGGCTGGTGTGATGTGATCTAAAAAGTGCACATCACGAAAGTATCACAAATAAACATTCATCGCCGGTACCAGCTTATGTGACATTTCATATGAAAGTCCTTGGAGAACAGAATCACCATAATCAAGTATGCGAGTTTTAGTGTCTTTACGAGATTCTTTTTAAGATTGGAAGGAGATGCTTTTTTATATTTCTGTAGTGAATAAAGTGACACTGACACCTTCTTACAGCTGCAGTTGTGTGCTCAGTCCAGCCTAAATAATAGTCCAGAATTATCTCCAAGCTCTTTGTAGAATAAGAAAAGGTTATTTCTGTGACGTTTAGGATAAATGGTGTAAGACACTCTCTGAACTGGGGAGTAAATAAGTCATTTTTGAGCGACTAAAATTGCTTGCACTTTATGGGTTAATTTGAAATCTATGCCCTTAGTCCTGAGACCAATACTGACGCTTGTGCCATCCCTGATATCACAAACCGTTATAGTGACCTTCTTGTGCCAATCATTACACTCATTGGGGAGACATAAGGCATGAGTGAAATCACTGTACAGCACTTGAAGAAAATTTTTGTCTTGTGAGTTTAGCAAGTAGAACGCCGAAGTCGACATTGTCAAAAGGTTTGCTGTAATACAAAAAGCACGCAATAACCGCTTGTTGTTTATCCACAGCTTGTTTCAGTTCGTCAGTCACTTTTACAAAAGTAATCATTGTACTGCAATTTTGCTGGAAAATGGAATAGTAGCCATCTAAAAAGTTATTTGCTGTTACACAGTTAGTGAACTGTTCATGAACTGTTTATTCTAAAGCCTTGGATAACGCTGGTAGAATGCAAATGGGTCTGTAGTCGTAATAATGTTTGGCAGATACCTTCTCGAGTGATAGTTCTCTGAGTCCCTGCTCCCAGGCTGTTGGAAAGGTGCTGGCAGTCAGAGAATGGTTAAAATGTCCTTTATTATGGGCAGTAGAGGACTGATGAGAAGATTGGTCGTTTGTGCTGTTATATTCGGACCGTTTTAGGATTTACTAGATGTAGAAAAATTTTTTCCCTTATACCAGTCACTGATACTTTTAGGCAATCTATGGTTTGCACACTTGTGCTTTGGTAAAATAAAGATATGAGCTTGCCTAATTTCTCATTTAGATCCTCGATGGGAATTAGCAGTTCAGCTGCAGATTTGGGTTTCCCTATTTCTAGACCTTGTAAATTTTTCCACAGGACAGCAGGTCTGTGAAAGTCTCCTGCTAGTGAGCTGGCATACCTGAGCATTGCATTCCTCAAAGATTGATTTACACTGTTGCATTGTTGATAGAAAGTGATACGATTCTCAGAGGTCGATGGGCGTTTGTACATTCTGTGTGCTGTAGCTGTGATACTCATAAGGTGTTTGAGGTGGTCTGTAAGTTATGGTGCAGGTTCTCTCCTTACTCGCACTGTTTCTCCACTCTTCATTTCCCTAAAACCATTATATTATCTATTAAAAAGATAGAATTATCTTTCTATATTATCAAACATTTCTATCAGTGTTCAGAATGTATCTGTTATATAACCTATGTTAAACTTTCTACCTAAAATTCCTATATTTTGAACATTAATGTGCATACATTTTCAAGGAAAAAGTACACTCGTCCAGTAATTTGAAAGAGTAAAAACTGAGAAAGGAAAATGATTTAGATATATAGGGGAACTTCTGTACAGATACCATCAATTAAATCAGGTCAAATATTGACTTCAAATTATAAATATTTTAATATCTTGTTCCCTCAGTGTTGAAAAATTTATGTTTGAACATTTCGTTAGTTTGTAGACAACAGATTTTAAATTACATTGATCATTTTCGGTGTGTCTCATGTAGAGGTCACTCAACTATGGACTTCATTCTTGGTAGTATGCTGTGTCTGGCCTTACTGATTTAGAATTTCTGTGGTTTTCCTAAATTCTTTCAGGCAAGTGCTGGGATGTTCTTCATCAAGGCCACAGCTGATCACCTGTCCTGTCCTCATAATAACATAATTATATGTCCCGTGTATATGTGTATTGTTTAGCTATGTATTTATACAATAAATGTATGATGAGGGAAATCCTATATCATTGTAAGATGATCCCTGGGTGAATAATTAAGTAAATTAAATAATTTACATATGTATATATATTTGCAATTAACATAAGTGCTGAACAATGAAACTATAGTATTGTTGTTGTGGTCTTCAGTTAAGAGGACTGGTGTGAAGCAGCTCTCCAAACTAGTCTATTCTGTGCAAGCCTCTTCACCTCTAAATTATTTGAGTCTGCTTTTTGTATTCATGCACTACTTAAGGTATTATATTACAGTGCCAATTTCAATCATAAAATGATTTAAACCATAATATTTAAAAGTTTATGTTAACTGAGTACTATGTGTAGGTATATACTGGGATGAGAGTAGGATAGAAAAATCGTGCCTGAAGTGGCTGAGATTTTTTGTTTGGTAGAGTACAGTGGCATCTTCAAGCAAAAATTATCTGTTTTATTATTTTGTAGGGTTACTACTAGGCAAACTTTGTAGGTTTACGTGGGAATGAAGTGCTCGAGTTGCTCAGAATGCCACTCCATGACTGTGTAAAAAGGTAATAATAAATGAGTCAGTTTAGCTTAAAATTAAAATATCGACTTTTCAGTATATTATTCGAAAGCATGGATGATTTATAACAGAATTTTAAAAATACTCAGGCTGATACTCAATTTTGATTTTTCTTCATACCTTCATTTGAAACTAAAACAAGCAGTGTTTTATATTCTGATAACTTCTAGCCAAATATATGATGCAAATTATTAGAGAAAAGATATTGGTTGCTCACTGTAATATAGTTTAATAAAAAGAAAGGAAAAAGAAAGAAAAAAAGCGAAGTTTGGATACTCATATTTCTGACTTAAAATGCAAAAACTTCATTAGTTGATTGCCAGTCAGCTGTCCATAATAAAGAAAGCAGATACCTGTAATCTTTTTATGGAAATAGAAGTTAGATTTGTAGTTGTTCATTTAAATTGCTGGTGCATATAATACATGTATATTAACAAAATAAAAATATAACAATGGGTAATGAAAGAATTAACAAGCAATATATACTAAATCTTCACCATTCATTAACCTGCCTGAAGTATTTCTGTGAGGAACACATGAAATAACACATTGCTAATGTTGTGTTCCTATGTCAAGGAGAGACTTACCAACTGAGTCCACGTAGCTTAGCCTCCTGGCTGTGTTGCGTTTATGTAGCACAAAATTAAAATAAAATATTCTGACATTTATGGTGACCCTTCCAGGTTGACATCAGTAAATCCTTTGCCTATTACAACTTGTTGTAGTAAAAAGGAACATCTGATTTACTACGTAGAGTTTAGGGAGATAAATTGTAGGATGGTAATTTGTAGAAACATAATTTGTAGGGAGATAATTTGGACCTTATTGCGATATCAGTTGTTTTTTGCATTGTGAGTGAAACTTGATATAAATTATAGACAAGTTAGGTCTTCCAGTTCTGTCTAGTAATTTGAGTTCCCCAAAGGAGCTTATTTTAATCCAGCAGGTTGCAGAAGCCAACTACAGTTGCAGAATTCGACAATTACAACCAACTTAAGTTGTGTCATCAACACCACTGTCAGCTGACGTCTAGAACCAATGTACTGTCCTCAAATAGGTGGTGAACAAAAAATTTCACCCCATTTAAAAACTAGATACTTCTTTGAATGTTCAGAAAGTATAAGTAGAACCTAAGCAGAACTGAATGCAGAAGTCAGAACAATAGTTCTAGAAGTACTATTGTCAGGTCTCAGGGAAAAGATGAGATCAGCGAAACAGAAAATGCAAGAGACAATAAAAAGGGAAGTTCAGGATTTAGTAGAGCAAGGTTGTCTCATTATAGAATTTGCAATGTACCGTCAAATAGAGGTGAGGTCTGAAGGAACAATGAAGGAAACAGATGAGCTTAAACATGATGTCACTCACACCAACTAAAAAATTTGTCTACATCATCTCGGATCTTCCAACAGTTACTCAACTTCAACTCCTCACCATACCCCCCAGCAAACAACTGCAGATTGCTTCCCACCATTTCCACGTAATCATTTATCTATGTAGAGAACAACAATGGTCCTATCACACTTACCTGAGGTACTCCTGACGACATCCTTGATAAACACTAACCATCGAGGGCAACATACTGGGCCCTATTATGTGAGAAATCTTCGAGCCACTCACATATCTGTGAACTTACTCCATTTGCTTGTACATTCGTTAACAGCCTGCAATAAGGTATCGTGTCAAATGCTTTTTTGGAAATCTAGAAATATGGAAGCTGCTTGTTGCTCATCATCTAGTTTATATCATGTGAGAAAAAGCAACTGAGTTTCACTTGAGGGATGCTTTCTAAAACCATACTAATTCATGGACATAAGTTTCTCAGTCTCAAGAAAGTTTATTACATTCGAACTGAGAATATGCTCAAGGATTCTGCAGCAAATCGAAGTAAGGGATTTTGGTCTGTAAGGATAATCCATCCTTCTGAGAACGCTCCACCCCTACCCATTTACGTCCTCCTCCCCCACCCTTCTGGGAAATCGTCAGCTCTCTCACCTCCCCCTTGCTGATACAAGCACTCTTCTTTTATCAAATTAATTGACTAATTAAATAAATTGATTCGTTAATTATCCTCTCCCCCTCCTGGAAAATACCCCATCTCTCTACTTCCCCTACTCCCCCCTTCCTGCCCAGAAAAAAATTGGACCAAAAATTTGTCTATGCAGAACTGTTGGTGTCGAAGGTGAAAGTATTATCCTGTCCAGCAATTACTTCTTCTAATTATGTGATTGCACAGCTGCAGATTGGAGGTGTTGTCTTGTTGGAAAATTTTCATGTGTGTGCTCACCTTTATGTGCAGGGAACGACTGGGCTAGTGCACAGTGCCACCACCCGAGGACATCCCGCCCATCACCACCTCCCTCCGCAACCCTCCCAGAAAAAAATGGCGGGAAAAATCACTGAGCTGGTAGACTGGAAGGATACCAAATAGGAAATTCAACTACATGGAAGAAAATATAATAATATTTTGTTTATTTATAAAATCCAATGTACAGGAGTTGGATCTCTCTTTTATTTGGCGGAAAAAGTTCATCATTTTCTGCTGTTTTGGAAGATGCAGGTCGAAAATAAGTAATTAAATATGTAAATAGAACGTCTTTTTCCGATCGTGCATGGAATACCATCACGAAATCGATGTCAACATACCTCACCACAAGGAATTACACTGTTAAAAATCTTCACACTGACCACAGACCAGATGAGCTGGGTGGTCGAGCCAGCATGGACATTGCTTCTTTGTACACCATGGGCCACCGTCGTCAGCAGGGGCAAGACTGGGGGTGTCAACATTCCCAAGTGGCTACTTCCTCTCAAACAAAGCATTAGGTGCCAGCGTCCCTTTGACACCAGGCTCACTTCTTGTTTTGCTCCCAAATACTCACTTCCCACACCAGTTCAATGGAAGCAGCAGCTCTACGTACTCGCTCTGCTGTGCAGATACTGACTGAGTTAGTTTACAATGCCACCAGAATAGGATGCTGGGAGAATCAACCTCCCTCCAATCCCTTCCTCCCCACTTCTTCACCCCTTCCTGTCGGACAAAGCATCAGGTGGTGGCAGCTCCTTGACACTGATTCCTGTCGAGACACACGTTCTCTCTCTCTCTGTCTCTCTCTCTCTCTCTCCCTTCCTCCCTCTCTCTGTCTCTCCCTCTCTCTCTCTCTCTGTCTCTCTCTCTCTCTCTCTCTCTCTCCCTCAAGTAGCTACTTCCCACCCACCGAGCGTCTGCCATGTACCGCACTAACCCCTCCTTTGCCGTGAAAAAAGTAGGTACACCTTTGGATGTCTTGAAAATAGACCCCCCCCCACCTTATCAAACTGGTTGACTAATTAATTAAATCGATACCCTCTGTGTGGGAGAGTTTTTCCTTGCTTCCTATTGGTGGATACTAGGACTGGAATGTTAGGTATGAAATTCTCATATTCGATTTCACTACTGCCTGCTTTCCAAACCCCTCCTCCCCCTTCCAATTTTTTCCTGATTTCATGTTGGCAGATAATGGCACAGGTAGGTCGTTTGGCAGGAAGTCCTTTATGTTGGAGGTAGCTGAAAATTTCAAATATCAGCTCAGTTGGATGCAATGTCCTTAAACAATTTTTCAGGAGACAGGGCATGGGGATGGACTGGTGTATGTGCTCATAATACCACTATCGGAAACAATAAATTGATCAATTGGGAATTTGACGTTGTGATTAGGTTTTTAAAGCACAATGTAATCCCTAAGTTAATTCTCTCAGCTATAATTCAAATCAAATCAAATATTATTCTCGTTAAACAACTTAGTGTTGTAATAGACAGAGTCAAAAAATACAAGGAAAGGTACCAAAAACAATACAAAACATGCATACAGGTTTTTTTAAAGGTGCGAGGTGCTGGGGCAAGCAGTGTATTTAACACTAAATTCTTCTAGAATCTCCATATGTAAATGATGCTCTAAGCCCCCCTATTCTAACTCCGACTTTTGCTGTTGCACATGGATTAAAAAATATACGCGAACTGACTGTAATCAACCCTGCAAGTGGAGTAGAAAAGAGTTTGGCACCTGCAATAATTTAATTTGATAAATAAGTTAAATAAAGGAAGGTTTCATTAACATAGTGAGAAATGATGGGTTGCTCTACCGATTAACAGAATGAAAGTTCTGTCCAAAATAACAATATGATTTATTAAGACTAAACACAAAATAATAAACAAAAACACATGAAACATTTATAATACAATTGGCTCAAATTGGATACTCAAACAAACGCTATGAAGCTGAAGTTGTCCCTAAACTAGATTGTGAGGTTTAAGACGAAGTGGTATGTGGAGCCAATTCCTTGCCACTCAAATCTTAAGAGAGACACACAGCTAACCCAACATTAATTGCTGCTACTCAAGACAGAACAAAGTTAGAAAAAGACGAACAGGCGCGCTCTGCTGAGCTCTGATTATCACCTAGGAAAATCCCTATCTGCCGGTGCTGCGGACATACATTACCAAACTGTCTTCTTAACTGCCAGAACACGATCTGGCGTACCGGAGGCGATGGCTGGTTGCTTCGACGTCCTTGACCGAAAGGCGAGAGCCGACCACCTAGAGCACCCATACAGGCCGAACACACAACATTCCCGCCCCCACGACAGTGGCCGTGGTTAAACGTTCCAATCAGCAACTCGAAAACCGGCGGAAAATTCCACTCTATTGCCGGAGCACTACCATTCCACCAATGGAGATTCTTGGCGCCAATTTCTGCGCTGATTTTGCTACGTCACGGAGCTATGCCCTGAGCAAGCCAATCACAGTTACTATTTTGCAGAAAGCGCGGGAATTTTCCCGCCACAACTGCCTGGGTACACAAGTCATTCCCACGCCTCGCTGGTAGCCCGCCAGAAAGTGTTTCGCAAAGTTTCTGCGAAGTAACGGAACCTCTAGCCCAGCCGCTACTTCAGACCCCTCCGGGCGTGTCTTTTGACAATGTCGGCGTCTGCAAAGCATTCACTCGACTTCCTCACACCCGTCGGCTTAACCCTTTCCAGATCAGCAGTGCCCGCCTGTCACCGGACCACCCGGATGACGAGAGACGCTGCGTGGGAAGTCCGCGTATGAAGGAATAGCGACTTTTCACTGCATGCAATTAGAGAGGAAAAACGTAAGATAGAAATATGAGAGGGGGCTCATGCCACCTCTCATAGCCCCTACGCCATTTTAGATTGTAATTGGTGAGCGGTTGGCTCACTTAGGAGCAAGGTAGTGAGTCAATCGCCTAAGAACAATCTCGCAAACTGGCTGCACATGCCGCACTCTATAAAGAAAATCACTGCAACTGAAAAATGCAGCTCATAGAGGGAGGATTATTTATGATGTAGCCAACTTCACCTTCTTAATATGGAACACTAACACTCACATCACACATCCATACCCAGGGAGCCCCTTCCAAACACCGATTCACACAGACATTCACTCTCTAAATATGGCCCGAGCATGTGAGCCAAATATGGAGCAATTTATTCTTTACAATCAGAATTGGAGTGCTCCACAATTAAATGCCCAAGATGTTACAACAATTTTAATCATTAAACTAACCTGAACTCACTCACACATGATACGATTTAAGTTAACAATCTCTTTGTGAGCTTTCAGAATCTAATTACAACTACCGATTCATTCTGTCTCCCTGCAGCAAGAATAACCTTTACAAAATGTTCCATGAACTGATGGTCCATTCACAATGACAGTGGTGGTATCTGCTTCAGTTTATGGGGACTTCAGGCACACTGTTTGCATACACACAACAATAAATACAAAATACCAAAAAAAACATGGTGTGGAGAACAATACAGTAAATTGTAATAAGAATTACAGTGTAAAACACAAACACATACAAGGTATAACATACATTACAAAAACAACACTAGAGAAAGAAATTTAAGAAAAAAAACAAGGTTCATGGGGCATCAAGTTGTGCGTGCACATTGCACACTGTTCACGACTGTGCTGAGAATGAGGCACTAAATCACATTGTTAGAAATATTCGAAGCATTTCACAAATTCATTAGTTTCTCTGAGGGGGTTGGTATGTTGAGTCATATGCATTGATGCACGTGGTTCCATGTCTTGAGCATCGGAGGGGGGCTTTTGGGATGGGGCCACAGTACTGACATCACATAGGGCTAAATGTCGGGTGTTGTTGCTACGTTGTTGCAACAGCAATAGGGTGTGCTGGAGCATCTGCAGTACTCTGTTGAGATTGCAGCAAGACCCACACATATGATCACGGCAGTATGGTAGGAAGACACAGTGATAGGCTCTCCTCACGTCGATTAATTGTCTCTGAGGTCTACTAGTTGGGATACATCACTAGTCTAGGTCTCTTCTCTCCCTGGACAGTACTTTACATTTCCCAATATTGCAGTTCGACAAGGGATGATGGCACGTGGAGTGACTCCACAAGTGTGTGAGGTCATCCATACAGGATCGAACTAGGAGCGACGATTGCTACAACTGCTCTCTAATAGAGAGGAGAAGTTAGAAATGAGACAATTCATTTGTTAGAGTTTGTGGCACGATACTGCCTTTTGTATGCAGATCGGCCAATGCTAGTGAGTTGTATAAACCCAAACAGGTGAGTATATAGCGTCCCTTTCTGTCCTGAGGCACATGAGACGCAGGTTCTGACACCATATGTGATCTTCTTCGTGTACTCACGACAACGTGGTCTGCCGCAGGGAATCCCTCCAAACGGCTGCCGCGTCCTGAGAGCTAGATGGCTGTCGCGTGTGGGTCGCGTGTCAGTGTCAACGGCCAGCCACACTTTCGCTTGTGGCCCGGCGAGAGCTGCCTGCCGCCTAATCCCTCAGGTATACGGCCCGGTGTCTGTCAGCTTGTAGGACCGGACGCTGCCACGCCCTTCTCGTCAGGTGGTACGCTGACGCTCCCCTTCTTGCAGGTAGCCGATGACCTCTTGATTTTGCTCCGCCTGGCCTCTGCATTGCCATGATTCCCGTCATCTGCACAGTTCTGACAAAAATCTTATGCCTAACTTTTTCCCGTGACCTTCTATGTTATAATAAATTTTCATAACGATACAGTGATGGTCTGTCATTTCAGACACTCTTATTTTAATTTTTATAGGTATCAATCTACGGCAATCATTATAACAAAATCTTGGTGTATCTAATCTAGACATGGAAATAATCTATCTTGATATTTGTGTAGAGATCGATCTCACTATTGTATATGGTGTGTGACAACTGATGCTATGTATTGGATGAACAACTAAATGTACGGGCCCGCACCAATATTACTATTACTTATATAGATCGACAGTAGACATGCTCAAGAATTAACTACCATATGCCAACGATCTACATTCTATGTCTTCTGAATAAATTATGTTATTATGCAGGCTGAAGTTTTACTGAGCTATAAAGAACATGCAACTATTCTACGTTCGCTCGCCGGTCGTCCCTCCATCTCGGGTCTGTGATTTGATGACCTGAAAAATAACATCACAACAGGCGCGCGCCAAACACTTGTGGTAGAAAACCCCCACAATACTAATCTAGTTATTGTTAAATCCAACAGTTTAACTTATCCTAGTATATCGTACCTTTTTTTTTTACGTTATACAATACTCTTACATAATTCCTGTTACGCTGAGATGTCTCGCTGCTCGCCACTATTGACGACGACAGAGATGTGCGCGCCGTACGACATGGCGTCCGAGTTCTCACTACGCCTCACTGAAACGCCAGAGACTGGGTTAGCCATGGCTATACAAGACGATAAATTTCCTTCTCTATGTGATGCGGTTTTCGCGATCAAAGCACACCTTTCCAGAGGCAATGTAATATGACCAAGCCAGGACTGGTCCCTGTTGAGGATTCCGTCGCCCACCACACACCAGCTACACAGTATGTCACGAATCTCCAAGTATAATTCCTTGGTTATTCATCTGTGACAGTCACAAGCAGCACGCTAAATCCCCAACCAGCACATTGGCATGGTAGGCTTTATGCCCGCATTTCTACCGTCTAGGCCCTAGGGCACCATTGGAGTCAAGCGCTCACAGGTTCACCCCGACTTGCAAGACAACGATGCTGGCGCATCACTGTAAAAACTATACTGCCCATGTTCATCCTCGAAATCACGCAATATACCACAATCTTGCAATGCACTGACGCATGCCTGCAAGCATTGGTATGAACGTCTCACGAACTGGTTGTGGCCGCTATGGAGCGTATCACGACTTCCCAGAACGCTTCTAAGAGCACGTTCTTGTATGCGCCCGTTTATGCGACATCTCCTCACTCATCACTATCCCTCAACATGGACACCAGACAGGAAAGGACTAAAACATTGCTCATGGAAAGGTAGTGTCTCCTACTCCATCGACATTAGAAGTCGCGAACATAAACAAAACAAAAAGTTAGCAGCAGTAAATTCTTATGCGAGAAAACGCAGCGTGCTAATTCTTTAACAATCTTAATCTATTAATGCAACGATTATTGTTCCCCGAAGAAAGGTTCATATATTTGCCTATTCTATTATGTACACCACTTAAACTACTATTATTCCACGAACTTCTTTGTGTGAGAGATGTGGTGGAGTCCTATGGACTAGCGCCAATCCCTTGTCAGACTCCCCCTCCTCTGACGTGCATTAGGATTTGCAGGTCTAATTTCAATCTCCTGGTTCTCCTGTTGTCCTTGGTTTCGCTCTCTCCAATTACGGTCGCTTTGCCGTTCGTTATTCCTTCTGTCCCAGATTCCTTGTATAGATTGACTCTGTTCCCTGACGTTCTGGTTTCCGTGTCTCTGGTTTCCATAACCTTGAATAGCGTAACCTTGATTTCCGTAACCCTGGTTTCCTACCTGACCAGTGCGATTATGCGATCTGTTGTCGTCTTCCCTTGCTGGCCCGTGGTATTTGTTATTTTGTGTCTTCTTCCTGTCCTTTGCGTCTTGTTTATCAAAGACTACTTCGAGTTCGCGCAATAGACTCTTGAATGCTTCTATGTCAGATCCACACTTCCCGACAAGTGTCTGTTGATACCTAACTGGCAATTTGGAAAATAAAAATTTAATGATTTCTCCGTTGCTATATGGACTATCTAAAATCTGATTCTTCTTGAGTAAATCATCAAAAAATTTGGTTGCGCTCCTATGCCCGGATACTTCCAGTTCAGGACAAAATATTATTTCCTCTTTAATCCTGTCTTGCGTTTCGTTTGACCGGTAGGTCCGCAGGAAAGCACCAACAAATTCCTGATAAGTCCGACACGTCGCTGCCACACCCCGCATCTTTTCCGCGGCTTGGCCTTCGATGTGTCCACACATGAATTCTAATTTTGCCACGATTGGCCATGACGACGGTAATGAATTTGTAGACTGCATCACCCAGCTCTTCGGATGCATCGACCTTCCATTATCTTTGAACTTCTGGAATTTTAGTATGGACAGGAAGTGGTTCTGATCAAAATCCTGTCCGATTCTCGCACTGGTGTTGTCATTCGTTTCCGATACTTGCACGTCTGCTGAGTGTCCTGATCTATCTTGGTGATAACTGTGATGTGGTACCTCTGTATCACAGTGGACGTGGCATTCAGCATTCACTCTTCTAAGTGGGCTGCAGTTATTGGAGTTATTATTCTCTGTTTCTGCGTGTGCATTGTTAGTTCCGCACTCTGTCACTGGGCTAGAGCACGGCGGGCTTTTCCTCGGAGACACAATTCTGTGTACTCCATCATTGGTATCCGAACGCGCAGTGCTCGTGTGCCCGTTTCGCTCTAGTTTTGCTATCCGACTCTCTACTTCTTTCATTCGTTTCGTGATGTTCGTAACCACAATATTACCTTGAGTCTTTAAGACTGCTAGGGATTTTGAGTGGGCTTGTGTCGCACGTCACAAGTGCCCTGCGAGTTGAGAAGTTGCTTTTGCGATTTTCATTGCCCCTGTTGCTGCCGTTTTGCCTAGGCCTGCTACTTTTTGTGCTACTATTGATATTTGTTTTGCTTCTCCACATTCTTTCTTTATTGTTAGTAATTCCCCACGAATTTCCCCTATATGCGAAATTATTGCCTCAGTGTCCTTCTTACGCTGTTCGTCAGCTTCTTCCTTCTCCTTCTTACGTTGTTTCTGCTCTTCTTCCTTCTCCCTCTTACGCTGTTCATCAGCTTCTTCCTTCTCCTTCTTACGTTGTTTCTCCTCTTCTTCCTTCTCCCTCTTACGCTGTTCGTCAGCTTCTTCCTTCTCCTTCTTATGTTGTTTCTCATCTTCTTCCTTCTCCCTCTTACGCTGTTCGTCAGCTTCATCCTTCTCCTTCTTACGTTGTTTCTTCTCTTCTTCCTTCTCCCTCTTACGCTGTTCGTCAGCATCTTCTTTCATTGATCGTAGGAAGCTCAGTATTGGGTTTACGTCATCTTTTTGATCCTCTTCAAACGTGGGAGATGTAACTCTGGACACCTGGGCGCTAGAGCTCTGACGTGGCCGAGCTAGCCCCTGTCTGCTCTTGTTCGTTTGATTATAAACTTCTGCTACCGTCTCGACCTGTGTGCCTGTCTCTGTTTCATCCTCTAAATCACTATCATAATCACGGCTGCAACGCTGCTCTGAGATCGCGTCCAAATCACCTTCCTCATCAGTGACCCTGGCGTCCTGTCCTACTAAAAATGTGCCCATCTCATCTCTGAACCTATTCCCGTCAGGAAACTGCCCCTTATCCATTATGCTATCCTCTTTTGTTTTAGCTTCGCTCGATAATAGTCGTGCCTTACTTCTCGTTATCATTCATGAAAAACAAATTTATCTAAAATGCACAATAAAATTAACCTACTCCATATATTTTTTACACATAGACATAAAATGTCAACAACGCCTCTCCAACGCTGTAATTATACACACGATTTGTTGTGGTACAGAAACCGCACACAAACCCGACAAAGTGTGATGTGATACGGACACACCATCAAAAGAACACAAAAACAATGAACAAAAGAATATATACACTGAAAACAAAAACTGTAATCATGCACCGCTTCTTAAAACTAAACACGGAACTACCAGAAAAAAACTTGGGTATTAATCAATAAAAAAAATTAAGCAAAAAAAATTCTGAATGTCCCTACTACTAATAATACTTGCTTATCAGCGATTCACAGGAAAGATCCGAGGCTAAGGGTCGCCATTTTATGCGAGGTGCCGGGGCAAGCAGTGTATTTAACACTAAATTCTTCTAGAATCTCCATATGTAAATGATGCTCTAAGCCCCCCTATTCTAACTCCGACTTTTGCTGTTGCACATGGATTAAAAAATATACGCGAACTGACTGTAATCAACCCTGCAAGTGGAGTAGAAAAGAGTTTGGCACCTGCAATAATTTAATTTGATAAATAAGTTAAATAAAGGAAGGTTTCATTAACATAGTGAGAAATGATGGGTTGCTCTACCGATTAACAGAATGAAAGTTCTGTCCAAAATAACAATATGATTTATTAAGACTAAACACAAAATAATAAACAAAAACACATGAAACATTTATAATACAATTGGCTCAAATTGGATACTCAAACAAACGCTATGAAGCTGAAGTTGTCCCTAAACTAGATTGTGAGGTTTAAGACGAAGTGGTATGTGGAGCCAATTCCTTGCCACTCAAATCTTAAGAGAGACACACAGCTAACCCAACATTAATTGCTGCTACTCAAGACAGAACAAAGTTAGAAAAAGACGAACAGGCGCGCTCTGCTGAGCTCTGATTATCACCTAGGAAAATCCCTATCTGCCGGTGCTGCGGACATACATTACCAAACTGTCTTCTTAACTGCCAGAACACGATCTGGCGTACCGGAGGCGATGGCTGGTTGCTTCGACGTCCTCGACCGAAAGGCGAGAGCCGACTACCTAGAGTACCCGTACAGGCCGAACACACAACATTCCCGCCCCCACGACAGTGGCCGTGGTTAAACGTTCCAATCAGCAACTCGAAAACCGGCGGAAAATTCCACTCTATTGCCGGAGCACTACCATTCCACCAATGGAGATTCTTGGCGCCAATTTCTGCGCTGATTTTGCTACGTCACGGAGCTATGCCCTGAGCAAGCCAATCACAGTTACTATTTTGCAGAAAGCGCGGGAATTTTCCCGCCACAACTGCCTGGGTACACAAGTCATTCCCACGCCTCGCTGGTAGCCCGCCAGAAAGTGTTTCGCTAAGTTTCTGTGAAGTAACGGAACCTCTAGCCCAGCCGCTACTTCAGACCCCTCCGGGCGTGTCTTTTGACAATGTCGGCGTCTGCAAAGCATTCACTCGACTTCCTCACACCCGTCGGCTTAACCCTATCCAGATCAGCAGTGCCCGCCTGTCACCGGACCACCCGGGTGACGAGAGACGCTGCTTGGGAAGTCCGCGTGTGAAGGAATAGCGACTTTTCACTGCATGCAGTTAGAGAGGAAAATCGTTAGATAGAAATATGAGAGGGGGCTCATGCCACCTCTCAAAGGCAGCAAATAGTTTTTAAAAAATGTACAGAAAAGAAAAGTATTTACAGTTATACGTCACCCTGGATCAAATTTGTCACAGAATATGATACCACCTATAGTTACACTACATGCTATAATCATCATTCATTCTGGAGGCATCTCAAGTTTTCTTCGAATTCCAGAATGTTCTAGGTTGTATTCACAATCAGCCAATTTTTTAGTTTCTTCCCTAGTTGCTGTACTGGCATTTCCCTCAGTGTTGTAGGCAGTTTGTTGAATAGCTTACTCCCCATGTAGTTATGGCAGTTTTGGGTTGATTGAAGAACGAGAACGAGAATGAAGAACGAGAAGGAGGAAGAGAAGAAGGAAGAGGGGTCCATCAGGTGATAGAACAGTAACAACAAAGAATACCACTGCAGGATAGAGTCCACTGTGATGTACTGAAAAGCACTAACCACTACACACTTAAACCTTGAACCATTCCATAGTAGCAGTTGTCATGGCTAGATTCCATAAACACTCATGCATCCTGTGTGCTCATGCCCCAATGTCCATACGCAGAATGGCCAGCCAGAGGTCGTGCAGCGCTAGTTGTCTCCATGGACTCGTGTCTCAGCAATAGTGCCAGGTATGCAGCTGGACTTGCCCCCCTCCCCCCCCCCCACAAAAAAAATGAACGCCCAGCCATGGAGGGTGTCCAAGATGACTGGAGTGATAGGAATTCAGATGTTATGGACATGTCCAGTGCCAAGACTTGTCAGTGATCGACACAGTTAGGTCAACTGCAACCACCTGACTGGTTCAGGAGGCTGAGTGGGGAATCGCCCCTGAAGCCAGAAATGTCCATTTGTTTCAGTCACCAGATATCTCCCCCATGAACCCGGACTCTGGACAGAGTCTTTGTAGGAAACCAGCCACATAATTATCAGGGTAATTACAACTAAATATTAGGATCATAGTACCAGACTGGTGACATTCGACACAGAGCAAAGAACAGAAAATACCTCCTCCTGATATGAAAATTCCTGGCAGATTAAAACTGTGTGCCCGACCGAGACTCGAACTCGGGACCTTTGCCTTTCGCGGGCAAGTGCTCTACCAACTGAGCTACCGAAGCACGACTCACGCCCGGTACTCACAGCTTTACTTCTGCCAGTACCTCGTCTCCTACCTTGGAAACTTTACAGAAGCTCTCCTGCGAACCTTGCAGAACTAGCACTCCTGAAAGAAAGGATATTGCGGAGACATGGCTTAGCCACAGCCTGGGGGATGTTTCCAGAATGAGATTTTCACTCTGCAGCGGAATGTGCGCTGATATGAAACTTCCTGGCAGATTAAAACTGTGTGCCCGACCGAGACTCGAACTCGGGACCTTTGCCTTTCGCGGGCAAGTGCTCTACCAACTGAGCTACCGAAGCACGACTCACGCCTGCTACTCACAGCTTTACTTCTGCCAGTACCTCGTCTCCTACCTTCCAAACTTTACAGAAGCTCTCCTGCGAACTTTGCAGAACTAGCACTCCTGAAAGAAAGGATATTGCGGAGACATGGCTTAGCCACAGCCTGGGGGATGTTTCCAGAATGAGATTTTCACTCTGCAGCGGAGTGTGCGCTGATATGAAACTTCCTGGCAGATTAAAACTGTGTGCCCGACCGAGACTCGAACTCGGGACCTTTGCCTTTCGCGGGCAAGTGCTCTACCAACTGAGCTACCGAAGCACGACTCACGCCCGGTACTCACAGCTTTACTTCTGCCAGTACCTCGTCTCCTACCTTCCAAACTTTACAGAAGCTCTCCTGCGAACCTTGCAGAACTAGCACTCCTGAAAGAAACAGCAAGTATTTTCAATCAGCAGTTTCAAAATATGTTGCACTCCGCCAAGACGTCTCTCAAAGAAATGTTGTAAAGCACAGGCGTCCAGCACTATGTGATAATTAACAGACATCACCAATATGGGTTGGTGTACTCTAATAAATATCGCAGTCAGTAGAGCGACAAAGAAGATATGAAGGTCTGCTTAGGGCAGTTTATGAGAGGACTTACTGTATATCCTTTTGGTTACAGCTGTATTGCCTGCCCTGTTTGTACACTACAGCAATCCAATTGAAACCTGAATACATCACCCCTTACAGTCGGATATACTCTTCAATGCGTTGAAATCGGAATTCCCTATGTCAAATCTATTTTCTCCTTACGATCTATGTTTTTACAATAATAGTAGTGTGATCACTTCCCATACACATATGGTGATATGTTGGATCAGTAACCAAAGTAACTTTACATTCCAACAGCATGACATACGCCACAAGTAGCGTGATTATAAGTGTATAGCGTCAGAAAAGTTATGGTATGTCCGCACACACTCCAGCTGCATGTCATTTTGCACGGCCAACCATAGCTTCTGAGCAGCAAGAGCCTCTCCACCACATCGTCGTTATCACATATTTGTCGAGGAATAAGGGGCATAATTACAATTAAAAATCCCTTGCGTCTTTTATTTATGTTACTTATGTTCTTGCACAGTAGCTGGCGTTTCCCAGAGCAGAAGAACTGATAGCCCCAGCCAAGTCACAGTCCACTGCTAATTCCCTCGATGTTTCATCATGTACTGTTCCTTAGTTAGAGGCTGTCTAGTAACCCATCCGTCACTGACTACGTAGAGAGCTATCACAACGATAAAAATAGCACACTAACTTATATAGCACTAACTGATAGTGTACAAATAAATTCAGAAGCATAATAGCTACAATTCATTGACAGTGAATGACAGTCTATAAATATCCCCTGCACATGAAGGGCTTATTTCAATAGTGATACAAGTCCACGTTTAAAAAAAAAATGGAGTCATCCTCACATACGTACTCACACAAGTCGTTTTTAATTTATTTGCATTGTGGGACAGCTCCAGGGTCGTCCTGCTGAGCAGAGAGCACCTAAATGTTGACGCATTAGAGAAAGCAAGCGTGAATTTATTTCAGTAGTGGTACAAGTCCGTGTGCATTTGTGCATTGCAGCTTGTTGCTGTTTCTTGCGAAGATGGTGGATTCAGGAGCATTATCAAGTGACTGTGTTATAATTGATGATCCAGATTTTCAAACGATTGCAGGTTAAAAGAATTTACTTACTTTTCTCTCAGCATTATAGACATTTTGTTCCAAAAAAGGAATATGCGAGAATGAAGGTCATATTGACAATAACAATGGAAAATGACGGTGTCCATCTTAATGTATTTCACATATACATATGTTTTTAATCATCTGGTGCTGTATAAATCATAACTTGTGTTACTTTCTATCTAGATACCAGTACCTATGACGATGAATCTTCCAATGAAAGTGCAAAAAATGACGAAACAGGAGACACTGTTACTGATGCCTGTGCGAACGGTGCAGCCGTAAGTATGCGGACAAAAAGGAAGCGTAGTCGAAGCAAGAAGGATATAAGGAAAACGGACATATATGAAAAGCATATTCGAAAGAAAAAAAGGAACACTGAGGAGTTATACGTCACAGCAACTGGTAAAATAATTCCTCCAAAAACATTTCGCAATATAGACTGCAGGTGTGCACGTAAATGTTTCAATAAAATTTCCAGAGGATGAGGAAGAAGTTATTTGACAATTTCTGGGCTATGGGTGATATTAATCGCCAAAATAGTTATCTGAATGGTTTATGCACGTATCATTCAGTTAACCGCCGACAGCCAAGAGATGGATCTGGTTCTCAGAATAGCTGTATTTATGAATATCGATTACATGTGAACAGAAACTGTGCAATAGTATGCAAGAAGTTTTTATTGAATACTTTTGAAATTTCTAATGGAGGACTCTCTAGGCTTTTAACAAAAACCAAAGAAGAAGGTACAGCTCACCTTGATGGAATGGGGAAACATCAGAACAAATTCTCCATACCGGAAGGTCTGATTGAGGATGTAAAGGTACACATCAAAAGCTTTACAGTTTCCGAGAGCCGTTATGCAAGGAAGGATAATCCCCAAAAAAGGTTTTTAAATCCTGAGCTGTGTGTGGACAAAATGTACAATTTGTACAAAGATAAAGGCATATCTCAGAATTAAGAAATTGTGGGGGAGCACATCTATTGAAAAATCTTTAACAAAGACTTCAACTTGTCATTTCGACCACCAAGTAAACACACAGGCTCTTTTTGTGACAAATTGAGCTTTAAAATGGACGCTGCTTCAAAGTGAAAAGGAGCTTCAGCTTAGGAGGGCTGAAACTGCAAGAACAGCAATGGCTACAGACACAGCATGCAGTGAAGAGGCGGATTCCCAGGTGTTTGTGTTTACCTTTGACCTGCAAAAAGCACTTGCATTTCCTAAACTGACAACATCGATATCGTACTACAAAAGAAACATGTACAGCTATAATTTTGGTTGCCACAATTTAACTGACGGCAAAATCCATATTTTTGGGATGAAACGTCTGGATCAAGGGGTTCACAGGAAATTGGTACCTGTTTATTGAAACATATTGAAAAGTGTGTCACTTCTCAAAAACAGGTAGTTGCGTACAGTGACATGTGTGATGGGCAAAACAGAAACATAAACATTGCTCTAACACTAATGAAAGTAACACATTAACAGATTTATATACAATGTTCAATTTATTTTATTTCAATAGTGGTACAGCTAGATTACCTCCACTTTTCTGTCTAAAATGCTGCTGAAATTAATGATCCAAACAAATAGAAAGAAAGGTTCGTATCTAGCAACAAGCCATAAGCTTGAATATTTCTGATATCTCAACTGCAGATTTTTCAGCGCTCATTTAACTTTAAGACTCTGTATTTCAGAATGAACAAAAATGGACTTATACCACTATTGATATAAGCCCTTCACATGTCCTAATCTCCTTCATCGTACTCCTATGATTACCACACTATAAATACGACAATGTAGTGGTGTCAGAGTCTTCGTTGACAGCACAGCGTCTCTCTCTCTCTCTCCCTCTCCTTGTTATTTTTGTAACATTCAGTAGAGTCAAACTATGAACTACGAGGGTTGGAACTTAAACAGTGGCAACTATTTATTCACAACCGATACAAAAGATTTTCATGTTTGCACCTGTTACTGTCCTTCAAAGTAGTCACCAGCGTTGTGTAGAACCCGTTGCGAGCGATGTGGAAGACGTAGTATATCGTTAGCAGAGTCTGTTCTGTTGATGGTGCGAATGGAGCGGTCTAAAGTTATGGTGGTTCTCGTGTTCGACTGTGGTGATGTTATCCTAACGCATTACATTCCTCCACGGCAGACCGTCAGTGCACAGTATTACTGTTTGTTTTTGGAACATCACCTGCATCCAGCTTTGCGAAAGAAGAGGCGACGCTTTCTGGGCAATCCACCCATCATTTTTCACGACAATGCGCGGGCGCATACAGCGCAAGCTGTGGCTGCTCTGTTCGGTCAATGGGACGGGGAAGTACTGTACCATCCACCATACTGCCCGGACTTAAGTCCTTGTGACTTTGATTTGATTCCGAAGACTAAGGAACCACTTCGTGGCATTCGCTTCAGAGCTGTTCCAGAGATTCGACAGGCAGTAGACCGTTCCATTCGCACCATCAACAGAACAGGCTCTGCTAACGGTACACTGGTCCTTCCACATCGCTGGCAACGGGTTGTAAACAAAGCTGGTGACTACTTTGAAGGACAGTAACAGGGGCGAACATGCAAATCTTTTGTATTGGTTGTGAATAAATAGTTGCCACTATTTAACTTCCAACGTAACCTGGTCGAGAACTCAATAAGATTTTACTGTCTCTCTCCTCCTATTATACCATCTGTGTGTTGACATCAACCATGTCTGGTGATCCTATGTGATCAAAGTCGCTTTCGTGACCTGTGTACAGTTTCGTTGGCTGTACTGGAGGAAAGTCATATCCCACAGACTATCAATCACAGTAGTGGATTCTTGCATTGTTGTTTCATAAGCAGTTTGATATATTGTTTTTTGTTGTAACACATTGAAGCAGTGTATCACTACAGTTATGTTCACATCCATACATTTCATTTTTCTACCATGACTTTGATATCTGTGCCAGGTATTAAATCGACATTAAGGATACAGGCTACTTATAAATGGTGGAAAAATCGAAATTTTTATGGCTTTATTAAATTCTATAGTCTTTCCCGATTATGTTGATATATACATTATAGGGTTTCAAATGAAAAATGACCTATATATACAAAATTTTAAAGTTACAGTCCACCCCCTTTATTTCTGTTACAGAAACCAGCATTATTTCGCAAAGAACTGAGAACTTTCTGTTTCCAGCGATTATGCGAATGATACATTGTATATGTTGGCACAAGTGTAGGTTTCTAGTGTCTGTAAGTGATTATCTTTGCTAACATTTACTTTTGATTCTCTGAAGCAGTTTGTTCACGTTTAACTGAATTTTTGTTGCCCAATTGCTACATGTATTTGTGGAAGTACATATCCTTTAGTGTGCCATAAATACAAACCATGCCACACATCAAGAAAATCAATAAAAGGAACTTCCTTGATAACGAGTTCACAAACAAAGCAAGCCACACTGTTGACAGCAACCTATGTATCAGTTCTTCCGGGGGAGAAACTCCCACTTGGCACGCTTCCTGGTGATTCAAATTTTTGTGTTAACAATGATGCTGTTTATAGTGAATTTGTTGTTGTTGATGTGGGCATCTTACCTTTTCGATAAAGGAAGTGGCGAAATGCAAACAATGTGATGGTGTAGGCTGTCTGGAAATAACTGAACAACAAAGTAGCAGGAAGGGTTTAGCATCAAAATTAGTTGTTCTGTGCAGATCCTGTAATAAATCTACCTCTAAAATGACTTCGAACGTTGTGCATAATTCATATGATGCGAATTTGAAATTAGTGTATGCAATGTGTGCAATAGAAAAAGGAAAAAAGGCTGCTCAAACGTTTAGTGGTTTGATGGATCTTCCTCCTCCTTTCAGTAGGTTCAGCAAGTACATAAAAATATTTTTACGTGCCTTGATGGTTGTGTCTAAAGGATCTATGAAACGTGCAGTAGAAGAAACTGCATTAGTGGAACCAGGGACATTGCTGTTGCACTTGATGGGACATGACAACATCAGGACATCATTCCTTTAATGATGTTGTAAGTGCTACTTCTCTGGAGAATGGGAAAGTTGCTGATGTTGAGTGCTTATCTAAGTACTGCCACACCTGCCGTGGTAACACTGAAGGACATATTGAACATCAGTGTTCTAAGAATTGTGATGGTTACAGTGGATGTATGGAGTGTGATGGAGCTTTAAAAACATTTCAGAGGTCGGTGCCCGCTTATAACGTTAGATATACGAAGTACCTAGGCAGCCTACTTTCATAAGTTGTCCACAGATGACTACCCTGTTCACAGACTTTGCTGTAAAGGAGCATATCCTTAGTGTGGTTACCAAAAAGTAAAAAAAAAGTGGTCAAATATACCATCATAAGCATTCTCTTCCTGAGCCCGTTATGAATGGAATAAAACTAATTTTTAGAGACCTGAGTGACTCTGTTTTGTTAGCAAATGTCTTCATGGGGGCGCTCAGAATTCAAATGAAAGTTTCAACCATTACATATGGGAAAGATTACCCAAGAATGTTTTTGCAGGACTAAATACATTAAAAGTTGGTGTACTAGATGCAGTGATATGTTTCAATTATGGATTGATAGGAAGGTTGGAAGTCCTGAGAAATTTAGGCATAAAATGTGGCTCTAATATGGAAGATCAATTGCTTGTGTGTGACAGACAACGGGTGCATGAAGCTGAAAGATTCGCTCTTCAAGTTACAAAAGAAGTAAGAAGTGCTAAAAGGAATGCCAAGAGGAAGCGTGAAGATGAAGAAATGCTGCATAATGAATACTGCTTCAGGAATGTTCTTAGACACAGTTTAATTGGACTTATATCTTCATTCACAATTTCCCACAAGTTGTATTTTTCAGAATTGAGGTACAAATATTTCCTAAACTTTATAAAGCATTGCTCTAATTTTTTTCTGTAACTTGCATTAGTCCATACTTATGTAGTAGGCCTAAGCTTTGTTGCAGAATCAACTAAATTTTAGAAAGAATAACATTTTTGCTTGGAAAAAAATTATAAAAATTAAAATATAAGATGTAATACATTTTTATCCTTGTAATATACATAATACACGGAATTAAATAGGTCTAGTACCTCAGCCATCATGTCATGCATATCTGGAAAAAATTTGGTCTCCTTCAAATGTATATCATGGATTAAATGGTACCTCAATTTGAGGAAGCATTTTGGAAAAAAAGTTTGCATTAATTTCTTTGTAATTTTTTAATAATCCTAAGCAGATTCAAAAATATTCAAAATGCCTCTAATCTGTTTAGAAAGTGTACTGCATTACCTTATTTCAACAAAAAAATCTGTAAAGCATATACATTATAAACAAAATGAGATTTTCACTCTGCAGCGGAGTGTGCGCTGATATGAAACTTCCTGGCAGATTAAAACTGTGTGCCCGACCGAGACTCAAACTTCGGGACCTTTGCCTTTCGCGGGCAAGTGCTCTACCATCTGAGCTACCGAAGCACGACTCACGCCTGGTACTCACAGCTTTACTTCTGCCAGTACCTCGTCTCCTACCTTCCAAACTTTACAGAAGCTCTCCTGTGAACCTTGCAGAGCTAGCACTCCTGAAAGAAAGGATATTGCGGAGACATGGCTTAGCCACAGCCTAGGGGATGTTTCCAGAATGAGATTTTCACTCTGCAGCGGAGTGTGCGCTGATATGAAACTTCCTGGCAGATTAAAACTGTGTGCCCGACCGAGACTCGAACTCGGGACCTTTCTTTCAGGAGTGCTAGTTCTGCAAGTTTCGCAGGAGAGCTTCTGTAAAGTTTGGAAGGTAGGAGACGAGGTACTGGCAGAAGTGAAGCTGTGAGTACCGGCCGTGAGTCTTGCTTCGTTAGCTCAGTTGGTAGAGCACTTGCCCACGAAAGGGAAAGGTCCCGAGTTCGAGTCTCGGTCGGGCACACAGTTTTAATCTGCCAGGAAGTTTCATATCAGCGCACACTCCGCTGCAGAGTGAAAATCTCATTCTGGAAACATCCCCTAGGCTGTGGCTAAGCCATGTCTCCGCCATATCCTTTCTTTCAGGAGTGCTAGTTCTGCAAGTTTCGCAGGAGAGCTTCTGTAAAGTTTGGAAGGCAGGAGACGAGGTACTGGCAGAAGTGAAGCTGTGAGTACCGGGCGTGAGTCGTGCTTCGGTAGCTCAGATGGTAGAGCACTTGCCTTCGAAAGGCAAAGGTCCCGAGTTCGAGTCTCGGTTGGGCACACAGTTTTAATCTGCCAGGAAGTTTCACATTATAAACAGTTTCTGAAAGAAATAGGTGTTGATTTTTACATAATATTGAGCCAGAAAAGTACTCTGTATCCTTAACACTTTTTAATCCACTGACTCTCACAGAAAGCTGAATATCGCATGGTGTAAACTAAGCTGCTCCCACAACAGAATGGTTGAAGTAAAAGACAGAGGCGGTGTTTCTTATTGACAAAAATGTGTAAGACACCTCATTATATGGAAACTGGAAGAGTTTGCGGTATTGTAGAGCATTTCTGAACAGCTGTCTGAATGTAACAGCCTCTACATTTAATGATGACCTCTACATTTAATCCCATCTTCTACCATGACAGGGTACCAGATGCTTTGTTGCTCTGTTTTCGAAGAGACCCAGAGCACTGATTCCCCAGCTTCTAACCATGACGACCACTACTGTGGAATGGCTAGTAGTTTAAGTGTGTAGTAGTTAATGCTTCTCAATACTTCACAGTGGACTCTATCCTGTAGTGATACTCGTTGTTTTTACTATCATATGACATGGTAGACCCTTCCTCCTCCTCCTCCTCTTCCTCCTCCTCCTCCTCCTCCTCATACTTCGTCCTGGTGTAGCTGAGAGAAACAACTTAGAGATAATACAATGCTTTAAAAACATAATTGCAACGTCAAATTCCCGATAGATAAATTTATTTTTTCTGATAGTGGTGTTGCGAGCACACTTACAAGTCCAGCCCCGTGCCTTGACTCCTGCAAATTTTTTAAGGACATTGTATGCAGCTGAGCTGAAATTTGAAATTTTCAGCTACCTCCAACATAATGGACTTCCTGCCAAATGACCCACCTGTGCCAGTATCCGACAACAGGATGCAAGGATAAAACCCAGAAGGGGGAAGAGTAGGTTTTGAAAACCAGGCAGTTGCAGGATCACATCCCAGAATTTGCCACCACATTTTCCAGTCCCTAGCATCCAGCAATAGGAAACAAGGAAAAACTGCACCACACAGAGGGTATTGTCTTAATTAATTAGTCAATCAATTTGATAGAGTGGAGGGCATATTTCCAAGATGTCCACAGCTCGGGACTTAGCACGTATACACTACTTTGATCAGGACAAAAGAAGAGTTAATGAGGTATACAAGAGATCCTCGCTGGGTAGGAACCAGCCACTTGAGAGAGAGAGAGAGAGACAGTCTGTTTCAACAGGAATTTTTTAGATATCAATAACAAAGTGTTGGGGCAATGTGATGCTTTGTTCGATAGGAAGTAATCAGAGGGGCGAGGGAGTAGGGAGAGGGGGATTAGAGGGATGAGGAGTGGGGAGGTGGCTTCTCCCAGCATCCTCTGCTGGTGGCATTGTGAACTAATTCAGTTGATATCTCCACAGCAGGGCGAGCACATAGAGCAGCTGCCTCCACTGACCTGGTATGGAAAATGAGTATTTGGAAGCAAAACAAGAAGTGAGTCTGGTATCAAAGGGGCGGCGGCACCTGATGCTTTGTTCAGGGATTAAGGAGCAGGTGACCAGAAGCTGCTACTGAAGGTGGTGGTCCAGTACTCCCGCAGTTGCTGCTTGCTGTTCATCATGCATGCAGCCGTGATCCCGTCGTCGCCTGGTAGTCTGCGGACAGCATGCATGAAGATGCAAGTGTGTACATTCGAAAAGCTCCAGGTCTAGAAATCTGGAGCCAGGACTGTCAGACTTAGGTTGAGACCCTCATCATGGCTTCAAACCAAAGGATCTTCATCAGCTCTGGGAACAACAGTGCAAATTTCAAGCTCTGCTTGCACTCCACGAGTGAGGCCAGCAGTCTTCACCACCTCCAACAGCTGCCAGTATGTACTGAGGGCCCCATCAGAACACATACGATGGATATCGTTGGTGCCAACATGAGCCACAACTTTCAGATGACTGGACCCTGCACACCCAACAGCTGCAGGCAGGCCGCCTCCACATCTCAAATGGGGCCACCTGGCAGACATGCCGAGTGCACATTGGCTTTTTATCCAGCCCTGAATCCCATCTGTCTAAGGGTCCCATAACATGCCTAACGCTGGAACTCCCAATAACTTGTAAACACCTCCCACTGTGTGCCTTCTCGGAACTTGCTGAAGCAGCGGCCACAGCAAGGTTACCACCCACTACTCACTCTATGGTAAGATTGGAACCACCATGTCGGGTACACTAAGAGATGCCTTGGCAGTAGAGCCCTTGGGTAAAACAAGCGACACCTGAAGTGTCCCATGTGATGTGCCAGATTCTCTGCCATCGCTAAACCCCAAGTCAGCAGCCTGAAGGTGACTGACTGTAGTCAAAAGCGCATTCAGCTGTTTGCAAACTGTGGCTAGCTACTCCTGCGTCCACACACAGCAAGCACACATGGCAAGACTAACTGAGGAAGAAAACTATAAAAGCAGGCAGGTTCACAGATATACAAATTTCTACTGTCGTGAAGTGTCACCAATGGACACTGATTGGTTAATGAGCTATGTAGCTGGCTGTTCAGTGAGCAACTACTGTACTACAGACTGAATGAATTTACCCTTACAAAAACGTGAGATTAAACCTCTTAAACAGAACAACAAGCATGAAATTTAATAAATGTACCATGAGGTTCATAATAAATCATGTGAATGTGGACACTGATCAATGAGTAATGCTAAATATGGAAGAGTTTTATACTATGTACCTGCTCTTGTCATTTTAAATTAAAATACTGGTTAGAGAGCTGAAAGCAAATTCAGGCTAGAATTATTATGCCACAGAAGAGAAACCAATATGGTTATCATGTAACTGATATGGAGGGGGTGTTGAAAGACAGAGAAATTTCATGTCTAGGAGTAATCAGCGTAGTAATAGACGAAAAATTCAGGAGAGGAATAATACGGCGATTCTGGGACCTACCCCTCAAGTAAATGAAATGACTAATGAATTTTTAGTTACCAAGATGAGAACTTGCTAAAGGAAGAACTACTGGAAGAACATGAACAACCAGATGCAAAAACAGTAACATTAATAATGAGAGGATCAGTATGGGGATAGCCTGCGTATTTCTTGCTTGGCACTGGATCAGATATAAGCATTATTTCGAATGAGTTTTGGAAAAGAAATAAGGAAGTTGGAAAGTCGATCATATCCTGTTACAGGACTATGCATTATAGGCACTGCAGAGTCAAATGGGAAAAAGAAATGGCCAAAGGTGTTAATAAATTTTGAATTAAGGAACACAGATACCAACAGTTTATGCCAGTAGTTTCAGGTATGAATGTAAAAGTATTGTCAGGTATGGACTGGATGGTGGAAATTGGTATAGTAGTTAATTTAAATTATGAACAAAAAGGGGAAAGTGTGTATCCCCTCAAAGACGAAAGATAGAGGTAAGAAGCAACTGGTTTCTTGGAGAAAATAGTGAACCCAGAGATGAGGAAACAAAGGTAAATCTAAATGAGAAAGAGAAAGAGTTAACAAAGAAATGGAAAGAGGAAGTGGGAAGGAAATATAATGGAACTACTATTTTAGATTAATGCGGGAAAAAATTTGAGAAAGTACTAATAGTATATAGAGCGTATACAAGTAAACTTAAGGACAAGAATTATACTGCGTTTTTAAACCTCCTTACCTCATATTTATGAATGTAAGAGACAGTACGTAAAGAGTTAAACAAGATGATGACATGGGAAATTATTGAACGAACAGATACCCCATACAGCAATACACTATAGTTAGAAAACCAAGTAAGAAAACGCACTTAGTTCTAGATGCTCGTACACTGAAGCAAGCATGGAAGTGAAGAAGGATTGCCCCATGCCTATAGATAAAAAGTGAGGAAGTGCATACATAAACAGCAGTTTAGAAATCAAAGAGACCACGCTTACAACACACCTTTAAATAAAATGGGTTCTCCAAAGGAGATTAAAACCCCAGGTAAATTAGAAATTCCAGCAGAACTTTCTTTAGCATGGTTTTAAATGGAATCTTCCACAACACAGCTGAAGTAGACATATAACAATAGCTAATAGCACAAAAAATTGACTTCCACAAGGTGTGGTACACCATCTCTACCGAGAAACAAAATCAGTGACGAGATTTGAAGTGTCCTATACAGTCAGTAGGTGGAAGACCAAGTTCTGGTAAACTGTCATGAAAGACTACCACAAGACTGAAGGGTGAACCATTGTCACTGCCCCACTCCAAGTGGCCCAGTGTGGCAGACAGCTGAAGTACACAGATAAGTCTGAAAGGAGCACAGAGCAGCACAGATGCTCTGGCCCCAGTACTGCAGAATACCCAAGAACACACTAGGGAAGTCACAGTCATGGACGACCTTGGACAAATGATCAGAGGTATCTTGTCAATCTCTTTTAAGACTGCAAAGCTGAAACTGAAGAAGTTTCAAGAAGAGCAGGAAAACGGTACTGCATACACTGAAACTCTGGAAAGAATCGAACATGAGAATCTAATTAGTAAAACAGCAAAGAGCACTCGCAAACACACAGTGCATCACAGATGAAAGAATACATTTATTTCAACATATATGCTTATCGCCTTTCACAATACATCATAACAAGGAGATGACAATAAGTACTTCAAAGTTCATAAGAAAGGTAGTTCACTCACTGACACCCCTTCCTTCACCCTTGTCCTTGACTTCCATTAACTTCTGAACTTCTGATGAGTTTCCAACCTCAGGTTTATTCCAAACTTACGTTGTTGTCTTCCACTTCCTTCTGCATAAAGAAAATCTCCAGATGCATGACCTGCACAATCTTCAGCAACTTTCTTCACACCATGATTATCGATGATATCTTCACAGGATGAGACAGCAAAGAATTTGATTAATCTCACTGAGCAAACTGTTCATCCACTTCGCCTATCTTACAGATACACTCACTACAGCAAACTCTGCTTCAATGGTAGTTAGTGCAACAGTTCACTTTTTAAAGTACTACAGCTTATAAGAGCTGTCAGATATCCACTGAAGGATTCACAGTGATCTGGACCGGCTTCCCAGTCTAAATTGGTATTCATATTGATTTTCTTAGGAGTCTTGCAGTTGGGGAGCATTTTATTTATTGTAACTCGCAAATAATGTAGTGTGTGTTTGATGGTACATCAGTGCTCCTCTCACGGATTGGTGCTGAACTAACTTAAATAAGTCATTGGATGTGTTAGGTCTGGCCTTGTACCCATTGCCAAGTATAGAGGACTTCCAATTGCAGTTCTGTATTTTGATACATCCTGTCGTTGAACTTGCCTTCATCTGCCACTTTTTGTAGCTGTACATTCATGATGAGAGTATTTTCACAGATATGCAGTTTTCATTTTGGAATTCCTCGAAGATTTCTTTTGCATATGCTGTCTCGTATAAAATCATTGTTCTATATTCTCTCTTACCTCAAAATGACTGTGCCACTCAAGGTCCCTTAATTCGAATGTAGCACTTATGATATTTTTAATTTTCTTTGTTTCGCTGTACAACATTATATCATCTACATATGCAGTCACAAAGAGTTCACACTGTAGATCATAGTAAACACATTAGCTAACTACAGACTGTGGCATACCTTGTTTGTGCAGAAACTCATCTAGTGTTCCACTACATCTTTTACTGAACTGATGCACTTGTCCAGTCTGCAGATCCACTCTCCATTATTGAATTCGTCTTGTTCTGGTATGTCATTGAATTTTTTTTTAGTTTGTCTGTGAATTGGTAGATACACATTGACTGTATCTTTTACATCAGCATATGTCACAATGACATCTAACTGATGAATTTTCAATCGCATTCAATAGCTAGTACCATCAACAGTCACACAGTTTTTAGTTTTACAAATGTACTGTATTATTTATCAGAATTCTTGATCTTTGCTCATTTCCTAAAGATACCACTTGTCTGGCAATTCTTTCATTTTCATCACACTTCCATTTGAAAACCCATTTCTTCAAATCGTCTTTGTATTGTTAGTTTGTGGCATAGTTCGGTTCCGCATTAGGTTATCCAGTTCAAGTGACAATGCATTTTGCCCTTTGTTTTAAGCAGCAGCTGACGTGTCTTCCTGTGCATTATGTGGATCTTTGTCTATTGGTATATTCTCCTTTTCAACTGCACACCCCCTCCTTCCATGTCCTGAAGTCTGTCAGACATTCTCCTGGTTTGACTTGTCACCCAGAACACGTTCTGTAGTTTTCGTTTATTTTAGGTTCTCGTAGTTGACAGATACTACTATCTGTTGTAAAGTAAACGTTCTCAGCACTCTCATCCTCCCCTTCAGTCTCCTATTTTACATCATTGTGTTTGGAAGCTATGCATTGTTCCAAATCTTCATTTTGTTTGCCGTCTGGTACTTCCCCTATTTCCATAATATCTACATTCTGTAACGTTCAGCCATCATCTACAATGGCTGTGGTCCTCATATCAGTCACAAGGTAACAACTTTTTTCAACTTTTCAATACAGATATTTTCATCTCTGGCAATCATTATATTTTCCTTTTCTGGTTGCCACAATCTGTAGGCTTTTAAGATTTCTGAATATCCAACCATTAAACGAGACTATCCTTTTGGTTCAAATTTGCCACACCAGTTTTTAATTTTTGCCCACAAACAATATCTGAATAATTATAGATGATCAGTATTTGTTTCTCACCCTCGCCATGGTTTGTAGGGACTCTCTTCACCATTTGTTGTTGTTGGACATCACTTTTGCAAGTAATTTGCTCTTGCTGTTGCTTCGCCCCAGAAATTTTGTGACATTCCATTCTCCAAAAGCATGCATTACCCAGTATTTAAAAAGGTTTTGTAGAACCATTCTGCAACACAGTTTTGTTGAGATGTACCAGGTGTGGTCAACTGCCTCCAAATTCCTTTATGGAAGTGTTCCCCAGCAAATGACAGGGAATATCACAACCATGGAGTCAAAGCATTTAAATGCACACACAGGACGTTTCTGTAAGAGCGTGCAAAAATATAACGGGATATAGAGAATGCTGCACTGAACAATTTAGAGATGGGAGACATTGGTCGGAGAAGCCAGCTTACGGAGGAAGTAAACTTGTTTACCTTTGTGTCTAGGATTACTGTTTTCCAGCTTATTTACAACTAACATGTGTACAAAATTACACATACAGTGCTGCTTATATATATTCTTTATCTCCTGAATGGAAAGAAGGAGGACGACCCTGATTACCAGGAAGTCATGATGCAGGTTTTCTTTACTTTACTAGTCCATAAGGTGGTTCTGTTGTATAGTATTTAGATTGTCCCATGACAGAATGTGCTATGAAACAACGACAGACCCATTCATTAATCAGTGCTATTTGGAGTCGTGCATTACAATATGATGGAGCAGTACCTGTAGTTTCGCAGAACTCACTGACATGCAAATTGAGTAAGGGTAAGTACATTGAAAGTTCTCGCTGCTGAAACGCTGTACAGGGAACGATTTCCTAACAGGCATAATCCGTCATGACGAGAATGCAAGAGACTAGTTCATTGGAAAGAGCGAATGAGGGTCTGGCATGAGGACCACTCACACACCCGATTTTGAGGAGGAGGTGCTGGAATGTGTTGCTGTGGTCCCCGCTACAAGTACTTATCGTGTTGCACATGAAATGGCCGCTGCACAAGTAGTAGGGCAACAAGGACACCACCCCACTCTGCGTTGTTACCAAATTTATTCAGAATGGCGGTTCCAAAATGGTGGCCATGGATGCGGTAATGTAGCACTGATGTCATGGTGGGAAGTTCAAATTTTGGTGGGAAAATAGGCAAATTGGGCTATATCCGCTAACCTAACTCCACCCTCTTCCCTCCCTTCCCTTCCCCAAATGGAAATTGGTGGGTTAAGGACTCAGACTATGGTGGGCTGCTGGACAGGATGGGCGTAAGTCTTTATTTTGTATGCATTGTGGTATAATGTTTATTTAAACAATTTGAACTGTCATGGATAGTAGCTCCACCCAGAGTGTTCACTCTGAGGTCTGTAGTCCAATTGACCTAGTTCATAATACCACCACTAGAGGTCGCTGTTGGCCCTCCCTGTATCCCCTCCCCTTCCTTATCATAATCCAAGATGGTGGTCTGAGGAAATAATGGCGGGAAATTCGCTTGGTCTCTGCTGAGATCTCCAAGAGGATTGACGTAATCCTTTACTGTATACAATGAGTTAGATGGATACAACGTCTGTGCTGGAGAGGGAGGAGTTTAACAGGAATATTAACTGTAATCACACAGTTGAGGACTGTATCAATAGCCACCTGCATGATGCATGGAAAGCAGTGATATTTGGTGAATGTATGAAGTAGATGAAACTCTTCATCAAATAATGAAGATGCAACTGAATGAGGCTAAGTTACACTTTGTAACTCATTCTGACAAATGCATGTGCTGTAACTGTAGATCATTCGATAAAAGTCCAGTCAGTCTTCTGAAATGCAAGAGGCAAGAAGTTCATCCACTCTGGTGCATGCGCTCACGGCGCCAGCACAAGACGGTCACAGTTCGGCCATTCACTAAGCACTTCCTGTTGCGCTGGAAATATCTGCAGTATTCCTCCTTTCCATCCCTAGTGCATGGAAGCACCTTGTCGTTGAACACGAATTACTTCAGGAATTGTTAAATCCGATGTTTAAGCGATGTGCGGAATATTGTCATATACATATCTTGAAGATGTCACAGGAACTAAATCTACGACTGCACAAAGAGAGAGAGAGAGAGAGAGAGAGAGAGAGAGAGAGAGAGAGTACTTTGCAGATGACAAGAATATTTAAACAATTTGCGGAGAAATTACACGTTTTATTCCGAGCAATACCATCACCACACTTGAACACTGACTCTAAAAGAAGATTGAGGCTCATTTGTGAAAGCTCCCTGAGACAGTTTGCACGCTTTTACGGAAAATATCAAAATTTCCCCTTGTCCTTGAGCAGAAGCTGCTTCATGTGCTATTAAAGCCAATCGAATATGTCTCTAAATACACTTTCAAAAAGATCGCTGCACAGTAGTTTGCTTCAGTTTTGCGATGTATATCGCCAAACTCGAACAATAAATCTAAAAAGATCAGGGCACACTTGTAAAACCTTCTAGTGTTGCTCCCTGAGATAGTTCACGCGCTTTTGTGGGAAATAGATCCCGAAACCGATATTAGCTGCAATGTCTCATTTTACACGCCAAAGCAACTATATTTGGAAGTCGAAACAAATATCTGGGGAAACCAAACAGCACACTGACCACTAATACGTCCAAGGAGGTATGACTACAGCTTTGTTCACACCCACACGTTTTGTTTTTCCATCAGGACTTCGAGGTTCACAACTGACATTAACACATTTCGATTCACTCGCTCACACTGAAAGCTAGACATTGCATGTTGTAAATTATGTTACTGCTGCTCACACAACACACAGAATGATTGAAATAAAAGACAGAGTTGTGTCTCACATCGATAAAAAAATGCGGACGACATCACAACCTATGAAAAATGGAAGAGTTCCACAGCATTGTGGAGCGTTTCCAAACAGCTGTCTGAAGGTGATTGGTGACCTCTACATTTAAACTCATCTTTCACAGAGATGGGATAGCAGACAACCCAGTATTCCATTTCGATATATTCCTTATATTGCAATCATGTACATGATCACTGTTTCAGTACTAGTCATCCTCGGAAGTTGTTGATCCCACCAAAACTCTCTCTCCACTTCTCTGTACTTTCCACCAATAGCGTTCTTGCGGTGTCAGCTATCAAATATCTGATAGAGAGTTGCTGTATGGTTTTTTTAAACAACATTCCATTGTATGTCTATTGAGGTAATAGTGACACATGCAAGTTGACCACTATCTTTGATGCTTTCCTGGAAAAAAGAGAACCATCTGCCTCTAAATTGATTTACATCTGCTTTAAAGGATGACAGTAAGTGGATGAAGTGATTGGTTGAAATAGGATTGTAACGAGGTATGGTTTAGTGGTGGACTGATGATGCATTCTAGAGAGACGGAGATGTTACTGCAGGTCATTTATCATGCATTTGACATCCTTTTCCCATTGTTCTCTTGGGATGTTTTAGTTGTGTGTCCACCCAGGAATTAGTTCCCGTCAGCTCAGCAACTATTTTAAAAACATTACAAATTCAAGAGAAAACATCGAAAAAGAAGAGAACAAAAATTACAAAGCTGTTTTTATCCATGTTGGGACAAATTCCCTCTGAGGATACAGCGAAGAGGAAATTATAAACGAATCAAAAAATATAATCCGATCAGCCAGAAAAATTTACCCTGCTTCCAGGATAGTGATCAGTGGAACCATAAACAGATGGTCAATGAGTGACATTTATATCGATCGTATCAATGGCAGAATTTATGATTGTTGTGACAGACTAGGTGCCATATTTATAAACTCAAATAAGTTTTTGGGCAAGGAATGTCTAGCCAAGGCTGGACTGAATCTAAACAGACTAGGATCGATGACCTTCAGCAAAATGTTTATGGATGTTTGTAAAATCGTTAAAACCAGGGGAAACTAATATTTACTGGAGGGAATGTAAAACAAAAATGCCTATTACCTGAGAATAAAACTGCTAAAGAGTGTCTACGAAAATGTGTGGTTAATACCATTAAAACAAGCGTAAATTTTTATTTGATGCACTGGAATATAAGTGGCTCAAATTCTAGATCTTCCAGCAGCCTAAGCAACAAACTTGATGAGCTACAAACTCGATGAGCTACAAATTCTTCTCTCACAATGTAAAAACATAAAAATTATTTGTTTAAATGAACACTGACTTAGCTCTAATACAATAAATATTTTAAATAAAATTGAAAATTTCAATGTTGCTAGCAGCTACTGCAGGGAGAAAAAATCTCATGGAGGTTGCTGCATACTCCTGAACTCTTCTATAAGCTATGAAGTGAAAACAGATTTTAATTGTTTAAATGAAGACTGTATATTCGAAAGCTGTTGTGTAGAGATGAAGGGCCTAAATATGTTAATCATTTCAACTTATAGAATTCCAGAAAGGGCTTTAGTCACACCATTCCTCTCCAAATTACAGTAAACGCTAGATAAACTAAAGAAAGAAAAGAAGAAAAATTGTAATAACAAAAGATTTTAAACAAACATTGCAAATGACAATAAAGAATCAACAGAATTTATTGATTCGGTTAAAAAGTCTGGTTTTAAATTAAATTTTTCGGAGTACATCAAAGAAAATATTCACTCAGCAACATGCATTGACAACATTCTAACAAATCACTACTTTGATAATGTACTTAAATTCTGTGTAGACTTAAGACTTTCTGATCACTCAGCCGTGTTTGTCTCACTGCCAAAAACTGATAAACATAATATAAGAAAAACTTATATCGAGAGAAGTTCAATAAAACAAATATTTAAATATTCTGTGAGAAACTCAGTAAAGTTAAGTGGTGTTTTCGGATGATGATTCAACAAATGAAAACTGTAGTACATTCTTAAACAGTTTTCTTGAAGTATTTAATGAAACTTCCCCACCAAGATCATATTGCAACAAAACAACAAGTAAGGTAAGATGTATCACACCAGGAATAAAAATATCCAGTGAGAGAAAAAGGAAACTACACAATCAGCTGAAGTACAACAAAGATCCTGATTTTGTAAGATATGTTAGGAACTATAAAACTATTTTTAAAATAGTTGTGAAAGCTTCAAAACAAATAGCAAATAAAAAATTCATTCTAGGGCAGAAAACTAAAACAAGGGCAGTACGGTCTGTAGTTAAGTCTGAATTACGTGTACCAAATCACAAACAAGATATTTCAAAAATCAAACTTAAAGAAAAATCGGTTGTAAATCCAGCTCAAATATCTGACTGCTTCAATGAGTACTTCATAAATGTAGCAAAATCTGATTTAGACATAGCAAATTATGGGCAGAAAGAAATAGTTTTGGGGTAAAAGGCAATACCAGTGACTGTCTTAAAAAATTCAACAAAAACTCAGCAAAATTTGTTGAAAATGTATTACTCTTTTTAAAAGACGAAACCTCTGCTGGCTGGGATGGGATGCCCACCAAAGTAATTAAAAAAGTTTATAACATAATAGCTCATCGTCCCTCCCCCTCATAATAAACAAATACTTTGAGTAAGGTTACTTCCATGATCTCATGAAATATGCGGAAGTAAAACAATGTTTATAATTGGTTCAGAGGATAATACGGGAAATTATCGCCCCATTTCTATACTCCCTGTTATAGCAAAAATATTTGAAAAAATTGCTGCTTTACATATACAAAGCTTCATCACACAGAATGATAACATTTCACATAACCAATTTGAATTCCAACAAGGCAAAAACACAGTAGATGCAGTGAAAGAGTTTATTGAAAAAATTACTTCAACACTAGATAGGAAAGCTAATGTTGCAGGAATATTCTGTGATCTTACAAAAGCATTCAGCTCTGTAAACCATACCCTTATGCTTTTGAAACTCAACAGGTATGGAATAAGGGATATTGCTTTGAAATGGTTTGAATTATATCTCTTGGAGAGAAAATAAAGGGTAGTAATCATATCAGATGGAGCAGATTACGTCTCAGAGTGGAAAACTGTGTCACAAGGTGGACCTCAAGGCTCAATCTTTGGACCTTTTTTATTCCTGTTCTGTGTAAATGACTTTCTTCTCAATATAAATACTCATTGAACTTAGTTCACAGACGACACTTCTGCCCTAATTGAAAATGAAAATTCTTATTATATACCACAGAGTGCTATGAATACCTTAAGTAACTTGGAAACATGATTCAGTCTAAATGGCTTAAGGTTAAATATCTCAAAAACCCACATGATGTGTTTTAAAACCAAACAGTCAAACACTGAAGAAATCTGTATCAATCAAAGCAATCAAAAAATGGAAGATCTTGACTCAGTCAGGTTTCTGGGAATAAACATAGACAGAACTTTGAGTCGGAATTCTCATATAGGATATCCAGCAAATACATTAAACAGCCTTGCATTTGTAATAGAAATTTTAGCCTGAGGGTCTGACATGGCCACCAGAAAAATAGCATACTGTAGCTACATTGAAACTGTTATTCAATATGGAATAATTTTATGGGGAAGCTCGGGAAATGTCACACGAATTTTAAAGTTACAAAAAAAAAATCATTTGCAACAGGTACTCTGTACAACCGAGAGCATCACGTCGCCCATTATTTAAAGACCTAAAAATATTAACGGTCCCCTCTTTATACATCTTTGAGGTGGTTCTTTTCCTATGCATCAGAGCTGATGTATTAAAAAAAATTTTGAACACTCATACAACACAAGACATAAGGAAACCTATTTGCTCACCTCACATCGCTTAAAACTGCATATTCAGATTCCTCAATATTTAGTCATGAAAATTCACAACACAATAAAAGTGTGTGACATAATGAATATGAAGATAAATATTTTAAAAAGCGAGTGACATGATTGTCTAATTGAATGATGCTACTAGTCTGTGGAAGATTTCATGAAGGACGAAGCAATAGTTTGAGCTGGATCCCTAAAATGGAATAAAAATTTCTGATAATAATAGTAGATGTAAATACTGTAAAAATACTGTAAGTTTAACAAATTTTAAAAAAGTAAATTCTCTACAAAGTATTATTGTGTGAAAAAATTTCAAATAAGCTAATTGTAACCTTGACATGTCACCTGTACATCAAACAAATGTTCTGAAACTGTGAACACTATGAGACAAATAAAACACATTACACATTATATTACATTACAACCCGCATTCGACTCATATGCAATTGCGTGTTCTGTGTGTGACTTAGAACACTATCTACATGCAATCGTTAACAGCAAACCTCTCCATACAACAGTCATCAGTGGACTTCCAACTCATGTGTGATGATCATGAAACATATCCATCCTGTTTTGACATCCTCCTCTAGCTGAACGAATATTTATGTAATGTACTCCATTCCCCTACTGCATCTTGGGCATAAAATCGAGTCTCCAGTTTCATAACTAAGGTGATTTTAAGTTATTGGAAGGTGTTTGTGAGGTACTGTTATCTCTGTGGATACATCTGCTTGACAGATGTCCTGTTTATGGAGTTAGTGGCAGTATGACATGGAATTTCACATGTCTTGTGCAGCTGCTATTCGTTTTTTTTTCCTTGTGAGAGGCATTGTCTGATGCAGACGATCATTTTATAGGACTTATGTGAGCATAGTATAATTTGTGAACCATGATCCGATGTGAACAGCAGGTGCTACACACACCTGGAAAGTTGTATAGTGCATGTATCACAAAGACTCTATATTTTTTCTCTTTGGTGTAGAAGAAAGTAGTCTTATCATCTTAGTGTTTCTCTACATCTACATCTACATTTATACTCCGCAAGCCACCCAACGGTGTGTGGCGGAGGGCACTTTACGTGCCACTGTCATTACCTCCCTTTCCTGTTCCAGTCGCGTATGGTTCGCGGGAAGAACGACTGTCTGAAAGCCTCTGTGCGCGCTCTAATCTCTCTAATTTTACATTCGTGATCTCCTCGGGAGGTATAAGTAGGGGGAAGCAATATATTCGATACCTCATCCAGAAACGCACCCTCTCGAAACCTGGCGAGCAAGCTACACCGCGAAGCAGAGCGCCTCTCTTGCAGAGTCCGCCACTTGAGTTTGTTAAACATCTCCGTAACGCTATCACGGTTACCAAATAACCCTGTGACGAAACGCGCCGCTCTTCTTTGAATCTTCTCTATCTCCTCCGTCAACCCGATCTGGTACGGATCCCACACTGATGAGCAATACTCAAGTATAGGTCGAACGAGTGTTTTGTAAGCCACCTCCTTTGTTGATGGACTACATTTTCTAAGGACTCTCCCAATGAATCTCAACCTGGTACCCGCCTTACCAACAATTAATTTTATATGATCATTCCACTTCAAATCGTTCCGCACGCATACTCCCAGATATTTTACAGAAGTAACTGCTACCAGTGTTTGTTCCGCTATCATATAATCATACAATAAAGGATCCTTCTTCCTATGTACTCGCAATACATTACATTTGTCTATGTTAAGGGTCAGTTGCCACTCCCTGCACCAAGTGCCTATCCGCTGCAGATCTTCCTGCATTTCGCTACAACTTTCTAATGCTGCAACTTCTCTGTATACTACAGCATCATCCGCGAAAAGCCGCATGGAACTTCCGACACTATCTACTAGGTCATTTATATATATTGTGAAAAGCAATGGTCCCATAACACTCCCCTGTGGCACACCAGAGGTTACTTTAACGTCTGTAGACGTCTCTCCGTTGATAACAACATGCTGCGTTCTGTTTGCTAAAAACTCTTCAATCCAGCCACACAGCTGGTCTGATATTCCGTAGGCTCTTACTTTGTTTATCAGGCGACAGTGCGGAACTGTATCGAACGCCTTCCGGAAGTCAAGAAAAATAGCATCTACCTGGGAGCCTGTATCTAATATTTTCTGGGTCTCATGAACAAATAAAGCGAGTTGGGTCTCACACGATCGCTGTTTCCGGAATCTATGTTGATTCCTACATAGTAGATTCTGAGTTTCCAAAAGCGACATGATATTCGAGCAAAAAACATGTTCTAAAATTCTACAACAGATCGACGTCAGAGATATAGGTCTATAGTTTTGCGCATCTGCTCGACGACCCTTCTTGAAGACTGGGACTACCTGTGCTCTTTTCCAATCATTTGGAACCTTCCGTTCCTCTAGAGACTTGCGGTACACGGCTGTTAGAAGGGGGCAAGTTCTTTCGCGTACTCTGTGTAGAATCGAATTGGTATCCCGTCAGGTCCAGTGGACTTTCCTCTGTTGAGTGATTCCAGTTGCTTTTCTATTCCTTGGACATTTATTTCGATGTCACCATAGTGAGTGGGATAGAAAACTTGCAGAGTGGATGTATGTCACATGTTGAACGTTTATGCTCTGCATTAGAGTGCATGTGTTTATGTTCTATGATCATTTGTCTCTTATCAGTACCTTCTTGGTGGTGACCCCAGACACTAGAACAATGCTTTAGAATTGATAGCGTAGTTGATTTACTTAAAATGCTTCAAACTCCATCCGTCTGGAGCTCCATCATGCACAAAACCACACTTTCTTCTTAACCATCTGTTGTATCATCTCAACACGTTCATATCTACTACACACTGATAAGGGGTGCTAACATATCTTACAAAATCAGGATCTTTGTTGTACTTCAGCTGATTGTGTAGTTTCCTTTTCCTCTCACTGGATATTTTTATTCCTGGTGAGATGCATGTTATCTTACTTGTTGTTTTATTGCAATATGATCTTGGTGGGAAAGTTTCATTAAATACTTCAAGAAAACTATATAAGAATGTACTAAAGTTTTCATTTGTTGAATCATTATCCCCAAAACACCACTTAACTTTACTTAGTTTCTCATAGAATATTTCAATATTTGTTTTATTGAACTTCTGGAGAGATTTGGTGCCCATGGATGGGTGCCATGAGTAAGACTGGTGCGGAACAGTCTTAGCTGAACAGCAGTTATGGGCTTGGTTCGCACTGCTCCTTCACAAGAAGTGCAACGTAGCAGTCTACCTCTTGTCAGGTGCAAATTAAATCAGTGACAGTGGTGCAGGGAGAGTCGGCCAAAGACAATGCGAGGAGATCATTCATTCTCTAACTTTATCGTCAGAATGCGAGAATCCTCTATGACTCCCATCTGAAAAGGGAAGACGTGCAGTCGTAATCGTAAATTATGCACTATGGTCTAAGTGGTAGAAATATAGCTTGGACTAGACTAATGTCTGAAGCAGTGCTGGCAGGTTGACACCGTGAATCCTGCAGGGGTGTCCATAAATCCGTAAGAGTACGAGGGGGTGGAGATCTCTTCTGAACAGCATATTGCAAGATATCGCAGATATGCTCAACGATGTTCATTTCTAGAGAGTTTCATGGCCAGCAGAAGTGTTTTAACCCAGACGAGTGTTCCTGAAGCCACACTGTAGCAGTTCTGGGTGCATGGGGGTCGATTGTTCTGCTGGAATTGCCCAAGTCCATCTGAATGCACAATGGACATGAGTGGATGCAGGTGATCAGACAAGATGCTTACATACATGTCACCTGTCAGAGTCCTATCTAGAAATGTCAGGGGTCCGATGTCACTACAACTGCATGCATCCCACACCATTACAGAGCCTCCACCAGCTTGAACAGTCCCGTGCTGATATGCAGGGTCCATGGATTCATGAGGTTGTCTCCAGTCCAATACAAGTCCACCCACTCGATACAATTTGAAATGAGACTCGTCCAACCAGACAACATGTTTCCAGTCATCAACAGTGCAATGTAAGTGTTGATACTCCTAGGTGAGGCATAAAGCTTTGTGTCATGCAGTCATCAAGGGTACACGAGTGGGCCTCCATCTCCAAAAGCCCATATCGAAGATGTTTCATTGAATGGTTTGCACGCTGATACATGTTGATGGCCTTACACTGAAATTTGCAGCAATTTGTGGAAGGGTTGCACTTCTGTCACATTGAACGATTCTCTTCAGTCGTCGTTGGTCCTGTTCTTGCAGGATCTTTTTCCAGCCACAGCGATGTCAGAGATTTGATGTTTTACCAGATTCCTGATATTCACAGTACACTTCTGAAACGGTCGTACAGGAAAATCCCCACTTCACCGCTACCTTGGAGATTCTGTGTCCCATCGCTTGTGCGCTGACTGTAACACCCATCCAAACTCACTTAAATCTTGATAGCCCACTACTGTAGCAGCAGTAACCGATCTAACAACTGCATCTGACACTTATTGTCTTATATAGGTGTTGCCAACCGCAGCGCCGTATTCTGCCTGTTTATATATTGTATTTGATTATGCATACCTGTACGAGTTTCTTTGGAGCTTCAGTTTATATGTTTGAGAATTAACAATGAGTGGTTGTACTGCACAGTCATCTATATAAATTTGCTATCTAGTATATGGTTTAGCGATGATACAGAAAGAGTGTCATTGGTCAGAGCTGAAATTACAAAAATCTGGTAAAACTGCTGAAACTGACTGCATTATCAACCGTGATGCTTATTACAGCACACTGTTCCATATTGACAGTGTCTTTTCAATCCCATCCGTCCACTGGTACATTGTTGATTTCCACTGAATGACTGACTGACATCACTTGTTTGAGATGGAGGGAGAGTCATGGTGTAGACAACACCTTCCAGGGATGGCTAGCACTGAAATAGTGATCGCGTACATGGCTGAAATATAAGGAATCACTCGAAATGGAACATCAATCCATCTGCTACCCTGTCACTGTGAAAGATGAGTTTAAATGTAGCGGTCATAAATCATCTTTGGACAGCTTTTTGGGTTGAAATGCTCCACAATGCCATTAAACTCATCCACTTTCCATGTGTTGTCAAGCCTTCTGCATTTTTTTTTTTTTTGGTCGGTAAGAAACACCGCCTCTGTCTTTTATTTCAATCATCCTGTGTGTTGTGGGAGCGGCAGCAACGTAATTTACACCACGTAATAACCAACTTTCAGTGAGAGCCAATGGATTGAAATGTGTTAATATCAATTCAGAACCTGTCACAGACCTTGAACTTGTAGCAGAAAAAAACAAAACGTATGATGGTGTGCAAAGATCTAGTCATACATTTCTTGGAGGTGTTACAGCAGAAAAAAACAATTTAGCAAACAACGACGCAGGAACCCTCTCCGACTGATAGTCTGTGGAATATGGTCCTCCTACAGTACAAGTGACGAAACTTGACTTTGGTCTGTGTAGGTGAATTCAATCAATGGCCACCTGTTCCAATGGAACCTGTATGTTTAACAGGATCGCCACATCTGATCGATGCCAGCACACAGGTACTACATGTTTCTCGATACACTGGAAGAGAGAGATCCGGTAAAAATCTCATCAAGTTCTCTATCGGATAACATTAGCGAAGTTTTTTTAATAGTTCGTAGTTTTCCTCTATGGTATGGTACAAAATAACGATGGTAGAGAGAATATATGGGTGAGAGACGTGAGATGCATATGCCCTTCACTTTGCAGAAACGGTATGTAGTTTGGAAATGCACTACAATGCAGTATCAAAATCCTTGTCCTTCTACGAGTTCCCATAACTGCTCGTATAGGTCTTTACTGCTACATGGTGTTGCAGGGGAAAGCTTCGTTTGGCGCTGGCCTCACACATTGTACATGGTTGGCAGAGCTATGACAACATGTTCCTGTTAGCACCGAGTAGTCAAAACACGGTCCTGTCGCAGTTACTCACCTCATCCTGTTTCTCCACGAGTTGCAGAAGATAGTAGATACAACACTCTCCGACTACTGGTCAGTTCTGACTTAAATTGGAACGATCACATGAAGAAAGTTCTAGGGAGGGCAGGGCAGAGACTGAGGAACAGTTACAAGATGCACAGGGACTGTCTAAATGGATATTGGAGTTTTACTGTATGGGTTTCATAGCAGATAGGTTCGAAAAAGGTGACTCTTTTCGAGATATGAGAGTGTCACAAATACGATCCACTAGTGGCCATAATCATTAAAAGACATCTCCATAGGATCCAATGCAGTTATGTGGGTGAATGGAAAGACTTGGTTCCAAATCGCAGACAGCATTTCTGCCAGAATGCGTAAGACTATAGGTCTGGAAAACCAGTGTATTGCTCATAGGATTTTGTACATTTCTTAGGACCTCAGTCTAGCATTGCATTTTTTAAAGCGATTCATCACGTAGCACACCATCTACTGTGTGTGATCATTTTCAATCAACCTTCATCCTGCTCTCCTACAACCCAGTGGATATATCACAGGGCCTCTGACATGGCACTGAGGTAGAATGCGTTTAAATACTGTTTGTTAGCGTAAGAAGTATCTAGCGGCAGCATGAGAGAGCTGGAGATATCGGCTTAACAGCATTTCCCTCCATTTCTAAATTCAGTGAGAAGTGTGATTTTATTACGAGCGTAGACTGCTGGCGAAGTGCAGCTGCGCTTTCGGTCTGTTAATACACACTCTAGTGATCACCGACTACATTCAGTGTCGCGGTATTTTTGTGGAAGACCACTTCATTCAGAAGCAATACCACACCTCGATTTATAAAGCTTGTATAATTTTGAACATGGATATCGCTAGACCGATGCAGGGTGACAGTAACACAGTCGTTGCGATCGTGTTTTTAAAATCTGGCCGCTTATAAGACGATTATGTCTCTCTTCCTAAGAGACAGTGGTACCACTCGCAAGAAAAACAAATGAAGCATGTCCATCCATCGCGGATTTTCGCTCAGTAGAGTTCGGTGTCAACAGCATTCAGTTATTGGCGAAGTATTGTACTTAGTAGGGGATGTATGATAGATTCGTGTGATCAGCAGGCTTATAAAGTATGTGTTGGGGTGTTACTGTGGTCAATATTCCGACATGTGCAAAGAAAATCACTATGTCCTGCCGTAAGAAAGGTTGGATTTGATGAGGAAAGTTGCAATTTCAGCATGTCCATAGCTGTAAGGGGGATGAAAGATTTTACGTGGAAAGCTATGTCCAGTTATAAGGAGGATATAGATATTTATATTTGCAGAGCCACAGCCGTCAGGAGGGGATATTTCTGATACTTCGCTCATAGTCGAATGTCATCAGATTGAAACAGCTATCGTGATATTTAACTGTAATTACAGTGATAAATATATGGCTGACTTCCTAGGACGATTCTGCCTGGTGTGCAGTGTGTGTGGCTGAGGTAGTCTGTGGCTGGAATGATCGACACTTCCAGCTTATAGCGGCAGCCGTGGTCTTGAGCCGACCGAACTGCACAAGCTGAGGGACAAGAATGCAGCTGATCTAACCGTGTCGCCCTCTAGGCAGGTGAATAGCGAACTAAAACTCAGTGCATGTTGGGCAGCTTTCGTGATCTCGTTTGTTGGGAGTATTCTCCGTGGAAATGTGAGAAGATTCAGTATGGGCGTCTATTTGTGATGTACAGTTATTCGCTCCCATGTAAATTGACTGGTTGACTGCTTGAACTGCCATTCTGCACATTTCCCGTCTTTTCTTGGTTGAGACAACATCGATTGTGATGGGTGTTGTGTACATCTATGTGGTGAAAAACAGGCGGAAGAGACATTTCCTGGATCTCTAGACGTGAGAAACATCTTAACTGACTTTGTAAAGTACAAGGATGATTTGGAATCTGTTATCACTGATATCGGTATTCGTTAAAAAATACGAGTGGAACTAACACTTTCCCCTGTTTTCGAGTTTTCATTTAAAGATCTTCGCAGATGAGACATGTTTATAGTTATTCAGTGTTTTGGAGCACGTCCCATATAATGAGGTCCCTAAAGTGTCGATTTTGAAGGGATGTAATTACCACTCCTTATCTTCGGATTAATAATGTGCAAGCGATCGTTATCGTCCTGCTATGCGCTTCATATCGAAAAGTATACCATAAATGATATGATATTGTGGCACACCATGTGAAAACACGTATGTTCTTATAATCAGAGAGTCTGGAGATGGCTGTAGAAGGCATGGCAACAAGCAAGCAGGTTGTGGCTAGAAACAGTAACGCCTTTGTGCCTGGGGAACCAGCCCAACCTTTGTACAACAGTTCAGAGAGTGGCTGCTGTCCACGGAGGGCACTCTAATTGCACATTAGCCCAGCGTGTGTGGTGGGGCAGTTGCCTTGTGGCTGCGGGCCACAGTAAATGACCGACTGACCTCCCAGGAAATATCTAGTGCTGAGACTATATACGGTGCAAGTGCCTATGTTTTATGGGCTCTGTCTGTCTTCGCGGTATATGCATAGGTGTCTGGTGGTCGATAGCTATATGCAGGATGCAGAAGCGATGCTTTGTATGGTGCAGGATACGAATTGTGTTTACTACATCGATACAGTATGGTGGCACAATCGTTTGTGGTCACATAGTCTAGTTGGGGAAATGTTTCAAACCAAATAATTCAAGCTTTTCTCGACAATAGCACAGTAGTGTAACTGAGGAAGTGTCTTTGGCGATAGTTTCCGTAAATCATGATCTGTATACCACTTTTGAGGTTGAAATTGTTCAAAGGCTCTGAGCACTATGGGACTTAACATCTGAGGTCATCAGTCCCCTAGAACTTAGAGCTACTTAAACCTAACTAACCTAAGGACATCACACACATCCAGGCCCGAGGCAGGATTCGAGCCTGCGACCGTAGCAGTCGCGCGGTTCCGGACTGAAGCGCCAATTTGGAGGGTTTAACAGTCAGTGCAATACGACTTTGTATGTTTTTCGATCTGTACAAATAGTCCGCCGTTGTAAAGTCTCGTAATTTGTCCGTCTGCAGAAAGTGGTGGACAGTGCTCCCACACCGGCAGCAGCAGTTTGACCCGCAAATTCAGTAAGAACCAATGAGAATGCTCCATTCACAGGATGTTCCATGACATCAGAGAGGCACAAGAGATCATTTGTGTGGTGCATAGGAGTCTCATTTGTGTGGTGCATAGAAGTCTCTACAGACTGGTTCGAACAAGTCAGGGGCAAGGTGTCTAAAGAAAGTTGCATGACGCCTGGGAGCCGCGTGATGACTTCTTTGTTCGAGTGTTCACAGACAAGTCCAAGCAGACCATCCTCGTCTGGTTCTGGCAGGCAGGATGCTGTCTCCCACTCGCCACTGTGGCTTAAGTTCATCTCCAGACCAGCAGCTGTAAGACATTGAAAATTCACCGAAAATTCCAGCCCCTTTTCTCGTCTGTAGGACAATACTCCGCATTTTTTTTTCATGATCTGTTGTGGGATTCGAAATATCTCATGAACGTTTAGATATCTAAATGTTCTGATTTTTCCATCTGTGCTTAGACACCAGTGTGCTTTGGGAAGTGAGAAAGATAAAAAATAAGAGCCTTAACATCCCTGACTCCAACAGCAAATGTAAACTAAGCCCACTCAGCGTTTCAGAAAAGTGATAAACACTACAGCAGCTGTAGGACTCAGAAATTTTTCTCTCTCTGGCAGCGTCTTCAAATAGGCAGCTAAAACTCGAAAAGTATTGAGTGTCCTGATCAGAGTTACAGACATACTTATTTCGACTTCCAAATATCGCTGTTTTTGCGTGTAAAATGGGGTATTGCTGCTGATATCGGTTTTGGAGTCTATTTCCCACAAGAGAACGAGCAAACCGTCTCAGGGAGGAAGTTTGGGAGGTTCCGCCGTGATCTTCTTAAGTCCGTGTTCGAGTGTGGCGGTATACAATGCGAAATTGAAGCAAACTACTGTGCAGCGATCTTTTTGAAAGTGTATTTAGAGACATATTCAATCGGATTTACTAGCTCCTGAAACAACTTGTGCTCAAAGACAAGGGAAGGATGTGGTATGTCCCACAAAAGAGTGCGAAGCATCTCAGAGAAGTTTCACAAGTGGGCCACGATCACTTTTTTGAGTTCAAGTGTGGTGATGGTATTCTTCGGCAGTAATGTGTATTTACATGGCACATTGTTTAAATATTCTTGCATCATCTTCAAAGCTCTCTCTCTCTCTCTCTTTCAGCAGAAGTACGTTTAATTCCTATAACATCTTCAAGATACGTATGTGACAGTATCTGCACATTTTTAAACACCAGATTTAACGACTCCTTAAGCAGTTCATGTTCAACGACAAGGTGCATCCGTGCGTCAGGGATGGAAAGGAGGAAGGGAGGAAGAATGCAGGAATTTCCAGCGCAACAGGAAGTACATAGTGCGTGGCCGACATGTGGCTACACCATGGTGTGAGCACTTGCGCCGGAGTGGGTGAACGTCTTGTCTCTTTCGCTTCAGAAGACTGCCTGGAATTTTATCAAATGATCTACAAATATAGCACATGCGTTTGTCAGCACGAATTGCGAAGTGTAACTTAGCCCCATCCTGCTGCATATTCATTATTTGATGAAGCATATTCATCTTCTTCATATATTCACCAAGTATCATTTTTTTCCAGCCATCGTGCAGCTGGCTATCGACACAGTCTTCAGCTGCATGATTACAGCTAATGTACCTGTTAAATTCCTCCTTCTCCAGCACAGACATCTCATCTGCTGAACACATAGTACACATTAAACAACTGCGCCCATCCTCTTGGGAAGCCCAGCTCAGACTGATGGAATTTCCCACCATTTTTTCTCAGACAGCTGTCTTGTATTATGACACAGGAGGGGTAGGGAGGGAAGAGGGGGAGGGCCAACATCGCCCTCTGGTGGTGGTGTTGTGAACTAGATCCATTCGATTCTGGACCTAAAAGTGAGCACGCTGGATGGAGCTAATGTGTGTGACAACTCAAATTGATTAAATAAACAGTACACTACAATGCATTCAAAATAAAGACTTACATCCATCCTGTCCAGTAGCCCAGCAGCAGACTGAGTCCTTTTCCCACCAATTTCCGTTTCGGGGAGGTGGGGTGAGGTGAGGGGTGTGGGTAGAGTTAGATTAGTGAAGGTAGGTCAATTGACCTATTTTACCGCCAAAATTTGAACATCCTGCCATGAAGTCAGCACAATGTTGCCACGTTTATAGCCGCCATCTTGGTGCTGTCATCTTGAATAAATTTGGCAAAAGTGCAGAGTGGGATGGTGTCCTTGCAATGTTTGTGATTCACTTTGCACCAAGGGTCGCATTGTGTCAGTGGTTGCTCCAACAATGGACTGATCGACCACATTTCCTCCAAATCGTGCTGTTTACTGTTGAGGCCTGTTTGATCATGGTGGTATTTCAAACAGCAAGAATAGCCATGTGTAGGATGACGTAAACCTTCATGCTGTGGTGGAGTTATACCACCAAATACTTTTAGCTGTGAATATCTGGGCCAGCATTGTAGGTTATAATCCCATTGGGCCATATCTTCTATCTGGTCACCTGAGTGGCCATCTGTATTTGAGGTTCGTGCAAATAATTCTACCTGAGTTGTTGAAGAATGTAGCCCTGATTGCTTGTGACAGGACGTGGATACATGATGGTGCACCACCTCACTTCACTGTGGATGTCCACAGCCACCTCAATGCTGTATTTTCTGGTCACTGGACTGGAAGGGGAGGTCCTGTTCCAAGGTCTGCGAGATCACCTGACCTGAACCCCTTGATTATTTCTTATGGGGATATGTAAAACCACTTGTGTACGAGACCCCAGTAGATATGGAGTTGGAATTAGTTGCCAGTATTGTAGCTGTCTGTGATGTGATTCGAAACACGCCAGCGATGTTTGTCAGTGTGCTTCAGAATCTTGTTCGCTGATGTCATGCTTGCATTGAGGTTGATAGCTGTCAGTTTGAGCACATTTTGTAAGATACAATACAAATGGTGCGTTCATTGTGTCAGTGATGGTATCTGCAGTTAACTATAATTAATGTAAATAAAAAAGTACACAGTAACGTGATTTTATTCCTATTATCTCCTTAAGTTGGCTTCTCCAACCGCAGCTACCATACCTCAAATTGTTCAGTGCAGCATCCTCTATATCCGCTTAAATTTTTGGGTGTTCTTACAGCAACATCCTGTATATTATATTCATGAAGCATGTCCACAGTGTATAATAGCTCAGATCGCACTGAAATCTTTGACTCTACCCCAGACGTTCCTTTCCTCGCTCTCCAGCGAAGTGTGTCCCACTCAACATCCTCACAGATTCTTTTTGCAGATAGTCTTCAGATTATTTATCATATATTCACTTCTATTGTCTGAACAATGCATTTCTATTCTTTTCTGCTGAAAATTTTCTGTACAGACTTTGCATTCTTTGAATGACTGAATCACTTCAGTTTTGATTTTAAGTAAATATGTGGGGACATTGAGAAATCGATATGAAGGGACTTTCTGACCAGGGCCGCAGAATGGTGATGTGGAACCTCTGTGACCAAGAACCCGGTTCGGACCGAGCGATTCTAATGGAAGTGGTCTCTTGTATTCTCGTATGTTGACCAAACGTTTGTCCGCACATAATGGTGTTCGTATATTATTATCACGTGACCTATTACCACCTGGAGTTGTACTTCCATATTGGTGAACCTGACACAAAACACTGTAATGTGCCATGAGTTAACAATGAGTGCAAAGTTTAATCCACTTGCTGTTACACACAGCTCTACAGCTACAAATCCTTCCATACCGAAGGGAGTGCAGTGTGCCTGTTAGCTCAAGCAACAAACTATGTGGGATATGGAGCTAAATGTGTGCAAACGCCACTTCACAAAACACAGTGACTGTAAATCAACGATGGCTGCCTTCCAAGTCTTTATTAACAGACTTGTGGGCAGACATCACGCAGGCCTGCTTACAGGACAATTCATGTTCAGTTTTAGTGAGAACAGACGCCATTCAGATTGCGTCTTCCACATCTGCCGTGCCACGACCACTAACGGTCGACATAGACCCCTCGCACACACAACCTTTTCGCAGTACTAACGCCATGTTCACTCCCTCAACCATGTTCCAATCGATGGACCCAGCATTTGTCGTCACATATCATTTGGTTCCAGGTGTGCGTCAGATGTTGGGATTCAAAGGCCAGTTTACTGCTACACCACAAGTGAAGCTACCACCATTCCAACCTGAACAAATGTTGTTGTGGTTCACAATGGCTAAGAGTGTTTTCGCCACACCAGGCAGTGTGAATGACAATTCGAAGTTTGTAATGGTAATCTGTCATCTTGCAGAACATGCAGAACTCATAAGCAAAGCAGTTCTTTCTCCTAAGCTGCTCAACAAATACGACTTAGTGAAAACAGCCCTACTAAGATGCATCATCTGTACCCCTGAACAGAAGGTGCTGCAATTAATTTACTACGAAAAGCTCACTGAGGGAACTCTCTCGGAATTATGAAGCCATCTACTTTCTCTGGTTGACCCCTCTACACCATGTGTACACCAAGGAATACCCACAGAAGAGCTTTGGTCCATGCACCTCTGTGGCACGTGAGAGCTGTCTACATTGTGTGGCACCATCACTCTACTCAGCCATTGCTTTGAGGATGTTACGCCATTGTACAATGGCGAGAGATGCTGCAGAGGTTACAAAGAGCTGTAATAAGTGCCATCTCAAATTGTCGTCACTGGCTCGTAGTGATAGTATCCTGGACAGCCAAAACGCGGTACCCAAGCTTTAATAAATGTCTTAGCTAAGGATTACACTCAGTGGAAAACTCTGTCGGCAATGGAGAGGGAATTTGTAGCCATCTGACTTCAGTAGCAGTACCTTGAGGACTAGGTGTACGTCGCAGAAGTGCCTGCACAATATTTCAAAGCTGCCTATTGGTGTTTCACATGTCAACCGGCTTTATTTTATTGAAAGTCGCATCAGCACACAATCACCATCAGCCTTGATAATACCCAAACGATAACTGTGCGACAAAATAGGTGCAGAACCCCTAATTACATCGACCAGTCACCTCCCCTCATCCACAATGACTTCGCATGACAGATGCCTCTACATCTGAGGTCTTGACACATATGCACCATGCATCACGTGCTATTTGAAACGCGCACTGCAAACATATGACTGCAGCTGCAGGTGGCTAATGAAATTTCCTTGTACAAGGCACTCGAAATCTCGTAGTTCATCTTTCTGACAAACTGTACTGTAAGTGGATCTTGTATGTCGCTGATGTTGCCGAGCTGGTGACAGGACTAGACTCGTCTTATACCACCATGCCTCACAACAGCTCATCCAATTTCATCATGAGCCGCAAATTAAAATTTGCTCCTGCCGATGGCCCACATCAAGCACCTACTACTATGCGAGTACATTACCACACTACAAGAAATCGACACAGATTAGGATCAGTTTATGAGACCTGTTGTGGGGCGGCTGGTGGAATTATATTACTTGTTATATAATGTTTAGTTTGCAATGTACTGTAGATGCAGAAAAGATGCATTTCCCAGCCGATTAACCATATGTGGGGCGGCGGGTGGAATTAATTGTTATATAAATGTTCCTATTATTTATGCAGTCTTTTGCCATTCTCAACACTGGCTCTCTAACTACAATATTGGCAACTAGAAAGTGATTAGCAAAACGTGAAGCCTGTAATTAGAATTCCTAGTGCCCACTTCATTTGAGAAATACACTTATAGCTACAGCTTATAGCTCTGAGGAATTAGAAGATTGTCTGGGATTCATAATCAAAAACGATCCTGTAAAAAACGTTCGCTATATTCTGAAAGTCACAGATCAGCTTATAGCTCTGAGGAATTAGGAGATTGTCCGGGATTCATAATCAAAAACGATGCTGTAAAAAACGTTCGCTATATTCTGAAAGTCACAGATCAAAAAAAGGAATCCACACAATCCAACTACCAGAGCAGTTCAGAGTCTAACGCGCTGATGCAACTATAACTGTCCAAATTAAATGTTTAAGCGAATGCTCGCCATAATTTGATGATAATGTTCATCAAACGCCACGCTAAATAATGGTAGAATGTCTGTCCTGCGGCGGCACGTGAAAATACGACATACGCAAACTGAAGATAGATCATTAAAGTCATCCCAGAATTAACACTTCACTCGAAGATGATTTCATGGTTACGCATATCCCGAGTAACTTAATACGGCATCCGAGGCTGTTTATAACAATGGTACCGACGCGACGCGACTCCCGACACAGCTGACGTGCTATTCAGCGTCTGGAGAGAACTGGGGCCTTGCTTCCTCGCGCAGCGTTCTTATACACTCCTGGAAATTGAAATAAGAACACCGTGAATTCATTGTCCCAGGAAGGGGAAACTTTATTGACACATTCCTGGGGTCAGATACATCACATGATCACACTGACAGAACCACAGGCACATAGACACAGGCAACAGAGCATGCACAATGTCGGCACTAGTACAGTGTATATCCACCTTTCGCAGCAATGCAGGCTGCTATTCTCCCATGGAGACGATCGTAGAGATGCTGGATGTAGTTCTGTGGAACGGCTTGCCATGCCATTTCCACCTGGCGCCTCAGTTGGACCAGCGTTCGTGCTGGACGTGCAGACCGCGTGAGACGACGCTTCATCCAGTCCCAAACATGCTCAATGGGGGACAGATCCGGAGATCTTGCTGGCCAGGGTAGTTGACTTACACCTTCTAGAGCACGTTGGGTGGCACGGGATACATGCGGACGTGCATTGTCCTGTTGGAACAGCAAGTTCCCTTGCCGGTCTAGGAATGGTAGAACAATGGGTTCGATGACGGTTTGGATGTACCGTGCACTATTCAGTGTCCCCTCGACGATCACCAGTGGTGTACGGCCAGTGTAGGAGATCGCTCCCCACACCATGATGCCGGGTGTTGGCCCTGTGTGCCTCGGTCGTATGCAGTCCTGATTGTGGCGCTCACCTGCACGGCGCCAAAGACGCATACGACCATCATTGGCACCAAGGCAGAAGCGACTCTCATCGCTGAAGACGACACGTCTCCATTCGTCCCTCCATTCACGCCTGTCGCGACACCACTGGAGGCGGGCTGCACGATGTTGGGGCGTGAGCGGAAGACGGCCTAACAGTGTGCGGGACCGTAGCCCAGCTTCATGGAGACGGTTGCGAATGGTCCTCGCCGATACCCCAGGAGCAACAGTGTCCCTAATTTGCTGGGAAGTGGCGGTGCGGTCCCCTACAGCAGTGCGTAGGATCCTACGGTCTTGGCGTGCATCCGTGCGTCGCTGCGGTCCGGTCCCAGGTCGACGGGCACGTGCACCTTCCGCCGACCACTGGCGACAACATCGATGTACTGTGGAGACCTCACGCCCCACGTGTTGAGCAATTCGGCGGTACGTCCACCCGGCCTCCCGCATGCCCACTATACGCCCTCGCTTAAAGTCCGTCAACTGCACATACGGTTCACGTCCACCCTGTCGCAGCATGCTACCAGTGTTAAAGACTGCGATGGAGCTCCGTATGCCACGGCAAACTGGCTGACACTGACGGCGGCGGTGCACAAATGCTGCGCAGCTAGCGCCATTCGATGGCCAACACCGCGGTTCCTGGTGTGTCCGCTGTGCCGTGCGTGTGATCATTGCTTGTACAGCCCTCTCGCAGTGTCCGGAGCAAGTATGGTGGGTCTGACACACCGGTGTCAATGTGTTCTTTTTTCCATTTCCAGGAGTGTATATAAAGCCGCGGTGCGGACGGCTAAGGGAACGCCTGATCAAATCGACTCTCCCGACTATCCGCTGGGCTAGTAATGCACCACACTAAGTTATTGAATAAATCATCGCTTCCTTTGCTGATGGCCGATGAAGCTCTCAATTTGAATGTGCAATCAGCACACAGGTAAGTAGTCATAATAAAAGCCTGACGTGGCTAAGTTAAATATTTTGGGCGACAGAATTAATTTAAATACACTACACGCAGTAGACGAGCTCTGAACTTGCCCTTTGGAGATACGTTATCGCTGTAGTTTTATAGTTATTCAATTGAAACTTCTCACATCTTTATGATTATCGCGGATCTCCCTTCTACTTAAATTTAAACATCCTAGCCTTATTTATTAGCCTACTTAATCTATCTTGCTTCCTTAATTTTTAAGATAAAAACCAGAAAATCATGAATTTCAACAAAAATTTTAATTTGTTGGATCCAGGATACTGTTTCTACTAAATTATTATGAAAAAGGAATCTAAATATAAATTTTTAACTCTCTAGCTCTTTTCTGTTGCGCCAATGATTTTTACAGAAAAACGTCCAAATTTCGAAAATGGTTAAAGTTATCGAACTGATATTCAACACATATTGATTTAGTATTGCTCCTAACATGCTAGAACCGTTTCAGGTTATTTATTTGATTTTTAAAGTATTGCGCAACATTTATGACGTCAGAGCTAGTTACAGCGGACTAGGCTGGCACACAATGGAAAAACTGATGAGAATTTTATAAGCGTGAGTAGGCTGCTTCCCTACACTGTGTCGACTCACAACGATTATGTTCTCATTATGATGATCTGTGCCATCAGATACATGAAACGTCGCTCGCACTCGCTGATGCAGCTGACCAAATCCAATGCCTGAGATATAACAACACGGCAGTGGCGGACACAGCCACGCCCCCACTGGATGGGCGTGCCTCGCTGCTGTAGTCCAACAACACTGCAGGACACAACATGGCGGGCCGTCAAACAATAAAGGTTAATATGGCGCTATCTGCTTCGCTGACCCATCTGCAGCGAGTGCATTCCAATCTGTTGAGTGACACTTCAAAGGTTAGATGCAATTAGGAACGATTCTACTCTCAACACCACTCTGAGTGAGCCCATCCACCACAGGATATGGCGCCCTGCATCTTCTCCTCTTCAGGCAGCTAAGACAGCAACACATGAGATGTTGCAAGTGGGTGTTGTCTGTCGTGACAGAGACTGGGCATGGCCCATAAAGTTAGTGCCAAAAAGAGACGGTTCTATGAGACTACAACTCACACAATCCTCGCACGATTCATTATGGCCACCCAGTACTGAACATCCAAGATTTCACACATTTGCTTGTGGGAGCAATGATTTTTAATGTAACTGACTCTCGGAAAACCTACTAGTTGATACCAGTGCACCCAGATGATAGAAGTAAAACCGCTATTATCACTCTATTCAGAACTGTCTGAAGTCTTGGTGATGTCATGCAAACTAAGAAACGCAGCACAGTCATGGAAATGATTCATAGATGGTGTACTTTTCAAGACTGATTGTTGCTGTGCCTACCCAGATGACATCATTTTTGCTGCTGACGCACTCAGCCACAAACGGTATTTCGAAGTAGTTCTCACTATTCTCTGTGATGCAGCTGTCTCCATCAATGAAAATAAATCGCCACTGCGAAAAATATGAAGTAATGTTTCTTGACGCTATTCTCAATGCAGAAAGCATAAAACCGACTCCAGATCGAGTTGAATCATTTTGACAACTGCCTCCTCCGCAAACGTCCATGACCTTCGTCGGTTCCTTAGCATTCTGAACATTTATCGACGTCACTTAACCTCATGCAACTGAAGTACAGGCACCTCTCACTAACGTCCTAGGCTGCCATCACATACAAGGTAAGCGGAAAATGGTGTGGATTGCAGAAATGCATTCGATTGCTGTAAAGAATTTCTAGTGATGACAGTATCCTTGGCACACCCTATACTGGACGCCCAAATTATACTTACAACTGACGCCAACGACTCAGCTATCAACCCTGTACTGCAACAGAAGATAGCAGGTACCTCACAACCTCTCAGATTTTTCTCTAAGAAACTGACAACGCTGCAGTCAAAATAATCAGCATTGGACTGGGAGTTCATAGCAGTGTATGAAGCCATACGGCACTTCCATGAAGACGTATAAGAGCGCCACATCATCATTCACATAGACCGCAAACCGTTAGCACGGATCATACGACACTCTTCGGCAACAGAAAACCCCAGGGAATACCGACATTTAGATTTAATCGCGCAATATTTAACGGGCAGTCGGCATTCGCATGGAGCGGACAGCATAGTATCGGAGTATCTGTCGTGAGTGCGTACAATATTTCTCAGCCTGGACTGTAGCACACTGGCGGAAGAAGAAGAAAAGGAGCTGTCAGAGCAAGCCTTGTTCGTGGACGCATCAAATCTGACATTCGAACGACGATCAATACCTGGGTCAGAAGTCAATCTTCTTTGCAATTATCTCACCACAGGATCCACACAATTCTCCCCAGCTCCATGAGACGAACTGTCTTCGACTGTCTACATAATCTTGCGCACCCAGGTGCCCACCCCACGGCATGGCTAGTCATTGAGCAATTTGTTTGACTGGGTGTTAGATGTGAATGTCGCGACTGGACGCGCACATGCCTCGACTTTCCATAAAGTAAAGCCGGTTGACATGTGAAACACCAATAGGCAGCTTTGAAATATTGTGCAGGCGCTTCTGCGACGTACACCTAGTCCTCAAGGTACTGCTACTGAAGTCAGATGGCTACAAATTCCCTCTCCATTGCCCACAGAGTTTTCCACTGTTTGGAGCCGTCCAGTTAACAGGCATCTCAGTGTAATCCATAGCTCATACATTTATTAAAGCTTAGATACCGCGTTTTGGGTGTCCAGGATACTATCACTACGAACCAGTGACGACAATTAGAGTTGGCACTTATTACAGCTCTTTGTAACCTCTGCGGCATCCCTCGCCATTGTACAATGGCATACTATCCTCAAAGCAATGGCTGAGTAGAGAGATGGTACCACACAACGAAGACAGCTCTCATATGCCACAGAGGTACATGGGTCAAAGCTCTCCTGTGGGTATTCGTTGGTGTACACATGGTGTGTAAAGAAGATCTACAAACCTCACTCATAGAGATACTCTGTAGTGAGACCATGACACTGTCAGCCGAATTTGTACAACCAGCACACACACCTGATCCCTAAGACCTTCCAGCAATGGTACAACATGTGAAGAACCATATATGCTATTCACTTACGCCTCCTCTGGAGTCACACACCTCTCCAAACCGTTCATAGGTAAGAGCTTATGCGTTACAAACACATCATGCTTCATGATAATGCCATAAAAATGGCATTACAACTGCCATGCAATGATTTGTTCTGAGTAGCCAAATGGAGAACCCATGTCTTTCACACTGATATCAATGGGAACACCACAACGATCTCAGTCACCAGACTGAAGTCTGCATGGACACCTATCACTAAAGATGACATGAATATTCTACAAAATTACGACGATTCAGACGTCTCACATACCTGTGAATTGTGTAAGACCCAACCGGAAAACAGTCACGATCGATGAACAAGGCTTTCATCCGGATGAAACTGTAGTAAAGTTAGCTGACAACAACCTATGTATTGAAGCGAAACATGCTACCCCACAAAGCACGACCAAGATGATTGCTACTCGTACCAGTCTTCTTCGGACTTATAGTCTTCCACCAATGGTGGATTTCACAATGATGTCAGCTCACATCTCACTAACAGGCGAACTAACAGTCAATCTGCCTACAAACACCACGAAAGATGTGGTTATCCCGGACATGCATCCTGACATTAAATCACAGTGGACAATTTGAACCAAACATCAAAAATGAAAGAGCCAACACCAGCCACGCCCATTTCTCGCTATGGTTGGTCACTGTGCCATCCTTCATGATTCGTGTCGTACCAGATATATGCCCTCTACATGCTCCAACAAGTAACACTGACCAACATTTCACATGACCAACAACCACACCTCCCAGTACTCCAATCTCTGTGGGGACTGATATTGAGAAGGCTATCTACATTTACAGTGAAAATGTCCTTAATTCATTAGACAAAAAATTGCAGGCAACTGGTATATTTTGTGATCTGTCAAAGGCATTTGACTGTGTAAATCACAATATCCTTTTAAGAAAACTAGAATATTATAGTATAACAGGAAATGCTGCAAAATGGTTCAAATCTTATATCTCTGGCAGGAAACAAAGGGCATTATTAGGAAAGAGACATGTATCAAGCTATCAGGCATCATCCAACTGGGAACTAATTACATGTGGGGTCCCACAAGGTTCCATTTTGGGGCCCTTACTTTTTCTTGTGTATATCAATGACCTTTCATCAGTAACATTACCAGATGCCAAGTTTGTTTTGTTTGCCGATGATACAAACATTGCAATAAATAGCAAATCAAGTGTAGTCTTAGAAAGATCAGCCAATAAAATATTTGTGGACATTAATCACTGGTTTCTAGCCAATTCTTTGTCACTAAAATTTGAAAAAACACACTACATGCAGTTCAGAACTTGTAAGGGTTGTCCCAAGAGTATGTGTCTAACATATGATGACAAGAAGATAGAAGAAGTGGACAGTGTTAAATTCTTGGGATTACAGCTTGATAATAAATTCAACTGGGAGGAGCACACCACAGAACTGCTGAAGCGTCTTAACAAATCTCTGTTTGCAATGAGAATTTTGTCAGACATAGGGGATATAAAAATGAAAAAGCTGGCATACTATGCTTACTTTCATTTCATAATGTCATATGGGATTATTTTTTGGGGTAATTCATCAAGCCAAGCTAAAGTTTTCTGGGCACAAAAACGTGCAGTAAGATTTATATGTGGTGTGAACTCAAGAACATCCTGCAGAAGCCTGTTTAGGGAACTAGGGATACTAACTACTGCTTCCCAATATATTTATTCCTTAATGAAATTTGTCATTAAAAATACATCACTTTTTCAAACCAACAGCTCAATTCATGGAATCAATACTAGAAATACGAATAATCTTCACAAGGATTTAAAGTCACTTAGTCTTGTACAAAAAGGTGTGCATTATTCAGGAACACACATTTTCAATAACTTGCCAGCAGCCATAAAAAGCTTAACAACCAATGAAATTCAGTTTAAGAGAAGCCTAAAGGATTTATTGGTGGCCAACTCCTTCTACTCCATTGATTAATTTCTTAGTAAAACCAACTGATTTGTATATAAGTACAACATAACTTCTGCACAATTTCAGTGCAGTAATGTGTTCATTGAAAATTTGTGTGTCTGTCTGTGTGTGTGTGTGTGTGTGTGTGTGTGTGTGTGTGTGTGTGTGTGTGTGTGTAAAAGTATAATCTAACTTCTGCACCATTTCAGTGCAGTAACGTGTTCGTTGTAAATAAGTATTACAGTAGTTGTATTACATGTTTATTACCTTATAAATAAATAAAAAACTTTTTTATTTTAAATTCAGTGCATTAGTATTTGTAAAATGACTCTTAGTGTTCATTAAAAAATGACGATCATTCCACTTGGGAACTGTGGAATGGTACATTAGCTTATTTGTTTTAGTTGTAAATATTTGTCATGTATTGTTGTTTTTCTGACATGTTCCACATCCTGGAGGACCTCCTCACTATGGATCAATTGGAATGAAAGTAAATCTAATCTAATCTAATCTAAACATCAAGACAGTGACATATAGAGAATGTAGGTCCACCCCCAGTAGCTGAGTGGTCAGCACGACAGAATGTCAATCCTAAGAGCCTGGGTTCGATTCCCAGCTGGGTCGGAGATTTTCTCTGCTCAGGGACGGGGTGTTGTGTTGTCCTAATCATCATAATTTAATCCCCATCGACGCACAAGTCGCCGAAGTGGCGTCAAATCGAAAGACTTACACCCCGCAAACGTTCTATCCGACGGGAGGCCCTATTCACACGACAAGAGAATGTATGCACTGTAAATGTTTACTGCACAGTTTTGACATCTTCGAAAATGGCGTTTTCGACTTTGTTAAGGTTATTTGAAAATGGATCTCGGTCCAAAATTAGTAACTGAATGAATAACAAGTAATAATTTGCAACTTGGACTGGTTTTTTGTTCTACTGATTAACAGAAGTTGCTTACCCAAGCTACTCCAACATGCTGGAAGTTCATAAAGAGAATTGCTGACTACAGTGTAGAGTGGAGATGTGGAACCTTTGCAAACAGATTCAAGTTCAGATGAAATGATTGTAGATGGTAGTCACCTCCTGTGTTCTTGTGTGTCGAATAAATCCTTATCTGCAGATAAGATTGTTCGTGTATTGTTATTTCATCCCCTACTACTGTACAGAGGTGTACGTCCACAAATATATTAGCACACATCTCCAGTAATCATCAACAACTGTGACAACATAAGTAGTAGGGCAATGTTCATTCTGGGTGATTTTGTTTGTATGGGTTGAATACATACAGTGGAAAATATAAAGCTCTCTTATCTGATTTATGACATCCTGGGGTTGATTTATGACCCCCCCCATGGATAATTCATCCTTCTGAGAAAGACCCCATCCCTCCCCCTCCATCTCTCCCACCCCTCTGGGAAATCTTTAACCCCTCCACCTACCCATTGCTAATACAAGCACGCCTTTGTCATCAAATTAATTGACTAATTAATTAAATCGATCAATTAAAGAACCCCTCCCCCTCTGGGAAGTCATCCAGCCTTCCTCTCCCCTACCTCACAACCCTCCTACCATCCCTCATCTGGAAAATGGTGGGGAAAAGAATTAGTCTGTGATGAGCTGCTGGTGGGGAAGGACATATGGTAGTTTATTTTCTTTATTTTGGATGCTAATCTGTTGGACATTAGTGGGAAAATCTCAGCCCCTAGTTTCCCCTCCCCCTACCTGGATAAATGCCAGTAAACGCTCAGTCTATGCGAAGCTATTGGACTGGAAGGGAAAATATTACCTTATCCAGCAACTACATGTTCTAATTATGTAATTCCACTGATGCAGATCGGAAGTGTTGTCTTGTTGGAAAATTTTCGTGTATGAGCTCACTTTGATGTGCAGGGATTGACTGAGCTAGTGACAATGCCACCACAGGAGGACATCCCACCCCTACCCCTTGTCCAATCTCTCCCCACCCCTCCCAGAAAAAAAACTGTCAGGAAAAATCGCTGAGCTGGTGGAGTGGAAATGCCCCACGAAGGAAAATTCAGCTGCAGTGCAGAGGACATAATAATATATTGTTTATTTATAAAATTCATTTTGCATACCAATTTGTGGAGATTGGATCTCTGTAAATGGCGAGAAAAGCTCATCATTCTTTGCTGTTTGTTTGATACTGGAAGATGCAGCTCTTGTAAAATACATCGAAAATAGGTAATTAAATACATTAATAGATCGATTTTTTCCGATCGCACAAGGGATTCTGTAATTAATTGACATCACCATAACTCACCGCATGTAATTAAACTGTTAACTACCTCCCGACTGCATCTTTACACACATGGACATGCCATCCCCTGAGCTGCGCCACATACTGTTGTCCACAACAATGCTCCAAGCCAGCTGAGAAGCATGCACATGCTGTCCCCTAGAAGCTTTGGCGCACCTGGTCTCGAGACATTGACCCACACCGCTTTGTGAAGGACTGCCAGCTGTCTACCATTAAGTACATATCTGCCAGTATTAGTGCATACACCATACAGGGACTGTCGATCAATATCGAAATTACATGATGCATACTCAACACCCAGAGAGCTCCACTGTCTATGACAGCAGGCACAAGATACGTTTTTTTGCGACTGTCTGGTAGCTAGATCACACCTCCTTTGTTCACGGTGGTGTTCTTCACTGGGGAATTCCCACCTCAGCTGGCTACTTCCGGTTGCAGCACACCCACAATCTGCTCCCAAACGCTAACCTTCCTCACCAGGCCAGTGGAACCAGCTGTATATGTGCTCACACTGCTGTGAAGATACTGGCTGAGTTAGTTCACAATACTACCAGCAGAGGAAACTGGAAGAGGCAACCACCCCACCCCTCCTCCCTTAAATCCCCTCCCCTCTTCCTTCTCGCCCCTCCACTTACTTCCTGTCAAAACAAGCATAAGGTGGTGGCAAATTTTGATAAAGGTGGTAACAACCCATTGATATTGAGACTTGGGAAGTTCTGGTTGAAACACATGCTCCCTATCTCTTACTCTCCCCCCCTCTCTCTGAAGTGGCTACTTCTTGCCTAGCGAGCATCTGCTATGTACTGCACTTACCCCTCTTTTGTACTGAACAAAGTAGAGGATACCTAGTTAATTCCCAGCTGTGGATATCTTGGAAATGGTTCATTTGTGCTACCACCACTCTATCAAATTGATTAACTAATTAATTAAATCTATACCCTCTGTGTGTGATAGTTTTTCCTTGCTTCCAATTGATGGATACTAGAAATGAAATATGTGGCGGTAAATTCTGGGAATCTATTCCGCAACTGCCTTGTTTTCCAAACCACACTCTTCACCCCTTCTTGATATTCCTTGCATCCTGTTGGTGGATACTGGCACAAGTAGATCTTTTTGCAGGGAATCCATTACACTGGTGGCAGCTGAAAATTTCGGATTTCACCTCAGTTGCATGTAACGCCCTTAAACAATTTGCGGGAAACAGGACATGTGTGCTCCCAATACCACTATCAAAAACAAAAAAATTATCAATCAGGAATATGATCTTGCTATTGGGATTTTAAAGCACTATATAATCCCTATACGCTACACCAGGACGAAGAACGAGGAGGATGAGGACGAGGAGGAGAAGGGGTGGTCTACCACGTAATAGGGTAGTAACAACAGTGAACCACTCCCTCCTTTCTGCCGCAAGACAGGGTCCACTGGAGTACACTGAGAAGTAGTAAACACTGCACACTTAAACCATGTTCCACTCCATATTAGTACCTATCACGGGTTAGATGTCAGAGATCACTTAAACACTCATACATACTGTGCACTCATGTCGCGAAGTCCACATAGAGCTCCTCAGGCCAGAGGTCTCACAGTGCTAGTTGCTGGCATGGACACAAGTCTCAGCAATTGGTCCAGGCCTTCAGTCGGATTCACCCTGCCAGAGAGGACCACACGGCAATGAAGGCTGTCAAGATGACTGGAGTGTCAGGAAGTTAGATGTTATCAATATATCCAGGAACAAAACTTGTCAGTGACTGATGCTGAATCTTCGGAAATATCCGTGTAAGAAATCGAAGAATACTTGCAACACATGCAATAACAAAGGCTATCAAACACATACTGAGTATTAGTTCGCTATTCAGCCATCCAGGGGGCGGCATTGTGAGGTCGACAGCATCTCCCTAACCTGACTGGTTCAGAAGGCTCAGTGGTGGCTCGCACTCTAAGTCAGAAATGTCCATTTGTTCCAGCTACAGGGTACCTTCACCATGTGCTGGCACACCAGGCAGAGCTGTCCTTGGACGCCAGCCACATATTTATCAGTGTAATTGTAATTAAATATTACTACTGTAGCGCTAACCTAATGATATTTGACGATGAGCAAATCATCAGAAACACCTCCTCCTGATGACTGTGCCTTTGAAAATTTCAATTTCCCACGTAAATCTACATCCTTCTTATGACTGGACGACATAATTTTTCACACAAAATCTTCATCCCTCCTATGGCTATCGATGCACTGAAATTGCAATTTTCCATGTTAAATCCATATGTCCCTTACGATTGGACATAGTCATTTTATTGATCCTGTTGGAACACTGACCATAATCATATTATGATCCAACAGTAAAACGTGTCTGACAAGTTGCATGATTATGATTTATAGGTGTACAGCGACCGAATAATTGTGGTATGTCCACACTCACACCACCTGGGTGCCGGTTTGCAGGGCCTACCATAGCTTTCCAGTAGCGAAACCCTCGCCCCACAACATCGTTACGACATATTTATCGATGAATAAAGGGTGTAATTACAATTAAAAAGCCCTCTTGTCTTTCATCTATGTTATGTACGTTCTTGACAATAACTGGAGTTTGCTAAAGTAGGAATAACTTATACCCCAGCCAATTCTCTCGAAATCCCATCACGTGCCGACAGCACTGTTCCATAGTTACAATGTTGCCCGGTTATCCACCTGTCACTGACTTGATAGAGAGCTATCACAACGAGAACAACAGCACACTAACTTACAGTTGAAAATTCAGAACACTGCAGAGTACACTCAGTCCACACAAAAAAATTCAGAAATATAACACCTACAATTCATTGATATTATGAATATCCCTCTGTACATGTCCTAATCTTCTTTATCCTATCCCTGTGATTACTACGTTAGAAATACGACAGCGAAATGGCGTCAGAGTCTTCGTTGACAGCACAGTGTCTCTCTCTCTCCCTCTCTCTCTCTCTCTCTCTCTGTCTCCTTGTTATTTTTGTAACACCCAATGGAGTAAAATTACGAACTGTTAAAACGTCGCTAACGTCACCTGGTAGAGACCTCAATAAGATTTTACTGCGTCTCTCTCTTCTGATATATCACAAACACGTACTGTCTGCGTGTTGATATCGACCATATGTGGTGATCCCATTAACTATACAGGTATTGGTCCATTGGAGCAGGCAGATAGTGACCAAGATCACTTCCATGGACCTGTGAACAGTTTTGTCATCTGTACTGTAGGAAGGCAATGCCTCACAGACTAAATCACAAAAGAGGGTTCTTGTGTTGTTGTTTCATAAGTAGTTTGATACTTTGTTTTTCGCTGTAACTCATCGAAGCACTGTATGACTACAGCTGTGTACACATCCATACATTTTGTTTTTCTACCATGACTTTGAGGCCTGTGTCAGGTACAAAAACGACATTAACACGTATTGACACACTGACTCTCACGGCAAGCTGAACTTTGCTTGGTGTAAATTAAGCTGCTCCCATAACACACAGAATGGTTGAAATAAAATACAGAGGCAGTGTTTCTTTTTGACAAAAATGTCGAAGACAACTAAATATAAGGAATCTTGAATATTTCGTGGCATTGTGGAGTGTTTCCAAACAGCTATCCGAAGGTGATAACCTCTAAATTTACTCTCATCTTCATCTACATCTACATCTACACTCTGCAAATCAGCATGAGGTGCACCAGTCATTGCAATTTCTTCCCATCCCATTCGCATATGGAGCACAGGAAGAATGATTGCTTGAATGCCTCTGTGTATACTGTAATTATTCTTATCTTGTCCTTATGACTCCTATGTGAGCGTTAAGTAGGGGGTTGTAATATATTCCTAGCGTATTCATTTAAAGCTAGTTCTTGACACTTTCTTAATAGACATTCTCAGGATAGTTTATGTCGGTCTTCATGAGTCTTCCAGTTCAGTTCCTTCAGTATCTCTGTGTCACTCTCCTATGGATTAAACTCACCTGTGACCGATCGTGCTGCCCTTTTCTGTATTCATTCAATACCCCTTCTTAGGCCTAACTCTGCCACAAATTCAGTACAGAATCTGACAGGGATTCCATTGGACTGTGGAGCTTTGTTTAGTTTTAACGATTTCAGCTGCTTCACAGAACCACTCACACTAATATTTATTTCAGTCATCTTTTCAGTGTCATGAGGATTAAATCGGGGCAATTCTCCTGGGTTTTCCTTTGTAAAGGAGCATTTGAAAACAGAGTTAAGCATTTCAGATTTTGCTTCGCTACCCTTCAATTTCAATTCCTGTCTCATTCCTTAGGGACTGGACACTAACTTTGATGCCACTAATAGCTTTTACATACAACCAGAAATACTTTGAGTTCTGTGAAAGATCACATGGCAATATTCTGCTATGGTAGTCACTGAAGGCGTTTTGACAGCCAAACGTATTTCATTCAATATCTCTCTGTCTATAGCCCTATTCTTTGATTTACATCTGTTATGTGCTAATCTCTGTTCCTTTAGAAGTTTATTTACAATGACAGTATACAATGGAGGTTCCCTCATTGTATTAACTATTGTATTGGGTACTTATTTGTCCAGTGCATGGTCGACTATGCTTTTAAAATTGAGCCAGAGCTACTCTAGATGCTCCTGCCCTAAGCTGAAAGTTTCAAACTTGAGATATGACACTACTGATTTTTTATACAGTTTACTGAACATATAGATCTTAGTGCTTGTTTTAGTTGTCCTTTGTACTTTGGTAATCATTGTTGCCACAAAAGCAATTTCGATGTGGACATCCACATAGAGCTCGTGTCTTTTTTTACCATTAGATCCAATATATTTCCATTGTGAGTCAGGTTCCTAACTATCTGTTTCTCAGTTGACTGTTGGATGGTTTAAGTCTCCACCAATGATTACAGTATGATTGGGGAAATTATGTACAAGTGAACTGAGGTTTTTTCTTAAGTTACATCAGGAAATGAGTCTGATGGACGATAGAAGGATCGTATTATCATTTTATGCCCACCCCTGACACTGAGTCTTGACCAGTTTCAAACGCAGCTTCAATTTCCACTTTGGTGAATATGAGTTCCTTGTCTACTGCCACAAATACACCACATCCATTTCCTATTTGCCTATCCTTTCGATATACACTTAAATTTTCCCCAAAAATCTCCTTGCTATTAATTTCAGGTTTCCAAAACTTTCTGTGCCTAGTTTTATTTGAGCTTCACGCTTTTTGTGAGTGCTTCAATCTCTGGCACTTTCTTGCAAATGCTTCGACAGTTTACCATCAGGATTTTAATACTCTCACTGGTGTGAAGCACTTCTTTCGATCTGACGCTGACACTTCTGGGTTTCCTATGGCTAACGTTATATGGATTGGATGGAGAGTCGCCTAATCTAAAAAACCTTTGCGTGCACCCCACACATAGCCAGCTATCTGAGTAGCAACCTCTGATGTGTAGCGCATACCTTACACATTTAGGGGAGGGCGGGGGGACCCTACAGTTCTCAATCCTATGGTGCAAGTCCAGGAAATCGAAGCCTACCTTGTCACAGAACTTTCGAAGTCTCTGGTTCAGTCCCTCCACTCGACACAGCACCATAGGCCCATTATCAGTTCCGGGGACAATGCTGCAAATACGAGCTTCGTTGAAACTCCATGTGCAAGGCTGATCTTCTCTGCCAGTCGCTAGAATAACCCAAGAATGATCTGGGATCACAGACGACAGGCCTCTTTTGCTTTTGTTTCACTGTGCACTACAATCTGCAGTTGGTTGCACCCTGTTCCCTCAGTGGCTGCTGGAATAATCTCTTCAACACGTTTAAAGAGGTCCCCAGGAATACACACTGAGTGCACCTGGAGTCCTTTCCTTTCCCTTGCTGCCATTTCAGTAAGGGCTACAATCATTCGTCATACGATTGAAATGCTGACGATTAATGGACCCCTATCATAATGCATTTGCCTCCTCCTGACACCAGACAAAACAGGTTTCCTCAAAATTGGCGAAGTGAGCCCCGCTGGCTAAGTTTCAGTTTCAGAGAGAGAGAGAAACATCATCTCAATCTTGCTGGTTAGAGTCCTCCCTAGTCCCCATCCACCCTGCACAGGATGCCTAGATCTACCATTGGCACACCACTCACAGGCAAGTGGACGAGTAATGGCAGATTCTGTACTTTCTGCAGAGTAAACAGGGTCCACAGGAGAGGGTGGTTCTGGGGTACCTCTGGTACAGGTATAAATGATACACGACCCTTGTGAGTTTTTCCAACACATTGATTCACAGCATGTACCAATTGTTTGACAGTAGTCAGGGTGATTTCCAGCTGCTCATGTACGCTTCTAATTTATTTATGTTTATTTTTCATTAATTATACTACCTTTAGGCTGCAGCTTGTTTCCAAAAATATCTATTTACTATATTCAAAATTTCATTAAATTTATAATTATCTGAACATCACTTTAGTAGAAATAGACAAAAATGACTGCAAATTACTGCATTAAAATTTTGAATTCGTTGTTCATTATAACACAGCTCACTTGAGCCAAGATATTTAACCAGTTCTATAGGAATATTTCCTCCAAGCGAATCAAATAGATTTTTTTTTATTCTTGTGATAGCAGATCCAGTGTGAGCCAGCATCATTAGATGTATTCCAGATTCATATTCTCTAGGATGATTAGGTAATTCATCAATCATAAAAATACCATGAAAGTATTTGATTTTTAACTGTTTGGCAAATTTTTCTACATCAGAATTACTTAATGCATTATGATACATACGGATTATTTTTTCAGTTTTTTTACATCAGCTTCCCCAGTACTAAGTAATGTCTTTTTTGTTGTTCTCATTCCTGATCTTTTTGTTTTTATTTATTACTGGCAGCAGGTAAATACTATAATGCAACCAATAATAATGCTAAAAATCCAGCTCCATGTTATGTTTGTCTTTCTTTTTTGTTAGATACTCGATAATTTTTCTCACAGCAGGAATACCAAATGTTATTAGCAAATTTCTACTTGTCTTCTTATCTCAGCTTCTTTTTTCTGCATCATTATGAAAAAATTATCAGTACTATGTAGCGGATCATTATTGAGTTTAATTTTAGTCGATATTTGTTTAGTTTTGCCATTATGTAGGAAAGTATAATAAATAGTGAATTTATTCATTTATATAGATAAAAAGTGTGTAGAGAGTAATATTTTTATAATCCTCATCCACTATCATCAAGATCTGGAGTCATTCCTAATTTTCTTTGACCATACATTATTCCTCAATCTGCAGTTGTAACTAATTTTTCTCCTAATGAAGCATCAGAAGCATGCATTCTTTCTTTTGCAAATAACTAAAGTTCATCATTTATCAAACTTTTGTATTTTTCACTTTTACTTGATTTGATTTGATTTGGATTATTTTCAGAACATACTGCTCCTGTTAGAGCGCAGTATATCTGCATAATTTGACAAATCAGCACCCTCAAACGTTTCAGTCATACCATCTGTAGTAATGTGTTTTTTAGTGAATAGATTCATTAATCCGTCTGTACCTTCATATTCCTGTCCATTGGCTGTTAACGTATCTCCATAAAATGTTACTGGGAATTTACCAACGTATTGAAATGTACCAACAGGTCTTATTCCAAAAACTTTATCTTCACTATTGTTAATATACTCTAGCAATACCCTGCTTACATTTGTTTTTGTCACATCAGCCATCCTTTATTTTCTTAACTGCAACCTGAGTTTGAGGTATATTTTTCCTATCTTTAACCTTGTGATCACATTGTCTCAATAAATCTTGTATTTCAGGGTCACTTATCATACAGTTGTACTTATTATGGTCATCATTAGACCATTCATTCTTTGGACTTACATTTCCCAGTACATCTACACATTCTTCTAAATATTTATGACGATATGGAACCATATATTTTTCTCTATTTTCCTCAATAACTTTCAGCACATTCTCACCTAATTCTTAAATTTTTTCTTTTACTTTTTCGATTGCATCAGTAAGAGGTTGATCTTTTTTTTAGTTCTTCATATTCCTTTCTTGATTCGTTTTTCCAAAACTTGAATCCTACCTTAGATTCTTCAATTTTTTTCTATTTTGTTTAGCTTTTTATCAACTTGTGTGATACATTTCGAAAACATTTACTAAGCATAAAAAAATAAAGATGAAATTAATTTTTGTGATTGGGAATTATAAATATTAAGAAGATAATGCATTCTGCTTTTACACTTACCAAAAAATAAAAGCTGCCAGTATCTGGTCCATAGTTAACTTCATCACTAGACTATGAATAATTCGTATAATTTTGACCATACTTAGATTCGAGTATTTCTAATTTTTCACATTTTTTAATAATCAAGTGCATCTTTAAATTCATTTATATGTTCATGTAAATATCATCATTGTGGTCTAAGAGATATGAAATATCATCTTTTAAATAACTTACTTCATAAGTAAATCTTTTATATGTCTAGTAATATCTACCTTAAAATATTCAAACTGATAATTTCAACATTTACTGCGCATTTCTTTAAAACCATCAAATTTTAAATTACTGCCAAACAAAACCTCCACCCCATGAAGCATGGACCTTGCCGTTGGTGGGGAGGCTCGCGTGCCTCAGCGATACAGATGGCCGTATCGTAGGTGCATCCACAATGGAGGGGTATCTGTTGAGAGGCCAGACAAACGTGTGGTTGCTGAAGAGGGGCAGCAGCCTTTTCAGTAGTTGTGGAGGAACAGTCTGGATGATTGACTGATCTGGCTTTGTAACACTAACCAAAACGGCCTTGCTGTGCTGGTACTGCGAACAGCTGGAAGCAAGGGGACGCTACAGCCGTAATTTTTCCCGAAGTCATGCAGCTTTACTGTATGGTTAAATGATGATGGCGTCCTCTTGGATAAAATATTCCAGAGGTAAAATAGTCCCCCATTCAGATCTCCTGGCGGCGACTACTCAAGAGGACGTCGTTATCGGGAGAAAGAAAACTGGTGTTCTATGGATCGGAGAGTGGAATGTCAGATCCCTTAATCAGGCAGGTAGGTTAGAAAATTTAAAAAGCGAAATGGACAGGTTAAAGTTAGATATAGCGGGAATTAGTGAAGTTCGGTGGCGGGAAGAACAAGACTTTTGGTCAGGTGAATACAGGGTTATACATACAAAAGCAAATAGTTGTAGTGCAGGAGTAGGTTTAATAATGAATAAAGAAATAGGAGTACAGTTAAGCTACTACAAACAGCATAGTGAACACATTGTTGTGGCCAAGATAGACACGAAGCCCACACCTACCACAGTAGTACAAGTCTATATGCCAACTGGCTCTGCAGATGATGAATCAATTGAAGAAATGTATGATAAAATAAAGGAACTTATTCAGATAGTGAAGGGAGACGAAAATTTAATAGTCATGGGTGACTGGAATTCAGTAGTAGGAAAAGGCAGAGAAGGAAACGTACTAGGTGAATATGGATTGGGGATAAGAAATGAAAGAGGAAGCCGCCTGGTGGAATTTTGCACAGAACACAACTTAATCATAGCTAACACTTGGTTCAAGAATCATAAAAAAAGGTCGTATACATGGAAGAAGCCTGGAGATACTGACAGGTTTCAGATAGATTATATAATGGTAAGACAGAGATCTAGGAACCAGGTTTTAAATTGTGAGACATTTCCAGGGGCAGATGTGGACTCTGACCACAATCTATTGTTTATGAACTGTAGATTAAAACTGAAGAAACTGCAAAAAGGTGGGAATTTAAGGAGATGGGACCTGGATAAACTGAAAGAACCAGAGGTTGTACAGAGTTTCAGGAAGAGCATAAAGGAACAATTGACAGGAATGGGGGAAAGAAATACAGTAGAAGAAGAATGGGTAGCTTTGAGGGATGAAGTAGTGAAGGCAGCAGAGGATCAAGTAGGTAAAAAGACGAGGGCTAGTAGAAATCCTTGGGTAACATAAGAAATATTGAATTTAATTGATGAAAGGAGAAAATATAAAAATGCAGTAAATGAAGCAGGCAAAAAGGAATACAAACATCTCAAAAATGAGATCGACAGGAAGTGCAAAATGGCTAAGCAGGGATGGCTAGAGGACAAATGCAAGGATGTAGAGGCTTATCTCACTAGGGGTAAGATAGATACTGCCTACAGGAAAATTAAAGAGACCTTTGGAGATAAGAGAACCACTTGTATGAACATCAAGAGCTCAGATGGAAACCCAGTTCTAAGCAAAGAAGGGAAGGCAGAAAGGTGGAAGGAGTATATAGAGGGTCTATACAAGTGCGATGTACTTGAGGACAATATTATGGAAATGGAAGAGGATGTAGATAAAGATGAAATGGGAGATACGATACGGCGTGAAGAGTTTGACAGAGCACTGAAAGACCTGAGTTGAAACAAGGTCCCGGGAGTAGACATTATTCCATTAGAACTACTGACGGCCTTGGGAGAGCCAGTTATGACAAAACTCTACCATGTGGTGAGCAAGATGTATGAGACATGCGAAATACCCTCAGATTTCAAGAAGAATATAATAATTCCAATCCCAAAGAAAGCAGGTGTTGGCAGATGTGAAAATTACCGAACTATCAGTTTAATAAGTCACGGCTGCAAAATACTAAAGGCAATTCTTTACAGACGAATGGAAAAACGGGTAGAAGCCGACCTTGGGAAAGGTCAGTTTGGATTTCGTAGAAATGTTGGAACACGTGAGGCAATACTGACCTTATGACTTATCTTAGAAGAAAGTTTAAGGAAAGACAAACCTACTTTTCTAGCATTTGTAGACTTAGAGAAAGCTTTTAACAATGTTGACTGAAATACTCTCTTTCAAATTCTGAAGGTGACAGGGCTAAAAGACAGGGAGCGAAAGATGGCAGTTATAAGAGTCAAGGGCCATGAAAGGGAAGCAGTGGTTGGGAAGGGAGTGAGTCAGGATTGTAGCCTCTCCCCGATGTTATTTAATCTGTATATTGATCAAGCAGTAAAGGAAACAAAAGAAAAATTCGGAGTAGATATTAAAATCCATGGAGAAGAAATAAAAACTTTGATGTTCGCCGACGACATTGTAATTCTGTCAGAGACAGCAAAGGACTTGGAAGAGCAGTTGAACGGAATGGACAGTGTCTTGAAAGGAGGATATAAAATGAACATCAGCAAAAGCAAAATGAGGATAATGGAATGTAGTCGAATTAAGTCGGGTGATGTTGAGGGTATTAGATTAGGAAATGAGACACTTAAAGTAGTAAAGGAGTTTTGCTATTTTGGGAGCAAAATAACTGATGACGGTCGAAGTAGAGAGGATATAAAATGTAGACTGGCAATAGCAAGGAAAGCGTTTCTGAAGAAGAGAAATTTGTTAACATCGAGTATAGATGTAAGTGTCAGGAAGTCATTTCTGAAAGTATTTGTATGGAGTGTAGCCATGTATGGAAGTGAAACATGGACAGTAAATAGTTTGGACAAGAAGAGAATAGAAGCTTTCGAAATGTGGTGCTACAGAAGAATGCTGAAGATTAGATGGGTAGCTCACGTAACTAATGAGGAAGTATTGAATAGGATTGGGGAGAAGCGAAGTTTGTGGCACAACTTGACCAGAAGAAGGGATCGGTTGGTAGGACATTTTCTGAGTGATCAGCAATTTAGTATTGGAGGGCTGCGTGGAGGGTAAAAATCGTAGGGGGAGACCAAGAGATGAATACACTAATCAGATTCAGAAGGATGTAGGTTGCAGTAGGTACTGGGAGATGAAGAAGCTTGCACAGGATGAAGTAGCATGGAGAGCTGCATCAAACCAGTCTCAGGACTGAAGACCACAACAACAACAACAACAACCAACAAACTCATGATAGCTATGATTTAAATTTATATCATCTTGTTAAAAAAACTTACAAAATTTAAGTTGTCCCAGAATCATTCTTTTGGTATTTTTGAATATGTCTGAGCTAAATAAAACAATCTATTACTTTATGCCTTTCTCTAGTAAAATATTCTCTAACTATATCTTGATTGTCAAGTATCAAATCATTGAATACTTCAAGTGAATTAGCTTGGTATTGATCAAAAGGTATAATTCCATATTTGTTTTCTATAAACATAGTAATCTTCTCATCATTTTTATCTCCAGTTTACTTGATATTTTTATAAATTCTTGATATCTGGTTGACCTAAACTTTTTGAATAAACATACAAGTGATTTATCATATTCCAATTTAACCAGTCTGGAACTAAAGTATAATAGTCAATCATTAATATTGTTTTTCTACATCTGCTTGGTCCTACTATTACACATTAAATAGATTTAGGTAAAAGCTTTTTGATGTTTATTTGTTATTTCTTTTCTGAAATTCTTATTTTTGGTTCCCAATTTATTTTCATTTAATCAAATTTTATTACTATTAAGTAAGTCATTTATTTCAATTGAGTGTTAAGTCATCTGTTCTCAAAAATGGATTGAGTATACATATACAAGTAACTTATAGCACTGTTGCACTACTTTATTTTCATAAAACCTTTCTAATTCTAAATATCACACAAAAAATAATAAATTATATTGTGATGGAGAAAAGACAGAAAATCTTGTGGGGCAATATAGCTTGACAAATTTAGAAAAAATTACTCACACAAAAAACCTAATATGCAACTTAAAGTGGATGAAATTTTAAATAGAGTTTTTATTGAAAGTGATATTACATTATATATAAACATAAATGATAGTATTAGAACTGTACTCAGATTTAATTACCAAAAATTGATGGTAATGGAAAAACTATTGCTAATGATGTGCCTAAAGTTATTCATTTTGAATTAATCAATGTAAGTTTTAATTCTGCTGATTGAATGTTTGTGAAACAAACTGATCATTTTCATCATGAAGCTAATATTATTTCTTCATTGAAACCTAACGCTGAATTTACTATCCTGTATATATTCAGATTTTTGATACTGTAAAGGAATTAGAAATAACTGTAACTGTTGAAAATGATAATTTGACTTGAATTGTGCTTGTGTGAAAATTGTTTCAGAAATGCCTTCATAAACCTTTATCTTTAATAAATAATGAACAAAATAGAGAGCTATCAGTTCTTGTCATTCCCTGTGGATGAGAAATTAAAAAATAATCTAAATATTCCTAACAAGGATACAGAAATTAAAACAAAAATAGGAGTTGGATGGCTTCATCGTAATCATGCTCAATTGTACATGAGCTTCAGTATAATTGGAGTAGATGGTACAGATTATCCCGCTTATGATTGAAAAACTAATAAAAATTAGTTGGTAATTACATAGCAAAACTACTTGCTCTTATAACCATAAAGATAGGAAATAATGTTACGTCTTGTATAGACCATCCACTTATTTCATCAGTTTTGCTATATTTGAATTCATATTTTTGTGATAGAATAAGTATGGAAGGACATATACTTAATAATAGTAAAAAAGTAAGAAAAATGAAGTGCTTTATCCACTGAAAATGCTTGTGGTTTCTTTAAGGACTATAAAGAAATTTTATGGGAAGGGGATCTTGCTGTAATTTTACTTGTAGTTCCTGTGCTGAAGATACTCCTCTTAGATGGGCTGACTACAATGAATCTGGAGTTGAAATAAAAGATATACTTGAAAAGAAAAGTAAAATTGTAGTAGAATCTATAGAAATTCACTTACTTATTATTAAATATGAACGGAATCACGAGCTTGAACAATTAGAAAATATACTGAAAAAGCCAAAAATCCCAATTTCTTTCTATGAATTACAAACAGTTGAGGTAGCAATATCAAGTAGAAAGACAAATTATAAGCTAGATCTCACAAAGTTGCATGCTTTATTTTATTTTTGCTGTGTTTCAAACTAATTGAAAAAATAACCAAGTAGCTGATTCATCACTATATGATTATGTAAAGCTGCGTAATCTATATTTGAAGAATGGAAGAAATGAAGTATTTCCTCAAGAAGCAAGGAATTTAGAACCACTAGAGAATTATTTGAAAGCTTATAATGCTTTTCTCAATTTTAAATGAGTTACTCAGCTTGAAGGAGATGTTGATATAAATCCTTATAAATGCATAACAAGTTATCCTATACATGTGACCAACTTGACACATAGAAAAATATTTTTACAAATAAAAGTACAATGATGAAATTGGTGGGCACATTTAACAATATGATACCATAAGATGTGCTTCTCTGTGTAATCATGTTTGGTTAGAAAATTTGATGTGGGATTCTCAACTCAGAATATTACCTGAGAATTTTTAAACTAATTTTATTCATTTAGCTCTTTTCATGTAGATTTTGAATTTTTAAAGTCGCTGAGAAACTAAAGTGCGCATCATATATCTTGGCGGCCGAGTTTAGGTTCGTTCTGCGCATCTGACGTCACAAATCACAGTCAGCCAATGAACAGAGAACGACGTTGCCAGATCCTGACTGCAGTGCAGAGCACCGACGAGTGTCTTCAGTTTTAGAAACGTTCAGTCATAAATGAAGTAATTGAACAAAAGCAATGTCTTGATAGCAGACTTTCTTTTATAGAAAGTTTGGAAAAAGCATTCTTTACACCAATTGCTTCATATTCTATTAATTAATTAAACCAAACAAACAATAAGTCTCCTAATTCAGGCGGTAGCAAGGAAAGGTGTTTGTATCAGTCTCATGAACCGCTTTTTCGCAATAAAGAACAGCGGTAATTGTTTATTTCCTATTGTACTTCGACGCAACGTGAGTAATTCATAGTCACCCCAACAGTGTTTGTCGGTATTTTGCATACTTTTAGAGTGCTCCAGGAGATCTCTGAAACAAGCAGCTGTGTTAGCGTAATGGTTAAGGTGTTGGGTTGCTAATTGGAAGATTCTGAGTTCAAGCCTTGTTGCTTACTTAATATTTTATTTATTTAAAAACAAGAGCGAAATGTTTTATTTAATGAATTTTATTCGTTTGAATGTAATGTCTTGAAATTTCCTGTGCTTTGTCTCTCCATTATAATCATAATAAGTTTTCAGTTTTTCTAATTTTCTCCTCCAATATTTCTTTTCACAGCAATTAAAAACAATGAAAAGGCACACATACAATATTCATGTTATCCGTTTTGTTTGTATATCGTCTCTTCCGCAGTCGCTGTTTTACTATTCATATTGAGATATATTCTTTTGCGGCAGTATTAAAAGTATTATTTAGAGCAGAATTTCGGCTCGTACGTTGTCGAGCTATTTGATTGTCTGACGGAATTCTTTGCTTCGCTGCTTTGGCAACATCATATTCAATGTTTTCGTCGACTGATCTATGTTTTGGCAAGTATTTGCTGTCCGTTGTGACAAACATAAAATGTTTGCGCACTGCACCTCACTGGCAATATATTTTAGTTTTATGTTTTATTACGTCCAAAATTCAGTTTTGTGTACTTCGCCAACTTCGTTGTAATCAGAACGTTTTAGAAAACAGCGAAATGACTCTGGTATAAAGAAAGTTTTGTTACAGTTGCTAAAGATAGAATATTTCCCAATTTATAAACACTGTTTATGTTATAAAGGGTGTTCATTTTAACGGGGGACATTGAAATCTCTTGAAAACGACACACAGAACCAAAAGAAATCCTAATGAAAATTAGTTCCTCCCGGAAGGGGACATCCAATTATAACAAATTTGACCACAAATTCTTCGGATTTGGTATCATTGGATGACCCCCTCTGAGACAAAAAAAAATTTTGTTATAAATTTGTTTGATCCATTGTGTAGATTTGCGGATATTTCAATGTCTCCAATTAAAATGAACACTCTGTATAGTTGGAACCATGAACGACTGCTGTCGATTTAAGGCTCGTTCTACGCACCTGATGTCACGCATCCACTGACAGCCAATGAGTGTTCAGTAGATTTCTGAACGGTCTGCTGGGAATGTCTTGGCGAGTGCGAGTGTTAAATGTGATTGTAGTTATTTTTTGGTGAATTTTTATCGCACTTGTTGCAAGTTGTCATGGCTGATTATGGTGGTAAGCGACAAACTCTCCATAAACAGGCGAGGGACATAATTTACCGGATACACGCTTTTTTCAAGCGCGAAGCAGAAAACGGTGGACCTATCACGGATGTCGCCAGATCTCAGGAACGCACTGCAGAAGCAACAGGCGTTAGCTTGAGAACCGTTCAGCGTATTGCCAATGAAGGAAAGTTATCTACGGAGACCTGTGGAAGCCCACTTTTCAGATCGCCAATGAAATATCGCACGCGTGAGAGGATTGTAACTAATTTAGATAATTTCGACAAAGATGTTCTGAGACGAGAAGTGCTCAACATGTACAACACAGGCGAATTTTCTACTGTAAAAAAAATCACTGTGAAAATGCGTGAAACCATAAATTTTAAAGGTAGCATGACTTCAATGAATAGAATACTTAAAAACATTGGATTCAAATATGTACATACAAATGATGGAAGAAAGTTTTTAATGGAACGTAGTGATATCGCTGCTTCAAGGGCCCAGTTTTTAAGACGTATTATTGAAGTAAGAAAATGCGGGAATAAGAACATTTTTTTCTTGGACGAAACATGGGTAAACCAAAATCCACAAGGAAAGCGTGTTGGAAAATGAGTGATGGTTCGGGTGGGTTTAAAGTACCAGTTGGTAAAGGTGGACGAATAATTGTGCTTCACGCTGGCTCTGCTTCTGGATTCATTCCAGAAAGCAAATTAGTGTTCCGAGCAAAAAAGAGAAATTCAGGGTATTATCATTCCGAAATGAACTCGGAGACATTTAAATTGTGGTTTAGGAATCAATTTCTCCCTTACTTGCCTCCAAACTCGGTGATTGTAATGGACAATGCGAGTTATCACTCTGTTGTTGTTGACAAGACACCCACAACAAGTACAAAAAAAGCCGATATCATGTTATGGCTTGCAAGTAAAAATATACCACATACTGCCAACCAAACTCGTGCTGAAATGTTGAATCTTGTAGTGCTTCATAAGCCTCGCACAAAAGTTTATGAAATCGATTGTATTGGACAGGAACATGGACACACAGTTTTGCGTTTGCCACCGTACCATTGCCAATACAATCCGATAGAGTTAATTTGGGCACAAGTGAAAGGGTATCTGCACGAAGCACTTGACAGAATTACTCCTTCAGCATGGGCTGAATGTTTACGGCATGCACAAAGGCTACAGGAGGAGGACATGGACAGGGAAATTGTAATTGACAATCTGCTTGAACCCATCGTCATCACTCTAAGACCTGATGATTCGGACTGCAACACTGACTACAGCGACGCAGAAGACAATCACAGCGATTGACAACAATGAAAGGTAAGGCACATACACAATAATACTCATGTTCTCTTTCTTGTTTTTGTTCCACAGTTGCAATTTTACCAATGATATTGAAATATATTCCTCTTCTGCAACTGTAACAAGCGTCTTATTTAGACCAGACGCGTTTTTCTCTTTTGAAGCATCTTCAGTGGACAGCATTTTGTCTCCTCCAGTGCCAAGTCACCTTTCGTAGTTTTGTGCTGAGGTAACACAATATTAAACGTTTGTGTCAGCCGATCAGTGTTTTAGTAAATAAATGCTCTTTGTGTCTGCCACACACAAAAATTATATTTGACATAGCTCAGAGCACAGTATATTCAAGTCCTAATGTTTTTGTAAGTCCACAGTTTTGTTTAACGTATTTTGTGTACTTCCTTTTGATTGATTGAAGTGCTTTAAAATAAAGTCAAATGCGCCCGGTGTAAATAAAACTTTTATTACAGTCGCGAAAGACAGAATATTTCTCAATATTACATACGACACCAATCTGGTACTTAAATTAAGTGAGATATTGTTATACAGTAAATTTTATTTGAAATTTAGGTATCTTGTCCACATTTCATTCTCAACATTGTGACAACTACAATCGAACATACGGAAAGTATACGCTATGAACTTTACCTCTGCAAACTCTTCAAAATTTCGTGCAATGGTTTACTACATTTAATGCTGCAATATAACTGCGTTGAAAATCGAAACAAAATTAAGTCATTTATGGGGGGAAGTTATCAGTCAAGAAGATGTGTCAAAATCAAATTTTTGGACCAAATAGTTTTTGTGAAATCGAATGATAAGTGTGTCAAAGCAGTTGGAACACTATGTGTCTGCACAGGCGAGCAGTGCAGTGGTTACAAAATCGCGCACAGCGCGGAATGCGGGGAGCACGTCTCTGAATGTGTGTGTGAAATCTTATGGGACTTAACTGCTAAGGTCATCAGTCCCTAAGCTTACACACTACTTAAGCTAAATTATGCTAAGAACAAACACACACACCCAAGCCCGAGGGAGGACTCGAACCTTCTCCGGGAGCACGTCTCTGTAGCAGCGAAAGGTTTAATGCGGCCGTGGTGGCTTTACTTCATAAACTGCGTGCTCCCCCCTAAACGTAAGTTTGCGAACTACACTGCTACGGCGCTGCTTCTCTTGACGTGTGCAACTGGCAACGCTGCAATATCCCGCGTCTGGGCGGGCATGCGCGAGCCGCCAAGATAAATGAATTGAACTATAGCACCCTTGTCCTGCCCTGTTCTTGCCCTATGGGACAAAACCAAATGCTATAGCAATTGGACTGGCCTGCCAGTTCTATGGAATTTGCTACTTGTCCACCACTGCAGCTTATTGAGGACATCTGCCATCAGCAGCTCTTCTGTCTGCACCAAAATGTAGATGTCAAGATGCTCCAACGAGAAGAAGAGTGGATAGAGATAGCAACCAAAGTCGCAGACCATAATCGACGAAAAATCCCAGTGGAGTGAAATGAAATAAAGAGAAGGGTTTCATTTCAAAAGGCGCTGAAAGGTTTCACTGAAACTTTGTGTCTCAAAAATTAATTCCACTGCGCTCAAAATGTTCATTATTTTCAACTAAAATTTTATTTCTTGGACAAACTTCTCTATTTAATTCTACTGCAGTTAAAATACCCGATTTTCGATGTATTATGTAGTAGTAAGTGGGTACATTGAGCGCACTAAGAGTGTTTTTAATGCATGACCTTTATATGACTACTATAAAGCTATATATTTTTAGAAATGATATTTTAAAAAAATATATATAAAAATATATAGCTTTACAAAATTTTTAAAATTGGAGAAATAAAAATGTATAGTTTTATGAAATTCATAAAAAAGGTTGTGTATTAAAAACAGCCTTCATGCATTCAGCATACCCTCTTATTATATGCAGATCCTAAATTGCTCTATATGGATAAAGTTAGCTTCATCTAGTGGGTGAAGAACTGCAATTCACACGAAGTAATGAGGTACCATGGTAATGAATTCAGTACGTCCTCATATACAACCAATAATCCTTATGGTACTGTTCCACAGAACAAAAAGGTTATCAGCCTTATGAGAGATGAGAGGAATGGATTGTCGATAGTGGAGTTTGTAGGTCTGTGATTAAAAATTTATGTGTATCACACACTGGAAGGTGCCACCCAGAGGCGGGCTAAGGGTGTGCTTTTTACGGCATCAAGAGCCCTCTCTATCAAAGACTGTTTGCAGTACCTGTACAGCATGTTCATGATGCTGCACAACAGCTGCTGCATATGTTATAGCAAACTAGTATTTGATCGAGAGGACAGGGGGTATACACTGTGCTGCAGTCTAAAATGGGCATGTTGCCTCATGACAATAAAAAGGCTCATTTGTGATGACAGAAATGAAACTCACATATATTACTGAGCGAGGTGGCACAGTTGAGAGATGGCATGAGCCCCCTCTCATATTTGTATCTTACGATTCTCCTCTCTAATTGCATGAGGTGGAAAGTTGCTATTCCTTCACACGCGGACTTCCCACGCAGCGTCTCTCGTCACCCGGGTGGTCCGGTGACAGCTGGGCTCTGCTGATTTTGAAAGGGTAAGCCGACGGGTGTGAGAGAGTCGAGTGAATGCTTTCCAGACGCCGACATTGTCAAGAGGCACGCCCGCAGGGGCCTGAAGTAGCGGCTGGGCTAGAGGTTCCGTTACTTCGCAGAAACTTGGCGAAAACACTTTCTGGCGGGCTACCAGCAAGACGTGGGAGTGACTTGTGTACCCAGGCAGTTGTGGCGTGCAAATTCCCGCGCCTTCTGCAGAATCATAACTGTGATTGGCTTACTCAGGGCTTAGCTCCGTGACGTAGCAAAATCGGCGCAGAAATTGGCGCCAAGAATCTCCATTGGTGGAATGGTAGTGTTCCGGCAATGGAATGGAATTTTCCGCTGGTTTTCGAGTTGCTGATTGGAACGGTTAACCACGGCCACTGTCGTGGGGGCGGGAATGTTCTGTGTTCGATTTTGTACGGGTGCTCTTGTGAGTAGTCGGCTCTCGCCTGTCGGTCGGAGTAGGTTACAAGACTGAGCTCTCGCTGCTCTGGACAGCCAGCTTTCCGTTGGCTGTCTTAATATACTTTTATTTAATTGTAACTGTTTGACGAAGTTCCTGAAGTTTCGACTTCAACATAACTTTCCGAGTACAGTTGGCAATTGAGCATTCTGCATACAAGCAGCCTATGTTGTCTGTCTTGGGCAGTTTTGGCTAAAGTTGACTGTATCGGAGTTACTGTGTGACTTTGCTTGTGAAAATCAATCACTGTACCGTCAGTGATTGTGTGGCGAGCCTTCTTCGTCTCCCTCAGAGGCGCGTTTGTATTGATAGGAAGTCTTTAGTCTGGAACAACCAGACCAGGACAATTTGTTTCGGGCTACACTCGCGACATTATCGTCACCACGACGGGACGTCGAAGCAACCAGCCATCGCTTCCAGTACGCCAGATCGTGTCCTTGCAGCTAAGAAGACAGCTTGGTAATGTACGTCCACAGCACCGGCAAAGCAGGCAGTTTTGCTAGGCGATAATCAGAGCTCAGCAGAGCGCGCCTGTTCGTCTTTTCTAACTTTGTTCTATCTTGGGTGTTCATTGCCTGAGTTCTCAATAATGTAGCAGCAATTAATGTTGGGTTAGCTGTGTGTCTCTCTTAAGATTAGAGTTGCAAGGAATTGGCTCCACATACCACTTCGTCATAAACGTCACAATCTAGTTTAGGGACAACTTCACCTTCACAGCGTTTGTTTGAGTATCCAATTTGAGCCAATTTGATGTATTGTAAATGTATCATGTGTTTTTGTTTATTATTTTGTGTTTAGTCTTAATAAATCATATTGTCATCTTGGACAGAACTTTCATTCTGTTAATCGGTAGAGCAACCCTATCACTTCTCACTACGTTAATGAAACCTTCCTTTATTTAACTTATTTATCAAATTAAATTATTGCAGGTGCCAAACTCTTTTCTACTCCACTTGCAGGGTTGATTACAGTCAGTTTGCGTATCTGTTTAATCCGTGTGCAACAGCAAAAGTCGGAGTTAGAATATGGGGGGCTTAGAGCATCATTTACATATGTATATTCTAGAAGAATTTAGTGTTAAATACATTGCTAGCCCCGGCACCTCGCATAAAATGGCGACCCTGCCAGGATCATTCCTGTGAATCACTGATTAACAAACAGTATTCTTAGAAGGAACATTCAAATTTTTTTCTCTACTTTTTTTATGATTAATACCCTAGTTCTGTTTCTTGTAGTTCCGTGATTAGTTTTAAGTAGGGGCGCATGATTACTGTTTTTGTTTTCAGCGTATATATTTGTTTGTTTGTTCATTGTTTTATGTGTTTCTTTGATGTGGTGTCCGCACCACATCACATTTTGTCGGGTTTGTGTGCAGTTTCTGTACCACAACAAATTGTGCATGTAATTACAGCGTTGATGAAATTTTATGTCTATGTGGAAAAATATATGGAGTAGATTATTTTTATTGTGTATCGTAGATAAATTAGTTTTTCATGAATGATCACGAGAAGTAAGGCATTACTATTATCCAGCGAAGCTAAAACAAATGAGGATAGCATAATGGATAAGGGGCAGTTTCCTGACGGGGATAGGTTCGGAGATGAGAGGGGTACATTTTTAGCAGGACAGGACGACAGGGTCATTGGTGAGGACGGTGATTTGGACGCGATATTAGAGCAAAGTCGCGGCCGTGATTATGATAGTGAGGTAGAGGATGAAACAGAGACAGGCACACAGGTCGAGACGGTAGCAGAAGTTTATAGTCAAACGAACGAGAGCAGACAGAGGGCAGCGCGGTCACGTCAGAGCTATAGCGCCCAGGTGTCCAGAGTTACATCGCCCATGTGTGACGAGGATCAAAAAGATGACATTAACCCCATACTGAGTTTCCTACGGTCAATGAAAGAAGAAGCTGACGAACAGCGCAAGAAGGACACTCAAGCAATAATTTCGCATATGGGGGAAATTCGTGGGGAATCACAAATAATAAAGAAAGAATGTGGAGAAGCAAAACAAATGTCAATAGTAGCACAAAAAGTAGCAGGCCTAGGCAAAACGGCAGCAACAGGGGCAATGAAAATCGCAAAAGCAACTTCTCAACTCGCAGGGCGCTTGCGACGTGCGACACAAGCCCACTCAAAATCCCTAGCAGTCTAAAAAACTCAAGGTAAAGTTGCGATTATTAACATCACGAAACGAATGAAAGAAGTAGAGTGTCGGATAGCAAAACTAGAGCGAAACGGGCACACGAGCACCGCGCGTTCGGATACCAATGATGGAGTACACAGAATTGCTTCTCCGAGGAAAAGCCCGCCGTGCTCTAGCCCAGTGACAGAGTGCGGAACTAACAATGCACACGCAGAAAGAGCGAGTAATAGCTCCAATAATTGTAGCCCACTTAGGAGATTGAATTCGGAGTGCCACTTCCACTGTGATACAGAGGTAGCACATCACAGTTATCAGCAAGATAGATCAGGACACTCAGCAGACGTGCAAGTATCGGAAACGAGTGACAACACCAGTGCGAGGATCGGACAGGATTTTGATCAGAACCACTTCCTGTCCATACTAAAATTCCAGAAGTTCAAAGATAATGGAAGGTCGATGCATCCGAAGAGCTGGGTGATGCAGTTTACAAATTCATTACCGTCGTCATGGCCAATCCAGGCAAAATTAGAATTCATGTGTGGACACATCGAAGGCCAAGCCGCGGAAAAGATGCGGGGTGTGGCAGCGACGTCTCGGACTTATCAGGAATTTGTTGGTGCATTCCTGCGGACCTACCGGTCAAACGAAACGCAAGACAGGATTAAAGAGGAAATAATATTTTGTCCTGAACTGGAAGTATCCGGGCATAGGAGCGCAACCAAATTTTTTGATGATTTACTCAAGAAGAATCAGATTTTAGATAGTCCATATAGCAACGGAGAAATCATTAAATTTTGCTTTTCCAAATTGCCAGTTAGATATCAACAGACACTTGTCGGGAAGTGTGGATCTGACATAGAAGCATTCAAGAGCCTACTGCGCGAACTCGAACTAGTCTTTGATAAACAAGACGCAAAGGACAGGAAGAAGGCACAAAATAACAAATACCACGGGGAAGCAAGGGAAGACGACAACAGATCGCATAATCGCACTGGTCAGTTAGGAAACCAGGGTTACGGAAATCAAGGTTACGCTATTCAAGGTTATGGAAACCAGAGACACGGAAACCAGAACGTCAGGGAACAGGGTCAATCTAGACAAGGAATCTGGGACAGGAGGAATAACGAACGGCAAAGCGACCGTAATTGGAGAGAGCGAAACCAAGGACAACAGGAGAACCAGGAGATTGAAATTAGACCTGCAAATCCTAATGCACGTCAGAGGAGGGGGAGTCTGACAAGGGATTGGCGCTAGTCCATAGGACTCCACCACATCTATCACACAAAGAAGTTCGTGGAATAATAGTAGTTTAAGTGGTGTACATAATAGAATAGGCAAATATATGAACCTCTCTTCAGGGAACAATAATCGTTGCCTTAATAGATTAAGATTGTTAATGTATTAACACGCTGCGTTTTCTCGCATAAGAATTTACTGCTGCTAACTTTTTGTTTTGTTTATGTTCGCGACTTCCAATGTCGATGGAGTAGGAGACACTACCATTTCATGAGCAATGTTTTTGTCCTTTCCTGTCTGGTGTCCATGTTGAGGGATAATGATGGGTGAGGAGATGTCGCACAAACGGGCGCATACAAGAACGTGCTCTTAGAAGCGTTCTGAGAAGTCGTGATACGCTCCACAGCGGCCACAACCAGTTCGTGAGACGTTCATACCAATGCTTGCAGGCTCGCGTCAGTGCACTGCAAGATTGTGGTATATTGCGTGATTTCGAGGATGAATATGGGCAGTATAGCTTTTACAGTGATGCGCCAGCATCGTTGTCTTGCAAGTCGGGGTGAACCTGTGAGCATTTGACTCCAATGGTGCCCTAGGGCCTAGACGGTAGAAATGCGGCATAAAGCCTACCATGCCAATGTGCTGGTTGGGGATTTAGCGTGCTGCTTGTGACTGTCACAGATGAATAACCAAGGAATTATACTTGGAAATTCGTGACATACTGTCTAGCTGGTGTGTGGTGGGCGACAGAATCCTCAACAGGAACCAGTCCTGGCTTGGTCATATTACATTGCCTCTGGAAAGGTGTGCTTTGATCGCGAATACTGCATAACATAGAAAAAGAAGTTGCAACTATAAATTTATTGTCTTGTATAGCCATGGCTAACCCAGTCTCTGGAGTTTCAGTGAGGCGTAGTGAGAACTCGGAGGCCAAGTTGTACGGCGCGCACATCACTGTCGTCAATAGCAGCGAGCAGCGAGACATCTCAGCGTAACAGGAATTATGTAAGAGTGTTGTATAAGGTAAAAAAAAATAGAGAGAGTACCATATACTAGGATAAATTAAACTTTAGGATTTTACAATAACTAGATCCTTAATATTGTGGCGGTTTTCTATCACAAGTGTTTGGCGCGCGCCTGTTGGGATGCTATTTTTCAGGTCACCAAACCACACACCCGAGATGGAGGGGCGACGGGCGAGCGAAAGTAGAATAGTTGCATGTTCTTTATAGCACAGTAAAACTTAGACCTGCATAACAACATAATTTAATTAAAAGACATAGAATGTAGATCGTTGGCAAATGGTAGTTAATTCTTGAGCATGTCTACCGTCGATCTATATAATTAATAGTAATATTAGTGCGGGCCTGCACATTTAGTTGTTCATCCACTATAGCGCACACACCATGTACAGTAGTGAGATCGGTCTCTACACTAAATATCAAGATAGATTATTTCCATGTATAGATTAGATACACCAAGATTGGGTTATAATGATAGCCATAGATTGATAACTATAAAATTAAAATAAGAGTGTCTGAAATGACAGACCATAAATGTATTGTTATGTAAATTTATTATAACATAGAAGGTCATGGGAAAAAGTTAGGCATAAGATTTTTGTCAGAACTGTGCAGATGACGGGAATCGTGGCAATGCAGAGGCCAGGCGGAACAAAAACAAGAGGTCATTGGCTACCTGCAAGAAGGAGAGCGTCAGCGCGTCACCTGACACGAAGGGCGCGAGAGCATCCGGTCCTACAAGCTGACAGTCACCGAGCCGTATACCTGAGGGATTAGGCGGCAGACAGCCCGCGCCGGGCCACAAGCGAAAGGGAGGCTGGCCGTTGACACTGACATGAGACCCATATGTGACAGCCTGCTAGCTCTCCGGACGCGGCAGCCGTTTGGAGGGATTTCCTGCGGCAGACCTCGTTGTCGTGAGTACACGAAGAAGATCACATATGGTGTCAGAACCTGCGCCTCATGTGCCTCAGGACAGAAAGGGACACTATATACTCACCTGTTTGGGTTTTTACAACTCACTAGCATTGGCCGATCTGCATACACAAAGCAGTATCGTGCCACACACTCTCACAAATGAATGTTCTCGTTTCTAACTTCTCCTCTCTATTAGAGAGCAGTTGTAGCAATCGTCGCTCCTAGTTCAATCCTGAATGGATGACCTCACACACTTGTGGGGTCACTCCACGTGCCATGATCCCTTGTCGAACTGCAATATTGGGAAACGTAAAGTACTGTCCAGGGAGAGAAGAGACCTAGACTAGTGATGTATCCCAACTAGTAGACCTCAGAGACAATTAATCGACGTGAGGAGAGCCTATCACTGTGTCTTCCTACCATAATGCCATGATCATATGCGTGGGTCTTGCTGCAATCTCAACAGAGTACTGCAGATGCTCCAGCACACCCTATTGCTGCTGCAACAACGTAGCAACAACACCCAGCGTTTTGCTCTATGTGATGTCAGTACTGTGGAATTTGTGAAGTGCTTCGAATATTTCTAACAATGTGATTTAGTGCCTCATTCTCAGCACAGTCATGAACATTGTGCAATGTGCATGCACAACTTAATGCCCCATGAACCTTGTTTTTTTTTAATTTCTTTCACTAATGTTGTTTTTGTAATGTATGATATACCTTATATGTGTTTGTGTTTTACACTGTAATTCTTATGTAAGTGATAGAGTAGGGCGCACAAATTACAAATTACTGTATTGTTCTCCACACCATGTTGTTTTTTTTGTATTTTGTATTTATTGTTGTGTGTATGCACACTGTGTGCCTGAAGTCCCCATAAACTGAAGCAGATACCACCACTGTCATTGTGAATGGACCATCAGTGCAGGGAACATTTTGTAAAGATTACTCTTGCTGCAAGGAGACAGAATGAATCGGAGGTTGTAATTAGATTCTGAAAGCTCACAAACAGATTGTTAACTTAAATAGTATCATGTGTGAGTGAGTTCAGGTTAGTTTAATCATACAAATTGTTGTAACATCTTGGGCATTTAATTGCGGAGCACTCCAACTCTGATTGTAAAGAATAAATTGCTCCATATTTGGCTCACATGCCCGGGTCATATTTAGAGCGTGAATGTCTGTGTGAATCGGTGTTTGGAAGGGGCTCCCTGGGTTTGGATGTGTGATGTGAGTGTTAGAGTTCCATATTAAGAAGGTGAAGTTGCCTCCCTCTATGAGCTGCATTTTTCAGTTGCAGTGATTTTCTTTATATAGTGCGGCATGTGGAGTCAGTTTGCAAGATTGTTCTTTGGCGATTGACTCACTACCTTGCTCCTAAGTGAGCCAACCGCTCACCAATTACAATCTAAAATGGCGTAGGGGCTATGAGAGGTGGCATGAGCCCCCTATCATATTTCTATCTTACGATTCTCCTCTCTAATTGCATGAGGTGGAAAGTTGCTATTCCTTCACACGCGGACTTCCCACGCAACGTCTCTCGTCACCCGGGTGGTCCGGTGACAGGCGGGCACTTCTGATTTTGAAAGGGTAAGCCGACGGGTGCGAGAGAGTCGCGTGAATGCTTTCCAGACGCCGACATTGTCAAGAGGCACGCCCACAGGGGCCTGAAGTAGCGGCTGGGCTAGAGGTTCCGTTACTTCGCAGAAACTTAGCGAAAACACTTTCTGGCGGGCTACCAGCGAGGCGTGGGAATGACATGTGTACCCAGGCAGTTGTGGCGGGCAAATTCCCGCGCTTTCTGCAAAATCGTAACTGTGATTGGCTTACTCAGGGCATAGCTCCGTGACGTAGCAAAATCGGCGCAGAAATTGGCGCCAAGAATCTCCATTGGTGGAATGGTAGTGTTCCGGCAATGGAGTTGAATTTTACCGCTGGTTTTCGAGTTGCTGATTGGAACGGTTAACCACGGCCACTGTCGTGGGGGCGGGAATGTTCTGTGTTCGGTTTTGTATGGGTGCTCTTGTGAGTAGTCAGCTCTCGCCTGTCGGTCGGAGTAGGTTACAAGACTGAGCTCTCGCTGCTCTGGACAGCCAGCTTTCCGTTGGCTGTCTTAATATACTTTTATTTAATTGTAACTGTTTGACGAAGTTGCTGAAGTTTCGACTTCAACATAACTTTCCGAGTACAGTTGGCAATTGAGCATTCTGCGTACAAGCAGCCTATGTTGTCTGTCTTGGGCAGTTTTGACTAAAGTTGACTGTATCAGGGTTACTGTGTGACTTCGCTTGTGAAAATCAATCATTGTACCGTCAGTGATTGTGTGGCGAGCCTTCTTCGTCTCCCTCAGAGGCGCGTTTGTATTGATAGGAAGTCGTTAGTCTGGAACAACCAGACCAGGACAATTTGTTTCGGGCTACACTCGCGACATTATCGTCACCACGACGGGACGTCGAAGCAACCAGCCATCGCTTCCAGTACGCCAGATCGTGTCCTTGCAGCTAAGAAGACAGCTTGGTAATGTACGTCCACAGCACCGGCAAAGCAGGCAGTTTTGCTAGGCGATAATCAGAGCTCAGCAGAGCGCGCCTGTTCGTCTTTTCTAACTTTGTTCTATCTTGGGTGTTCATTGTCTGAGTTCTCACTAATGTAGCAGCAATTAATGTTGGGTTAGCTGTGTGTCTCTCTTAAGATTTGAGTTGCAAGGAATTGGCTCCACATACCACTTCGTCATAAACGTCACAATCTAGTTTAGGGACAACTTCACCTTCACAGCGTTTGTTTGAGTATCCAATTTGAGCCAATTTGATGTATTGTAAATGTATCATGTGTTTTTGTTTATTATTTTGTGTTTAGTCTTAATAAATCATATTGTTATCTTCGACAGAACTTTCATTCTGTTAATCGGTAGAGCAACCCTATCACTTCTCACTACGTTAATGAAACCTTCCTTTATTTAACTTATTTATCAAATTAAATTATTGCAGGCGCCAAACTCTTTTCTACTCCACTTGCAGGGTTGATTACAGTCAGTTTGCGTATCTTTTTAATCCATGTGCAACAGCAAAAGTCGGAGTTAGAATATGGGGGGCTAAGAGCATCATTTACATATGTAGATTCTAGAAGAATTTAGTGTTAAATACACTGCTAGCCCCAGCACCTTGCACAGTGGTTAGCAGACTGGACTCGAATTTGGGAGGTCGACAGTTCAATACCACGTCTCACCAACCTGATTTAGGTTTCCTGTGATTTCCCTAAGTTGCTTCAGGCAAAAGCTGGGATGGTTCCTTTGAAAGGCCACGGGTGACTTCCAACTCCATCCTTACCTAATCCAATGAGACTGATGACCTCACTGTTTGGTCTCTTCCACCAAATCAACCGAACCAAACCTTCGCATATACTCACCCTATTCACTTGTAGTGTGAGAAGCGGTGAATGTTTGTGGATGTGTGCTGTGAAAAAAGTAAAAAAGTTTTAAAAATGTAGAAAAAAACATAAACATACACACTGTATGTGTACTGCGTACACACATGTGAGTATATCTAAGCACCATGTGTATCGTGTAAATAGAATAGTTTGTAAGTTTCACCTGGCACTAGCTGCCCAAGACTGATTACTTTTTAAGTGTAGCTCACTGTCCATCAGAATTATTGTAAAATCTACACTATTTGGATTGTGAAATTTAGTTGTAGTGAAAAATTATCTCCAAATTAGTTTTTAGCATAGATTTATATATTTGTAGAACTGTAAATATTCTCATACAATGCTGCTGGAAAATTGTAAAAATATTTTCCACTAGTGTTACAGCTGGGAAATTCTTTTTTTCCTAGTTATTAGTAATAATGTGTAAATTAAAAGTATCTCTGCATTAAAATATCAGAGTCAAATTGTGTCTCAAAAACTGAACTGTACCTCAAAACCTGATCTGTATCTAAAGAACTGAACTGTGTCTCAAGAACCTAACTATATCTTAAGAATCAAAGTGTGAATTGAATAAATGAAAAAATTCGTTGCCATATGTCTTTGTTATTGCTACTTTCAAAAAGCCTGTCCCCTATTGCACTGAATTTATAATGGATGTGCAGCACACAAATGACATTAGTTTTGAAGATGAAAGTGAAGTTCAACATGGGAGTTAACAAAATGTATAAAATGGTTGCATTTGATTATGCCTACTGTGCTGCATGTATTGGGTTATGGGGCAGGTGGCACATGACTGTGTCCACTTCCAGACATATATATTGAATTCTGTGGTAAGTTATTATCGGACCAAACTGCTGAGGTCATTGGTCCCTAGGCTTACACACTACTACTGAATCTAAGTGAAACTAAGTTACACTAAGGACAACACACATACCCATGCCTGAGGGAGGACTCAAACCTCCAACAGGGGGAGCTGCGTGAACCGTACAAGGTGCCTTAGACTGTGCGGCAAAGACATATAGCAAACACATCTAAAATTATATCTCCTCTGCTTGAAGAAAACCATAGACATAATATGTGGGTAAAACTGTATACTATCGAAGTGCGAACAGGGTGCAGAGAGATCATACACAGATTGTGATGTGAAAAAAATCATTTACTTTTCATTCAACATAAAAGAAATTTTACGAGGGCGGTTCAGAAAGTAACCTCCGATCGGTCACAGTGCGGGTTGTGGGGGGAGTAGCGACGCCATCTGTGCGTTCACGCACTCAACAGGTCAGTCGGCATCAGGCCGTGGTCGAGTGAACGTCGTACCTGCGCTAGTTTAGTTTTTGTGGCAGTTTGAAATGTGTGCTGCAATAGAAAACCCCGCCAAATGTGAAGTGCGTGCTGTCATAAGGTTTTTTACAGCCAAAGGATATTCTGCAGCAGCTATTCATCGTGAGCTTTGTGCCGTGTACGGACCAAGAGTTATGAGTGAAGGAGTTGTCCGTGAATGGGTACGTTTATTTAAAAGTGGACGAGAAAACGTTCATGATGAAGAGAGGAGTGGTAGACCATCATTGGTGACTGACGAACTCGTTCAGACAGTTGATGCAAAAGTTCGTGAAAATCGACGTTTCTCAATGTCGGAGTTGTCTACTGGTTTTCCACAGATTTCTAAGACTCTCTTGTACGAGATAGTGACAGCAAGATTGGGTTACCGTAAGTTCTGTGCACGATGGGTGCCCAAAATTCTTACCGACCACCACAAAACTCAACGAATGGCCTCTGCATTAGACTTTCTGTCACGTTATGAGGACGAAGGAGAACCATTGTTAAACAGAATCGTGACCGGTGACGAAACCTGGATTAAGTACGTGAACCCTGAGACAAAAGAACAATCAAAGATGTGGGCACATTCAAATTCGCCTACCAAACAAAGAAAAGCCTCGCAAGATTTTTCTGCCAGAAAACTGATGGCAACGGTGTTTTGGGATGCCAAAGGGGTGTTGTTGGTTGAATTCATGGAACGTGGGACGACCATTAATCAAGACGTGTACTGTGAAACAATAAAAAAGTTACGACGGGCTATACAGAACAAACGCCGTGGTATGCTGACTTCCGGTATCGTTTTTTTGCACGATAACGCCCGTCCTCACTCTGCTCGCAGAACAACGGCCTTTCTTGAGTCCTTCAAGTGGGACGTTATCAACCATCCACCTTACAGCCCAGACCTGGCGCCAAGTGATTATCACCTCTCCATGCATTTGAAGAAATGGCTCGGGTCACAGCGGTTTGATGACGACGAAGAGCTCCAAGATGCGGTCACAGTCTGGCTCCAGGCACAAGCGGGTGATTTTTATGCAGAAGGAATTTCAAAGCTTGTGAAGAGATACGATAAGTGCCTCAATCGCTATGGAGACTATGTAGAAAAATAGTGCAAAGATGTAGTTGTAAGATGTATATATTAAAATATTTTTATTTAACTTGGTGTATTTTTTTAAATCAACCGGAGGTTACTTTCTGAACGGCCCTCGTAGTTTCATAAGCAGACACAACACTGTTTTCACACATATTCTTTTTTGTCTTGAGTCAATAGACAGCAGTACACCTGTGAAATACCAGGTATTGAATAACAGCAAACTTATAGTTTTGATGCATCTATGCAATCTTGTCCTTCCCCTACATGTATCTGATGCTATCTGTGTGGTTGAATAATTGAAGCGACGTCACCATAAGTTTATAGGGTACTCCAGGGTCATCCCAGTGAATTCCATGGTAGTAATGTGTTAACCACTTTGCACTCTTCAGTGTTTCAGCACACTTCACATCCTTGAAAGACCTCAGTGATGCAGTGTTTGCTGAGAATGTCTGTATTATTCTGGCATCTACCGTGTACACTACGGATGCAACATCCTTGAATATGAACTGTCTATGCTCATCATCATAGAAATCCTGAGCATCTGCAATGATGTTCACACCTTGAGACACCATTGTGGAAAGCTCTGGTTATGACGCAGCACATGTTCACTTATACTGCTCTTTGCACAACACTTGTGAGGAGGCAGTAATTAATCACACAGTCATATAGAAGTAGAGCATATGCTGCGGTGTGTTCTGGGAAAATTGCCTAAGACTCAGATTCAATTTGTACATCTCTGTTGACATTTAACTATCTCATTCTGCTTTGAGCAGTCTAGTACAATGATTGGTGCCGGCTCCTTGAATTTCCATGGACTGAGTAGGCATCCTTTCTCCTCATAGTACAAAGCACAGAACCTTGCATACATGCCATATGCTAGATCATATACGTTTTAATCTTGCTGCAGATGTAGATTATCACACAGGTAGAATTCGGAGTTCAGGTAGACCCTGGCATTAGTTAGCTTGCAATTATCAGATTTGTTGGAATCATTTGCTATATTCCCACTTGTATTGGTCTGAAACGCAGATACGATGAACCTGAGCATCTCCAGTTGAAGGGAAGTTCTAATAGACCATGTTTGTCTGCTTGCAGTCAGTAGCACTCAGTAGTCGAAAACCTCTCATGAACGGAAAGATAATGGTAGAAATACACTGGCATTCAGAACTTTCAAAAGCTTCAAACTCTGCTCATCCGATACTGTGATGTGTGGCATTTTCCATATTATCTTATTGATCTTGAGCTCCTTGAATGTATGAGTTGTTATCTGTTGCTCTGCGGACTGGAACACGTTCCTGTTTAGCACTCAGAACAATTCACTGCATGTCCTCAGAGTATCCCTGAAGCAATTTTAAAGGTACAGACGCAGTAAATCTCTACCCACTGGCTCATCGGTGAACCATCCAGCTTTATCTAAATCGTTCAAATCCGAGGAAGAAGCAGAGACATTCATTTTAAGTCATACAATGTAAGCTTTCACGGTGGGTATTGTCTTCACTTAAAACTTCCCGGCTGATAGGCCGTGGTCGAAGTATAAAACTCTCTCCTGACGTTTCGTCTCCGACTGCGGGAGACATCCTCGAAGGTAAAGCGGCGAACTGTGAAGAGAACTAGCTGCTGCTCTGATCTTATACATTCCCCTCTTTGGGGAAGTGTGAGGGGGAGTTTGTAGCCTTTTGGCGTTTACTCCCCTGTGTACGTGTGTGTGTTTTTTCTATATACACTCCTGGAAATGGAAAAAAGAACACATTGACACCGGTGTGTCAGACCCACCATACTTGCTCCGGACACTGCGAGAGGGCTGTACAAGCAATGATCACACGCACGGCACAGCGGACACACCAGGAACCGCGGTGTTGGCCGTCGAATGGCGCTAGCTGCGCAGCATTTGTGCACCGCCACCGTCAGTGTCAGCCAGTTTGCCGTGGCATACGGAGCTCCATCGCAGTCTTTAACACTGGTAGCATGCCGCGACAGCGTGGACGTCAACCGTATGTGCAGCTGACGGACTTTGAGCGAGGGCGTATAGTGGGCATGCGGGAGGCTGGGTGGACGTACCGCCGAATTGCTCAACACGTGGGGCGTGAGGTCTCCACAGTACATCGATGTTGTCGCCAGTGGTCGGCGGAAGGTGCACCTGCCCGTCGACCTGGGACCGGACCGCAGCGACGCACGGATGCACGCCAAGACCGTAGGATCCTACGCACTGCTGTAGGGGACCACACCGCCACTTCCCAGCAAATTAGGGACACTGTTGCTCCTGGGGTATCGGCGAGGACCATTCGCAACCGTCTCCATGAAGCTGGGCTACGGTCCCGCACACCGTTAGGCCGTCTTCCGCTCACGCCCCAACATCGTGCAGCCCGCCTCCAGTGGTGTCGCGACAGGCGTGAATGGAGGGACGAATGGAGACGTGTCGTCTTCAGCGATGAGAGTCGCTTCTGCCTTGGTGCCAATGATGGTCGTATGCGTGTTTGGCGCCGTGCAGGTGAGCGCCACAATCAGGACTGCATACGACCGAGGCACACAGGGCCAACACCCGGCATCATGGTGTGGGGAGCGATCTCCTACACTGGCCGTACACCACTGGTGATCGTCGAGGGGACACTGAATAGTGCACGGTACATCCAAACCGTCATCGAAACCATCGTTCTCCCATTCCTAGACCGGCAAGGGAACTTGCTGTTCCAACAGGACAATGCACGTCCGCATGTATCCCGTGCCACCCAACGTGCTCTAGAAGGTGTAAGTCAACTACCCTGGCCAGCAAGATCTCCGGATCTGTCCCCCATTGAGCATGTTTGGGACTGGATGAAGCGTCGTCTCACGCGGTCTGCACGTACAGCACGAACGCTGGTCCAACTGAGGCGCCAGGTGGAAATGGCATGGCAAGCCGTTCCACAGGACTACATCCAGCATCTCTACGATCGTCTCCATGGGAGAATAGCAGCCTGCATTGCTGCGAAAGGTGGATATACACTGTACTAGTGCCGACATTGTGCATGCTCTGTTGCCTGTGTCTATGTGCCTGTGGTTCTGTCAGTGTGATCATGTGATGTATCTGACCCCAGGAATGTGTCAATAAAGTTTCCCCTTCCTGGGACAATGAATTCACGGTGTTCTTATTTCATTTCCCAGGAGTGTATTTTTGGTGTCTGTGATATGTGATGAATTGTTGTGAATGTGTCTGGTGCTTGCCTGGGGTAGGCGACATGATTGGTGTTATATGGGAAGGAACTGGATTAGGGATTGGGTGTTGGGATTTTCTCTTCGACTTAATCGTCGAAGATCGTCATAGGGCGCTTGTGCTTATCGCGGGACATGTCATACCGACCTAGGGAGTGGATGAGTGCATTTCCGGATCTGGAGGAACCTTCATAGAAGGCCCTTGCCAGATCCTGGAAACGCTCTCTCAGGAGTGGGATTTCGGCTGCGGCGTGCAGGTCGTCTGTGGGGAATCCAAGTGGTAGATGTAGTGCCCTTCTGAGGGCGCGGTTCTGCAGCCTCTGGAGTTTGTCCAGGTGCTGCTTTGCCGCGTATCCCCAGACAGGGCATGCATACTCCATTACCGGCCGGATCAGGGCCTGGTATACATTTACTGCTACTGGGCAGGGAAGGGAGCTGGTTGTGTTCAGGATAGGGTATAGGATCGACATTCTGGCGCAGACCTTCCTGTGGACCTCGTCTATGTGGGGTTTCCACGTAAGACGAGAGTTCAAGGTTACGCCAAGGTACTTGCCGGTTCTGCGCCAGGGGAGTCGGGTTCCATTTAGGTGGAGGTGGAGGGGGGGGACGTTGAGGAGGTTCGCGCCTTCCGAGCCTTCGGGTAATCAGCATTGCCTGCGTCTTTTCAGAATTGATGGTGATGCGCCAGCGACGGGCCCAGGTTTCTGTGTCGTCTAAGACCCTTTGTAGCCTACGAATGACCAGGTCCTTGTTCGTATTTCTTGTGTAGAAGGCTGTGTCGTCCGCGTACTGCGCGGTGTGCACCAGGGGGGCCGTTGGAGTGTCTGCAGTGTACAAACTGTACAATACGGGCCACAGGACCGATCCCTGCGGCACCCCGGCACGATTACGCCTTCTGGTGGAGGTGGCAGTTTCTACTTTGACGGAGAAAGTCCTATTCGAGAGGTAGCTCTTGATTAGCTGAACTATTCTCCCGGGAAACCCTTGTGTGTACAACTTGTAGAGTAGCCCTCTATGCCATACTGAATCAAAGGCTTTGGCTACGTCTAGTAGCACTATCCCGCAGTAGGCTCTGTGGTTGAAGCCCTCTGTGGCTGCTTCAACCATTCTCATGACCTGCTGTGGGGCAGAGTGGTTCTGCCGGAATCCAAATTGGAAATCCGGCAGAATTTGCTCTCTGGTAATATATTCTTGTATGGGTCTTAGCAGGAGGCGCTCATAGATCTTGCTGAGAGTTGGCAAGAGGCTAATCGGCCTGTAGTGCTGCGGGAATAGAGGGTCTTTCCCTGGTTTGTGTATCGCGACCACTTCCGCATGTTTCCAGCAAGCTGGGAAAACACGGGATCGAGTAATCTCGTTGAGGACGTTCGCGAGGTGTGTGATTGCTGTGGGTGGGAGTTTTTTGACTAACTGATTGGTGACACTATCGTGCCCTGGTGCCTTTTTTGTAGGGAGGGACCTGATTACTCTTGCCACGTCCTCGGGGGCAAAATGTATGGGTTCGTCCTCTGGGTCTTCCTCGGCATTGAGGAAGACAGCCAGCTGACGACGGACCACTCTTTCATGCTCGTCATCCTCGGGTTCTGCCGCTTGGAACTGCTTCTCGAAGGCGTCGGCGAGGGCGTTGGCCTTTCCAGCATGGCTGTAGAGCAACCCCTGCTCGCCGTGCAGTGGTGGCATCCTAGCGCGTCTTTTTGTAAACTGTTTGGTCGCTTGCCATAGTGTGTGATTATCTACTTTGAGAGCTGTGAGGCGGTTTTGCCATTGCTGGTTTCTGTGCTCATTGAGCGCTACCTTCAGTTCTCTCTGTAGACGATTGAGCAGCCTCCTGGTGGCCTGATTTCTGGTGATCTTCCACTCTTTTGCCACTCTGTTCTTGTGTCGGATTTGTGCTAGCAAGTGTTCCGGGAGCTGTATTTGCGGTGGAGGGCCATCCCTTTGTGGTGGGGTGGCCTCTTCCGCTGCCTGCAAGATGGTGCCTGTCAAGTCTTGTAGCGCTTGTTCTACTGTTTCGGCAGTAGGTGGCGGAGCGCGAGCGATATCAGAGGCGACAGTTTCTTGGTATCGCTCCCAGTCTGTGCGTTTGTAGGACGTCTGGTACCGTGGGAGTGCTACCCATTCTCCCACATCGACTTCTAGAATCACTGGGTTGTGGTCGGAGGACATTCTGTTGATTGTCCTTGCGGTCACAAATCCTGCGATCCTCCTAGTGGGAGCTATATCTAACACATCGGGCCTACTTCCGTTTTTCGGAAAATGTGTGGGCTCGACTGGACCCCATGTTTCGAAGTGGTGGGTGCGCGCTAGTTGTTGCAGTTTGGCGCCTGCTCTGGAGGTTACTCTAGAATTCCAGTCAGGGTGTTTGGCATTGAAGTCTCCCCCTATTACGAGTTTGCCTTCAATTTGCCCTAGAGCAGCTATGTCTCCCTCATCTATCTGGTCATGTGGGGGTCGGTAGACTGCAACAATTGTTAGGGGTCCAGTGGCAGTGGTTACTTCCACCGCCACTGCTTCGATTTTATTGGTAGCTGGTAGGAATACCTGGTGGTGGGGGATCCCTCTTTTTATGTATATGGCCACTCCTCCGCCTTGGGTTGGCCTATCTTTGCGGTAGCTAACATAGTTGGGGACTGTCGCTTTTATTCCCGGTTTTAGGTGGGTTTCCCCCATCATGCATATGTCGATGGAGAACTCCTTCATGAGTTCTCTGAACTCGACCTCTTGATTAACAATGCCGTCTGCGTTAAAGACGCACATTGTCAGGCCTTGGATGTTTGGTCTTCTATTCATGATGGGGGTTTGATACTACTGAGGAAGTCGCAGAGGGGAGCGACTGCTGGACTGTTGCCTGAAGGGCAGCGAGGATCTGTGTGTTCTGCTTCTGGGCTTCCCTGAATTCCTTCATCATTTCCATGACGAGGTTCATGGTCTGCACCATTACGCCTAACAACTGATCCATAGGGGGGGGGGGGGGGGTTCCCTAGGGCTTTCTCTGCCATGGTGGACCTGGTCGTTGTTGCTGTGTATTTCCCAGTGTTGTTCTTGTGATAGTGTCTGGCGTTGTGGTGGTTGGGCAATGCTTTCATGATTCCTCTGGGGAGAAACCACTTCCGCATATGTTGCCCTTGGTGTATCTGGCCTTGGTTTTACCCAGGCCTTGTCTGTGTGTGTTGTCATGTTTTGGTTTCTTGTGTGTCTGGGTGGGTTCGTGGTGTTTACTTTTCGTGTGTGGGGTGCGGCCTTTCCGCCCTTTGCCTGCTGTGTGTGTCTTTTATGGACCTCGCAACCTTGGTAACCCGCTGTGTGGTTTTTCCCACACAGCGCGCACCTTATTTGCGGGTCCGTGTGTTTGATGTTGCAAGTTCTCGTGTCATGGGCCTCGGCGCATTTCCTGCACCTCACTGCCATGGAGCAGTGTGCCGCAATGTGGTTGAGGCCCTGGAATCTGAAGCACTGCACTGTCTTGTTTTTGCGGCACAGTGGTTCAGTGGTCACAGGGACCGCCAGGATCATCTTAATGTCCCTTTTATTTTGTGGGACGTCTGGTAGTGTGACCTGATACAAGGGCCATTTGCTCCCTATGTGTCCCATTTGTTGGACCGCCTTGACGATGTACCCCTGGGCAGTCAGGTCTGTTTTGATCGCCTGGGGGGCCACTCGTCTTGGTAGGTCTCTGATGACTATGTTTTTATTACGTGTTTTTGTTGTGGGGAAAGTGTAGTGGGGTATGTTTTTGCTGCTGAGAAGTGTTTTTATTGTGGTGTTGCTCGAGTGTCAGTAATGTTATTTTAATTTTGTCACCACCAGCAGGTTTTGCCTTGAAATTTCCTCCCCCGATTTCTGTTTTTAACAATTCGAACAGTTCGTCGTAGTTCTGAGTGAACTCAGCGACGATCAGAGGGAGGTGGTGGGTGACCTGGTTTTGTGTTTGTGTTGTTGTGTCTTGAGGTGCCTCTGGCTCATCGGCCACCGCCTGGAACCTGTTCGGGGTGGGTTCCACTCCCCGGGCCGGCGGGGGCCTCGGCTGGCGAAAGGTTTTCCTCGCCAGCACGAAACCATCCGAGTCCTGCCCGGTTACGCGGTTCCCTTCCAGTGCCGGTGTTTCCTGGTCCCCTCCCAGTGCGACGACAGGTGCTGTCGGGGGCGCTGGCTCCTCAGAGGGTGTGGAAGTGGTTGGGGTGGGGGTGGGGGTGGTGGAGTGCTTTTTCCCCTTGGAGAGCTTCTCCTTTTTGTCTTTCCTTACACGCCGTTGCTTTGATGTGGTGGACTTGAGTGGGGGGGATTTGAGGAACTGGGATCGGGTAGGGGGTTGGGTGGCAGTTGCGGGTTTGGGTAGGATTTTAGTCGGTTGACTGGGCTTCTGCTTGCCATTCAGGCTGCGGATGTGGTCGGCAAGGCGGTTACAGCCGTGGGCAAGCAGGAGAGGGCTGAGGAGAGGGGAGGGAGGGGCGGGATCGCAATTCCTGACGATGTATTTGTCTGTCTGCGTTTTGTGTAATTTTGCCATGTTGGTAGCGGAAAGGGGGCTTGCTGCCAGGTTATTGTCAGTTGCCAATGGGTTTTCCGGTGGCATTGCTGACCCTACTATAACGATGGCAGACGCGGAATTCTGAACGGGGGCGGCGGAAAACATTTCTGTGGTTCCGCGGCCCGCTTCCAGGTCCTGGCCTACATTTTCCCTGTTCTTGGGGGGGGGGGGGGGGGGGCAGAGACTGACTCTGCGGCAGCTGAGGTGCTAGAGACGGCCGGCCGCGCGGCCCGCGGCAACAAGAAAGCACGCCTTGCGTCGTCGGCGGAAAGAGACCGCCGCGACCCCAAGGCGCCACCCAAGCTCGGTATACCACAACGACGAGAAGACACGACAACTTTGCCAGGCGACGCCATGCAAATGTTTTTCCCAGTGCCGTCCGTGCTAAGACCTAGGCGCAAGTGCCCGTCAATGTTTTAATAAAATCAGAGCCGGAGAACACTTCTGTTTTTACTCCCGTGCAAGCGGGGGCCTATGGCTGACAGTACGCGAGTGAGAGGAGCGGTGCTCAACCCTCGACTGCTACTCAGCGAGTCCAGAGAACTAGACGAAGCGCTGATTATATAGGCAGTACGGAGGGCGCCACAGTCGATCACGTGGCGTCGGCTATGAGATTGTCTCTGGTGATGCCAACATTCTCGATTGAAAGTAATCGATCGTCACGCTTGCGGTGCAACGCTGACATCCAAATTTTATCCAGTTTAACACCTTCGTCTTTCCTGTTAAAATTATTACGATGTTTATCAATCTCGATAGCCTCTCTATACAAGCGTGCATAATAATGCGAGGTTTTTGATATGACGCTCGTCTCGCTGAATTTTATTTCATGATCACCTTCCTGGTAAACATGTTCCGCTACGGCCGATTTATCCATGTGACCCAGGTGGCAATTCCTCTTATGTTCAACAAGACGGGTGTTCACACTTCTCTTTGTGGTACTGATGTAAACCTGTCCACAACTACAAGGAATTTTATATACCCCCAGTGTAGCCAATGGGTCTCGTGCATCTTTTGCCGACCTTAAAAATTCTTTTATTTTTCTGGTGGGTCTGAAAATAGTTTCCACCCCATACTTGCCTAAAACTTTCCCAATGCGGTCTGTGACCTTACTAATGAACGGAAGCATATCCACCTAGACTTTATGGCTTACCCAAAGTTCATAAACCTGGGATTCCGTTGAGGCCAATTGTCAGCGCTATAGGCGGACCAACACACGAGTTAGCTAGACACCTTGCCTCAATGCTGCAGCCTTATGTTGTTAGGACGGACAGTCATATTAAAAATTCAGCTCATTTCATTGACAAGTTAAAGGAAATGAGCGTGGGTCCGGATGATATCCTCGTCAGTTATGACGTTGTGTCGTTATTTACCATGATTCCGGTAAACGAAGCTATCTTATGCATAGCGGATATTTTTCCTGCCGATATTGTGGCATTATTCCGACACTGCCTCACCACAACCTACTTTCAATACAATAATAACTTTTATGAACAGATTGACGGGGTGGCTATGGGCAGTCCTTTCAGTCCTGCTGTGGCTAACTTATTTATGGAGACTTTTGAACAACGGGCGTTGCAGACTGCCAGTAAGAGACCAGCCAGATGGTATCGCTACGTCGATGACACGTTCATAGTATGGACACACGGAGCAAAGGAGTTGGATGCCTTCCTGACACATTTAAACAGCATTAATCCGAAAATCCAACTCATTATGGAGACGGAAAGGAATGGGCAATTGAACTTCCTGGATGTGTCTGCGATTAAACGATGGGACGGAACGTTGGGCCATAAGGTGCATAGGAAGCCCACACATACTGATCGTTATCTACACAAAGAATCAAACCACCACCCTAGACAAAAAAGAGGTGTAATGAAAACTTTGGTAGACAGGGCGTACAAACTTTGTGAACCTGTTTATTTAAAAGATGAGATTGAACATCTACGGTCAACGTTCGTGAAGAATGGATATTCTAGCAAGGATATAGATCGAGCACTTCGCTCTAGGCAGGGAATCAGGAGTAACGACGAACAACAGTCGTCCAAGGGCAAAGTTTTTCTTCCGTTCATTAGTAAGGTCACAGACCGCATTGGGAAAGTTTTAGGCAAGTATGGGGTGGAAACTATTTTCAGACCCACCAGAAAAATAAAAGAATTTTTAAGGTCGGCAAAAGATGCACGAGACCCTTTGGCTACACTGGGGGTATATAAAATTCCTTGTAGTTGTGGACAGGTTTACATCAGTACCACAAAGAGAAGTGTGAACACCCGTCTTGTTAAACATAAGAGGAATTGCCGCCTGGGTCACACGGATAAATCGGCCGTAGCGGAACATGTTTACCAGGAAGGTGATCATGAAATAAAATTCAGCGAGACGAGCGTCATATCAAAAACCTCGCATTATTATGCACGCTTGTATAGAGAGGCTATCGAGATTGATAAACATCGTAATAATTTTAACAGGAAAGACGAAAGTGTTAAACTGGATAAAATTTGGATGTCAGCGTTGCACCGCAAGCGTGACGATCGATTACTTTCAATCGAGAATGTTGGCATCACCAGAGACAATCTCATAGCCGACGCCACGTGATCGACTGTGGCGCCCTCTGTACTGCCTATATAATCAGCGCTTCGTCGAGTTCTCTTCGCAGTTCGCCGCTTTACCTCCGAGGATATCTCCCGCAGTCGGAGACGAAACGTCAGGAGAGATGGTTCAGATGGCTCTGAGCACTATGGGACTCAACATCTTAGGTCATAAGTCCCCTAGAACTTAGAACTACTTAAACCTAACTAACCTGAGGACATCACACACACCCATGCCCGAGGCAGGATTTGAACCTGCGACCGTAGCAGTCCCGCGGTTCCGGACTGCAGCGCCAGAACCGCTAGACCACCGCGGCCGGCGTCAGGAGAGAGTTTTATACTTCAACCACGGCCTATCAGCCCGGAAGTTTTAAGTGAAGATTAGTTTTAAGAGTTGACGCTATGCCTACATTGCATGTATGGTCAATCTCGACCCCGTTAAGTTCATATCATGTCTCATGAAACAGGAACACTCAAGCATTACGCGTAAGGTTCGACGCCACTGTAGCAGTACCATCCCTTTTCGCAAATGGCCCGTCAAGATTTATGAAACTATTGCGTGGGAGGCTTAACCCTTTCGCTATGGTGAACTGTAGAAGCCAGGAGCGAATGTGCCGCTCAGCTGGTGGACTGCTGCAGCAGTAGAGTGAGGCCCACGCCGCCCAGCCGGTGGACTGCTGTAGCAGTTCCGCCTCGTGTCGTATTTCTCCGCTTCTCTATGCTCGACTTGTGTGGAAGTTTGACCTATGCACCATTATTCATACACCAATATTTTCTAAACTGCTACCTAGAGATCGATTTTAACATACCTTGTGGGTTTTACATTTCGCCAATAACGAACAGCCTCACGACAATGACTATTTGTACAAGCTACAGCCAGTAATTGGCCACTTTAGAAAACAATATGAGGAAAATTTCTATCCTAACGAAATGTTATGCATAGATGAAAGTCTTCTACTATTCAAAGGCAGGTTAAAAATGAAGCAGCATATACCTGCTAAATGTAGCCGTTTGGGATAACGATATTCGTCTTTTGCGACGTCCCCACAAATTATATTTTAGATTTTATTGTCTTCTGTGGCTCACATACAGATATTGAAAACTATAATCTCAGTATCTCAGGAAACGTTGCAGCTACATGGTAGAGCCATATTTACAGAAGGGTCACACCTTGTGCTGTGGCAATTGGTATACAAGTCCTGCCCTGTTTTGTTGGTTGTATGACGGGGCAACAAATACTTGTGGTAAAGTCAGGCACCCAAGAAAATATATGTCTAACATGGCTGAGAAACTAAAGAAAGGAGAGCCTACTTTCCGTTCTGCATAGGAATTTCTGTTGGCACTAAAATGGCGTGACAAAGAAGACGTATGTAAGCTTTCGACAGTCCACTCTGCAGAAATGGTGGAAACATCGAAGATGGATCGTCAAACAGACTCGAAGGAATTCAAACCTTCAGTAATATTAGACTACAATAAATCAACGGGATATATCGATGAAAGTGACACGGTAATAAAGACCATAGAAAGCATCATAAAATCCACTAAATGGTATCGCAAGCTGTTTATTCATATCGTGGACATGTCCCTTTTCAGCGCTTATTTCTTATATAAGAAATTTGTAAGGAAAATTAGTTATGCCAACTTTCAAATGGGAACTTTCCGGCAGATTAAAACTGTGTGCCCGACCGAGACTCGAACTCGGGACCTTTGCCTTTCGCGGGCAAGTGCTCTACCATCTGAGCTACCGAAGCACGACTCACGACCGCTACTCACAGCTTTACTTCTGCCAGTATCTCGTCTCCTACCTTCCAAACTTTACAGAAGCTCTCCTGCGGACCTTGCAGAACTAGCACTCCTGAAAGAAAGGATATTGCTGAGACATGGCTTAGCCACAGCCTGAGGGATGTTTCCAGAATGAGATTTTCACTCTGCAGCGGAGTGTGCGCTGATATGAAACTTCCTGGCAGATTAAAATTGTGTACCCGACCGAGCCTCGAACTCGGGACCTTTGCCTTTCGCGGGCAAGTGCTCTACCATCTGAGCTACCGAAGCATGACTCACGCCCGCTACTCACAGCTTTACTTCTGCCAGTAGAGCACTTGCCCGCGAAAGGCAAAGGTCCCGAGTTCGAGTCCCGGTCGGGCACACAGTTTTAATCTGCCAGGAAGTTTCATATCAGCGCACACTCCGCTGCAGAGTGAAAATCTCATTCTTTCAAATGGGAGTCATACAGGGAATCCTGGAAAAATATAAAGCAGAAAAAATAAGATCCAGTGAAGGAAAAAGTGCAGAACGTGCCTCGAGACTGACAGAAGGGCCTCGCCTACCTAACGAGCGGAGCAGCTACAGAACTTCTGTAGAATATTCTGTAGAGCGCAGAAGAAGTGGAAGCACACTAAAACGCGTTGTAAGGAATGCAATACGTCACCTTGCGTCTTTCTCTGCTTCATGATTTACCATACACTAAAGCCTTTTTGAAATGTAACACTGTGCAATGATATTCTCGTAATGTAGTCCCACTGAAATGCAATGTAAACCAATTGCAAATAAATATTATTGAACAAGTGAAAACAAAAATAGTATTCAATATATGTTTTGAATAATAATGCACCCATCCCACCAGAGCAGAATCTAAAACGCGGATCTTATAGAATGTACGAAAAAATTACGCGAAATATCTGAAAAAATCCAAAAAAAACTTTTTATTCAAAATGAATACCAAAAACATGTGCGGTTTGTGTAAATATTTTCCGGAATGAACATACTACTGGCCATTAAAACTGCTACGCCACGAAGATGACGTGCTACAGAAGCGAAATTTAACCGAGAGGAAGAAGATGCTGTGATATGCAAATGATTAGCTTTTCAGAGCATTCACACAAGGTTGGCGCCGGTGGCGACACCTACAACGTGCTGACATGAGGAAAGTTCCAACCGACTTCTCATACACAAACAGCAGTTGACCGGCGTTGCCTGGTGAACCGTTGTTGTGATGCCTCGTGTAACGAGGAGAAATGCGTACCATCACGTTTCCGACTTTGATAAAGGTCGGAATGTAGCCTATCGCGATTGCGGTTTATCGTATCGCGACATTGCTGCTCGCGTTGGTCGAGATCCAATTACTGTTAGCAGAGTATGGAATCGGTGGGTTCAGGAGGGTAATAGGGAACGCCGTGCTGGATCCCAATCGCCTCGTATCACTAGCAGTCGAGATGACAGGCACCTTATCCGCATGGCTGTAACGGATCGTGTAGCCCCGTCTCGATCCCTGAGTCAACAGATACGGACGTTTGCAAGACAACAACCATCTGTACGAACAGTTGGACGACGTTTGCAGCAGCATGGACTATCAACTCGGAGACCATGGCTGCGGTTACCCTTGACGCTGCATCACGGACAGGAGCGCCTGCGATGGTGTTCTCAACGACGAACCTGGGTGCACGAATAGCAAAACGTCATTTTTGCGGATGAATCCAGATTCTGTTTACAGCATCATGATGGTCGCATCCGTGTTTGGCGACATTGCGGTGAACGCACATTGGAAGCGTGTATTCGTCATCGCCATACTGGCGTATCACCCGGCGTGATGGTACGGGGTGCCATTGGTTACACGTCTCGGTCAGCTCTTGTGCGCACTGACGGCACTTTGAACAGTGGACGTTACATTTCAGATGTGTTAAGACCCGTGGCTCTACCCTTCATTCGATCGCTGCGAAACTCTACATTTCAGCAGGATAATGCACAACCGCATGTTGCAGGTCCTGTACTGGCCTTTCTGGATACAGAAAATGTTCGACTGCTGCCCTGGCTAGCACATTCACATCTCTCACCAATTGAAAAAGTCTGGTCAATGGTGGCCTAGCAACAGGCTCGTCACAATACGCCAGTCACTACTCTTGATGAACTGTGATATCATGCTGAAGCTGCATGGGCAGCTGTACCTGTACACGCCATCCAAGCTCTGTTTGACTCAATGCCCAGGCGTATCAAGGCCGTTATTACGGCCAGAGATGGTTGTTCTGGGTACTGATTTCTCAGGATCTATGCACCCAAATTGCGTGAAAATGTAATCACATGTCAGTTTTAGTATAATATATTTGTCCAATGAATACCCGTTTATCATCTGCATTTCTTCTTGGTGTAGCAATTTTAATGGCCAGTAGTGTATATAGTATAAAGTCCAATAATTGCGATAACACCCTACGAGTTTGAAAGCAGGACAGAATAGTGCCGCGGGCAGCGCGAAAAACTGAGCCACACAGCGGACACGGCCGGGCGGAACTGGCGCTCGTGCACAGTGCACGATGCAACAGTCACGGCGGCGGCGTGAAAGGGTTAAAGCATCTTTGTGTCGGATGACAATCCTAATTTCATCATTCTTGTTAAATATAGTTGATGCATAAGGTTTATGCAAGAAGTATTCCTGTCATATAATAGCCGGCCGGAGTGGCCGTGCGGTTCTGGGCGCTACAGTCTGGAACCGAGCGACCGCTACCGTCGCAGGTTCGAATCCTGCCTCGGGCATGGATGTGAGTGATGTCCTTAGGTTAGTTAGGTTTAATTATTTCTAAGTTCTAGGCGACTGATGACCTCAGAAGTTATGTCGCATAGTGCTCAGAGCCATTTGAACCATTTTGTCATATAATACACTCGTCATATTTCACCAGGCTAGTTACATCGAACGACGTCATTGCACTGCTTCAGACCTACTGCCTTAAGAAACTCATAGTTTGCAAGTGTTACCACCTTGCTGTTCTGTTGTAAAGTGTCGTGTTGTGCACTGGGCACGTTGGCTTATACCTTACACCCACCCTGTGTTCGTTGGCTGTACGGGGACACTGCCATCCCTAACAGGTTGAAGCTCACTGCCGACACTTCCAGTCCAGCAAGTTAAATGTTGTCGCTTCTGCCTCCAACAGGTCCTGGCTGATTGAAGACCAACACCGCTTCTGGATTTCTGCACTTTCAAGGTCATGGCTGGTTGTGCTTTAGATGAAGCTGTACAATGATTTGCTTGCCACAAATGCTGCCAAATTGATTATCCTGATCCACAATGAGCAGCTACAGATAATCCAATGCCTGAACTGTTACTGCGAGGTAAATAGCGTCGGCAGTGGTGTCAACGATCTGATACCCTGCGCCCACTGATGGGAAGAATCGGTGAATTGTAGGAATCAATCTGTTGCCGAGATAAGAGTATGTTGTGATGCTACATTCGACGCAGATTGAACTGACTGGAAATATGTCAACTGACTGATTGGATCTGTAGAATTTATTAGGAACCTTCTTCGAAACCTGTCCTTCGAAACCTGTCCTGAGTAGCCATCCTATTGACCCTTTCTAGTCTAAGACAATCGTTGTACCCGCTGTCTTTCTTTCAGTTTTCAGTGTATTGATATTTGCACATAGTGTAATCTCTTTTGCAGACGGTTTTAAAACTTCGTTTAAATCGTCACTATCAAGGTTCTATTTCCACAATTTATTTTCGACCATTAATTTCCAGATGAAATTTATTGTTAGCCTTTGTGACATTCGGAATGCTGTTGTAAGTCTCAAGTCCAATCAGCACAATACTCCACTCCAATTGCTTAAATAATCGATGGGAAGTAATTTGCATGTAATGATGATGATCGATCTTTCAGTCAGAGTATACGAAATTGCCTCTGAACCTCAACTGACAGGCGGATGCTTAATGCATCTCCTTATATATATTCACACAGGCCCATACAAGTGGGTACTAAGGTCTTGGTAGCGATGAACACTGTAGGACACTCGTCTTCTGTCTGCAAAGTATCGTTGCAAGTCTTCTGGTAGTTGCAAGTCTCCAAATAAGGCGAAATAGTAATTTTTATTTTTTTTTTTTTAACGTAAGCCAATCAGTGGGTTCCTGGACCCTTAGCAACATCAAAATTCCCCAATTTCACGTTCTCCAGATTTCCACATAGTCTTCGGTAATTTATCCTGCATAAAGACACCACAGAATCTTGGAATGGTGAATTTTTTCATGACAAACTTGTGCAGATGTGTATTTGTAAACAGTGTATAAGGTAGCATAGCTAACGGACCTTTTTTTTATATATGGAAAGACCTAGTCCTTTGTTGTATGGCTTAAGGTGTAGTTCTTTCCCGACGGCTGCTGCTTCCATTTTGCGTTTACGCATTCTTTCTTGCTCTACCCACACCTGAGAGTTCTGTGCGTTATTCACTGTTTTGGCAATAGCCGCAGCACCATCAGCCAGTATGCGCATTGCTGAGAGACCTGCAAGGGCAGGAATGAGGAAGGGGATAATTCCTCTTGATGTCTTGGGTATTGGCAGAACCCTGGGTGCTTTAACGAGTCATTTATGCTTTAGGACACTTTTAGCTGAATATATCACTATCAGGATATAGGTTTTTAAACACCCCTTCTTCTTATTCATCACTGTATTCTTCTTCTTCAGTGCACAACGTGCAGCATTCATAACTTGCTTGAAATTCACACTCAAACCCAATTTAATTTCACCATACATGTTTTAGCAACTGCAAATGCTCCTATGTGCTGCCCTACATCAGTAACCTTTCTCATACGTATTGCCTTGACTTTATCAGCTAAAATTCGATCTGCAGTGTGACGTCCTGGGAGAGCTTTGTGTTTTGTGTATATAATGTTGTACTCCAAACACACCTTGCCAAGCAGGTTAATCTCCTTATCACCACGAGCCAAACGTTTTTGGAGATTTGTACCAGTTCCACAGTAATTATACCCTGGAATGCGCAATTTGATGGAAAGTTTGTCAAGAATACCACCACCTCCTATAATATGTCTCCTGTGATGCATGTTATGCTACTGTGTTGGTTGTGCTCTGTTCACCCCATTATATAGCAAATCGTCAGCATCAATCCAGCTGTTTTGTGTTGTAGGAAAACCATACCTTTTAGCTAGTGCTCTATCCCCTCGATATCTTATGACATGTTCTATGAGAAACGCATGTGGTTCTTAGCTCTTCTGCGTTTCCTCAGTGTGAAAGCATCCTGAAATTTCAGTACCACTGCTGTCCTTGAAGATGAATTTCTGGGATTTGTTCTCTGCGCTTTGGCAACTGAATATCTCATTTGGCCAGTTTGGGACGTATGACTTCTCAAATGTTGTCTTGTGTTTTGAGATATGTACCAAATCACTCACTTTAAATTTCTGTTTACGTGGATTGAGCATTTTAATACAATAGTATACCATATCCATTATCATGAACATCGATTGGTCTAATTTTTATTATACTATGTTTGGTTCTATTATATTGTGCAATTATTTCTGGAATGATATCTATCCATTTGTATGAGCCACAAAGATTAACATAAATCCACATTTGACCATAAATTGTTCTGTCCAATGTTCCACTATACTTCCTTTCAGGTGGATGGATGTTGAGTAGTGATGTATTCCATACCGCTGAATCACTGGCTTGAAATGATCAGTTTGGAGGTTATGAGGGGATCGGTTCATCCCTGTCTCCAACAAACGTTCAAACACTTCCACGACATTTCTCCCCATTTTTGTTTTTAACAGGTAATGCCCATTCAGATTTGGAGTATCTATCGATAATAATTAAAAGATATTTTAATCCATTATTCTCATGTGAGTATTCCCTCATATCTACAAGATCAGCTTGCCATAAGTTATCCAAATCGTCAATCATACCATGCCTACAAGTGTATGTTTTATGTGCTGGTTTGTGCAGTTCTCGAACTGTCGTTTCCATACTCATTCAAGTTACCTCTCTCTCTCTAAACTCTGAAGTTACTGAGACGACTTCATTCAAATTGCTCGCAGCAGCTGATGCCATGAGCAGTCATAGTTGGTGTGTTATCTCACTGGAGTCATCGTAGTATATATACTGAGGGGGCTGATTACTGACTCTTCTTTGCTGAATGTCAGTACAATCACAGGTGCTATACTAACCACCTAATAATAATGGTTTTATAATGTCTCTGTATTTTGCACTGCATTGGTTTCCTGCTTTCCTCTGTACACTGGTCGATTGTAGTATTTCACCATACATCTCCAGAGATTTGAGTGAAAATTTTACTGTTTTTGAGGGTTTTAGGTAAATGAGGTTCAGAAGGCCTGGTGTGCTTTGAAAATCCATAACCCCTTTCTATATTGTTTTTTCATTTAAAGTTATAAGCTATGTGCCCAACATGTATGGTTTTTCACCACTGACACCAATGTTTCTGTCAATTCTAGCATCGCTGTGGTGGTTAATGAAACCAGCAATAGCGCCATCATCATCGTTGTGTAATTTTATTAAGAGTTCATCGAGAGATACAGTAAATGGTTTGAACGTTTCTCACAGCGTCTGCTCTCACTTCAGCAGCTCTAACCTTAGCAACCATAACTTCTCTGTAACAGCCTTCCATCAGCGATGCCTTTATGCTTAGTTGACATCTCGCTATATACTAAGCTGGCTGCATTTCACATACATTTTGCTCAATCTTTATGGGTAAGTCATGTACTTTCTTTTCAATTCCATCAACCTTTAGGTCTAAGTTAAGTTGTTTTATTTCTTTCTCAGATTGATGCCGGTGTACATCTCTAATTCCTTAAGCCCAGTATCTAATTCGTTGATTAATCTCAGAAGGGTCTGGGCATACGTCTCTAGGTCCTTAACTTTATGTTCGAGAGACTGAAATTTTCCATCCATGTACAAATGCATTCTCTGTCTATGCACATCTGCCCTCTTGGGCTGAGTGTCGGACACACATGCAAACTTATCCATGGTATACTCATCACTTTTTTCATAGCTGTATATATAGAAAATCCTGAAAGTTCTGTCTATACTTACAGTAACTCAGTTTTCTTGATTTATCAGTAACAAGAAACCTGTACTGTGTGTGATTACAGCAATCTGCACATATCTTTAGGGAATTATTGAATGACATGTTGGATCCTACATGCACCTGGTAAATGTGTTTTACGTTCAAATTGTCTTGTTTGAAAGGTATAACGAGACTTGCAGTATACTTCACCAACTATTTCAGGGAACTGGAATATGTCTGACAGAAATGATGGAGGACGAACTGTTCCAGGCAGGGTTCAATTTGGATAGTGTCTTGGGGATTTGGATAATTAGGATTAGGATTAGGATCATTTTTCTTCGGGGCAAAGTGATATTTCCAGCAGAGAGTACGAGTGTAGGACAGTAAATCTTTGACAAGGGCTGTTTAATCCCCAAACCACCTTCCCTACCCTCTGGCTCCTACCCTTGTAACCGCCCCCGTGTAAAACCTGTCCCATGCACCCTCCCACCACCACTTACTCCAGTCCTGTAACCCGGAAGGTGTACACGATCAAAGGCAGAGCCACATGTGAAAGCACCCACGTGATTTACCAACTGACCTTCCTACACTGTGAAGCTTTCTATGTGGGAAAGACCAGCAACAAACCGTCCATTCGCATGAATGGACACAGGCAGACAGTGTTTGTTGGTAATGAGGATCACCCTGTGGCTAAACATGCCTTGGTCTACGGCCAGCACATCTTGGCACAGTGTTACACCATCTGGGTTATCTGGATACTTCCCACTAATACCAACCTGTCAGAACCCCGGAGATGGGAACTTGCCCTTCAGTATATCCTCTCTTCTCGTTATCTGCCAGGCCTCAACCTCCGCTAATTTCAAGTTGCCGCCGCTCATACCTCACCTGTCTTTCAACAACATCTTTGCCACTGTACTTCTGCCTCGACTGACATCTCTGCCGAAACTCTTTGCCTTACCAATGTCTGCTTGTGTCTGTGTATGTGCGGTTGGATATGGGTGTGTGTGCGAGTGTATACCTGTCCTTTTTTCCCACTAAGGTAAGTCTTTCCACTCCTGGGATTGGAATGACTCCTTCCCCTCTCCCTTAAAACCCACATCCTTTCATCTTTCCCTCTCCTTCCCTCTTTCCTGACGAAGCAACCGTGGGTTGCGAAAGCTTGAATTTTGTGTGTATGTCTGTGTTTGTTTGTGTGTCTATCGACCTGCCAGCGCTTTCGTTTGGTAAGTCACATCATCTTTGTTTATATATATATATTGAACTATATATATAGTTCAAAAATCATACTTTGGATGCAATACATCTGAAAAATCAACAGGTTCTTTCTACACCTTCATTTACTGAATAATAGTTTCTTGAATAGGTGGAATTCAACTTGAATTTCTCTCAAACTTATTGGTTGTTCTTTAGTTTCTTTTGGTACTGTATTGATAGACTAGTGTAAATCATGAGCATCCATACTATTCACTCAGAGATAGTCTGCAATGTGTTTAGACACACTTTTAACATGATGCAGGCACCTGTTCAGTCTTTCCAACATACAGAATAATGCCATCCCTAGACTGAACATGGTGGAGTGTCAAAGACAAATGCTTGTGCTCCTGATATCACATGGAGTGCTGAGTCATCATACACTGTTGTAAATGAGAGAGTTAGAGCTCCATAGTTAATGTCTGGTGGTGTACAAGTTTGGTAATACTTGATAGTCATCTGCTTATTGATATAGGCTTCAGCACATACCATTTTATCCCATTTGTACTTGGTAAACTGCACTTTAACATTTTTAGATACATTTTAAATTTCTAACAACACACACCAGTCATTGGCTTCTACAGCTGCTAGTACACATATATTTAAACGTTTTGAACCTATAGATATTAAACTGTATGTTGAAGTGAAAAGCATTAGCGCGCTAGGTGGAATTGGTAGCTTCTGTTGTACAATATCTACACCTTGTTCTTCATGCAGTGGCATCAGAATCTTGTGAGATGACTCGTTTGTTGGCAGACAGTATTGATCTGTACATGTGGTGCAGGGCCACCAGCACACTTCTGCAAGTTTGGGACAGGCTGTGTGTATTCATCACTGAGTGGTACAGACAACAGCACATCGGTGTACTGCTCCAGTGTACTGACCAGGTGTGCAACAGGGTTCCATGATACCAATGCTGATACTTGTCCTGACACACTGGAGGTCACTGCAGGCCTTGAGAAGCCAGTGGTTGCTGCTGTTGCTGGTCTGGACACATCTGAGGTCACCACTGAAAAAGAAGAAGAAGTAGCAATAAGCATCCACACAGAAAAATAAAATGGAGTTGAAAAAAGGAATATATATAGACACACACACTTTTATGGTTCTTCCTGTTCTGCTGCTGCAGTGTGGTCTATGATCACCATCTCGTCTGCTGCAGGTAATGCTTCACGGTTCTTCTTCAAGAGAGCAACAAACTGGCAAGCTGCCTCGTCTGCCTGCCCTGTATATCCAGTGTAGTGATCACTTGACTAGATTTCCTGCTCTCCTATTTTCAGGTGGTGATGGAGGGGGACAAGTCCTGTTTCAAAAGACCTCTGGTGGTAGTTTTGTGAACTTCCTCACTCAGTATGGGTTGTTGCAGACATTCGTCTCTTAGACATGTTCAAATGGTTCAAATGGCTCTGAGCACTATGGGACTCAACATCTTAGGTCATCAGTCACCTAGAACTTAGAACTACTTACACCTAACTAACCTAATGACATCACATACATCCATGCCCGAGGCAGTATTCGAACCTGCGACCATAGCAGCTGCGAGGTTCCAGACTGTAGTGCCTAGAACCGCATGACCACACTGGGCAGCTTTGGACATGTTGATGGGGCATTTCAAAAAAGGTAGATGGTTGCAGCACAAGCAGTAACCTCTATGAGTTGCGAAATGTATCTTCACCCCATCCCACTGCATCTCCATTATTTGCTGAAAAGTATTCTTATTACAATACTCATACATTATCTTTCCTTTCCAATCTTTGTGTAGGGAGCTATGCATGAAATCCCCAACTGCCTGCTTGTATGTAGTACGTTTATTAAAATCATAGCTGCTCATCACCAGCATCTGCTCAACTGTACACATGGATGTTTGCACCAGAACAGATGAGCATCTCACCACTTGCACTTCAGAAGACTGACTGGACTTCTTTCGAGTGGCCTAAAACTCTAACACAAGCATTTATCAGCATGAGTTGCGAAATTTAACTTACCCCCGTCCTGCTGCATCTTCATTATTTTATAAAATGTATTCGTCTTCTTCATATATTCGTACAATCTCATCAACTTCCAAGCATCATGCAGGTAGCTATGGACATAGTCCTCAGCTGAATGATTGCAGCTAATAAAGTTGTTAAAGTCTTCCTTGTCCGAAACAGACATCTCGTCCACTGAACATATTGTACAAAATAAAGACTTATGTCCATTATATCCGGCAGCTCAGCACAGGCTGAAACTCCTTCACAAGTTGCGGAGGAGAGAGGGTGAAGGAGAGGGGAGAGGGAGGGCCAACAGTGCTCTCTGTTGGTCACATTGTGAACTAGCTCATTTGGTCTCCAAAACATAAGATGAACACACAAAATTTGATATTCCCACTAATAAATTTGAACTTCCGCCGTTTTCATGGGTGGGGTGTGGTGAGAGGAGGGGAGATGGAGGGGGAAGGGATGGGTGAGGAGTCAGGATATCTCTGAGGGTGGTGGACGAAGAGACCCATTATGGCTGTGGAAAACTCATAACGTCATCAGGGGGTGGGGTAATTAATTGATCAATTTAATTAATTTTCATAATTAATTTCATATCAAAAGTGCACTTGTACCACCAGTACCCTACTACTGACCTTATTTCCATTTGTCTCAAAGTCTGCCAACCATTTGGGTGGTTTGACCTGTAGCCCAGAACATTTTATGTAGGTTTTGTTTATTGCATGTTCTTGTAATTCACAGTTATCATCATCTGTTGTGGAGTAAACGTTCTCAGCTCTATTATCATCCCTTCAGTATCTTTTTCTACATTGTAAGAAGATGAAACGCCTACAGCCGTCCTTATGATCTTATTTGTTGTGTAGCTAACAGTTTCTGTGCTTCAATGTCCGCCCCGGTAGCTGAGTGGTCAGCGTGACAGACTGTCAATACTAAGGGCCCGGGTTCGATTCCCGGCTGGGTCGGAGATTTTCTCCGCTCAGGGACTGGGTGTTGTGTTGTCCTAATCATCATCATTTCATCCCCACCGACGCGCAGGTTGCCGAAGTGGCGTCAAATCGAAAGACCTGCACCAGGCGAACGGTCTACCCGACGGGAGGCCCTAGTCACACGACATTATTATTATTATTCTGTGCTTCAATGCGCTATTTTCAGGCTGTGATGGATGCTGAAGGGATTATCATGATCCATATACACATTGAATCAGTGGCCAAGGTAACTGTTTATGCAGACTATCTGTAACAGTGGTATCAGTACTCCAACCATCGACTGCCAACACTCAGAGGACTTGTGATTTTATATATAGATACACACACACACACACACACACACACACACACACACACACAGGGTGGTCCATTGATCGTGACCGGGCCAAATATCTCATGAAATAAGCGTCAAACGAAAAAAACTACGAAGAACGAAACTTGTCTAGCTTGAAGGGGAAACCAGATAGTGCTATGGTTGACCCGCTAGATGGCGCTGCCATAGGTCACACGGATATCATCTGCGTTTTTTTAAATAGGAACCCCCATTTTTCATTCGTGTAGTACGTATAGAAATATGAATGTTTTAGTTGGACCACTTTTTTCGCTTTGTGATAGATGGCGCTGTAATAGTCACAAACATATGGCTCACAATTTTAGACGAACAGTTGGTAACAGGTAGGTTTTTTTAAACTAAAATACAGAACATAGGTACGTTTGAACATTTTATTTTGGTTGTTCCAATGTGGTACATGTACCTTTGTGAACTTATCATTTCTGAGAACGCATACTGTTACAGCGTGATGATCTGTAAATACCACATTAATGCAATAAATGCTCAAAATGATGTCCGTCAACCTCAATGCATTTGGCAATGCGTTTAACGACATTCCTCACAACTGCGAGTAGTTCGCCTTCCGTAATGTTCGCACATGCATTGACAATGCGCTGACGCATGTTTTCAGGCGTTGTCGGTGGATAGCAAATACCCTTCAACTTTCCCCACAGAAAGAAATCTGGGGACGTCAGATCCGGTAAACGTGCGGGCCATGGTATCCACCTGTCATGAAATATGCTATTCAATACCGCTTCAACCGCACGCAGGCTATGTGCCGGACATCCATCATGTTGGAAGTACATCGCCGTTCTGTTATGCAGTGGAACATCTTGTAGCAACATCGGTAGAACATTACGTAGGAAATCAGCATACATTGCACCATTTAGATTTCCATCGATAAAGTGGGGTCCAATTATCCTTCCTCTCATAATGCTACACCACACATGATCCCGCCAAGGTCGCTGATGTTCCCCTTGTCGCAGCCATTGTGGATTTTCCGTTGCCCAATAGTGCATATTATTCCGGTTTACGTTACCGGTGTTGGTGAATGACGCTTCGTCGCTAAATAGAACGCGTGCAAAAAATCTGTTATCGTCCCGTAATTTCTCTTGTGCCGAGTGGCAGAACTGTACACGACGTTCAAAGTCGTCGCCATGCAATTCCTGGTGCATAGAAATATGGTATGGGTGCAATCGATGTTGATGTATCATTCTCAACATCGACGTTTTTGAGATTCCCGATTCTCGAGCAGTTTGTCTGCTACTGATGTGCTGATTAGCCGTGACAGCAGCTAAAACACCTACTTAGGCATCATCATTTGTTGCAGGTCGTAGTTGACTTTTCACATGTGGCTGAACACTCCCTGTTTCCTTAAACAACGTAACTATCCGGCGAACGGTCCGGATCCTTGTGTGATGTCGTCCAGGATACCGAGCAGCATACATAGCACACGCTCGTTGGGCATTTTGATCACAATAGCCATACATCAAAACGATATCAACCTTTTCCGCAATTGGTAAACGGTCCATTTTCACGGGGGTAATATATCACTAAGCAAATACCGTCCATACTGGCGGAATGTTACGTGATACCACGTACCTATACGTTTGTGACTATTACAGCGCCATCTATCACAAAGCGAAAAAAGTGGTCCAACTAAAACATTCATATTTCTTTACGTACTACACGAATATGTAACAAAAATGGGGGTTCCTATTTTTTAAAAACGCTGTTGATATCCGTTTGACTTATGGCAGCGCCATCTAGCGGGTCAACCATAGAGCCATTTGGTATCCCCCTTCAAGCTAGACGAGTTTCGTTCTTTGTAGTTTTTTCGTTTCATGCTTATTTCATGAGATATTTGGTCTGGTCACTATCAATGGACCACACTGTATATATATATTAGGGGGTCTCAAAAATTCGAAGTAGTTTTTATTTGAACGCATACCCTCTTAATTTAATTGTACGATGCCAAAACAACTATATGTAAAATTTCAGAACCTTAGAATGTTGGCAACCTGTGCCAACTTGCATTGAAACATGTCAGGTTGGCTGTACTTGGTAAGAAATGCGAAGGCGCGCGCCCTCGTGTCGGTGTGTCTCTAACATTGTTGGTCTAAATTGTTGTCAGTAAGTGAAAATGTCAGCGGAATTACATAGTAGTTCTAAAACGAGTATATTTTTAATAGGAGCGGTAAAACATCAGATAAAAGGTTCAAAACTGCCATCTAATGGGCAAGTTTTAGCAGTTTTATTTTATTATATCCGGGAAGTAAATTTAACTATCAGTGAAAGTGCAAATCTCACTATTCGGAAATGTACGATCTTTTGGGAAAAGGCGCGTATACCTACCAAATCTGTACCTAATTGTGTGAAGAAATTAGTGAACCTATATCAAGTTTGGAGGGAGTTGCAAAAAATGCACAAAAAACTCAAAAGATATTTGAGCAGCGTCGACAAGACTTTGACAACAAGTTGGATGATTTGTTCGACATTGCACACGCAGATGCACTTAAGTTAATGAAAATAAATGAAGATAATTTTTTTACAGCGACAGAGAGAGCCAGGTCGGCCTGGTCACTTAGCTGGAGTGGAAAATAAACTGGCTAATAAAGAGGAAAGATCGCGTATCAGAACTATTGAGGATGAAAACCGACGTGCTAAATATTTTTCCCCGTCAGCTCCTTCGACAGCATCTTATGACGCATTACAAAATGACTCATCTTCAGATTGCAATGAAAGTGAGATGTGTTTGCAAGAAAATTTCTCAACTGTGATTGAGAACATAAAATCTGGAACCAGTAAAACAACTATGCGGAAAAATTTCATTACTCCAGAATTAGTAGCAGCGCTAGATAGGTGTCAGTTGAGTGTGAGAAATTCAGTGCATATTCTTGAAGCTACCATTGAGGCACTTGGATATAATACTGATGAATTTCCTGTAAGTAAGTCCTCGACTCAAAGCATTCGTACAGAGAAACGGAAAGAGCGTGCGGAAGCTATAAAAATTAATTATCAAAACGAGGTAGCAGATGTGGCTGTTCACTGGGATGACAAACTGTTGCCTGCTACACATGATCGGGAATCAAAAGAAGAACATCTTCCGATAGTTATTTCATATAGAAATAAAGAGCAACCTATTGCTATGCCAAGGTTGGAAAACTCTTCAGGATGTGAACAGGCGAAAGCTGTTTGGAACGCGATTGTGGACTGGAATCTCGAAGACAAAGTGCAGTTTCTTTGTTGTGATGCTACGGCTTCAAAGGCAGGTCATATCAATGGTGTCTGTGTGCTACTTGAGCAAAAACTTAACAGAAGTGTCATTCTTTTTCCTTGCCGCCACCACGTGTATGAAGTAGTGTAAAAAAACGTGTTCCAGGTAGAAATCAGTTCAGTGACAACAAGTCCTGATATTCTACTCTTCGAAAAGTTCCGAGATAACTGGAAAAGTGTAGATCCAGATAACACACAGTGCTACAAAGAAAAGGTCGCACTGCACCTGTCTATTTCAGAAATTGAGAATCTGCTTGAGTTTTACCGCACTAAACTGACAAAAGAAATAATCAGAGATGATTACCGAGAGTTGATAGAGCTTTCTGTTACATTTTTAAGTGGAGATACGGACAGAAAATTCAAGATACAGGCTCCAGGTGCTATACTCCAAGCTCGATGGATGGCGGCAGCTTTGTGCTCAGTTAAAAATTTCGAGCAAGGAGAAGGTAGCGCTGTTTGACGTTTGCCTGTTCATCGTGACATCCTACGTCAACCCATGGCTCGAGTGTATTTTGGCAGATTTGTGCTTTTTGAAGTCAATGAAGGCATACGAAAAAATAGATAAAGACATCTCAAAAGCAGCTCTTTAGAAGATAAGCCAGCATTTGCGGTATTTGACTGATGAAGTTTCTGTCTTGTCACTGTTTGACGATGATGTGAACCTAGAAGCAAAAGTAAGAATGGTTGAAAATTTAACCAAAGATAATTTATCCGCTCATGCTAACCGTTACATCCCTTCGAAGGAAAAACTGACTGCAGAAAACAAACTTTGAAATGAAAATTTAGACACAAATGTTTTTACATGTTAAATAGTGAATAAATACGATTTATCCTGAGTTAAAAAATGAATAGAGACGTTGTTTCTTTAGTTTTCTGTTTTCATCACAATTCTGTTAACTGGTTTGCTGTTCTTAATTACAGAGAAAAACATCTACGACTTCATTTTAGTCAGAAGCAAGTTATTGCTCCATCGTCTTAAGAGTGATGACAGTTTTCTCCACGAATGTCCTGCCATGTGGTCAAACTATGCTTCCTTTGGAGAAACCAGAAAGAAGGTTTCAGCACTGAGAGCAGTGAATGATACAGGTGAAAGAGCAGTCAAGTTGATGCAAGATTTTCATGGTTTAATCTCGGATGAGGAGGAACAAAAACAATTTTTGTTACGTTGCGCACAAGAACACTGAAAGATTTATCCTGACTGCAGAAAACAAACTTTGAAATGAAAATTTAGATACAAATGTTTTTACATGTTAAATAGTGAATAAATACGATTTGGGCCATTCGGTGTTTTATTTACCAATCAATCATTAAGTTCCAGGACCCGTCCATTCCCACATAGTAAAAGTTTTCAAGTCTTACGTTTAGCGTCAAGTCGGCACGTATTATAATTTAATTGTAATAATATTTAGTATGTGAGTTATTAAGGTCAAACAGAAAAAAAGAGGGTATGCGTTTTCGATTTGAGGGTGAAAATTATTGAACTATATGAAAGTTAGCAGTTGATTGTTGGAGAACTGACAGCACAGTTACAGGTAGTCTGCGTAAACCAGTTTTTTTGGCCACTGATGTAGTGTATATATGGATCGTGATAACCCCTTCAACTACAGTCTGGAGAAGGCGCATTGAAGCGCCGAAACTAGTAGCTACACAATAAATAAGATCACAAGGATCGGTGAATGCGTTTCACTTTCTTACAATAGAGAACGGTCTACAGTCAAAGGGTTGGACATACAAAAACTTTTTCTACATCAAGTAACCAAGCATGTTTCCAAATTTCACTTTGTTTAACGTCAGGTGCTTCTCCTGTTTCCATAATCTCTACATTCTGTTATATTCATTCATCCTCTATAATAGATAAATCGCTTTTGTAACACTTTTGTTCAATTTTGCAGGAAAGATATTTGTATCAAATACAATATCCCTAGCAATCAGTATATTCCCTCTTTCTGGATGCCAAGAACAGTAGGCTTTCATGATTTCTGAATATCCAACCATTACATGGGATTATCCTTACGCAAACCGTGAGATCAACCGATCGACTGTGTGCAGTGCTAAGCTTTAAGTGCAGTGATATCTTTCTGTTTGTTTACTTTTGCTTGTTGTCTTGTTGAGTTTTATGTTACTAGCGATTTATTCAAACTGTACAAATATTGAATAAATCGTTGTTGTGTTTTACCACATAACATTTCGTCATTTGCAGTTAACCTCTACCCTGATGAAACATCGACTAGAACACTAAACATTTTTGATAACAGAGTCAGTATCATCATTATCATCGATCGTGGAGATACCATCGACGCCACTTATTACAGCATTTGAAGATGAAAGTACATCGTTCGCTACTCGAATCACCTCAACTTTGATTATAAATGTGCCGTCGAGTTCCCACACAAATCTACACTCCTGGAAATGGAAAAAAGAACACATTGACACCGGTGTGTCAGACCCACCATACTTGCTCCGGACACTGCGAGAGGGCTGTACAAGCAATGATCACACGCACGGCACAGCGGACACACCAGGAACCGCGGTGTTGGCCGTCGAATGGCGCTAGCTGCGCAGCATTTGTGCACCGCCGCCGTCAGTGTCAGCCAGTTTGCATGGCATACGGAGCTCCATCGCAGTCTTTAACACTGGTAGCATTCCGCGACAGCGTGGACGTGAACCGTATGTGCAGTTGACGGACTTTGAGCGAGGGCGTATAGTGGGCATGCGGGAGGCCGGGTGGACGTACCGCCGAATTGCTCAACACGTGGGGCGTGAGGTCTCCACAGTACATCGATGTTGTCGCCAGTGGTCGGCGGAAGGTGCACGTGCCCGTCGACCTGGGACCGGACCGCAGCGACGCACGGATGCACGCCAAGACCGTAGGATCCCACGCAGTGCCATAGGGGACCGCACCGCCACTTCCCAGCAAATTAGGGACACTGTTGCTCCTGGGGTATCGGCGAGGACCATTCGCAACCGTCTCCATGAAGCTGGGCTACGGTCCCGCACACCGTTAGGCCGTCTTCCGCTCACGCCCCAACATCGTGCAGCCCGCCTCCAGTGGTGTCGCGACAGGCGTGAATGGAGGGACGAATGGAGACGTGTCGTCTTCAGCGATGAGAATCGCTTCTGCCTTGGTGCCAATGATGGTCGTATGCGTGTTTGGCGCCGTGCAGGTGAGCGCCACAATCAGGACTGCATACGACCGAGGCACACAGGGCCAACACCCGGCAACATGGTGTGGGGAGCGATCTCCTACACTGGCCGTACACTGGTGATCGTCGAGGGGACACTGAATAGTGCACGGTACATCCAAACCGTCATCGAACCCATCGTTCTACCATTCCTAGACCGGCAAGGGAACTTGCTGTTCCAACAGGACAATGCACGTCCGCATGTATCCCGTGCCACCCAACGTGCTCTAGAAGGTGTAAGTCAACTACCCTGGCCAGCAAGATCTCCGGATCTGTCCCCCATTGAGCATGTTTGGGACTGGATGAAGCGTCGTCTCACGCGGTCTGCACGTCCAGCACGAACGCTGGTCCAACTGAGGCGCTAGGTGGAAATGGCATGGCAAGCAGTTCCACAGGACTACATCCAGCATCTCTACGATCGTCTCCATGGGAGAATAGCAGCCTGCATTGCTGCGAAAGGTGGATATACACGGTACTAGTGCCGACATTGTGCCTGTGGTTCTGTCAGTGTGATCATGTGATGTATCTGACCCCAGGAATGTGTCAATAAAGTTTCCCCTTCCTGGGACAATGAATTCACGGTGTTCTTATTTCAATTTCCAGGAGTGTATATCTGCAAAATGCTTCATCTCCATTGAACATTGATGATGTGAAACTCCCGCCATTCTCGTCAACAGTGAACTGTTGTTTCTTAAAGTGAAAGCTACTTTTCACAAACACCATGTGCACAGTGTCTTTGACAAGTATATGTTATTGTAGGCAAAAATGGACAAGGGTCACATACAAAACAATAAAGATGAGCCACATGAAAAGTTGTATGCTCATTGGAAGCTGCTTTGATTGAACATTATTCCACGCCACAACATGAACGTTTGAAAAATCTTCCTTCACCTCAAACGTACATGGATCTGAAACCATATTACATGCTGACTGAATTGCGTTCGTTTGCATATAAAAATCTCTTGTCAGAGACTGCATTATACGTAACATATTTTAACAAACTTTCCACAAAAATACGTCCTGTGTTGGCGGTGGATAACTAGCCTGCCATTAGCAGACCTAGTTAAGACGGCAGACATAATAGCTTATCACCTAAAAGAGAACGATTAAAAACAAAAACTTTGACAGAAGTACAAGTACTTTACGTAAAAAGATGAGCTGGTGTTGGTTCCACAAAAAATTTGGACGCAATGCAGTATAACACCAAGTGTCGTGGGATTAGCAAAACGGGTCGAAGAGCGTTAGTGGGCAGTCAGACTCACCATGTAGATGAACAGCACCCAGACAACAACAAAAACAATCACAATAGCGCACAGTACAACGACGCTACAGTCACAGCACGACATTTTAACCGGCCATTTATTCCAGACAGAAATACCGGTTGCAGATTCCTGATAGATTCTGGTTCAGAAATTAGTGTTTTTCCGTGGCAACGTCTAAACCAACATCAGCCACTTGTTTGTCCATGGCACCTGTGCTCTGAACCAACATCAGCCACGTGCTATAACCTGACGATGGCAAACATTACCCACATCAACATGTGCAGTCAATGGGAGATTTTGTTACATTGCTGTCCTACTTTCATGCCTGCAGGGAAGTTCGCCCAGTTATAGTAGCCGACTTTCTAAGATTTTTCTGAGTGATGACGGACCTGGTTATTTTCTGTTCAGTGAGTGCCAACATAAACAAATTTCCTCTTGTCGCATCGACAGTACAGGTTCACAAAGGATGTGCAGAACCTGCTCCAACCAGCACGAAGATTTCCGCAGGACATTCAATGGAGCCACGAGCCTCGTTTTTCAGCACTTGCAGACCGCACACATGTGCAGTGTACGAGAAGTAATCCACTTTCTCCACTACAATATCAGTGACAGGTGCAGTATGTACCATGTGTGACTCTACAGTAACGTTCGTTTGTGGCCTCTAATCACGCAAATAACACTGCTGAGAGGTCTTCAGTACCATTCACAACATGTCACACTCTGGCATCAGAGTAAGTATCTGCCCCTGGTAACTGAGTTGTCAGCGCGACGGAATGTCATACCTAACGGCCCGGGTTCGATTCCCGGATGGGTCGGAGATTTTCTCCGCTCAGGGACTGGGTGTTGTGTTGTCCTTATCATCATCATTTCATCCCCATCGACGCGAAAGTCGCCGAAGTTGCGTCAACTCGGAAGACTTGCACCAGGAGACCGGTCTACCCGATGGGAGGGGGGGGGGGGGGGGGGGGGCACTAGTAGCCACACGGCATTTCCACCAGAGTAAGTCAAACTCGTGGCAAACAAAGTAGTCTACTGGTCTACCCAGGTGTCTAGAAAGGCAGCCACATATGGATTTGCTCCTGTGTTTCGTGCCAGAAATACAAAGTTTCACAGCAACCATTCAGGATTTTCGTCTACCAACAGCATGTTTTGAACATATCCACCTGAGCCTTTTGGCATGTTATCATGTATAGATGGACACCATTACCTACTAACAATTGTTATACGAGGTGCCCTAAAACCATATCACTAGCAGACATCATGGCTGACACGGCTGAACCTGTTGCAAAGACACTTGTGAGAATCTGGTTTTCCCACCATGGGATTTCTCTTAGCAGCGCCACAGACCGAGGCCAACAGTACGATTGATTGCTGTTCGACGAGCTATTTAACCTTTGTGGCAGCCGCCATATTCACACGACAAGTTCCCATCCAGCTAGTAACAGCATGACTGAGCAAATGCATCGCTCACTTAAATCTGTCCTTATGTGCCACGAAGGTAATGAGAAGTAGTAGAAATGAGAACAGCGGGAAACTTAACATCAGGATTGATGGTCACGAAGTCAATGAAGTTAAAGAATTCTGCTACCTAGGCAGTAAAATAACCAATGACGGACGGAGCAAGGAGGACATCAAAAGCAGACTCGCTATGGCAAAAAAGGCATTTCTGCCCAAGAGAAGTCTACTAATATCAAATACCGGCCTTAATTTGAGGAAGAAATTTCTGAGGATGTACGTCTGGAGTACAGCATTGTATGGTAGTGAAACATGGACTGTGGGAAAACCGAAACAGAAGAGAATCGAAGCATTTGAAATGTGGTGCTATAGACGAATGTTGAAAATTAGGTGGACTGATAAGGTAAGGAATGAGGAAGTTCTACGCAGAATTGGAGAGGAAAGGAATATGTGGAAAACACTGATAAGGAGAAGGGACAGGTTGATACGACATCTGGTAAGACATGAGGGAATGACTTCCATGGTACTAGAGGGAGCTGTAGAGGGCAAAAACTGTAGAGGAAGACAGAGATTGGAATACGTCAAGCAAATAATTGAGGACGTAGGTTGCAAGTGCTACCCTGAGATGAAGAGGTTACCACAGGAAAGGAATTCGTGGCGGGCCGCATCAAACCAGTCAGTAGACTGATGACTAAAAAAAAAAAAAAAAAAAAAAAAAAAAATGTGCCACCAAGGATCTCAGATCGACGGGCTGCTGTGGGCTCTTCTTGGTCTCCGTACAGCTGTAAAAGAAGATTTGGCCTATTTTCCAGTGCGAATACTGTTTGGAGAACAGCTGCGAGTACCTGGCGATTTTGTCGCACTCTCGTTCATGTGCCTGGCGATTCTGTTACACTGTCTTTAACAACATCCCAGCTGTCCAGTAATCACACTGGTTTTGTCCAAAAACTTGAGCTGCACATCCAAAAACTACACCCACAGTACTGCAACGCCACAGACAACAACCTCAGGTCATTTTCGAAGAAATGAACACATCAACGCAAGTCTGGCTGCATGATGACGCTGCACACTCACTTCACACTTTTCCATATTCAGGCCCCTAGGAAGTGATATTAACAGGAACAAACACTTTCGTCATCCGTAAGGATGGCATGAATGAGACTGTTTCAATTGAGTGCCCCAAGCTCGGTGTTATTGTCAGTTCAACAATTTCACTGTTACACAGCTCACCAGCACAGGTACCTGCCCAATAACCCCCTCTCTGCTTTGCAGCTAAAACCACATACACCAGGAGACACAACCACTTCTGATCAGTACCCTGCAACACCTGCAAAGAGACGTTTGGACAGACGTATAAAACTAATTTCCAGATGTTTCCAGCATCCCAGGTTATTGTGCAGACAGAAAGTAGAAGGACGATGTTGACCAGCTGACTGATAATCAAATCGCACTTACCGCCCATGTTCTTACTTATCTTCCATCTACAATTACTCCAAGAAAGGTGCCCAGAGATGTACCCGCTCTGGCCGCCTGCCACTGATAATCAAATCGCACTTACCACCCATGTTCTTACTTATCTTCCATCTACAATTACTCCAAGAAAGGTGCCCAGAGATGTACCCGCTCTGGCCGCCTGCCACGGGCATGAGTTGGTCGCTTTCCCAAAAGTGCTTGGAGAGGGCAGACGATGGGTGAGGAACAACAAGCCATTGGTCCAAGCTACAGCCTCTACAGCTTCTCAAGGGAGGAAAAATACTGTAGCGACCACGAGATCGACCGATCGAGTAAGTGTTGTGTGAAGTGATATCTTTCTCTTGGTTCACTTTCACTTGTTGTCTTGTTAATGATCTCTTCAAAGTGTGTAAATCTTCAGTAAATAGTCATTATGGTTTGCCATACATCATTTACTCATTTGTAGTTAGGGTAACAGTACAGCTTAAATCCTATATCATTTTGCTTTAAATATGTCACATTGGTTTTTCAGTTTTGCCCATGCATGACATCCAAATAATCACAGATGATACATGTTTGATTATCGTCCATCCCATAGCTTGTAGCAACAACATTTGCTGTTGTCCAACATCTATTTCACAAGTAATTTGCTGTTGCTATCGAGTAATCATTAATGAAAGCGACAACACATTTAGTTTCACCATGTGACTGTGGCCTAAAGGTACAAGTTACTTCATTATGTGTCATATGTAAAGGTTCATTTATTTTGTTTTCAGTCTGCTTGGGGAAAAGCTTGGCTTTCATCTTGCCTTCTGACTACACACTATACAACTAATTTATCATGACATATGACGCTTCGAGAGTTATTTCACTACATCTGACCTATTTCTTACTTATGTCAGTGTGACCTACCTTTCAGTGTCATGAATCCATTTTCCGACTAACGGGGTGATTTCCGACAGGCCCATTCCACGTATGGAAATACAGAAGTTGTCTTCACTAAATTAGTACACATTGCTTTTCTTTGCAGCTTTTGCGAATATTTCGCTACTTTCTTTCATGATTCTAGCTTCAACTTTTGTTAAAGACGCTATCACCAGTCATCGGTCGACTGAGAGACTAATACCAACTTAAACATGATGTTCGGAAAGTACAATGTATTGTGCAAGTTGACTGTTTGTCCTCCACATTCTTCTGATAGGTATACACGCACAATGTCGAAACCAGTGTTTTGCAGATATCCATCATCAGCTACTTTATCTGACTCATGACATTCGGCGAAAGTGACAAACTTTTCACATTGATAAGTCATGTGATCTGTTGCTCCACTGTCGAGAATTCACACATGGATTCTTTTGTCATCTCAGAGTTGTATGTCGGAAGTGGATATGCAACAGAGCCCAATATGATCACACTTAATTCATTTGTAGGATGATTTTCTGTGTCAATGTGTTTCGCTGTCGAAACGCACTTTTCCTAGCAATTAGTGTTACAAAATTTGAATACTTTTGTATCTGCCTTCTTTTTATAGGTTGCTTGCTCGCTGTTTTAAAATGTGATCATCAAATGGCAGGCAGTATTTTCTAATATTTCCATGATCTAGACAACGGAGAGATCATGGACCAGGATCATATGTTTTTACGTAATTGTTGCGATTGTTATCACGCTCACTGTTGGCACGACATCGCCACCTTTGAACACTTCCACCTCACTTTACTCTGTGGAGAGGATCCAAAGGAGGACGGTCAGGGTCAAATAATTGAGACCGTGACTGTAGAATAAATACACTTTATTGCTTGGGAGCAAAACATAGGAACACATGTGCATACTACAAAACCTCAAACGAGCTGAATCCAAAGATAGTCCAGCAGCTCTGCTGTGAGACGGGAGTGTCTTGCGCCAGTAATCAGTAATAATGCTAAGTTTTTGGATAATTTGAGTAGAAATTAGCTATAAAGGACACACTGAAAGCTTACAAACGCTTGTAGATTTATTATGAATCTGAAGAAATACATAAGTTTAACTGCCTGTTTATAGTGATTATCTAAACAATGAAGTGTTAGAACCATAGTACATATACATAAAGGAGGAGCAGCATTCAACAAGAAGCGATTTTTGCATTTTGCTGCGTTGACGTTTTGGACCGAAAATCGGCATGTTCCTAGCTGCTGTACACGCCTGGCTGCAACGACAGATTAACGGCTGACGCGGAACTCTATGCTCCAGTGGAATATTATTGCACTTTCGTAGCTATAAAATTCGTATACTTTCCTAATTTCATCCCTCAGTTATTCATATGCACTTAGCAAATTAGCGAATATACTAAAATGGCTGACTGTTATTAAAGGGGAAGATATGATGCTAATTACATTTCAGTTGTGTTTAAGAACTTTTGCCTGACAGAAGGAAAGCGTGTTTTTGCTATTTTTGTAAAATGTGTTGTAGAAGTTGTAGAAGTAAACTCAAGATTAAACAGTGGTCAACATTTGTTGTAAAGTATGTGGTCAAGATCATTATTATTGTGCGCTAAATCTAGAGAAATAAAGCCTTTCTCGCAAAATTAATTCAAGACCATAGTGTACACTATTGACCAATTGAGATTATTTTAAATAGATTGATACATATATTTTAAATGTAATTATTACTTAGACCCATAATTTTCTTTAATGTCACATAATTTTTTTGTCCAAACCACGTAAACAACCTTCAAATTTCATAAACATTTCTATTGTAGCGCTTGGTGTATGACACGAAACTCTTGTATCTTTCTAGGTGTCTGTACCACTGGTACAGGTAGTTCATCGACATCTTTATCCCAGCAAAGATGAAACTTTTCAGATTTATTCCGTCTAAAAGCGAAATCTAGATTACTACTAAATGCAGATTCATGTCTGGTATGTCTTTGTGGTAATGAGTAATGCTACTTTTATTTGCTTTTGCAGTAAGTCATTTTTTAGTGCAAAATGGTAGTACAACTAATGTTGTAAATCACTGATTAGATTAGATTAGTTCTTGTTCCATAGATCATGAATACGTCACTTCGTAATGATGTGGAACGTGTCAGGTTAATAAAAGGTTTCTATACAAGATATTACATTAGACAAAATATTACATGACACTCAATTTTTTTGTGGCCTATGTGATTCAGTCATGTGTTCAATATTCCTTTGATAGCTCTAGTTGCTTTCTTTTGCACAGGAATACAGTTATTGTACAGGATAGTTTGCACAGAGACTAATACAAATAAGAAAATCTTAACAGAAGAAAGTATAACATGTATACAACTTTTTTTTCACTTACAATGGTTCTTAATTTGTAAAGGATAAAACCACTTATAATAGCTTGCTATATACATGCTCAGTATGTGCCTACCACGTCAGTTTGAGATCTAGGTGTATGACTAGCTATCTGACTGAGCATACTCATTAACTCTGTACCTTAGTTTGTAATGGAAAATGTAAATTGCATCAGCTTCAATGTTAAACTCAGATATCACGTGAAAAATCAATTAAGAGACGTATTATGCCTACTTTCGTCCCACCTTGAGTGTTGTTGTTGTTGTGGTCTTCAGTCCTGAGACCGGTTTGATGCAGCTCTCCATGCTACTCTATCCTGTGCAAGCTTCTTCATCTCCCAGTACCTACTGCAACCTACATCCTTCTGAATCTGCTTAGTGTATTCATCTCTTGGTCTCCCCCTACGATTTTTACCCTCCACGCTGCCCTTCAATACTAAATTGGTGATCCCTTGATGCCTCAGAATATGTCCTACCAACCGATCCCTTCTTCTGGTCAAGTTGTGCCACAAACTTCTCTTCTCCCCAATCCTATTCAATACTTCCTCATTAGTTACGTGATCTACCCATCTAATCTTCAGCATTCTTCTGTAGCACCACATTTCGAAAGCTTCTATTCTCTTCTTGTCCAAACTATTTACCGTCCATGTTTCGCTTCCATACATGGCTACACTCCATACAAATACTTTCAGAAATGACTTCCTGACACTTAAATCTATACTCGATGTTAACAAATTTCTCTTCTTCAGAAACGGTTTCCTTGCCATTGCCAGTCTACATTTTATATCCTCTCTACTTCGACCATCATCAGTTATTTTACTCCCCAAATAGCAAAACTCCTTTACTACTTTAAGTGTCTCATTTCCTAATCTAATACCCTCAACATCACTCGACTTAATTCGACTACATTCCATTATCCTCGTTTTGCTTTTGTTGATGTTCATCTTATATCCTCCCTTCAAGACACCATCCATTCCGTTCAACTGCTCTTCCAAGTCCTTTGCTGTCTCTGACAGAATTACAATGTCATCGGCGAACCTCAAAGTTTTTATTTCTTCTCCATGGATTTTAATACCTATTCCGAATTTTTCTTTTGTTTCCTTTACTGCTTGCTCAATATACAGATTGAATAACATCGGGGAGAGGCTACAACCCTTTCTTACTCCCTTCCCAACCACTGCTTCTCTTTCATGTCCCTCGACTCTTATAACTGCCATCTGGTTTCTGTACAAATTGTAAATAGCCTTTCGCTCCCCGTATTTTACCCCTGCCACCTTTAGAATTTGAAAGAGAGTATTCCAGTCAACATTGTCAAAAACTTTCTCTAAGTCTACAAATGCTAGAAAAGTAGGTTTGCATTTCCTTAATCTTTCTTCTAAGATAAGTCGTAAGGTCAGTATTGCCTCACGTGTTCCAGTATTTCTACGGAATCCAAACTGATCTTCCCCGAGGTCGGCTTCTACTAGTTTTTCCATTCGTCTGTAAAGAATTCGTGTTAGTATTTTGCAGCTGTGTGTGGGGCGGCGAGTGAGTACTGCAAATTGCTTGGGAAATAAAGTTTGTTATTTAAACGTGGGAAAAACACTGCACTTCCCGGCTTTTGGAATGTTGTATAATGCTGTCTTTCGCCGTTCTCAACACTGGCTCTCTCTTTGCTTTTTGGCACCCAGAAAGTGATTTAACGAAACGTGGAGCCTGTAATGAGGGTTCCTAGTGCCCACTTAACCTGAGAATATTATTATAGCTGCAGCTTATAGCTCTGAAGAAGTAGGAGATTGTTCGGGATTTCTAATCAAAAACAATTTTCCAAAATAGTTGAGTATATTCTGAAATTCACTGATAACATCACAATTATCCCAACAGCCTAACAAACAGAGCAGTTCAGAGTCTAATTCGCTGATGCAACTATAAATGTCCGAATTGAATGTCAAAAGAATGCTCGCCAAAATTTGATGAGAAAATCTCATCAAACGCCACGCTAAAATGATTGGTAGAATGTCTGTCCCGCGACGGCACGTGAAAATACAACAACACTCAAACTGAAGCTAGACAATGAAAATCATTCCAAAATAATCCTTCATTTGAAATGTTTTCACAGTTACGCGTATACATCGTAACTCAATACGGCACCCGAGGCAGTTTGTAGCAGCGCTACCGTAGCGAAGCGACTTCCGACACAGCTGACGTGCTATTCAGCGTCTGGAGAGAACTGGGGCCTCCCTTACTCGCGCAGTGCTCTTATATATATAGCCTCGGTGCGGACGGCTAAGAGAACGCCGGCTCTAACTTGGCTCTCACGACTGGCCGCTGGGCTAGTAACGCACCACTTCAAGTTACACAATAATTTATAGCTTCTTTTGCTGATGGCTTATGACGCTGTTAATTTAATCGTGCATTTAGCACGCAGGTAAGTATTTATAATAAAATTATGACGTGGCTAAGTTAAATATCTTGGGCGAGAGAAATAATTAAGTTACGCTGCACGCAGCAGATGAGCTCTGAACTGGTCCTTTTGAGATCCGCTATCGCTATAATTTTATAGGTATTCAAAAGAAACTTTTCACATCTTCATAGTCATAGCAGACCTCCAACCTATTTAAATCTAAACATCCTAGTCTTATTCATTAGCCTACTTAATCTATCTTGCTTCCTTCAGTTTTGAGATGAAAACCAGAAAATCATGAATTTCCACTAAAGTCTTAACCTGTGAAATCCAAAGTACTGTTTTTATTAAATCATTATGAAAGATGAGTCTAAATATAAATTTTGAAGTCTCTAGCTCCTTTCTGTTGCGCCAATGATTTTTTCAGAAAAACGTCCAAATTTAAAAAATGGCTGAAGTTATCGAACTGCTATTTAACACACATTAATTTAGTATTATTCCTTACATGCTGGAAAAGTTTCAGATCATTTGCTTGAATTTTAAGGTATTGCGCAACATTTATGACGTCAGAGCTAGTTACAGCAGACTGGCTGGCACACAATGGAAACTGATGTGAATTTACTACAGCGTGAGTAGGCTGCTTCCCTACATCACCCTCTACTTAAATTTTTTTGTTTATGAATGTTAATGAATGAGAAAAAAAATTTAATTACAAAAGGGAAGCAAGAGTACAATTTAACTCCCTATAAAAATCAAAATTGAAATATAAACATGTAGAAACATTAAAGAAAACTGATTATCTACATTAATTATTTAAATTGTGGGCATGTTCGCTGCCTTTTAAACAATGTCAGTACTCAAAATTTTAAGCGAAGTCACTGAAATATTTCGGCATACATATTGCCTTAGACCAACAAACACATAATAATTGAAAAATTATGAAAATCTTAGACCCATTAAATACATTAAATACACTTTTACATACACAAATTCAAAGAAAATAACATGATACATAAACAGATGATTATCTCTTAGCAGTCTTTTCTAAACCTGAAAGAAAGTTCACAAATAATTTTTACACACGTGGTTGTAGCCGCTTTGGCTGGCGTCCTACACTTCCATTCACAAGGGTAGAGGAGGGGAAGTTGCTATGGTGTGCGTCCTTCACGTTCTCTCTAACTTACATGGGGGAAAGGGGAGGGTCACTGTGAGTTGTGTCCAAGTCACTCCTCGCTTTCACGCAGCTACCAGGCTGCCATTATCTGGTTTGTCCTGTAGAACAAACAAAAGAGTGCCTCAGACTCTGTTCACTTAATATCTAAGGGTGGGTCACAATGAAATGGGGATATATACATTTTAACTTCCAATATATTACTGGAACAAAGTTAACAGAACTTTTTTTTTCAACATTACTCTTGCGGTCACTTAAATGTCATAAAATCGGTAAATAAATGGCTCAAAACGCCGTTAGTCACGTACTAGAGAAAATCTATGCTCATGGCATACAATCATGAATCCTATTTAACGTCAGTTTATTATTTCTGGGCCGGAACACTGAACCAATGCTCGGTACATTCCTGACATTTGTATATTAAGCACTTAACTGAATCATCTTTGATTATCTTATTCTTAGAGATAGTATGAGTATGATTAGTGGTTGTTTTCTCAGCTTCTTTGTATATGTGAGTAACTTTTGGTAATAGTACAGTCCTGAGTGTTCAAAACACACTACGTTTAGTTGCCTACAAAATCCACTTATTGGTCCTCTACTGTTGTCAGGTCCACATCTGCAATTAGGGTCTTACTTACTTTGAAGTGTATTTATGCTGAGCTAAAATTACTGTTTCACGTCTGCTATTATGTTTCTTATTTATATTGCTAGTGTATGTACTTATTTACCACTCACTCTATTAATATTTAAAGCATAGGATAGCACATTTATTTCTTATTCATAGTGTATTGCAGCTGATTAGTTTGCTCACGTGGCAATCCATTTCCACTCGATCGGATGCTGAAACCTCAGGTAGTCTCTCTCGGACCTACCACTAAAGTGCATCAAATAATTATGGACGAGCGTAATGCTAAATTCCTTAAACCTATAGGGCACCATGAGCTGCTCTGTCTCATCTAACATAAGGGTACCTATGGTCGCATTCACGCTTCCAACTCATAACCTCAATACGCGTAGGTGTATCCTGTCACACACTACACTAAAATAATGGCCAGCTCCAACCTTATAAATACTTCAGGGACGTGTCCTTCACGTCTCAACCACAAACACTGCTCAATTCTATTACACTGCCTTTCCTTGCTACACCAGGTGAGTTTAATCTTAGAACTTATCTGCATATTTTTCCTAACACTAAGCAATCTCTTTTACTATTTCTTGGTTAGCTCTAATGCATACACTAGGTTTCACTACCACTTCAGATCCTGCTTATACATGAATTCATATATCTTTTTAAATTACTGTTGGTGGACCATTTCCAACCAAACACCACTTTGTACTTACTATATTACCAGGGTACTACACATAATTGTTACTCAAATACATTTGTATCTTAATTACGTCATACTTCTCTATTGTTTGTCACTATTAGGTTTGTCACATTAGGTATTTTTCTTCACTGATCGGTAGATAGAATGGTAACATAACTCATGGCCTGATAGTCATGACAGAAAAATTTCATGTCTGAAAGAAGAGATCTAAATTTTGGTGGATAGGAAAGATGAAGAATGAGTGAGACCTGAAAGGGAAAGAAGATCTCACACAGCTGGGACTGCACAGCTGCCACACTGTGTAGAGGTTACAGAACAACCTCCTCCCTACAGCCTTCATTGGCTGCCAATGCTGACTTGATAGTCATGACGGAAAATTTTAATATTGCAAAGAAGGAGTCGAAACTTTGGTGGATAGAAAAGATGAAGATTGAGTGAGACCTGAAATGGAAAGAAGATCTCACACAGCTGGGACTGCACAGCTGCCACACTGTGTAGAGGTTACAGAACAACCTCCTCCCTACAGCATTCATTGGCTGAATGCTGTATTGATAACCATAACGGAGAATTTTGCATGAAAGAAGAGGTCGAAATTTTTGTGGACAGGAAAGAGGAAGAATGAGTGAGACCTGAAAGGGAAAGAAGATCTCACACAGCTGGGACTGCACAGCTGCCACACTGTGTAGAGGTTACAGAACAACCTCCTCCCTACAGCCTTCATTGGCTGCCTATGAATCTGCCACGTCGATCTGAAAATACTTTATGATGCCTCTTTAGAACCTGTCTCAGTTCTTCCTTTTTATCGTTTGAAATCTTATCTATTTCCTGCAATTCAGCTTCTATTTTGTCTAAAATAATTGCTTCTTCTTCTTCTTCTGTTTTCAGCTTACTGTTACTAAGATTCACACCTTCGTCCCAATACCTCCTATTTTTCAAAATTCTTATAGGCAACTCCCAAGTTTCATGATCAGTTACTACATGCTTATCACTAAAAGGTACTATAATTACTCCGGTTATTGGTAAGACCATTTTTATTTGGCTGTTCTCAAAGTCCACAACACTCTGATATTTTGACAAGAAATCTATGCCAATTAAAACCTCAATACTGAGATTGTTTACAATTAAACATGGATGATCTATTAAATTACCATTAATGTTAAAGGGTAGTAAAGCTTCTTGCTTTACCGTTTTTGAAACCTTGCCAGTAGCACCAATTATTCTTAGTCCTGATACCCTCATTACTGTAAGCTTGTCTTTACCAGGTAATGCATCAAAGAAGGACTGAGATATTGCACTCACCTCACTTCCACTGTCTAAGAGACAACGTACATTGATACCTACCATATTTACTATTATTATAGGGTGGCTTATTCTAGGTTGTACAGGTGGTTCCTCAAATTCATCTAGTAGTTCCTTTTGGATTTGTCTCCAACTAAAGTGATTGACATCTGTCTTCATTACATTTAGGTCACAGTGTGTAGGGGTTTCCTGAATTACATTTTCAGCTGCCTTTTCCAGTCGGTCTATTAATTTTAAATCGAAACACTGCACAACTTCATTACATTTAGTTTGCTGAACATAACCCAAATTACTGTAGTCTGAGCGATTCTGCGTCTCCAGACCGGGCATAACACTAGTTACAGCTAAACCACTTTTACCATTATCGTCAGTTTCCTTCTCAAGTGACAACTGGTCACAACTACTGGGTTCATTGACCCTCAACAGCCTACCCTCTACATTCTCACTTATCTCCTGTCCTAAGTCTATTAGTACATTATCAACATCCTGCACAGGCACTTTAGATAAGAGCACATCATCCTCATCGTAAATATAAGCATGAATTTCTTCTGCTTCTTCACCTGTCAATTCAATATTTTGTAGCTCTTCCCTATTGTTACACTTCTGCGCCTTCTCTTTCTCTTCCCACTTAGAAAGCGTTTCTAACACGGTATCTATCAAATACTGTGAGTGATCTAATATTTCTGTTGTATCTTTAGATGCTACCGACTCTTCATCCACATGTTCAGTTTGAGTATTCTGATCTGTCTTACCAATTCCCTTAACTACTGGCTTAGGAAAAGTAACCGCCTGGTGAGCGCCAGTGTCCTCATAGACGGGAACTAGTTTTCCTGCCTCGGCCTATTGCTGTTTCCTTTAGTTTCATTATAATTGACTGGCACCGCATTACTTTCCGTACTGTTGTTTACGTGCATATTTCTGTTTGGAACAAAATTATTATCCCTTGGACGCCATTGTTGGTTCTGATAATTATTTCCCCGATTCCTACCTCTCTTGGGATGGCGAACACCTACTGTTCTGATATTTACATTACCATTTTGCTCATTCCTAAAATTACTATTATTGTTAGTGGCATTTCTGTTATTACGTGCCTGCTCCTCATTGGCAGCAACACGTTCTACACGTTCCAAATATTCAATGAAACGATCAAGATTGTCTCTAGGGGCCGATATAATTCTGGTTTGCCAATACCATGGCAGTTTGGCTTCAAGACCTAATATAATCATTTCTGGCTTTAGCTTTTCCGCCAAATGTGACAAACGTGAAATCCATGACCTAGCAAATTCTTTAATTGATTCCTTGCCTGCACTGAAGCGTTTTCCACTCCAAAATTCTCTTAACACTTCATTTTGCTTATTACTAGACCAATATTCATTAATGAAAGCTGTTTTAAACTCCGCTAATGTTTTACACTTCAACATAACATCAGCTGACCAACGCATGGCGTCACCTGCTAAATGACTTCTAATAAATGAAATTTTCTCTCGTTCAGACCAAGTTGGTGGAATCACATCTTCAAAATCGTTCCAGAAATCCAGCGGGTGGATATTTTTATCTGGATCGAACCGCAAGAACTGCCGACACCCGATAAAAGCGGCGTTTGCAGCTACAACTTGTTGTATACTACCATTACCAGAAGTTACTGAAGCTACTTTACTCTCAATGTTAGCAATGTTAGCACTAATATTTTCTACTCTTTGTACAATATGAGTAGTATCACTTTTGAGTGCATCTACGTCTGCTTGACATATGTTTACTTTTATGTTAACATCTTTAAATCTGTCTGAGCAAAGTTCAGATTCCGCCTCGATCTTTTCTGTTAACTTGTGCTCCAGCTTCGCATCTTCCATTTGGAGGTCTTTGCGAACCTCAGAAACTTCGGATTTAACTGTTTTATACATTTCAGAAAATTGTTGAGCAACCTTTTTCTTAATATCCTCATGATTGCAATCAATTTTACAATTCAAACTGTCTAGATCCTCTTTCAACTTATTGCAACCAGCCTTGAAGGTATCGTCCATTACCTCCAATCTTTTATTAAAATTTGTTTGACTGGCCATAATCTCATACTTTAATTCAGCATTACTGTTTTTGACCTCAGTTATTTCAGACTTTAATTCAGCGGTCATTTTAGCATTACTGGCTGACATTTTTGCATTACTGGCAGCTATTGCTTGTAATATAATATTTAAATCAACAGCCCCAGCATCTTTGGGTTGCTCACTAGCTGGCTTTTTATCACACTCAGGTGACGAAAAACTAGCTCCAACACCAGAATCATCAAAACTAAATGAAACTTCTGATTGATCAGTCATATCTAACTTCTCCTGTTTAAACTCTACCATCTCTGAAGACTGTTTCATTTTTAATTCATCAGAGAAACTATCATCCAATAAATTTACAATTTCTACCTTCTGCTTTACTACAGGGGTCTCTATTATTGAATCATTACCCCTTCCCACACTACTGTCAGGAGATAATACTTCATATTTTACTTTAACATTACCACTTTTATGCATATTTACACTTGAACCGTTGTCTGGATTTACAGTTCCTTCAACAGACATAGGTTCTGATTTAAGCTTAACCTCAGTTTCTTTTGGCGGTTCCATCGCAGACAGTCTTTTAGTGCAGGTTAGTAAAATTTTTAACAGCTTTTCACTTAACTTAATTCCTTCTGCCCGACGTTGTCGGCGCGGCGTACCAGAATTACTGATGCGACGTGGCACGTTGAACTGCAGACGGCTCTCCGACGGCTGTTGTGTGTTCGCGTGGCCCGCAACTGCAGGCGCGGCCCCGGCTGCTGTGGCGGACGACTGCGGTACGGCGAAACTAGCTTCTCGCGATGCCGGCAGCACCGCTAGACTCAGTGCCAGCTCCGTCAATCCAGATGCGTGGTTAATTCAATTGCGTCGTCCACATGCCCACGTAACACTTTCACTGTTCTATTACTCAGCTGCGTGTCGCATTCCACTCGCGAATCCGAATAGTTAAAAATCACTTTCACTTAGTTGATTTCCCGGCCGATGCACCATATGTGGGGCGGCGAGTGAGTAAAGCAAATTGCTTGTGAAATAAAGTTTGTTATTTAAACGTGGGAAAAACACTGCACTTCCCGGCTTTTGGAATGTTGTATAATGCTGTCTTTCGCCGTTCTCAACACTGGCTCTCTCTTTGCTTTTTGGCACCCAGAAAGTGATTTAACGAAACGTGGAGCCTGTAATGAGGGTTCCTAGTGCCCACTTAACCTGAGAATATTATTATAGCTGCAGCTTATAGCTCTGAAGAAGTAGGAGATTGTTCGGGATTTCTAATCAAAAACAATTTTCCAAAATAGTTGAGTATATTCTGAAATTCACTGATAACATCACAATTATCCCAACAGCCTAACAAACAGAGCAGTTCAGAGTCTAATTCGCTGATGCAACTATAAATGTCCGAATTGAATGTCAAAAGAATGCTCGCCAAAATTTGATGAGAAAATCTCATCAAACGCCACGCTAAAATGATTGGTAGAATGTCTGTCCCGCGACGGCACGTGAAAATACAACAACACTCAAACTGAAGCTAGACAATGAAAATCATTCCAAAATAATCCTTCATTTGAAATGTTTTCACAGTTACGCGTATACATCGTAACTCAATACGGCACCCGAGGCAGTTTGTAGCAGCGCTACCGTAGCGAAGCGACTTCCGACACAGCTGACGTGCTATTCAGCGTCTGGAGAGAACTGGGGCCTCCCTTACTCGCGCAGTGCTCTTATATATATAGCCTCGGTGCGGACGGCTAAGAGAACGCCGGCTCTAACTTGGCTCTCACGACTGGCCGCTGGGCTAGTAACGCACCACTTCAAGTTACATAATAATTTATAGCTTCTTTTGCTGATGGCTTATGACGCTGTTAATTTAATCGTGCATTTAGCACGCAGGTAAGTATTTATAATAAAATTATGACGTGGCTAAGTTAAATATCTTGGGCGAGAGAAATAATTAAGTTACGCTGCACGCAGCAGATGAGCTCTGAACTGGTCCTTTTGAGATCCGCTATCGCTATAATTTTATAGGTATTCAAAAGAAACTTTTCACATCTTCATAGTCATAGCAGACCTCCAACCTATTTAAATCTAAACATCCTAGTCTTATTCATTAGCCTACTTAATCTATCTTGCTTCCTTCAGTTTTGAGATGAAAACCAGAAAATCATGAATTTCCACTAAAGTCTTAACCTGTGAAATCCAAAGTACTGTTTTTATTAAATCATTATGAAAGATGAGTCTAAATATAAATTTTGAAGTCTCTAGCTCCTTTCTGTTGCGCCAATGATTTTTTCAGAAAAACGTCCAAATTTAAAAAATGGCTGAAGTTATCGAACTGCTATTTAACACACATTAATTTAGTATTATTCCTTACATGCTGGAAAAGTTTCAGATCATTTGCTTGAATTTTAAGGTATTGCGCAACATTTATGACGTCAGAGCTAGTTACAGCAGACTGGCTGGCACACAATGGAAACTGATGTGAATTTACTACAGCGTGAGTAGGCTGCTTCCCTACATGTGGCTTATTAAACTGATTGTTCGGTAATTTTCACATCTGTCAACACCTGCTTTCTTTGGGATTGGAATTATTATATTCTTCTTGAAGTCTGAGGGTATTTCGACTGTTTCATACATCTTGCTCACCAGATGGTAGAGTTTTGTCAGGACTCGCTCTCCCAAGGCCGTCAGTAGTTCCAATGGAATGTTGTCTACTCCGGGGGCCTTGTTTCGACTCAGGTCGTTCAGTGCTCTGTCAAACTCTTCACGCAGTATCGTATCTCCCATTTCATCTTCATCTACATCCTCTTCCATTTCCATAATATTGTCCTCAAGTACATCGCCCTTGTATAGACCCTCTATATACTCCTTCCACCTTTCTGCCTTCCCTTCTTTGCTTAGAACTGGGTTTCCATCTGAGCTCTTGATGTTCATACAAGTGGTTCTCTTATCTCCAAAGGTCTCTTTAATTTTCCTGTAGGCAGTATCTATCTTACCCCTAGTGAGATAAGCCTCTACATCCTTACATTTGTCCTCTAACCATCCCTGCTTAGCCATTTTGCACTTCCTGAAACTCTGTACAACCTCTGGTTCTTTCAGTTTATCCAGGTCCCATCCCCTTAAATTCCCACCTTTTTGCAGTTTCTTCAGTTTTAATCTACAGTTCGTAACCAATAGATTGTGGTCAGTGTCCACATCTGCCCCTGGAAATGTCTTACAATTTAAAACCTGGTTCCTATATCTCTGTCTTACCATTATATAATATATGTGATACCTTTTAGTATCTCCAGGGTTCTTCCATGTATACAACCTTCTATCATGATTCTTAAACCAAGTGTTAGCTATGATTAAGTTGTGCTTTGTGCAAAATTCTACCAGGTGGCTTCCTCTTTCATTTCTTAGCCCCAATCCATATTCACCTACTACATTTCCTTCTCTCCCTTTTCCTACACTCGAATTCCAGTCACCCATGACTATTAAATTTTCGTCTCCCTCCACTATCTGAATAATTTCTTTTATTTCATCATACATTTATTCAATTTCTTCGTCATCTGCAGAGCTAGTTGGCATATAAACTTGTACTACTGTAGTAGGTGTGGGTTTCGTATCTATCTTGGCCACAATAATGCGTTCACTATGCTGTTTGTAGTAGCTTACCCGTGTTCCTATTTTCCTATTCATTATTAAACCTACTCCTGCATTACCCCTATTTGACTTTGTGTTTATAACCCTGTATTCACCTGACCAGAAGTCTTGTTCCTCCTGCCACCGAACTTCACTAGTTCCCACGATATCTAACTTTAACCTATCCATTTCCCTTTTTAAATTTTCTAACCTACCTGCCCGATTAAGGGATCTGACATTCCACGCTCCGATCCGTAGAACGCCACCTTGAGTATGGGGTCATATTCTGGGGTAATTTGGCAGCAGCTAAGCGAGTTTACAGAATAATGAAAAAGGGCATTAGGATCATAAAAGATGTGAACCTAGAAACTGCTGTAAACCCCTGTTTAAGAGTTCAGATATTCTACCTTTACCATGTAGTAACATCATGGAGTTTTTTAAAACTTACGTAATTGAAAAGAAATAGCAGATTACTTAAAGAGGGAAATCTCAGCACAACAACTTCTTTGTTGACGAAAGAGTTCATGGGTGAACAGCCGGGTGTTAGTGTCCAAAAGGCACAATATTTCGGCAAGCGACCACGTTGCCATTATCAGGTGCGCTGACGAACTGACCGCCGAGGCGTCAGCGACGGGCTTTTATCTCTTTTATCTGCTTTCCCCCCCCCCCCCACCCCCTACCCCCCTCCGGTGTTCCGAACGCGTTCCGCTCCCAGACGCGGAGCGTCCAGCATACGTTCCGTTCGCGGTCCGCGCCAAGAGGTGGATGTTGGCGGTGTCTTCTTAGTATTTCTGCCTGTTCTCGAAGTCAGTTCGTTGTGGGATGTCTTCTTTTTCCTTTTAATCAGTTTCAAAGTGTGCTCTCAGGCTTTACTAAGGATATAATAGGTATCTTGATTGATCTCAATTCCCGAACTCGTATCTCGATAGATTCTATAATGACACAGCCCAAGTGTTTGGACGTCTGTGTCAGACCTTTGTCCGGGCGTAATTCATTCTGTGTAATTCTGAGTGGCAATGTTCAGCAACTGCCGATTTGTTAGGCTGCTGCAGTCTGGTGTGCAGTTGTTCTTGGCAACGATCTCCTATAGTACCCACCGTTTGACCTACATAAGTCAGACCGCATTCTCAGTGGATCTGGTAGACTCCGGATTTCCTTAGTCCTAGATTGTCTTTGAAATTACCAAGCAGTGCCTGTGTCTTAACTGGTGGCCAGAAGACACTCTTCATTTGAAGTTTTTTAACAATTCAACCTATAAGGCGCCACAGAATGGAATAAATGCTATGCCCCCATCCTGCTGAGGTTCCTTTTCCGTTTCCTCTGGTTGAAGAGTCGGTGCGGGACGAAGAGCACTCCGAATTTGCTTCTCTGTGTAGCCGTTTTCCCGGCAAACCGACCAAAGATGTTCAAGTTCTTGGTTAAGGCTCTCATTGTCAGACAGGTTACAGGCCCTGTGAACCAATGGTTTGAGGACGCCGTTCCTCTGCACTGGATGGTGGCAGGTGTTTCCTTGTAAGTAAGGATCGATGTGCGTCTTCTTACAGTACACACTGTGGCCCAATGTGCCGTCTGCTCTTCTTTCAACCAGGACATCCAGAAAGGGGAACACTCCATCCACTTCGACTTCCATGGTAAACTTGATGTTCTTGTGTATGGAATTGAGATGTGTGAGGAAATAATTCAGCCTGTCTCTGCCATGTGGCCATATGACAAAGGTGTTGTCAACATAGCGGCATAAATGGGAAGGTTTCCACTGCGCTGAATCCAGGGCTTTCTCCTCAAAATGTTCCACAAACAAGCTGGCACATTGGGCCACAGGGTGTACCATAAGAGGACGCACACCGACCTTTACTTACGTGCAAACAACTGCCATCATCTAGCACAGGGGAACGGCGTCCTCAAAACATTGGTTCACAGGGCCTGTACCTTGTCTGATAATGAGAGCCTGAACGAAGAACTTGCACATCTGCAGTCGGTTTTCCGGGAAAACGGCTACACAGAGAAGTATATCCGGAGAGCACTAAGTCCAACACTGATTTTACAACTAGAGGAAACAGAAGAGAACCTCATCACGATAGGGGCATAGCATTTATTCCGTTCTGTGGCGCTTTATAGGTCGAATTGTTAAAAAACGTCAAGTTAAGACCATCTTCCGCCCACCATTTAAGTCACAGACACTGCTTGGTAATGTGAAGGACCATCTAGGACTATGGAAATCCCCTGCGATTGTGGTATGACTTACATAAGTCAAATGGTGCATGCTATCGAATTCCGTGCTGTCCTTCCACTACAAGAAGGTCGTTGGCAAGTCTAACTGAGATCTCTTGAGGCTGAAATTGTTGCATGTTTACTCATGCTATAACTATGTCATAATCCTGGTCAATATCAGTAATGTCATCTGTGTGGTTGGTGCCATTTATCGTCGCATTGGAGGTATCCTGTAGGATCCACACAGGCTTCAGTCTATTTGCAATATTCGGTATCTCCTTCAGTAATATGTCAAACGTGTTATTGTCTCGTCTAATCACTCTGTGTAGACCTGAGTATGGCGGCTGCAATGCTATGCAGACAGTATCATCTCTCAGCAATACAGAGTCATAGTCCTTTAGGGCTTGATGGATAAAGATTTTATGTGAACCTAGTGGTTGGAAGGAAGGAGGGGGGGGGGAGGTGTGTAACATACACCTGTTGCAGATTAATGAAACCAGTGTCTAAGTCCTATGTACGTGATGGTATGGTCCGTGCCAATGAACTCCATGTAATGTTGCTTCTGTAACATTCTATGCTGTCGGATTACTGGACTGAATAGTGGCAATGGTTCTGGCAGGCTGCAACAGAAGGGACATATCATTCTGTATTCATTATAGATTTCTATGTTTCTGTTAATGGTATTCATCTATGAGGTTCTAACCTGGGTTGAAACACTAGTGGGTTCCATGATTATGGTTTGTTCGATAAAGAAGATAAATCAAGGTAACTGTATTATGGTTTTGTAAAGGAAATAATTTTGTATTTTGTCTTTGTTGTCTTTAATGATTCTTGTCTTAACATCCTGTTCTCTTTGATTAGCAGAAACTATATTACATAAGTTAAAGGTTGGAAACTGCTTTAAGACAAGATTTTGCTGCAGCAATTCAATTTTAATAGCTTTACCCTGTTAGTCATTCTTGTATTAACTGTCATTACATTGAACGAAGTACGCTATTTGCATTTGAGATCTCTATTGTGTAGTTTGATAAATGAATTTGACCTATTGTATACTCAATCAATCAAATCCACGAGTAATTATTTTGGGCCCCAGCTCCCTGCTTCTATAACAAGATCCCCATGAACCCCATGATCTATTTCTACTAGAGACATGCGGAGGTCTACTTTATACGCTGATTGCATGCCTAGAAGCACACATGGTAGGGCTTCCATCCACCCCCTCCATCCCACTTAATGGATGTTTTTAGCGTGCAGTGCCAGTGCTAGTGCTTCACTAGACAATTAGTTTGAGGATGGAAAGCTGTAGTTCAGAAGTGCTGAACACTCTGAATGAGAGAGTTTGTTAAAATATGCTGATTCAAATTCTCTGCCTTGATCAGTCGTAACTGAGGTGGGACGACCGAAACGGGAAATCTGCAAATTAACAAATGCTTTGGCAATGTGATGTCAGGTATTAGTATAGCCTCGCCCCAGCAGTGTAACCTGTGGATTGATGAAAGGGTATAACGAAAACGACATGAGTCTAAGAGGGGTCTGACGAGGTCTAAGTGGATGTACTGAAAGCAGCCCTTAAAAACTTTTTATATTTGGCCACACAAAGTGGTCTGTGATAAGTTTCGTTGTTGGACAGATCTCTGGATGGTACAGCCCATGTAGTTTATTGAAGATGATTCTCTGCATGCTGAGAGTTACTAGTGGGCAAAGACGATACTGTGAAACATTGCACAGTACTTGTTTTGAGGAGCAGGGAAAAGTGCAGTGTTCTATGCACAAATGGTTTGTTGTATTGTGTAAGAATTCTTATAAATCTCATGTCCATTAGTTGTACTTCAGCTACATTGTCATAGTCAGGAATTACTAAGTGGACATTGACCTTACAGAGTTCGCTCGGAAATTGCTCTTGAGCTTGGTGCCACAGGGCAATCTCTTAACATTTCATCTTGTTTCGTAGTAACAACAGAAACCTGAGAGGTGACAGGTTTAAAATCTTGTTTAGTGGCAACACTTTCAACTGTCTGTGCTACCACTGCGTGAGCAGACTATATTTGCTACTTGTGTTTGCTATTTGTGTAGAAACATTCGACACAGTCATAGGTATTTCGGATTGTTGGTTCGCTAGAAGTTTTAACTGTTTTAATAGTCCACTTAGTGTAACCGTGGTAGCCTAGAACGAAACATCGGACACTTTTTCTGTTGAAACTTAAATAATGGATTGCATATTTGATGCCTCAGTGCATTACATCTGACTACATTGTGTACAGGTTTTTATCATACCAAAGACTTGAATTTCAGTTTAACAATACCATCTGATAATCACACTTTCTTACCATACCACTATATAGATGAACTATTAATATATAGTTTTCAACTACTGTGCAACAGCAGAACCAGTCCTACACTGATGGGAAAAAAATCTCAACACCATGAAGTAGTTGGGTGACAAACGAAAGCTGATAGGCGTGTTCCTACATATGAAGAATGATGTCTATTAAGATTTCGTGCCAGTCGTATAAGAGTGGCGCTAGTAACGCCACTATGAGGATGCAAATAACACTCCGTCTTCAGGCCACAAGTGGCCCATCGGGACCATCCGACCGCCGTGCCATCCTTCGTTGAGGATGCGGATAGGAGGAGCGTGTGGGCATCATACCGCTCTCCCGGTCGTTATGATGGTTTTCTTTGACCGGTGCCGATACTATTCGGTCGAGTATAGTAGCTCCGCCACACCCGACAGCGCTTAATTTCGGTGATCTCACGGGAACCGGTGTATCCACTGCGGCAAGGCCGTTGCCAGATGCAAATAAGGTTCGCTTTAAATATCAACTGTAACAGTCGCGAACGTTAGTTCCCTTTTAGATTGGACTGGTGAGTTGACGTTAGTCAAGAATTCCTTTAAAGTGGCAAAGACGCCACTATCAACACCTTATTGAGGTCGAACGACACGGTGTAACAGGGCCGTGAGAAGCTGGATGTTTTTTTATGCGATACTACAGAAAGACTTAGCAGGAATGTAGCCACTGCACGTGATTGATGGCAGAGGTCGCACGAGACATAGCAAGAAGACTGGTCGTCAGATGCCAACGTGGCACTGCTGAGAGAGAAGACCATTGTGTTAGGCGTATGGCTCCTGCACATTGTACCGCATCTATAGCGTCAATCTGAGGAGCAGTTGGCACCACAGTGACACAAAGAACTATTACAAATCGGTCACTTCAAAGACAGCTCCAAGCCAGGCGCCCTGTAGCGTGCATTCCACTGACTGCGAAGAGACGGCATTTGCGACTTCAGTGATGCCCAGCGAGAACTCATTAAGGGCAGAGTGGGGTCAATTATGTTTTCTGATGAAAGCTGGTTCTGTCTGCGTGCTGGACACACTGGACCCACACCTGGAGTTATGGTCTGGGGTGCGATTATATATGACAGCAGGAGAATTTTTGTGGTTATTTCACGCACCCTGAGTGCAAATTTTTACTTCAATCTGGTGATTCGGCCTCTTCCGCTGACATCCATGAATAGCTTTCCAGGGTGTGTTTTCCAACAGGATAACGCTCACTCACATGCCGCTGCTATAACAGAACATGCTCTACAGTGTGTCGACATTTTGCCTTGGCCTGCTTGATTACCAGATCTCTCTCCAATTGAGCACATATGGGCGACCGTCATATGATATCTCCTGCATCAACCACAAACAGCATTAACTAACACTGTACTGACTGTCCAAGTGCACCAGGCATGGAACTCCATCCCACAAACAGTCATCCAGCACCTGTACAACACAATGCATGCACGTTTTCGTACTTGCAATCAACATTCTGGCACTTACACCAGTTATTAATGTACCAGCATTTCACATTTGCATTGCCCATCTCGTGTTTACATTAACCTGTGATCTTGCAATGTTCATCACTTAAATATGTTATGTAGGTAAATGTATTCCTGAACTTCCATTACTGGCACAGGTGAACTACAGCAGTAGACTACAGTAGAGTACGTGATGACCCCACCCCATAGAAAAAATAATTATCAAAATCTGAACTGTGAAGTCACTCAAAATTCCAGTTGGAAAACCAAACTATTTGTTATGCTTCTCAATTGGTCACAATCCCACTTTATTTATGAACGGAAAAAACGAATATTTACGAGAAAGTTCTCTGAAAATAACCTAAGTCAACGAAATTGGTATATATCCTCCGAAACTTCAAAAGCATCAAAGATAATATCTGACAAAATTTAGAAAAGGTAACAAAATTACGTGAATCACATACAACACTGTTAATAATTACATGAATACTGGGGGGATTCACCATACATCTACCCACTTTTGAGTATAACCATCATCTCTCAATACTAAAACTTGAAGCAATACAATATCAAAGGTTTTAACACTGTGTAAACATTCCCCACGTGTTTTGACAACTGGCAAATATGATTCGCGCCCACAGCAGGAAATGCACAAATGGTGAAATAGCAGCTTTTATGTCATTGGTCAGATCTCAGGTAATTATGGCGGTTCAACAATTTTTTCATAATGTGGGGCCACAGTCATAATATATTTCTTTAAAGTCAATACCACCATTAGACTGTTGTTTATTTACAGTGTTACTTTTACACTTACACAATCACGATTTCGGCTTCAAAGTGCCATTACCAAGTGTTTTCTGAAAGCAGGTTAGACAATAACAGTGAAATACATACCAAGTGATATAACCGTATAACAATCCATATTTGTAATGCTTACTTATAAGAGTCATAATTGCCTAAGATGGCATACTGTCGTATTACAATACACTATTAGACACATTGTCTAAGAGATATTTCTGGCAGAGCCTACTACTTTGATTCGTTATTGAATACACCATCTTGGCTGAATTACAGTTGGCTAAGTGTCAAATAGTCTTGGTCAAAGAAATTCCTATTACAAGCAGGTGACCTTTTTTAGTCTTTGGACTCAGTGTCCAGTAGGATACGATAGGTTAGGAGCAATCGATTTTCTTTGGTAGTTGTTACATCTTTGCAGTACCTGTTTCTCTTAGTATACAATGAAGTTGCTTGCTCAGTTTAAAGTACATTTTTGTAGTTAAATATATAGCTTTGTACGTGAAATTAACACGTGGCCAACTCTAAGTATATTTACCTACTAAAATGTACTTTAAACAATTTCAGTGACTAGCTGGAATTTTATATTTATAGATGCAGCGAATATTATCGAGAGGTTTGTTACTGTTTATGTTTATGAGCAAGTAACTTCATTATATACTAAGATAAACAGGTACTGCAAAGATGTAACAACTACCAAAGAAAATAAATTGCTAACCTTTCCTATCCTACCGGACACTGAGTCCAAAGACTAAAAAAAGGTCACCTGCTTGTAATAGGAATTTCTTTTACTAAGACAATTTGACACTTAGCTAACTGTAATTCAGTCAAGATGGTGTAGGGCCTACTCAGTAATGAAACAAAGCAGTAGGCTCTGCCAGAAATATCGACTCTTAGACAATGTGTCTAACAGTGTATTTTAATACGACAGTATACCATGTTAGGCAATTTATAACACTTGTAAGTAAGCATTACAAATATGGATTGTTATACTGTTACATCGCTTGTTATGTATTTCACTGTTATTGTCTAACCTGCTTTCAGAAAACACTTGATAATGGCACATTGAAGCCGAAATCATGATTGTGTAAGTGTAAATGTAACACTGTAAATAAACAACAGTCTAATAGCGGTACTGACTTTAAAGAAATTATGGCGGTCGCCGTAATTTAGGCGCGCAGCTGTATTTCGCGACAAATTACTCTTATTAGTCACTATCAGGCTGCTGTACTCATAACAGTACAAAATATCAACTAAAATAATGCAGCTGCAATAATTTTGACACGCAAGAGGAAATAGTTCTAATGAGAGGAAGAAGTCTATATATACTGGTGTTTCAACAATGACTATCGTGCAACTATTAGTTCACTAATGGTACTTTTATTTTCGATAGCAGAAAGCAAACATAAACAAGCAAAGAATTGATTTGAATAGAGTCCATAATTCTACTACTTTTAATAGAGAAAGAAAGTTTTTAAATCAGGGGATAGCGCTTGGCGAAATATCTTAACTTTTCGTTGCATACCACGCATTGCGCTCGGCAGCACGACGTCGGCGGGGATACGATGTGAGCCGGATACAGGCAGTTCCGCTTGTTAATCTTCTTCAGCGAAACGCGAACAAAGTTTCTGCACGGCTGTATCAGTAATCCGGTGACGGTTAACAAACCACAAGACGCTGGTATGCGACCGTTGTTGACATGTCTCCTCTTGCAAATGACATTACATAGACAGACAGCGTTCGTTTATACATTTTGTGCACTCTCTGTGACGCTTTCGTCTATAACTACACTACATAGCCGTAGCTATACACATACACAGTTCATAGAATTGTTCTTTTACGTGATGCACACCATAAATAATGACCACTCTGTTCTCGCAGTTCAAATTTCTGTAATGTCATTGAAAGTCAGATATACTGCACAGTTAATTTAAGTCTCCACTTTCACAGCTTGATAGAATGCGAAAGACAATAGTTCTACCAGCTGAATATCAATGCCAGCAAAGTTCATTCGCATAAAAGCACTGTTCGTGTCGGTCACAAGTCCTCTTACCTGCACTTTCACAGTCCGGTTTATTTGCTCCTGAAGTCCGTTGGCGATTGCATTTCGTACCGCAGTGGTAAAGCGAAATGACGTTCTCATAGTTCGGTATCACTGTCCATACAATTATGGGTGCTTTTCAGAAAAACATAGCATCTTTTTCCCGCGCACGCTTCACACACGCATCGTCCACCATACGATCTACTTCAGATCCTCTGTTCGACTATCAATCGTTATCGCTGTCCCCTGTCTACAGATGTTATGTCATTATCGTAAAGTACATAAATCTTTATCAATGTTCTTGACTGCATTTTTCACAACTAATAATATACCAAAAAAGAAATTTACGAACTTTTCCACAGTTACAAAGCAAGAAACATATTTATCCATTGCAAACGAAATAATCACAATTATATCTTTACATTTAAAAACCACAGTAGTACGTTCATCACCATAATTACGTATGCTGGTAGGAACAAAAGAAAAAAAAACGAAAGAAAGTCATGGCAAAAAAAAAATTTATATGCGTAATTAGCAATGCCTTCACAAGTACCAGTCGTGCTTTAATCTACAGTTATCCGAAATTCCGGGGTTAAGGACCTGGCTGCTCAGCTCTCCAATGACGCCTGGCTCCAAATTAATCAATATTAATGCAAAACCTATATTCTCACAAAGAGTGTGTTACATGGCAGCCATTCTAACCTACCAACGACTCTGAATAAAGTTTTATCTTGAACTTACGGTTAACAATGTGAAAATGTTCTGAGACTACTACCCTGAAGTTAACTAGCCATAAGGAAAGTCAGTATTTTTCCTGAGCTTGGAAATTTGATATGAATAACTCTCAAATCTGTTCTACGAAACGAGATCAAAAGTTTGTGCCAGTACTTAGTAAAAACATCAACTATGTAGCAAAAGTTTACTCTCAAATTCTCTTTCACAGATCGACGGCGGTTCTGCAACATAAATGGTCCACTTACCTCGATATTGCTGCAGATCTGCACACGTAACTCCTGACTGCAGCTACTTAAGAGATCTCAGAAAAGCAGTGTTGAAGAAACTGAGATTTCATAACTACACGTTTGAGGCCGCTATAAGCACAAAAAGCTGAAAATAGTCTCGCGAACTCTAAAGAATAAATCGGAAATGGGTTGCTGTTCAAATTTCTAAGTTCAAAGGTCCTTTTAAACTTGAATTAGGATTTTTTTATTGCTATTAAGCAAGATCATCAGCCCACATGTGTTCAAATCATTAAAGTTCCTGTTCACAGTCCTCATCACACTCAAACAGCCAGAACTTTTCCTATCCAATTCCGAAATCATTTACGAGAGTAACACAGTCAAGAAACTGCTATTTTTGCACTCGGCATTCAGTAGTTGTCTTTGAATAAAATTTTTTGCTCGCCATAAATACTCAGTAAAAAAAAAAATGCTTAATACCGCCACACTTTTAGTTCAAAGTTTACACACGCTATTTTCTCCAGAACAAAATATCTCTCGACTCTTAAAATTTCGCAAATAGTTAATGGTAAACACCAGCTACCTTTATCACTGTACCGAAACGCTGAAGTCACAATATCACTTCATTTTACACATAATGCGTTCGGACGCTTTCAGCACGACCGGCTCCTTCGAAAGCTAGTCCACCACCTCCTCCTCTCTCTGCCTCTACAAGCACCTCTATCTCATGCGTTAGGTGGCAAACCATCTCACTTCTTATTGGTTGTACAGAATTACGGCCAATCATAAAGGACTTTCAGGGCGCGGCTCGCACCAAAATCTATTAAGAACCAACCACTACTCTCAGCTCATTGACATCATTAAAATAAGCAACTCAAAACTCTCTCGTTAAACAAATAAGATGAAATAAACTTTAAGCTGTACTTTACATCTGGAGTTTAACTACACTCCTGGAAATTGAAAGAAGAACACCTTGAATTCATTGTCCCAGGAAGGGGAAACTTTATTGACACATTCCTGGGGTCAGATACATCACATGATCACACTGACAGAACCACAGGCACATAGACACAGGCAACAGAGCATGCACAATGTCGGCACTAGTACAGTGTATATCCACCTTTCGCAGCAATGCAGGCTGCTATTCTCCCATGGAGACGATCGTAGAGATGCTGGATGTAGTCCTGTGGAACGGCTTGCCATGCCATTTCCACCTGGCGCCTCAGTTGGACCAGCGTTCGTGCTGGACGTGCAGACCGCGTGAGACGACGCTTCATCCAGTCCCAAACATGCTCAATGGGGGACAGATCCGGAGATCTTGCTGGCCAGGGTAGTTGACTTACACCTTCTAGAGCACGTTGGGTGGCACGGGATACATGCGGACGTGCATTGTCCTGTTGGAACAGCAAGTTCCCTTGCCGGTCTAGGAATGGTAGAACGATGGGTTCGATGACGGTTTGGATGTACCGTGCACTATTCAGTGTCCCCTCGACGATCACCAGTGGTGTACGGCCAGTGTAGGAGATCGCTCCCCACACCATGATGCCGGGTGTTGGCCCTGTGTGCCTCGGTCGTATGCAGTCCTGATTGTGGCGCTCACCTGAACGGCGCCAAACACGCATACGGCCATCATTGGCACCAAGGCAGAAGCAACTCTCATCGCTGAAGACGACACGTCTCCATTCGTCCCTCCATTCACGCCTGTCGCGACACCACTGGAGGCGGGCTGCACGATGTTGGGGTGTGAGCGGAAGACGGCCTAACGGTGTGCGGGACCGTAGCCCAGCTTCATGGAGACGGTTGCGAATGGTCCTCGCCGATACTCCAGGAGCAACAGTGTCCCTAATTTGCTAGGACGTGGCGGTGTGGTCCCCTACGGCACTGCGTAGGATCCTACGGTCTTGGCGTGCATCCGTGCGTCGCTCCGGTCTGGTCCCAGGTCGACGGGCACGTGCACCTTCCGCCGACCACTGGCGACAACATTGATGTACTGTGGAGACCTCACGCCCCACGTGTTGAGCAATTCGGCGGTACGTCCACCTGGCCTCCCGCATGCCCACTATACGCCCTCGCTCAAAGTCCGTCAACTGCACATACGGTTCACGTCCACACTGTCGCGGCATGCTACCAGTGTTAAAGACTGCGATGGAGCTCCGTATGCCACGGCAAACTGGCTGACACTGACGGCCAACACCGCAGTTCCTGGTGTGTCCGCTGTGCCGTGCGTGTGATCATTGCTTGTACAGCCCTCTCGCAGTGTCCGGAGCAAGTATGGTGGGTCTGACACACCGGTGTCAATGTGTTCTTTTTTCCATTTCCAGGAGTGTATATAGTCGCTTACGTTCTGGCTGTTTCTTGCATATTCAAACATGCTTGGACATCCGTCATCCACTAGTAGGGGAACCACTGGTGGATTCGTTCCCACGATACAAAGCTGAAACACTTGCAAGTTCCTATAGAGAATTACAAACTGAAAATTTAATATTGGCGAATGTCCCACACACACTCACACAAGTACTCTTTTTCACACTCACCCTAACACAAAACATAAATATCTACTTGCAATCCTTAAAGTTATTACTACAGCAAAATTATGAAAGGTTTTCTAAAATGAGAACTTTCCAGATTTGAATCTAAACACTGAAGGTGTTATCATATCTTTTCAAATAGTCACAGCTGGTGAACTATTAACATATATTGATTTAGTTTTTTAAGTGTCGGATAATTACGTTTTTTACTGACTTTTCTTTTTTTTGTAACTTCCAAATTATGACAGTTATCGACTTCAGATTTTGACACATTGTTCCTTTACACAACACAAGGTTATGTACCTAATATGAAGTTCCTCAGGCTACTTCTAGATCAGTTATTAACTTTTTTAGTTCCAGAGAATGTAACTACTCTGCAAGCGCCTCTCCACTACTTTCACGCCATATGGTCTAAAGATGGACAAAACTGTTCTTTTCAGAGATCGGATGAGAACTGTTCACTCCCTGAAATGAATTAGCTCTTTTTCATGACTCACCACTCATTTACAATAGAAAATAAATGGAAGGCACATTGCCCTATAAACTTGGTTTATTCCAGTACTATACCTGTATTTTGATCTTATTTGATCCTATTTTGAAGTAACACAGATAATGAGTAAGAATTTTGTATTGTTTATTGAAATTTCCTCGATATGACAAAGTTTTTGATTATTGATTTATTTTGCACTATCGTGGTTTTTTGGGTGATCGGAAAATGTTGTAACTTGAGATTTACATTAACAATATATTTGGCTATAATGTATTAAAATTTCATTAACCTCATACAAATACATCGCAAGCCATATAGTTTTAAAGTGAACGTTTCCTTCCGAAGACGCACGTCTGCATGACACAGCTCGCCCATTGCAGATCGTATAAGATTCTGACTGGGTACACTGGAGCCCACATACATTCATACAAGAAAGCTTTAATAGACAAATCGGCGATCGCGTTCTAGTTGCGACGCTTCATGTGCATTATATCTCAAAGTCGAACCTGTGCTTATAAGTTACAAGGAAAAGCGCCAGCCACGCGAAAAATCGGTACATTTAGAAAGGTGATATTTTCTGAATACTTTCTGGTAGAGGTTAGGAAGGGGGCCTTTCTGGGTTATTTTCGAAACATTTGCAAAATTGGGACACATACTGTGTTTCAAGAATTGTTTTCTCTTTGCTATTATTGACGGTAACAGGTGGACGCGATGCAAGTGAGTCGCAGAGAAACAATCGATATGTACAGTACTAACTTCGAGATCTATCGCATACAGAGAGGCACACTCACAAACTCTGTAATGCTTTTCTTTTTTTGAAAAAAAAAAAACATACAATCACGATGTTTTTGAGCAGCATTAACTTTTAATTAATGCTATTGGACCAAAGCATGATTTACAATGTATTTTACATTTTCCTACTATTGCAAACATAAACGACCAAGGACTGTTCCAAATGTTCAGTAGTAAGATTGTGTCTTCAATTACTCACAACATTTTTATAAGCAGAAAAGGTCCGTTCTATATCAACTGAGATAGCTGGGCAGTATTTGAATTTGGGTGCTATGTTGATACTTACTGTTTTTGGTATACGTTCATCTATCTCATTAATAAAACTATCAATTTGGCACAATGGTTCGAATCACGGGTTATAGTTTAAAATGTTTACAAACTTTTCTTTAAGTTTTCTTGGGAATACCTCCAGCAATGACGAGTTCACTATAATAATTTTATTCATTAAGATTCAACGCCAAACCTTGAGTTTCAAACTTTAACACTTGCAGGTATAGAGGAAAAATGAGAGCAAATCACAGCAATGTCTTTTAATACCGGAATCATTAAAAGCTTCCTTGCACTGGCAAACTACCAAAGCCTCTGCACTATCGAAGTCGTTTACCACCACTCAAATGGCCTCAAAACGTTAATTGCAAAACAACACAGCTTCTACCCACGTACTCCAACGGTTACCACTGGTTTGTGAGGTAAAGGCACATTTGGTGATTTTTCTTTGTTGGTCTTGATGCGAGCAGCAGCCTTTAGGAACACTTTCTGTGTAGATGAAATCAGTTTATTTACATTCATAAACGTGGAACGTATTTCTTCAGCAAGCCTATGTACCCCATGAGCAAAGCACCTCACATGAATCAAATTTCGATAAAATCTTTGGAGGGTTTTTCCTGCTTTAATCATATAGGGAGCAGCATCTGAAAAAAACACAAACATCCTTTCATCTGCAGAAGATTCTGGAGATATTTTCCTAATATCCTCATTCACAAATCTGGCAATTGTAGAATGATTTAGTAAGTTCTTTGCAGGCCGCGAAATAGGAAGAAGAAGGCTTTTCTTCTAAAGCACCAATAATTAAATTTGCAATGTAACGGCCACACGTGTCTGTAGTTTCGTCAGCTGAAATCCGGACAATGCTGTCCTTGACTTCATTGCGTCTTCCAGAACATTTGCATAAAACGTCGGTATGTAATTTTTGTGCAATATAGATTCATTTTATATATTTTGATTTAAGCAATATTTGCGCAGGAATTCTTTGAGGATAAGATTTGAAAGTTTGTGAAGAGGTATTTTGCTTGCAATGAATGCTACATAGATCCATGTTAAATCGACTTTTTTTCGTACATTTGGACAAATTCCTGCTACTGCAACTAACTCCTGCGATATGAAGACTTGTCTTGACCTGCTGGTCTATTTGAAACTCTTTTTTTTTTGCACGAAACGTTTTTTCTCGCAAACGCGACCATATAAAACAATTCCGTCATATGTAAATGTCCCAGGATGGTCAGCTATCGTTTCTGTTTTCGGGCGGCATGGCACACAACACGTTACACACAATACATATCGTAAAGACGTTCAACTGTGCACAGGTAGATAGAAAGCTAAAAATGACAGCGGAGGGGATTAACCAGGGCGCGGTCGCAGGAGCATTGACTCTGTCAGCCTGTTCCTGTTCTGTAATGATTTCACGATGCAGTGGTCTCTCGGTTAGCGACTACACGCAGCTCTAGGTCGCGGTCAATCTGTGAGCCATCAAAACTAGATCGAGCTAGAGACCACCGGTCTAAATTTTTAAAATATTGTAAACATAGAGTGAAAATATGCATCGTAACTAGTTTTTAGTTGAAATATGCCATGACCAGTGAAAAGGAGCCAAACATGCAAATACATATGCAACATGCAAATGCATACATCCAGTCTAGTTATGATCCAAATGCTAATCATAGATATTCTTGTGAGCCAGTTCAGCAACAAGTGTATGAACATGTATCGCCGTCATATAGCAGCAATACAAATATCATACCGCCTCCATTGTAAGTGGGAAACGAGCATATTTTAAATCAGGGAGTAGGAAGTGCATTAGCAGAAGTGTTACAGGATGAAAGTCTATTAAAATACAGTCAATTCCAAGTCTTCATCCGTGAAAAGAGAAGAGTCCATCCAACTGTTTTTCTCAAAGTTTTTAGAAACGCTTTTTCGCTGTATATGGACGGATAGGCAAAAGATATGTTATGGTCATCAGATCCATACTAGCTGAAGCAGCCATGCATGTAACATTGCCGATCGTTGTATATATTATGAATAATTCGAGTGAGCTTTTCTGAACAAATTATGGTCAGCTTCGGTTCAGGAAAGGCTTCGAAAAATTTTGTTCGAACCAGAACCATTCAATTCACGCCAAGATAATCTTCGTCATTACTTTGAGAAATATTTGAACATGACACATTGTTGGGATGATCCCGTTTCTTCGCGACACACAATACGTGTATTAAAAACACGATCACCATTCCACATAAGGGAAAAGTTAATAGAGGTACCAGACAATGATGTAGAAGAATTTCTTTAGGTGTTAAATTAGATTTACTTGATATCATTAAAGAAGACATGCATAATGTGCGGATCAACAGTTACGGCATGCCTCAATCAGAATTGGAAATAGCGCAGGTTAGCCAAACTAATCCACATGCGCAGAATACTGCCAACAGCATGACACAGCAAAACACGTCTTCACAAAAGAAGACGAAGTAAATATTCCAGAATTCGAATCGAGAACAGCTGTCAACATGAGTAATGTAGAAGTAAATATCCTCGGAGTAGTGAAGCAACTTAAATCACTTAATAGAAGCAAGTCTTCTGGTCCAGACTGTATACCAGTTAGGTTCCTTTGGGAGTATACTGATGCATTAGCTCCATACTTAACAATCATATAAAACCGTTCGCGCGATGAAAGATCTGTACCCAAAGACTAGAAAGTTGCACAGGTCACACCAGTATGAAGAATGGTAGTAGGAGTAATCCACTAAATTACAAGTCCATATCGTTAACGTCGATATGCAGCAGGATTTTAGAACATATATTGTGTTCGAACATTATGAATTACCTCGAAGAAAACGGTGTATTGACTCACAGTCAACATGGGTTTTGAAAACATCGTTCATGTGAAACACAACTATCTCTTTCTTCACATGAAGTATTGACTGCTTTTGACAAGGGATTTCAGATCGATTCCGTATTTCTAGATTTCCGGAAGGCTTTTGACGCTGTACTACACAAGCAGCTCTTAGTGAAATTGGGTGCTTATGGAATATCGTGTTAGTTATGTGACTGGATTTGTGATTTCCTGTCAGAGAGGTCACAGTTCGTAGTAACTGACAGAAAGTCATTGAGTAAAAAAGAAGTGATTTCTGGCGTTCCCCAAGGTAGTGTTATAGGCCCTTTGCTATTCCTTATCTATATTAACGATTTTGGAGACAATCTGAGCAGCCGTCTTCGGTTTTTTGCAGATGACGCTGTCGTTTGTCGACTAATAAACTGTAAAACGATTTAAAGAAGATATCTGAATGATGAGAAAAGTGGCAGTTGACCCTAAATAACTAAAAAGTGTGGTCTTCCACATGAGTGCTGAAAGGAACTCGTTAAACTTCGGTTACACGATAAAGCAGTCTAATCTAAAAGCCGTAAATTTATCTAAATACCTAGGTATTACAATTACGAACAAATTAAATTGGAAGGAACACATAGAAAATATTGTGGGGAAGGCTAACCAAAGACTGCATTTTATTCACAGGACACTTAGAAAATGTAACAGATCTACTAAGGAGACTGCCTACACTACGCTTGTCCGTCCTCTTTTAGAATACTGCTGCGTGGTGTGGGATCCTTACCAGATACGGCTGATGGAGTACATTGAAAAAGTTCAAAGAAAGGCAGCACGTTTTGTATTATCTCGAAATATGGGAGAGAGTGTCACAGAAATGGTACAGGATTTGGGCTGGACATCACTGAAAGAAAGGCGTTTTTCGTTGTGACGGAATCTTCTCACGAAATTCCAGTCACCAACTTTCTCCTCCAAATGCGAAAATATTTTGTTGACACTGACCTACATAAGGAGGAACGATCACCAAGATAAAATAAGGGAAATCAGAGCTCGTACGGAAAGATATAGGTGTTCATTCTTTCCGCACGCTATACGAGATTGGAATAATAGAGAATTGTGAAGGTGGTTCGATGAACCCGCTGCCAGGCACTTAAATGTGATTTGCAGAGTATCCATGTAGATGTAGATGATGCAACCATATCAGAATGCGTACAATAATAACAATGACACGCATTCAAATGGAGGCAATACAAACAAAAATCATGAATCGGGAACAATAACAACAGCTATCAACGTGGAAATAATGACAATCACAATCAACGTAGCATGCAAAACTCAACGTGTCAAAACAATTGCGGACAATGTGGATTTCCATACTTTAATAACCAGAAAAGTCATTGGCAGCCACCAACAACAGTTACGCAACAAAACTGTAATTTAATGAATCATGGTCAACCAAGCAACAATAATACAACAAATCAAAACATGACACCACACACACCAAGACAACCAAACGAAACGGTGACTGCAAAAGACAGTATCTGAGTGTAAATATTGTGGATGTGGCGAGTGAAGTCATTCCAGCAACCACACCCCCAGGTGACGACTGAGGAATGCGTGGGGGACGATGACACAATAACAGACATATTTGACGTACCGAATGAAAAACTGTACAAAAACACAACTATGAATGTAAACAAGCCACCATATACTTTTACTAAGGTACAATTACAATGCAAGTTTAACAGGCGGTCTACTTGAGGATCATACTAAGTGTCGATCACAAGTAATAGAGATCGTTCTAGCAACGACTAAAGGTATTGTAGGTGGTGTACTGACGAGTATTAGGATTGATACAATAGGACTAGACTCTAAATAAATTCACTCTTCATTATTAATAATATGGACCATTAGGGAGTAAATGGTTTAGGAAGTAAGTATTAGAATTTCAATGTTAGAATGGACAATTTTTAGATCTTAGCTGCGCTGCTTTGAAAGAAAATGCTGTAGGACAGATTGAATAAAAGTATTCTGTTTGTGGGCCAGTACAGTGAGAAAAATCTCCTAAGTGCAAAGCAGGCAGTACTGGCCTTTTTGGGTTGTACCAAAAAGATGCAAACTCTGAACAAATGTTACAACAGTAATTAAGTTTCATTCTTGATAATTTAGTCTTGTTTTCTTGACAAATGGCAATCATCACCTCATCACTGTTTCCTACCTGAGGCTAACTTGAGGTTATTCACACAAGGTCAGGTGCTGATACTATACCCATCTACTTTGACCTGTAATATTATGGTGAGCCTTGATGTTTTTGTGTCTTTGTCTTTGTAGATTGTGTGTTGTAGTCTTTGGTGGCTCTCTTGTAGCTTGTAGGAGGCCTTTGTTCTCAATGGGACAACACAGGCTACTTTCATTCATTCATTTATTCAAACCTAAAGACATTGTAGAGACAGACATAGGTGGACCGCACCCTAGAAATAGAGGTGGTGTCAAGTATGAACTCGCTCTGTATGACCTTTTCTCAAAATATTTGAAACTATTTGCCATAAAATGTGCAACAGTCAACACCATCATTAAACAGGTAAGTAGAGATTATATACCTAGCATTGGGAAACCTCTCTCCATCCTTTTGGACAATGTATCATCACACAGGTTATAAGTGGACGAAGTTTTTAAAAGATAGTGACACCAAAATTATTCTTATCTCAAGATTTAGCTCTCAATCTAATCCTTGCAGAAGGGTACGCAAGAAACTAAACCATATTATGCAAACGTATTTATCAGGAAATCATTCCAAGTTGGTGAACTACTTGTCCCTTTTCGAGGACGTTTATAATAATTTGCGAATATATGACTAATTATACAACTACAGAAATTATTTTAGATGTAAAAGATCCCCTTCCGAAGATTCATGGACAACCGGAATCCTGCGAAAACAAGGTAAGAGATGTATTAATTACCCTAGCAAATAACGCCAGAGCCAGAAAACACGAATTCGACAAAACTGTATAACGAATTCAGCAATTTACAATAGATTTACAAGTACTTTCGTGTACTAATCCAAAATCTTGGGCATTGGAGCGACGTAACGCTAGGTGGGTGCTTCTTTATGAAGGTCCATACATCACTGCTTGCATTCCATGTGCTGGATCGTATTTGTTACAAAATCCTAGAACAAACGAAAGAGCTGGATTATACCATCATAGAGAGTTACGTAAGTTTCATATACAGGTATAAACAAAATCATTAAGAAACAAGTGGGTAGTTGCATCACAGATCACGAATGTATAGCACAACACCCTGTCTACAGTGTACAAATATACAAAATAAGATATTTTATTTCAGGTCAGCAGCTAAGAAGAAAGAAGAGATGGTTATGAAAACTGCTTTATTATGATTCAAATGATCTCTATATGATGAATGATTTACTTAATTTATTATGCTGCATTATGAAGGTTATGCTATCCACTCAGGAATTTTGTACATAACAGTAATGACAGAAGACGGAGCACATATGAACCTGACACAAACAGAAATCATTCTTAGAAACAAACTACTTTTCAAGACACAGAATGAAACAACATATTTTCAGAATATAATGGAAAATGTCAAAGAAAGCAGACAAATGATGCAGATGAACAAAATCACTAGACAACATTGGAAAACAGATTAGGCCCCACAAACACATCACATGCTGCATTTTGTAGCTGGTTTTAGAGCATTTTAAATTATTATTTTAACTGTAGTATTTGACTCATAGATATGCACTTGAGCTCACGTGTCATTGTGTGAATACGATTTATTCAATTACTACTGAAACCTGAAAGAAAAGATTAGTCTTTTCTTTCAGGTTTCAGTAGTAATTGAATAAATTGTATCGTGACATAAACGAAACATAGAATTGCTGCATAAACAAGTGTATAGCAGAGTGCTTAGAATGATAGAAATAGTTAGACAGAAAAACTTTTAAAACAACTAATGAAATCATATAAATGATGACAGGAATGTTCTAAGATAGCATAAACTGTGATAAATTGAAACATTGAAGTTCAGCGTAGTCTACAGTGAAAAATGGGCGACACTATGGCAAGTAGTAAAAAAAATCAAAGACTGCATATGATGGATAGTCTGCAAAGACATTAAAAATCATTAATAATTTGATGACATGAGTAATATATATTGTACATATAACGAACATTTACTTTGTACATAAAAATACGAATTGTATTTATTGTACTCCCTGTTACATATTTACCTTGTTATTTATATGTTAAAATGTATGATTTCCTCTTCTATTGATGATCTTGATGTAACAAGTCAAATGTGACAAAGTATCACAGAGTTGCACACTGTACTGTGCAAAGACTGGGATACAGCGAGCTACTGTGCATATCTGAGACTGTTGAAATATGAACGTTGCATGAAGTCGGTTGTGACGTATTCTGCACGCACTGAGACTGCAACAATGCGCCAAGAAGCGTGGCGCGAGAATTTATATTTGATTATTGTATATAAATATGAAACGGAATTGTTATATGTACGTTTTTGAAGAATATTGTAGACAAACCTTAGAAGTAAATAGTTCGTCTGTAGTTAGACACTCAGCCTCACTATTTAGGGGGCAGTATAATATATCATTAAAAAATTTGTAAGAAATAAATACATGGAGTAGCAGAAAAGAATTAATTTATATACATGAGACAGGCAACAAAAAGACAAAAACTCCAATAATGATTATTCTCCTGTTAAAGTTTGGAGAGGAAGGTATTACCATCATCTAGCAGATTGTGTAAATTTAAATAAAGTAAGTCACCAAAAACGTTAAGTTTCATTTAAGAAGGCAGTAACAAGACTATTTGCTTCTGTCATGACTAGTCAGTATTTGTATATCACAATTTCGCAGCAATCAGCCAAGATCATTGATGTAGCATTATGGTGTTTAACTAACATTTTATCTGCGGTCTTGTATTATAGTATGTGTCCTTTCAGACCAGAAATCTGTATCTTCAAAATATTGGTCTGATGTTTCGTCTGGCGTCAGTAGAAATTCTAAATTGTGAGAATGCAACTCAAATCTGTAATAAGTATTTTTATTTTTTATTTACACATCAAGTTCCGTAGGACCAAATTGAGAAGCAAATCTCCAAGGTCATGGAACGTGTCAGTACATGAAATTACAACATAAAAGTAATAACAGATAAAAATAAATGTTTATGAACCCGAAAAAAGCCAGTTCAAGAGTTTAAGTAAATGCAATCAACAATACAACAAGAATCAGCTTGATTTATCAAGGAACTCGTCGGCAGAATAGGAGTGACCCATGTTCGATTTGAAAGCATGTGAATTACTGCTAAGATTTTTTAATTCCAGCGGTAGCTTATTGAAAATGGATGCAGCAGTATACTGCACACCTTTCTGCACAAATTTTAAGGAAGTCCGATCCAAATGCATATTGAGAGGCCAGTGTCAAAATACCCAGACTCATGAACAGGGGTCAACAAGAGGTTCGTGAACTTACGCCACTTACTGCTTGAACCACCCATTTTAGAGCCAAAAATATCCTTTAGAATGGGAAGAGTTACCCCAAAATATAATACCATAGGACATAAGCGAATGAAAATAAGCAAAGTAAACTAATTTTCGTGTCGAAGTACCACTCACTTTCGATATTGTTCGAATAGTGAAAATGGCAGCATTAATTCTTTGAACAAGATCCTGAATGTGGGCTTTCCACGACAGCTTACTATCTACATGAACACCTAGAAATGTGAACTGTTCAGTTTCATTAATCATATGACCATTCTGTGAAATTAAAACGTCAGGTTTTGTTGAATTTCGTGTCAGAAACTGTAAAAACTGAGTCTCACTGTGATTTAGCGTTAGTTTATTTTCTACAAGCCATGAACTTAGATCATGAAATGCACTATTAAAAACCGAGACAATGTTGCACACAACATCCTTTACTACCAAGCTAGTGTCATCAGCAAACAGAAATATTTGAGAGTTTCCCATAATACTAGAGAGCATATAATTTATATAAACAAGGAACAGGAGTGGCCCCAACACTGATCCCTGGGGCACCACACACTTGACTGTACCCCACTCAGACTCCACATCACAGCCATTCTCAACACTGTTAATAATGACCTTTTGTTGTCTGTTGCTAAAGTAAGAGGTGAACCAATTATGAGCTACACCCTGTATTCCTAAATGGTCAAACATCTGGAGCGATATTTAGTGATCAACACAATCAAATACCTTAGTTAAATCAAAAAATATGCCTAGTGAATGAAACCTTTTGTTTAACCCATCCAGTACCTCACAGAGAAAAGAGAATATAGCATTTTCAGTTGTTAAACGACTTGTACATTTGACAGCAAATTGTGTGATATGAAATGATCAATTATCCTTACATACACAGCCTTTTCAATAACTTTTGCAAACACTGATGGCATAGAAATAGGTCTAAAATTATCTACATTATCCCGTTCCTCATTTTTATAGAGCAGCTTCACTACTGAGTACTTTAATCGTTCAGGAAACTGACCAATCCTGAAGGAAAAATTACAAATATGGCTAAATACAGGGATAGAATGTGCAGCACAGTACTTTAATATTCTTCTAGGCACTTCACCATAACAATGAGAGTTCTTAGCCTTCAGTGATTTAATTATTGATTCCATCTCCCCCTTGTCTGTATCACAGAGGAGTATTTCAGACATCAATCTTGGAAAGGCATTTGCCAAGAAAGTTATATGATTCCCTGTAGAAATCAAAGTTCTACTTAATTCACCAGCAATGCTCAGAAAATGATTGTTAAATACTGTACATATATCTGATTTATCAGTAACAGAAATATTTTTTCTGTGATCTGACTTTATATTGTCGACCTTGTGTTGCTTACCAGACATTTCCTTCACAACTGATCATATGGTTTTAATTTTATCCTCTGAATTAGCTATTCTATTTGCATACCACAAACTCTTTGCCTTCCTAATAACGTTTTAAGCACTTTGCAGTACTGTTTGTAATGGGCTACTGTAGCTTGATTGTGACTGCTTCTAACATTTTGAAATAATTCCCGCTTTGTTCTACGTGATATCCTTACCCCACTTGTCAGCCACCCTGGCTGACTATTACTGCTAGTTCCATGTTTAGAACATTGTAATGGAAAGTAACTCTCAAAGAGCATGAGAAATGTGTTAAGGAAAGCATTATATTTATCATCTATGTTATTGGCACTATAAACGACCTGCCACTCTTGTTCCTTGACAAGGTTTAAAAAACTATCTATTGCTGTTGGATTAACTTTCCTACATAGTTTGAAATTATATGTGACATTTGTTTGAGTACAAAAGCCTTTTAGTTTTAAAATTTGTGCATCATGGTCTGAAAGGCCATTCAAACTTTTACTAACAGAATGCACCTCTAGTAATGAAGAATGAAAAAAAAATATTGCCTACGGCTGCACTACTGTTCCCCTGCACCCTAGTTGGAAAAAACACAGTCTGCAACAGATCATATGAATTTACGAGATCCAGCAACATCCTTTCTCTTGCACCATTGTATACAAAATTTGTACTGAAGTCACCACATACAACTAATTTCTGGTACTTCCTACAAACTGAATCAAGAACCCTCTCTAGCTTGAGCGGAAATGCTCAGAAGTCAGAGTTAGGGGACCTATAAACAACAACAACTAAAAGTTTAGTTTCACTAAATTCAACTGCCCCTGCACAACATTCAAATATCTGTTTAGTGCATTCCCATGATACGACTATTGAATCAAATGGAATACTATTTTTTATGTACATAGGCACTCCTGCACCCTGCAAGGAACTACTTGTTAAATAGCCAGCTAATCCGTCCTGGTAAAGGAAGCCTCTGAATTGCCAAATTATTTAAGTGGTGCTCCGATATATCAATAATTTCAAAGTCAACATTTATAAGCAGTTCACTAACTTTATCTGTAATACCTCTTACATGTTGATGAAATATGCTAATTCCGTCTCTACTTGGAAACATGATGTCCTCTGAAGGTGAGCCCTTAGTTAGAGAGACTTCCTGTAAGCAGGTATGCCTGTCATCTGACTTCAATCAAAAAAACGTGCAGCTCTAACACCAACTACTTCAGGAAATTTTCCATGAGTGATCCCACCACCACCACTCACTACACTGTCACCTTTGCCAGCCTCCCCTTCCCATACCTATTGAGGTGCAGGCCATGCCCAGTGAAACCCGATCTTTTGATAGACCCAACTGGCACCACCGAGATGTGACCCATGCCCTTTGCCATCAGCGCCCTCCGCAGCCCCATGTTAACGCGCCTAACAGCCATATTAAGACGAGGCCGATCGTGAGGCTGAAACTGTTGCACGAAATGCACATTAGTGCCACCAGTTTGAATATTTATCTTTACCAAGTCACCACCTACAACATTTTCCCCATCCCTATCAAGACTGTTCTCTGTTCCACCCACTATCACTACCTTATCCTCCTTTGTAAAATTCCTACATAACTCCCCTATGCTGTCAGTCACTTGAGCCAACCCTGCACTAGGCTTCACAATGCTAGTGACCTGGCACTCACTCCCTAACACTTCCTGCAACTGCTGGCCCACGCCTCTGCTGTGCGAACTACCTAACAGCAGAACCTTCTTCTTTCTGTTAGGCTTTGCAACTGACCTAGGCCTCCTAACTGCTGAGGACTGCTGCAAGTTCCCTACATCTACAGCAACACGAGTCTCCTCTCCACTCAACTCTGACAGTTGGTCAAATCTGTTGCATATACGCAATGTATAGCTGTCTGAATACCTCCTCTTCGTAGCTGCCTTCTTGCCAACTGCAGGTTCTGCATTCCCAGGAGAGGATCTCGCTAGAATGGCTACATGCTTCCCCACTGCATCCCCCCCCCCCCAATGAAAATACTTTGAACAAATCCCACACCGTAACCCACTATTCACAAACCTACGGCCGAGCCCACACTTCTCACTCATGGTAAAATTTTACAGTTACTTAAAAAAACTGTACGTCTATGTCACCAAAGTTCAGTTACACCAGTAGAACTATTTATAGAACTAACAATAGGGGTATCGAAATTCTCTGTCTACTAAGAAAGCAACTACTTGTATTAATACTACTACACCACAACTAATACCAAAATCAATAAAGCTTCACAAAATTATTAGCTAAAACCAAAAATTCAAACAGCCACTGGAACACTCAAAAACGTCAACTGAAAACTAAAACACGAAATTTAGTAAACGACTTCAACGCACAGAAAACTCCAAAAAACACAGCGAGGGGACGTTTCCAACAGTTTATTAAATCGTTATTTCGCCACAAACAGCACGAAACATCGCTGAAAACCATTAAATTTAATAACTGTATAACAGTGCACAAATAAGTTTATCAGTACTTAACTTTATAACCGCTACAGCTGCACTGCCGCAAAATGTAAACACACTCCTGAGGCGTGAGGCGAACGTAACAGGTTCGGTTAAGGATGATCTCGGTCTGAGGAAACGTGGTGTGTTCAAGAGTCCTTGTCAGTGTGGGGCGGCATACATAGGTCAGACATGTCGCACGGTACAAGAACGTTGCGATGAACATCAGCGTCATACACGCCTACGCCAACCGGAGAAGTCGGCAATTGTAGAACACTGTCTGAACACAGGACATCACATGATTTATGAAAGACGGAAGTTTTATCCCGAGCATCCTCTTTCTGGGATTGCGTCATTAAGGAAGCAAGACATATCCGTACAGCAAATAACCATATCAACAGGGATGTGGGTTTCAATAGAGAACAGCCTGGAACCCTGCATTGGCTGCTGTTAAATCACGACGAGAAAGCAAAGAGCTTTCGATAACAGACCCGTCATAACTTTGGCAGCATGTTAGTAAACACAGCCTCAGCACACGCGCAGAAGGGCCGCTCTGCGTTTCCCGACATAGGGCGTTTGAGTCTGGCGCCATCTATCTGCAAATTTTTGCGCATGCGTGGTTCCCGCGCCTGCGTAATCTTCACACGCGTGCTCTATATACAGCGGCGTCGACATGCGGATCTTGTCAGTCGTACCTAGCCACCAGCGAAGTTCAACCACTTGATGATGTCGGACAGTTGCTCCGAGGAAATATTGTGGAATTTGCACAACGTCATCCGGCAGCACACCCCTGAAGACTATTTACAACATATCTACTGGGAAAACCTGAAGAGTCACAACACACTACTGCACTGAAATGGTGCAGAAGTTAGATTGTACTCTCTCTCTGTCTCTCTCTCACACACACACACACACTTATTTACAACACACACATTACTGCACTGAAATGGTGCAGAAGTTAGATTGTACTCATATATACATACATACACACACAAATCAGTTGGTTCTACTGAGAAATTCATCAGTGGAGTAGAAGGAATAAATCTTTTACGCTTCTCTTAAAATGAATTTCATTGGTTGTTAAGCTTTTTATGAGTGCTAGCAAGTTATTGTTCCCAAATAACGCTTACCTTTTCGTACAAGAGCAAGTGACTTCAAATCCTTGTGAAGATTACTCTTATTTCTAGTATTGATTCCATGAACTGAACTGTTGGTTTGAAAAACTGATAAATTTTTAATGACAAATTTCATTAAGGAATAAATGTATTGGGAAGCAGTAGTTAGTATCCCTAGTTCCCTAAGCAGGCTTCTGCAAGATGTTCTTGAGTTCACACCACATATAACTCTTATTGCACATTTTTGTGCCTGGAAAACTTTAGCTTGGCTTGTTGAATTACCCCAAAAAATAATCCCATTAGACATTATGGAATGAAAGTAAGCATAATATGCCAGCTTTTTCATTTCACATTGCAAATAGAGATTTGTTAAGATGCTTCAGTAGTTCTGTGGTGTGCTCTTCCCAGTTGAATTTATTATCAAGCTGTAATCCCAAGAAATTAACAGTGTCCACTTCTTCTGTCTGCTTGACATCTTATGTTAGGCATATACTCGTGGGACACCCCATTCAAGTGCTGAACTGCACGTAGTGTGTTTTTTCAAAGATTAGTGACAAATAATTGGCTGGGAACCACTGATTAAAGTCCACAAATATTTTATTAGCCGATCTCTATAAGACTACACTTGATTTGCTATTTATTGAAATGTTTGTATTATCAGCAAACAAAACAAATTTGGCATCTGGTAATGTTACTGATGAAAGGTCATTGATATACACAAGAAAAAGTAAGGGTCCTAAGATGGAATCTTGTGGGACCCCACATGTAATTAGATCCCAGTTGGATAATGTCTGATAGCTTAGTTAGTACATGTCTTTTTCCTAATAATACCCTTTGTTTCCTGCCAGAGATATGAGATTTGAACAATTTTGCAGCATTTCCTGTCAGACTACAATATTCTAATTAACTTAAAGGATACTGTGACCTTAAAAAACAACAGAGTATGAATTCTGCTGGGAAGTGGTTATTATTTTCTTAGCAAAATATTAAACGTGATTATGACTGTATTGAACAACATATCATACCAATAGGCTGTTAATGGGACCATACCACCATGTAATTACGAATGTGGCCTGTAATATAGCGCAGTGGAAGAGCAAATCACACACAGTAAACACAGTGACAGCATCACTCATCTGAAACTTAGCTTGTCCCTTTATCAAATGATATCGTATGAACCATGGGGTGAAGGGTATAAAGGAACAACAATAACAGAATAAACTATGTTCAGAGATAATTTGTTAGAGTATGTTCCATACATTCAGGGTAAACTTGATTGATTTATGACCCACTCACCCACCCCATAACCTGTTGTTCTGCTAAGTTGTTTCAGAACCCCCTGGGGGTTGATTTATGACTCCCTGTGGGCAACTTCCTACCCGTCACCCTCAACCTCATCCATTCTTCTGATAAACCCCATTACTAATACAAGCACACCTTTGATATCAAATTAATAGATTAATTAATTTAATTAATCCATCACCCTGTTGTTATTTATCCATCCCCTCGCCACCCTTACCTGGAAATTGGCAGGAAAAAGACTCAGTATGTGCTGGAGAGAAAGGATCTCACAACAGGAAATTCAAATCAATGTCAATAATACATTGGTGCACATCCTTCACTTAATCAGTTTTCGAAGACAGCGCTCCCCCACTTGGGTAGACCTCACATGTGCACCCCCCCCCTCCACCACCAATTCATATGATGTAATAACTGAAAGCACAGAGGAATGGAATGAAGTGCGCCGGCCGCTGTGGCCTATGCCTATGCCGAAAACCGCTACAGTCGCAGGTTAGAATCCTGCCTTGGGCATGGATGTGTGTGATGTACTAAGGTTAGTTAGGTTTAAGCAGTTCTACGTTCTAGGGGACTGATGACCTCAGATATTAAGTCCCATAATGCTCAGAGCCATTTGAATCATTTTTGAATGAAGCAAAGTATAGAGACGCCTTTTGGGGTCTCCCAAGCATGTGTCTGCCATCAGGGCAATGCCACGGAGGTAAAAAATCTCCCAATGCCAATGTTCTAATTATATATCATGATACTAAATGCTACACAGCACAGACCAGTTGATGGCTTCCTTTGATCTTATGGCTCCAAACAAAGCATCAAGTGACTGCATTTTCTGATGAGAAAATTCCTGACTCGCTTCCTGTCTCTGTCTGTCTCAAGAGGCTGCTTCCTGTTTGTGTGTGTGCGAACCAATGTTTCAAAACACACAACGGAGGTTTGTATCTCTCCTCAGAATAGTGTGTTCCTGTTGGCTAATGCTGGGGCTGAGGGGAGAGCTATCCGGCCGGAGTGGCCGTGCGGTTCTAAGCGCTACAATCTGGAGCCGAGCGACCGCTGCGGTCGCAGGTTCGAATCCTGCCTCGAGCATGGATGTGTGTGATGTCCTTACGTTAGTTAGGTTTAATTAGTTCTAAGTTCTAGATGACTGATGACCTCAGAAGTTAAGTCACATAGTGCTCAGAGCCATTTTTGAAGGGTAGAGTTGAAGCTATTTCGATATCGAAAGCAGAGGGAAATAGTCCATTTGCACTATCCTATCAAATTAATTGTTTAACAATTTACATGAATCAAATAGATCACTTAAAACACTCACCATCACCTTACAATGATTCATCCTTATAATAAGAAACTTATTTTCAACATTTGACTATCACATGCATACATTATGCAAATCAAGTAATTAAATTTACACCACCAATAGATCATAGTGCTAAATACATCTGAGGTCTTGTAAGCACTGATGTTTGATAAAAGAAGCACCCTCCCCAATGCAATGTTTCCACTAAACAAATGGTTCAAATGGCTCTGAGCACTATGGGACTTAACATGTATGGTCATAAGTCCCCTAGAGCTCAGAACTACTTAAACCTAACTAACCGAAGGACAGCACACAACACCCAGTCATCACGAGGCAGAGAAAATCCCTGACCCCGCCGTGAATCGAACCCGGTAACCCGGGCGTGGGAAGCGAGAACGCTACCGCACTCCACTAAATATATTTGGTGAAAAAAATCCTACCGATTACACACACTCACGATCGCGAAGAGCGCGCAGTCTACCGTCCACAGCACAGCACCACGGAGAAACAGTTGTGCAGCGTGCGTCAAATGCATCAACGGTTAAGCACCAGTCTCCTGGTATTCACATGTCTGCTGTACTGAATTCTCAGAGCTTGGAGAGACTGTCACCAAGCGGTCAACCAATCAATTCACATGAGTGGAATAATGGTCTAGTGCAAACCCTCAACATACTGAATCTTCTCATGCAACACTCACGTCCGTTTCTGTCGCCACTCAGCCAGCATACTGGTCACTTTGCTAGCTCCCACATATGTGAACAAGAACTGACAGGTTGCAGCATTCCTTTTAGCTGCTGGTCGCCAGAGGCTAAGCTAATCCATTACTTCCGGTCGCCAAAGCCTTGTGACCATTCATGTCGCTGGCCATGGGGCACTGCAAGACAAGCAGCAGTGGCTTGGATGTATGCACTTGTAACCAGTTGCGCACCGATAAAGCCCCCCCCCCCCCCCCCCCCCCCGAGACAGGGATGTTGTTTACCGTACACCTCGAATTTGTCATGTGAAATGTAGATTTCTCCCTCTCATACAATTTATTTTCGAAGACAGAAGAAGTCGGACTACACACGCGTTTTCACATCGCTAAATTATCGTTACTTGTGAAAATTCTGTACAACACTACGGCGTAGGCTATACTCCGCTAAATATTTTGTCATCATGTTAAAAAATCTTTTCTTATCAACTCAATATTTGCCAAGGCCTGCATCACAGAACTAGAATATTAAGCTCATTTGTGGCTGATGATAGAGCGCTAAGAGCACATCTGTCACAGGATGCCTCCTCTCATACAAACTCTCTTAAGGTAACCAAATGCGTCATAATATAGGAAGTTTCTCAGGATAGCAGCACATAGGAACTGTAAATACCAGGTTTATACTTATATCACTTTATGAAATCTGGTACTATGGTTGATTTTATTACGATGATCAGCTCTTCCTGTGTAGGTGGGGGATTGAAATTCCATTAAAAGGTGTTGCTGCAATGGAAAAACGCCTGATTACCACTCCAGCTCTCGAATCATACCTATTGCGATCTCGCCCTTGCTTCCACTACCCATGGAATGTCACTGACATCAAATTGATTGACTAATTAAATTGACCATGAATGTCCCTTTGGATAACGAGTAATTTGTTTCCAGCAGTCGGATTACACTCACCAGGTAGCTCCCTCGAGGGAAGAGGAATTCTTTTCGAGGAACACTATTGGGAATTGCCATTTGAAGCTGCTCGCAGAAGGATACCACTGTCTCCAACATACATTTCGTTTTTGAACCATGAAGATAAGATACGAGAAATTAGCGCTCATAAGGATGCATGTAGGAGTCTTTTTCCATAGCTCTATTTGCAAACGGAATAAGAAAGGGAATGACTAGTAGCTGTACAGGATACCCTCCGCCACACATCATACGATGTCTTGCGAAGTAAGCATATAGATGTAAATGTAAATTTAATCTATCTATTAAGATTTCGTTCCATCCATTTACAGGCACACAAAACTGACGGATGAATATTGTATCTTATTTATCGAGAAAAAAATGGAACTTCTGCTGCTGATTGTCTCTCGACGAAAAACTTGGTATTAGTTCCTAATTTTCTCATTGCAGTTCCTTCTCTCTCTCTCTCCCCTTCCCCCTTGTTAGTTTTATAACAGCCAGCAGAGTAAAACTTTGAACGAGAAAAACTTCGCTAATGACATTTGGTAGAGAACTTGATAAGATATTACTGCATCTCTCTCTTCTGATACATCGAAAAGAATCACCATCTGCATGTTAATATCGAGCATGTTAAATATACATGTATTGGTCCATTGGAGCAGGTGGACAGTGATCGAAGTCACTTGCACAGACCTGTGCAACGTTTTGTTGCCTGTACTGCAGGTGGACAATATTCCACAGACTATCAATCACAAGAGAGGATTTCTGTGTTGTTCTTTCATAAGCATTTTGATACTTTGTTTTTCTGCTGTAACACATCCAAGCAGTATATGATTACAGCTTTGTACACCGTTATACTTTTGTATTTCTACTGTGATTCTGAGATCTGTGTCAAGTGCTGAAGGGACATTAACATATTTCAATCCATCGGCTCTCACAGAAAGCTGGACATTACATGGTATAAGTTAAGCTGCTCCCGCAATGCACAGGATGGTTGAAATAAAAGACAGAGGCTGTATTTCTTATTGACAAAAATGTGGAAGACACCGCAACATATGGAAAGTGGAAGAGTTTGCGGCATTGTGGAGCATCTCCAAACAGCTCTCCAAAGGTGATGACTTCTACATTTAAACTCGTGTTCCACAGTGATGGCATAGCAGATGTTTTGACATTCTGTTTTCGAAGAGACAAAGCGCATCGACTCCTCACTTTGGCGAGAATATTGCACCCAGGTACATGATGACTCTTTTGCTGTCCTAGGTGGCGGCCATCATGACCTCCAAATCTTTGGACACTGTATTTCATTTTTATGCCTTACCATGCATAACTGCAGGTGGAACAAGTGTATTCTGCAGGATTTAACCCTATAGAGCATGGATAGTGTGGACCATTAGTTGTCAGTTTCAGTGGTGGAGGAATGAAATGATTTTTATACACCCATGTGAGCATGTAAGTACCCTCATTCATCCACAATTTTGACGTATTTACCTCAGTTTTACGTATTTTCCATCAGTTTTCTTTATTTTATCAGGTTTCCCATAATTTTACGCATTTTACCCAATTGCTCGAGATCCAAACCGCCACTATCGACAATTTTTCATGTCAACGAAACATCTCATTGTGTCAATATCTTGATGGTATCAGCCAATGACATTACAATATGATTCTCAATTTCTGTATTTTCGCTAAACCTCACCCCTCACCCTCCCCCCCCCCCCCCCCCCCCCAATTGCTTTGTGAGGGCTGTATACATGTGGACACATCGTGAACCCTGTTACACGGTGTCCTCCACATAACGAAAATACTGTTTCCTAGTGTAGGAAATAGCCATTAGCAGAGAGCAGGAGCAAAAAATACGTTCCTTAGCCGAATCACTTTAAATTCGGCAAGATTTTAATACAATTGGCCAACTTTCCCTTTGTGGATTGGAGTCACAAAATATTCTTGCACTCATGTATCCTGAGCAAAACTATAGATGGTCTCTTGGCATCTTGTAACTCCTCCACGGGTCTTTAGCCAACTCTCCCTGCAACATTGTCTCTCGTTTAATCTGGAACTGACCAGAGCGCACTATACCTACTGCATTTGATGTCTCGTTAAGGAAGAGAACGAGCTGGGTTCCACAAGAGCATAACACAGGTTCCAAACTTGAACATCCGACTGATGCCTATGATATAGACTGATATTCTCATTCCAATACCGTAACTACCGTCCTGCAAAGACTGTTCTGTACCGGTCTTACCCAAGTCCCCCCGTCCAATTACACATGATTTCTCTAGATGCATGCATGCTGGAGAAGTTAGCAGCCTTTATTGGCGTATAGCCTATATGATTATGATGATGGTGATGATGATGATGATGATGTTCGGTTTATGGGGCACTCAATTGCGCGGTTATCAACGCCCATACAAATTCCCAACCTTTGCCCAGTCCAATCTCGCCACTTTCATGAATGATGATGAAATGATGAGGACAATACAGACACCCAGTCATCTCGATGCAGGTAAAAATCCCTGACCCGCCGAGAATCGAACCCGGGAGCCCATGCTCGGGAAGTGAGTATGCGACCGCGAAACCACGAGCTGCGGACTGGCCTATGTGAGCCTGATACATTTGAGTGTTGTGCTGATATAACAGACGATTAAGAAGAAGAAGAAACGTATGGTTTATGCATGACGGAACTTCAAACGGAAGAAGTTTGAGACATTTTATGTTAATCACGTGTGCTATCAATTCTGTAGTGTTTGGATTCTATATCAGGAAGATGTTGGAAACAGAGAAATGATTGTAGAACATAAACACACACTCCTAAGGTTACATGGTTCTCCACTTAAACATGCTATAATGTTAAAGCAGTATGGTTTCTGATAATAAAAGGGGCGATCAAAAAGAAATGAGCCGGAGGTATAATTACATAAACCAGTATCTGTATGTTAGAAGTATTGACTCTGGCTGCTGAGACACTTGTCCCGCTGTGACACAAGGCGGTGAATGGCTGTCTCATAAAATTTCTGGGGCTGTGATGTTAACCAGTTCCGCACTTACAGCTGAACGTCGTCATCCGACGTGAATCGTTTGCCCTTCAGAGCCTTTTTAAGGGAACTAAAAATGGTGTAACCCCAGGGAGAGAGGTCCGGACTGTATGGAGGGTGGCCAAGAACCTCTTATTTGAATTTGTGCAGGAGTGCCGCGACTGTGTTGGCCATATGAGGCTTTACATTGTCATGGAGCAGAATGACCGCAAGGGTGAGATTGACTGGTCGTTTTGATTCGATCGCTTGGCGAAGGGTGGTCAAGGTTTGCGAGTAATACTGGGCGTTCACTGTTGTCCCGTGCTGCAGGAAGTGAATCAGAAGGGGGCCATCATAGTCAAAGAAGAACGTCAGTATAACCTTTCCGATTCACCTCGGACGACGACGTCCAGCTGTACTTGAAGACCTGGTTAACATCACAGCCCTGGGAATTTTATGAGACAGCCAGTCACCGTCTTTTGTCACAGTGGGACAAGTGTGTCAACAGCCAGGGTCAATACTTCTAACATACAGGTACTGGTGTCTGTAATTATGCCTCTGGTTCGTTTCTTTTCGAACGCCCCTTACATATTAGGCATATGGAATGCAACATTGTTAATGCCCCAGTGCAGGAAATAGGTATCAAACGCCTGACATACAATCATCCTGCAAGTTTTCTAGCCCATTCACTATGGCGAGAAACGCTAAGATGATAAAACTGCTACCTTCTGCACCAAAGGAAAAGAAAACATAGATTCTTTGTGTTACATAGCTTTCCAGAGATGTATAGTGCTCACTGTTCACACCCAATTATGGTTTGAAAATTATTCTATTCTTCTATCAGTCCTATAAATGATCGTCAGCAATGGAAAGCGCATGAAACTACGACATCTCATGAGGAAACAGAAAAATGTAGAGCAGCAGTGTTTGACATGTAAAATTACACGACATGCTGCACTAAACCCATGAACAGAACACAGTCTCTTCCACACATGCAGCATCTGTCAAGGAAACGTATACACAGGGATTGCAGTACCATGCAAACATCTGTCATTAGCTTAGAACCACTGCTTTATGAAACTGAAGACGATTTATATCTGAGATGTGGCACTGGAATGGAGTACTTTGCATACATCTTCATTTGTCTAGAGGACGCTGCCGAAATAGGTTCCCCGTTGGTGTGGTGGACATGACTCATCACACATGAGTTGGAAATATTCCATGTTATGGAGATGTTTGGTGTCAATTATCACAGGTGGATAGTGCTCGAGAGTCTCACACAGAACACCCAGTTATATACGAGTCGTATGCAAGTTATACCAAACGACTGATACACCCCGAGAGAACAGCAGAAAATTAATGGCTATATGCGTTGTAAATGATCTGCCTCAACACCTCCCTCTCTCTCGAATGCATTATCAGTCTACCATTAAATCATACCTCGTTACAAACCCTCTCAACTGATTACTCCACCAAATTTCTGTCATACCTTAATTTAGATCCAAGTAAATTTAGAAGCAGATGGCTATCTTTTCCAGGGAAGCGCCAAAGACAGTAGTCAGCTGCTATGTATTCCTATTACCTCAATAGACTCACGACCACACGGCAACTGTTCTGTAAGATATTTATTAGCTGACGCAACACGGTTGTGATTGGTAGAAAGAACAGAGAAGCACATTGCAAATATTGTTCATTAGAGTGTAGAACACATAAACAATCTTGCACAGGGTCAAACACATCATCCATTCTGTACTTGTACATCACAGTCCCCAAGCTGGTAACACAATGCCCTTTAACTAAGGACACTTTACAAAAATCTATAAGGTCTTTACCGTTAACTTTGGGGTCAAACCGAGGTTTTTTTATCCAACATACATAAATTTACTACTCTACATTTGGTAGTCATCCACATTAAATAATATATTGCACTTGGCTTTCCGCTGTCCACTAAAAATGACTGTTGCCCTGTTTCCTGGTGCTACCGCAGTTCCTGGTGCTTCTTATGTTCCTCTTTCTGTCACATACTCATTCCCACGTATAAGAATTTTCCTGCACCAAGCAATCATGTAAGTACTCCTTCAGTCTCCCTCAGTTTGTCCGCATTTCCCGTATTTCCTACAATTTATACGTAGTTTTCTTTAATTTCGTAATTTTACCAATTTCTTGTCACTTCTGCCCATGTCATCGTGACATCACTTCTCGCCACGTATTCTAAAATTGCTTGTAAATGTAGTATAGTTGCCAACATTTAGCACAACTGCGCTATTCTTCTGTACGAGTCTGTGTGTGTGTGTGTGTGTGTGTGTGTGTGTGTGTGTGTGTGTGTGTAGATGTGTGTGCCTGTATGGGTTTTACGTGGGGGTCCCCCATGGCACAGGGTAGGTTTGGTATAGAATCAGGTTAGGGCTCCCAGGTGGATCCACCATGCATTACGTCACGGATAGTGGTCGACAGTCGATCCACAATGGATTATGGTCGAGATAGGGTTAGAAGATGGATCCACTAGCAGCAGGAGTGTTCGGAGGTGGATCCACCGTGAGTTATGTTGGGGATAGTTTTCAAATGTGGATCTTCGAAAGTAACTCATATCTAAATCTACATTTTGTGTGAGAATTTCGAACTGTACGGTAAACAACATCCCTGTCTCAGATTTGGTAAAGTGTATTTTTTTAAGCTGGGGGGTGGGGGGGGGGCCTTTGTCGGTGCGGAACTGGTTACAACAAGTGCATACATCCAAGCCACTGCTGCCTGTCTTGCAGTGCACCATGGCCAGTGACATGAGTCGTCACAAGGCTTCGGGACTGAAGTCATGGATTAGCTTAGCCTCTGGTGACAAGTGGCTAAAAAGAATGCTGCAACCTGTCAGCTCTTGTCCACATCTGTGGGAGCTAGCAAAGTGACAAGTATGCTGGCTGAGTGGCGATAGAAGCGGACGTGAGTGTTGCCTGAGAAGGTTCAGTATGATGAGGGTTTGTGCTAGACCATTATTCCACTCATGTAAATTGATCAGTTGACTGCTTGGTGACAGTCTCTTCAAGCTCTGAGAATTCAGTACAGCAGACATGTGATTGATGCTTAACTGTTGATGCATTTGACGCATGCTGCACAGCTGTTTCTCCATGGTGTTGTGCTGTGGACGGTGGACTGCATGCTCTTCGCGATCGCGAGTGTGTGTAATTGATAGGATTTTTTCACCACAAATGTTTAGTGGAAACATTGCAGTGGAGGAAGGTGCTTGTTTTATCAAACGTCGGTGCTTACAAGACCTCAGGTATACAGGGCGTTTCAAAAAGAAAGAGCAGATTTCAAACATTTATTTCTCAAAAACTACAAATGATAGAAACACAATTCAAACGTTTCTTGTCAGAGAAAGGTTCAAAGTTTTTCAATGGTCCGCGCAGAAGTTCCATGCAAATCCGCAGTGGCGCTGGCGTTTGTTTGTAGGAAAATGGCGACGACACCACAGGAACGATCATTTTGTGTGCTGCAATTTGCAAAGTTAGAGTCCATTGTTGGTGTGCAACGTGCATTCCGCCGTCAATTCAACAAACAGCCGCCTCGTCATAAGCAAATTTATGAGTGGCATCACAGATTCGTAGAAGATGGTTGCATCTGCAAGCGAAAAAGCACGGGTCGTCCACGCACATCGGATGAAAATGTCGAGCGTGTCCGTGCAGCTTACGAAAGGAGCCCTAGAAAATCCACGACACGGGCAAGTCACGAACTAAACATGTCTAAAACAACGGTATGGCGCGTTCTGAGTAACCGTCTGCACATGAAGCCGTACAAACTGCAGTTATTGCAAGGATTGCGTCCTGACGACCACAACAAAAGGTTCGAATTTTCAACTGCAATTCTACAGGACATGGAAGAGGACAATTTTGCCGAACGATTAATTTTTTCAGATGAATCAACGTTTCACATTTCTGGTAAAGTTAATCGGCATAACGTACGAATTTGGGCGAGTGAAACTCCGAGGGACGTTATTCAACATGAAAGAGACTCACCAAAGGTTAACGTCTTTTGTGCAATTTCGGTAAACAAAGTTTATGGACCTTTCTTTTTCATGGAGAAAACTATCACAGGAACCATTTACCTGGACATGTTAGAAAACTGGCTATTTCCTCAACTTCAGGAAGATTCAAATCACTTCATCTTCATGCAAGATGGCGCCCCACCACACTTCTCTGAACCTGTACGACGGTACCTAAATAACACCATTCCAGGACGGTGGATTGGAAGAGCAGGAGCACAAGATCAATGTCATCGTCTGTGGCCTCCCAGGTCACCAGACCTTACTCCCTGCGATTTTTATTTGTGGGGGTACATAAAGGACTGTGTTTATGTCCCACCTATGCCCGCTACTCTTCAAGAGGTACGACATCGAATTGTTGCGGCTGTGAATTCGGTAACTAAAGACCAGTTGCGTCGTGTGTGGCAAGAAATGAGATACCGGTTTGATATTTGTCGTGTAACAAATGGTGCTCATATTGAGGTACAGTTTTGATATTTGTTGTGTAACATTTGGTACTCATATTGAGTGAAGGACCGTTGGAATTGTGTTTCTATCATTTGTAGTTTTTGAGAAATAAATGTTTGAAATCTGCTCTTTCTTTTTGAAACGCCCTGTATTTAGCACTATGACCTATTTGTGGCGTAAATGTAATTACTTGATTTGCATAATGTATGCATGTGGAAGTCAAATGTTGAAAATATGTTTATTATTACAAATAAGAGTCATTGTAAGATGATGGTGAGTGTTTTAAGTGATCTATTTGATTCCTGTAAATTGTTAACAATTAATTTGGTAGGATACTGCAAATTGACTATTT